>NC_071393.1:6211696-7457946 GCF_022682495.2 Desmodus rotundus
GGTAAAGGGCGGAGCTTCTTAGTCCCTCCCCTTCCCTGGGAGGCGGGCCTTGAGTCCTGCGCCGGCAGCGGGCGAGAATTGTGGAAGGACTTGAGGCTTGGCCAATCAGAACTTACCGTGTCAGCCTAAGTAGCGAACAGGCCGCAGCTAAGGGGGAATGGGGTGGTGCCAGAGGGGTGAGGGGACAGTAGGCGGTGGATGAGAGAGCTGGCGCAGCTGCTGTGGTGGCAGCGGCTGAAGTGGCGGCAGCAGCAGCAGCGGTGGTGGCTGCAACAGCTCCAGGCTCGGGGTCTCAACAGCGGCGCCGCCGGCAGGCTGGGCTGCACAGTGCTGAGCCCGGCGCGCGGTCCGGGTTGCTGGGGCGCGTGTAAGAATTTGAGGGGTGCGAGGGATGGCCTGAGGAAAGGGCAGGGGTCAGGGGTCAGAGGGAGTGGAGTAAGAGTAAGGGGTTACCGCTGGGTACCGGAGTGTGGGCAGCGAGGGCAGGGCGGACCCAAAGGGACTGCGGGGAAGTCACCGCGCGCCTCTCTCCCTGTAGTCCAGGCCGGGACTTTGCACCCTCTTTCCTCGTCCTCGGCTCTCTGGGGCGACCCCCTCTCGGAGGCCCAGCCCTGGATTGGGCGCACGTGGAGCTGGAACTGCACTCCTCTTCCCTCCCCCCTCCTTCCTCACTTGCTCTTCGCCTTGGAGCCCTCAGGCGACTCCACTTGCACCGGCCAAGCTGCTCGAGCAGACAGCGTGACGGCTGCTGGCCCTCTCCTGGGACCTGTCCCTAGGGGTGACCCTTCCCTTCTGCGCGCTCTGCAGAGCGAGGAGCGCTGGGCTAGGACCCCCAAGTCCTGCACTGTGTGCAATCCCGCCCCGCTCCGGACCTCGCTGTTCCCTCTGTAGAAGGAGGGGCTGGAATGAACTCAGACTGCAGAACTGGTCTGGGAGGGGGTACAGGGTTAGGGTTAAGCCGGAGGCCAGGGACCGGGCATTTCTGAATTCAGACTGCCTGGGCTGGAACCTGGGCGCCACCACTTCCCAACGGCGTGCTTACAAGAGGCAGGTGAAGCAAACGCCTCCAAGCCTCAGTGTCCTCGTCTGTGAAGTGGGTATTTCTCAACAGCAGCACTAGTAACAGTTTGAGCCACTTATCTCTCTGTTGTGCTGGGTCGCCCCAGTGCCTTGTGGGATGTTAGCAGCAAACCTGGCCTCTACCTCCCAGCACCCCCGCCCCCGCCCCCACCTCTGGGGAATTGTTGCAATCGAACGTGTCTCCCCACAGTGCTAGTGTCCCCTGGGGAGGGGGCAGGATCGCCCCAGTTGAGAGCCCTGAGCTAAGACAATGCATGCCAGGAAAGTCATGTATTAAACAGTTAAAATAAAACCCACTAGCCATTATGATAATTATGATAAAATTAGGAAACTTCTTGACGAGTTGAGGGGGTGAGTAGATTCTCCCGCCTTCACAACGAGTACAGGAGAGCATGGCAAAATGTTTTTAATTGTCAAAACTGAGTGAAAGTTACAAGGAAGTTCATTTGCATATTCTCTCTACTTTTGAGTACGTTTGGAAATCTCTGTGGTAAAAATTTCAACCAAAAAAAAAACCCAAAATAAATAAAACCTGATTCTTAAGACAGCCAAATGGTAGTGTCTCATTTGGGATTTCCTCTTCTGTCTCCGTGGTATTGAGATTTAAAAGCAAAAGAAATCCCTGGATCTGGAGGAAACTTAAAAAAAAAAAATATCTAGCAGGAAGTTTGCTGGGCAGAGCGCTACAGGCTTAGCAGCAAGCAGACCGGTTCTCACTTGCAACTGCCTTGTTTTAAGAAGACATTGATGCCCAGGGACCCGCTTGGGATTATTCTGATGATTCGTGAAAGAAGTAAAGTGCGGGGTTGCCATCCAGTGAGTCTGTTTGGAGGCTAAGTTGATTGAGCCCAGAAAGCCTCGGCTTGGGGAAGGAACCGGCTGCTGTTTTCAAGTTCAAAGGTCTGCCATCAGAGCTGCTGAGTGTTGGCTTTTCTCTTGGTCCTCCCCAGCGGAAATGGGAATGTGTATAAATAGGAACTGTAGCAGGCTCGTGCTGAGTGTTATAAATCGGGGACTCAGGATGCGGCCTTCTGCTGGGTGACTGGAAGTCAGGATGCTACGGGCAAGGGTCGATGACCTGTGTCGCACTAACTCTTTACAGGTCGTAGGAGCTGAGTGCTGCCTCAGTCCCGGGCCTTGCACTTGGGGGAATTGTAGTGTAGTGGCCAGGAGCCCAGGGCTGGAGTCAGATTGCACAGTTCAAAGCTTGGCTTTTTAGCTAGAGGTTCTTGGGCAAGTTACCTAACCTCTCTGAGCCTAAAGTCTCCCCTTCTGTAATGGGCTATACTAATCCTACCTGTTATGAAGTTTCAAGCAGCTTTACTGAAAAATTGCAAGAAGAGTCCCTGGTACGTAGTAGGTGCTCATTGAGTATTAACTACTATTGTTTTAATAGTTGAATTTTTTTTAAAGTCTTTAAAATCTTTATAAAACTCTCACACAAACAAGTACAAAGAAAGAGGGGTGGAGATGGGACATATTAGTCATAATCTCAATCTCCAGACATAATTACCATTAACTTCAGTATTGGTTCTTGCAGAGTTTTTCCCTCATTTTTTCACACTATTATATACTCCACCATTTTAAAGGGGTACATTTTAGTGTTTTTTAGTGTGTTCGCAAGATTAAGCAACCGTTACCACCACCTAACTGCAGATTTTCATTAGTAGTGGTTGTATTTTAATAATTGTCTTCTTTTTTTTTTTATCTCCAAACCCTAGAAGATGCCTCAAATGGAGGAGTTTCTGAGACTCACCTCCGGGCCAGTGGCTTTGAAAGGGAGCTTCAAGCAGAGACTATTTGCAGCCCTGAACATCACATCCTGAGGGCCACAGGAGAGAAGAACATGGCCGTGAATTTAGATGACGACGTTCCCCTCATCTTGACCTTGGACGAGGGTGGCAGTGGCCCACTGGCTCCCTCCAATGGCCTGGGCCAAGAGGAGCTGCCTAGCAGAAGTAAGATGGTGGGGTGGGGGGGGAGGGTTGGGTGGCAACTTCAGGGGGTGAGTAGTGGCCTTGGTGGTCTGAGAGGAGACACGTGTACCCAAATGCCTGACTCCGTGTTTGACCCTCAGGATCTGACACAAACTTCTGGGAAACTGTAGGGTCCTAATCCTGCACCCCCAATTTAGGGATGCTTCCAGGGGCACTTGCATCCCTCAGCACCTTGCCCTGTCCCTCTTACACCTGAGGCACCCTGACTTTGCCCCTGGATGCTGGGAGGGGGGTGCCTCCGTCACACCTGTTCCTTGGCAAGCTTCCCTGCCCCATTCCAGGTTAAAAAAAGAAATAGACTTCAACACGGGCCTCCGTCTGTTCCAACCAGAAGCTGTTGGCAGGAAGGCAGAGCTGCTTCTCCCCGCCGGGGCTCCGTCCCTGCACTGCCCTGTACGGGGTGGAAGGGGCAAACACTTGTCGTGATCCATTGATTGGAGGGTTTGGGGTTTTGGTTTGTCTTCCTCTAAACCATAGCCTAGCACAAAGCGAACCCAAGAGAGGTGGTGAGCTTTAAATTTTTTAAAGTTTAAGTGTGTTTCTGGCAGAATGAGAAGCCTTAAAAACCTTTCTGGTGCTTATCCCAAAGCCATTTGTTTCATTTGGTCAGGCCTTGGGTCCAGGAGAGGCTTAAAATAACTTGCCTTTTACGGAGGGTCCGAAGACGTCAGGGACTAGCGCTTTGGGGTTCCTTAGAAATGGGTGTTTCACCCGCCAGCTGTGTGCCTGAGCCAGGATGGGGGAGGGGGTGCATTGCTCTCCTCCAGTTCACAAGTGAAGATACTTGGGTACAGGGAAAGGTGAGCCAGGCCCTCCTGTCTCCCTTGTCCAGAGGGAATATAGTGGGGTCACAGGGAGCTCAGCAGGCTCCCCCTGGCAGGGATGAGGAGAGTGGTGTTCCTGTGGGTGGGAGTCCCTGGGAGGCCCGGTTCCCTATACAAGGGCCTCCTTGTTTCGGCCTGTTCACGCCACCTAGGGTGGCAGAGCTAGATGTAGATGGCCCAGGAAGGTTAGAATGCCAACCAGGGCTGAGCACGCAGTGACTTGATTTCAGGCACACTTCTTAAATGCCCCAGAGCTCGCAAGCGTAGTGTTAGGCTCTTTATCATCTGTTACCTTAACTAAGGTCCTTTTGCAAGGTAGGCAGTATTATCCCTGCTTTACAGAGGAGGAAGCAATGAGTCAGAGAGGGTAAGTAACTTGCCTGATGTCACACAGCCAGCAGATGGTAGAGCAGAGATTTGAACCCAGGACTGTCTGACTCCAAAGTTCCCTCCCCTACTCTTCTCCTCTTTTATCTTCTCCTGCTCCTCCTGCTTCTTTTCCTCCTCTTTTTTTCTTCATATGCCTTTAATAAATGTGAGCACTGGCTTTTAATATTTACATATATTTTCTCATCATATAATCTCAAGATAGTTATTGTTGTCTGCATTTATCTTAGCCTCAGAGAGGTTAAGTAACTTGCCTAAGGTCACACAGCTAGGAAGCAGCAAGCTTTCTCTGATCTTCCCTCTCACACCACGGTGTCAGGGACTTGGGGAAGGGGGTGTAATGAAAGTGACACAGTCTCAGCTTCAGAGTAGGACCGCCCCTAGTGAGGGGGGTTTTCCGTCGATGGCCATCAAGGGAATGGACTGCAAGGAAGGGTGGTTGACGTGCTAAGGGTGTGGATCGTTCTGGAAAGAGGCTCAAGATTCTAAATGGAAATCCTGCCCATTGTGGTATGTGCTACATTTTTCTTTTTCTGCGTGCCACTTTTAAGTCCTCCCAAAGTGTCAGCGCTGATGGCAGGGTGTCCAGCTCTCCTGTGGGATCAAAGTGGGCAGAGCAGCCTGATTGTGTGTCAAGATCGGGTTTTGAACGGACCTCGATGAGTAGGAAATATTAAAAAAGACAATAAAGCCAACCTCGGATAGGCCGCTAGTGGGACTCTCCTTATCTTGGCAAAGTCGGTGGCTGATTTGGGTTTGTTTCTTGAAAAAAACCAAATAGCCCTGACTAGTGTGTCTCGGTTGAGCTTCGTCCCACAAAGCGAAATGTTGCCTGTTTGATTCCCGGTCAGGGCACATGCCTGGGTTGCGGACCAGTCCCCGGTTAGGGGTGTGCGAGAGGCAACCAATCGCAGTTTCTCTCACATATTGATATTTCTCTCCCTCTCTCCCTCCCATCTCCTCTCTCGAAAAATAAATAAATAAAATCTTTAAAAAAGAAAAACAAAATATAACTCCCCACAGTGCGTTAGTACCTCAGTTTCCGCTCTCCCTCTTACTGGGACATTTGCTAAAACCTCTAAGAAGGAGTGGGCGTAATGTACCCGGCCTGGCTGGGAACACGGCAGGGCCTGTCGGAGGAAGGGAGAGATTCAGAGGAGGCCTGCTGTCCCTTAGTACAGGCCTTTGTTGTTTCATGCTCAGATTTTGGCATTGACCTTCTACCCAACATCCCCCTTCCTTGTCATCTGAGCATTCTGTCTCCAACACAAATCCAGCCTGGTGATTTCCCCAACTCCAAGCTCCCCAGGAGCCTCCTGCCCCCCCGTACTGGATGAAGACTGAGCTCCTTAGCTCCTTATGAGGCCTTGTGTGTTCCAGCCCTTCTAACCTGACCTGTCCCATTTCCTGCCTTATCCCACAGTGTCACGCTGTTTCTAGTTCTGTGAGTCCCCCGTGCTTTCTTAACCCTCTCCGCCTGGCTGGTAACTCAGTGTGGGACGCCTGTCCCAGCCTCTTGTTTGCTCATGAGCTTTGTTTCTGTCTTGGAAGTCCTGCTGGTGACCCCATCTCTCTGACCCTTTCCCCTGCTGACAGGGCTAATGACTGCCCTTTTCTGCTTTGGTATCTTGATTAGACTTCCATTATTACAAGTCGCTTACTTTGTGGTAATTCCTTATTTAGCCACCTGATCACCTACCAGGCCTGAGTTCCATCCATCTTGGTTATCACCCAGCTCGATGATACATTGAACAGGTCGTGGTTAAAATAAGCCTAGTTGGGTTTCTGGAGCCTTATAGCTGGTGGGAGTGGCTGTTGTCTGAGGGTCCTAGTCAGAAGTGGGCAGCATCCCCCCTACCTCATCTCCAAACCAGTGGTTTGAGTCTCATGTCTCCCAACAGAGCTGATTGTCCTAGAAGCTGCCCTCTGTGGCTGGTGTAACTCTTGAGGTAGTACGGAGCTGGCAGAATGCAGGCAGAAGTCTTCCGCGGCAGAGTTGGCCCTTGCTGGGCATGAGGCACTGGCAAATAAGCAAGCTTTCTAAGGGCATAAGCCTTGACCCATCCTGACCTCCGCCTTGACCCAGTGGCTGTCGCCAGTGCCTCTTCCTCTGGCTTTGTACCGCCATGTTCCTTGTCTTAGCTTGGGCTGCCATGACCAAACAGCACAGACTCGGGGTTTGAACAACAGGAAGTTATTATCTCCCAGTTCTGGAGGCTGGAAGTCTAAGATCAGGGGTCAGCAGGTATGGTTTCTGCTGAGGCCTCTCTTCTGGACTTGCAGGTGGACACCTTCTCACTATTTCCTCACCTGTTCATCCCTTGGTCTGTGTGCTTGTGTCTTAATCTTTTTTTATAGGGACACCAGTCAGATTGGATCAGGGCCCACCTATGTGACCCTCATTTCACCTTGGTTCCCTCTGTAAAGGCCTTCTCTCCAAATACAGCCATATTCTGAGGTCCTGGGGGTTAAGGCTTCAACAAAGGAATTGTAGGAAGACGTGATTCAGTCCCTAACTCTCCTGCCCTTTGCTCAGAAGCAGGTACCCAGGAATCTGGCTATGCTGCCCATGACCCTTGATTCTATCTAGAGATGACCTATGATGGGGCATTGGCCCTGTATGGAACTGGAGGGTTTGGGATTTTTTTCCTTCTGTGGGCAAGGATGGATTTTTTCCAAGACTCAGGCATCTCTGGGCTATAAGGGTGGCTGCCAAAATGCTAATGAGTGACTCATAGGCAGAAAATGTCAGGTTGATAAAGGAGGCAGGTATGAGTAGAGGTATTTAAAGCCTACAATTAGGAATGACCTTGAACACAGTTCAGCAGGGCTGGCCTTTTGACAGTGCAGCTTAGAGATGGCCCGAGCACTGGACATCAGGCTGTGGTCTAGACCACCACTAGACACAGTCCGAATGTCGTGGCAATACAAGGGTGTTTTCAAGGGAATTTGGGTCACACTTAGCTTTTGCCTTCTCATTGCCTTTCAACTCAACAGCTGCCTAAGATGGGCCTGTGTGTTATGTCCTCTCTGGGTGAAAAAGGGGTTGGGGGCCAGGGAGGTGGCAGAGGCTTGAGCAGGGCACTTAGTCTCATGGGCTATGCTGGTGCTGGTAGTTCATGGTTGGCAGGTGACAGGACACACCCGGATAAGGCTTAAGGTGATGGAGCAGAAGAGGACCTCTCCCTCCTTCATCCCAGTGTCTACTATGCCATTGGCAGTTCCCTGGAACCCAATGTGGAAGGTCACTGCCCCTTTGCAGGGGGTCAACATGTGGTGCTCTGGCTCCCTTTCCAGAGCGTTCATGCAGCCAGAGCCCATTGGCACCAGGCTCAGTTGACGTGGGCCAGTGCTCTTGGCCTTAGGGCACATGTAGCCAAGATGGGCTGGAAAGAACAGTGGGGCATACATCCCAGGATGCCCAACCCCTAGGTGGGCTCCATTGCATAAATCTGGGCCTGTGGTGCTTTCCCTGACCCAGTGTCCCTAGTGTACTTGCCTGAGAGTTTAGCCAGAGAGACTTGAATAGCTTTTGTGATTTGTGATATCCTGTGCAGTGGAGTGGTCAGGCTGTGGGCTTTGGAGTCAAGTGCCAGGCCTTCCATCCTAGCTAAGTATAGACTTAATTTCTCTAAGCCTCAGCCTCCTTGTCTGTATCCTCGGGTCAGAGAGCATCTCCCAGGAGGGCTATTGGGAGAATTTAGTGAGCCCATGTGGGTGATGCCCATGTGAGTACCTGACCAGCCATAAGCGTTTATCGTGGCCAGAGACTGGGCTCGTTTGCAATATCATGGCACACGAGCAGGGGTCCTGAACCCAGGCCAAGATCCGAACCCTGTTTGCCTCACTCCTGGCCCAGCAGGTGGCCCCTGCCAAGCCGGGGAGCAGAGACAGCATGGCAGCTGGAGACCAAACAGCAATTAGACTTTCACAGCCTCCCAGGGAGCGTGGGCATTTGGCTCCGCCGGAGTCATTCCCCTGGCTTTCTTAGGGCCTTGCCAAGGCAGAATGCCGGGTGTCACCAGGCTGGTGGAGGCACCAATTAAAATGAGCAAGCACCTGGCATGCTGGGTTCCAGCCTCATAACTGGGACTTGAAGCCCTTCACTTCCTCAGCCCTCTGTGTCTTCGTGGGGGATCCTGTCTGTTGCCTCGGGCCCCCCTGCCATGAAATGCCATCTCTGCCCTCCACATGCAGATAGCTGCCATGTCTGAATGGCAGCAGTGACAGCTGGGTGCTGGCGGGAGCGCCCGCTGCACTGCTCTTTCCCCATCGCCTTAGGGGGGTCTAAGCTCACATTTGCTGCGAGAGAGCTTCATGAGCCAGAACACTCAACTTCTCATGCTCCAAGCTGGGGAGGGAGCGTGGGAAGGTTCTGATGGCACCAGCAGTGTGCCTCTGGTGGCTTCTGGTCGCAGTGCCCTCCCCGGGGCTGCTTCAGATTAGAGCTCAGTGGCCCAGGAAGGAAGCCCTTGCTCTTCAGAGGGAACACCAAGTTGCCCCATCCCACAGGGCAGCTCCCTGTTCTCAACCCTTTGCCAGGTGAATTCCCTGCTTTGGACATTTGCCGACTCTCTCCCTCCTGTCTGAGCTGAGGAAGGTCAAACACAAGAAAAATAATGGCTCACGGGTATCGAGCTCTCACCGTGTGCTGGGCAGCGTCCAAGTGTCCACTGTTCCTGTGCCGGCTCCCTCACTGGGTCCTCTCTGCAGATCTGCGCACTCGGTGTTTTCGTTATCCTCACCAGATTAAGAGGAAACTGAGGCTCTGAGGTTGGAGCTTACCCACGCTCATGCAGCCAGGAAGTGCCTGCAGCCGCATCGACTCGGTGTCTTCTGGCTTCAATGCTCAGGCTCTTAACCACTTAACCTAGCGTGCTGCACACTAGGAAGGAAAGCTCAGTGGCGCAAGCAGGATTTTAAGGTGACTTTGCTTTTCCAAAAAAGCAAAGGTGTCGAAAAGGAAGCTGGTGTCCATCTTTATCTTCATTTTTTTTTTAAGTTGAACTTTTATTTTCTATAAGGCATTTGTTCTAAATTGGAGTTCTGTATGGAGACCTCCCTTTCATATTGTAAAACTAGCAAAACCATTGGGGTTTCATTGTATAGAAACTGGAAGACATGAGCAAGTGAAAGAAAACAAAGCAACAACAAAAACACCGGAAAGGATGGACCCAGTTTCACCCCACTGTGAAATCGACAGCTTTCTCCTCAATGTGCGCCCTTCCCCAGCTCTTTGGTGCATAGGCATTTGGCTAAATTTTACATCCTGGAGGTTGGAACAAGACAGTTTGAGCTGAAAATGGGAACCCACAGGAGTCAAGATTTGGGAATGGCAAAGGAAGGACAAAGGAGGACCAGCCTTGGACTGGGGCATGAGACTCATGAGGCCAGCTGAGGTTGCTGGAGAGGACACCTTCCAAGGTCACAGGTTCCCAGAGGCAGGTGGCCCCACATTGGGACTTGCCTGGAGAATGTTCTGGGACTGGATAACCAACTTAGGTCATTGGTGCTTAGGTTGTCTTTTGCACTGAGGACTCCCTTTGCCTTCTTTGTTGTTGGTTCACTGTACTTACCAAGTTGTAAAAATGTGTACATCTCCTCTGTTCAGACCACTTGTGAGGGTCTGGTTCCGCCGAAGTGACCTTTGGAGCAAGGACCTGAGAGCGGGGCTGTCCCAGGCCCACTGGGCCTGGGACACGTGGTGTGCACCCTCTACAGGGGCAGCTGCTACCTCACTCTGGCCGTTCATGACCACGTGGGATCACAGGCTGATTGTTACCACATTTTCCAGTGTTTCAAGAGATGTCAAATTGTACACTTTTAATCAGAAGTTTTCCGATTTTTAGATATTGGCAACTAGTTCATATTTGTTAAACACAGTCAATGAGTCAGATCTGGTGAAGGGGCTGCCGCTTCATGATCTCTGATATAGAACATACCAGCACAGCCTTAGTTTTCTGTTTGAGCAAACTACTTCAAAATAGGGTATTTGGATTACAAATTTTTAAAAGATTGGCTCTTTTTCTCAGTGTATTTTAGTTAGAGAAGCAAGGAATAGCACAGTATTGCAGCAGTGTGTGTGTTTGTTTTTCAAGGCATGTTTTAGGGGTTTTGTTTTTCCGTGGAAGACAGCTGTGTTCGGGGAATCTCCTAGGTGAAGGTTTGTGGCTCCGGCCTGTATCTGGAGCGCTCACAAATGTCTCCCAGGAGAGCTCTTTGGGTTCCACCCCTGTTCCCTGGCCCGGCAATGAACCCAGTAGCTGCAAATCAGAGTGGCCTGTCTGCCACCTTGAAGTATTACTAGTTTTCCTCAGAGCCAGACTCGTTGCTCTCTTACTGGAGGTGCAAACGACCACCTGCCGTCGGAAAGGGTGCGGGCTGTCACGCTCACGGAGATGGCTCATCCTCATAGTCTTGTGAAGTAATGGGGTTTATCCCCATTTCTCAGATGTGCAATTGGAGGTGTGGGAAAGGGATGAACGGCACAGGTGGACAGTGGGGCCGTGGGGCCGCTTCATTCAGCCAGTGTTGGTGGTCTGCTGCATACCAGGTGGGCACCTGGGCAGGTGTGTGGGGCACCTGGAGAGGCGTGTGGCGCCCCGTAATCACGGAGCGCTGCCACCTCTGTTCTCAGGCCTCGCGCACAGGGAACGCTTCTCCGCCCAGGCTCTAGTGGTCTTGAAAGTTTCGTTAACCTCCGCATAATAGATAGGGAAACCATACACTTAGACCTGCCCACTTGGGGAGAGTCAGGCCAAGCCCTTGGATCGAGTGACAAAGCCCTTGAAGACCAGGTGCCCTGACCCGCGTCCCCTGCCTGGCCCCAGACGCCTGGCAGTGGCCACAGACTTTCCCGGCTGTGAGACATTTCGCCCCAGTCACAATCCTGGCAGACTGCCCTCTGTTCTTTTACTGTACCCCAGAAATCAGAACCAGTAATCAAACATCTTAAAACACGGGGCTGCTCCTGCAGTCTCATGTATCCAATAATCTTAAAATGTTGTTTATTTTCTTAGTAAAACCATTTTCGCGACCACACTTCCTGGGGGCTGCTTGTCTCTTGCTTCTGATCTGTCCCCACTTCAGCTGAAGACCTCTGCCCTCCTTTCCCCGAGCCTGCCCAACCCTCCCAACCGTCAGGGTGGTGGCTGAATTGCCACACCCTGTCCTCTAAGTACACTGTTTGCGCCTCAGTCTTTGCTCTCCGTGGGCAGAGCCCGCTCGCCCCCCAGCACCCGCGTGTGGTAGATTTGATGACTGTCTTCTGTACAGAGTCGGCGTTTGCTTTGTGCCATGATGGATTCCCAAAGGTTGTGAGAAAAATGGACTTTTGGTTAAGTCGAAAATTTAAAGTACGGGCAGGAGAACTGAGTTTGGCAAAGCGTCTTTTTATTGTACGATTAATAGCCCTTGGCTCATCCCGTGTTGAGGTGGGTTTTATAAACCATGTTCCCTTCTATCAACGTTTAATGTTTGTGGATTTTAAAAATTGTATTGATTGATTTGAGAGAGAGAAAGAGAGAGGGGGCGGGGAAAGGGGGAGAGAGAGAAACATCGATTTGTTATTTCACTTATGCATTCATTGGTTGATTCTTGCCCTGACCTGGGGTCAAATCTGGAAGCTTCACTTACCAGGACGGTGCTCTGAACAGCTGAGCCACCCGGCCAGGGCCCGTCTCTGTGATTCGCATGGAGGTGGCCGGGTTGGACGGGAAAGGAAGATGTAGTGCCCAAACCGATGTAATGCCTGAGTCGGTGCTACTGTTTTGGCTCCTGATATTTTATATAACTGTGCCCCTTTCTGGTAGTATGGATTTCGCAAAGGCAGAGACCCCTTTTCTACACATACCCTGAGCACTAATAAATAGACATCAAATAACATAGCTGGGACTGAGTCACCAGTTTTTAAAAACACCCAGGGTCCCAAGTGACTCTGTCAGGCATAGCAAACCTGCCCTGGAACCATCTGGGATGACAAGGAGACTCATTCGCAGGTGATCAGGTCAGAAGTCGCCTGGGCGGGGCCTGTCCCTGCCTCCTCTAGGAGCAGCCTGCTTTCTGGTCTCTGCGTTTAGGGCTTTGTGGTTCTCCAGGAGCCCCCACAACTGCTGTCTCAGCCCCGGGGGGCTGGTTCCCACCTTCCTCACATCTGAGCTCACACCACCACCACCTGCCATTGTGGGCTGCCTTCCTATCTTGCTAATCTCCCTTTTTGTTAAGTTGGGTTTTAATTTTTTTCTTTTAGCTTTTGCTGAAAATCAGCTCGGGCAGAGCGACTGTGCTCTGTGCTGGCTAATGGCTTGGAGCCGCTCCAAGCTGCCGGATGCGTTGGCTCTCACTTGTGGGTGGTCGTCGACAAGCGTGATGCCTTCTCTCTGTGACTCTCAAGGGTCCCCTCTTCTTGCGGGCTCGGCTGTTCACACTTGGCTGGACCGCCGTGTTGTCTGGAATCACAGCTTTTACTGTGCACCCTGCAGCCAGACTTGTCACTTCGGCAGGGCTCAGATTCTAAGAGAACCAAAGCGCCCTCGGCCTTCAGGCACGTTGGCTCGTTTGGTTTCGTGGTGTGTTGTTTTGTGCTGTTTCCGTTTGGATCAGACGCTGTCCCAGGGTGTGCCCGGCTCACGGATCTGGAGTGGGGTGGCCTGGGGGAAGTCTCAGATTGTTAGAAGTGTGTGTGTGTGTGTGTGTATTTGGAGAGTGAGTCTGTCTGGTGGTACTCTACAGCGTTCCAACAATTCTTCAGTCTCTTTGTCTGTTGCAAAGGCTGGGGTTTAATTTCCAGCATCACCCCTTGGTAGCTGCGCAGCCACGAATGAGGAGCTGAGCTTCAGTTTCTTCCGGAGTTTTAGTGTCTTCATCTGTGAAACGGGGCTGAGAATTTCCTAATCAGGGCTGACATGAAGATTACATGGGAGCCCTGGCCAGGTGGCTCAGTGGGTCAGTGCACAAATAAGCGGAGCAGCAAATCATTGTTTCTCTCTTTCCTTCTTTCTCTCTCTCTCTCTCTCCTTCCCTCTCCCCCTCTCCCTTTCTTCCTCTCCCTCTCCCCCTTTCCCTTTCTCTCACCCCTTGCCTCCCTCTCTCTCTAAAATCAGTAAATTAAAGTTTTTTTAAATGGCTAAATGGGGAATTGCGTAGAACATTTCATAGCACTGACTCAATAAGTGGAAATTCTACTAGTAACGTGTCAGAGTTCGTTCTCACCCTGGCAGTGAGGTCGTTCTTGAGCACCTGAGTAGGTTATCTGAGGACTCTCTGAATTGAGAACTTGAGCTCCCTCTTCCCTTTATTAAATTCTCTGGCTTCTCCTTAAGGAATGTTAGCTGGTGTTTTGCATTTTCTTAAGGATCTGATTGTGACAAACTGGGGAACAGCAATACGTTCACTTCCTTGACCACCGTCCGGGTGCTCTGCAGAGATAATTCAACTGCAGCAGCTCCATCTTCTGCCCACTCTTTAGGGTGGCTTCTTGGTTTCTCTCGTCTTTTTCTTTATTTGTGCTGCCTCTTTTGGGCTGCCTTCCCCACTCGATGGAAAGGGTAACTGAGGACAAGGAAGAGGAAGCCAAGCCCAGCGCCTGGCCACTCACCATGCAGACTGTCAGGCCCCTGTCAGCTCCTCTGGGAGCAGCAGCCAGGCAAGCCCAGGTCCCTGGAGAAGTGGCACGCCTCCGCCACTGAGCTCTCTATAGGATGTAGACTTCCTCCCAACTGTCACATCTCCAAGGGCCTGTGCCTCCTTGTCGCTGCTCTTCTGAGCAGAGCCGCTAGCTGTGGCAGAAGATCCAGATGCTGGGGCATGGCCAGTGTTCATAGGGATCTGCCAGCCCCGCAGCTGCTCCCAGGTAGGGCTAGAGCGGACCTCTGCCCCGTGCTGAGTGGACAGCATCAGCAGATGCAGCAGCAGCTGCACGGAGAGCGTGGCTCCCAGCCAGCCCTGTTCCTCCGGCGCTACGGGTCCGCTGACCCCGCGCAGGGCCCAGGGAGTGCCCCTGCGCAGAGAAAACTGCCTTTCGTTGCCGCTGGCTCCTCTGCCACTCCCAGCCCCACCTCGTGTGTTCCACAATTAGCATTTCTGATGCTTCCCAGTGAATACGACAGATGTTCGCGCAGGTGCTGCACTCTTCACTGGGTAAACAGAGTGGAGTTTGCATGCCCCTGAGTATGTGTGTATGTGTGTGTGTGTGTGTGTGTGTGTGTGAAGCGTGGGGCCTTTGAGATGTGTGGAGTCTTTACAAGTGTTTTTTTTCAAAGCATCTGAAGCACTTTGCACATGGTAGGCGCTCAATAAATACTGCATGATGAGTGACTGGGGGGAGTGAAAGCCTTTTGTTTCATAATAAGCCCAGTGGCACAGGAGCCCGAAGTACAATCGCAAGTTAAACCTTGAAATTCACAGACTAGAGAAGGTAGAAATCAGGTCCTGCCTCACCACGAAATTACCTGCGGGCGCCTGCAAACCACTTGTTCCCTCTCTGCCTAGGCCAAAGGTGTGGTGGAGGGTGTGCCAAGATACGGATTTTTATGCAAAGGGTGGTGAGGAGGGATAGATGCTAGAAATTACCTCAGTGGCTCCTCAGATTAAGTGCCCTTTAAGTGGGAGCTCACCATGGCTCCCCCGGGAAGAGGAACTTAGATTTTGCCCCGGCAGGATGTTTGTGGATGGGGTTATGACGTTAACCAAGACTGGCCACCCTGGCTGTGTGTTTCCCATTGGTGCATGTGGTCCAAGTGCCCTGCTGTTAGAACCCATTGGTTCAAGTCCAATGGGCTTAATAGGCTTACACCCCTTAACAGGCTTACACCCCTGTCCCTGCAGGTGGGGGGAAGGGGTGAGTGCTCAGACTACCTGGGCTTGGACCCCAGCTTGGCCACTTCCTTGCTATGTGACCTTGAGCAAATCTCTTAGCCTCTGGGCCTTAGGTCCCCGCTCTGCAAACTGGAGATGATGAGAGTCTTTGGTTCATGGGGTTTTTTGACCCCTACAACTCTGTTTGGTGCGCATTAAGTGCTGAGTGTGAGCTATAGTTCTTGCTACCATTCCCAGAACATCAGCCTTGTCTCTGGCTCTTTGAACTTCAGGATTCCTGAGCCTTCTGGGTTCCCAGACAGGCCCTGCTGCTCGCCTCTCTGTGCATGCATGATCTCCCCCATCTCTGAAAGGTATCCCCAGTTTCTAGCGAGTTCAAGGCCCCACCTCATCCCCCCTCTGACACCTCTTCATCTTTCAAAAGCCTGCACAGACATTACCCCCGAATCCCTCCCTGCCTCTGCCTACCAGCCCCCTTGGGGGTAGCTGTTGCCACAGCCTTTTCTAGGCTCTTGTAACCACCAAATGACTTTAATGCACCAGAATCACATTTCTTCTTTCGCCTGCTGGTAGTGGACCTCGTGAGGACAAAACTTGTGGTTTTACTTTTTCAAAAATCGACACACAGCACAATGCCTGGTATACAGTGGGTGGTGAATAAATGTCTCCTCCAATTAAGTCATGCTTATCTGCATCTGGAAAGTCAGTCTTTGTAAACTTCACCTTCCCCTTTTTCTCTCTCAAATTACTTCATTTTTTCTTAAGACTCAAGAGCTGCTCCCCAGGTCAAGTTTGCAACCTCAGGGTGGGAGGTTCCCCTGTGACTGCTGTGGGAGTGGGCACCTGGGCAGTAATCACTACCCTGGGTCACTAAGGGGAGCTCATTTTCCCAGCCCCTCCTGCCTTCCCTTTAGTTACTGTTCTCGACTTTCTGGCCAGTTCAAGGCTCTTCCACGGCCAGCCTTATGTATCTACAGGAAATCCCTCTGGATTTGGCCACGTAGAACCCTGTCTGCCAGCTGGAAACAAAGTTGGAGGTGGCGCCAGGCATTATCCTGGTCAGCTTCAGACCAAACCTCCTCCTTCTAGAACAGTGCTTGACTCATGGGACTGGCCTGGGTGACCTTTTCAGTTTTCCTTTCCGCCTCTGGCTTAAGATTTTGGCAAGACGGGTTTTGGGCCTGAGTTTGGCAAGATGGGTTTTGGGCTTGAGTCCAGCGATTCAACTGGGAGGGCCCTGTGCCAGTTCTCCCCTTTCTGGAGGTCAGTATATTGGCCCGGGGCTCTGCCCGGGTTTACAGCCTTTGCTAATGTGTATGGAGTGGGTCTACCTCCCACACCATCATACAACCAGTCATCAGCAAGAGAAGGCCTGAGCGGAAGGGAATGTGCCCTCTGCTTTCTTTCAGCAAAGTGTCTCTTGCCCGATTTTCATCTGGGGGCCTTTGCAGAGCCAGCCGGCACAGAAGCAGTGTGGCGATGTCGTGCCTGGAAAACTCATAAGTGTCACTCTGCTTTGTTTTCCTCTCCTCTTCAAGCTTCCTCCCATGGAGTGGGGCTCTCAGCGACAACTGGCGAATGGTTGGGCGATTGCTCGTTGTCATTCTGGCGGGCACCGGTTTCCGGAGGGCTCCGAGTGCTGTGTGTGGGTATTGGCGTTTGTTTCTGCCGTGCCCAGAGCACAGTTGGCACCGGTCCCAGTTAATGGATGAAGAAACTGAGGCTCTGGGGATTAGATTGTGGACTGGGGAAGGGGAGGGGTACAGCTGGGAGTGAACTTGGGTGCACGGGCTACCTTTTGTCTTGAAGAGAATGTGCAGTGTGGTGTGTGTGTGTGTACGTGTGCGTGTGTTTAGAATGTGTGAGGTTGTGTATACATAAGAGAGAGAATGAAAGGCTCAATATAAACCTGCCCAGGGCAATCATGGCCTTGCCTTCTTTCTGATCAGAGCTGCCACCCATGAGGAGGGAGCTCACAGGCCTTTTATCCAAAGCAGCCTCCTGCCCCAGGCCCCAAATGAAGGCCCTGGTGGCTTACCCAGCCCAGCAGACTCTGCCCTCGCTGGGTGGGAGGTGGGTCACCGAGGCCCCCCCTCTGCCTGTTCTTTCCCTGTCCTCCCTGGTGCAGTTTTATGGCCGGCATATGGAAACTGTTTCTATTTACCCAGCACCACCAGGACGCTGCTGCACGCTGTGCTCCAGCGAACGGAACCCTTGGATTCCCCGCAGGGCCGTTTCAGAGGCTGCATGCAAAGCAGCCAGCTGTTTTCCAGGGAGCGTCTGGGCCCTGTTACATCAGCGTTACCATCTGTGCAAACAGGTCATCCTGGTTTGTCTGCCTGTCCTCTGGATGGGGAACTTCTCTCATACTTTGAGGCAGAGTTTCTGGTATTGTTTTGTATTCTAATGGTTGTCAGTTCAGGGGTGGGTGTTTTTTTTTTTTTTTTTAAAGTTTCTTCTCCTGCCAGTGATTTTAATTCATCTCCCTGGGCCGATTGCCAGGATTCAGGGAGGGTAGTTAAGGGGTAGGTGTTGCATAAGTCTTTAGTGGCTGAGATCTCGGGCCTGGAAAAGGCTGGGTTTCACATGAGTGCTCTCTGTCCAGGGCACCAGAAGTGCAGAACAAGATGTTTCCCGTGCGGGAACTTTCCCCGGAGGCTCAGAATGGGATCTTCCCGGTTGCCAAGAATGTTCCTGGTCAGCCTCCTCTGGCCCTTTGAAACCTCCTGCCAGCAGAAAAACCGGCTTGCCGTGAGGGCCAGGACAACAGCTTCTCCCACCCTCCTGCCCACTGCGGGCCTTTTCCCTTCTTTCCTCTGTTTCCAGCCCCGCTGCCGAGGTGGAAATGCTGAGGCGAGGGCCAGCTGTCATATTCCTGGAGGAGACGGCGGAGGGCCAGCTCCCTGACAGCCCCATGGTGAGGTCATGCTGTCTCCTGGAGCGGGGCCTTTGCGGTATGCCTCCACCTTGTCTTTCTAGCTGTCCAGGGAGAAGGTGCCTTGCCCCGGGTAAGGATGGCGCTGGAGTCCTAGGTTGCCCGTTCTGATTCTTCCTTAGTCCCTAACAGTCACCAGTGCAAGGGCCGGCCCAGCACACCGGATGGGGCTGGACATGGGTGGCTGCAGTGAGAGCCCACCTGACCACTTTGGTGGCTGGGACTCCTTTGGAGCAGGGGATGATCGGAAAGAATCCGGCACCAATCATCTACCTGGGGACCTTTTCTCCCAGGAAGCACAGATTCGGCCCAGGTGGGCAGGAGTAGATCAGGGCAGGGAGGGCAGCAGGTCACCAGGGCAGGTAGGTGCTAATGGTCACGGGGCTCTGAGACTCCCCAGGCAGACGACCTGGGGCAGACCCAGTGGGCTTCAATGGGGATGTGGGGACAGACCATCCCCTGGGACGTCGTGCCCAGTGGCGACCAGGGGAAGAGGGTGGGGGAGAATTCCCCATAGCTCTCACTTCCAGCTTTGAGGGAGTTCATTCTGAGGAAGCCCCTGAGATCGGTTCCCCAGGGAGCCTCGTGCTCACTGGGGCCTCATGCCCCTGACCACCCGGCCTGAAATACAGGCCACACTCAGGTGGCCCTCTGACCTCTAATGGGCCCCCTTGTGCCTCCTGCCTTCCTCTCTTTTAAAGGCCATAATCGCCCTTTCCCTTTAGGGGACTGCTGAGCCTTTGAGCATTCCTTATAACTGCAGCAATAAAGCACTTGGGATTTGGAGCACGTCCATCGCCTCTCTGGCCACTTCTCCACCCTAGGAAGTAGGAAACAGAGCAAAGGGGGCAGGGGAGGGGATCCCACGCAGTGCCCCCAGCCCCACCTCTGGCGGTGTATTCAGAGCACTTGAACTTGGCCATAAGGCTGCCACCTCTGCTTGAGGCTGCGCATGAAAGGAATGGGAGGGACATGGCTCCCAGCCTTCCATTTGTGCCCTTTCTATAACCCCTAAATGCTCTCGGGCCTGGTGTGAAGGGGCCTCTTTGAAGTCACCTGTGGCTTTCTTGAAAAGCCCCTCAGTGGCCCTAGGCTCCCTTGTCATCAGGGCCTTTCAGCCCTCTCCCCACATAAGAGCCACAAACAAGCTATCGGGGTTTGCCTTTTGGAACCTAGTCCGCAAGCCAAGGTCTGTGTTCTGAGCAAGTGCAAGGCTGAACGGTCAGAAGCCCTGAACAAAGTCCGCCTTGGAGGGGAGAATTCTCCATCCTTCTCCTCAGCACTTCTGGTCATATTTTCCCTTTCTTCGCTATTTAAGGCCTGCTCTGAATTACTCCTATACAAAGTAGTTGCTCTTCACCAGGTCCTTAAGCGAGTGATCTTTAGAAAATGCAGAGAGGTCGCGTCAGCCCCTTCTGAACACCCTTGGGCCCCTGCACTCTGGCTGGGGTCTACCCACAGGGCTCTGCTGGTCGCACCTCCTGTGCCTTCTGGCCACCGGCCATTTTTGAGTGTCCTGCAGGAGTGTGCAAGAGCTTCACTTTCAGATGTGTTTGTCAGCACTTGCTACCTCACGTCTGAGACCACTCTGGGCTCTCAGGACACGTCGGTGAATAAGACAAAAGCCCCTGCCCTCATGGGCTGACATCTAGGCAGGGAAACAGGCACTGAGCAGGCTCACAAGTAAATGACCACGCTGTGGGAAACAGCCGGGGTGCAGAGTCCCACCCCAGGAGGAAGCAGAGAGCACTGTGAGGGAGTCAGAGGGTGACGGCGACATGACCTCCCAGGGGGAGCCAGAGGCAGCCTGTGAGAGGACAGTGTTGGGCGGACCCCTGGGAGAGGGGAGAAGACAGCCAGTTAAAGATCTGAGGAGGGCAGAGGGGGCAGTGAGTGCTGGGAAAGTGACGTAACGCCTACAGCCCACACCAGCACTGTTAGGGTGTTACCTAGGCCTGCTGTGTCTCGGACCCTGGCTCCTGCCGTGGTGTGTGAAGGTCCCAGAGGCCGGGGCGCAGGCACTCGAGAGGGTGGCACCGTCCAGCTGCCTGCCTGTGTCTGCACCTGCTTCCTGGTCACGTTGTGGCTCATGCTTCCCTGGCCCACACGAGCAGGTCTAGGAAGGTGGTTTGACCTTCTGTTTGTGCCTCGGGCTTAGTTCTTTCCAAAATGGGCACTGGGATCGGGGTCGGGGAATGTTGGCCTCGGGCAGAGAAGGGCCAGCGTTCCTGAGTGCAAGTGGCAGCCAGGTGTCCCTCGCCCTCCTTGTAACTCCACTTTTGGAGGTTTCTGCTGCTAATTTTTGGTCCTTTTTAGCACTTTTTAGCACCTTTTTTGCGTTTCCAGTTCTTGAGAGGCATGCAGCCTCCCATTTAGGAGCTAACCAGCTTGGATCGGTCTCCCCAGCTGCATGACATCAGGGAGGTCCTTAGCCTTTCTGTACCCTCGTTTCCTCAAGTCCCAAGTGCGATTAATACTGTTACCTTCTTCATAGGACTGCTGTGGGAAAACAGAGGTTGATTGGTATAAAGTACTAGGTATGTACGTTATCTATTGCCATGTAACAAACCGCCCCGAAACCTAGTGCCTTATGACAACAGCCTCATTTACTTCGCTCCTGAACCTGCAGTTTGGGCAGCGCTTGGCAGGGGCAGCTTCTCTGCGCCCCACCATGCCAGTCTGGGCACTTGACCCATTCAGCTGACGGACAAGTCGGTGCTGGCAACTCAGCTGGGCTGTGGATGAGGGACCTGATTCTTCGTGTGGGCCTCTCAGCATAGTTCTAAGAGCAAGGGTCCCAAGGGAAAAAGGCGGCAGCATTTGTATGACCTCAGAAGTCATAAGTGTCACGTCCACTGCCCTCTATTGGTTAAGGGACCGCAAAGGCTCTGCAGGGACGACACAGGCTCCACCTCTTGGTAGGGAAGCGGGAGGTTCTAGAAGAGCGTGGGGGACGAAAGGGAATACTGTAGCCGTCTTTGGAAAATAAAACCTGCCACAGAGTAGGTTTGAAACAGGGTTCTTTATCCTCCTAAACTGGGGTTATTAGGAGTGTGGATTGTGGGGAACCAAATTCTCAGTGTAGATGTTCCTCTTCCCGGTAAATTAACGAGCTGACAGTCATTTCTGGGCGTCACTGCTGACCATGGATCAGTGGAGACACTTAGTATGTGACAAGCAGGCATAAGTATAAAAGGATCTTTACAGGCTCAGGTTTTGCAAATGCTCAGAGGTAGATTTCAGGCAGAGCGTGATCCCGGGGTTGCAGCTTGGGGACCTGTGTCACTGTCTTGTTCTCTGTTGGCATCCTTCTCATGCAGGCTTTCCCTACGTGGTGGCAGTGGCAGTGGCAGCCGCCAGCAGCAGCTGGCCGGACCTGGGTCAGCACGCATGCCTGAACCCAGCCCTGTCCAGAGGAGATGAGGGACTCTCAGTGCGCCTGTGTCACCTGCCCGGGAGCCAGGGGTGGAGTCAGCCAGAACCAGAGAATGTTCTCCAAAGGCAGATGGGGCAATGAGGAAAGGACGTTGGTGTCAGCAGGCAGCAGCAACAGATGACCTTATACCAAGGAACAAACCCAATTATTTTATTTTTTCACTCAGTGGAATATTAGCATCCAAAAGTCAAAAGTAAACAGAAAGATCACTTCCTCTGAGTGACACTTTTACTCTCCTCCCACCTCTTTTGTAGGTACCCAGTCTCACTGAGTTCTAAGTTAGCTTTCCCGTGTGTTTTTTGCTAAAGCGGATAGCTGTATGTTTTCTTGTTTCTTCCCTTTTTTACACAAAAGATGTATGCGCTCTTTTGCATTTGCTTTCTTCACTTAACAAGCGAAAGAAAACTATCTTTAACTGGCCATGCGGATTTTTGCTGCCTTAGCACACAGAACGGAGCGCCGACTTACCAATAATGGTGAATAGGTCTGAGCCCGTGAGGCCCTGCTGGCCTTTTCTTCTGGTGAACAGTGGCTCTATTCTCTCAAGCCTGTGTTGTAAGCGAGCCTCTCTCTTCTCTCAATGCAGATGGAGGCAGCTATGCCATCCACGACTTCCAGGACCCCAGCCTGAGCTCAGAAGGTGAGGGTTTCCCGTCGAGCCCCCCTGGACACAACTGGGAGATGAATTACCAAGAGGCAGCGATCTACCTCCAGGTGAGTGCCTCTGGGCCGGGACCTGGCCCTTCTCAGCACCTGTGGGTGGAGTAGGGGAGCTGGGGCTCTGTTCGATGCCCAGAGATTCAGTTCCAGCTCCGGTTCCCTGTGTGGGAGCTTCTCACCTGTGCGATGGGGGGGCCCAACCTGACAGCACCCGTGTGAGTAGGGCGCTAGGCACGGGCCTGTCACGTGACCCTAGTTTGTGGCTCCACCTGCCCCTGAGGCTCCCTGAGTCTGTACCCTTGGCCTCCTCTGCCTCACTTTCCCTTCTCAGAGGCACAGAGGGAGTCCACTTCTCCAGAGGGAGTTCTCCATATACTTAGTACTGTAGCAGGAGTTTGCTGACCTAGTGCGGGGAGCGTAAAGGTCTTTATTCCTTCCCTGTTTAACTTGCTGCTGCTTCTGTGTTGCTTGTTTCATGTTTGGATGTTGTTTTTAATAAAAATAAGCCTTTTTTATAAAAGTAGTACATGCTTGTTACAGTAAGTTTAAGTACAAGGGGACGTAAAAAAAACTTTCGCCTAAGGCAAGCACTGCCCAACGGCACTTTAAGAATGATACACAGGTTTTATGTGTTTTCTAAGATAATTTTAATTGTGTGGTATCTATAGTTGTATAGCCTGCTTTTTTTCATAACTTGTGCCGTAAGCTTTTTCCACATGTTATTGTAACTCTTGTAAACAAGTCCTAATGAACTGAATAATTATACTAGACCACTGTATTCCAATTTCCTCAACTATCCTGGTGAGGTTGGGTAGTTTCCCTTATTTTGTATTATGCATTTCCGCATTATAAATTACAAGGGCAGTCCATGCATCAAGCTATTTCTTTCTCTGTTTAATGTCTGGGATCATTTTATTAGGAAAGACTCAAGACCTGGAATTGCTGGGTGAAAGGAATGAACATTTTTCAGGGCCCTGGATGTAGGGTACCGAATACTCTCCAAGGGGACATTGCCTCTTACCTGTCAGTCTCATTGCCCCTGACTTCGCCACCTCCATCCACACTGTACGGCTTCCGTTTCCGGTGCGCCCTGAATAGGGTTTGGCCGAGGAACTGGAATGTTTCCTAAATTTATGTGAATGATAATTATTCCTAATTTTTTATTCTTCTTTGAAGTAGCTTTCCATTGCAACTATTTGTTTTATTTTTTAAAGTTTCATTAAAACCAGACATTTATGTGGTGGTTGTTCAGTTGGCTGGATGTTTCTAGGTTATATACAGCGTCACAGCCGTGCTCCTCAACAATGAGTTTTGGTTCAGGACAAGGCCATAGAAATGTTTGAGGGACGTTTTCCTAAGCTCAGGCCTGCCTGTTGACCTGGCAGCATCACCCAGGGTCACCCTAGGCACTGTCTCCTTCTCCCAGGTTGAATCGGTGCTAGGTAAGAGCATGGGGTGGGTCCACACCCAGAATTAGAATGGCCCGGGGCACCTCCGAAACCCAATCATTTCTCCTTTCCTTAAGCAGGTGGGAGTATTAGTAATGACACTATGTAAGTGGGCACTTGCTCACTTTCCTAACAGCCCTCAGAGGTGGTTTGATCATCTCCCACTTTAGAGACAGCAGCTGAGACTCGGAGGGGCCAAATGAGTCCTAGCCACTAAGTCGCAGAGCATGGATTTAAACTGTGTCTATTTAGCCTCCAAATCCCGTTCTTTCTTTTACACGTTGCTGCCTCATTTCTCTACCCACCACGTGTATCTCCTTGCAAATGAGCCGTGCAGCTGTAGGAAAGGGGTTACAGAACAGCAGCTGTGGCATGACCACTTTGTATCACGCTCACGCCCACACATGCAGACACATCTATAGGTATGTGCATACATGTATGCAGCAGCATGTACCTGCGTGTGTGTGTGTGTGTTTGCACAGATACCCACGCACGTTGGAAAGTTGTTCATCTCAATATTAAAGGTGATTAGCTGATGGAGTTTTCACAACCTTATAATCCTATGAATTATTTGAATGAGTTTTTCTTTTTACCAAAAATGCATTAGTTTTTAAATAAAAGCAGAGCAGAACTGGGGTTTAGCTGCTTTCAGGTCAGATGGTCTTCCTTTTCCTGCTCTGCAGCCGAGCTGCTGCTACACTCGGGGTAATGGCCCCTCACTGCTTTAAGGATGCCTGGTCCCTGCAGTTTCTTTTCCCAAATTTTATCTGTTAATCCTCACTCTCCGGAGCCTTGTGCTCAGCGGTTACAGTGCCTCCAAGATGTTCTTGTTTTCTGTGTGGACTTCTGTCCCAGGGAGCAGGAGCAGAGAGCAAAGCTCTAAGAAGTCCCGTATAACTAACTGGCCTGCCTTCTTATTTTTCTTAATCTCGTTCACGATCAGCAGCCAGGAAACAAGGCTAGTGTTCTCCTGGGGTGTGGGTCAGAATCCAGTGACACGGGTCCTATTTCACTTGGTCCTTATTGGTGGAGCGCTCACCCCCACCTCCTGTGGCAGCTCCGAGTCCTGCAGCGGAAGTCAAGGCCCCCGTGTCAGTGGTTTCCTCCAGTCAGACCTTCGTCCCTGGCTATTTGTGCAAAGAGCTTTTCCAAGCATTGCATTTTTTAGTAATCCAAACCAGAGGCTTCCAGGCCACCGTGGGTGTCCCCCGGCCACGGCGGCCGTGGTGAAAAACCACAGCCCTGCGCAGATCAGAGGACCGAGAGCGAGGCTCGCCCAGCCTGCCCTCTGTTTGGCTGCCGGGATGTTTGTTCCCTCTGTGGGGCCTGCCGCAGGCGAGTCTGTGGTTGGTCTGTGTCTGTTGGTAATGAGGGTAGTGACGTAGCCAGCTTCAGGGAAGTGATCTGCTCACAGTTACTCTGCAAACCGCAGCCAAGGTCAGAGCTCCCCACTTCCTGGCTACTGGACAGTCACCGGCCTGGGTTGGGCCAGGAGAAGCAATATCTTGCAAAAATAGTTCATCCTCCCAAACATCTATTAAACGCCTACTGTGTGTACCAGACACTGTCCTAAGTTTTATTCTTATGGGACCCTTGTGAGGAAGGGCTGGTGTTACCTCGTCGCTAGCTGGAGACGGTGCAGGAGGGACTTTCTCATTGTTACCCGAGGAGTTGGGGGGGTCTGTGCTTGTTCACCCCAGAATCCTCCCCTCCATCCCTGGGCTTTACATTCTGCCAACATTTCTGAGAGTGAGGGTTGGACCTCTAACGGGACCACGTGTGCCCACTGCTCTACTTTCCCTGCACTTTTTACCCTTTGATCCCTCCGAGCGGTTTTGGGGAAGCAGCAAGTCTTTTTAGCCCCCCCAGCAGGCCAGGCGGAGGCTCGGCTGCTGCGCAGTTCTGTGGCCATGGTACTTCCGAATTTCCATCATCTTCTAGCTCTGGTCTGCATCTTCTCTTATCCGCCAAGGCCCTTCCTCCCCTCCCGGGCCCATGGCACGCACATCCTTGGTGCCGTGTCTCAGAGGCTCACCTGCCCATGTGGCTCTTGTTTCTTCAGGAAGGTGAGAATAACGACAAGTTCTTCACCCACCCCAAGAACGCCAAAGCGCTGGCGGCCTACCTCTTCGCACACAACCACCTCTTCTACCTGATGGAGCTGTCCACGGCCCTGCTCCTGCTGCTGCTGTCCCTGTGTGAGGCCCCCGCTGTCCCTGCGCTCCGGCTTGGCATTTATGTGAGTGTCCGGATGGCTGGGAGCCCCTGTTCCCTGGGGACAAGCACCAGAAACTGTCCTGAAGCTAACGCCAGCCTGAGAGGGAAGATTCTGGAAGGACAGACAATGGGAATGGATTTAAAACAGGTCCTGGGGGGGTCACAGGGGCCTCGGGAGCAGTGACGACTCTCTGGTCCTACTTGGGTCCTCAGTCCGTCTGTGATTCTGCTCCCTCGGAAGTTCCAGGGAGGGTGCCATCTGGTTGCCTCCCTTAGGACCAGTGCCTGCACCTTGGCTCCAGGTGGGCAGCACCCCTGATAGCAGTGCCACCCACCCTCTCCACCCTCTGAGGACAAGGCAGGCAGTGCGATCGACAGTGGGGAGGACAGAGTGTGATGCCACGTCTCCACACTCTCTGCTTGCAGGTCCACGCGACCCTGGAGCTGCTCGCCCTCATGGTGGTCGTCTTTGAACTTTGCATGAAGTTGCGATGGCTGGGCCTCCACACCTTCATCCGGCACAGACGAACTATGGTCAAGGTGATGTGTCCATCCCCTTATAGCCTTTTTCTCCTGGGTCACCTTCAAGCCCGTGTCTTCAGTTCAATTCCAAATGCCCCTGCTCTCAGAAGTGTAACCCTGGGTCCCTGCCCTCGCTGTGCTCTGGGCGGGTCACAGTGATGCTGACAGTAGCTAATGTGAGTAGGTATTTGGAGTGTGCCAAGCACTGGACCAGTAACCTTTGCAGGAGATGCGTTACTATTCCTAGTTCACAGCCAGCGAGACAGCAGAGAATGGGATCTAAATCCCAGAGAGAATGGGATTCAAACCCAGGTCTGTGAGGCCTCCAAGCCCACGCTGATCTGTAGCCAGCGTTGTACACATTCTCTCTGTGCAACAGAGAGAAGCACAAGTAGGAATGTGTCAGAGTGGCACTCTGCAGTGTAAAAAGCACACATGCTTGTCTGGAGAAAGTGTCCGAGGAATCAGAGGTCAAGGTGCTCTGCAGACCTACCGCAGGGGTCTTCACCATGGAAGTCAAGAGAGCCGAAACGAGGGCGTGGGTAGATGTGGCCGGGCACAGTGGCAGTTTTGCTCCATGGCTACCATCTGAGCAGCTGCTGGGAGCACTCCCCTTGGGTTCATTGTCCTGGGACAACTCATCAGTGCCAGCAGCCTCGGGCTTTTCTCCACAGGCTGCTTGATGTTGGGGGAGGGCACTGGAGAGAAGGGATGGGCCCCTCCAGACCGGAGTGGGCAGTATCTAGCCAGCCCTGAGTTTAGGGATTTGGGGAAGGTGTCTGGGTGGAGGAGCTGACGGTGCTCTGTGCTTCTCCACCCCCAGACTTCTGTGCTGGTGGTGCAGTTCATCGAGGCCATTGTGGTGTTGGTCCGGCAGACGTCCCACATGCGGGTGACCAGGGCGCTGCGCTGCATTTTCCTGGTGGACTGTCGGTACTGCGGTGGCGTCCGGCGGTAAGGCCTGGGGGTGGAGCTGCTCAGACAGGCTCATCCTGGCCTGGCTTGGGCCTCTGGGCCAGTGGAGTGGGACCCGGGGAGTCCAGTAGCGATGTGATCCATCCCGCACATTGGGAGAATTTAAGCACACTCTTTTCCCTCTGCCATTCGACCCACACAGAGAGGATGGTGGGGTTCCAGCTGAAGTTTAGGTCTCCTGACTCCAGGTCCCAGGCTCTGTCCCATCTCACTCACAGCAGCTTTCTGAGGCTGGCTCCTCTCCCTAAGCACATTATATGCCCGAACACAGCAGCAGCATCACCTAAAGCAGGTAACTTGGCAAAAAAGTCCACATGACTCGGCAGCCTGTCCTGGTGCCTCCCCTGAGACCAGGGCACTGCTCTCAAACCAGACCATCGGCCTAGAGTCCAGCTTAGCTTTGAAGACTGCATCTGGAAAATCTGTTGGCCGGGCTGCTGTTGCTAAGAATGGGCTAGCAATTCATTCTTTGTGCCCATCCTCAGAGCTGGACACAGTGTCTGAGGACCAGGGAGCCCTGAACTGTCTTCATGCGTCCCACTTCTTGTGGAAGCTGACCTTTGCACGTGGGGCCATGCTCTTGGCCTTCTGCCGCTCCCTCCGTCTCTTGCAGTGAACTTGCCTGCTGGAATTCTGTAGGCAGGAGGAGGTGGCAGTTGGTGCTACCCCCACCTCCCTTCTCCCGGTCACCCACTGAGTGGAATCTGCCGGGACAACATTATGTAATGTCACAAACTGGGGCACAGTGGGACTTAGTGTCTGTGAGTCAGGAGCACCTGGCCCGGTCTCTGTAAGCATGTATTCGGGCCCTGCCCCACCCCAGCTGCATCTCACTCACCCCTCCTGGCCCCTGTGTCTCCCCAGGAACCTTCGGCAGATCTTCCAGTCCCTGCCGCCCTTCATGGACATCCTCCTGCTGCTTTTCTTCTTCATGATCATTTTCGCCATCCTTGGTGAGTCCCCTGTGCCCCAGGCCCAGGCAGTCTCCGAAAGCAAAGTCACGGGGGGAGAAAAATGTACTTGGAAATTCAGACAGGTTCTGCAAATGCTATAAACACCCAGGCACTTCAACTTAGGAAATGAAGAGCTAGAAATAAAATGGAAGCCCCCTTTTTACCCTTATGAGCTCAGTTTTCCCCCCAGAACTAGCGGCGTCATACGCTCAGCATTGCCATGCAAGTCTGTACAGTTTCACTTTATATTTACATTTCCTTAAGCCGCATGGACATTCTTTTATTGCTTTGCATATTCAAAAAGTTTGTATAAATGATTACATAATGAGCATGTCCCCTTCTGCAAGGTGCTCTTTGCTCAGTACTAGTTATCTGTTGTGTATTCATGTGAACATATGTAGCTGTCACTCATTCCTTCAATGGAGTGTAGCGAATATACCCAGATTTGCTTATCCGTTCTGTGACTGGCATGTTTCACTGTCACCAGTCACATCCCAGTGTACACCCTCGTGTGTTTCCTGGTGGACACGCATCAGAGTTTGTCTGGCATATGGAGCACAGTAGGGTCTGCACACTTCAGCATCACTTGATATAAAAGCAAGGTCACAGCCTTTGTAACCCTGAGGAGGCCTCGCCTCTTCAGATGAGGCCAGGTGTTTGTGCGGCACCCCCAGGCAGACACAGGGCTTAGAGCAGGGACCCCAGAACACGAGGAGGGACCGTGACAGTGGGACCACAGTGCTCTGACTCTAAGGCCAGCCCCCGCCCCCCCCATACACACACCCTGCCCCTGGCCTTTGTGACTGATCCGTCCTGAGCTTTTGGCTCCTCTTCCACTTCCCCTCCCCCTACTCTGGGAGGAATTTTCTTCTGCTCCAAGGTGGGGCTGCTTTCCCCTGAGGCCAGGCTTTCTCACTTTTCCTAGGGGATTTCAAGGGCCCAGGGGAATAGCCCATTTTGAGAGGGAGGAAGTTGGTGGTGTTCCCACCCCAGGAGCCTTGGATGTAGGGGAACAATGGGGCCCCTTTGGAATTATTACTTGGCTGTCCTGTTCTCAAAACCAGAGGTTGCAAACTGGCAGTCTGGATTCCAGATCCAGCCAATGGATGAGTTTTGTTTGGTTTGAAAATGTTGAGCTGATGTTTTAAAATTAGACTTTTATACAAAAATACAGATTTCTAGCCCTTTTAGTACTAGGCTTGATGGTACTCAGGCCACATTTCTGAATTGCTGCATTTACCCAGTGCCGAGTAGCACCTGTTCCCATCAGACAGATCATGTGTTCCTCAGAGTGCCACAGTCCCCACTGCTCCCTATTGCTCTCCCCTGCCCACTGCTCTCATTTATGTTTATTGGCCCAGTCCTTTTGACATCTGGATTTTGGACCTCTGCTCTAACCCTCTTTTCAATCTGTTTTCCACTACTAGGTTTCTATTGGTTCTCCTCTGATCCTTCAGACCCCGTAAGTAATCACCATGTTTTGTCTGTTTCTTCCTTTATGGGAAGCCCTGCCTGGCTTCTCATCACTGCTTATGGCCCCTGAAGGTCCCCGTCACCCAGACTTGAGCTGTTTCCTTCCTTGAGCATTAAGGGGCATGTTATTCCATCCTGAGAGTCATGTTTCCAGGGTCAGATTTGGAACGTGGGAATGTTTGGAGGTTTCAGTGAAGGAGAGTCAAGCTAATTGTGCAAATGTGTGATTCTCTGGGAGAAAAGTCCCAAAGTCACTTGTCTACTTCTGCCAGAAGCAGATTTCAGGAAGGTGGAGTCCTTCCTCCACGTCTGCTTGTCCCTCTGCCATCCCTCAGGGATTCTGTGGGAGATGGAAGCGTTGGTGTGGGGAGAGGGAGAGGGCCAGGGTGCTCCAGGTGGCCCACTGTAGCCTGTTCCCGGCTGGCGTGTGCTCTCGGGCTGGTGCCAGCATATCCTTCTGCCTCCTTTCCCGGACAGTACTTCAGCACCCTGGAGAGCAGCATCGTCAGTCTGTTTGTCCTTCTGACCACGGCCAAGTGAGTTTCAGCTCTGCTTTGGCTCCTGTCCTCTGCTAGTGCTCAGCCAGTGGCTGGGGGCACTGTGGGGAATAAGAGTGGCCTGGTGACTGAGAGTCAGGGAAGGTGGGGCGGGCCTGGGAAGGCAGAGGTGGGAGATGCCCTGCGAGGCGACGGAGGCAGGCAGACACGCAGCCCTGTGGGTAACACTCTGCAAATGCAGTTTCCCAGACGTGATGATGCCTTCCTACTCCCGGAACCCCTGGTCTTGTGTCTTCTTCATCGTGTACCTCTCCATTGAGCTGTACTTCATCATGAACCTGGTGAGTGGCCATGTCTCGTGGCCCGCTGGTGTGGCCTGCACAGTGCTGGGCATCATGGGAATGGAAAAGGAGGGACCACCATTGGCAGGGGGCGGGGGACCCAGACCATAGTCAAGTGTGGCGGGGAATGCCGTGGCAGCCTCCCTGGGTTATTACCGTCATTGCTGCTGGCAGTGCTAGAGTTCAAGCCAAGGCTCCCCTGGGACCTTTTCATTCTCCCAGCAAATGTACAATATAATAACTATAAAAGCTGGCACTTAGGAATCCTTAGCCAGGTACCATGCAAAGTGGATTAAATGATGTAACACAAGAACCCTGGAGGCTTTGTTATGATTCTCAATTTCTAGATGAGGAAACTGAGGGCCAGATGGACAGAGTGACGTGCCCATGCTGCACAGCTCGGGGCGGCCAGGCAAAATGGTCTGAGCCTAAGCCCCGCTCTTAACCGCTCAGTCCCACCGCACACATGCCCTGGAACGCCTGCATATTTACACCCCATTTATCAAAAACCATCAGAAAATCCAATGCAGGACACGCTCCGTTAAGGACCGTGCGAAGTCCTGTGTGCACTGGGAACTCTGGAGGTGCTCATGGAGACTCGGCCGGCCACCAGGCATGTTCCTACCATCGGCCAGTCACCGTTTGGCCAGTGCCAAGATCACGCGTCAGTGCCGGAATTATCAGGGAGAGGCTTTTATCGAGTCTCGTATTGTTTTTATACTTCTGGAGGGCATGCTCACACCAATCATCGTAGTCAGGCCCCGTATAGAAACAGAAAACACTTTCTCTGGAGAAGACGCGTGAAATCTAAAAAATTACAAGTCTTAAAAAGGAAAAACAAATTTTAATTCCTCAAAACCAAAAAGAAATGTGTTGGATATTTCTTTTATACACATTACAGTTCTTACATCCTCTAGTTAGTTTTGAATCATAACTATGTATTATGTATAATTGATTTATTTTAATTTGTCAAAATTCAGGGTAGGGGTCTGCAAACCACAGCTTGCAGGCTGAAGCCTGCATTTGTAAATAAAGTTTTATTGGCACGCAGCCACACCCATTGGTCTCCGCATCCTCTGTGGCCGATTTCGTGCTACAACTGCAGGGTCGCATGGTTTCAACAGAGACCATCTGGCCTTCAGAGCCTAAAATAGTGGGTATCTGGCTCTTTACAGAAAATGTTAGCTGACCTTTTCCTAAACTAAAGGGGAAAAAATGGGGGGCAGCTGCAGTTTGAAGGGATGGTGGGAAGGGCAAGAAAGTTTCCCCCAAAATATTTTTGAAAGAAAAGAAAGTGCTTCCAAAAAGGCTTCTTGCAGATTCTGCTCCCACCCTGCCGTCGCCCCTGGCAATGCAGGCTTCGTTGTTAACGTGCTGACCTTGGAATTTGGCGTCCCAGAATGATGTGCACTCAAGGACAGGCCTCCTCACTCCCCTGATTTTGGGGCCGGTGCGTGAAGCTGTGACCCACCAGGACAGGGAGCAAGGGGATGGATTGGAGGCAGCATCTGGCATATTATGCTCCTCCCTGCTCCTCGGTCAGGAGGGCACAGGGTGGTCACATGGCCTTCCCGGGCCGTTACATGGGACTTAGGGCCCAGCATGCTCTTCCCTGCTAACTTCTCACCTTATGAGACTGCCCAGCCAGGGAGGACCTGTAGGTAGAAGAAGTTCCTGGGGAAATGTAATAACAGTATGTCTTCACGTATCTGAAGAGAGAAAATTTGCAAGTGGCAACGCATGACCTTCCCCTGCTGGGACTTAGAGACAAACTCCTGCACCAGGAGGGGCAGGCAGGAGGGTTACCCCAAGTCCCTCTGGAAGAGCGCTCTCCAGAGGCAGAGGGTGCAATCCCTACTCCTTGAGGTCCTGCCACACAGGAGAGCCAGATCTCTGCTTTTCCCTCACAGCTTCTGGCTGTGGTGTTCGACACCTTCAATGACATCGAGAAACGCAAGTTCAAGTCTTTGCTGTTGCATAAGCGAACCGCCATCCAGCATGCCTACCACCTGCTCATCAGCCAGCGGGTAGGGAAGAGTGGGGGCTGGGCCTGGAGGGGGTTGGCCCCTGCTCCCCCTCCTTTGCCCTGGGTAATCCCCTAAGCGTGGCAGGAAGCCTGCCGTGGGGAGGGTAGAAGGAGCCAGGCATCCTGTGGTCCTTGCTGTGCTGGCCACCGGGAGTAGTTGTCCCAAGGGAAGGGGCAGTCCGGGCTCTGTTTTTTCCTGTGTTGACATTGACATCCTTCCTGTCCTCCAGAGGCCCGCCGGCATCTCCTACAGGCAGTTTGAGGGCCTGATGCGTTTCTACAAGCCCCGGATGAGTGCTGGGGAGCGCTATCTTACTTTCAAGGCCCTGAATCAGAGCAACACGCCTCTGCTGAGGTAAGAGTGCAGGCCAGGTGGGGGCGCTGTGGCCCAATGAGGCATGCAGGAGAAGGGCTTGGGGCGTGCCAAGGCACTGGGAGGGGGGCCGGCAAAGAGCCTCTTAGAGACTTTAGTTTCCTTTGAGATTCTTATACACATAGACTGTATTTGTCAGGAACCTCTCCGCAAGTGACAAAAATCCTACTCAAATTTCATTCAAGTTGAGTTGACAGAAAAGGAATATATTGGATCATGAAATGGACTGACTCAGCTGCTCACCTTCGAGCTAAGAGTGAGATGGGGTGGTTGTATGTGAGCAGATGCACAGAAGGGAGCACGCACGCACACACACACCCCTTGCACAGCTTGAGAGGACTGGCCCCGAGATCTCCATTCTCTGGAGTCTTGTCCCTCTGGACTGCTGGTGACCAAATCCTTCTTTTCTATTTGAAAGGGAGTTGGCCAACTGTAGAGACGAGAGTGCGTGAGCTCTGTTGGGCCTGAACTCTCAGCCCATTTGTTCCCTTAAGCCCTCTGCTAACAGGGCTCACTCCCCGTCCATGTGAGAGTTGGAGTAATCCAGGGGAGTGAAGCTGTCACTCAGCATAGACCAAGCACCTAGAGGAAGGAGGAGACCAGCATGCCCTGGGCGCTGACCTCCCGGGACTCCCAGATGTCCCCTCCTCCCTTCCTACCTTCGCCCCTGAAAGGCGACCACAGGCAGGTGGGTGAGAGGAGTGAAGCTCAGTGGGGGCGTTCTGATTTTTTTCCCTTTTCATATTGCCGTGACAGCCTGAAGGACTTCTACGATATCTATGAAGTCGCTGCCTTGAAGTGGAAGGTGAGTACACGAGCGAGACCAGGGAGGGAGCGGCCAGATGGCTCCACGGGGACATGAGGCTGAGAGGCCCCCGAGGTCCAGCTCTTTCCTGGCTGGAACAGCGCAGTTCTGGGCACTGGTGCTGACACCCTCTCCCACGGCCCTGTTTCCTGGCCAGGCAAAGAGAAATAGAGAACATTGGTTTGATGAGCTTCCCAGGACAGCGTTCCTCATCTTCAAAGGTAAGGTTCACCTGAATATGGCGTCTCGGCAGCTGGAGACAGATGGAAGTTTCCAGAGATCACAGACAAGTACTGGAAGAGCGTGCTCAGAGGGTGTGTGTGTGTGTGTGTGTGTGTGTGTGTGTGTGTGTGTGTGTGAGAGAGAGAGAGAGAGAGAGAGAGAGAGAGAGAGAGAGAGTGAATATTTGCGTGTGTAAAATAGACAGAGTGATTATCCCAGCAGGGTAATATGTGTTAGACTAGGAAGGAAATTGGTAACTTAAAAACCAAATCAAAAGACACTTGTGGACTATTCATTTATTAAAGAAAATTGACCAAGTCTGGTAATTAGAAGAAAATGAAAATTTCCCACCCGGAGATAACCACTGTTCATTTTCTAATGTGCTTCTTTCTGAGGTCGGTTATTTCTCTTGCACATTTTAAAAGCAGTCATGGGAGTACATTATATATTTTGTTCTGAAACCTGCCTTTTTATCTAACAGTGTATCTGCCCATCCTCCTGTGGCAGGATCTATACCTCATGTATACGATGCCTCGCATAGTATAAAGTCTGAACATTTTAAATCTGAGTGCCCGTATTATTCACCTAATTGTCGCCCCATTATGTAAAGCCAGTTTTGAAGTTCCACGTGGGGCTGGGTTAGCTCACAGGGAGTTTCTCATGCAGAAAGCCTGGAGCCTGGGCCTGGGCCCCTATGGTCACAGTCAAGGTGGTGTACCCTTTTTTGTGATTTCTCCCATAGCTAGGGCCTTGGGCACAGCCTTAGTCCCTATTTCCTAGAGGGTTTTCAGCTCTCCTGGGATGATAGTTACCCACCTGGATACATAAACTGTCCCGGGCGCAGGCCAGCAGTGGGCAGCAACGCTTTGTTCTGTTTCGTCCTGGCTCCAGGTTGCCCGGGCTGCCCCAGAGCAGCTGTGGTCAGCGTAGTTGTGTCCAGGTGTCTGAGTGCCGCCGGCAGAACGGGCCCCGCCATTTCATTTCACCCTCAGGCATAAAGACCCTGGTTGCTTTCATGCACGAACGAGGTAGTAGGGGAAGGCGTACTCGCATACGAAAATGTCCATGCTAACATTTCCTCTCTTCCCATAGGAATTAATATCCTCGTGAAGTCCAAAGCCTTCCAGTATTTCATGTGTAAGTGTGAAATCACAGCGCCGGGCCCCTTTCCTCCTGAGTCTCACTGTTGCAGAACATGGCGAGGCAGGAGACTGGTCCTGCCGTCACGGTTTTGACTTCTCATGATAGGAAACTCCACGCAGGTGTAAGAGTGGAGAGAATACGATGAACATCCGTGTGCCCGTCACCAGCTTAATCATGACGCAATGGCCGGGCTTTCCTGTGCATCTGCCCCTCCCTCCGGCTCATTGTGCCCTCTCCAGACCTGGAGTGTTGGGAGCAAATTCCAGAACCACAGCGTGTGACTGGTGGTTGTGTCACTCACGTCTGTTTTAATCTGTAGCTTCCCCCTCCATCCCTTTTCTCCCTCTTGGAATCTGTAGGTGAAGAAACAGGATTGTTTGCCCTTCAGTCTTGTTTTTGCGTGTCCTCTATTACTTATTTCCTGTAATTCGGTAGTTCCCTCTAGAGCTGTGTTGTCCAACGTGGCAGCCGCTAGCCTCGGGGGGGCTATTTACATTTCAGCTAATTAAAGTTAAAAATTCAGTTTCCCCGGCACAGTATCCACCTTTGCGGTGCTCAGTAGCCACAGATGGCTAATGACTAACGGAACAGCCCAGACGAGGAAATTCCCGTTGTCACAGAAAGTTCTCTTGGACGGCCCTCATCTAGAGGCTTGACGGGAGTCCGTGTTTCTCAGGAGCTCTGGGCCTTGCGGTGGGAAATGGGGTTTAAAGACGCCAGGCTGAGGTGCCGGAGGTGCACATTGCTTGGAGTTCGTTATTGTTTCTAAGGCCTTTCCCTGGACAGAGGTGGGGTTTTGTTATTTTTAAAGATGAACTGTATCATGAGTTTATCCTGATATTCCTAATTCAAATTCAGGACTATGGAGTTTCCCCCTAACTTCAGCATCCTTTCCTATCTAGATTCCCAGTCTCAAAATCCTGTTTCCCAGCAACACTGACACAGCTGCTCGTGAGCTTCCTCCCACAGCACACACACAACAGTCTCCGAGAACCAATACCACCCGGCCCCCATGACGTGGTTGCCAGAAACACCACTCCAGGGGCCACAGGCAGGGCGCTGGGTTTTAAGGTCCCCTGGAATGGTTCCTCTCCACGTCGGTGTATCACCAACTGAATACACATTTAGATTTCTTTCTTGTTTAAAGATTTTATTTATCTTTAGAGAGAGGGGCAGGGAAAGGGAAAGACACATCAATGTGTGGTTGCCTCTCACACACCCACTACTGGGGACCTGGCCCACAACCCAGGCATGTGCCCTGACTGGGAATTGAACCAGTGACCCTTTGATTTGCAGGCCAGTGCTCAATCCACTGAGCCACACCAGCCAGGGCATACATAGGTTTCGTTATTTCATTTTATTTTTAACTTTTAGGGATTGCTTTTTACATTTAATTTTGTTTTATAATTTTGTAAAATATTTGTATGGTTCCAAGCCAGATCTTTCAAAGAAGTCTCGTTTACCTCTTGTCGCCTTCTCCAAGGGATAACTTTTTATGTGGTTTATCCTTCCATTTATAAAAAACTAAATAGATGCGTACCTAAGTGCATCTCCCCGTCCTAAGTAACCGATAGCATACTCTACGCTCCTTTCCACCTTGCTTTTCCCAGTTAACAGTATGCCCCGACGCCACTCCGTAATAGCATGTAGAGACGTCCCCCGTTTCTTCTCGTAGCGGACAGCACACCCTTTTGTGACCGTCGTAGCTACCCCACCAGCACCCTGTTGATTGATTCGGCTGTCTCTGGTGTTTTGCTGTCACAAGTATTCTCGAGTGAACAGCTTTCCGTGTACGTCGCGCTGTGTCTTTGCTGGTGTCTCCCTGGGGCGGGTTCCTAGCAGTGGGATGGCTGGGGGAGGGGCCAGGTGCATGTGTACTTTGCTAACCCCGAGGCCACTGTGACATCAGACACGTCTAAGGAAAAACACATACTTTCAATACTCAAACCTGTGGTGTGTGGTCCACCATTCATGCTGACTTAGGATGACCTACGGGTCCTACCGAAGCATCTTAACTGCCATCTGTACAGCAACAGTGCGGGTGTTTGTAGAAATTCTTAGCTGTTTCTAAGCGAAACGACCCATTGATTTAGCTCCTGGGGTGAAAGCACAAAGGGGGAAAGAGGTCATCTGTCACTTGGGCGGGTGGAATAGCTGCTCTGCGAATCTCCCAGAGCTGCCCAGAAATTAGCCATGGGCTGTTGGTGTGACCTGTCGATTGTCACGCCCACCTGCGCTTTCTCTATTATGGGCCTGTCTGTTGCAGACTTGGTGGTGGCAGTCAATGGCATCTGGGTCCTCGCGGAGACCTTCATGCTGAAAGGTGAGCCTGGCGGGGGGACCAGCCCGTCCTGTGGGCACACCTGGCCTGCCTCTTGAGCTGCTGCCTCTCTGTCCCACAGGCGGGAACTTCTTCTCCAAGCACGTGCCCTGGAGTTACCTCGTCTTTCTGACTAGTAAGTCTGTGACACAGCTTCGGGCTGGGAGAACTCCCGTCTGGTCTAGGACCTTGTGGCTCTAAAAGGGACAATTACCAAACAGCGAGCAGAAATCGAGTCTGGTGCCGTCCCACCCGTTTCCAAGCCTCTCACGGTTCACGGTTTCTCCTCTGTCCTCTGGGCCCATGCTCCCTCCTGGGTGTGCTCACGTCACCTGGCTACACAGGGTCTTTTCAGCCCTCTCTCTGGCCTCATCGTTTGCCAGAACCACCGCCTGTGCCCCAGCCTGCCGCCCTCCTGAGGGTGTCCTGCTCCCGAGTGCCCCAAGCACTTGCTTGCCTCAGGGCCTTTGCACTGTCCGACGTTCCTCCTCCTCCTTTGGTGTCCCTGAGCCCACTGTGTGGTCATGACCCTCTCACGGTCCTTCCTCCCATCCACACTCCGAGCCCTGTCGAATGGGCCCTGCCCTGTGTTGTTCACTTCTGCACGCCCAGCACCCGGCACGATGCCTGGCACAGAGGAGGTGCAGGAAATACCTTTCGGTGGACAGAGGGGTGGCTGGGCCGTTCCCAGACGGGGAGGGAGTGCTTCTCAGCAAGTTGCCTTAGTTGACCAGCATCTGGGCCCGGCCCTGTCCAGGAACCTGTACTCTGACAGCTGTGTGGGGGGAGCATGCCTCAGGGGATGGGTCTCAAGGAGGGGACTGGGCCAGTCCCAGTGTGGGAGGCTGTGGTGGGAATGCTGCTGACTGCCTGCTCCTGTCCGCAGTCTACGGGGTGGAGCTCTTCCTGAAGGTTGCTGGCCTGGGCCCTGTTGAGTACCTGTCCTCTGGGTGGAATCTGTAAGTGCAGAGCATGGTTCTCCCCGCCGTCTCAGACACTGGTGACAGCCCCCAACCCTGTCCCCACACACCCACAGTACACACGCCGCATCTGCAGAGGACAGGTCACAGCCTCTGTCTCCTGCTGCTCTGCCCGGGGCTCTGGGACCCCCCAGGGGCAGACTCTGCTCTAACTCTCTCTGTCCACCTACGCTCATTCCTTCTGCACACGGGCTCTGGGGATCCCGAGGCTGGCGGGCTCTTCCTGAGTCCTTTAACCTGCACCCCATCCCCAGCACGACTCAGCTCTTCCCCCCAAACCATGAAGCCCACAGAGAAGGAAGTGCTGTCGTCTCACTTGGCCCTTCTCCTTGTTCCATTGAGACCTCAAGAGGTCGCTTACTGCCCATTAAAGTTAACTCACCTGTGAAATTGCGCTACCCCTTGAGGTCTGGGCTGTAAGAGTAAAACAGGTCAATAGGCAGGGGAGAGCCCAGCAGGACAGCCCAGGGTCTTGGGGCGGGTCTCTGGAGGGGAGAGGCCTCTGTCCTGCTCAGGGCTCCCTGGGCTTCTGGTGGGGTCTCGCCAACCCTGCCCCTCCCCTCAGTGACCTCATCCAGGCAGACAGTCGCCAGTACAACCAAGGTCTGCTGTTAGACCAGTGCAGGGCCTATAGGGTGGGGTGGCGCCGGGCATTTCTGTCCCCTGAGATGTGGCTGGGAGGGCCCCTGGCCACACCGACCTCAGGAACACCAGGGTGGCAGGAAGCTATGTCCCTCCTGGCTGGCCACAGATCCCTGCTGGGCATGCTCTTGCGTTTGCTGTGGTTGGCGAGTGGGTGCCTTGGAAGGGTGAGCCAAGAACAGGGCGAGGATGCTGGCCATGGTGAGGGAGGCCAGGGTGGGCCCAATGGACCACCCTCCCTCTCCCTCCTAGGTTCGACTTCTTCGTCACAGCGCTCGCCTTCCTGGGACTGCTGGCTCTGGCCTTCAACATGGAGCCCTTCTATTTCATAGTGGTCCTGCGTCCTCTCCAGCTGCTGAGGTGACGGGCAGGGCTGGGGTTGGGGACAGGTGGGCACAGGGTGGAGAAAACCTGGGGACCGGTCTGGGCAGTGACCAGAATGAGCCAGAAGACTCAAGCCCGGGGTCAGAGATTGCCATGGCCCCTGCAGAAACACCCAGGGGCCATCGATTCCTTATGTCACCAGGGCCTGTCACCTCTCACTATGGAAGAGAGACACGGCTCGGGTGAACTTGGCCTTCGGTGCTGTCTGCTGTGGCCGTAGAAACACACGTGCTCACAGTCACAAACCAGAAGGCACAGCCTCTGAGGGTTCAAAGGGACTTTTGAGGGCCTCCCTTGCTTTTCTGGGACAGCCTCTTGTTGAGAAAAACCCTTACTTGGTCCCCCTTCTCCCAGGGACCATTGTAGGGACTCAGCACAGCGCTGCTCCGGGGGCAGGGTCCCTCACTTGTTAGGGATCCTGAGCTCTTTATGTCTTCGGGAGCCTGGTTTTCCTCTTGACTGTCCGGCTGTGGCCCCACACGTGCCCATCATCCTGACCCATCCTTCCTGGGAGGAGCGGTGGGGTGGGGGCTCTCTGTGGCAGAGCCTGCTTCCATGCCCCGGTGGTGGCGGCCAGCCAGGCAGATGTCAGCCTGTCCCCACGCACTGCTGCCCATCCTTGACCGATGAGCTGCCACACTCGGGCTCCTCCGTGGCGTGGGCTGCTGTCCCCTTCCTTCTCGGGTATGCCACAGTGTCCTGAGCAAGGCCTCGCCCGCTCCGAGCCTCCCAGATGCATTTGTAAATCGTGGCGAACAGCCACACTGCTCCCTCCTCACTCATGGAAGACACTGACACACCATAGCTCTGTGTCCCTTCAGGGGCCGGCCTGGCCAGCCCTGACGTCCTGGGGCCGCCACCACCCTTCCCCAGGGGCGGAGTGAGGGCAGTCGTGGTCAGGTGGATGGGCGGACCCTGGGCCTGGTTCCTACTTGGGGCTGTGGCAGGCGGGGCTGCGGCCACACCCTGCGTCTCTAAGTGGCCTGGCCGCCTTCCCTTGCTCAGGCTGTTCAAGCTGAAGAAGCGTTACCGCAATGTGCTGGACACCATGTTCGAGCTGCTGCCCCGCATGGCCAGGTACCGCCCCGCCTCGGGACCCAGGGCCAGGCGCTCTGAGGCCTGTGCCCGCAGGGCGGGCGGCCGGGTGGTAGTGGGGGGAGAGAAGGAGGCCCGGAAGGGACTGAAGTCAAGGGTCTGACAGGCCTTTGAGGAGACTGAACTCTTGACCACTGCAGGTCTCCCTGGCACTTTCCTCCACTGACCTGTCCGAAATATTTAGTAGGGAGGGCAGGGAGCTGTCAACTCACTTACCACCTGTGTCTACGTTCACAGGTAAGGGGTCACCTGTGAGTCTACCTTCACAGGTAAGGGGTGAATCTCTGGTCAAGGGGCATCTGTTCAGAGAGTCCTCCTTCGAGACATTTTGTACCCCAGACCTGAATCACGAGGCCCCTTCCCCGCAGGCACTTCCCAGTCGGTAGACCTGGCTAGGGGCATGCCTCTCCACCAGTCAGCTCCGTGGGTCTGAGGAGGCCGGGCTGCCAGAGGAGGCGGGCTCTCCGGCCTGGCCCTGAGTCACCCTGTCCCTTTGACCCTCCTCCCCAGCCTGGGCCTCACCCTACTCATCTTCTACTACTCCTTTGCCATCGTGGGCATGGAATTCTTCTGTGGAATCCTCTACCCCAACTGCTGCAAGTGAGTACACTGCAGGCCCCCTGGCCACCCCAGTCCCAGGCCGTCTGTTTCCAGGGGACAGCACCCATCTCACCCCGGCCTGTGGGGCCCTCTCCGCCTCGGGATCCCCAGGGGCGTGTCTGTCCACGCCACGGCCCCTGTGAAAGGCCCCGGAGTCACCTTGCTTTGCTTTCAGGGCTCAGTGCAGTGCAGTAGCTAAGTAGGGGGCCTGGAAGCAGAGAGGTGTCTCTGCAGTGAGGACGTCTGAGCAGGTTTCCCTGTCCCCCAAGCGGGGTCCAGGGGCCGCAATCCAGCCAGGCCTCCATCAGCTCTCCCTTTGGGCTGAGGGCTGGAGGCCTCTCAAGACCCAAGTGTGGCCTGTATCCCGAGACCTGAATCCCATGGCTTCCTGCCATGTATCTCCAGGTGCGGCTGGGGACCTGGGCAAACACACCAGCCAGGGGCAGCCAGTTAGGATAAGACAGACAGACACCCTTAGGAAGGTCTGTGGGGACAGGAATGGAGAGTGGGGACCCAGCCCCCCATGACCTCTCTACCCCCTCCTCCCTTCCTCCAAGCACCCAGGATGAAGTCAGTGTACTCTGCCACCACTTCTCCATCCAGTGTTCTCATTACTCTCTGCTCCTCATGGCCGCACGTGCTGATAAAGAAACACCTTCGAGAGACACTGGTGGCTGTTTGAAGTGTCAGGCTGAGCTCTGAAGCAGAAGCCTAGGACAGTGGGTCACAAGCTTTCAGCATGGCCAGGCAGACTCCAGGCCCCGCCCACCCTGCAAATCTGACAGTGTGTGCCTGGCTGGAGGCTGAGCGCCCTGCCTCCTGAGCACAGTCCCAGGGGGCCCCAAGGGCCAGACTTGCAGAAATGTCGGCATGGATTTTAACAGATAAGCCATAAACAACTTAATAACAACCTATTAGAGCATTTGGCCAGGTGCTGGGAGAAGCCCAACAAGGAGCTTCCCCGTCCCCAGGTTGCTGCCTGCCCCTCACCTGGCCTCAAGAGCAAATCCCAGGTGGGAGAGGCCCAGAGGAGGCACAGCCTGTCCCTGCCCAGCAGTGCCCTGCAAGGGTAGCCCAGAGAGTGGAGGCCTAGGCAGCTGCCGAGAAATGCCAAGTGGAGGCGGATGAGGGGGCTAGGCCTGGGCGCAGGTGAGAGGAGCCGAGGGTCCCCTCAAGCCATAAGCATCATAAACGCTGGCAAGAGAGCCAGTGGGGGAGGGGAGGCACGCTGAGCGGGAAACCCGGCTAGGCCAGGACAGCGCTCCTTGTTCAGACCTTGGATTGCATTAACATTTTGTCCTCTGTCAAGGTGACTGACTGTGTTGTGACCATCCCTTCTGCCCCTTTGTTTCCCTGGCCAGTACAAGTACAGTGGCGGACGCCTACCGCTGGCTCAATCACACTGTGGGCAACAGGACTGTTGTAGAGGAGGGCTACTATTATCTCAATAATTTTGACAACATCCTGAACAGCTTTGGTGAGTACAGAAATCTCAGGTGGGATACTCCCTGGGCCTTCGTCACTGCAGGTCCCAGGTGGCAGAGCAAAGCTCTCTGTAGCCTCTCCCTCCCGACTGTTTGCCACACTCCCTTGAGTGCTCCCTGGCCCAGAGGGAGCATGTGGTGTGTGCAGCCTCAGGGGTGCAGGCCAGGCCAGGTCCCGGGATGACTCAGGCACCAGAGTTCCTCCTTTTCTGATACTTTTTCAGTGTCAGGGAGCAGAATAGCTTCGTGCTTCGCTGGGAGGAGTTGAGCCTGGTGCTAGGGACCCAGCCTTGCGAACCTGCCACAGTGCCCTTGCATTGCTCAAATCAGGCCCACATGGCTCTTCCCCTGGCTTCTGTGGAGGGAATGAGGATGGGGGGAGTGGAGGGAAGTGGCCCTGCCAGACACAGCTTCTCGACGAAGGGGAGAGCCTCATAGCACCCCAAATCTGCACCTCAGCATGGCCTATCACAGGCTGCTCAGACAAAGGGCATGCCCTTCTGGGGACAGGCAGAATGGTAGCACTCCCCGTGGCGGGGGGGGGGGCACTCGGGGAAGGCCTTGGTGGATCTTTCTGGAGCTCACAGCCCAAACTGGCAGACAGGGACCCCATCATTTAGGTGCATGGTACCCAGGGTCTGTGGAGAGAGGCCACTTGAAACTGACTTTGAAAAAGTGGGTCCGATCAAGATGCTTTTCCTGTTCCCTTCCCTTTGGCAGTGACCTTGTTCGAGCTCACAGTTGTCAACAACTGGTACATCATCATGGTAAGAACCTTAGACAGCTCCTGGGGCGTCTTCCCACCGTCCTCTGAGACAGCCCTGGGTCTCCCCTCACCCAGTGTGGCGGACATTGCTCTTCCCGTTCCCTGCAGAGGGTGGAGTCTTGGGGTACACAGGGTTGGCATTATGGCAGGAGGCCACAGCGTGGGCTCAGGAGCCACCTCCTTGGCTGGACTTGGCTTTTGTCCCTGCTCGCCACACATCTCCAGCCGCCAGGAGTTGCCAGTTAGCCTCTGGGGCTCTGTCCTTTGGCCTCCACTGTGGGAGAGACTTTTCAATCAAGAAACAGTGTGGCAAGGGTTGTTGGCTTTTGTTTCCAATTCCTTAAACTCTTCCAAGGGCCACCCTTCCTTAGGACAAAGACTGTTAGTCCTGGGGACCAACCAGGCCGATGCAGGACAGAGGAATTTTTAGACCCAGGAGACTGAGGTCCCAGTCTTGTGTCTCCCACAACCAAAGGCATATATCAGGGAGGGTCAGCAAAAAGCCCGGCAGTGCCAGGGGCCACGGATCAGCCTCAGGAAACAGTGACCTCTCCCCTGACCCCCACCCAGGCGCCCATTCACTGGCTGCTTCCCTCTGCCTGCAGGAAGGCGTCACCTCTCAGACCTCCCACTGGAGCCGCCTCTACTTCATGACCTTTTACATCGTGACCATGGTAGGTCTGGGGCCACAGGTGCTCTTCCTCCAGTTGCCTGTGCTCATTGGGCGGCCGCTGTGGGAGGACAGGGCTGGGGACATGTCTGAGCGGCTCGGTGAGGGGTGGGGCTCCGGAGCTGCTCACACCCCACACTCCCCTCTTTCTGAGCCCTTCTCTCTGTCCGGCAGGTGGTGATGACTATCATCGTGGCCTTCATTCTCGAGGCCTTTGTCTTCCGAATGAACTTCAGCCGCAAGAACCAGGACTCGGAAGGTCTGTGCAAGGAACAGGGGCGTTAGCTGCCTGCTGGCCAGCTGGCAATTCAGCTGACTGGTTGTCCAGCCTTCTGACAGTTCAGCTTATGTATCTGGCTTATCTTTCTGGATCTCTCATTTCCATTGATTGTCAAATATTTAAGGACAGACACACACTCTTGATCTCATTTTTTTAAATGAAAACAGTGCATGCCATCGTTTAAGAAGAGCCACAGAGCAGAGACAGCTTTATTGTGGACACAGCAGCCGTCTGTCCCTCCTGCCCCGTCTCCCCGAGGCTTCTCACTCTTAGCTGTTTCTCCTTTCAGTTACTACCTCCACGTTTCTAACTAACATTTTCACACTGCAGTTCTGGATTTAAAGGGCATGCATAGTGTGGTCTACAGAGCCCAGAGCACTGCCTTCTGCAGCTCGATGGTCCCGGCTTCCTAACTGCCTCGCCTTTCCCGGGTTGCGTAGCTTTCTGCACGCTGATCTCTATTCTTTCCACCATCGAAACAGCCACATGCTTGCTACTGCTTGTCTCCGAGGCTTTGTCGTGTCAGGCTGTCTGACCGTTTTCTTACTGCTCAGAGACTCCCTCCCGAAACCCTCTGTCCCCGGGAAGCTGCTGGCCTGACCATGGTCCTCACAGTCCAAGCCAGAGAGGGGTGAGGGGATGAGAATCCCTCCCTCACGGCAGGAGGCAGGGGACAAGGTGTGCTGAGCAAGTGTTGCTTGGAGAGGGAACCTTAACTTAGCCCCTGTAGGGCCAGCAGGGAGGGTGGCTGAGCCAGAACAGGCCTGACTGGGGGCTCTGAACCCAGGCTCCCTCCCCGCTCTGCAGTTGACGGTGGCATCACTGTGGAGAAGGAAGTGTCCAAGGATGAGCTGCTGGCTGTCCTCAAGCTGTACCAGGAGGCGCTTGGAGCCGTCTCGGACGTCACCCGGCTGCTCAAGATCCTCTCACAGATGGAGAGAAACGAGGTGAGGAGCCACGGGGCTCTGTCTGGCGAGGGGGCGGGTTTTAGCTGAGTGTGGTCCCTCCCCTCAAGTTTGGATGAGGCCAGGGCCCCCACACGGTGGAGCCTACAGCCTCTGCTCTTCCACAGCAAAATGCCATGGTGTTTCTGGGGCGGAGATCAAGGACCAAGAGCGATCTGAGCCTGAAGATGTACCAAGAGGAGATTCAGGTAGGAGCGCCCCTGACCACACCACCCAAGTCCTTGCCCAGAAGCGGTCCTCCTGCCGCTGGAAAGGGGCTGCACTCTGGCCCCTACCTTAAGTAGCAGGGAAGGCTCGGTAGGGGGCTGCTGGGTCACAGGTTGGGACCACTACCAGTGGTGTCAGGAGTCATGTTTGAGGGGGACCTCGGGGCTCAGCCTTGAACCCCTTACCACGTTTCCCTGCATAGTCACCTCTTCTGTCTGGTCCTTGGTTTATGGCCCGGCCACTCCTGCAGTCTGCAGAACCCCGTCTCAGCCTCCTGCTCTGAAATGCACACAGCATAACAGGCGGGGTTGGGGGGCTGTGGGGAGCTGGCCAGGACGTGGCCTCTTCCTGGGCCTAGCAAACGTTGCCAATGGGCACAAGGCCTGCTGTACCCAGCAGGTGTTTTTTTGACTCAGTTTTTTTAGTTTAAGAGAAGGGAGAAGTCTTTTTTTTTTCCCAAAACCTCCCCATCTTTCCATGTTGGCAGCTAAGCAGAGTATCTCACAGAGCACCACATGGGTTGGCACTCTGCATCCCAGACGGAGCCCATGGACCGCAGGTTCCCCGTGGATGAGCTTTGGGTCTTTCCTCCCACTTCAGGGTCCCAAGGCTCTAGGAGGGTCTCCCTTGCCCGCCATCCTGACTTGTTTTCTGGCATCCGCACAGCCGGAAACCCAGGGTCGCTGGGACAGTCATAACCAGTGTCCATGCCCGCAGGGCCGCGAGGCTGTGGCACCCTGACATGAACAACACATTCCCTCTAAAAACACGGGGGGTGCAGATGTGTGGTGGCTCGCCGAACGGGGTGTCATGGGTTTGATTCCTGCCTCCGTGACGTGGGCAAGTCACTCAGTGACTTCAACCTGTGGAAGGGGGACCGTCTGCCTCAGGGAGCATAGGAGACAACTGTGTGTGAGCCCGCACTTGGGTGCTGTCTTGTCCTCTGGCTTCTGCTGGTCCGCCCATTCCCGGCCTCAGTTTCCGCTCCGTGAGACGAGGGGGTGTGGAATTAGGCCTCGCAGTGTTTTTTAAGCTCTGAAGTTTTGTGGCTGAGACTCTTTTCAAAACATGGTGTATTTTTTAATTCCTTAATTACCTGAATACCTCTGTGCCTGAAAATGTCAGACGATGGCCTCAGGCAGGCCAGCCGTCTCCTTTGTCCCATGCTGGAGCAGAGGGGTCAGAAGAGGCCCTCAGCCCCTCCGGCTCCACGCAGCCTCGGCCTCGGCTTTCTCAGGTCCCCAACAGGGACAACTGCTGCTCGGCCCAAAGGGCTGACCTGAGAGGAGGGGGGTGTCCACCGTGCACGAGGAAGGATCATGGTCACGAGCAGAGGGTGATGTCACCACCTGACGTGTGCCAGGCCCACTTCACAAGGCGCTGTGCAAACCTCTCATCCATTCGGGGCTGACATCACTGTAATTTTTCTTTTGGGGGCCACATTCAGAATTCCCAGCAGTTCTGGGGGTGAGGAGACCTGTCAGTCCCCATTGGGTGGGGCTGGCAGCCCTGCCTCGTCCATCCCGGATGGTCCCCCACCCTCAGCAGGCGGAGGCTGGAGGGTCGCAGCGCTGCCTGGCCTGGTGACTGGCAGGCCGGGGGAGGTGCAGGGTGGGCCAGAAGGGGTGCAGCCCATTCAGCTCCCGCTCTGCCCTGTGCTCTAGGAGTGGTACGAGGAGCATGCCCGGAAGCAGGAGGAACAGCAGCGACAGCTGGATGGCAGCGGTGTCCCCGCTGCCCAGCAGCCCCCAGGCAGCCGCCAGCGCTCCCAGACCATCACCTAACCACAGCACACGCACGCAAGCCATCTCTTCTATGCAATAACACAATAGTATTATTTTACTACGATGTATCAGAATGTGTGTATGTGTACATATGCACATATTCATATATATGCACCTATTTATATAGAGAAAAAGGAAGACAGACATTGTCCTTAACCCCAGGAGTCAGTTTGCTTGGGGGTGCGGCCCAGCCCCTAGGAGCCTTCCTAGCACAGAAAGCTCCAGAAGGCGCTTTCATAAGAGGACCGCCGGGATAGGTCCTGCCCATCTCTGCAGGGCTCGGCTTCAAAGCGGGCCAGCCCTCCCTAGGCCACATCCACACCCAAGCCGTTCTCCTGGCGCCGCTTTCGTGGCTTGTCCCAGCTGACAGCTTCCCCACTAACTTCCCCTGTGGCCACGTCACGGGTCTCTGTGTCTTGCTTTAGGGACAGAACCACTTACGAAGGAAATGAACCCACACTCTTGGGGGTTCTGTCTATATATAGGATAATGTAATCCAGTGTTCCCTTGGGGGACCTGTGCCTCAGTCCTAATGGAAAAGGAATCGAGGGGTGTTATTCTCGCATGGGGTCAGATCCCCGCCAGGGCTGGGCAGTAGAGATGGTGCGGACATAGTCTGTGCCCCGGCTCTGTCAGCCTCTGTGCACACCCCTTCTGGTTCGGTTTCAGTGCTTGTTGCTGACAACCCTAACGTGGCCTTGTTTGGAACCCAGGCCCAGCAGGAGGAGGAAGGCAGCCAGGGGCCGGCCCACAGCTGCCACCCAGACTGACTCCCGGAACAGGCTTTCTCCACAAAATCCTGTCTCCTGCTTGCGATTGTCCTGTCCAAGCAACAAGGCATGTTGGCTAATTCAGGGCTCTGCTGAAGACAGCACAGATGCTTCACACATGGGCATTAGGTTCTACTGCTGGGAACAGAGAGAAGAGCATGGACGCCCCGCGGGGCGTCCACAGTGGCCTTGTGGCTGAACCGATGGGGCCACTTGCCCCTTGCCCCAGGGCCTCACTGGGAGGAGTGGTTGGCACAGCTCCCCCAGTGCCCCCGGTACCCGGGAGTTCTCTGAGATCAGTGTGGTCAGGACACTCGAATCCAGAACAGGCCGTCGGGGGTGGCCGCCCTGGAGAGCGTGGTGGTGGTGCCACAGGCAGGGTCAGAGGAGGGAGCTTCGGTTCAGCTCTCCTGGGCCGCACACCTCTCGGGGTGCAGGGGGCAGGGGCAGCCCCTACCCAACCCCAGCTCTCCAACTGCCTCCCATGACAGGGAGGTAGGTGGGCAGAGGTTCTGCATACCAATTCCTCTCCCCAGCAGGGCAGGGCCCTGCCCTGGGGGTACAGTACCCAGCTTGCCACCCTCACTCCTAGCCATCTCCAAGGCCAAGCCTGACCCCTGCAGCCAACACCTCACAGCTCTGCCCCTCCCCAGGGGAAAAGTGTAGGCATTTTCATTTTTGCAGCATAGCCCTTTAGGGAAATACAGAATCACTGAGATTCCTACAGGGGTCAAGAGGCTGCCGTCGTCTCTGGAGGACCACAGCCATCACAGGCAGCTTGGCACCAAGCCCCGGCCAGAACCAGGTCCCCTGCCCAGAGAAGGAGCTTCATTTGCGTACCGGGTGCCTTGTAGCTTCTGTGTACTAAAATGGGCCTTTTGGAAGCGGGAGTCTAGGGGCAGCTTCCGAAGAAGGGCAGGAGTCCCCCCAGCCTGAGCCTCTGAGGCCTCGTTCTAGTCCCTTCCTCTGCCCCCAGGGGCTGCAAACCTGGGAGGGGCACCAGGGCCGTTGAGGCCCCCCAGTGTGAGGGCTGGTACCAGAAAGGGGGGCTTCTAGTCCAGTCCCCCTGACACTGTCCTGGGAAAGGCCCTAGCTTTAGCTCAGATGGGATCAATGCCAAGGACCAATAGTGCTGACAGGCCTTCGTCACTGAGGCTAAGGACAACAGGGTCACCTCTGGCCTTGTCAAGCTGATCCCCAAATTTGCACATAGGTTCAGGGAGCAGGAAGTGGGTGTCACCCAGGGCTGGGAGCTCTGAGGGACCCAGGACATCATCTAGCTCAGATGCCCTCGTTCCTACGTCAGCTAAGTGAGACCAAGCCAAGATGCTGACTTGCCCTGGGTCAAGCAACCCATCAGTGGCCCTGATGGCCCTGTGCCCCCGCCCTACTTCAGGTGGGATGCCATCCAGCCCTTCCTTGTTTCCCACACACACACCCAGCCTTACTCCACACCACGTGACAATCATTTTGTACGGATAGTGGGAAGCCCGAGGTTTTGTACATTGGTGATTTGTTTCCTAGAGAACCCACTGTGCCCCAGACTTCTGGCATATTAATAAAAGCGCCTCTGCTTTGTACATGTGGCTGCTGCCTCGTGACATCTGCCAGGTGCCACTCTGTGGCTTCTGGCTTCGTGGGGGACGTGGGGAGGTCACATCCATGGCCTTTCTGACCCCAGCTCCACCCCACCCCTAGATGTGCCACAAAGCTGAAATACCAGGCCCAAGGCCTTCAGCCCTGGAACCAACCACTCATCACCTAGCCCAGGTAAGGAAGAACTGGTGAGAGATAGCAGTGTGTTATTTTCTGTGCACTTGAAATATTTAATAAGCTTTTCATTGGAAAAAAGACAGTTGAATCCCTTTACTGCCAGCATAAGGCAATGGGGCAACACTCCAGCTGCTCACGAAGCAGGTCGCTGATGGCAGAAGGTACTGGGGGTGGGGTGGGGGCTCCTTGTCCTCCCAAGAGTTTGCAGGCATTGGAACCCTAGCCCAGGCCCCCCTGAGGTAGGCACCAAGCACAAGTTCCCTCCTGTTCTGCAGCTGAGGGAACCCAAGGTGAAGCGCAGAGTTCACTGGTAGCCAGCCCACGGTGCCAGGGGTTGAGCCCAGAGCTGTGCCGTCCAGTGAGGCAGCCGTGGATGGGGCCAGCACCATGGGCTCGTATTTTGGAGCTACTGGATTCAATAGAATAGATGACCGTGAAAAGTTCACCTGTTTCTTTTGGCTTTATTGATGTGGTGGCTTGAAAATTCAGTATTAGGCACGTGCCTCACATTCCGTTTCTGCTGGACAGTGCAGCTATAGAACTCGTGGGCCCAAGGCCCACGGCAGCCCGAGCCCACGGTACACAGGGCACTCTGCCCGCCAGGTCCCGGTCACCCTGACTCCTAAACTTGGGTTTGGCAGCTATTTGAGCCCTGAGAAGATGCAGGAAAGTGGTAGGGGACACCTTCAGGGAGGGTCCTGGGCCTCTGTCGTCACCTCCAGCCCCGAACACTTTTCGCAAGTCTCCAACACCAGCCTGGGAGGCACCCCATCACCCTGTCATCCCTTCACCCTAAACCTCAGCCTTCGAGAGGCTCTGGAGATTAAGTCTTCTGTCTGGAGCTGTCCACCGCAACGAAGCCCAGTCTCCAAAGTCCCAGAAAAGAGGCTTAGCTGGGCTCCCTGCCCACAGCCGCGCCTGGGAGCCTTTAGCAGAGACAACGGTCCTTCTAGCCCTCACCGCACTCCCGCCAAGCATGCACCTCGGACTCTCCGCTGGCTTCCATCATCATCCGTCTTCTTCCATCTTCCACCTCACCACCTGCAGTGACATCCCTCGACCACCAGGTGGACCTGGACACACTGCCTCACTCACACACTTCGCAAGTGAATCACCCCAAATTCAGTGAGCAGGGCCACCACGAGGAAGCTCACGTAGAAGAAGAGCAGGCAGAAGCCGTAGACCTTGTTCAACTGGAAGGACTGCAGCGGGACCGAGACCAAGGAACCGACGAGGCTGAGGCCCAGGGCGCCAGCCAAGATCCACACCAACAGGCCATCTGGCTCCAGCTGGGCAGGGGGAGGGGACAAGGGAGAGGCTGGGTCACTACAGCCAACAGCCAACTGATGCTTGAGGGCCCCTGGCCAGGACCCAGCGAAGGCCTGCCCTGGGGATGGCATGCCCTACCTTGACCTTCAATGTTTTAAGCCTAATACAATATGTTATATACATACGCGTATATAACGTGAAGTTGTTGAAACATTCTCAAGCGATACAGAAAAGTACAAGGAACTGAAACTGTCCCCACCACACCTCTCTGCCTTCTGGAATTAGCATATAACTAACAGCCTTTCATCCTCTCCACCCCCATCCACAGATGAGGAAACCGGGTAAGCGACAGAGCCCCAGATGGAAGTCCCAGCTCGTAACCAATGCCCTGTCCTGTCTCCCCATACAGTGACATGTGTGCGGGGGCACACGCACGTAGACCCGTGCCTCAAATCTGACAGCGGGGCTCATACAGCAAGTGCGTGGTTAAGAGCAACCTGTGTTTTGCACTCAACAGTACTCCGTGGCCGTGGACCCTCCATGGTGCCTGATGACTTAACTAACAGCGGGAGCGCTTTCTGAGGTGGTGGAATGCTGGAAGGCACACACTATATCCATAGGAACACCAGAAAAGAAACAGACCCCTCAGGGGGCCCACCCTAGATAGAGCCCCATTATCTGGAACTGCCTGAGAATCGATATTAAACCCGGGAAGAGTATAAACAAAATTTGCAGAGGGTGTGTACCTGAAAAATGCAAGCGTGCCAAGCAAGGGCAAGTAGCTATTTGCTTCTGGGCGTGGCCACTGAAAAGCCAGCCCTCCTGCCAGCTAATTACTGGTCAGCCACAAGGGTCTATTCAAGACCTAGAGGTGGGGGGCTTTGTTCCCATCCACAAGGCCATCTCTCAGCCTCAGGACTTTCCAAGCACAGGCTGAGCCCTGAAACCATCCCTAGGCCGCATCCCCGCCCCATCTTAACCTTCCCCTAGTTTGCCTCTGCATTCAGGTCCGTCAGAATAGAGAGGCTGGGACAGGGGGGTCACCTTGCTGCCTTGAGTGGGGTGCAGTTGCCCTGTGCAGTATTTTAAAACAGAACAAGTTCACCCAGGAACCTCGACTGCTTTAGAAAGTCAGGACTATCGAGCCACCTGAGGCCCACCTGAATCACCTGTGCATTTTGATGACCGGCCAATCCGGGGCAGCATCTGAATTTTCCACCTCAGAGTGATGTCCTACCTTCGTCAGTGCCCAGGGAGCTCATTTGAAAGTGCAAGTTTCTAGCCCCACCCCCTGGAATGCCTGGGTCAGGAGGTCTCTTGGGCCCCCAGGAAATTCCCAGATATTCTTGAAGTATGAGAACCTCTTTCCCCTAATGTGGTTCAGAACCTTCTCCAAACCTGCTGGGCCCCGCTAAAGGGCTGTCTTCCTTCGACAGGACGGCTTCATTCTGCCCCGCCGGCCCGTCCTGTGTGGGCCATGTCGGGTAAGGTGTTCAGCCTGGCCCCTACCTCACACGTGCTGATCCACAAAGCTGGGTGGGGGGCGTCATCAACCCCATTTCGCAGGAGAGGAAACTGAGGCTCAGAGATGTCCTAACTTACTCAAAGTCCTACTGCGAGAGACTCAGCTGATGGGACCTGCACCAGAATCCGGCCTTCCTGCCCCTTCCCCCAAAGCTACATCTGATTACTGTGTGAATCCGCAAGGAATACATTTTTCAATCCAACATGCAAAATGTTAAAGGTATCAGATTTGTCGTAATTTAGGCAAATCTCCCAGAAAGTGTCAAGTGCTCAGGTGTGAATGGCCTCTCATCCGGAGGACTGAAAGAGGAACAGGAAGCTGTGTTGCACAGAGGCCCCTGGCAGAAGCGACTGGCCACTCACCTTCACCTCTGGGTGGCCCCTGGAGATCTGGAGCAGGCAGCCCAGCCCGACTCCCACCAGGACATCTGCAGCCTGGCTCAGGAAATTTGCAGGAACAACCCTCCCACAACCCCAACCACACAGCCCCCCAAACCCTACCTGAGACCCTAGCCCGTTTTAGCGCCTCCAAGAAGCTGAGTGTCCAGTGGGCATTTGCACTCAATCTGTGAGGATCGAATGAGGTGACAGAAATGCTCGGTACCTGCTAAGCACTCAGCAGACGGAGAAACCGAGGCTAGGTGAGGTAGTGACTGCTCTTGGTCCATCGGGGGACTGGTGATGGAGCACAGGTCAAGGCCACCCCTAGGGGTTGTTTAGGGGGCCCTGCTCCAGGCGGGGCACCCCCCTGCCACCCCATCCCAAGAGGCCAGGAGAGGCCAGAGTCAGGAGCAGGCCCCAGTGGGAACAAAAGGGCTATGGGGGGTTACAAAGCAGGTCCGCTAGGTCTGCCTGCAGAGTCCCCGCCAACTCTGACTGCGCTCTGCCTGCTGCCTACACCGCCGCTCCCCACAGGCCCCTTCCTTCGTCGTGGAGCTGGGGAGAGCGGCCCTTCGGTGCAGTTAAATGACATCTCTGTATTTCACAACCAAAGTCTCTACCACTTGTTGAACGTGTCAGCCACGGCTAGGCACTATCCTGGGCACCGTACTTCCTCATCAGTCTTCACCGCAACCCATTTTTCATTAACAAGAGGAGATGGGCCAGGTGTGCACAAAGGCCGGAGGCACATGGGGCGGCGCTGCACCTGGAACCCAAGGCTGTCTGGTCTGGAAGACCTTCCTTTTCCACAGCTCCCCGTTGCCTAACCCTGTCCGCAGGCCCGTCTGGCCCCCAGCTCACTTTTATAAATAAGTTTTGTTGGAACAGAGGCACACCCGCTTGTTCATGTATCGCCTGTGGCTGTTTTCACACTACAGCCGCAGTTGAGTAGTTGCCAAAGAGATGCTATGGCCCATGAATATCTCATCTCTGGCCCTTTAAGAAAAAGCATGCTGACTCCTGGCACCTGTAGACCATGATCTGTAAGCAAGAGGGAGAAGGGGTCCCACAGGGCTCATGTCAGCTCAGCATGGGGGCAGCTGCTACCCACAGGAGCCCTAACAGTAATCTGCCAGTCGCTCAGCACTTACCAGGTGCCAAGCATCTCTGTCACCCCATCCATCCTTTACAACAACCCTTCAGAGGTGATTCCTCTCAATAATCCCATTTCACAGCGGAGGCAGCTGAAGCTCCAGCAGCCACACTGCCTGGCCCAGGTGTCACAGCAACAGCCCAGCCCAAGGGCGGCCATGGAGCAGGCCCACAGCTCTCAGAGCCTGTGCCACCGGCGCCAAGACAGCTCGGGCAGCCCCAAGAAGGATACTGAAAATGATGCCACCAAAGCAGGCCGAGAACGCCATCCGTGGGTAGCCCTGGCGGGCCAGCGTGAAATCAGAGAAGGCATCTGCATGGGAACAGAGGGGCTGTGAGTGGTGAGGGGCTTCCCCCGGCCATCCGTGGTCATTCATTTCTTCCTTCTCACCCACAGTCATTCAGTCAACAAACGTGGGGAGATACCCCCGGGTCTGGTGCTAGCTGGCTGGCTGCTATGAGAGGCCAGAGCTGCCCGTTAGACAGCATTCCTCCTTAATTCCCTTGAGCCCTGCTCTTTCTCAGCAGAGGCACCTGTGTCTGTGACATGCCACCACCAATTTGTCACCCAAGTCCCGTCTGCTGCTAGCACACACAGTACCTCCATGCAAATTAGGGAAAGGTGCCCAAAAAGGTGAGTGAGAGGAGAGCTAGGTTCGGAGCCCTGGACCCCTTTTCTGGATGTTCTCAGGCAGCGCATAACCTGGCCAACCCGACTCGGCAGCTGCAGCTGGAGAAGAATGTATGTATGTGTGTGTGTATGTGTGAATGCCTACACACGCCGCACACACCTGGGCACATGTTCAGCATGGTGGCTGCGTGGGTGCCGTGTCCTGCCTGAACGACGGGGAGCCACAGAGAGTTCGTGCATCAGAGTGTGTAGAAGAGGCTGGGCGTCTACAGAACCTCCTGGCCCTGGTGCAGCCCCAATGCCCAGTGACGGTCCCTCCAAAAGGACAGCGGGCACTAAGTACGCGCTGAGGGCAAGTGCCCTGGCTGCCCGCACCCCAAGGCAATTCTGGCCAGGGCAGCAAAGGGCAGGGATGTGGCTGTGCTCACGCCCACAGCCCACGGGCCCTGAGTCACCTCCGATGCTGTTCCCCCAGGCCAGCAGTGTGAGCCCCAGGACGGTGTTGCTCAGCCGGAAGACCACGCCCAGGGACCGCAAGATGTTCACCACCTCTGTGGCAGCCGCGTTGATCCACAGGGCGCTGGTCAGGAAGCCCAGGAAAGCAAAGGCCTGGGGAGGGAACAGTGTGCGGATGGGACCAAGGCTGCCCCGAGCAGGGACACAGCGGCGACAGCACCCACCTCATGAGGCTGTCAGGGGCATAAAGTGAGTTAATGGATGCACAGACATTGGAGCCGAGCACACGGTGAGTACTACTTCGTGAAGAAGAGGCCCCGCTAGCTTTCATCAGATTCTGGTCTATGGACCAAATGCCGCCGATCCCACAAAACTCCCCTTGAGCAGGCAACCCCCCCACCGCCCTTCACCCCAGCCCCTGCACTGCACTCCTGTCTCCACGGAGCTGCCTGTGCAGGACGTGTCACACAAATGGCCTCATTCACTTGTACAATGTGTGTCCTTTGTGACCACGTGTTCCCTGAGCACAGTGTTTTCAAGGCCCCTCCCTGTGGCAGCGTGTGTCAGGCCTTCGGAGCCTAGCAGGAAACACAGGCTGAGAACCATTTCTCTAAACGGTCGATTTGTTGTCCTGACCAGTGTGGCTCCGCGGGTTGGGTGTCTCTCCCGCAGAGAGAAAGGTCGCCGGTTTGATTCCCGGTCAGGGCACAAGCCTGGGTTGCAGGTTTGGACCCCGCCAGGGGTGTGAGGGAGACCTCCTATCAGTGTTTCTCTCGTACACCCCCTCTCTTTCTCCCTCCTTTGCCCTCTCTTTAAAAACAAATATTTTTAAATGAACCATTTGCTGAAAATTCAACCCCCTTTGGGTTGGTAACTCCATTCAGAGTTCTAAAAATAAAAACCATAATTTTGTATCAATAAAAACTGAAATGTAGAAGTGAAAATGTGAAACATAAAAATTTTAAGTAATTTTTTAAAAATTTCATTTATTTTTAGACAGGGGAAGGGAGGGAGAAAGAGAGGAAGGGAAACATCAATGTGTGGTTGCTTCTCACGTGCCCCTCACTGGGCACCTGGCCCGCAACCCAGGCATGTGCCCTGACTGGGAATCGAACCCGTGACCCTTTGGTTCACAGGCTGGCACTCAATCCACTGAGCCACACCAGCCAGGGCTTAAGTACATTTTTGAAGAAAAGGCCTCTGGACAAACTGCCTCAAAATTCCCCAGAGTGCTGCAGAGCAAACAGAATAGGGAAAGACCCCAAGAAGAGCAAACAGTTCCACCACGGATCTGAGATCGTTAGGAACCTGAGATCGCTAGGTGCGTCCTGGTTAGTATCGCAGAAGAGTCTGGAAGGTCTTCACGAAGGCCAACACACCATTACCATTTGGCCCAGCAGTTCTGCGCTGAAAAATACGCCTGAGAGAGGCGAAAGGGAAAGTCCCCACAAACATTTCTGCACGAATGTTCACGGCAGCACTATTCATAACATCCCCAAACGTCCATCAGCCGATGAACAGACACACAGAATGCGCTATAGCCACGTAATGGAATATTACTCTGCCGTGAAAAAGCACCACTTACTAATACATGCTACAGTGTGGATACACTTTGAAAACATTTTGCTAATGAGTGAAAGAAGCCAGCCACCAGAGGCCACATATGGTAGGGCATCCTTTATATAAATGGCACCATTTACATAAAATGTCCATAACAGGCAAATCTAAGCAGATTGGCAGTGGCTGTGGATAGAGGAAGAGGGACAACAGGGGTGGTTGCTGGATATGGGGTTTTCTTTTTTGGGGGGGTGATGGCTGTGCAACTCTGTGAATATACAGTTGACCCTTGAACAATGCTGGGGTTAGGGGCGCTGACCCTTTGCAGTGGAAAATCCACCTCTAACTACAGCCAGCCCTTTGCATCCTCGGCATTCCAACTGCGGATCGAGAATATAGTTGGCCCTTAAACAACACAGATTTGAACTATGTGGGCCCCTTTATTTGGACCCGCTGAACTGTACATTTCAAATGGGTGACTTGTGTGGTATGTGAATTACATCTAAATAAAATAAAGCTGTTACCAAAAAAAAAAAAAAAAAGAGGACATTGAAGAGGTACAATAACCGTCAAAAGTGGCTTTAAAGACCTGTCATTGCAGAAAGTGATTCCTGGCCTAACTACCCCCGAGGCACAGATGGGACATCTGTCTGGAAGACCTCAGTGTCCCCATCCCAGCTTGGAGACCCCAGAATTCTTACCCAGTGAAGCCTGGGGGGCTTGCTGTTGGATGTGGCAAAGAAGGTCACGGCGGCCAAGGCTGTGCCCACGATCACCACTATGCCCCAGACAGGAAAGAGGCCACCTATCTCATAGATACCATCTGCAGAGGAAGAGAAAGGGGACTGGTACTCTCCACAGCTTCAACTGGACGCCTCCACCTGGAGGCCCCCCCAGAATGACTGAGGAGGTCTGGTGGTGAGAGACCCATGGATGAAACCCACATACACTCAATCATTTGCATATAAGAGATACCTCCCATGGGCCCAGCCCTGTCCCAGGCACTTCAGGGGGACAGAGAAATTAAAGAGAGCTCCTGCTCCCAGGCTAGTCCCAGAGGAGCTAAAAGACAGGTATGTGAAAAACAGACCCTCTCCAGCCTTCCGTTAAGGAACTAGCATGGGGAGAGCTAAGAGCACTCACCACTATCATCCTACCCCACACTCATCGCAGACATCATTAATCAACCATGATGATTCTGTCCAATAGAGCATTTGGCAGCGCCCTCCAGCCAGGCATTGCCAATGGATGGGCATTGCTGCACGAGCTGAAGTGTAGTCACACCCCATCCACTGATCCTGGAGCCTGACACCTGCTCTCTTGGTAAGTCCACTCTGCAAAGCAATCCACTATGGAGTTATGAAGGTTCCAAAGGCTTCACATGAAAACACTAATGGGAGGAAACCCTGCCGGTAGGCAGAACACTCTAGAACTCTCCACACACCACCCTTTCACCACCACGGAGTCGGTGCTGGTCTCACAGGCAACAGTTGGGTGGACGGCCCGAATGCGTGCAACAAGGCTTTCCTCCCATTGTTTTACTTGGCTCACTGGCTTGCAAAGGTCAGCAGGCACAGCTTCATGCTGGGGGCTGAGCACATGAAATCCCACCCATGAGAAGCTAGGGGTGTGGATACTCACAGGCCCCCGACTGCAGGGTCAGGACCAAGACCAGGGGGCTGATCACCAGGTGCAGGCAGTTGAGGGGCCGTTTCCAGTTTCTGTCTTCCTTGTCGGGGTCCACCAGGGGGACGGTGAGGAGCAGCAGGAACTCCACTGGCAGCTGTCAGGTTTGAAAAGGCAGGATGGTCGGCAGGGAGACCCGGGTCTGGGCTGGCCGCACCTGGGCTGTTTCTCAAGAATGTGGCTGTGGCTGCTGGAGCCAGGCCAAGAGCCTGGGCTCCCATGGTCCCCCTAAAGCGTCACTGCACACTGGGGCCCCTCACACCACACCTACGTGCTCCCTGCTGGCTTTGCAGGACGGGAGGTCGAAAATCATGGTGTCGGCAGGGCCATGCGCCTTCTGGAGGTTGGGCAAGAGAATCTGTTTCCTTGGCTGTCCCAGCTCCAAGGGGCTGCCTGCGTCCCTTGGCCCCACATCACCCTGGGCCGTGCTTCTGTGCCCACATCTCTGAGCATGCCCCCTGCCTCCCTCTTCCCTCATAAAGACCGTTATGGTAGCACTGGGTCCATCTAGATCATCCAGGATAAGCTTCCACCTTGAGATCCTTCATCACATCTGCAAAGTCTCCGCTGCCACTTAAGGTAAGATGTCCACAGGTTCTTGGGATTGGGATGGGGCATCTTTGGGGAGGGTGTTATTCAGCCAGCCACTGCACCTCTTCCACTCATCCTGATATCTGCCCCATTTGTAGGAACTGTTATTCTCCTGCCTAACAGGTGGAGAGGCTGAGGCTCAGACAGGTTTGGGAACCTCTCCAAAGCCACACAGAGGGTACGCGCCGCTGGGACACGGGGCCAGTGCCGACAGGCTCCACGCCTTGCTTTCAGCCAGTAACTAAATTAGTGACAACACTTAGTGAGTGTTTTTTCTACGCTAGGCACCAGACTCTGCCCTTCACACGTAAGAGATTTTCATTAAGTTATCACAGGCACTGGGGCAGTCTGGGCACCGTCTGCAATTCTTCAATCCCTTCCTGTAACAGACTTTGTCACATACTTTGTCAATGGACCAAAATGTTGCAGGATGTAGTCCCCTGTCCCGTTTTAGTTGATCTTGGTTGTGTCACTTGTTTTGACCAAAGGGCTGTGGGCGAATACGATGTGAACAGAGGCTTAAAATGTGCTTGTGAAGTTTGCCTTGGTCTCTTCTGTCAAGAAAACAGCACAGTCCCACGTACCTACCAGCCCCAGACCTAAACACTGACCACAGCCAGAAAACAGAGTCACCCCTGATGACCCAAACTATTGTCACTGTGAGTCCATGAGAGTCTGAGGTCACTTGTTACGCAGCTTTGCTGCAGTAATCACTTGCTGACACAACAACTGCAATGAAAGGTACTATCGTTCTCCCCATTGTATAGTGGAGGGAACTGGGGCTCAGAGAGCTGACCAAGGTCGTGATGCAGACACAGCCACTGAAGGGTGCAAACATAGTCCATTATTTGCCCCCGGGGCTGAGGAAGCCTACAACGGACACCGATGGAGGTTTCCAAGTTGTCTCCAGGAGGAGAGAAGGGACGTGAGGTGAGACTGCTGACTTATTGGTCGGGCAGGTGGAAGGCGGATGGGCGACGGCTGTAGCTCGGTCTCGTGTACACCAGCCTGGGTAAGTCCGCTCACATCCAGACCTCAGGGCGCACTCAGCACAGGGAAGCGACGGGTGGTCAGGAACACTCAGTCTTGTTCTCACCGGAGCTCACCTTGACCAAGCCCCTCACCCCAGGCCCAGTTCCCCTGCCCTCACCCAGTCAGGAGGGGCCCCTCCTCCTCCCTCTCTGTCCCAGGGCAGATGCTCTCCTTCCGTGGGGGGGCAGAGCCCCAGGTCAGGCCATCAGCCAAGCTCCATGGCTCAGCCTCCCCATCAAGTCCCAGGTGATCTCATTCCGAGAGGGTCCCAGCAGACCTCCTGCCCACTCGGTGAGTTAGAGAATGTTGGGTGGCCACTGTCATGGAACCAGGAGCCCAGGTCCAGGGTCCCCCTCCTACCCGGAACACCTTGAGGACCCTCCAGTGTGCCGACTTGTTCCTCCACTTCCTGTAGTCCAGGGGGTTGAGGGCCTGGACCAGGATCTGAGCTGTGGTCTCCGGGTAGAAAAGCAGCGGCTGGTACTCTTCCCCTGGGTGTGCAAGGGAGGGAGGGGCAGGTGTCCAGCCTGGCTCAGCCTCCAGGAAAGCCTCTCCCCTCCCACTGTCCTCCTGACCCTTGGAAGGAGGAAAAGCCCACCCACCCCCAACCCAGCCCTGGTACCTTGCCCCACCTCAGCGGGGCACAGGGCCCTGGACTCACCGTAGTCATAGCTGTTGGTAGGAGAAGACACCCGCTCCTCCTCGGAGTCAGATAGCATCTCTGTAGCAGAAAGGATCATGTCACACAAGCCAGCTGGAGAGTCCAGACCCACCCCACCCCTTTCCACAACAGGGCCCCTCTGGGCAGCTTGCAGGGCGCATGGGGCCAGACCCTCTGTATTTTGGATTTCTCAGTGATCGCCACGCACACTCAGAGTGAGAAAGTCTAACTCACGAACAAATGCAATGATACAGCTAGTGAACTTGGACGTGGCAAGTGATGAGGAGGCTTCACCAGCACAAGAAAGCAAGGAGGCGGGACTTTGGGGCAGTGAGTAGAAAAAGCACAAGGAGGAGATGGGCAACGGCAAAGGCCTCCAGAGACGTCCGGCAGCGGCAAAGGCGCAGAGGGTGACGGCCTCCCCTGGTCCTCTTGGGGGACCCGTACAGGCCCTTACCTGGGGTAGCTGGCATGGAGTAGACCAGCGATCTCCTCCGCTGCCACTGGTAGATCCAGGTGCAGACAACCACGGTGACCACGTAGAATACATACAAGCCCAGGTACCCTGCACACAAGGGCACAGCCTGTCACCAAGTGGCAGCCTGGCCACAGGGCCCAGAGGGTGGGGCTGCCAGTTCCACTGCCGGTGCCCGGGATGTGTTCACCTGGCCCAGCACCAGCAGCGAACGGCCATTGCCTGCAGCCTCCTCCCGGCTCCCCTGCCTCCCTTGGCTCCCCTGCCTCCCTTGACGCACCGTCCCTCCCCATCCCGGGTGCTAATCATCCAGCAATCAAGAACGTAATGCCAGACTCAGACAGTGGCCCCCAGAACCCCACTCAGGAGCCAGGGGTCGGTATCCTTCTCTGTGCCCGGGGAGGCCCAGCCGCCAATGAGAAGGCAGCAGGGGAGAGTCTGGAGTATTTGTTCCCCGCTCCCTCCTGCTATGGTGCCCGGCTCTAGCAAGGCCTGTGACCCTCCGTGACTGTTGCTCAGGCTGGGGGGCCCCAGCTCTGGGCCTCCTGCCCTCACTAGGCTCCAGGCCCCACATTCCCTGCCCCTTCAGGCGTGGGGGGAGAAGCACCCACAGTTGCAGGTCCCTGGGTGTCTCAGGGTACCTTGCTGATTTCCTTAACCCTCTGCAAAATGTCCCTCCGTGCATGTCTCTTGATGGAATGCGTGGGCTGCTGGTCCCTGACATGGCCTCAGCGGGCACCCAGCTCTGCTGCTTGGTGACATTTGACAAAGTCAACATTCTGAACATGCCCTCAGCTCAGCCGGCCCCGTGTGGTTATCCAAACCGTAAGTTTCCTTTTTGATTCAAGCTGACCTGAGGAATGTTTCCACCACTTGGAACCGACAGAGCCCTGTGCCCTGCTGGCCACCCTGTGGCTGTCCCCCTGTGCCTCCCTGTCATCAGCCCTGGAATCACCCCCGCCCCAGCCCTGTGGCTGCTCACCCAGGGCCCAGGCCAGTGTGACCCTGCCGAGGTACAGTGCGTAGAAGATCAGGAACACGGCCACCATGTAGAAAATGATGTCTCTGAGGAAGGGCCTGGAGGCAGCCGTGAAGGGACGCAGGATGGCGATGCCGCCCGCCACCACGGTGGTCACCAGCACGCCTGCCCCTGCAGGAGAGGATGCCAAGTTCGGCCCGCCCTGCGCTTCCCCCTACTGACCCCCCATCCGCGGCCGGGGTTGCTCCTACCAAACAATGCCCCGAAGGCCAGGCCGGCTGTGTGGGGGTCCGAGAAAGCCACCATGGCGCTGAAGATGTCAGGTGCACCGTTCCCAAAGGCCAGGAAGGTGACACCATGGGAGAGCATGTCAAGGGGGGGTCAGTGCAGAGGCCCCAGCCTGCCCAGGCCTTTCCTGGGCCAGGTGCTGCCACCCCTGTGTCCCAGCCACACCCCTCCTTCCCTCCCCTCCCTCCAGGGGCGCAGGATCTGGAGGAAAGGATACTGCCACATTGTGAGATAGCTTGAGCGTGGTAGAAATGGCTGACAAGTTAGGGCAGAAACTACAGAGAAAAAGCAAATGGTGAGGACTCCACAGTGAGTGACCCCTGTTCCCGCCCTTTCCCCACACCTAGGGCCGCCCAGTGTCAACCTCCCAAGACCCCGTATGTCCATCTGTAAGCTGGACGTGAGTCCAAGGCCCAACTCACAACTTCTCCGCGGTGACCCCCAGAATCAGAAAGAGGTAAAGCAGCCAGAAACCCTGGGTGGGGAGGCGGGAGGGGGAAGGGGGCGTTAAGTCCAGACGGGGCCCCCAGCCCACCCACCAGCTCCCCGAGGCAGGGCCTTACATAGAGGGTGATGGCCAGAGGGAGGAGGTTGGGGGGGAAGTGGCAGAAGATGCCTTCCAGGTAGTCCAGGTAGCCCCCACCACTGTGGCAGTCGGGGTTGGTCCGGACAAAGTCACAGCGGTCAGAAGTGTTCAGGCCGCACACGTCACGACACTGCAGAAAGGAAAGGGTGGGAGGACATCAGGGGTGTGACACTCTGAGGGTCACCAGCCTGGGCCCATCTAAGCAGCTGAGGACAGCCCCCTTCAGCCTGGCCCCCAAGCCTCCCATACCCTCCAGCCACCAGCTGCACACTTTCATTGTTTAAATGTAAACTTGTGTTTGAAATTAACACAGGTGCCGGGCCAGGGGGCTCAGTTGGTTGGAGCATCGTCCCAGGCACCCAAAGGTCGCCGGTTCGATCCCCAGTCAGGGCACATTCCTAGGTTGTGGGTTTGATCCTGGTCTGGGCACGTATGGGAGGCAACTAATCGATATTTCTCTTTCACATCTCTCTCTCTCTCCCCTCCCCTCCTTTCTTCTCTCTCTAAAATCAATAAACATATCCTCAGGTGAGGATTAAAAATAATGTTTAAAAAAGAAATTAACACAAGCAATTCATAAACACACATTTGTTTCAAACAAAAACAAACCATATATAAAGATTTCTAAATTCCTCCTTCTCCCTGCCTCCACAATCCCACCTCTCTCCAGAGGTCCTGCCACGATCAGCGTGAAGTGCACCCTTACAGACATTTCAGTTTGACCACATTTGCATATACGTCCTATTTTACAGTTTGGTGTGTCTTACAGAAACAGACCCATCCTAAACCTCTTATTTCTGCAATTTGCTTTATACTAATATGTTGATACACAATGAAGAAGAGGGTGACAAAAGTCAAAAACCTTCTGAGTGATTTCCACACTCCAGGCACTGCGCTAGGAGCTCAAATGTCGCTCACTTAGTCTGCACAGCCTTGTGAGGAAGGTGCCATGAACTAAGGCAGTGTCCTGGGTCCACTCGGTGGTGGAATCAGGCTGGAACCCGGGCTGTTTGAGCCTCTAGAACCCCTGTTCTTACTACCACACCCCCTTGCCTTCCTGTCGTCTTAAATTTTTATTTTTTTTATTTATTGATTTTGAGAGAGAAAAGAGAGAAACATCGATTTGTTGTTCTACTTCCTTATGCACTTACTGGACGCTTCCTGTATGCGCCCCGACCAGGGATCAAACCCACAACCTTGGTGTATCAGGAAGATGCTCTACCGAACTGAGCCACTTGGCCAGGGCGCCGCCGTCACTTAACAGCAGCGGAGTATATTTGATGCTATGAGGGCTGCATAGTGGAGGAGACACTTCCCCTCCAGTGGGCTTTGGGTGTGTTTAATCTTCCAATGATGCCAACAATGAACCTTCTTGCACATGACTCTCTGAGCGCACGGGAGACGATTTCACCAGAGAATTCTGGAAGTGAGAGTGCTGAGTCAGAGCAGATCCTCATCTGGGTTCCTCCCAGACAGGCACTGACAAGCATACCTCCTTTAGGGCGCTTCGCAGACACTGCAGTTTTTACAGATGGAAGGCCAGGGGGTCAGCCCTGCGCCAGGCAAATCTATTGGCGCCGTGTTTCCAACAGCAGTCGCTCCCCTGGACTCCCCCTGTCCCGTTTTGGTAATTCTTGCCACAGTTCAAACTTTTTCACCAACGCTATACAGTACAATATAAACTTAACTTTTATATGCACTGAGAAGCCAAAAAATTCACGTGACTCACTTTATTGCACTGTGTGCTTCATTGCAGTGGCCTGGGACCCAACCTACGACACCTCCGAGGTATGTCTGTGCAGGTAAGTAACGTATTTGGGAGGTGTGTGGGATGTAAACCCCGGCACCGGGGGGTGGGACGGGGAAGGGAAAGCCACCACTGCAGGCTGGACTGAGACTGTTCCCACCTTGGGCCAGTCATCCTGCGGGCAAGGGAGCTGGGAATTTATTTATCCACCAGGCCCCCGTCGGCCACCACGGAGGATACTGGGGAGGGAGACGTTAGTTTCCTGGCATTTCTGCTTCCCTTGCTTATGGGTGGTTCTGGAAAAAGATGTGGGCAGCTGGAAGTCAGCAGAAGCCCATCAACATGGTAGGGTCCAAAGGGCACAGGCCGGGCTCGGACAGTGTCCGCTGCAGGGGGGTAAACCTCCCAGCGCCCTCCCCAAAGCCGCACTTACAGCGGCTCCCAGCTGCCCAGGTCCAGTTCAGGCCGGTGTGGTAGACTCACAGGGTTCAAGGGCAAGTCTGATTACTTGTGAAGTTAAGCGCTCTTTTCCTGTGTTAAGGGCCATTGGTATTCCTTCTCTGAACAACCAGGTTTCTTTCCAGTTGGAATGTTTGCTTTTTCTTATTGACTTGGAGTAGCCATCTAACGGATATTAGCCCTTTGTCATTTGTCAGGCCGTGAGTTTGCTTAGGCAATGCCTTTGGCCTTGTGGGCTGATAAAAGGGTTCCTGTGGAAAGGAACCTCATGGGGTGATCTGATCATAAATTACCAGGCCTGTAACTCCATCGAAAGGTGTTAACCCACCCTGTCTGTTGTTCTTGGGCACCAACCCCCACCTGGCTTTCTCCAGTCTTTCACGTAGCTCCCTCCTTAAGTTCAAATGCATTAAAAGAACCTGCAAAACTGTTACTCTCCAGGGCATTTAAAATCTTGCTCCCCAGCCTATGTCATTAGTTTGGCTCAAATAAACTCTTTTATAAAAATTCTCCACAGGTACATCAACAGCCCAGAAGGTCCGCCTTCTCAATCATTTTGTTCAAAAGCTTCATCAAAACCACCTTGCATCCATTAGAATGACTGTTATTAAAAACAATTAAGTGCTAGCAAAGGTGTGGAGAAATTGGAACCCATGTCCCCTGTCGGAGGGAATATGAAATGAAGCCACCACATCCCTCCACCGAACCATCCGTATATCTCACTCATTGTGCCTCCAACATGTACCCCAGATCTCACCATCTTTTTCCTGTCTCCCACCATCGCTCATCTGGGTAGCTGCAGGAGCCCCCCGCCCCCCCCCCCCCCCTGCCGCACTGGCCCCCTTGCTGCCACTCTCAACCCAGAGAAGCCAGAGAGGTCCCCTGAAGAAATATATATGATTTTGATAGCCCTCTGCTTAAAACTCTCCATTGGCTCCCCACTATCCTGAAATAAATCTCACCTCCCAGCCTCAGCATATAAGGCCTTTTATAATGTGGCCACCACTCCCTCTCCATCCTTCTCTCTGAACTCTCTTGCCCTCACTCACTCTGTCCCAGCCACTCTGGCCTCCTCACTGCTACGGGAGCACACTAAGCTTGCTCTTGCATTAGGGACTTTGCACTTGCTGTCCTCTTCTGCCTAGAATGCTCTACCCCCGGAGGTCTGTACAAGTGGCTTCTTTCCTTCATTCTTCACTCAAAAGTCATTTCCGCATAGAAGACATCTGTGACCACCCAATCTGAAACAGTTGTTAATGTACCCTCCCCCTTACAGCTCCACCTCCCCAATGTCTCTTGATCCTATTATACACAGCATCTTACCACCTGAACTTCACCTGTTTACATCTTTATCTGACCTCCCAGAAGACTGTTTGCTCCATGAGGGCAGGGATTTTTGTCTCTCTTGTTCCCTCGTTTATCCCAGGGATCAGCTTAGCACCTGGCACATAGTAGGTACTCAATAAATATTTGTTGATTGGATGACTACACCCCCACCTGATGATGCCCGCTTCCCTCCTGGATACTCACATCTACATCGAGAGTCTGGTTCACACCCGAGGCTGGAAGCTGGGGGCTGGTGTGGGCCCATGGCGAGGGGCCACTGGTCCCAGACCCTGTCTCCACCATCAGCAGCACACAGAGCGAACGCAACACCCAGTGCAGATTCAGTCGTCCGTTGGCCATCGGCCCCCAGGGGGCCTCCCCTTCACCTTCTGCTTCCCCTTCTTCAGTGTGTCAGTTCCAAATGGCCAGCTGCTCCAGCCACCTGCAGCTTGGGGGTGAGAAGGAGAGCCACTGTCCCTGAAGACCCCAAAGCCCGGCAGGAGGGGCCTGAAAACTTTTTCAACTGAGGCTCTTTCCTCCCTCCTACCCTGACCAGAGGAAAACCAACATAGAAACCCACACTCTGGATGGAAGTTCCCCGAGGAACCCAGGCCACCCCCCACCACTCCTTCAGTAAACAGATTAGATATACCCTTCTTCCTGTGCCCCAGTAATGTCTCCATGGAAACCTAGGACCCTCTCCTCTAGCCTGAAACCCGAATAATATGGAGGCTGGAGGGGACGGTCCTGGGATCCAGAATCCAGATTGCCGCCTGGGCGCCACTGGATGACATAGATACAGGAAGAGGGCAGTGGTTGGGAATGCTGCAAGTCCTCAGAACAACAAAACACACACACATTTTTGGGCGTGGACTTGGCCACCAGTTTGAGGCTACTAAGCAAGCCTGCTGTTCTACGTCTTACAGTGAGTCAAGCTCTTAACAGTAATGATCTCATTCCATCCCCACACGTTGCCTGGGGCGGAGGTGGGGGGCAAGGCTATTAGTCCCCCTTTACAGATGAGCAACCTGGGGCAAACAGGCAGGTCAGTTCCTCACTCTCTACCACAGCTGCCTCGCCTCCCTCAGAAGGACTCTGGAGGGATTACTGTCCCCGCCCCTAAGTGAGCTGGGCTCAGAGGAGTTCCGTAATCTGCCTGAGGTCACACAGCAAGGAGGTTCGCAAAAGCCAACAGCGCCTTAGATAGGGAAATCGAAGCTCAGAGGGAAGTGAATTGCTCAAAGTCACACAGCCCGGTAGCAGATTCCGGCTGGACTCTGCCACCCTGCCTCCCACCCCCCACCAGGACAAAAACGACTTCATTTCCTTCCAAAGAAATTAAACCAAAAAGAAAAATCTTTGGCGCACTAATTTCCTTCTTTTGGCTCTTCCACACGTGTAGCTGAGCATGTTTTATTTTTGCCATCAAGAAAAACACAGCCCAGAAAACGTTTGCTTTTGTGTGTGTGTGTGTGTGCAAGGATTGCACAGGCGGTTGTTTCTCAACGTCCTGGCAGGAGCAGGAGGAGGCCCCGAGGAAAGAGAAGGGGAGAGGAGTGGGCAGAGGCCGCCGGTCTCTTTTTCCTCACCTGTTGACTCACCTCTTTTGTTGGTCTCCAGAATGTCGCTTGTCACCGACTTGGAAGCGCTGACCTGCAACTAGAAACTCCAAGTTTCCAATACAGTGCCAGCCACTTAACGAGCTGTGCAGCTTTGGGGAGATCACGTCACCTCTCTGAGCCTCTGATTCTTTTGTAAAATGGAGACAAATGCTGGCCCATGAGCGCATACAATAGGGGTTCAATAAGTGCTCGCGCCTTTGGTGCCCCCAACTTGAGGATCAGCACGCACCCGTCTCCTTCCTAATGGTTGCGTAGGTCCTGTACTCATTCACCAGGGGGCATTTACTGGGCTCCTCCGGTGCGCCCATCGGGTGCCCAGCGCTCAGACGCTCGGAAGTTCTGCAGACCTAATAGGAAGGTGCGGACGCAGAAAATCGGGACAGCCACCACCGTTGCGGCCGCACTTTCCAGGTGCTCAGCTTCTCAATCCCGACAGATGTTGAGAAGTTGAACTCCGGTGCCGGGTCTTCCCGCTACGCCCCAGGGGGCAGGCAGGCTCTTCTTACCTCGTGCCCGGCCTCGGACCCATAACCTACTAACCTGGACCTCTCTCGGCCTTGCGGCCTTCCTAGTCACCACCCGATGGCCTGCGGCGCCCGACCTCCCGCCCCCGACACCGCCCGCCCGGGAGCCCCGCCCGCTGCAGCGTCCGGGACTAGTCCTCGAGCTAGTCCGGGGCTCGTCCCGCCCCGGCCCAAGGACACGCCCTTTAGGGCTCGCCCCGCCCCTGTCCTTAAAGGCACAGGCTCCTGGGGAGGTCCCGCGGGTCTCACTGGCCACTCTCCTCTGAGCTCTCTGCCCAACAGTTCTGCTTTTGCCGCTACAGCAGAAGCGGAGCTGAAACCAAATGGGTACAGACAGCAGGAGGCCGGAGAGGGGAAGTCAGAGGGTGAAACTAGGGGGTTCTATTCCTGAGGGTGGGGGAGGCGAGAAGACGCCAAAATGCCTCCAGTAATGGATGGTGATAAGGAATATTGGAGAAGGTCCCGGGCGAGGAGGGCCCCGCCTTCCCCACAAATATCCCAGCTGTCCTGCCTGAAATCCCTCTATTTGAGCAGCCTCCTACTGGGTTGAGCAGTTCCCTCCAGTAGCAGCACTTTTAAGAGAAGGGTAAGGCAAACTGGTCAAGACAAGGGAATTAGTGATCTACTCGTCCAGACAGAAAAGAGTCCCCCTCCCCAGTTTCCCAGGTTCCTGGGGAAAGTTCTGGTCATCTCTGTCTTCCCTGCCACTGGCCAGGGGACAGCACGGGTGCTGGAGCAGGGCGATGAAGCTGGGAGGCCGGGTCTCCTCCCAGGCTGTTCCTCCAGCCCCACACCTGTCTCCAGAACTGGCCTCTCCCTCTGCCTGCTCTGAGCCTGGCCTGAGGCCCTTCACCTGGCGCCCCTTTCTGACTTCCTGTTTTACTCCCACCTGCATCCCCTCTGGCGCTGGCCTTGGAAATTCTCCCCATTCTCTGAACACCCTGCTCCTTACTCACCGCCAGGCCTTTGCTCCTTCCGAGTCCTCTGCCCAGAGGCCAGTCCTTCCCTTCTCCACCTGACAACTCTTATTCCTGTTCCCCACCCAACTCAGATGCCACCACCTCCAGGTGGTCTTCCACCTTCGTCCCTGCCCCTCTACCTCTGAGGTTTCTAACCTTAGAGAGACCACACCTCTAGTTCCCCACGTGATATCTCTAGAATCTCAGAGCATCGGGGTTCTGTGTGACCTTGGGGAAACATTTAGACTCTGAGCTCCAGTCTCCCTCCCTGTCAGACAGGGACCACGGTCGTGCCCATCTCCTGGGGCCCCTGCACGATGAAACAGCACTGGATAAGGCCCAAGCCCCGGGCCTGGTGCTGAGTGAACCCTCCTTCACTGGAAGGCGTTGCTATTGCTATCATTCCATGAATCCTACAATGTCCGGACTTACCCGCCTTTGTCCCCCACCAGGCTGGGAGGCCTCACAGCAAGGTGCAGGCCCAGCTTCGTCGTGTCCAGTGCGTGGGAAGAAGAGCCTGAGCCAGGGCAGCTGCTCCCCGGGGCACCTGCTGCCTGAGGAAGTAGCTCCAGAATTGCTGAGTGCGGAGCCTAAATCCTCCTTCCCCCAGGGGCCCTGACGCTGGTACTCAGGGGCCCCGCCAGGGTGGGGACTTGACGTCATCACCCTAGGTCAGCTGGGCGAGCAGATCACTACCTCCCTGTTTCCCAGGGGTCAGGGAGGTGACAGGAGAGGGGGGCAGAATGAGCGCCTATTGGGAGAAGCCTGGAAAGATCCAAAGAAAAGAATCATTGGACACAGAGAGGGGAGACACAGGTGGCCTGGGACACAGCCCTGGCTTGCCCCTGCTTCGGTGGGCAGTGATCAGTGTTAGGGCCTATTTCCATCTGAGAAAGGCTGTTTTGATATCACAAGATCAGCATCCGCAGTCACTCAGATGTAGGTTCGAATCCTAGCTCTGCCATTTACCGGCTACTTGACTTGGACAGCATCTCATCTTTTGGAGCCTCATCTGGAAAATGGGGCTGCTAATGGCACGTATGGGGTGCCCATAGGACTGTGGTCAGGATGCACTGAGATTATATCTGTAAAACCCGTCACCCATTGCTTGGTGCTTATACAAGCTGAATGAAGGGAAGCTGCTGTTATCATCATCATTTGTAGTAGTGAGGGTAAAAGAACTTGACCCAGTGTCCGGCACTCAGTAGGTGAAAATGTCAATTCACTTTCCCTGAAAGAAGAATTTTGTGCTTGTATCAGTTATCTATTGCTGTGTAACAAAGCATCCCAAAATTTAGAGGCCTGATCAGACATTTTATTATCTGTGACGGTTTCTGTGGGCCAAGAATTCAGGACGAGCTTGGCTGGGCAGCTCCAGCACCGGTCTGCCCTGCCGGTGCCGTCCAATGGTGGCTAGGCGGGAGTGGTGGGGGCTGCCTGGCCATTTCTCTTTCTTCTCGGGGTCTCAGGGCGGCTCTGTGGGAATCTGTCTACATGAGCTGATCTCTGGACTTTCTCAGAGTATGGTGGCCTCAGGCAGTCGGACTGTTCCGATGGCAGAGCCAGGACCTGAGACAGCTGGGGATGCGGAAGGGTTCCAAGAAACGAGGCAGAAGCCGTATTGCCTCTTATGGCCTCGTTGTGGAAGTGACACTGTGTCACATAGTAATATGCGAGCTCTTGATGTGTCTGTGTACGGAAAAGGCAGCCTGCCACCAGCCTTAACCCCCAGAGGTGACTAATGGTGGGTGTTTAGGCAGTATAACAGGAGCAGAGGGGAGCTGTACTTTGGGGGTAGGAGGAGAAAGGACCCTCAGCTCCCGCTGGGTGGAAAGCCACCTAGAGCGCCACACGCAGGCTGCCTCTGTCCTCAGCCTTTTAGGAGCAAACCCCAAACCCATGAAAGAAATAACGACACTATGGAAGACTTACACTTACAGCGATGTGGGAGGAACGCCGCCCAGCAGCGTGCTCCTCCCGTCCACCGCGGATGAGAAATAAATCGTCTTGGACACAATCTTGCTGTTCTGGCGGGAAACAGGGTGGCGATTCCCCCTAGAAGGGAACGCCCGAGCCCTTCTCCCAAATGGCTTTTATTGGCAATGGTATGTTCCCTTGCTTGTCCCATCTACCAGCCCTGTGGGGTGATCCCCCCTTCACAGAGGAGGGAATTGAGGTTCAGGGAGGTGAAGCACCCACAGGGAAGAAGCAGTGATGGGATCGGCACCCGGGTCCACGTGACACTGAGTGAGTCTCCTTCACCACCACGATCCTGTATCGCGCAAAGATAAGGCCAGCTCAGGCTGACACTGAGCATCCCTGTTCCGGGGGTCCCTGGCGTGGGTGGCGGCTCCGGGAACGATGCAGGTCCCTGGGGAAGGCGTGGGCAGGAGTAAGGGGTGAGAGGGGGAACTTGGAAGGGGAAGGAGAGAGAACCAGAACTTTCGGTCTTAGCCCAAGAGGGTCAGAGACTTAGATGGTTCCTTAAGATGCCTGAGTCTCACCTGAAACTTGTGCAAGTTCCCTCCTGACTCCAGCAGCCCTGAGCTCATAGTCGCATGGCCCCTTACTTAAACCCCCACAGGGACGGCATGCTCATTACCTCCCACGGCAGCCCAATTACCAGGGGACAGCAGCAATTGTGAAAAAGTGTGTTTCCACTGGCGTCGCTGGGGGCGTCTCTGGGACTAATCCTTCTAGAAGGTGACGGGGCGATTGATGTATGTAAATCCTAAGAGCCTCAAAAGCTCATGGGCCTTCTGCGCCCCCAGGGCTGCTCCTGGAGCTTTCCCGAAGTAAAAGATTTGGCCAATGTGCGAAGCACAGGAGGGTTTTGCTACAACCGCCTCTGCGACTGTGCAACCTCGGAACCCCCCTAAGTGTCCGGTAATGGCCCTTGTCATGGTTGCCACGAACAGAATTGTTCAATCCCTTTTGGAGCAGCTAGACCCAGGCTCCCAGCTTGAGTTTGTCCCTGGGGGAAGTCACCCCTCCTCTCGGACTGTGGTTTTCCATCTGTACCATGGGGTCAAGGTTTCGGGGATCCCTCAGGGTAGATGCACAGATTAAACGAGGAAATGCACAGCAGGTGAAGGTCAGATGCCTTGTCTACAACACAGAATTGCTCAGCGGTCACGGAGAGCACACCTGAGTGACTGCACTCACCTGGGTGACTGGTCTCACCTGAGCCGCAGCGATGGCCACCGGTCCATGACCTATATAGGGTGGGTCAAAGGCTGAGCACTGGGGCCATGCTGCCACAGCTAGGGGGCCAGCCTGGTGCTGACCGGGCCACTCTGAGCCGGGCCTGGGCGCTCTCTGCCCAGGATCCCTGTTCTCTTAACCTGGCCGGCTTCTTTGGATGGTGGGGACCTTAAAAACCGGCTGTGTCAGGGTAGCACCTGCTCCAACCTACAGAAACATCGTGGAACAATGACCACACTCCAACTGCATGACATATCCATCTCCTCACATGGTTGTCATTCTCTGGTGTGGGGAGAGGATACTTCAGGTGGACTCTCTAAGCAAATTTCAAAAGTATCCAATACCTTGTCGTTGCCTAGTGTCACCACGCTGTGTGTTACATCTCCTGAAGTTACTCGTTTTGCATGACTGCAACTTTGTACGCTTTGAGCACTCTTCCCCACCTGCCCCTCCCGCAGCCCCTGGGAAGTGCCAATCTACTTTCAGCATGTTCGAGTTTGACCCTTTTAGGTTCCGCATGTACGTGAGCTCAGGTAGCTTCGGTCATTCCGTGTCTGCCTGATTTTACTTAACATAGTGTCCTCCAGGTTCCTCCCTGGTGTCGCAAACGGCAGCATTTCTTTCTTCTGAGATGCTGAATAATATTTCGTTGCACGCATGCGCTGCGTCTTCTCTCTCCAGGCCTCCACCAGTGGGCGCGTAGGTGTTTCAACCCCTTGGCTACTGTGGATGATGCTGTAAAGACCGTGGGAGGGCAGACGTCTCTTTGAGATCCTTTCCTCTGCATGCAGATCTAGCAGTGGGATTGCTGGATTGCACGGTAGTTCTGCTCCTAATTTTCTGGGGAACCTCCACGCTGTTTTCCACAGTGGCTGCACCAATACACATTCCCACCAACAGTGCACAAGGGGTTCCTTTCCTCCACATCCTGGGCAGCACTTTAAAAAAAAATTTTATTTAGAGAGAGGGAAGAAAGAGCGAAAGAGACGGAGAGACATTGACGTGTGAGAGACATATCAATTGGTTGCCCCTCGCATGCTCCCAACTGGGGACCTGGCCTGCAACCCAGGCATGTGCCCTGACTGGGAATCAAACCAGCAACTTTTTGGTTCACAGGCCGGCACTCAATCCACTGAACCACACCAGCCAGGGCTTAAAAAAAAAAAAAAATAGCCATCCTAACAGGTGGGAGGGCATGTCTGAAGATTTTCATCAGCATTTCTGGAAAGGGGGTTTTCTGGGGGTGCTCATCTGCGTGCCGGGACCGCCTGGCTGGCCACTGCTACCAGCTGGGTGTACTTGGATTTGTCTCGAGGGCCCTTCAATGACAGTCTGTCCTCTGTGATTCCCCAGCAGCCCTAACCATTTCCAGCAGCCTCCCCCTGACCACTCCCCTAAGGCCAGGCCCCTCCTTCCCTCTCTGGGGTGCAGACCTTGCCCTGACATCGCCCTATACTTGGCCCTGATCTTGTCCCTCTCCCGGATGTCAGTTACATTACCTCTTCAGGCCTCCAAGGAGAAAGGGACAGCCCTCCTGCCCCTGCAGCCCCTCTGTCCCCTGAGATTCACCAGCTCTGGGGTGTGAGGCTGTGCAGGGGCATGTGCAGGGGGAGAAACGAAGCCAGTGCAGACAGTCTTTCACACGCTTAGAGAACATCCAAGGACACGAGGACACATTTACTAGAACTCTGGACTCTTGCAGGGACCTCCCTTACACCCCATCCTGCTCCCTCCCCCACAACACAACTGTCCCCATCTCCACGGCCATCCCATCCTCCACCCACTCTTTGGGCCAAGGAACACTGGAGTCCTCCCAGAGTCTTTCTCTCCGCCCCCGGCAGCCATTCCGTCAGCAAGCCCTTCCCCGGGAATGACAAACGCTGGATGTTTCCACGGCCGCCCTGGTCTCAGGGCCAAAGGTGGCTGCTGGACCCTCCTCACTGTCCGCTTGCTTCTGCCCTCGTCACCACCACAGCTGCCAGAGGGACCCTGGCACAAGGCTAAGTCAGATAATGTCCTACTCCGCCCCCCCCCCCCTCGTGGAGAAGTGTTTCGCCAATTGCTGATCTCATAAGGGGCTCGCATGTAACATGTAACAAAACCCCAAAACCAAACCAAAACAAAACTCCTGAAACCGGAAAAGTCAATGTTCGTGCTGCTTGTCACTATCAAAACCAGTAAGTAGAGACAAGGACTGAATCTTCATGGGCTCTTTATTCAGATGCCGGGGACCTGAGAGATGGCTGGTTACATACTCCTCAAAACCACATTAACACCTCATCTCAAGCCGACCTTTTTGTGGCAAGAAGGAAAGGGTAGGTAAGGGGTTTGGGAAAAGGTTAATCAGGTAAGAGTTGCAGTTCAGCTGGTGATTTTCCTAGTGTTTCTCTATCTGCTGATCAACAACAATTCTTTATCTGCCTCACGGACATTCCCCTCCCTGGGACACAAGGCTAAGATACCATCTCCATCCTAGCTTGCTGGCTCCCTGGGGCACCAAGGGTGAGTTGCTTGTTCACCTCCTGGAGTCAGGTAGGTCACGCATCCCAGTTCCTGGAGTAGCAGCTCTCCACAGCATTAATCACTTAAGCCTCTGGGCTATGACTGAAGCTAAAATCTTTAACTCTTGAGTCACCCTATCCCTCCTACAACTCAATAACAAGCAGGCAAATAATCCATCAAAAAACAGGCAAAGGATTTGAATTGACGTTTCTCCCAGGAGATACTACTTCACATGCATGAGGATGGCCATGGCTTAAAAAGATAATAGCAAGTGTTGGTGAGGATGTGGAGGAAATGGAACTCTTATTCCGTGGTGAGGATGTGAACTGGGGCAGCTGTTTTGACAAGCAGTTTGGCAGTTCCTGAAAATGCTAAATGAAGAATTACCCTATAACATAGTCATGGGTTACTTATTAGTCAGCTCGGGCTGCCGTATCAAAATATAACAGACTGGGGGTCTTAAACAACAGGTATTTATTTCTCACAGCTCTGGGGCCTAAGACCAAGGTGCTGGTATTCTCAATATGGCTCATGGGCTTTTATTAAATTCAGTGTTTCTTAGTGAATTACTGTTATTATTTTTGTGCCCACATGGTCCTAGTGGGAGCCTCTTCAAGCCAGCTCCTGGTCCTTTTGACACGTCTCCATCCTTCCTGGAGTATCTCCTTGCTTTGGGGCACAGCGAGGGGTGCCAGGTGTGGCTTGTGTGGCCCAACTGGAGTCAGCCATTCCCTCCAGGAGCTCTGGCTCCCCTTAGTGGAAATCAAGAGCTGGGTATTGCTGTGCTCATTGTCACTGAGGTGTCACTGTTCCTGGGCCCTCTCCAGTGGACAGAGCTAGAAAATAACTTGTATGTCGATACGCTCCCAGATTTCTACCTACAGGTATGAAAAACCACGAGTTCATATGGATACCTTAATTTCCTGTCCAGTTCCACAACAGTCTTCTGAGGCTTTTATCCTGTAAGATGAACCTGAACCCCAAATCAACGTTCTATTTATTTATTTGCTCAGCGCCTACAATCAACACACAGAGAATCATTTCGGAATTGCTACACCCACAGCACTTTAAAAGAACAAACTGATGACCTAAAGTGGAAGACTCATTCAGCGTGGGTTATATTATTTATTTAAAATAAGTCAGGTTTATTTATTTCTGTTTGCATTCATTTTTATGAATCTTCCCCATCCTATAGATTTGAGTTTCTTTTTAACTATGCAAAATATCAACATATTTCCAAAAGTCAAAACTATACACAGAGTCAACACTTGTCATGTTCTTGCCTCCCACCACTCCGTTCTAACTTGTCTTCTTGGGGAACCAATTTTACTAGTTTCTGGTTCTTCCTTCTTGTGTTTCTTTTGTAGAAGTTAGAAGATTTAGGTAAATTTCATTTTCCTTTCTTTTTGACACAGGATAGCATCTATATGTAATTTTGGGGGGTTTGCTTTTTCCAGTTAACGCTGTTTCTTTAGTCACTTTAATTCAGTTTGTACAGCTGCACAGTGTCGGAGCTGTAACTGTGCAGGTTCCACAGTTTTAATTAATTCTCTCTCTATGGCCTCTAGAGCATTTCCAATATTTTAAAACTACCAACAATGCTGCAGTGAGTAATTTTATGCATAAATATTTAGAAGTGGGATTGCACAGTCAGAAAGTAACATCAGCCCTGACTGACGTCAGTTGGACGCCGGTTCGATTCCCGGTCAGGGCACATGCCTGGATTGCAGGCCAGGCCCCAGGTTGGGGGCATGCAAGAGGCAACCGATGGATTTTTCTCTACCTCTCTTTCTCCCGCCCCTCTCTCTAAAAACAAATAAAATCTTTAAAAAAGGAAAGTGAAATCATATGCAGTTTTCTTAGACGTTACCCACTTCCCCTCCAAAGTGCACACGGACCCGTGACGCATGCGCACCTACTTCCCTGTGCTCACCCGATCGGCAAGCTTGTAATTTTTTCTGGTGTGAGACTTGAGGAGTGATATTTCAGTGTGGTTTCCTTAAACATTTTTTTTTGAAAGTAGTACAATTTCTGTGTAGCCTTTTCCCAGTTTCTCCCAATGATAACATCCTCTATAACTGGAGCACAATGATCAAAATCAGGAAATTGACATCAGTACAATACTTAAAACTTTTTTAGAATAATAATCATTATTTTTCTAAGATTTTATTTCTTTTTTAGAGAGGGGGAAAAGAGGGAGAGAAACATTGATGTGTGAGAAAAACAATGATCGGTTGCCTCTTGCACACCTCCAGCTGGGGACCTCGCCGCAATCCAGGCCTGTGCCCTGACCAGAAATTGAAGGGGCGACCTTTTGGTTTGCAGGCTGGCGCTCAACCCACTGAGCCACACCAGCCAGGGCTTTAAATCATTAAAAAAAAATTTTTTTTACTGTATACCAAATAAATTTTAATGGGTGAAAGAATCAAATATAACATAAATGTTTTATTTTTATTTTTAAATTACAGTTTACTTTAAATATTATTTGTATTGGTCTCGGGTGTACAGCTTAGTGGTTAGATAATCATACACTTTACATAGTGTTCCCACGGCATTTCCAGTAACCACCTGGCACCGTACATATTTAGTTATAAATTTTAACTAAATTACAGACCTTATTCAGATCTCACCAGTTTTACATGCACTCATTTGTTTTCAGTGTATATTTCTATTACAAACTTTTATCCTCAGTGACCCACAATTTACATTTCTCTTATAGTGAATGAAGCAATCATTTTCGATAACTTTAAGAGTTATTTTTACATCTTTTTCACAGGTTGTCTGTTTATATTTTTTGCCCATTTTTTTATTTGGTTTTCAATCCCTCGCCTCAGATTTAAAGAGTTCTTCATAGATTAGTAATACTAGCCTTCTCTGTATATGTTGTAAATAATTTCTCCCCGTTTGTCAGTTGTCTTTTGACTTTGCTTATGGTGTTTGAACATAGAGAAGTTAAAGAAAATTTTATGTAGTCAAATGTATTCATTTTTTATTGCATCTGCATTTTGAGTCATAATTAGAAAGCCTTTCCCCACACATAAATTATGGACGAGTCCACCCATATTTTCTTCTAGTACTGCCGTTTGATTTTTACATTTAGATTCTCATCGTTTAGAAGTTTATTCTTGTGTATTGATTGAGGAGTGGATCCCGGACCAAACGAAATGAAAAGAAATAGAGAACATTTTTGAGACAATTGGAAAACTTAGCATAAAACCCTGTACTAGATAATAGTATTAAATGAATGGTAAATTTCCTGACTGTTACAATGGTTTATTGTGGTTAAGTAGGGTGATATCTTTTCTCTTACGAGATACTGTACACCTATCTGCTGCATTTAGGGTTGACGCGTCGCGACGCCTTCAATGACTTCTTAAATGGTTGAGCAAAACATATATATAAAGAGAAATTGATTAAATATAACAAAATATTAGCAATTGATGGCAAACGAATGTGTATTTACTCTCCTCCTTGCTACTTTGCTCGGTGTTTGAAATTTTGAAAAATAGTAAGTTGGTGGAAATGTGCTAGGCAGGGTTTTCGAAGGGGAACAGTGCCGGGCTCTTTAAGATGGGCCCCGCCCCTTACGTCCCACTCCGGGCCCCGCCCACCCGGAAGATCTTGGCTCCAGCCCGCCTCTCTCAGCGGCCTGCGCTCTTTCCGCCCGGCGCGGCGGGGTGCAGTCGCGTCGGCGGGGCTGCGGTGCCTGGCTCCGCGCAGTGATGGTGGCCCCGAGGTGCGTCACCCCCGGCGCCCTCCTGGTACTGGCGCTGACGCGGGCGCTGGCCCTGCTGGTCGGACTGTTCTTGAGCGGCTTGACGGGCGCAATCCCGACCCCGAAGGGCTCCTGGGGGCCTGGCGGGCTGGACCCACCCCCTTCCCGCAGCCGCTCGGTGCTCTTGGACGCCGGGACGGGCCAGCTGCGTCTGGTGGATGGCCGCCACCCGGACGCCGTGGCCTGGGCCAATCTCACCAACGCCATTCGCGAGACCGGGTAAGGGTTGACCCGACTCCAAGCAGCACCAGGCGGGGTGGCGTGGGCGCTCAGCCTCACCTGCCCCTTGGACAAGCCTCTTGCCAGTGACAGTGCCCTTGTCTCCCTGGGGGTCAGTTTCCCGCTTCTGAGGATGCAGCACCGCTATCTGGACCGCGTCCCTGGTAGGGTGGGAGCCGATGCAGCATCCCTCAACTCATGGGGACCAGTTCCTTTTAGCCTGGTGTGACAGTGCCTCTGTCTCCCTGGAAGCCAGTTCCTTGTCATCAGGGCCCGTCCGTGGCTGGTGGGTGATACAATAACTTCTATCTCCGCGGAGGCCAGTCCCCATGTCCCATGCCTCACTTCCCCACCCCCTGGGCCTGTGGGGCGGTGAACTCTCCAGAAAAACTTTCTTGGTTGTACTTTGCCCCATGGGTACCAGCTCCTTGCTTGTGTCCCAGAATCAGGGCAGCAGGATTGAGCCTAGGTTACAGGCCAGTCCTAAATTCAGAGACCCTGAGAAAGTCACTGCCTGGGCTCACTCCTCCCTTCCTTCTCTCCTGCTCCCGGGATGCATAGTCTGGAGCCCAGGGCTCCGTCCTTGGCAGTCGTGGTCACCATCCTTCTGGCTGAGACTGTCATTCTGTTGCATGACTCTCATCTAACTCCTTCGCCTGCCTGGACTCCCATTTCCCCTTCTGTGGTCCAGATTTTGAGGATGTGCCCTGGCTGGGAGGTTGGGTGGTACCCCCTCTCAGACCTTCTTGTACCAGGGCCAGGGCCCAATCATTCATTCATTCACTTACCTGGTTTGCTTGGCCTTGTGACACAGAACTGAGCGGGTGGAGGTTCCCCATACAGTGGGGGAGATAGTTCCAGAGGGGGGAACCCGAGTCCATGGGAGTGTGGAAGTCTGCCTCTAACTTTGTCAGCAGGGCCCAGGCCCTGGATCCAGGCTTTGCTGGGGGTCTTCAGAAACTCAGCGTCCCATCCCATCCTGGGCTTATCCCTGTGCTTAAACTATGTGGCCCCTTCCTGCAGGCACGGCCACTGCCCCCACCTCCAGTTTGCTGGCATGCGTCAATTCCTGCAGTGTTGGGGAGACCCAGGTCATCCGCATTGTGGTGTCTTGTGGCACTTGGGCGGGTATCAGATAGAAGGGAAGTCTGGGGGATGGATTTGCTGCTGACACAGGAGCTAGGTGGGGCTAATTTGGGAAGGCTCCCAGGGAGAGGAGGCCACAGGGTTGGCTGGCACCGATGGAGGGAACCAGAGCTCTGTGGCTCCGTGACACTGGTGTCTGGTGACCCGTTCTCTGCTGACTCACACACATCTTTGGCCCTGCTTAGCTGAGCCAAGAGGGCATGACAGAGCTCTGCCTGGATGCCTGCTAGAGGAGGAAGCACAGATGGGAGGCCCAGCTGGGGAAGGGACTTTGGCCCCAGGAGGCCCCCACTGGGCTGCTTTGGGAAACAGAAGTGGGGCGAGGGTTTCCTTGATTGTGCTCATGGGAGGCTCTTGCAGGCCCAGCTCCACCGCTCTGTGACTGTGGGCAGGTCACCACGCCTCTCTGAGCCTGTTTCTTTACCTGAAGGTGTGGAAAGTCAGTGGGATCACAGAAAGCACCTTTGCTTACTTACTGAAGGAAGGAGTGACAGAGACAGGAGCAGGCCTCCTCTGCCCCGTTTTACAGATGGGGGAACTGGGGCCCGAGGTGTGAGCCCAGTTCTCTTCCACCCTTCTTGCTCTCGCTTCGCCATTCCAGCATCTTTTCTGTCTGGGCTCTCATCGCCTCCTCCCAGACTCCCACGCCCCTTTCCCGCTGAGTCTGACAGCACTTGGGGCTATGATGTAGGGAAAACCATCAGAAGCCCCATTTTATATTAGGGAAACTGAGGCCCTCAAAGGCACCCTCTTGAGAACTCGATGAAAGAGAGACTTCTGGGTAGGCTGGCCGCAGGGCAGCAGAACTGTGGGTGGCTGTGTCAGTTTGTGAAGGGTGGGGTCAGGCATCTGCCTCTTCACCTTCTCTTCACCCATAATGGACAGAGGACTGAACCAAAGAACTATAAATGACCAATAAAAACAAAATATATGTAATGACTAATTATGGGACTGTAATTAAAACAACATGATTCAGTTTTTTAACTAGCACCTTAGCAAAGTTGGAAATGGTTAACAGGAATCATTTTAAGCAAGGAAGTGGGCAGACAGGTGTTTGTACATTGCAGAAAGGCAGCATATACCCTGGTGGGGTTCTGGGACTGGCAGGTAGAAATACAGAATTTTGGGCTTTACCCCAGACGTCCTGATCGGTATTGGCTTCCTCACAAGGGCTTTCAGTGACCTGTGTGCACATTAGAGTGTGAGAATTGTGACTTCACAGGAGGAGTAGGGACTGGCCTGCCTAGAATCACATCCTGGCTCTGCCCTTTGCTAGCTCCCTGATCTTGGGCAAGTGTATCATCTAGTACTGGGCAACCGTGCTGTGTAACAAACCACCGCCCAAACCCGGTGGCTTAAAATGGCAACCGTTTACCTTTATGAGGCCAGGGGGGAGTGGGGCAACCCTGCTTTGTGCTGTAAGTCTGCAGGCCTGCTCAGCTCCGTGTGTCTCTCATCTTCCTGGGATCGGTGGGCTGGCCAGGGCTTGTTCTTTGTATGGCGACAGCAGAGGCACAAGAGTTCCGGTGGAAGCACAGGTCTCCTCTGGAAGGCCAATGTTATAACTGGCACAGTCACCTCGACCCACGACCCTGACTCCATATGGCCAAAGTCACGTGGCATGACCGAGCCCAAAGTAAGGGGGCGGGGAAGGACACTTGGTCATTTGCAGTGAGGACTGACTGCAGAGTGACCTGGCGGAGAGCATGGGTACGGGCAGAGGGGGAGCAGTGCCTTCTGCCACAGCAGTTCCCGGGCTCTGCTCCAATTTCCTCCCGTTCTGTACGATGGGCACGTGCCAGTGCGACTCTGGAGGGGTGTCACGAGGATTCAAGCGTTAACAGATATGTGCGTGGCTAGCACAGCGCCTGGCGCAGCGGAAGACCTCAAGAAATGTTAGCTGGTGTTTCCGTGGGGGTGGGGGAAGGTTAGCACAGCTTTTGGGGGGAGGGTGCTTGTCAGTAGCCATTAAAGTGAAAAATGCATGTTCCTCCGACCCCGCATTTCCTCTTCGAGGGATTCAGCCTGACATGTGCACACAGACAGATGGACAGACGTCACGTGGAGGGCGGTTCGTCACTGTGGCTTCTGATGGGTTTGACCCTGGAAACGGCTGTGTGCCGAGCTGAGTGCCGGCTTTGTACCTGTCCCTGTGCCGACCAGGTGTCCCCTCTCCTCCCTCTCCAGGTGGGCCTTTCTGGAGCTGCACACGGATGGGCACTACAATGACAGCCTGCAGGCCTACGCGGCAGGGGTGGTGGAGGCTGCCGTGTCCGAGGAGGTAAGGGCCAGACGGGGACACTCGGGGCTCCTGTCTCCCCCACCCCACCAAATGTGCTCCCCAGGGAGCTCTGGGGCGTGCTGAGCTATGTGCAGAGTAGGCTGCCCGCCCTTACCCCCCGCCTTCCGTCTATTTGGGGAGAAAGGCTCACGTGTTCTCACACATCTACACGAGGCACTGTGTAATCCATATAAAAATATGCATCACCGATTCGAAGCCACCAAGCACAATAATAAAGTGAGCACCCAAATGGAAACCCAGAATGTTCCTGATATTATTGACTCTGCTGTTATTGGGAGGCCCTCTCCCTTCATTCATTCCCTGTCAGTCAGTCAGTCACTGATATTGAGATACAACTCATATGCCAAAAAACTCAATTTTAAAATGTCCAGCGGTTTTTAAAGTATCTTTATGAGGTTGTGCAGCCGTCGCCACTATTTAATTCCGGAACGCTCTTGTCACCTTAAAGGGCTGGAACCCTACAATATCTGGTCCTCTGCGGCTGGCTTCTTTCACTGAGTGTCACATGTACAGGGCTCATCCGCGTTGTGGTAGGTGTTGGCGCCTCATTCCTCTTTATGGCCGAACGGTGGTCCAGGGCAAGGGCGTGCTGTTTATTCATTCATTTGTCGGTGGTTGGACGTCTGAGTCATTTCTGCTACCTGGCTTCGGTGAAGCGGGTTTCACAACATGCAGCGAACCCTTAGACAACATATTCTTTTGCTGTACTTGACTTGGAAGTCCATGAGAGTGCGCGTCACGCATCTCAGACGTCGGGCGGTGTCAGAAGTGGGTGGGGCCATGGTTGGACCCGTCCTGCGCCCACACTGGGCGGGCACCCACTCTGGAAAATAACTTGGCATGGTCTTATAGGGTCAGACACACACGTGCCCCAGCCCCTAGTGGTGACCTGAGGATGTGCAGGAAGTGTTCAAAGTCGCCCGGAGGTGGGAGCACCCAGCTGCCACCAGCGGGTGGATGGGTCAGTCACACAGTGCAGCGTGACAGGGGACGAAAATGAATGAGCACCGTGGGTGAACCTGAGGTTTATGATGGCAAGAGGGAAAGAGCACGTCACAGAGGACAGCCCACAGTGTGACAGCCTTTTATGAAAGCCACACTCCTCATTCTGACCCCCGGTAGCAGTTTTGGGCACCTCGATGGCTGTGGAGGTGGCCAGAGTCTGGCTGGGCCTGTGCCGCGTTGACTGACTTAGCGGACACTTAGATTGATCAGGGGTCCCCAGTAACAGAGGAGGCATAATCTAGGGCAGACTTCGAACGCTAATGGCTTTCAGAGGAGGGAGATGTCCAGAGGCGTCGGGCCCTGTTGGGTGGGAGCTGGGTGGGCAAGAAAGGCCTTCAGGGAGAGGAACCTGCGGGAGCAAAGGCGCAGAGGCAGCATCATCAGGGCGCCTGGCTCTTGGAGACCTGGGTAGGGGTGAGGACTCTGAGCCCGAGTGGGGAGCGTGTGGGGCCCTCAGGGGAGAGAGTGCCCAGCTGCCCTGCCCTCGCCCACCTCGCCCACCCCACAGCTCATCTACATGCACTGGATGAACACGGTGGTGAACTACTGCGGCCCCTTCGAGTACGAAGTCGGCTACTGCGAGAGGCTCAAGAGCTTCCTGGAGGCCAACCTGGAGTGGCTGCAGGGGGAGATGGAGCTGAACAAGGACTCCGCCTACTGGCACCAGGTGGGCATGGCCGCCGTGCTCAGTGGGGTGGGGCGGAGGGTTGGGTCCACTTGGGGACTTGCGTCACCACCAGCGGGGCTGCTGCTCTTCCAGCCGGTGACTCTTCTGTCCCCCACCTCTGGTGGCCAGCCCTTTGATGTGTCCATCACTGTCTCTATCCCTCCCAGCTGACCTACCATTCATCTGTCTGTTCAATCTCTACCTGTCCTTCCTTCCATCCATCCATATACCTGCCTGGTGGAGCTCTGGCCGCCCATCCTAGCCTGCCTGTCTTGCCAGTCCATTCTGCCCCTACGGTCAGGGAATCGCTGTAGTTCATTGCCAGCACGTTGTTTTACTTGCGCACAAGGGAGGTGGCTTGATCGATTGATCACATCAGAAAGGGGTCTTTCTAAAAAAAGAAAGGGAAAGGGGAGAGCTAGAACACCCGGAAGTTTTGTTTTCCTTTGCTTGAGGGAGCTGCCGACTAGTCAGGAGACCCAGGGAGGATGCTCTGCCTTTGGGCCCCTGGCCGGGCCATCAACAAAGTCATTTATGTATGGATTCCGTGGAACATCGCAAGAGTTTAACTGTGAAGGACACACCACCGGCAGCCTCTAGAAAGTGGCTGCCTGTGACTGTGAGCACCTCTACCTCACCTAGGCCAGGTGTGCATCTGTCGCTAAGTAGAATTTCTCACTGTCCACCCACCCACTGACTCATATCCTCACCCACTAACCCATTCACCCATCTGTTCACCCATCTATCCACCCACACACACATCTATCCACTCAACCACATACCATCCATCTTGCAGATGATTATTAAGGGCCTGGTGGATACCCAGCACAGGCCAAGGCCCTGTGGGGACACAGCGATGATACTCCATGGTTACGGAACTATGACAGTCACGATGGGGAGAAGTCAGCCACATGAGATAGGTGCCCTGACACAGCAGTGCAACCAGTAGCTAAACTCAGAGCTGCCTGGGAGGCTTCCTGGAGGAGGTGGCTTTGAGCTGGACTCTTAAGTGGGTGTGATTTGGGAGTTGGCACAGGGAAGGGGCATACAGTTCATTAATTGAAGGCAGGAAGGTGCTTGGCATGGACAGGTAGGTGGTGGTAAGGGGGTGTCAGGGCTGGCTGGAGCCTAGAGGGTGATCTAGGCCTCTCCTGCTCTGTCTGGACCCCTAGGCCAGGCCCTTTCCCCTTGTAGGAGAAGGTGTGAGCCTGGGGGAGAGGCCTCATCCTCCCTCTGCCCCCTGCCCTCTGCCCCCTCCCCAGGTGCGGCTGACCCTCCTGCAGCTGAAAGGCCTAGAGGACAGCTATGAAGGCAGTGTGACCTTTCCAACTGGGAAGTTCACCATCAAACCCTTGGGGTTCCTGTAAGTGCCACCCCCAGAGTGGACAGGGTAGGGGAGAGGGCCGCACATGTCGTAGTCAGACAGGCTTGCGCTCTAGGACTGGCCCTGCCACTACTAGCTACAGGTCTCAGACCGACTGCCTAGCCCCCCAGAGGCCGAGCATCCCCCTCCGTGTTCTGGGTCTGTGACAGCCCTGGGAGCAGGCGTGGTGACCCTGTGGTGCCCTGGCCTCCGCAGCCTGTTGCAGATTTCTGGGGACCTGGAAGACCTGGAGCTGGCCCTGAATAAGACCAAGACCAGGCACACTGTGGGCTCTGGCTCCTGCTCCGCCCTCATCAAGCTGCTGCCTGGTCACAGCGACCTCCTGGTCGCCCACAACACCTGGAACTCCTACCAGAACATGCTGCGCATCGTCAAGAAGTACTGGTTCCAGTTCCGAGAAGGCCCCCAAGGTGGGTGGACGTGGGTAGACCTGTGTGAGTGCGGATGTGGGAGCACAGGGCGGGTTGGGGCTGCTAGGACGCACCACACTCACTGTGGGAGCATTCTAAGGGCTCATCTTGTTGTTTTTTAAAGATTTTATTTATTGATTTTTAGAGAGAGGGGAGGGAGAAAAAGAGGGAGAGAATCATCAACTTGTTGCCTTTCACATGTCCCCAGCAGACAACCTGGCCTGCAACCCAGGCATGAGTCCTGACCGGGAATAGAACCAGTGACCTTTTGGTTCGTAGGCAGAGGCTCAATCCACTGAGCCACACCAGCCAGGGCTTATCTTGTTTTCAACATGTTAATTTTCTCTAGGTTTTTATTTCACAAGGTGTATCTGTTAGCTGGTGCTGCATAACAAACCACCCCCACATTTAAAACAACAAAAGCTTAAAATAGCCATTTGCTTTTGTCACATGTCTGTGGGTCAGCTGGGTGGTTGTGTTGTCCTAGGCCTGACCTGGCTGATCTTACCTGGCTCACTGATGCTTCTGGGGTCAGCTGGGACCAGCTGACTGACCTCGCTTGGCCTCATTCCTAGGCCCCAGGGGTTGGCTGTCAGCTGGCATGATGGGGTAGCTGAGCTTCATGGCTAGCTCAGCAGGCTAGCTCAGGCTTATGCCTGTGACCTCTGGCCAGGGAAGTGTGGACGGCCTCCTGAGGGCTAGCTAAACAACTGGCCTAGCATCCTGATGCCCAAAGCAAGTCAGGGGACCGCTCAGATTTGAGAGGTGGGGGACTAGACCCCGCTCTCTGATGTAAGGAACTGCAGAGTCACATTGCCATGGTGTGGTTGCAAGCATGGGAAGAATTAAAGACGGTTTCGCAAACCACAGGAGGAAGGCACGGAGGCACTCTTCCTGTCAAAGGTGAAAACTTGGCAGCCGAGGCCCACTACCCCATGGTGCCTCCCCGCTCCCTACCCCAGGCGCAACCCCAGAGTTAGTCCCTGCCAGATGTTGTAGTGCCTCCCTCTTGGCCAAACTTAAAAACTTACCGTTGCCAGGAGGTGGCGAGAAGACGGGGAAATGTACAGCCTCAGTCAGTACTAATGGGACTAGGCTTGGCACGGCCACTTTGAAGAGGAACCTGGCCGGCATCTGATACAACTCGAGAGCCGTCACTCCCGTGATCAGCGGTTCTCTGGCTCAGACCTGTCTGTGCGGAACCACAGCAGTTCTGCACAGGGAGCGTGTTCAAGGATGTCACCTGCAGTGGTGGTTTGAAGACAACCTAATGCCCCTTGATTTAAATCTAAGTAAACCTCCAAACTGATATTTATACCGGAAGGCGTGCACATCCTAAGGGTGTAGCTGGGATTCGTGCACGTTGAGCCCACACCTGTGTGTGGTGCCCGGAGTGAGGAACAGAGCATTCCCAGCCTCCAGAAGCTTCTCTCCCGCCCCATGCCGGGTACTGGTTACCAGCCCAGCGTGCTGCCTGTCCTGCCTTCTCACAGCACAGAACAGGTTTGCCTGGTCCTGGATGCTCCGTACACGGGAGCACACGGAACGTGCTTGTCTGTGTCTGCTCAGCAGGGCGTCTGCGAGAGCCGTCCGCGTGGCTGTCTGCAGCGGCAGATTTATCATTCGAGTTGCTGTGTGCCCATTAACATTTCAGTATCTTTTGAAAAGACCCACATAAGTCATACTCGTCTGTGACAGGAAATTGGAAGCTACAGCAAAACATACACACGCAACGAGAATTACTTAACACCCCCCACGACCCGCAAGAGATCGTTTCTCTGAACATTTGGTTATGTTTTCTCTGGACTTTAAAAAAATGCCCCTCAATTTCCCATTTGTTTCCCTTTATTTGTATTACACAGTAGTACGTGAATACATTCCAGCCTCACAGGTGAGGAGACACATCTCCCATGATACCCTTCGGTCCACATTTGAACAGCTACGTGTTCAACTTAACATGTCCCCGGTTGAGGATCGGGGCCATTTCCAGGGCTTTGCTCCTTGGAACAGTGCTGCAGTGAGCACGAGCCCCCCACCGTCCCCCGCCCCCAGAGATGTTTCCTCGTGGAATGGCTAGGTTAAAAGATGGGCACAATTAAAATCTTAGTCTCTAGATAAATGCAGCCAAATTGCCTCCAGGATCGGATGGGCCAGTTTACACTTCCACCACCAGTCTATGAGGGTGCTGACTTTCACCACAAGTTTGCCAGCACTGGGTGTTATGGTTCATTTCAATTTCTTGCCATTTTAATGGATGATAAATGACATTTCAGACTAAGTTTGGTTTGGGTTTTTTTTGGATTAATTTTATTGATGGATAGCTTACATACACATTTCAGAGTAGATAACCTGACAGGTTTGGACAAACACGGGCAGTCTTGTAACGGCCGTTCAGTAATGATAGAGAACATTTCACTCACCCAGGAAAGTTTCCTCTGCCCCAGATAAGGGGACTGAGGCTCAGAAAGGTTTGGGAACTTGCTCTGGGCCAACGAATTAATAAGAAACTGGGCCGCGATTCTACCCAGGTCTCCTGCCTCCAAAGCCCATGCTCTTATATGACCCAGCAATCCCCCTTCCGGGTGTTTATCCAAAAGGAATGAAATCAGGACCTCAGACTGATCCCTGCTCTCCCCTGTTCCTTGCAGCCTTATTCACAGTAGCTCAGGTATGGAAACAACCTGAGTGTCCACCGGCGGGTAAATGGATAAAGACACTCTGGCATGCACACAACACACAATGGCGTATTATGCAGCCTCAGCAAAGGCGGAAATCCTGCCACTTGCAACAGCATGGCTGGCCCTTGAGGGCCCTGTAATAAGTGACATACGCCAGACATGAGCAGACAAATACTGCAGCACCACTTACAGGTAGGATCTAAGCAGGTCGCCGTCATGGAGGCAGAGAGTAGTGCGGTGGTCGCCAGGGGCTGGGCGGGGGAAAAGGGAGGCGCAGGCCGGGGAGCCCAAGCTTCCAGTGAGGAGATGGGTAAGTTCCGGGGACGCAGGGTACAGGGTGGTGACTGTAGTTTACGGAACTGTGTGCACTTGAAATCTGCGCAGAGGGTAGATCTTAACCGTGCCCGCCATACACACCAGGAGGGAACTGTGGGAGGTGATGGACGTGTTAATTAGCTGGATTACAGCCATCATTTCACAATGTATTAAATCATCACATTGAGTATCTTAAATAGGGACAATTTCTGTCACTTATATCTCCATAAAGCTGGGGAAAAGGAGTCCCCCCCCAAACAAAACCTATGCTCTCAGATTTCTGGGTATTGCCTTCTGAATTGTATTTTTTACAATAGGGCTTTGTAATTTAAAAAAAGCAAAGCCAATAAAAGTACTAGTAAACAAACAAAAAATATATATGTATTTTGCTCCTAGCTTCTCTCTCACACACACGCGCACACACACACATATCAAATGCCCGCTTCACTAAACAGCAGAGAGAAAGGTGTGGGGGCTCCCTCCCAGGCCTGCTGCTCCCCACCTGGGGACTCCTGAGTCTCATGAGCGGGGGTGCAGGGCCCCAACATGGGCCTGTCTGAGCAGCACCCCCAACCCTGCATGCTGTCCCCCTACAGAGGACTCTCCCCTGGCTCCTGGCAACAAGCTGGTGTTCTCCTCCTACCCCGGCACTGTCTTCTCCTGTGATGACTTCTACGTCCTGGGCAGCGGGCTGGTGAGTCCCCCTCTCCTGTCACCGTTCTCCCTGGCTGCTCCTCACCCAGCAACCCTGTCGGGCACGTGGCTGCAGCCCCCACCGCCACCCCTGGGCCAAGGTGTGTTTTCCTGGGATGCTACTTGGACCACTGGGTGGGGCTTATTTAAAAAAAAAAAATTTACAGTTGACGAACCTATTATATTAGTTTCGGGTGTCCAACATAGTGATCAGATATTTATATACCTTACAAAGTGATCACCCAATCAATCTAGTACCCATCCGATACCACACATAGGGCGGGGCTTCTTGAATACAGATTCCCAGGCCTCACCTGGGCCTCCAGGACCTGTGGCTGGCCTGGGGCTCTGCATTGTAACACAGCTCCTCAGAAACTGCCTGTCTTGGGGCCCTTATGAAATATCCTTGACCTCAATGACCTCGTCTTGTTCTTAAGTACTTAGGAGAAGCCGTCCCTCCCCCAATGGCCTTGCTATGAAATACCGCCTTCTCTCTTGCCCTCCACAAAACCCCTCTAATCTGGCCAGGTTTTCTGAATAAATGTTGTTTACAATGTGTTGTTTTTATCGGTTTTCCTGGCCAGGGTCCAAACTCGTTTAGAAATCTGTCCCTGGCGCCCCTCGCCCCGGCAGCGAGCCCTGTGGTCGCCAGGGCAACACTGTGGCGGAGGAAGAACATGGCTCTAAAAAACCTTCCAGCACAAGACGCGGATTCCCTGGTGGGGGCAGGGAGTTCTTTTCTGTTAGTTTTTGAGGGGAGCATGGGGTTTAGTACCTTAGGTTGAAAGGCATGAGAGGGCCAGGCAGCAGGTCGGGGGGGTGGGGAGGGACCCCCTTGCCGCCGTCCTGGGTGGGGACAGTGGGGAAGAACAATCGAAATGACTAACTCCAGTTACCTGGAAAGTATCCAGGTGGGACATTTACCTGCCACCCAGATTCTTACCTGGTTTGGTGCCACAGACCCCTCTGGCTGTCTGGGGAGCTGTGAGCCCCACCCCAAAAGAATGTTTTTAAGTGCGTAAACCAAAATGTGTGGATTGGAAAGGAGACCCAGTATCCTGAAACATTACCTAAATCAGCTTGAAACACCTGTGCTGCTTTATTAGCACATAAAACAACAAGATGGGGTAGCAGGCGCTACCTACCGTTGCTGCGAGGAGTCACCGACATCCTGACGTGTGTGCACGCCTGTCACGCGGTGGGAAACCGTGGTGTCTGTCGGTGACTGTCTCAGGTGCCGCTGATGCCTCTGTGGTGTGTCCCCTGTGCTAACGGTGGAGGAGATGCTGAATTGTAGCTGGACGTTAGTGGAAGTTAAAATGTAATGTTTTTCCGAGTCTGCAGACTCACTGAGTACCTCTGCTCCCCTGCTGTAGAAGAGAGAAACCGTCCCCAAGCCCTGCCCCCCGGGGCTTTGGGGCCAAGCTGGTCCCACTCTGGCAGTGGCTGGGGGAGCTAAGTGCAGCAGGGTGGAGGGAGGTTCTTCCTGCCTGGGCGTGGCTGCTCCGCTGGATTTGCAGGGATCCTCTTTTAAACAGCCCATTTATAGCTACTGCCTTCATTTAGCTGTTTTCCAGCTTTGATGAAAAAGGGAGAAGCGTGCCAATATCCTGATGTAGGGGGGAACGAGTACCGATTTAAAAGCTGGAAGTTTGGGGATCGAATCTTGGCGCATCCACTTACCAGCCGTGACCTTTGGCGAGTCTCTTAGCGTCCTCAGTCCTCAGTTTACCTTGCAACAAGAAGGTGCATTAATAACCATGCTGTGTTTTTCCCGGGGGGGCTGTGAGTTCGTGGAGATGGCCGTAGTCTGCTGGGCTAGCAGCATCCAGCCACCCAGCGTTCCCTGCAAAACTGCAGGGAAGGGGTAGGAGAGGGCTGCTGTCTCTCTGGGGAAAGAGTGGACTGACTTGGGGTGGTGAGTCCATTGGCACAGCGCCCTGGGCCTTTCAGGGGCTCTTCCCCAGGGCAGAGCCGGTCCGGGAGCACGAACTCCCCAGTGTGCGTCCAGGGAACCAGAGAGCCCATGCCCCTGAACCAGAAGGTGAGGTTTTAAAGCTGTTAGTTAACCCATGAACTACGGCTGATGCAGCACTGCCCCTTGGTGGCAGCGTGCACCAGTTGTAAGTCAGCTGGCCCTTCAGGCAGCGTCCCCTCGGCTCCCCCACAGGTGACGCTGGAGACCACCATTGGCAACAGGAACCCGGCCCTGTGGAAGTACGTGACGCCCAGGGACTGTGTGATGGAGTGGGTGCGCAACATCGTGGCCAACCGCTTGGCCGTGGACGGGGACACCTGGGCAGGTGTCTTCAAGAGGTTCAACAGTGGCACGTGAGTGGGCTTTGGGCACTGTGGTCTCCCCACCCAAGAAATGGACCAGCCTCCCCCTAATGCTCAGACCCTGGGGGGCCTAATGTGGCACCAGAGCCACTACCCTCACCCCCTGCAGAGCCCTGTCACGGAGTCTCATTAGAGCCGCCTCCCTTGTTTGATCAATGGGGAAAGTGAGGCTGGGGAGGGAAAGCATTTGCCCATCTCTTGCAGGCTTCTCCACCCAGGGAAAGGCCCCCAGTGGAAGGACAGGAAGAGACTTTGGAACTTGAGAGCTCTGGGGACAGTGGAGGGGGGCGGCTGTCCGAGGAGCAGGATGTGGGTGGAGGAGGACCCTGTGAACCAGAGACACTGGAACTGAACAGTGAGGGGCTCAGGATGTGGGGCAGAAGTGACCTTTGCTCCAGCAGGCACTGGGGAGCCATAGAGTCCTCTGGAGCAGGCAGGCAGTGTGCTGAGAGAAGAGCTGGAGCACACCTGGTCCGGCTGCAGCTCCAGATGGCCAGACACCCCCAGGCCACCCGTGCCCTGTGATTCCTGGCTGTGTGGAGCACTGCGGGCAGAGGGAGGCCGGGGCCATAGCCCCAGGGTCTGCTCAGTCCTCCCTGCTTGGGCCTGGCAGGTACAACAACCAGTGGATGATCGTGGACTACAAAGCATTCGTCCCTGGCGGGCCCAGCCCTGGGAGCAGGGTGCTCACCGTCCTGGAGCAGATCCCGTGAGTCCCCTGGCGGGGTTGGGAGGGGGGGCGGCGCGGGTGCTCCAGGCAGAGGGAATCGCAGAAGCAAAGGCTGGGAGGCGTGGGAAGTGAAATCTAAGGAAGGTGAGGTTGGAAGAGAGGACAGCCCTGACTGGGCCTCAAGATTCCGGGCATGACCTGCCTCCAGGCAGTGGGGAGCGGGGTGGTGGTGGTGGGGCCCTTGAGCCGGGCAGGGCCCCCACGAGCCCCTTTTCTCACCATTCCTGCCCTGTTTCTCGGTCCCAGGGGCATGGTGGTGGTGGCTGACAGGACCTCGGAACTCTACCAGAAGACCTACTGGGCCAGCTACAACATCCCGTAGGTGTTCCTCCCTGCCCCAGCTCTCCCTGCGCTCAGCTCTCCAGGCTGGGGAGGGGCTGTCCCACATGATTCCCTCCCACCCCGCTTCTGGGCCAGGAAGGCCCTGGTAGTTTTGTGGTGCAGCCGTGGGGCTTAGGTCAGCATTCATGTGACTTCCCAGTCTGCAGGGTGATGGGGGTGGTCCGAATCAGGTGTTGACCCTGCTGTGGCTCCCTGGCTGGATCTGCTTTCACTGGGCCGCTGCTCGGTCCCTTCCTGCCGCTCACTGCGCTTCCCTGGGTTACGTCATTTGATCCTTGCAGCGGGCCAGCCACAGCTCCTGTTCCCGTTTCATAGCCCGTGACACTGAGGCCCTGAGGGAGTGCCTCACTTTCCCAAGGTTCCATAGCTGCTCGGTGATACAGCCAGGGTTTGAAGCCATGTCTCTTGGACCCCCAGAGCCCCAGCTTGGCTGTCCCGCCGAGCCACCCCCCAGCACTAACGAAAGACATTTCTATTGCTCTCCTGATGGTTGTTAGTGCCAATCCTCTGGTGTGGCGGCCCCTCCCCCTCCGTGGCCACGACCAGCGAGGTCAGTGGGAGTCAAGAGTGAATGTCCTCATCCCCGGCAGGTCCTTCGAGACCGTGTTCAATGCCAGTGGGCTGCAGGCCCTGGTGGCTCAGTATGGGGACTGGTTCTCCTACGACAGAAGCCCCCGGGCCCAGATCTTCCAGCGGAACCAGTCGCTGGTGCACGACATGGCCTCCATGATCCAGCTGATGAGGTGCGTGGGGGACAGCGAGCTCTGTGGTCTCTGTTGTCACTCATTTAAACGTCACAACCAGCCCGGGGACCGGCAGGGTGACAGTGTGTAATGGCCGATCTAGGGGGCTGTGGCCCCACTCAGTGTGAGTCCTGGGACAGGTGGGGACACTGAACTGCTGCTGAGTGACCACCCTGTGCTGGGCACGTGCTTGGGACTGGACACACAAGTGCCAAGCATGTCCCCCACCATCTTCAGGGGTCCCCCTGCCCCACGGACACGTGGGAAAGCATCAGGCACTCACACGGATGCGGGTGTGTAACTAGGGTTGTCTGAGCCCCCAGAAATGCTACTGAGGGACAGGGTGGGGTCTCTGGCCTGACTTGGGATGGAGCCCAGGGGCATCCCCGAGGACGGGGTGCCTGAGCGGAGGTCGGAATGACGATGGGATGACGAGGAGGAGGGGGTGAGGGGGACTCGGGCTCACTGAAGGCAGGTGGCTGTGTCAGGGGGGGGGGGGGCGCTGCTCCAGGCGAGTTTGGCCCCTCCCTGGCCTCCCCTCCCAGCACAACTGATGGCCCCTCCCTTCCCGTATCCAGGTACAATGACTTCCTGCACGACCCCCTGTCTCTGTGCAAAGCCTGTGACCCCCAGCCCAATGGGGAGAATGCCATCTCTGCCCGCTCTGACCTCAACCCTGCCAACGGCTCCTACCCCTTCCAGGCTCTGCAGCAGCGCTCCCACGGCGGCATCGACGTCAAGGTGCTGGCCGGGCCTGTGGGCGGGTCATCCTCGTGGCTGGGAGGGCATGATGGGGAAGGCTGGGGTCCAGGCTGACGGCAGGGCAGGAGTGGGGGCAGAATTGAGCTGTGGTTGGAGTGTAAATTAGGGTGGGCTCCAGGGCCCCAGGGTTGGGTCAGTGTGGAGCCCAGCCTGAGCTGACACTGGGCGCTCCGCTCTACCCCCAGGTGACCAGCAGGGCCCTGGCCAAGGCCTTGCGCCTCGTGGCAGCCAGTGGCCCCACGTGGGACCAGGTACCCCCATTCCAGTGGAGCACCTCTCCGTTCAGCGGCCTGCTACACATGGGCCAGCCCGACCTCTGGAAGTTCTCCCCCGTCGAGGTCTGGTGGGACTGAGGCGCTGTCTCTACCCGGCTGCCTTCTGCCCCTGCTGACCGCAGCAGGGCCACGCCGCCTTGACCTCCTGCTCATCCCCTCCGTGGCCTTTGCCCCCTGCTGTGTGCAGAGCCGAGACCTGGGTCTGCCAGGTTCACTGTCATCCGGGCACCTCCCCTGGATGGGGCACAGGACCTGCAGGGGCCCAGAACTGACTCCCTCTCCCCCGAGGTGGGTGAGTGTCATCTGTCTCCCTCTGCTTCACTGTGTCTCTCTCTCTTTTTCTTTCTGTTTCTCTGTCCTCTCTGCTTCTCTCTCTCCGCCACCCTGGGGCCCCATCCTCAGGCTGCCCCCCTGAGGGATCAGGGTCTGGGCCCCCGGTGGTGCTTGAGGGGCCTGTTCTGGGCCTGTTGCCAGTGGCTCCGGGGCTGGTGGGGTTTCAGCCCTGAGCCCCGGGCATTACTGTGGTTGGCGTCTCCTTCGGCCCCAGCTCCTCTGCCCCTTTAGGAAGCAGCCCCCTGATGCCCCTCTGGACAGCTTTCTCAAGGACAGAAACTGGAAAACAAACAAAAACCAAAGGTTTTGGTGACTTGTGGCTGGAGGGGCCTGAATGTCCTCACTCGCTGCGGGGCAGAGAGGAGCGTCAGCCCCGTGTCCCAGCCTCACACCCTGCCCCTGACTGGGCTCGCCCCTGGCTTTCAGGCAGTGCCCTCAGCTCCCCTGCTGCAGGCACCAAATCACAGGCTGTGACACCATTAAACGGGAGAGGCCGTGGCCGGGGCCTCTGTGCTGTACTTCTTCCTGGGGCAGTGGGGAAGGCTGGGGCCGCGCCTTTTCTCCCCTCGAGGTTGGGGTCTGCACTGTCCTCCCACGCATCTTCCCGCCCTTCCTTCCGTCCTTACACCTGTCCATCCATCCAGCCAGCCGTCCGTAGGTTTACGGAGCTCCCACTTTGTTCTGGGTGCTGTCCCGGGACCCTGTTACCCGCAAGACCTTCCCAAGTCCTACTGTGGGAGATCAACGCAAAACAGAGTCCCTCCCCACCTATTCATACCTGAAGAGCTGCGTTGGAGACAAGGCTCGCCCGAAGCTGTGTGCCTGGGGGAGACAGCACGGAGCCTGCGGTCAGAGACCACCAGGGCTCACACCCTGTCGCCGTCTCCTACTAGCACCAGGAGCTAGCCTCCCTCAGCCTCGGTCACCTCATCTGTAAAGTGGGACGATGGCATGAGCAACACTTCCCGGTGGGAGCATGGCGTGGTAAGGATTTGCCTCAGTGGTGGCTGTGACGCAGCTACGTAGGGCCTCGAACACTCGGCCTTTGTGGACTAGTGGGTGTTACTGAACACTTAGTGCGGACCGGGCACTGTGATAAGGCCTGTGGAGATCGTATGAGCAAAGGTCCGCGACACGTCCCTGCTCTTAGGAAGTTTACGTTGGAGAGGTAATCAGCCAAAAGAGTGAAACAGGCACGTCAGGTGTTGACGGATGATGTGGAGGGAATAGAGCAAGGCTGGGAGCCTCAGGGTGGGGGGTGGGCCTCCCCCAGGGCCGTTCTAGAGAAGGGGTGACTCTGGTCCGCTCTCCAGAACGATTCGGGCCCCTTCTGCTTCCTGGGAGGTGGGGACAGTCAGGGAGCCAGGGTGATTCTGAAGAGTATGGGCACGTGCAGATGGTCATCCAGGGAGGCTCCAGCTGACCCAGCCCAGGCAGGGCAGAGGCCGCCAGGAAGGCAGCAGCTTTCAGGGCCTGTGCCCCGGGCTTTCCCATAACCCTCAGCTGCAGGAGAGCAGCGGCTGGCTCACTGGGGACTTCAGCCCCGCCTGAGGGACATGGGTCCAGCCTGCTGGGGGGCTCCAGCGCACAGTGTCTCAGCCCCTCTGCTAGTGGGTGGAGGTGTCTGCCTTGCCTCGTGGGGGTGCGTGCTCGGTCCAGGCGGGACAGTGGGAGCTGGAAGCAACCCTGCTTGGAGCAGGTGCTTCTGAACTGGGTGCCGTTCTGCCCCACTCTCCCCGGGAACAGTTCTGGAGCCACAGGACTGCTGACTTCCTGTCCCTGCCAGCCCTTCCTTGATGTCCCATACCCTGGGAGTTTACCGTGCATGTGGAAATCAGTAGGCAGGCTGGTGGCCCTGTGGCTTGGTGTGGTGGTCCACTGTCCCCCTAAAATCTCATAGCTTCTGCTCTTTGTTGGGGTGCGCTGCAAGCCTGGCTCATCTTGTGGTTCTCTGAGAGGTCGGAGTGCTCTCAAACTTCACTTGGAACTTGGGATCCAAGAAGGTGCCCAGCGGTTGCTATGGGTGGAATGGGGACATTCCTGCGTGGTGATGGGGGGGTCCTCTCCCAGACCTCAAGACTCCTCTGTTTCACATGCTGCCTTCAGCACACCTTGGAAGAGAGGCTTTCATGTTTCTAGAGGCTTTGCCTGACACTGACTTCACATCACTCCTTCCCCGTCCTTGAGATGATTGTCCAGTGTCGGTTTACACACCTCCAGGGATGGGGGGCTCACTACCTGGCTCCCAGTGGTTCTGTGCAAAAATCTGCCTTCACTGGAGGCAGCCCTTGTCCCCAAGCCCCCCTTGTTCAGTGCCACTTCCCTCACCAGCTTCCCACCTCCTGGCACGCAAGCTCAGCCGGGGTGGGGGTCTTGAGTTCCACGTGGGGCTCCAGGGTTCCTAGGGGTGGAGGTGGAGGTTGAGGTTGCTCACTGCTGAGAGGGAGGCTGGAGCAGGCATGATGGGTGGGGGGAGGGAGGAAGACAGCAATGATGGAAAAACTCAAGGGATGTTTGCTTCATAAATACAGATTTTTCTTTTTCAACGAAAATGTTTGCACATTAGAAAAATGAGTGAGGGCAGGACTGGGCTTCCTGGGGGGAAAAACAAGAAGGTTCCTCAGCCCTGGACGGTGGCCCTGTCCACCTTCCCAGGTTGAAAGCCTGGGGTGGGGACACCTCGCTCCGAGGGGGAGCATCGTACTGTGGTCTTGGTCCCTCCCACCCACCTCGCTCTAGGGACCTGATATGTTATGTTACATGTGGGCAGTTGTCACCCTGGCACGGGTGGCTAGGGACGATCACAGAACAGTCACGCCGACAGCAGGGGTTCCGTTCACAGCCCCGCTGACTGCTGACCTCCCGCCTCCACCTCAGAGCGTTGGCCCCTCCGCACAGGAGGCTCGTGGGCGCAAGGAGGCGCTGACCAGCCCGGCTGCAGGCTCCCAGCCAGACACGAGAATGGCATGTACAGCGTGGCACTGGGTAAAACTCTTGCACCTGCAGGGGCTCCCAGGTGGTGGAGGGAGGCACGCAGGGGAGCACTCTCACTTGGGCAGCTCATTTATCATGCCCAGCTGTTTCTTGAGGGCCTGCAGCTGGGCCAGGCTGATGTTGCTGCCCCCACAGACAATGACCACGAGGGAGGACAGGGGGTTGCAGAGCTTCCCCTCTCCTTGTAGCTTCTGAACCACATGGCTGTAGACAGCGGCCAGGGCTGCCCCACAGGCGGGCTCCACCAGGATCTTCTCATCATCTGCCAGAGGAGGGGGTGGTGAGGGCAGGTCCCGAGTCTTGCAGGGTGCAGCATGGGGGGTTGAAAGCCCATCTGCTGTCAGCCCATCGACTTTGGCTACAGACTCAGCTCCTCCCATCATTATCCTGGATTGACCTTCCAAACCCTGAGCCAGGGCGAGGTTCTGGCATTAGTGCTAACACTGATGAAGTGATTGCAGTGGCCTGAGCAGGGTATTGAGAAGGATTCTGAGGCAACATCTGAGCAAGAGTGGCAAGGTTGATTGGCCAAACTGACACTGGTACAGGAGAATTAAGTGGCAGCCTAAATGCTACAGTGTATGGATGTGTGTATGGATGTGTGTGCCATCCTTGTCCTAGGCTGAACCCAGAAGATGTCCAACCTAGCTACAGACCCACTTCTTAATCCATCACTGAGGCCCATACTTTCCCTTTTCACCCTGGCTGCCAGGAAGCTCAGAGCCAATATTTTAAAATAGTTATTGTTTCCTGTTGTCATGGTTATCAGGCTTACTTCTTCATTTGTGCCTTTGCCCTTTCTATTTTTACTATATCATTTTGAATGGGAAGTTACCAGGAATGGATGGGAGACAGAACTTAAACTTGCAGTGATGGGAGCCTGTGGTGTACCAAGTGGCCAGGACAGCCCCTTAGTTCCTGAACCAGCGGGTAGGGTCTTGCAAGGACTGGGCACATACCCACAAACCTCTCAATGGCGGCCACAGCCTCCTGGTCCGAGATGACTTCTGAGAATATGGGGTGTTCCTGGAACATCTTCAGGGCCTGGGCTGCCACAGTCTTCACACACAGGGCCTTGGCCACACTGAGGCGGGGCAGGGGGCATGGGAATGGGGGGAACAGGGAGGAGAGGGGACGGAGAGAGAGAAATTTGGATTGAGCGTGAGGGGAGGAGGAACTGGGGTCGTGGGCATGGGGATGAGCATTCCCTCTGCAGCCGTAAAGCACCGAAAAGTCCCAGGGGCTTGCAGCAGGTGTGGCCATGTGACTTAAGTTCTGGCCAATGAGTGGTAAGTGGAAGTATTGTGTCTTTCTTTAAAGGGAGACGGCATAGCTTTGGCCCAGCTTCCTCTTCCCTGCCAGATGGAATGTAGGTGTGATAGCTGGCACTTATGCAGCTATTTTGGCCCCTGAGACTACATAATAAGGATGATGGAAACTCAGGGAGCCTGGGCCCCTGGCTTCATGGAGCTTCCCCTGGATTGTGTACCTCTAGATTTTTTTTTTTCAATAAGAGAGGAAATAAAAATCAATTTTAAGTTGCTGCTTTTTTGGATTCCTGTATAAAGCAGCCAAAACTAATTCTAATTAAACACTGCATGTCAAAGATTTGGGGCTGGGATATGAATTCCTTGGCAGCAGGAGCTGTGTTGATTCACCTGTCCCCAGGATCAGCCAGTGCCTAGTAAATGGTTGGCAAATTAATAAAGAGTGCAAAACCCTGCTGCAGAGAAACTCAATAAATGATCAGCATCAGACTTTTTGTGCAAGGAAGTATGATGTTCGCGGTGCAGTCACACAGGCTTGGGCTCCGTCCCTTGCAGGACCACTCACCAGCTCTGTGGTTCTGGGCAAGTGAACCAAGCCTCAGTTCCCTCACCTGTAAAATGGGATTTCAGGATCTGCCTGGCAGCCAGCACTGAGGGGGAGTCCCTACGGCCTGCTGAACCTCACATGGAGGGCCCCTGGATGCTCACCTGGTGATCTGGGGCAGAGAGACGAGCTTGCTGGCAGAGGCGGCAGCGTGGAAGCTGTGGGCTCCCTTGGTCTCCAGGGCGATGATGGGCACGTCCCCCCAGCCCACCTCATGCAGTCCCTGGACCACTCCGCACAGCAGGCCACCGCCACCCACAGACAGCGCGATGGCCCCTGGCTTTGTGCCCAGTGTCTCCTTCAGTTCCTTCACGATGGACGTGTGACCTTCCCTTCAGGGTGGCAGAGGGGGCAGGTCAGGGCTGGGCTTCCTGGAGACACTAGACAGGGGACCCTTCCACTTGTCCCCTCCTCCCCAGGTCCACCCTGGTTTCCAGCTGCCAGCATCTCATCCCCAACTGAAGGCTTCCTCTGGCCCCAGGGCTGCCTCTGAACATGGCAACTGGCAGTGCCAACCGATGACACCCCTGAGAATATCTTTCACCCAGTGTCCGTGGGAGGTAAGAATTAGGGGTGTTGGTGCCTAAACACCCCTGCTGGTGGGTAGCCCTGGTCTGTGCTCTGTGCTGGCTCTCAGGGGCCCCCACAAAATGGAGCTCCAGCTGCCCACAGCAGTCTCCTGCCCACGAGATGTCGGGTAGTGGCTTCTTTCCTTCCTCATCACCCCTCCCTGCTTCTCTAAGGAATCGCCTCCCAAGCAAACTGCTTTCCCTGAAACCCTCGTCTTGGGGTCCACTTCTGGACACGTCCAGTGGCAGACACCTGTGTACCAGAGAGCACACAGTCGCTCACGGCCGTGGAGAACGGGAGTTGGAGCAGGCGTGTGTGTGCTTCTGTGTGATGGCGTGTGCATGCACACATGTGCCACTGCTGTGCATAGTAAGGTGACAGGTGCCCACCCGGCGGTGGAGGAGGGGGACGCTGCCCACACCAGGCAACCTGGGCTCCACGTACCAGATGAGGGGGTCGTCAAAGGGAGGGATGAAGACCCAGCCTGGGTTCTTCGCCAGTTTCTTGGCCAGCTCGAAAGCCTCGTCCAGCATCTGCAAGGCCACAGGGGAGGCAGGAGCCGGTGAGGCGCCGGGACACGCTCCTCTGCTGCCGGCTGCCCTCCCTGCCCCAGGCTGGCACTCACCTCACCCACCACCTTGACTGTGGCGCCCTCACTCTTGAGCCCCTCGATGGTGGTGGCGGGGGTGGTGCTGGGCACCACGATCGTGGCAGGGATGCCCAGCTTCCTGGCGGCGTAGGCGGCCGCCATGCCCGCATTGCCCGCTGTCAGGGGCGGGGGGTAGAGTCTATCAGTGCGGGAAGGCCTGGGAGCCCGACCTCCAGCCTCTGAACCCCTTTGGGTGACCTCAGGCCTCCCCCTGGAGTTCCAAATTGTGCCTGCTGCAAATGTGTGCAACAGCTCATGGCTAGGGAAACCGGGGCCTAGGGAGGTGGGGCTCTTGGCCCTGGGACACACAGCGGAGGACAAGTGGAGACAGACAGGCCACTCACCTGAGGAACAGACGAAGTGTTTACAGCCTTGCTCAGCCCACTGTGGAGACGAGGGGGGAGGGGGTCAGGCCATCCCTGGGCTCTTCCCTCCCACCTGGAACACCTCCCCGGGATTCTAGCTGAACTGTGCTTCCTTCACGTGGACCTTGTATTGCCCTCACCTGTCAAATGCCGTCTTTCCTCCCCAAAGAGCCTGATCCAGGGAAGGGTGACGGAGAGGCTGGCAGCGGACAGCTCTGGGGTCAGCCCACAGGGGGCCCTCATGGCGGGCACCCCTTATCCAGCGAAAGCGCTAATGGTGGGTGCTCAGCCACTGCGAGGAGTCAGTGGGGCCTAGCCTGGAACGCCTGGGTTTCACAGGGCACTGGCCCTGCCCCCTCGAGGAAAGAGGACCTGCCACCCTTGCCCGGAGCTCTCCCGTACCGTCTGGCAGAGGTGTCCGATGCCCCGGATCTTGAAGGAGCCTGAGGGCTGGGAACTGTCCATCTTGAGATAGACGTTGGTGCCGGCCACTTTGGACAGGGCCACGCTGTCACGGATGGGGGTCTTCACGTGCAGGGGCTCTCGGGAAGTCATTGCTGGGAAAAGGGAGGGAGCAGGCCAGGGAGCTGGGTGTCTGGCTGGACCAAGAGAGCGAGGAACAGGTTGGAGAAGGTCTAGACGGATGGATGGGCAGACAGTCCACAGACAGATGGAAAGGGGACGGACAGGTAGACAGTCTTCTGAATTGTCCCAGGGCTACCAGGTCCCTGGCTTTATTCCCTGGGCACCTCTGGGCAGCCAATAAGGCCTCAGGGCCAGCCACACCTCCGCCAGGACACGCCCCCTGGCCTGAGGCCCAGGGCTGCCCAGAGGGGAAGGGGAGGCTGGCAGCCTCCTCCAGTCTCTCTCCCTGACCCCTCTCTGCTCCCTTCCTGCCACTTCCCCTCCCCATCCCCAGCGTCTTCATTTGCACAGAGGACAATACCCAGTTCCCAGGGTCTCTAGGAGGCTGCAGGCGGATGGTGTGAGACAATGCTCTTAAAGTCACTAGCAGGTGCTCGGTACATAGTAGGCACCCAAGAAACAAACCCCGGGAGAAACGGGCACGGTCGTTACCTATGCCCGTCCTGCGGAAAGGGAAACTGATGCACGGACAGAGGGCGGAGCTGGTGCTGGAGCCCAGCAGTCTGACTCGCGAAGGTGCAATCAGAACCTGTCCTCTATCGCCTTCCCCACCATCCTTTTGGGACTCTTTCATTACAAAGGGGCAGAAGGCACTGTGGGTAAGACCAGGCAGACCAGGGCTCACATATCGACTGCTGTTTGCTAGCTGTGGGGCCCTGGGCAGTCCCTTTGCCTCCTGGAGCCTCCCTTTGCTCATCTGTAAAGTGGGGACAGTAATGGTGCCTCTCCCCTGGGGATAGACGACATGATAATGTACGAGTATGTAAGTAACTAAGGGGCCCAGAACTCAGTGCCCAGTAAGTGTTAGCAGCTGCTGTATCTTCGTCTTCGTCGTCATCATCACAGAACAGCTGGGTCTTGCACCTGAATTCACTTCTTGCCGCACGCCGAGCATCCTGCCGTCCCTGGCTGCACGCAGGGGCCTGTGTGTGCACAGGCTGGCACACATGCGCTTGCACACACACACAGCCCTGGCCTGCCGTCTTCCTGGCCCCCTCAACAAAGCTCCCTTGTCTGGTCGGCCGGGACATGAATACCGATGAGACAGAGGGGGCTCGAGCAGCCTGCACAGCCGTCCCTCTCGGTGTGACAAGCTGCCCCTTCTTGCTGCCCCACCGACCTTCCACAGGCTCGCCCAAGGCCTCTCCCCGGTGGGACGTCCACAGGCACGTGCTGGGCATACTGGGCGCGGCTCATGTGTGGCCCTGAGTGTATAGGGCCGGCACCCCTGCTGCCCTGTGTCTGCTGGGGCCTGCTCTCATGCCAAGGGTTTCCCGTGTGGGGTGTCGCTTCATCAGATTATTAGGTTACCCATGCAGTCAGTGAGGTGGGGATGAAGGACACGGGTGAATTATTTCCACTCTGCTGCCGTCAGTCACGCTGTGGTTGGATGGCAGGGCCGTGGGGGCTGCAAACAAAAGAATTCATTGTTTCTGTAGCCCTCTCTCTGTTGTTCCATTTGTCCCAACAAGGGGGAGTCACTGTTGTGACTTGAAGAAAAACCAAATTAAGAAAATCAATCATAAAAAGATCCCCAAAGAGGGGAAAAGACAAAATATATATTGCTGTTATTGACATCCTGTTTGGGCATATCCTTTTTAAAAAAAATTTCAAAGATTTTATTTTTTAGAGGGGGGGAAGGGAGAAAGAAAGGGAGGGAGAGAAATATCCATGTGAGAGAGAAACGTGGATCGGTTGCCTCCCGCACGCCCCCAACCGCGGGCCTGGCCGGCAACCCAGGCGTGCGCCCCGACTGGGAATCAACCTTGCAGCCTTTCCTTTTGTGGGACAACGTCCAACCCACTGAGCCACTCCAGTCAGGGCTGGGCACTTCCTTTGTAAAATAACAGCTTTATTGCGATATCATTTGCCCAGCATACAACTCACCCATTATTCAGAGAAAATGTTCTAAAGAAACCCCATACCCATTAAAAGCCTCCCCTCCCCCTCCCAGCCCCAGGCAGCCACCCACCTGCTTTCTGTGTCTATGAATCTACCTCTTCTGGACACTTTCTATAAATGGGATCAGACAACGTTTGGCATTTGGTATCTGGCTTCTCTTACTTTGTATCAGATTTTCAAGGTTCATCCACGTAATGTGTCCGTGCCGCGTCCCCCGTATGGGTGCATAGTATTACGTTGTCTGGACAGACCATATTTTATTTATCTACTCATCCCCTAATAAATATTTGCTGTCTGGGCGTATCTTCATTTTTAAGTATGTAAAACTATGTACACGTGTGGGTACACATGTGGTTCTGCATTCCATCACATGGCTAGGAACCCGAGACCCTAACAGGGCAGGGGCCTCACCCAAGGCCACCCTGGGGAGGAGATGGAGCAAAGCCAGGTGGAGTCTCGACAGGATGGGGACGTTCTGACCAGTCGCCAGCTGGAGGGCCTCAGGGGAAGGCTGGCCGCCGTCACCGTGCAGCCTCAGGGGGGTCAGTTCAGGCCTGGGACTGGAGCACCCGAGACGTGCCTGTGTCCCGATGGCAAGTGGAAACAGCTCTGTTACATCACACCCTCCCGGGAGGTGTCCCTGGGGACGGCCAGGTCAGAACGTCCTTGGCTGCGGGAGGTGGGGATTCTGACGGTTGTTTTCACAGCTTGGGGAGGAACGGACAGCTCTCGCCTCTGTTTGCCCTTCTGGCTGGTGAAGCCATCCCCGTACTCCTGATTAGTTAAGGTCTCCAGTTCCTGAGTTCATCACACCTGGGCTGAAACTGACACCCAGCTGTATGACCTCAGGGTCATCACCTAACTTCCCTTAGCTTCAGTTTCCTTCCCGGAGAAACGGGACCTTGGTAGCTACTGGGGATTGCAAGACTTAGAGATAATGGCAGACCGGTGCCAAGTCAGGGCTCAAGGAAGAGGAGCTGCTACTCATGATTATCTTTAGCCTTATTATTATTATTTATTTTTAAAGATTTTATTTATTTATTCATAGACAGAGGGGAAGAGAGGGAGAAACATCAACGTGTGGTTGCCTCTTGTGCGCCCCCTGCTGGGGACCTGAACTGGCCTGCAACCCAGGCATGTGCCCTGACTGGGAATCGAACCAGCGACCCCTTTGGTTCGCAGGCCAGTGCTCAATCCACTGAGCCACCCCAGCCAGGATAGCCTTATTATTATTATTATCCATGATTTCCCCACACCGTCTGAGTCCTCCCTCCAGACCCAGTTCCTCACTCATGTTCCTTCCCTGGCAAGTCTGGGCAGGAGCCTCTTTGGGATTCTGCAGCCTGGCTCCCCTGGGAGTCTATCCCTGGGGGGCCATGAGTGGCCCGAGGGCAGGTCTGCACTCACCCTGTCCCCGCTGGGTCCCCCTCTCTCCTCCATCCATTCCGAATCCTATCATGCACAGAACAGCCACCCACAACAAAGAATTATCCCGCCCCAAATGTCAGTAGCACCGAGATCGACCAGGACTCAAAGCAATGTGGGCAAAAGGTACTCTCTCTAGGAGGCTGTTGCTCCCTGGCTGCTGTGGCTCAGTGGATTGAGCCCGCAAACCGAAAGGTTGTGGGTTTGGTTCCCAGTCAGCACATGCCTGGGTTGCAGGCCAGGTTCCCCAGTAGGGGGTGCACGAGAGGCAACCGATTGACGTAGCTCTCCCGGACTGATGTTTTTCTCCCCGCTCTCCTCTCTCTCTAAAAATACATCAATAAAATCTTTAAAAAGGAAAGAATTTATAAAAAGCACTTGCTCTCTGTCCAACTGCTATTCGATCCCCCCTCAGAGAAGTGAGTAGATTCTTTTCTTGGTGAAATTAATACAAGCGAACCAGGCCCGCATAGTTTCGGACTCAATGCGTTCACCTTTTGCGGCCCCCACTGTAGAACTTGGCAGCGAGCTCTCCTCGTTTTCATTCACCTGGCTTCACCCCATCATCCCTTTCCATCGAGACCTCGTGGAAGCCCCTGGATGGTGCTCTCTGTAGCGATGCCTCCGGCTTCACCCAGTGTGACACACCATCTCTTGATGGGCCTTTACAGCTAAAGCTGGTCATGGCGAAGGTCAGGACCCCAGGCCGCCCTGGGTCTCCCCTTGGGGGCTATCATCACCCATCAGCCCACATTCGGTGGGCAGAGCTGGTGAGGGCCAAACAGCCTATGAGGGATTTTGTCCAGAGTTCACGGGAAAAATCGAGCTGTTTGCAGGATTAAATTTCAGACCACAGACTCAGCGTGTAACAAACACATGAAGACTTCTTGGTTTATCCCTAACTTGACTTAATTTTTATTTCAAGCAGATAATTTTTTAAAAAATATTTATTTATTTTCAGAGACAGGGGAAGGGAGGAAGAAAGGGAGAGAAAACATCAGTTGGCTCCCCCTCTCGCAGGCCCCAAGCCAGGGACCCGGCCTGCAACCCGACTGGAGAATCGAACTAGTGATCTTTTGGTTCACAGGCTGGTGCTCAATCCACTGAGCCACAGCAGCTGGGGGTGAAGCTATTAATTAATTGGAGGTAATGAGGGTTCTCCTCTTCTCTCCAGAGGAGGCAGGGACATGCAGGGGCCAAGTCATCAAGGGCAAGGTCGGGGTGCGGTCTGGTCCTCCTGCCCCAGCTGCCTCAGCTTGCCCGGGAGGCTTTCTTCATTCCCAGCCGCGTGAGTCCCGGTTCTGCGGTCTGGGCCTGTGGCAACCCTTCCGGAGTTTTGGCCACTGCCATAAATTCTTTCTCTTATTCTGCTGTCTCCTCCATTCCCTGAGGCAAAGAGTGTGCCCTGCTTGTAGGAGCCCCCCTGGTCCCCAGCAGTGGAGTGCTGGAGTGGACTCCTACCAACTGTTAATTTGGCAGGAGGTTTAGGAGCCAGGTGTTAAACCTTTGGCAGCTTGAAAGTGTCCACCGTGGGAATGCTGACCTCCTGGAGATCAGCAAGTGCTATGAATCAGGACTCGCCCTCCTTCCCTCTGTCCTTCTCTCTGTCCTTCCCTCTGTCCTTCCCTCTCTTCTCTCTCTCTCTGTCTCTGTCTCTATCTCTCCGTCTGTCTGTCTTCCCCTCTGGGGAGGGAGTGACAAGTTAATTCTCAAAGCGTTCCTGCTCCACCACTGCCTCACCTGTGCGTTCTCCCTCTGATTATGCCGGCTACCGATGAGGGCAAAGGGGGAAAAATTGTTACCAGTGGTCCCGGGATGGGTCTCGTTCGTTGTTCCTTCTTTATCTAATGGTAGCCGACTATTTCTTTTCTAGCTTTTTCTGCCAACGGCTAGCTTCTCAACACATCTATCTATCCAGGAAGTGGGCCTGTTTCTCTCTCCACTTTAAAACATAGAGCTTTGGTCAACTAAGTTCTGTTTTAATGAGCATGAAAAAACGCCTCCTTATTGAAGCACTCTCTGAGGAGAGATTTTCTGCAGAGCAAAGAAATACGAGAAGTATTTTTATTTCCCCCTGCTTTTACACGTTTGGGTGTAGGGACGTAAAAAAAAAAGCCTTCTGATTTTAGGGTAGTTATAGATTTACAGAAGTGGACATCTGAAACTGCCTGGACAGCGCTGAAGGCTCCCTCCCACGCCCTGCCCATTCCCTTCCTATTAACAAGTTCACGAACATGGCACAGTTATCGAACCAAGGTTAATACATTATTATTCACCGAAGCCCATGCTTTATTCAGATTTCCTTAGTTTTCAGCAAATTTCCTTCTTCTGTCCTGGGGTCCCACCCAGGACACTGCATGTCATTTTGTCGTCTTGTCTCCTTGGGCTCCTCCTGGCTGCGACAGCGTCTCAGACTTCCCTTGTTGTCCATGACCTTGACTGTCTTGAACCGCACTGGGCATGGGTTTTATATTTCTTCTCATGAGCCCACTGGGGTTACAGGGGTTGGGGAGGAGAAGACTATGCGGGTGAAATGCCACCGTCCACACGTCACGTCACGCCAAGTCCATGTCAACCACTCACTAGACTTACCACTGTTGATGCTGATCTTGCTCACCTGGCCCAGGTAGGGTCCATCAGGTGTCCCCACTGCTAAGTTCCTCTTCATTTCTGGGCATGGGCTTTCTGCAGGTTGCGTCCATCTGTGCACCGCACAGACCCACTGTTTATCCTGGGCATTCACTGTCCCTGTTTGGGAACTGTCTCTCTGTCTGCACGCCACTCACACTGTCTGCATCGAATGGGGAAATCACTACACAAAGCCAAAGGCTTGCTAACGCCTTCCCTCCCCTGGTGGGTCTCATGTGGGGACCCACAAGGTCTCCTACACAGACTCTCTCCACCAGCCCAACACACAGCCACTGGCCACCTGTGGCTATTTAAATTGATAAAAATTAAATAAAACTGTAGTTTAATTCCTCAGTCTCAGGGCTCAGTAGCCCCGGTGGGGAGGGGGGAGGGGCTACCGTATTGAAGAGCACAGATTGCCAAGCATTCTCATCACTACTCCCTGTCCCCCCCTCAGCCCTCTCCTCCCTCATCCCACCGTCCCCTCCCCCTGCTGCCACCCCGGGGTAACCCGTGCTGTCAGCATTGTTCTCCAGGAGCCTCCTACAGGCATGCGCAGCCTCCAAGTCTGGGTGTTCGCTGCTTCTGCTCCTTGTTCTTTGTGAGTAAAAATCATCGCACACTGTAGGTATTTTCCCTCTTTTCTCACTTAGAATGCACTGTGAACATGGCTGTGGGTAATAGGTTTGGATCTAAGCGATTCTTGGGGATGCTGCAGAAGCTGGGGATGCTGCAGAAGTGAGGGCATATTATGATTACCCAACCGCTTCCCCCTTTGGGGGCATCTCAGCTTTCAGTGGTTTTGTTTGTCTGTTTCTGTGATTCTACACAGCGGTCTAAACACTCTCACACCCCTATTCTTACCCTCTCCTACTTTTTTTTTTTGAGAATAAATTCTCCAAATTAAGATTTCTAGGTTAAAGGAATGGATATTTACCAAATTGTAATAGATATTGACAGATTTATTTCCTGAAAGGATATAGCAATTCCTGGTTGCACCAGCAGCATATGAGGTGCCTATTTTGCTTCATGCTCACCAGCTCTGGTTGTTAGTGTTTTTATGCTTTTTAAAATTTTTTGCCAACCTGAAACACGGTATTTTATTGTTGCTCAAATTTGCATTTTTCTACTGCTGCATCCGCAATGCTTTACTGCACCCGTTGCCTGGGACATGGACTGTGAGCCCCTCGTGGGCCAGGAATGTATCTTATTTGTCTCCATCTCTCCTTTCACAGGGCCTAGATTTGGGTAGTATAGGGTGATGTTTGTTGAATGAATAAATGAATGGATTAATTCTGAAAGCCTGGTTCGCATGGACCCAATTTTTCCTTGGCCTTGAGGCCAGACGTTAAACTGTCTCCTTTTCTCCTATGGGCCTCAGTTTCCCCACCCACAACAAGGGTGCATTCTATGGCCCTTGATGGGCTCTTTCAGCTGAGATGCCATGACTATGGGTTTATAAGTCTCTGAGGACAAGAGTGTCCAGGTTGGATGTAGGTTCCTGCGACAATTGGCCCCACGGCTTATTTGCTGGGCAATCTGGGGCAAGTTACTTAACCTTTCTGTGCCTCAGTTTCTCCCTTGATGCCTGATTCCTTTTCTTTTCAGGGGCAAGAAGAGAGAGGGAGAGTTCCTCTGTTCAAGGGTCTCACACTCAAATGTTTGCAGGGCCAGGCAGGGGTCTGTTGGGCGTTAGAAATGCAATAGGAAGAGGTGGGAACAGTGGCAAATGGAGAGCCATGTCCTTCTACAGAGGACAGAATGACTCAGCTCCAGCCAGCAGAAGTGTGGCCCCTCAGCCCTGACCAGTGTGGCTCAGTGACTTGGGTGTTGTCCTGCCACATGAAAGATCACTGGTTCGATTCCCAGTCAGGGCACATGCCTGGGTTTCAAGTTTGGTCTGCAGTTGGGGCATGTGTAAGAGGTGATCGATGTTTCTCTCTCACATCGATGTTTCTCTGCCTCTCTTTTTCCCTTCCTTCCTTTCTCTCTAAAAAATAAATAAATAAAATCTTAAAAAAAAAAAAAAAAGAAATGTGGCCCCTTAGTTTGATACCCTCTCTGCTCTAGCACGGGTTATCATTTTGGCAGAGGTCTGAGAAGTTACCCAGGATGTACTGGGTGTCAGGAGACCCGGGTCCAAATCCCAGCTGGGTCACTCACTAGTGTGGCTGCTTGCCTGAGCCCAGTTCGCTCATCCGTTTAACGGAACCGAGCCTCGTGGCTGGGAAAATATATGGCCCGAGTCCAGAGAGCAGCCTGCACGTCTGGACGGCCAATCGCCCATGTGCAAGTGCTGTTGCTCCTCTCCCTGTAGTTCCCTTGCCCAGCAAACAAGAAAGTCATCGGGGGGTGGGGGTGGGGAGAATGATGAAATAAAGCTTAATGAATAACCTCAGGGACTGGCCAGGGTGGGTGTGTGGCAGCCTGAGGTATCGGGGACAGCAGCTGGCTGACGAAGATGGCCCAGGAGGGGACAGGTCAGTGACCTGGCGCATCTCTCCAGCCTCATCGGATGCAGCCACCCTGGCTTTCCCTACGCCATCCTCTTTCCAGCCGGGAGCTCTGGCGCTGGGCCCCTCTGGGTGTGACCCTGGTTCTGCCACTGCTGTGTGACCTCGAGAAAGTGCCTTGACCTTTCTGAGCCGAGTCTGCTCCCACGATGATGTGGAGTTCATTATAATCCGCACCTCCCCAGGTGCTGAAACCATCCCGTGACACGATGACGTCCTGTTTCCAGACTTCGGACCGCCATTTCCGTCACGGGGTTATCTCACCTCCTCTGTGACAGTAACAGTGACAACAATAGCAACGGCAGCAATAAGCCCTTGTTCCAAGTGTTTTACATACAGTGACCCACGGCCACACAGCCAGGGAGCGGCAGAGCTGCTGTCCATTTGTGCTGGAGCCTGTTGCAGCTATACCGCCTCCTCACGCCAGAAACTACCATTACTACTGCATAGGGGTTTTTTGTTTTATTTTTTAAACAGACTCTATGTTTAAGCTCTCATACCGGCCTAACTTTTTCCTCAGCAGCAATATCTGTGAAATTATGGGTTTGGCATCTCCTACTGCATACCTCCTTCTGCACACACACAGAAATACTCAATAATTAAAGATCCTTTAGGATATGCTGGGCACCACGAAAGGGCATGTGTACAGTAGGCATGCAATAAATGCAGTGGTTGTGCTTCTTTTCCAAGCCTGAGCTGTGTGCTAAGGCCTCTTCCTCCAGGAAGCCCTCCCTGATTCCACCCTGCCCTCAGCTGTCCTGTGGGGACCTTCTGCTCTCTGTCCTCCTTGGGGGTTGTTAGAACTGTCACTGAATTGGGTGTCTTCCTCTCCTCTCCAGGCCGGGACCCACCTGAGGGCATGAACTGAATTTTACCACCTCTGTTCCTAGCACTCAGGTCAGGGTAGAACACCCAGCGATGGTGCGTGTTTAATGTGTGGATGAGAATGAAGCTAGCTGCCAGCATCCTCGTCGGGGTTCATGGCCCACCAGCTCAACTTGACCCCAAGTGGCCGGGAGTTAATCATCAAACCTGAGGGGGTCACCCAAGGTGCAAGAAGGGTACAGGATATCTGGGCTGCAAGTCTTTCCTGAACCTCACCTCCCATTTGACATAGAGGGAAACTGAGGCCCAGGTGGATGTGCCTAGCTGAGGTTCACTTAGTGAGACAGCAAAAGAGACAAGATATGAATGTGATTATATCATTCCCCTGCCCAGAACTTTCCATGGCTCCCTACTGCCCCAGAATAAGACCCAGACTCTGGATTGGCACAGCCATCCCTGTGGACTCTGGTCCCGGCCCACCTCTCCAGCCCCTAACCCGCCTACTGCCCCACTCCTGCCTTCTCTGTCCCAGTCCCACTGGACACTTCTCCATTCTTGGAACACACCGTGTTTCTCAATTGCAGACCTTTGCACTCCATGTTCCTGATTCCTGGCTGAGCTCAAGGCTGAGCTCCTCCTCCAGGAAGCCTTCCCAGCCCTCTGGAGCCAAGTGAGCTACCTGGGCAACCACAGCCCTGCCAATACCTGGTGGCACTGATTGTAACTACTCTTCAGTGGCCCCTGGGGCCTCCGAGAGGGCAGGGAACACGTTGTTTTGTTTGAGGCTAAAGATCCCAGGATGTGACAACTAGTAGGTGTCCAGTAAATATTTGTTGAATGAACGAATCGATGGCCAGAGTCATTCGTTTGAAAGATAAACAATTGTTGGGTTCCTGTGTTGGGCATGAAATATCAGAGGTGAAGAAGTACTTCAGAAGAATATGCTTTTCTCACATGACAGATAACAACTGTTTCTTTGTCCTTGTTGTCTCAGGCCAAGCAGTTGCTTGGAGATGTCCGTGTCTCCAGTCAGACACAGAGATGAAAGAGGTGGTCCAGGGTGAGAGATAAAGGCTGTTCCTCATTGGCTGGGTGGCCTCAGCCAAGTGAATGTCCCTCTCTGAGCCTTAGCTTCTTCATCTGCCAAATGGGACCAGGTAATGTGTGTGTCGTGGACAGCGCGCAGCAGGGGCAGTGAGGGCCCATCTCATTCTCTTTCCCTCTCTGGCTGGTGCTGTCTCTTTAACACGGGAGGAGTGGCCAAGGCCCCAGGAGGCTGCCAGAAGCTGGGCAGAGCTGGTGCCCAGTTAGACTGGTAGGCAGCAGGTGGCCAAGTTGGTCCGGGGACACTTGGACAGGAAGGTAAGGAGGCCTGGGGTCCAAATAGGGCCCCTGGGCTCTGTGTGCACGGGTGAGTGTGGAGGTAGTATAGTCTGAATGGCTTTGGGGCCCAGTCCCAGCTGAGTGGTTGGAAAGTGAGAGGGGGGTGACAGCGGCCTAAGCCCTCCCAGGAATATCGATTCAACTCAGGGTGCTGTGGGCCCAGCCTGCTTTGCAGAAAGGAGGGGAATTGGTTTTGTTGCCAGAGGGGCAGGGCTAGGCATTCTGCCAGCCGGGGGCTGACTGAGGTTCTCAGCCCCCTGCAGCAGGGATATGGCTGTGGAGCGTCACCCAGGTGGTCTCTGGGGAAAAACCTAAGGGACAGGGAGGTGGAAAAAATTGTTGGTCTTCACCCAATTTATGGTTGCAACAGGCGAGGCCCAGGGCAGAAAAGTGACTTGGCCAAGGTCATGCTTGCTGGGACCTAAACCCAAGGCATGGCCTTCACCCTGCATTGCTCTGGCGCAGACAGGGCCCAGGGCTCCCCTCTCAGCCCCAGCGGCCGACACCCGCAGTGAGAGCTCCATGTGCCTAGGCCTGGGGTTGGCCCTGGGTTTCATGAGCATCTGGGCTTGATAAGGCTGTTGGGGTTCTCTGGGCTTGTTCCCTTGGCTGATGCCTGGCTCACAGGAAGCCCCACGCAGTCACCGGCTGTTGCCATATGCCAGGCACAGAGCCGATGCCTTGACCGGTGGCCTCACTCCACTGTCACCTCGATCCTGGGATGCACATGCTCTGCTCCCAGGTCGTTGTGTGGCTGCTTCATTTTCACTTTTCAGTTTCAGGTGTAAAGGTCACCTCCTCCAAGAGGTCCTTCCTGACCTCCCCACCCAAAGCAGGTCCCCTCGTTCTTCTCTTCCAGACTCCCTGTGCGCACCTGGCCCTCTCAGCAGTTTGTCTGCACAGTCTTTGCTGAGCGCTGCTCTCCCCACCAGACTGTAGGTCAGTCAGCTCCAGGAGCAGATGTCGGTTTTGTCCCCCCTGTTATCCCCCGTTCCTAGTCTGGCACATAATAGGGACTTGGCGAAAGATAGTTATAATTATATTAACATGCACCATAACCTGTGAGTTAGGGGCTGTTATTCTTCATATTTTACAGATGGGAAAACAGGCACAGAGAGGTTGAGACACTTGTCTGGGTTGCACAGCCAGGAAGTCACAGCTGGTCCCTAACTTTGGTCTCTGCTTGGCCCCTCAGCCTGGGTTCTGGAGCTGAGGTGGGACCTGGGCCAGGGGATGCTGGGTTTGGGTGACCCCTGGCTGCTCTTCCCTGATGCCATGCTTAGCTCGAGCAGCGTCCTGGGTGGAGCTGGGTGGAGATGGCTCAGGCTTCACCTGCCTGGGGAGTCCCAGGACTATCCCAACAAAGGCCAGCGGGTCTAATTCAGGGACAGTAGACCTGGAACTCTTCGATGGAGGACAAGACGCTTGGGATTGTGGTGGGTGAGGGAGGTTGCAGTATGCCTCCTAGTGGCAAGTGGTGGAACTTCAGAGGGCAGCTCACTGCTTTTCTTCCCCAGAGGGGAAAAATGGGGCTGAGTTTGGCCCTTAAAAAAAAAATCTTGCCCCAACTGGTGTGGCTCAGTGGATTAAGTGCCGGGCCTTCAAACCAAAGGGTCGCTGGTTAGATTCCCAGTCAGGGCATGTGCCTGGGTTGTGGGCCAGGTCCCCAGCAGGGGGGCCTGTGAGAGGCAACCACACACTGATGTTTCTCTCCCTCTCTTTCTCCTTCCCTTCCCCTCTCTCTAAAAATAAATAAATACAATCTTTAAAAAAATCCTTCTACTCTTCCTCCCATTTGTTTCCTCCGTCTCTTCAGCCTTGCCCTGACGCCCGGGTTCATTCACTGCTTGTTCACCCGTGCCGTGGCCTAAAACTCCCCACAGAAGCAGAATTAGAACCCCACCCCCAAGTCTGCCCTTTGGGCTGGAACGCCCTCCCCATCGCCCTCCCCACAGCCCTGCCCGCCTCCGGCTCTTGCACCCAATCCTCTCTCCGTGCCCACAACACTCGAGTTCATTTCTAGATCAGGGTGGCCCTGTCTGCCTTTCCCACACAGGAACGCCTTTCCCTGGGCTTGCTTCTTGTCCTTCCTCATGGAGTTCCCTCTTTGAGGCCCTGCAGATCAAAAAGGAATGAAAAGGCCTCTCAACCAGCCTCGATGCTCAGGTCCGAAACGCACCCTGAGTCTGACTGTTCAAGAGCCCAGACCATCAGCAACCGCGAAACAAAGTTTCGCGCAGCAAAGTTAGTGAGGGCAACTGGACATTTGAACAGATATTTGATATTAAGAAATTACTCGTATTTAAGTGCGATTACATTTTTAAAAATTAGCATCGCTGAAGTATAATTTCCATAAAATAAAATGAGCCCACTTTCAGTTAAAATTCAATGGGTTTGGGAGAAAATGTACACCGTTGTGAAAAGTCATGTGGCTTCTTTTTTTTTTTTTTTTTTTTAAAGGGTGCTTTGTGGTGGAAAGGTATAAACTCGCGGTTAGACAATAATAGGCCCCGGGGACGTAATGCGCAGCGTGGTGGCTGTGGTCAGCAGCACGGCATCGCACACTTGCCAGTTGCTAAGAGAGCAGACCTGAAAAGTTCTCATCACACAAAAACATTCCGTAACACTTCGTGTGGAGCCAGGTGTTAACTGGACTGACTGTGGTGATTCCTTTGCAGCATCTACAAACACTGAATCAGCAGGTTGCACACCTGAAACTAATGTAAGGTTACATGTCAATTAGATCTCGATACAAATTTTCAAAGGACAATAAACTAAATCTTGCCAGAGTAAAAAGAGCTCTTTACTTTTAGGAGTACATGTTGAAATGTTTATAGATGAAAAACTAGAGGAAAAATATAATAATAATAATAATAATAATAATAATAAAAAAGGAGAAAATAAAGAGGGAGTAGTGCAAATATGGCTGAAACCATGTGATGATTGATGAGGCTGAGACACGGCTACGCAGGAGCTTTATTACACTGTTCTTGACATGTTTGCTGTGTGTAAAACTCTCGTAATAAAAGTTTTCAAAAGTTTTCCTCTTGAGAGAGGTCCTTCCCCACCACCCTTGCCCAGACAGCTTCCCCGGTCACTCCCGTTTGGAACTCTGTGACTGTTTCCCCCACTAGAATGTGAGCTCTGTCAAAGCAGGGGCTCCCTGTGACCTGCCCCATCCTGGGTCCCAGAACATGGACCAGGCACATAGTAGGTGCTCAAGAAACGTCTTTTTTTTTCCAATCAGCAAATGATGAATGAATGAACTCTCCCACATTCATTCACTCATCACTTCATAGTGGCCACAGGTTACATCCCCCAACACCGTGGGCAGCCACAGTTACAGAATGCAAGGACCCATAGTTCAAACCTCCTTGTCTAGATGGGGAAACTGAGGCCCAGAGAGGAGCAAATACTTGCCTGGAGTCTCTTGGTTGGCAGCCAGATGGGGGCACTAAGGGAGCCAAGCTGAGGGGCTCCCCCAGGGCCCCTCTCCTGTCCTGGTTAAGGGGACTCTGGCCTGGAGCTGCTGGCCCGTGACATCTGTGTGTTCAAGCAGGTCCGCTCGGCGGTTGCTGGAATGGAGAGCTCTCTGGCAGAGCATGCTAAGGGCGAGCACTTCCACATGGTCACACCTCTGCTGGAGAGCTGGGCACTGTCCCAGGTGGCGGGCACGACTGTCTTCCTCAAGTGTGAGAATATGCAGCCCACTGGCTCCTTCAAGATCCGGGGCATCGGGCATTTCTGTCAGGAGGTGAGGGGTGCTGGCAGGAGGGGAGGGGTGAGGAGTAGAGGCTGGCAGGGGTTGAGGGCAGGAGCAGAAGTGAGGTTGTACAGAGGGGAGGAGACAGCTGTGGGCAGGTGAGGGGTGAGGCGTGCTGAAATGGGATGTCGAGGTCAGTCCCCAGCCCCATTCCTTCTCTTCCCAGGTGGCCAAGAAGGGATGCAGACATCTGGTGTGCTCCTCAGGTGAGCTCACCCCTTTCTGTTCCATGAGGGTCCTCAGGGCTGGGTGTGGGGGAGGAGGAGCTGGCTGGAGCAGCTACAGGTGTGCAGGGCTCGGCCTCTTCTTAAAGGTCCAGCCTCATGAAGGTCGTGGTCAGACGGCCATTGTGTATGTCCTCTCCCAGTCCCATTCCTATGACTCAGGACCCGTAGTAGAAGTGAGAGACCCAGTTCATACAGGTGTAAGCTACAGCCTCCGAGACCAGAAAATTCCATGGGATAAATGGCTTTCAGGCACAGCTGGGTCCAGGAGCTCATCTCTATAGCTCTCCTTGCTCTTGGCTTTCCTCTCCTCTATTCTGGCTGTATTCTCATGCAGGCCACATGGTAGCAAGCTGGCCAGCAGGAGTTTCAGGCTTGCTTCCTACCTTCCTAGGAACCCCAGTGAAAAGGGAGCGCCCCTTCCTGACCGCTCTCTTCAATCCACAAATTGGGTCGTGTACTCATCCCTGAACCAATCATGGGCCGGGGGTGATTGAGGTCTCTGATTGGTTCAGTCTGGATAACGTGTCCTCCTCGGGGGGCCTATGAGTGTGGGCAGCGGGTGATTCGCAAAGGGAAATAGAGCAGGAGGGGGAAAGGTTTGTCAACAGGCTAATGCGACACTACCCACTGCACCCCCTTCTGCTGCCTCCACAGGGGGCAACGCAGGAATCTCAGCTGCTTACTGTGCTCGGAAGCTGGGCATCCCTGCGACCATTGTGCTGCCCGAGAGCGCCTCCCTGCAGGTGGTGAGGAGGTTGCAGGGGGAGGGAGCTGAGGTTCAGCTGGCTGGAAAGGTAAGGACTCCAGGAAGATGAAGCCAGCAGGAGTGGACTGTTCCCCTTCACTCTCCCTCCCTCCTAAGAGATCATCTCATTTCCCTTTTGATGAACTATGCCTGGGACCCAGTCTTTCCTTAGGATAGCTGAGCTGGGGGGTGGGAGTGAGGGGTGATGCGTATGGAGGGCTGGGACCTCTCCACTTGCCAGTCCCCACCCTGAGAAGGCGACCCCTGTATGAGCTGGGAGCAACGGGAATTACCAGGAGCACACCTGCCTCCCTACCGCCTCACTAACACTTCCCATTGTCCGCTTCACCATTTTTTTTTTTTTTTTTGCCATTTGATGAAACAAAAATATAAAGAAAGATGGTGGCTTCTCTTCCCACTCTGAGACCACCCCACTATGGAAGAGGGCCGCTGATGAGGGTATCACTGGTTTGCCTGGCCACCAAAACCAAAACCGAACAAACAACAAACAAACCTGGAGACACAAACATGTAATCCTTCTACCCTCCCGGAAAGAAAAAAAATGCATCCCTGGAAAACAAATTTTTTAAAACCGCCAAAATTTAAATTAAAAGACATATTAAAGTACCTGAAAGCTGGTTTCCAAATAGTATATACAGTTTCCTCCCTCCTTCCTTCCCTTCCTTCCTTCTTTCCTTACTTCCAACAGATAGTCACGCAGCACATACTGTGCCTGCACTCTGTTAGACAGAGTTAGGGAGACAGATAATAAGCCACGCTCTCTACTCTTACGAAGCTCAAAGTATTGTTGAGGAGACACACAATGATGGTAACAGAAGGAGGTGCGTGCTGTGATGGGGGAAGCGGAGGACACTGAGGAGGAACAGAGAAGGCATGTTGTTTCAGTCAGCACTGCTGCTTGATAACGCTGGGTAACAAACAGCCCCCCAATGTCAGTGGCTTATGAGAAACATGATCTCTCTTGCTCATGGGTTTGTGAGTGGGCCGGGCAATTCTGCTTCAGGCTGTAGGAGGGATTACGGTCTGCACACGTGCCCCTCATCTTCTAGACCAGGGGCCACCTTCTCAAGGTGAATGACAAGAGTAGTGAGAGAGAAAATGCAGTTCCTCTTAAGGCTTAAGAGGCAACTGTGACTTTGTCTCTTCTGCCACATGCCAGAGACCAAAGCGACTCACATGTCTGAGACCAACATCAGTGTGGGGTGATGCACTGATGCACTCCACCCACACTAGTCCGAAGAGCAGCAAAGTCACGTGGCAAAGGGCATGGACTTGTGATTCTAATGCTGAGGGTGGTAGTGAAGAACTGGGTGATGGTCCAAACTACCATGGTGCTGTGCCTTGGACTTGGGGTGGGGGCCCAGGAAAGGCTCCAGGAGGAGGGTCCCCTGGCTTGGGTCTTGAAGGAGAACTATGAGTCCTCCTAAGGGAGAAAAGGGAGAGTGGGATGGTGGGCAGAGGAAAGTGGTGGGGACAGGCATGGAAGTGGCATGAGCCTGGTGCAGTTCCCTGCAGCCTGGCATCCTGCGGGGGGGGATGGTGGTGAAAGGGGAGGACAAAGGGGCACAGCACGGACCAAGCGGGGAGGCTCATGGGCAAGGCTGGCATGAGTTTTAACCTGACGGCCATGGGGAGTCATGAAGGGATAAGGATCGAGGGAGGGGTGTGGTCAGACGTCTTCTCCAGCCCCAGGAGCTCCTTGGGTTCCCAGGAGCAGCTCCTGAGATGACCTGTGCACTGTGTCCCTTCAGGTCTGGGACGAAGCCAACCTGAAGGCACAGGAGTTGGCCAAGAGGGACGGCTGGGTGAATGTCCCCCCGTTCGACCACCCCCTGATATGGTAAGGCTGGTGCCCATCCCCCCATGCTGCTCAGAGTTGAGAAACTCTCACCGGTTGAGGTCCTCCCATCAGACAAAAGGGGAAACTGAGGCCCAGAGAGTAGAAGAGACACAGGATCCAGGCACCTTTGGGTTCAGACCCTGCTTCTGCCCCCTGTGAGTTGTGTGACTCTGTAAAGCATCTCACTGCCCCGTGCCTCAGTTTCCACAGGTGTAAAATGGAAATGCTAATAATATATCCCCTTTCTAGAATATGTACTTTGGGACACATTTAATCCACTGAATCCTCCTTGAAGCCCTAGAGGTAGATGATTTATGCCCATTTTACAGGCGAGGAAACTGAGGCACCAAGGGGCCAAGCAACTTGCCTGAGATCACACAGCTAGTAAGTGGCAGAGACATTGGGTCCCCGGCCCAGAACTTGACTTGAGCCAGTTCCCAGTGGTACGCTGGTCTGGGAGGTTGATGGGAGGCAAGGAGGAGAATGAGTAAATGAATACATTTAGTGACGAAGGCTGAGTCTCCTCTCCCTTAAGCTGTGGGTGGGGAGGGGATGGTGAGGGAGGGGTTTGTAAATGTGAGCCTTTGGGGCTGAGGGTCTCCCTCACCTGGCTCCCTCTCCCCTCTCCCCCTACCCCTCAGGGAAGGCCACATCAGCCTGGTGCGGGAGCTGAAGGCAGCCCTGGGGAGCCCCCCAGGGGCCCTGGTGCTGGCGGTGGGGGGTGGGGGGCTCCTGGCCGGGGTGTCAGCAGGCCTGGCGGAGGTGGGCTGGCAGCATGTGCCCATTATCGCTGTGGAGACCCGAGGGGCACACTCTTTCAACGCAGCCATCGAGGCAGGCAGGCTGGTCACGCTGCCGAACATCACCAGGTAGGCACGGGCTGGCCTTCGGGCGGGGCTGGAAGGTGAGGACGTAGCTGCCCTAGGGCCTCCCAGCCCCAACTGGTGGAGGCGGGGGACACGGTGGTTGTGGGCTCCCACCACAGCAATCTGGATCTACATTCGAAGGCAGTGCTGAAAAAGTCGGAGAAGGATCTGAACCTCGAAGTCTCACCAGTTAATAAACAAGCTTTCACTGGTCCGTACCGACACAGTCATGGCTGTAGAGGCAGGGGGTGTGATGCGCCCTCCTCAGCCATCACCGGATGTAGTTTTGAGACCCCTCCTCTCTGCCAGGCGCTGCTCCAGACTCTTGCAGGATGGGAGGGGGCTGGGCCAAGGGAGGGCTGGGTCTGTGTGAGGAGGACACGTGATTCATCGGCTTTCCCTGCACCCCTGTACTCCCTGCCCCCCCTCCCGCCCCCTCCCTCAGTGTGGCCAAGTGCCTGGGTGCCAAGACAGTGGCTGCACGGGCCCTGGCATGCACGCAGGAGTTGAAGATCTTCTCCGAGGTGGTGGAGGACCGTGAGGCTGTGGATGCTGTGCAGCAGTTCCTGGGTGAGTGAGCACTGGCCCCTGCCTGGGCTCAGAAACCTACCAGGTGTCTGCATCCCCCAGCGAGAGCATATTTCCTTGTCTGCATGTCCAGCGCAGATCACAGGCCTGGGTATGCAGTGACTGTGCAGGTGGAAGGGGCGGGGATAAGGGGTGTGCTGTGCTGTCTCTAGACTCCACACTTTTGTACGTGCTCTTCTTCTCTCTAGCTGTCCATCCCTGGGCCTGCTCCCTAGCAGTTTCACATGACTAAAGGCTACTCAGCCATCATGGCACCTCCTCCAGGAAGCCTCCTTTGATCTCTCACCCCCATCCCGCCTGGGTTGGAAACTTCCTGGGCACCAATCCCAATGATCTCATATCTGCCTGATTCTTATCTGTCTACATTGCTAGACTGTGAACTCAGTGAAGGTGGGGGCTGGTGTGTTTTGCTCACTGTTGGGTCCCCAGGACCTTCCTAGAACAGGCCTGGCAGGGAGTGGGTGCTCAGTCAAGGTGTGTTGAATGAATGAATGTAAAGTGAAAAGGTAGACAATGGGCAGATGAATGGGTGAATGGATTGATGAGGTGATGGACGGATGAGTGACATAGAAACAAATAGGTGGATGGACACATTGATGAATGGACACATTGATGAATGGATAGACAGTCAGATGATGGATAAGGGATGAAAGGGTGGATGGATGGACGTGTTGATTGATGGCTACACTAATAGATGGACAAAGAGACGGTCTAGTGATGGATAGAGGAACAGATGGATGGATAGGTAGATGAAAGGTGGGTGGGTGGAGAGAGGGATGGTCAGGCTGATGGACGGAGAGGGAGTCAGACAAAGAGACTGTGAGGTGGGGCTGGCTGGCCTCCTGGTTTGCAGGCCCCAGAGCCTGCTAAGCACTAACTGGTTCCCCTCGCTTCTCCTCCACCCCCATTCATTCCTCTGCTTTGGGCAGATGACGAGCGCATGCTGGTGGAGCCTGCCTGCGGGGCAGCCTTAGCTGCGGTCTACTCAGGCCTCCTGGGGAGGCTCCAGGCAGAGGGCCGCCTGGGCCCCTCCCTGGCCTCTGTCGTGGTCATCGTGTGTGGAGGCAACAGCATTGATAGCCAAGAGCTGCAGGCCCTGAGAGCCCGGCTGGCCCGGAGCTGAGGCTTCCTGAGCTGGGAGGGCTGGCGGCACCCCACCAATTCCCCAGGGGCTCACAGATGCCCCTGTAGCTAGCTGAGGGGCGTCTGTGCTCACTGATGACAGTGGAAGCCGCCCTGTGCTTCTGTGCTGGCTGCCTCCTGCAGGAAGCCCTCCTGAACTGCTCCCTGCAACCCTGGCCAATAAACCCTTTCTGAGTTGAGTTGGTAACTGTGATGGGTCCAGTCTTTCCACCCCCATGAGCTCACAGGAGGCTGGCTCACAGCAGCCTGTGATGAAGCAACTCTTTCCAGCTCAAGGAACACAGCCGATTCAAAACACGGGTCTCTAAGGGAATCTGGCCATGCTGAGCTCCTAACGGGGCTTCCCTCACCTGGGGGACAGGAAAAGGAGGGGCTGCTGTCACTTCTCAGGTGCAGGCAGGTGAGGACAATGTCTCCAGTCTTCATCAAATGCTGGTGATGTGCCAGGAACTCTTCTAAGAACTTTCTACTCATCGTCTTCTCTGACGTTAACGGCACTAGGAAACAAAGCCATTATTACTATCCTTGCTCTACATGTGGGGAAACTGAGGCATGGGAAGGTGACCTAACCCACCCAAGGTCACATAGCTGGAATGTGGCCCAGTCAGGTTCAGACCCTGTGATTTTCAATATGGCTTTATATTTCTTGAACCTTGGCCTTCTTTGTGTGGGGGTTGGTGAGACATTGGGGGAGGACGTAGGACCTCCAGGTGGGTCACAAGGAGGGTGGGTGTTGGTCCTGGAATTGGGCACCTTGGGTCTTGGAAGGATCTTTTAGGAGACGGGAGGGGAAATTAGAATCCCATGGAACCACCAGGGGGCAGCAAAGCGCCTCCAATGGGGACTCCCCGCCGGGGCATAGACCACTGCCCTGCCCCTCTGGTCTTCCTTTGCTCTTACCCTCATGGGGCCCTTCACTCCAGCTGGGGGGGTGCTAAGGTCCTAGAGGTGGCTGGGGCCCAAGATCTTGCCATGGGGACCTCTACCCAACCCTTCATAGCCCTGTAGGAAACAAGGCTCAGAGGATGTGGGGTCCACCAGGGCCATAGCCCCTGGCAGAATCCACCTCCAAGTCCCACTGAGGCCCCCTTGCTTCCTGAAGGCTGTGTGACCTCAGCCAAGGGCCCTCCCCTCTCTGGGCCTCAGGCTGCACCTCTGTGTTGGAAGGAGCTTCCCATGTCCCTTCTTTGGCCTAGGCTCTACCCTCCCACAGGCGCCCCTTCCTTTCCCTCCAGGGGAGGGTCTGAGAGTGGCAATGACCCCTGCTGCCTCTTCAGCTGCCTTTGTCTCCATCTCTCCCTCTGACTGAGCCCCTCCTGAAGCCCTGCTGTGTGAGTTCCCTGCAGCAGAAGGGACACTGAGGGCCCCAGAGGCGGGCTCAGCCAGACCCAAACCTGAACTTGGTGCCAGCCCGGTGACCTTGAGCAGGCAGCGTTCCCTCCAGTGCCTCAGTGTCCTGACCCACAGAGTGGGCTGCCTGTGGGCTCTCACCATGGACCCCACTCATGTGGTCCTTCAGTGAATGTCAGTTCTTCCCACCCCTTGAGTGGCCCTCCCCAACCACAAGGTAGGGGGCGGGGACTAGCATGTATTTATATGTTGAGCCCTTACTGTGTGCTGTGGGCCTTAGTGGTCATTTCCTTTAATCCCACCATTACCCACATGGTAGACACTACTATGATCTTCATTTTTGCCAATGAGGAAACTGAGGCATAGAGCCGTTGACCTTCTCTATCCAAGTTACCCAGCTGGACCGGGACCCTATTGTGTATACATCTGAGGCCCATGCACCTGCCCCCTACTGCTCTCACCCCTCCCTTCCTTTGCTTAAGCTGTGTCCCCTGCCTGCCATGCTCTGTCTGATCCTAACTCCTACACATCCTTCAACGCCCAGTGTAGGGCGGCCTCCCTGAAGCCTCCCGGAATTGCCTCAGCCAGCAGTGGTCTCCCCAACCCCATGTGCCTCCAGGTGAGGGGCAGAGCTCACCGCCCTCTAGGTGCCCTGCCTCCCAGGCAGGCCTCCGCCCTCGGCTGCACTCCTGGGAGGCTTGTCAGCTGCTGTTTGCTCCTCTCCTGACCTCGGCAAGCTGGAGATAAGCAGCTGCAGGCCTGTCGACTCCATCCAGATAACATACATCAATTATCCTAGTTCAGCCCTTCCTGGTTGACACCCACGGAACGCCAAGGGCAGGGAGGAGGCACGGGAGAGAGCAAGGGCGTGGGACCCTCGGCATTCTGTCTATGCCCTCTCGGACTGCTCAGTGGGAAAGCTGGGAGCCCGCCAGGAGGGTCCGGGCAGCAGAGCTTCCTCGTGTTAGTCCGGGGCTGTGCAGACAGCACCGAACACTGGGCCGCCAGGTGTGCGCACCTGCCCGGGATACACCCAGCTTCTCTGCCCCAGCTGGGGCCCCCCGTCCTGAGGCCCGGAGCTCCTACATAGAGGGTTCTGATCCTCATCTTGGGGAACGTGAGGGCCAGGCCAGCCTTGCAGCCCAAGTCCTCCGTGTGCGCCTGCGCGCGCCTGTGCACTTGCTGGAGACTGCTGCGGCAGCCCCGGGCTCACGTTGTCTTACCTGGGAAGTGCGTGGGTGTGGATCCCTAACAGACAAGGAGGAACATTTTTAACGTAAGCACAATACCATTCCCATCCCATCACAATGAACAAGTAATTCCTTAGTGGTGATCTCCTCCCCAGTCTGTAGCCAGCTGTTCCCAGGTGGTCTCAATGGGGTCTCGTTAGAGCTGGTTCGTTAGAATCAGGGTCCAAAGTGCCCATGTGGCTCGTGTTTGGTCTAATTCTTAAGTCTCTTAATCTCTTGTTCTGTTGAGGAAAAAAGGTCAAAGAAGGCCTTTTTGAAAAGGCGAAATCTGAGCTGGGTCTAGAGGAGGTGAAGGAGTAAGCCACCTGGGGCTGTGGGGGAAGAGCAGCGGGAACAGCACGTGCAAAGGTCCCGAGGTGAGAACGCCTGAGGAGGCCCCGTGGCTGCAGGGGTAAGGGGGAGGAAGAGATGGTAGAAGATGAACAGGGAGGCAAAGTGTGTGAATTCCGGTGGTCAAGGCTTTGGCTTTTATTCTGGGCGTGAGGCAGACTGCGGGGGGAGTGGGGTGTCAGACCACACCCCCCAGCCCGCCTCCCTCAGTCCTGATCCCCAGGCTTGATTTTAATCTCCTGTCCCCAGAAACCTTTGCCCCTGCAGTGGTGCTCCCACTTTAGCGGGTGGGTGCAGCCAACCCCAGCTGCTGGGAAGCTAAGAGATGGAGTGGGTGCTGCCATGCCCAGAGATGCCTGAGAGGTTACACCCCACCCCCACCCCCACCCCTCCAAGTGGCCCATAACTAATGACTGGTGATTAAATGCGGGTATAAAAGTCGGACCCCCTTCTACCCTCAAGGCAGAGCAGCTCTGTGGTACCATCCAAAGTCCAGAGCTCCCCCTGGGACCAGGCTGGAGCCAGACTCCACTCCCCCCCGACCCCGCTCCCTGTGCTCACCTCCCCCTCTACTCTCATCAGCCCTTAAGAAATCATCGGCCAAGAATCCCCATCTCAGGCTCTGTGAGTAGAAAACCCAGTCCACACGGACCCTCTCCCCCTCTCCCCTTCCCATCGGCCTCTCCCTTCCCCAGTGTTTGTCCTTTTTAAACTCCACCAAAAATGTCACAGGCGGGTTTCTTGCCTTGCTTCCAAACTCCCTGATAAATTCCACTGGCTGGGCAACCCCAGGAGAGGTTTTCTGGAGCAAGGAACCCCATAAATCACCCCGCCGCCACTCCGGCGTGGGCAATATCTTATGTAAAAAGGTGTTTCCCGGGAGCACCAGGGGCAGGAGAATCCTATTACAAGCCGCCCCATTAATTATAAAGAGTCAAGTCGACCCTTCGCTGCGATTTTTTATCTTAAGGCTGAAAACTGATTACCTTCACCAGTCCTCCCCCTTCCAAAAAAAAAAAAAAAAAAACCCTAAAGAATAAAATAAATGTTTGCAGAACAAATACCCAAGTTTCTCTTTTTAGGGGAGAACCAGCAGGAGAAGTGGGTGGGAAAAGGCCCTTTTTTCTTCCTTTTAAGGTGAAAGTTGCAGAGTGCTTAGCTTCCTTGACTCCTGGGCTCCAGGGCTACAATTCATCCCATCTTACAGATGAGGAAAACTGAGGCTCACCTGAAGTTACATGATCTAAGTAAGCCTTTCTTCTGAGCCAGGTGGGCAGAATATGGGCCTGGCTGGGTATTTCGAGACCTGAGTTCAAACCCCACGCCTGCTTCTTTCTAGCTGGAACACTGAGCAGGTGAGTTCGCCTTTTAGAGCCTTAGTTTTCTCTCCTGAGGAATGAGGAATAAAAGCGCTCCTTGAAGGCTTCCAGGGAGAAGACAGACACCAGCAAACTCAGAGGACACCAGCCAGGCACGTCCCTTGCCTGGGTGCCTAGCAGCCGCCCCACTGGTCTGCTTGTCGCCAGTCTAGAGGCCCCCCCTCCGGCACCCCCAATCTGTTTGGCACTCGGCAGCCAGGGTAACCTTGAACAAGCCTAAGATAGATCCTCACCTCCCATCCCCTGCTTAAACCCTCCCACGCCCCTCATCTTGGCCTACAGGGCCCTGTGCCATCTGAGTTCTGCCTGCCTTTCGGGCTTCAGCTCCTGCTCTCTGCCCAGACTTCCTGAACTGAGGCCTCACCAGCCTCTTTCCCCTCCCAGAACTCACCAGGCTTGATTCCACCTCGGGGCCATTGTGTGGGCTGTTCCCTTTGCCTGGCACACTGTTCCCCCACATCTCAGCAGAGCTGGCAGTGTCTCCTCATCCAGGCCTGGGCTACATGTTGCCTCCTCCAAAGAGCCCCCATGGTTCACGGTCTGCCCCTCAGGGCCAGGTCTACGGGAAGGCGGGGGAGGTGCTGGCCTTGGGAGCCAAGGGTAAGGGGTGCCCTGTAATGCAGAAATCAAGGTAAATAATACTGTAATAAAATATTTTTTTAATTGCAATGAATGCAGAAGCAGTCCGCAGTGAATAACATGCCAACGTTTTAAAGAAAGGTAAGATCTTACCTGGCCCTGTTGTGTCTCAGGGTCCCCTGGATCCAGACCCGTCAGCTTCTGTCTTTAAACAAAAAAGTCGTCACTTTGTTCGTTGTAGATGATTATGCATTAATTTTGATTTTTCCAAAATAGTATATTAAAGTGCTATTAATCTTGATCACTGAGTTTTTTATAGGCTCCTTTCGCCTTCCGTTTTGCAACCAAGGCGAATGCCGCACACTTGCCTCGCCCTCGCCCAGCCTGGCTGAGTGTCTCTCTCAGCGCCTAGGGGCTCTCTGTCCTACCATTCTGGGAAAGTGCTGATCATTTCCTCCGTGGGTTACTGTCTCCCCCAGGAACACGTTACCCCTGCGAGGGCCGGCATGCAATTGAGTCTATTTGCATCTGTAACCCACAGCCCAGAAGAGTGCCCAGCACACACTAGACCTTCAACAAATATTTGCTGAATGAATGAATGAATGAAGATTCAGAAAGTGAGGTGGAAGTCTGTACAACTTGGCTGCAGAGTCTTCGGTCTATCCCTCTGCTCCCATTTTTCAGCTGAGGAAGCCGAGGCCCAGAGAGGGTGAGTAACCTAGTCACAGTCACACAGCACAGCCACAGTGAAGGCAGTCCCAAATGGAAACTCTCATCAGGTTGTGTGGCCAGCACCGAGAAGTCTCTGGTGACTTGGCAGGGGCTTGTCCGGCACACACGTTCCCGAAAGATCATCCCCAAACTCATTGCCACCTTGGGTTATGCCAAGTTCGTGCTCCATCTTTACTATAACCTAATTCATATGTTTCTTGAAGGCTTAACTGCTTTTGAGAAAGAAAATGGTATCACCACTCTAAATGGAGAGACAGTATCACTTCCCAGAGTTAGATAATAAGTGTAGCGATAAATATAGCCCAAGAACGAAAACAGAATGATGTCATTACATTGTAGCCAGCTTCTGCTGGGCGGAGTCTGCAGGCCTGCCCTGGTGTATGTTTGATCTGCGAGTGCTGGAGGGGCATTTAAGACGCGTAAGCACCAGAGACTCTTCCTAACACAATCAGAAGAGCTGGAGAGAGCTAAAAAAGATGGCTTCCTCATGAGAAATCGGGCACCTGTGAACTTACCCAGCCCCCTTCCCGGGGGTCCCTGTCCCACACGGCAGGAATCCCTGCCTTGGTTGAATAATGGCTTTGCAGGACCTCACAGTGATACAGACTTGGACTTCAGGGACCCCACAAAAGTGTGTGGGGCAAGCCCCTCCCTTCTCCAGCAATATCTGCCAGGGGTGGGGGTTGGGGGCTTCTGGGGTTGCTATAGCCAAACCCTTGTGTATTAACACCCCATTAAGCAGCTGGGATTTATTTTTTTAGCTAGATTTGGGAGTCCTGGAAGTCCCTGATTACAATAAAATTGCATTTCTTTTTTTTATTCATATTTGTTTTAACCAGGTGAAACATAACAAAATTAGTCATTTTAAAGTGAACAATTCAGAGGCATTTGGCACATCGATAATGTTATGCAGCTGTCTCCTCCGTCCAGCTCCAATCCATTCTCATCGCCCCAGAAGGAGACCCGTCCCTATTAAGCAGGACCCCCCACTCTCCCTCCTCCTGGCCCCAGCTACCACCAGTCTGCTTTCTGTCTGTCTGGATCTACCTGTTCTGGACGTTTCGTATATTCCGTACATGGAATCAGACACTATGTGGTCTTCCTGTGACTGGTTTCCTTCACTTAGCATCAGGTTTCCACAGTCATCTCATCTCAGCAAGTGTCAGCCTTTCGTCCCTTCTTAGGGCTGAATAGTATTCCACCGCCTGGACGTACCGCTTTTGTTTATTCCCTCTTTCGCCGACGGTGCATTTCTTTTTAAACCGATCGGCCAGATATCCTCCGTTAGGCCTTGACCTCCTGCTTGGGCCAGACCCATTCCTATCTTCACAGGCCGTGACATTTCCCAACAGACACTATGGGTATTTGGATGGATGCTCTGGAAAGTAATAAGCTGCATTTCTGTCTAAATAGACTGGGAAGTTTGTCCTAGTTTAAAAAACGATTTAAAGAAGAAAAGAGGATAGCGATAGCAATTATTACAGCATCCAGGAAATAGCCATTGCTATCATTACTGTATTATTATTATTATTATTATTTTCATTCAGAGTTGATTACTCAGCAGCCTGCTCCATGCCAGGCCCTGTGCTTAAACTGTGACATGCTCGTATGTGACCTTATTTAACCCTTACAATGACCCTTGCCACTCAATATCATTGTGCCCTTTTTGTAGGTGGCAAAGCTGAGGCTCACAGCTTGGGAATGGGGACAAAGATCTGCCGTGGGTTCAGATGTTATGACGGAGGGAGAGGTGGACAGAGCGTGGCAGCTTCCGAGGTAGGCATCACGAGCTTGGCTGTCTCCTTCATCTTCATGTACTTTGACTGTGGACTTGGGGTCCCTGCTGCTTCTGAGCAAAGAGAATTTACACTGTAAGATTTTCCTTTGGTGAAAAAAGGGACGGTGGGGAATCTGGACGTGTTTCTAAAGCTATGCTTCAAACACCAACCGTGCACGCCATCCCCTGGGGATCCTGCGCATTCTGATTCTGAAGTTCTGGGCTGGGCCTGTGCGCGCCTTTCTACCCAGCTTCCCGGTGCTGCTGCAGCTGCTGCTGGGCCGCGGACCACACTTTTGAGCATGGAGGGGCTAGAAGATCAAATTCTGATCCCAGATCCGCATTGAATCCTCTGTGGCCCCTTAGACCAGTCTCTTGCCCTCCTTGAGACTCAGTTTCTTTCCCTGGTCAATGGGGCCATTGCCTTCCATCTGGAACACTCTCCGAAGAATAAAAAATAGGGGCAGAGTCGTCATTTTCTGTGTGCATGCCAGAGAGCCACAGGCATCTGCTGGGTGGAGGGATTTCCTCCCAAAGCTCCCAGGAGCCCATGGGCAGATGCTGGGGGAAGCAGAGGAGGTCCCGAGCCCTTGCACAAAATGCAGAGAGAGGAGGCCAGACGTGACTCGGCCTGGGAGAAGCGGCAGGAGAGGTCCCCGTTCATCACAGAAATGGCCCATTTGCAATGATCGGTTGCCCAGGTGTTAATAACGCTAATGGCATAGGAAGGGTAAACTCGGTCACTTGGCTGAACAGAAGAAATATGCAGAGAAGGGCTCGCGTTTCCATAAATCAGCCGCGTGCGGAGCTGCAAGGGAGGCAGGACTTAAAATTCTGGTCAGGAGACGGGTATTCTCATAATCCGAGCTGGAGAGGTAATTTATTCTGTTTATATCTTTTTACTGCTCGACAAGGCTTGGGAGCGGGAGCCCTCCACAGCCATTCTGAATTTTAAATATTAGTCCTAAGCACAGTGGGTCAGCTCTCGTGCTCTGTGGGGTGTTTATTTCAGGAGAGGAGGACAGGAGTGGGGTCGTGGACAGCGTGCATGGCCAGGGGTGGGGGTGCAGAATATACATGGTTTAACTGTCCAGCTACGGTCAGAATTATAGCCCACGGGCAGAGTGGGGGAGGCAACGTCCCCTTTTCCCCAGAGCTGGAGGTCGGAGCCAGGGGCTGGAGAGCCTCCTGACCTGCATGCTTCGAAGTATTTTTTTTTTCCTCCCGGAAATCTTTTATTTTTCAATGATAATAAGTACAGGTGATGAAGAGATAGAGATGAACAGATACATTAATGGAGGAGGAATGGGACGAAGAGGGAGGGAGAGGGAAAGAAACAAGGGCAAGCATGGAGAAGCGGAAGTCCTTCTGTCTTTTGACCTTGGCGGTTTTCATTAGGCTCTTTGCGCTCCTGGCCAGTTTTGTTTAACCTAGGAAGGCATTTAAACAAAATCCAGCGAGGGCGCTGACAGTAAGGATTAGCATTCAGGGGACCCTTTCTTAAGCAATCTCTTTCCATGGCAGCTGGAGAGCGTTCATTTCTCTTTCTTTCATTCATTCATCTGTCCGTCCGTCCATCTACACGGTGACTGGACCCAGAAAGAGGCCTCACCAATGCTGGGCTCTGTCCTGGGTCCAGGGACTACGTGGGTCCTGGAAGCAGATGGTCTTGATTGAAAACCTGACTCTGCTCCTCCCCGGCTCTGCGACACCCCAGGGAGCTCACTTCCCCTCTTGGGCCTCAGTCTCCTCATCTGCAAAATGGGAATAACAACACTTGTCCCGAACGGGCGTGGTCAGGGCTGAACGAGGCTCTGGGCAAGACTGTGGGGCAATGGGCCTGCACGTTTGGAGGCATCGGTGTCCCCTGGGGAGCTTTACTCATGGGAAGCCCCCGGGGCACCACGCCAGAGGGCAGGCCCAGCTGTGGGCTGTGGGTCCCAGGGGGGTGTGTGGTCAGCAAGCATCCTCTTCCGGTCACACTCTGAGAAATGGCTGTGGCGTCCAGGGACTAAGCTCCCTTCCGGATGCTCCCCCTTCCCCACTCAGCCGGCCTCAGGAACTGCCTTCCTAGCTAAGTGCACTCGATGTCGTGACTGACAGCGGCCCTGGGTGGGTGGGCGTGATGTCTCCTCCCTGAGCCCCTGGGCCCGCTAGGTACTTGGGAGGTTGACATGAGCTCACAGGAGTGGGGGTGAATTTGAGCTGATTTTGACAAGAGTCCCCCCCTTCCCTCATCGTCCTTTAAGGAAACAGATGCATGTACATGCATGCACCTGGATGAGGATGGGAGCAGGGATTGAACCCAGGACCTACATTCTTGACCCTCGGCCACGGGTTAAATGAAGGACAAAAGGCCCCTGTGAGCCCATTCCACAATGGAGCAAACCAAGGCTCAGAAAGGCGATGACGTGACCAGCTAGATGGCCTCCTTGACCCCAAGGCCCTGCTCTGTTCTGCCACCACCCTCCTCCCAGGCCACTGCTGCTCCCAACCCCTGTCCCTTGTGATGCCCAAAGAAAGGGCCCATGGGGAGTTGGCCCCAAGTGCTGATTATGACAGTGGACAGGAGCATCCTCTTGAAATCTGGGGTCCGGAGCCACCCTCTGAGACTGTATGCACCCCCCCCCAGTGTCATTCAAGTGTCCCCTGACAAGAGAGCGGGCTTCTCCCCTCCCATTTCTCCCGGACCGAAGTTGCGGGCATGTGACAGGCACCTGCAGGCTCCGTGTCTATGAGTGTACTGTCTCTCGTTTGAAAGTGAAAAAAATAAAAATAAAACCAGTCAGGAAGGAAATGCATCAGCTACATCACCACAGTGCTCGAGACCTGGGGTGATTCCATTTCCTTCCTTTGGTTTATCTGAAATTTCTAAATTTTCCACAATGAGCGAGTAGCATTTGTCGGACGCAGACGGGGGCACAATAGGGAAAGACGGGAGAGAGCCAGGCCGCCTTGCCTTGTTCCTGCGAAACCCACAGAAAAGAAAGCACGGAGGAGGAGAGCTCTCAGCGGGCGCACGTCCCACGGGCATCCACTTCTCCCCATCGCTCTACCCCCTTCTTCTCGCTGCTGCCACCCAAATGGGCAAGACCCCCACCCCAAGCGGGGGTGACAGGGACCCAAATGCAGGATGCGCTCCCACTTAGTTTTATCGCCTTCCTCCACAGTGTCTGAGTTGGAAGGGAATGTAGGGAGCACTCTTTCTGATCCCTTTTGTGAGTAGGGAAACTGAGGCAAAGAGGGAGGGACTTATCTTTAGGAAGTGGCCCCGGGCCCCCTGAGGCTCACCTTCCATCACTCTGATTCACGTAAATGACATCATATAGTGCATAAGAATGGCAGAGCAGCACCGTCTCCCTGCTCTCTGTGGGGACATGCCTGTCCTAATACAGCCTTGCAGATAACAAGCATCTTACCAGCCTGGTGGTTTTTATTAAAATTTTAATTTAATTTATTTATTTTTGCCACCTGGAATCGCATGGGGCATAATTAAGAGTGAAGCTAGAATTTGTTTATTTTTTTGACGCACTGGGGACCAACAAATCACACATCCATTCATTCACCAGCTATTTTGAAGGCTTACTATGTGCCAGGCAGGTCTGTGGGAGACGGGCGTTATTACATAAAGCCGGGGAGATTGTGCCTGGCGCACTGTAGCTGTCAAAACACACGGCAGCCCCTTTCACTACCCGGCCATTTCCGAAAGAACTCCTCATTTACACAAGGGGAGGCCTTTGCACTCATCAAGTCTGTTTTATGTTCAAAACAAGAACTAGAGAACGGTTCCCATTCATGTGGAGTGACTACGAAGACAGACAAAAAAAAAAAGAAGAAGCAGAAGAAGAAAACCACGCGGCACTGAGGGAAAAAAGAATTTTTTTATTAATCTTTCTTTTTAGAAAAGTTGATTTTTTGTTTTTTTGTGATTTTTTTTTAGGTAAACCTCTTTCTGCTTCCCTGCCCTCACTCTGCCCACCCTCCTCTTAAAAATATAAAAATGTCCAGCCCCAGATAACTAGAGTACAATAAATAAACAGTAAACACAAAAACATACTTTATTTGTTTCTTCTTTATACAAAATAAGGAAACTAGAAGCGTCCAACTTCCAAAAAAGTATAATACTGTACATCCTGACGACCCAGCCTCCAGGCCCCGGGTCCGTGGGCCAGAGCCCAGAAATCTTGGCGCCTCGCCCCGGGGGAGAGCAGGATGGGCAAGTATTCGAGTCTGGCCCGGACCCCCGGGGCTCCAGATAAATGTCAATGGAAGGAAGGAGGGGCTGGTCTGGCCCAGGGCTGGCCAAGGTTCGGACCGCCCCACCTTCCCGGGAAAGCTGACCTTGAGCCTGAAGAGTGGCCACCAGGGGGCGCCATCACGCAGGTGGATTTGTCTTCCCCGCAATGCCCTGGTGCTCGCTCCATCTTCTCTGCCTGGCGCTCTCTCCATCTCTCCTCTCTTCCTCATTTTGCTCCCTTTCCTCTCTCTCCCTCCAATCTCTTTTTCTTACCATCTCGTTTGAAAGGCGGGGAAAGCAGAGTGAGAAATAAGATGACAACAATGCCAGTCTGATGGCAGGGGGAGGGGCGCGGAATTCGTCTCCGCCCCGTGGCCTCGACCCTCGCTCCGTCCAAAGAGGTGGTGGGTGGGGGGTCGCGGGAAGTCGGGAGCGTGCTTGAGATCTCTTGACCTTCTGCAGGATGGACTTTGGTCCCAAGAAATGGCTCGCGGCTGCCAGGAGAGCGCTGGCACAGGGCTGGGGGTCCTGGAGAGCCCGCGGGGTGGCGGTGGGGGGTCGCCCCCCGCTGCGCTGCGCGGCCGAGGAGCAGCTGCGGGTTGAGTGCGGACCCGAGAGATAACCCCTGAGGGAGCCCCAGGCCGCGGGCCCCCACAGGCGTTTTGGTTTGGGGAGGCTGCGTCCCCGGGGGCGCGGCCCAGGCCGGTGGCCTTACCACACGGCGGCCTCGTTGAGCTCGGGGTTGGGGTGCGACAGGGGTCCGCTGTAGCCGCTGGCGCCGCTCATGGGGAAAGGCGGGCTGGGTCCCCCGCTGAACACCTCTCCGGGCAGGGGGTGCAGCGCGCCCGGCAGGCCCGGCTCTGGGCTCGGCGTGTCAGGGTGCGAGATCATATCGGTGAACCTGGGGTTGTCGGCGGCGTGCGGCCCGGCCAGCGGCGGCTCCAGGGCGCCCAGCGGCGTCGAGCCGGGCCCCGAGGCAGCCAGGAAGCTCGAGTCGGCCGGGGACTGCGCCTGTGACGGCGGGCCGTGCGCGAAGAAGTCGTAGTTGCCTCCTGGCGCGTAGTAGTCACCTTGGTAGTCTGCGGAAGGGCGGGAGGAGACAGGGAGAGCATGAGAGGTGCGGGGCGCAGTGAGAAACTTGGGGGACTGGGGAAGGGGACCCGGGAGACGACGGCCAGAGGCGGGTGAGGCTGGTTGGGGCCACCTGGAGAGGACATAATGGGGGACAGCGAGACACTGACTCAAGATTAGAGTCCCGCGGAGAGGGGGCCCAGCTGAAGCCTCGGAGACCCAGACCCAGGAGTCCACTTGGGCAGAGACACAATGAGAGACGACAAAAAGGGAGAGACTTAAACTGTGGGAGCCTCTGCCAGAGAGATGCAGACTTCGGTCGGAAGTTCCCTGACTCACAGACACAGAGAGAGACACGGAGAGAGACCGGCTACTGGGACGCGGTGACAGGGTCTCAGAGCGGGTGAGAGATGCGGAAACTGCGAGAGCCAGGGACGCTGAGAGATCAGCAGAAGACAGAGTGGAGGGCGGCAGAAGAGGGGGCCGAGCTATGAGGCCCCAGAGTCAGAGAGACAGGGTGCAAGACAAGAAAAGAGACCCAGAGACCGGGGTGCGGAGAGACTGGAGGTCGAGCAAGACAGTCTAGGAGAAGCTGGAAAACCGTAGAACACATGTGGAAAACCCAGCGAGAGACCCAAGAACAGATGCTCCCAGAGACGGGGAGATGTGTCCGAGAGAGCCAGAGACCCGAGGTTGAGAGCCCGGAGAGGAGCAAGGAGGCGGTGCAGGGGCAACGGAGATAGGAGCGCGCAAAGGTTGAGACCCTGCGGCCACCAGGCCTGGGAGAAGCCAGGATCCTGGCATCTGCTGCAGCAAGAAGGGGCTGGCTCAGCACCCTGTCCTTCAGCCTCTGCACCCCAGCCCTGCGTCCACCCAGGGGGTGCCGTTGTCTGCCCGGTGGCACCCATGTCTCCTGGCCTGGAACCCAGAAAGCTGAGCCCCAGCAACTGGGGAGACCAGGAGGAGGAGGACCCAGCATTCTCTGGGTCGTGCCCAGAGTTCCATGGGGGCGCCAGGGTAAAGGCTGGGTCCTCCAGTCTCCCTCCGGGGTGGGTTGGCCCGGACTCCCAAGTTCTGAAGCATTTGGGAACACGGGGCTCTTTGGAGAATCTGGTGATAATTTTGGGCTCTCTTTCCAGAAAAACGCACAAATGTGTGTTTTGCCCACAAATTCAGGAGACTGGGGCTCCAGCCGGCCCGTTCTCAACAACTGTTTCTGATACTGCCTCAAGGCCCACTCTCCCAGGTCTTCGCGGACAGCCTGCGCCTCTCCCCCCAGGTCAGGCCCTGAGGGGTTGGGTGTGGGACCCCATGAAAGGGGACCCCGTGAAAGCACCGTGTAGCTCCGTACTGGTGGCAATAACCCGCTTTGTACGGCGGAAAACCAGCGCGCCCGGAGGCTGGAGTCTCTTAGCAAACCCGTAACCCCGCTTAGTCCTGGGGTCTCCACCCGCCGGCGAGTCCCGGACGCCCCCGGCCATCCCTTCTCCACACCCTGAAATCAGTCCAAACGGAGGTGTCGAGAGGGGGAGGCTTGGTGAAGATTTAGGCCGCAGCTCAAAACGGCCGCCAGTTACTGTTTAAGAACCACTCGTTCCATTCTCGCCGAAACTGAAGCACAAGGTCGGAAGCGCGAATGCGGGGCCCCTGAGGGAGTGGGATGGGGGCCGGCCAGGGCCCGCAGCGAGCGGGTCAGCCGGCGAGGACTGCGGGCCCCCGCGCGGAGCGCGCCGCCTCCGCCCATATGGCGGCCGGGCAGGAGGTAATTGGAACAAACGCCGTCTGAAAAGGGCACAAAAGCCGCAGCTGGGGCTTTGTCCGCGCTCCCACGGGGAGCCGCGGGCCTGCCGCCCGGCCCCTTTCTCGCCCGCTGCCGGCCGCCGCCGGGATCTCCCAGCGCGGATTAGGCGGGGCTGCCTCAGTGGGGTTGGGGGTCCTGCCGACCCCCATTCCGGGGGAAGCGGGGGCCCGCACGTCCAGGTCCCAACCCTAGCGAGCAGACGCCCGGTTAAAGGCGGCGGCAGGATGGGTGGGGGCTCCCTGTCCTCGGGAAGACTTGGTTAATGATCCGGGCGGGGAGAAAATGCGCGACCGGTGCCGCCCCGTCACCTCCCGGCACCTGCTGCGATTTTGTGCGGAAGGAGACAAAGTTCCGTGGGGAGGATCCCAGAGCGGAGACCCCAGGACGGTCCACTATCCGGGCTGCCCTGGGCATCTGTAGCGCCCACAACCCGGGCCCTGACACCGCAGAGTCTCGCCCCCAAAGCACAGCCGCACATTTCGCCCCCAATTTCTAGGGGCCCTGGCCAGACCCGAAAATCGAACCTCCCAGCCCTGCGAAGGTACCAAAGCCGGAGTCCGCTTTCCTGCTTCTCGCCTGCGCGCTGGGCTCCTGGCCCTCGCCCTCGCCGTTCCCATCAGTCCCACTTTCCTAAGACAAGGCGCTTCTTCCCAAACTTATCTACTAGCCCCGCAATCCCCGCAGGCCTACGGCACTGGGCAGCTCAGAGCAGAGACCCCTCTCTGGCACAGGCGCTCCTGGGGGGCCCCCAAATTCAGAGGCTCAGGAACAGAGAGGGTGGTGCCTTCCTGGAGCTCACAAGCCTGGGAAGTGGGGGGTGGTGAGCAAATGCTGAAAAGCCCCAGAGCACAGGGAGTCTGCAAAAACCTTGGTGGGGGAGCTGGAAGGGGTCTCCGCCCAGCAAGTGGGAGGAAATGAAGGCGTGGGGAAAAGGAAGGAGGAGGGGAGAGGGATGGAGGAAGACAAGGGGCTCACCAAGATTAAAGTTCCCCCAGGCCTGAGCCTGGTGACATCAACCGCAGAATTGCTCTTTGCAAACTCCTGCCACCGGGCCCTGCAGCCCCAGAGGGAGGGAGTGGATAACCGAGTAACTGGGTTGACGCGATCCTTGAGCCCCCAGCCTCCACTAAATGCTGGTCTGCTTGGGGCTGGAGAGTGGGCTGGAGTCTTGCCCAGGGCGGGACACTGGGCCACTGGGGCCAGAGGCGTTGTGCACAGGCCCCGCAACCGCAGAACCGTGTTGAGTTGACACCTTGGACGCTCGCAAGCGGGCGGGCGGGTATAGAACCTCATCTCTACATCTTTCCACCCCTCCCGCCAGCACTGCCCCCCCCCCCCCGCCTGAGTTTCTGTAGCGTCCAGCACACTGGGCTGCAGGCAAGGGCGGGAGGGCCGCTGCGTGTGTCGGGGGAGTACGGTGCGTGTGGATTTGTGAGTGCCCGACTTGGAATGACGGGTGGGAGTGTGTGAGCCAGTGGACCTCCCTGCGTGTACTTGTCAGTTAGTGTGTCTCGGGTAGAGTGTCCCTGTGTGTGGTCACATGTGGTCCTGTGCCTGGATTTGTGTCCCCAAGGTCTCTGAGCTCGAGTGCGTGTGCGAGGGAGGGCGCCCACGTGTCCCGTGGGGGTGTGTGTGGCTGCCTGTCTGCTGTGTTGACAGTGTGTGTTACTGTGCGGGCGAGTGGGCCCGGGTGTCTGCCTGCGAATCCGGGAAGTGTCCGTGGGTGAGTGTGTGTGTGGATGTGTGTTTGTTAAGGTGTGTCCATTATTGTCCTGCGTGGAGAGAATGGACGGAGGGGTCCCTGGGCAGCTAAGAGCTGGGGATTGGCTCTGCGCCCTTGGCCCCCAGAGAGGGCGAGGGCCTCGGTGTGAGGCAGAGCATCGCGGGTCCCCTTACCTCCATAGTAGGTGTATGGAGTGGATCCCAACATTTCAGACTCGTCCAAGCGCCCACCCAGCGGACGCATGCGCCTCGGACTCCGGAAGAAGGCGTGTCTCCGGGCCCCCAGTGCGCTCAGCTGTTTCATCCTGCGCTCTTTGGACCGTCGGTTCTGGAACCACACCTGGGACAGAGGAGGGGGCTGTGAGCTCTGTTGGGGGTGTCCTCTCCCTGCCTGGGCTGCTCCCCCTGGGTCCTAGAGCCTCCTTCCTCCAAGACTGTCCTGAGGGGGGGGGCCGGATTAGGCCAGAGGGGTGGAGAGGGGCCTCGGTGAACCAGCCAAGGGTGAAGGATTTCGCGGACCCTTGGGGCGACTCATAAAGACTTGGGCTTCCTGGTCCTCACCCGGCCGCGGTCTGACGGCTTTATAAAGGCCTCCCGCCCGGCCTGGCTCTGGACCGGCCCCTCGGCTTCCCAGCCGGACTTTGGCCAGAGCCGTTTGTCTGTTTGCCCAAGCACTGGAGCAGGGAGGAGGCACGCGAGGAACATCGCCTCCTTCTCTGCTAGGCAGATGAGAGGAAGGGAGGGGTCTGTCCGCCAGTAGGGCTCAACCCCCCCTGGAACCGGCAGCGGGGAGATTCAGAGGGGTGAAGTGACTAGTGACTTTGGCTAAGGGATTGACCAGCCGGCCCCGACCTGGAGCGCACGATCTGCCCCTAGAACCGGAATCGAAATCCCGCGCGAAGCGGGGTGTGACGCTCCTCCGAGCCTCCCAGCTCCGGGACACGGCGGGCGGGGCGGGGTGGGGGGTGGTGCCGCGGCCCGGGCCGCACCTGGATGACACGCATGTTGAGACCGGTCTCCTGCGCCAGCTGCTCGCGGATGTGGCGCGTGGGTTTGGGTGTGGCGGCGAAGGCCGCCTTGAGCGTCTCCAGCTGCTTGGCTTTGATGGTGGTGCGCGGGCCGCGCCGCTTGGTGCCGGAGTTTTGCTCCTCGTTCTCGTTGTTGGCCGTCTCCTTGTCCGATGACGTCGAGTTGTCCGTCTCCTTGGGGTCGTCCTGGAGCGGGTCCTGGAGGTCCGGGGACAAACTGCGGTCCGTACAGGATGACACTACAGGCGGACGGAACGGGAAGGGGACAGCAGCGTGAGCGGTGAGCCCCGAGGCCTCTCCGACCGGGTAGCCGGTTCTAGCCGGCCCAGGATACCGCCGGCTGAGCTGGGTTCCCTCCCAAACCAGGCGACAGCCCCTCCCCCAGGGGCAGATGCCCGCCCACTCCCTCCAGGAGGGCTGGGCCTTTGGAGGGGTCCTTCTCTACCCTTCTCAGCACTTTCCTTCGACTGCCTGGGTAAGGAGAGGCACGCCCTCTGGAGAGCCAGCCAGGCCTTCTCCGAGAGGGGACGGAAGGAGGGTACAGATGGGCTCGGGGCCTGGGATCTTCCTTTCCCTTCTCTCCTTCCAATCAGTGTCCTCCCAGTGCAGGTAGAAACGGCCGGGAGCTCAAAAAAGGTGGAAATTGCCCAGATTCAAATTGGACAAGGTGGCAACTTGGAAAAGGCTCCTGGATTGGAGGGCAGCAGGGAAGGGAAGAGCTGGTGCCCCGGCGTCCTGAGGACTGGCTGGGAACGCCGGGTCTCTCCCCCAACGCCCAGCTCCAGCTTCACCAGAGACCTGCCTGTCGGGTGACCAGGAGTGGAGAGTTCTGGGCGGGCGCCGAAAACACACAGAGGGCACAGTCGAGAGCGCCAGGCTGGGCAAGGCAGGAGGAGCAGAGCCCCCTACCTGAGTTGAGGCTGCCCTCCTTGAGGCTGGACGAGCTCAGGTAGTCGTCCTTGCACACGAACTTGTTCTCGTCGATGACGTAGAGCTCCTCGCCCGTGGACAGCTGCTTGTTGCATACCATGCAGGTGAAGCAGTTGAGGTGGAAGACTTTGCTACGGGCCTTGCGCACCAGGTCGCTGGGCGAGATGCCCTGCGCACAGCCCGCGCACTTAGTGCCGAAGCGCCTGCGGATGCAGCACAGCCCGTCACCCGGGGCAGCCCGCGGTCCCATCCTCGCCAGCCCCTCACCTCTTCCCACTCCCCCCAGCTTCCAAGAAGTCTCCATTTCCCTATCTGTCCAATGAGACTCGAATCTGGTGCTCCCTAGCTGAGCACAAGTGAGACAAACGTCCTGGGCTGTTCTTGGGACTGGGACCGGCATGCCTCCTTCAGGTTTATTGGGACCCCACTGGGCTTAGAGCAGTGGGCACTGCCTTGGGCCAAGCAGAGGGCCCAGAGCACTGCAAGATGCTCCCCGCGCCCCCACATCCGTCTGGGATGCCCAAGGCAAACTCGCCTCTCCAGGTCACGAAGGCTTGTAAGCCAGCCAGGCAGGATGTGGACCACTTCTTGGCTTTGCCTCCTGGATCCTTTCCAGTCCGCTGGGGCCCAGGAAGGACCAACTGGCCTAACTGGCGGGTTCTAGCGATGGGGTGGGGAGCCCCTCTCCTGACCTGCACCTGAGCAGAAAGGAGGGAGCCTTCTGCTGCTTCCCAACACCACCAGCACTGGAGGCTGCCAGTCCCCACGTTGGGACACACCAGAGCTAGTCAGGAGTCTGTGGACAGCAGGGACCCAGGACAGTGGACTCTGAGAAGCAAGGGCCGGACTGCGTCTCCAGCCCTCCCCCAAACCTCTGGCCCTGGCAGGCAGCGGCAAATGTGACCAGAAGGCCATCCTGCACCTGCAAGGCCAGCGCGCAGAGCGCTCAGATCGCCCCTTCCCCCCGTTCCTGGTCCAAATCCTTTTCTGTTTTCCCCCTGAGTGCAGGGAGAAGGCCAGCCTCCTCCGGAGTGGGTGGTGCAGAGGGGCACTACTAGGGGTGAGGTGCAGGCTGGGGCAGGGAGAGCACCTAGGACTTTGGGGCCCCACCTCTTCTCACACCCAGGTCTCTAAACAGGGTGAATTTGGGTGACGTTGATGTAGTGAGGGCATTAGAAGCCATAAGTCACTTTTGGCCTTATCCAGCAAGCGTAATTGGCCATATGCACCTTATCAAAAATCATTAGGCGCTCTGCAAGCATCGCCACATTAGGGACCTCGGTTCCCTGGGCCCGGGAGTTTACACGTGTAGAGGCGCGGCTGACATTTTCTCCTATTCAAATTCCCCAGCGCCGAGCAGCTGGGGCAGGCGAGCAGCCTTGCTCCTTGGTGTTAATCACGCCCCCCTTCCCTGGGCGCCGGAATTCACACTCACAAAGCCCACTCTCTGGCGCTGGGTGGAAGCCGGCAGGGCTGAGCTGCCGAAAACCCCACCGCCTCCAGGCCACATTTTGGCAATTCCCATCCCGGGAAACTGAGGCTCAGAGAAGTGGTCATCCCTGGCCTGCCTTCTGTGGGCAGCAAGGGGAGGTGACACAGCCCAGGCTAGACCCCCGAGGTCCTAATTCTCTGCTTGGATTTCGTTGCTACTTTTCCACAGGGGAGAAAATACTTCAGGGGCTAGGTGAGGGCATGAGGAGGTAAAGGTTCCCTCCCCCCAACCTCAGAGGGAACCGTCCTGGCTGAGCCCTCTCTGGAGCTGGGAAGTTTGTGTTTGCTCAGGAGGGATCTGAGAACCGGGCTTGCGCTGCCAGAAGGGCCGCCTCTGGGCAAATGCACTCGCCTGGGGGGAGAAGCCTCCAAACGACCCCTAACTTTGCAAAAAGCTTTCCTCTCTCAGAGTCGGGCTTGTAGCTTCCACCCTGGAACTGCAGCCGCGGGGAAGGAGCAGAGACGGGCGGGGAGCAAGTTTCTCAGGGCTTCCTTCCCTGCGGCACCTCCAAGCCAAGCTGGCCTGGATGAGCAACGATGAGGCCGAGAAGCAGCTTCCCTTTTGCTCTGCCCAGGGTCGGGTTGTTTCCTTCACCAGGGGCAGGGGAGAGCGGTGAGCTGTCCCGCTCCCCATTTGAGCTGGTGAGCCCGGGAGACTGGGAGGGGGTTTCGTGGTTTCCCCTTCCCCGGCGCCCCAACGGAGCGCGCGCAGGTTGGGCGCGCAGGCTGCACGGCCTCTTACCTGAAGAAGTCATTTTTGCAATAGAGCTTGCCCTCGCGCGAGAAGCACTTCTCCGAGAGGTTGGTCTTGCACTCGCAGCACTGAACGCATTTGATGTGCCACGCGCGGTCCAGCACGTTCAGCAGAAAGCGGTCGAGGATGGGCCGCTCGCAACCGGCACAGTGCACCATCATAGCCCCGCGCCCCGGCGGCCTGGGCCGCCTTGCCCTCCCTTTGGGGCCCCGGCCCTCGGGCCCCGGGCCCGCCGCTGTGCTCCGCCTCTCCTCTGGGCTGCTGCCGGGAGAGTCCGGTCCGGACCAAGACTCAGCCGGTCAAGTCCTTGGGTGATGGCTGGCCTGGCGCTGGGCCGCCCGGGGTGGGGTGGGGAGTGGTGGCGTTCACAACCTCATGCCCCGGGCTGCGCGCCCCAGCGCTGGTTACGAGCTCCCCCAGGTGTCTTGGGTGGCTGCTGGCCTCGGCCCTGCGGAGCGGCTTTCCCCGGTGGCGGAGGCGCCGGCACTTTCCCCCACTTTCAAGCGGTCCAGATCCTCATCTTTGTCTGGCCGCCGCCTAATTCGCGCATCCTTATTCAGATTTGGTGACGTGGCGTGGCACGTAGGGGGCCCGGCGGCCAATGGGTGCGCAGTGGCCATGGCAACCTCTTAAATTTATAGCATATCTAAATTGGCCACAGCGTTGCGGTCCGGACAGAGCAAAAAAAACAAGGCATCAGTATTGTTGAGTATTAGCTTGTACCTGGTTCGGAGGCGAAGTAAGTATTTACCTTTCAGTTGGGGGCTGGGGGCCGCGTGATCTGAAAACTGCTTCTCTCTTCCTCTCTCCCCCCTCACAAATATTTGGGGGCCAGGATTCCTAGGCCTAGTTGGGGGAGGGACCCCTACCCCTTTCGCTATCCCGGGAACTTGCAGAAGTTGCCCGAGGGTCGCAGCGCGCTCTACACCCTCCTTCTCTTTTCCCAGCCCAGCCCGCCCAGATTGGAGTCCCTCTCCCTTGCACGTCCCTGGGCTCTGTGCCTTGGAGCCACGATAGAGCAGTTCAAGGGGCTCCCAGCGCTGGGCCGGATTCTTTTGTCATACATGGGGCTAAGGCCCAGGAGGCCCTGGGGGGTGGGGAGGGGGGGGGAGAGAGAGAGAGAGAGAGAGAGAGAGAGAATGAATGGAGGTCATTAGGCTTGCATATCTTTCCCTGCAAACAGGCCCAGGTCCAGGTTGGCGGTGGGTGGGAATGTGGGGGTGGGATGGAGGGTGGGGGCGTGTTATCTGGCCTGGTCCGGGACCCTGGAATTTCAGGTCTGAGTGCGTCGCCCACGGGGCTCCGGAAGAGATGAGGGGGGAGGGGGGTCCAGGGCCGACGAGTCTTCCCCAAACAGCTCAGAGGTGGCTCACTGCGTATCTCTTTTCCGTGCTGCATTTTCAAGATCCCCGGTCAGCCCCGGTCAGCCGGTCCCGGGCACCGCACCGCGGAGGCAGGGAACGTGACTGAGTGGACTCTGCTGGGCCAGCTGGGTGTGCAAGTTTGAGCTCTCACAGGGTGCGGAAAGAGAGGCCCGCGGGTCACCAAGGGTCTGGGTCTGGGGAGTATGGGGGTGCCCTCAGGTGTGTGTGGAGCAGGGCGTGGGTGTGGGCTGGGGGGGGGTGGAGGGAGGCAGGCAGAGGGTCAGGCCTCTTTTTCCAAGGGGCCAACCCGAGACTGGGCACTCCAATTTGGCGGAAGGCGGGCGGGGATTTTCCGACCTGGTCTCCGAAGCCGGCTGCGGGCTGCCAGGGAAAGTAGGCCCAGGACCCAGGGCTGCAGCCAGGGGAGCGTGTTTGCGCAGGGACTGGGCTGTGCGCGAGTGTTCGGATGCATTTACCGCGTTCCTTAGTGCGTGTTTGAGAATTGCGTTTGTGCCTGTTTATAGCTAGTAATCAGTGGTGTGACTACGGTGTGTGTGTGTGTGTGTGTGTGTATGTGTCTGCACTTGTGTGGGTTCTGCTAAGGGTCGTGTGTATCAGTCTGTGGACTCTTGTTTGTGTTGGTCTGTGTATATGCTGACTTGCGGCCACGTGAAGGGGAGGATGCTTGTGTGTGTGACTGTGTTTGCGTAAGATTATTTGTGTACATGTGAGCTGACATCAGTGTGAAAAGGGCTTTTTAAAAGTCTGAATGTGTGCAATTGTGTTTAGGTGAGCATGTGTGGCTGTGACTGAGTCAGGCTGGGTGGGTTTGTAGGTGCGGAATTCTGTGCTCTGGGTTGCTGGCCATCTGTATGTCACAGGTGTGGGGGCCTGCACAGATAGCAGTATTTTTGTTTACCAGACTCCTGTAGGTTTTTTTTGGGGGGGATAGTATTTGTGCACGCACACTCCTAACAGCGCTCTGCCTTTGTGGGTTTAAAGGGGGGCAGGGTTTGTGGATGCCTCTGCTGGGGCAGTTGGTGGAAACAAAGAGACCCTCACGTCTTTCCCTGTTCCTGTCCAGGCCTAGTGTTGTCCCACAGGCTCTAGGGGAGGTCATCTGGCTGGGGACAGGGGACTAACAGGGGCTGGTACCAGGTGGGGCAGTGACCCACGAGCAAGACCTCTGAAAAGGGGTCCCCGGATCGGACAGCTTCTGCCTGATGCGGCTCCTCTTCCACCCTCTAGCTTTTGGAAGGATGTAGCATAGCGGTGTGGCTGTGTCCAGCCAGGTGTGGCCAGGAGCAAGAAGGATGGAGCTTGCCTGGTCACTCAGGCCCTACTGGTAGAGCTCCAGGGTCCCTGCATGCAATCGCTGTTTCTGGCAGTGCCTGGCCCTGCCCCCTGGGGCAGGAAGGGTCCTTGAGGGAAATAAGAACAGGAGAGGAGAAGAGAGAGGCGCCCAGGCGGCAGTGGGGCAAATCGCCCCATCTCCTCTGCCTTTGTCTCGCTGGGGTCTCTCTCTCTCTCTCCCGAGTTCTCTCACATCTGTTTTCCTTTCTTCTTAGGTTCAGCCTCTGTTCTGTTTCCTTTCTGTTTCCTTTTCCCTCTGTGTCTCCATCCCTGTCTTTCTCGATTTCGCTCTGTTTTTATTTCCCTCCCTCTGCCTTTCTGCTAGATGTCCAAATCCAGCACCCAGTTTGTCATTGCGATGTACGATTCTCAGCAGGCACTGTACAGATTTTGGGGTGCAGGAGGGATGACACATACAGTCATCAGAAGGCCCCATCTCATGGCCTCTGGGCTAGGCACACTGAGCCCACCTTTGCCCAACTGCCCCCGCCCCCCAGCATCTGAAGAACTGGTCTGCCCCTTCTTCCCAGCCCCTGTTTTGTCCGCCCGGCCTACAGCTCTATGCCTCTGTGCTGGCTCTGCCACAGACACACCCGCCCGCTTTCACCTCCTGGGTGAGCTTACCCGCCAAACGCACAGCCAGGTCCCGGCAGCTGTGGTGCCAGGTCAGGATGGGAGCAGAAGCAGGGGCCAGTCTCAGAGAGCAGCTGGCTATGGTGACTCACCAGGGCTGAGTGTCCCATTGCCAGAGGTGAGGGTGGGCCTCTGTTCCAGAAGCCCTGGCCTGGCCTTCTGAATTTACCTAGCTCGTCTAGGTCACAGCTGCCACGCCCCCAGCCACCCTGGGGTCCTCAGCACCACTGAGCCCCAATCCAGAAGACCCCTTGCCCCAGCCCAGCCGCAGGGGGGCCTGCTTGGCCTTCACCAGACCCCCCCTTCTGGGGTGCACAGCATCCAAAACACGCCAGCAGACCAACTATTAGAGGAATTATCCCGCCCTCACAGCGCTGACAGATGGCGACCAGGCAGCGAAATCCCCTCCTATATGTAACTAATAAACTGCTTGTGTCTTACCAGGGTAATGGCAGTGAAGGCACAATGTCACTTATACAAGATGTTGATGGAATTTAGTATATAAAAATCTTCCTCCTAGAGTAAAGAGTATCAACATTACAACTCGACAGACGGCGGCGGGATAAGTAAAACAGACAAAAGACAAACAAGATAATAATCTGTTTCCAATCACTTAAGCCCTGTAGAGTTAGCAATACGCGGTTTGCATATTCCCCCTTGAGTTCGGTAATTAATTACCGGCGAGGAGGCACACCCCTGCGCGGGGGTGGGAGTGTGGAGGCGCGCCGAGCTGGGGTTTGGGGGCCGCCTTTCTCGAGCTATCTCGGGGCCCTGGGCAGAGGCCAGAAGGGAGACTCTTGCAGGCGTTCGGAGCTGACCTTCCCTGCGGTTAAAGAGAATGTTACAGTTGCATCTCCTTCCACGTCCCCGGAAACTCCTGCCCAGCGGATGCCGAAGCCAAGCAGAACCGCGGGCTTTACGGGCTGCCAGAATATTTCTCTTCGCCCCTCTCGAAGGAAGCCCCTGCCACCCCCACCCCCAGTGGCCTGCTTTTTAGGGAAGGCGGGCACGGAAGAGGGGAGTGGGAAGGGGACCTCGGGAGGTGTGCCCCTCGTCCTCTTCTCCCCGCGGTACCTCGGGCAGCGCAGCAGGTCCTGTACAGACTTCCATCACTATTGCACCCCCCAAACACACATACTCCGCCCCCCTCCCTCCACCCCCCGAGAGCCAGCGCGGCTTTAACGTTAAACAAACGCAGCGAGCGCCTCTGAGCTGCGCTCTCGGCCGGGTCTGTGCGGCGGCAGCGGCGTTACAAATTGTAAATTTAAATTGCTCGCTGGATTCATTACCTCCCCTCTTTGATTTCAGCCAGCCGTGAAAAATTATACTGGTGTACCACTGAGAAACTGTTTTGCCGCAAAGAGCCCGCGCCTAATCACTGGCTTTCTCCCTCCGACAAAAGTGTAATTATTTTGTTTGGGGTGTAAATATAGGCCGCGCCGCGCGCGCACACACACTCAGCATCCCGCCGCGCTGCCGCGCCCAGCCCGCCGCTGCGAGGACTGGGCCTCCAAGTAGGAACCGGCGTGGAGGCTGCCGCCCGGAGGCTGGAAAAGAGCGGCTCCTTTGGCATGATCTGGATGGACCCCGAGAGCCGAGCCGTCAGGCCGGTCACCAGCCCCTGCCCTAGGTTGTTCGGGCTTGCTCGCGGACTCAAGATCGCGTGCACTCAGGCTGGCTTGGGTGGATCCAGGCGGGCGCGGTTGTTCAGGCCTAGGCATCCTAGCAGGGACGGGGAAGTGATGGTGGGGGATGGAGGCGCAGCTGGGGGCAGCCCCCAGTCGAGGCAGGGAGAGTGTCCGGGCTTAGGCGTCCCTAAGATGGCCAGGGCATAGGCAGAACCCCATGGTCTTGGGTGAGAGAAGGCCGGGCTCTGCTGTGGACTGCCTGGTTTGTAGATCGTCTCTGTGGGGCGCAGGGCCTTCCTGTCAGCTGAATTGCTTACTGCTTAATTAACGATATCCTTAACTGGGCAGGCTCGGCCTGGAACGTTTCATCAAAAAGGCAGGGAATCCCTCTATTTCCCCCCTTCCTTCCTTCCTTCCTTCCTTCCTTCCTTCCTTCCTTCCTTCCTTCCTCCCTTCCTCCCTTCCTCCCTTCCTCCCTTCCTCCCTTCCTCCCTCCCTCCCTCCCTCCCTCCCTTCCTCCCTTCCTCCCTTCCTCCCTTCCTTCCTTCCTCCCTTCCTTCCTTCCTTCCTTCCTCCATTCAACAATGGCAAAGCTTCCCAAGCCCCCCTCCAAGCACTGGGAAGGGAGCCTTTGAGTCTGAATTCAACTTCCGTCCAATGTCTGGGCTGGGACTTTAAGGGGCCCAGGGGGCACGAGCGGGCAGGGGTCTGGTAATACTCTGAGTCAGGTGGCTTTAGGGGATGAACCAGGGCCAGAAGGCTGTGGTCAGCTTTCCACAGGCTGGGTGTCAGGGGCTGGTGGGAGACTGCGGGGCTGTGGGGCGGCCCTAGGGGCCACCAGAGGCCCACATGTCATCTCTGAGAGGGAGCAGGTGGGGAGGGCAGCGACTGAAGTGTGCTTTATGGTTGAGGGAGGTCCGGCCCCAAAGGGAGTTCGTGTACTTGTGAGTGCTTGCCAGCGTAGAGACCTGGCCTGAGGTGACCCGGGTGAGGCAGAGTGGAGTGTCCTTTCCCTCTTTGCTGCCCGCCCGTGCCCAGGAAAGCGCCTTTCAGAGGCCCCGCCCGTCAGGTGCCCTGGCCAGTCCTGGAGGCAGCGTTCTGCTGTTTGGTGCTGCAACGCAGGGCCAATCTCAGGCCCCGGTTGCTGGGAGGGTGCGGCTGGGGCTGACCCCTGGGAGCTAGAGGGAGCCCAGGGAGGACAGGTGCAAAGGTGCAGGTGGTCCTCCAACTTGTGCGGGAAAGAGCAGATGCTTTGGTTCAGAGAGGGAAAACCCCATACTGCGAGCCTGCACACAGAGATACGGGCTACCTGGCCGGCCAGCCGGTGAGGCGCGGATCCCAGGCAGCCAGGCCAGCAGAGGGTGTGAGCAGAGAATCCCAGCGATGCTCTTCCTGGTGGTGGGGCCTGGAGGCGGGCCCCAGCCCTTTCCAGCTGGAGAGCAGGCAGTGCTGGGGCATACACCTGGGCTGTGGGGGCAGCCCCTGTAGCCCCACTGAGTGTGTCTGCCCGTGGCCATCCCTGGAGCTGTTTCTGAGCACATGCCTGCAACCCTGCTCCACCTCTGAAGCCCAAATAGGGAGAGCTATTGAGGGACCCTAACCTCCAAATTAAGGACCCCTCATACTTTCTAACTACCCTGTCTCCAACCAGTTAGTCTGCCTTTGAGTCTGTATCTTGCCTCTCCTTCCTTTTTTTCCTCTTGGTCTTTTTTTTTTCTTTTTTCCTGCCTCAATAGCATTCCCCTTTCTGTCTCTCTGTCTCTCTCCTTTCCATTCTTTTCCACCTCCTCTCCCCGCCCTTCCACACCCCACCTCCTTTTTGTTAGCATAATATCGGTGCCTTTAGAGCCCGCCCGACTTTGGCAGCCTGTGCGCGCGCGCGCCCCGCGCCGTTTGTGTGTGTGTGTGTGTGTGTGTGTGTGTGTGTGTGTGTGTGTGTGTGTGTGTGTGTGCGCGCGCGCGTGCGCTCTTGCGCGTGTAATTCTCGGCTGCTAATGATTGTGTGTTGATAAAGTAATGCAGTGGCCTCATTAGCCTTTGTTTAGAAGGTGTTAAAAGGGAAATCGGCGTCGGAAAGCGGCGGTTTACACTGCAGCCTGGCAGAACAAGCGCCCAGCAGGCTGGGGCCCCGCCCACTACCCCAGGCACCCACCGCTGCGGACCCCGGGAGGGGGGAGGGGCCCAGGGAAGGCGACCCCCAGCTCCTTCCACCCAAGGCGAGTATGTTTACCCCGCTGCGTGCCGTCTGCTCCGCGGGACCACAGCAGGGATCGCGATTTCTCTAAAACTCCTTTGAGCTGCCCTACAGTGTGCTGTGGCCTTTCTCCTCCAGGTTCCTTAGGGGAGGAGGAGGAGAAGGGCAGAGGGCTATTTCGGAAAAAAAAAAAAATTCCAGAGGTTTTTTTTTTTTTTTTTTGACGGGGGTAGTTCGGTATCTTATTTATTTTGGAGGCGAATACCAATCAGTGTGCGGCGGCTGGGCTGGGCTCCCGGTCTCCTGGCTGGTTGGTTCCTGGCAATGTCCCTGCGTCCCGAGGCTGTGCGGGGGGCCCTAAGCTTTAGGGGGTCTGCAAGAGTCCTCTTTCCTCCCGACATATTCGCAGACGGCCAGAGGAAGAGGCTTTGTGGCGCGCAGAGGCTCATTCTTAAACTTTCTTTCCCAGTCTACCTGCACCCGGGGGCTTCTTCACTTGGGGAACGAATTCTGTGAGAACAAATCATAGCTTGGCGACTTCTCTGAAGCTTGGTGAAAGCACATAACTTTAGTGACCTGGGGCTCGTGTGTGTGTGTGTGTGTGTGTGTGTGTGTGTACGATTTGGAGAATGAGCTTCAGGCGCGCATTTCCCTCATCCTTGAGGAAGCAAGGTTTCAGGCAGAGAATGAGAGAAGAAATTCTTTTTTATTCTGGATCCTACGAAAGGGCCCAGAAGAAAATATATTTTGACCAGCTTCTGTGCGTGAAGCTTGTTGCACTCGGCGTCAGATGCGTCTCCTGACGAAAGGGAGAGAAAAAAAAACAAAACAAAACCAAAACCAGACCCAAAGAACAACGCCGCAGACATTGTGCGGCTGGCTATATAGTCTCCGACCGGGACAGGACTCGCTGCTTTTTGCCGAGCCTCTACAGCATAGGAAGAGACACTTTCTCATTCTTCTGGCTTTCCTGTCTGAGTTTCGGTTTTTCTCTCTCCTGGATTTGATGCGGGCCTTGGGGTGAAGCTCAGCTGGTCTGGGGGTCCTTGCGTGTCCACAGCCCAGGACACATACCCGCGAAGTATTCCACATCGACCACCCCCCTTTTCCCTTTGGTGGAAGGAGAGGCTAGACGTTGTCTGGGGACAGGTCCTGGGTGGCTGGGGACTAGGGCAGTGATGGCGAAGAGAATTCCAAACCTAATCTGAGCTCGCCACGGAGATTCCTTGGCCCCCAATACTGTGTAGACAGAAGCGAGGTTCCTCATGAAACCAAATTAAAATCGGCCGCCGTGATGCCATAGCATGGCATCAGGGCCGAGTTCGGACGACGCGGGGAGAGGACGGGAAAACCTCTGCCTCCCATCTCTGGTCTCCCTCTTTTTCTTCCCGAAGCAGGTCTCGCGGAGAAGGCAGCGTTGCGCCCGCGGTGGCTGCCTGGCTGTGAGCCGGCGCGGAGTTTGGACCCAGACAAAGATGGGAGCTGTCCGCGGTGCTGAACCCGCCACCGCCGCTGCTGGAGCAAATGGGCTCCTGTAACCTGCCCTCTCTTCCTTTTTCCCCTCCTTCGATTTTTTTCTTCACTCTGTGATTCTTGCCCTCTTCTGCGTTAATTTCCTGCTTTTGTCTTCCCTTAGAACCTGCACCATATACACAGGAATATATATACATATCAAAGAACAAAACGATTGATTAAAAACAATGTCTTCTCCTTTCTTCCCAAATCTAATAAATGATGCAAAAAAGGTTTATTTTCAGCGTGCTCTGAAAGAGATACAAATGCTATCCCTAAGTCCAAAATAAGTTGAAATCCACGTTTCGAACAATAGAACTAAACAATAACACACACCATGAATCTGCCCTTTGATTTACTCTGAAGAAGAGGCAAGGGCTTTAGCAATCTTTGTTTCAGAAATATCATATTATTGGCATCTTAACTTCTTGGGTGGAAACATAATACAAGCCAGGGAGGATTGGTAGTCAAATATGAGAGCAAACAGACTAAGGCTCTTGTCTACAAGTGGATAAATGACTTGCCAGGGTAAAAGCAATGGACATTAAGTTGACTTAACCCTTTGAGGCAGGGAGGAGATTTGCAAGGATAACAACCTTTACACTTATTAAGAGGGGAGTGATTCCTTTTGAAAGTTGGGGTAGAAAAGGGTTAATCCAATGCCTTATTTTCTAAATGGGCATGGTGTTATCTGGACTTCTAACACGGTGTATGACCAAGCATCGACTCTTCTGCTCACACTTGTGTGCAGTATTCAATACTTGCCTAAAGAAGTTTGTGCAGGGAGAAAAAAAATCACATGCTCCTTCCCAGGGTGGGGGGTGCACCCATTTTACCGCACACAGATCTGTACACATTCCCTCTGGCATCTTGTAGATACACTGCCCCCCAGAGAGCCCAGATGTCCTGGGATCGCCTCTTCACTTGGTTCCCTCAGCACCCTCCAAACCGTCCTACCACAGGGGTGTCAGCTAACCTCAGTTGTTAGCATTTCCAATACATATCGAGAGGGCTCTCTGTGAATTCACTCCCCACCTGGACATTCTAGAGCTAATTTGCCTCTAAAAGGCAGGGGAACTAGAATCCTCAACCCAGAGTGATTTGTAGGGAGGGGTTGCATCTTTGGGTTGGGGTAATGGCACCCCAGTTCCTCCAGACCCTGCCTGTTATCTTCACACCAGAACACCCTGAGATCTTTCCAGAAGGCCAAAGCAGCCATCCTTTTAGATCACACACCTTTGAGCCTCAGAGCGCCAGGAGAGACGCCCTGACCGTGGGTGGGTGAAGGAGAAATACTTAATAAAAAACCATTTATCGAGTGACCATGACATGCATTTGATTCCTTGGTCTTCACTGCAGTCCTGTAAAGTAGTAGATATTTATTATGGCTCCATTTTACAGATGAGAAAATTGAAGCTCAGAGATGTTCATGAAATCACTTATCGTTCCACAGCAAAGGCTTGTGATTCTAACCCAGATCTACTGGAGCCTGTGCTTGCTCTAATATCCCATGTTTCCCTGGGGGGCCACACTGATGGCTTTCCTGGGGACATACCAGGGATTACACTGCTGATTGTTTTTTAGCAGAATCCTTTTGCATTCCCAGGCCATCACAGCCCATGGTCTGGATTTGCAAGCTGGTTTAAGCCCTAAATATGAAAGTAAGAAATAAGGAAGAGAGGGTGGAGAACTCTTCCTTCATGTGGGTTGGGTGGGTGTTTCACAGAATGGGACCAATTCAATGTATAAAGGCTCCTGGACCCACACCTAGGAGTCACCTTAACCCTTCCTTTCTTCCCTGCCTTGTGTCCCACTCTTGTGGGACAGCAAGTTGACTCAGCTCTGCCTCCAACACGCCTCCGCCCCCTCCTCTTCTCCACGGTCACTCTGGCCCAGGCCATGGTCGTCTCCTCTGCCTTACAGCGGCAGCCTCTGACTGCCGTCGTGGCTGCTTCTCCCCTGCCATCCCTTTCCCACACTGTGACTAAAGTTGTATTCCAGAATCATACATCAGATCTCGTCAGCCCTCCGACAACTCCCCAGAGCACTCAGAATAAAACCCACACTCCTCGCCCTGCACTGCGGGCCGTGGGTGATGACTTTGCACCAGGGATGTAACACATCCCCGCCCCCCTCCTTCAATGGCCTCCTGCCCCGCCGCTCACACACCTGGTTTTTCTCACCTCAAGACCTTTGTGCTTGGCTTGCCCCTCTGCTTTCAGATCCTTACAAACTTGGCTCCCTTTTGTCACTTAGGCCTCAGTGCAAATCTCAACTCCTCAAAGAAGTCTTTCCTGACCACCTGACCTAAGCACCCCATCACCAGTCACTCCGGAGTCCACATCTGTCTCTTTCCCTTGTAGCCTTGACCAGTATCTAGAATTACCTGATGTATAATATGTTTAGGTGCATATTGTCTGTCTTCCTTAATAAAATATCAGCTCCATGAGGGCAGAGGCTGTGTCTGCTTATTCACTGCTGAATCCCCAGTGCCTAGCTCAGGACCTAGAACACACCTGTGCAATCCGGGTTTGCTGACTGAATGAGTGGCGAATGAACGCAGCCGGTGAGAGAGCTACAGAAGTGAATGGAGATGGGTTGGCAGGGCTGAGCTGGGACTGAACTTTATTTGTCTCTCTTCCGGGCCCTGCAAAGGGAGCAGTTGGCTGCGTGGGACCCCAGTGTGATAAAAGGAAGAAAGAAAAGTCTGCCCAAGGACCCCGAGAGGGTGCAGTCTTCAGGTGGATTTTGCAAACTAGATTCAGGATCAAACTGGGACAGAGAAACGAGTGTATGCCTTGGAGAGTCATTTTTATTTGTTCTTGTTGGGTCAGGAACCTTCATAGAGATCCAAACAAAAGGGTGATAATGGAAAACCACAGCAAATCGGTGAGACGTCTGAATTACAATTTTGGGGTGAGGGGAAACCTAGCCAGTCTTACATGTGGGGAAAGCAATGCGGTGTGGTGGTAACGGTTCAGACTCTGGAGCCCCATTCTCCCAGGTTGCCATCTGGTTTCTTCAATTATCAGCTGTGTGATATAGGGCAAGTCACTTAGCCTCTCTGTCCCTCAGTTTCTTCATCTGTGGAATAGGGATGAAAGTAGTATACCTGCCTTATCGAGTGGCCGTGAGGAATTGCCTTAGCCTGTTTTATGTGGGTCAGAGCTCGGTATAGGAGGGGAAATAGGCAGCGGAGTATATCAGGGGGGTGGGTGGGGGAGGCCAGGGTGCTAAGAGACAGACACACAAAGAGAAAAAGATGAGACTCACTTTTTAAGATCTCATTTTCTCCTTCAAGAGCTCTTCTCTTCCCCATCAAGGCAGAAGAGGGCTCTGCAGTCAGAGGGCCTGCCTCAGGGTCCTCGCTCTCCCATGGGGCAGGTGGGGATGCAGGCTCAGTCTCTGTGTCTGGAGGATGGGGTGGCAACTGTGCCTGCCTTGTAGGATTGCCTGGAGCATTCGGGGAGATGATGTTAGAGAAACAAGAAAGCACCCTGCTTTCCAGGCAGTACTTTCTCCACTCTTTACATAGACAAGTGTCTCTTTGAGCAGGCGGGGTGAGAGACTGTTTTGTTGGACCATGGGATGGATAGAGTAGGAAGGTGCGGTTTTTCCTGCTGGAGAAAAGGGTAAATGGCTATGTGATTCCAGTCATTGAAGGGCCTCCCCACAGCCAAGTATCAGCGCTGGGCTGGCCCAGCTTCAGACAAAACTGGTTCCCAGAGGCCTTATCTGGGGCACTGTGGTCGCGGTCACCCTCCGGGGACACCATCCTTTGCACAATAGGAGTGCTCCTCCCCGCCACGGCCAAGGCCACCAGGTATTAAACGCACTCCTGAAATGTGACATTGAGGTAATTCTCTTGGCGAATCCTTCTGGGAAGCTAACACTCACTCCTTAATCTGTAAGCATTAAACAAAGCCGCCGAGTCTTTTTAGGCGCCTGACCTTATGTGAGATGATTTGTGTAAAATGCCTCCACTTGCTACTGTTCCGGCCCCATTTCACAGATGGGGAAACCGAGGGAGGGGAAGTCGCACAGCTGGTAAGTGTCAGAGCCTACCCACATTTGTACCTGGGTCTGATGACTCAGGCTGAATCCCTGACCACGATGCCAGTGTCCACTGTTCGTGGGATTCTAAGCAAACATTGCCACGCTGTGGGCACTCTGTGAGCACCTTCTGCAAAGCCATGCACACGTGTTAGTTGTGAGCAGAAATACGGGCTTCAAACAGGGCCCAGCCCTTGAAAGCCACACTTCTCTCAGTCCCGGCGCATCTCACCGACAGGAGGGGGAGGAGGTCACAAAGTGATGACACCGAGCAGGGACGGAGTCTCCCTTTTCTCGCTCTGGGTTCGCCCCTGTTTGGCTGACTGCACACATCCCCCCCTCCCCTCCCAGTGCTCTGGGGCTGCCTGTCTGGACCGAGCCTGGGTGGGGGCTTGGCAGCCTGGGGCTGAGCCATACTGGTCTCTGTCTCTCCCTTACCCACCCTTCTCATGATTTCCTTACCGCAGAAGGTGTTGATACAGGTGTTTTGAATGAATACATGACCGGCCAGAGACCCCGTAGCATTTGGTCCCCAGATACCTGTAACAAACCTCAACTGTGATTCATCCACAGCAGGGTCTCTCCACCTGGGCACTGTTGACGTTTTGGGCTGGGTAATTCTTTGTGGGGAGGACTGTCCTGTGTACAGGAGGTGTTTTTGTTTTTAAAAGATCTTATTTGTTTTTAGAGAGAGGGGAAGGGAGGGAGAAACAGAGGGAGAGAAACATCAGTTGCACAGCCCCAGCTGGGGGCCTGGCCCACAACCCAGGCCTGTGCCCCGAATGGGAGTTGAACTGGTGACCTTTCGGTTTGCAGGCTGGTGCTCAATCCACTGAGCCACCCCAGCCAGGGCCATAGAAGGGTGTTTAGCCATACCCCAGCCTCCACCTGCTAAGCCAGGAGCACAGCCCTCCCGCAGTTGTGACAACCCACAATATCTCTCGATGTTGCCAAATGGCCCCCGGGGTCCAAAACTATCCCTGCTTGAGAACCACTGACCTAGAGACAGGTCTGCCAGGCTGCTTCGAGTCCCAGGAAGCCCCAGGATTCCAGAACCGACCCGGTGCTGGGCCTGGGGGATGGTGTTTATAAACGAGACATGTGCAGAGTGCCCTCCTTCATTTGCTCGGTTGGTAAACAGGTGCTGGACCCCTCTGAGATTTTATAACCTGTAATTGTAAAGCCGAGCTGGAATCTGGAGCCCAGTGCTGCCTCACCAACACACTTTTCCAACAGGAATGTTTTCATTCGATTAATCTCAAATTGCCTAACTCTGCCGCTCTCTTGCTGTGTGAGCTCAGGGGAGTCACTCTCCCTCTCTGGGCATGAGTGTGTGACGTGGAGCTGGCAGATCAGCTACCCTGCCCCCGCCTAGACCTGGTGGGGTGTGTTTATGTGAACTGATCATTCTCCACTGTAGACAGTGGCAGCCCTTTCTGGCTCGGATCTCAACAATGTTCAGAGAGGAGAGAGGAGAAAGCAGCCGAGTGCCCCACCCCCCTTTACTCCACGACAAGAGTGGTTCTTTTCATGTGAATTCTGATTGCCTAAATCTCAAGCCCTTTCTCCTGTCGTTGCGTCCATCTTACAGACATCTGAGGCCCGGAGCAGATGGCTGCCTTGGTATTTCCCACGTGGGGGCAAAGAGGGCAGGAATAGAAACGCAGATTCCCGAAGGGCAATCCAGGGCCACGGGCATTACCCAGTCAATGGCTCGCTTCTCCCCTCCCCCAGCGGTTTCTCTTCTCCACCTCATGGAAGGCTCAAAATGAATCAGCAGACATTTATTGAGCTACCTCTGTGACTGAGGCACTTTGGGAGGGGCCGGGGAACAGGAGGATGAATCAGACCCTGCTCTTGCCCAGGAGTTCTGTGGGGACGATTAAACATGAGACCAGGAAATGATATGAAGTGCCCCGGGAAAAAAGGGTGTGCAAGGACCAGGCTCTTTGGTGCAGATAAATAGAGTGACTGCTGATTGTACACATTCCCTGGAGAAACTGAGAAGTGGGGGGCAGGGGGAGTTCCCGTTTCTGCTCCAATGGAAGAACACCCTGCCCCTTCCTAGCTTTACCCTTCTGTGTTCTTCATGGATTTGCTCATCGGAGACTCTCAGGGTCCTCAAACTTTGGAGAGTGTAGGCAGAGCGAAGATTGCCCAGGGTTGGGGGCAGGCCACTCTCTGTATCAGGAGGCCTGGTTCTGCACTGTATATGCTGTGTGGCCTTGGGAAAGTTACTGAACCTTTCTGTTGCACCCCTCAGCCTTTGAATTGGGAAGTGTGAGTCCCCAGCCTCATTTACGTTGGCCAGAGTTTCACGGAGAGCTATGTTGGGACTACCTGGAGCGTAATGGTTAATGTGTGGCAGAGACTTTTGTCCTTCTGAGGGCAAATTGATCAGGAAGGGGGGGAGGCCACCCAGAGACCTACTCTTCTCCAGGGATGGGGAGCCCGGTGGGTCCATGGGGAGGCTTGATGGAGCTGACCCACAGGACTTGGGGAGTGTGCTCCGTCACTGCCCTCACCCAGGGCTTGGCCCAAGGGGACATGGAAACCTCACCAACAAGTACACAGACGTCCCCTGGGCCTGAGCTTATGTGTACAAGCCTGGGGACAGAACTCAGCAATGAGTCAATCAACAAACATTATTAGGAGAAAAATGCATGCCAGGCCTTGAGTGCAGTTGGCAGTAGATGCCAAGATCATACAGGATCTTATAGCTTGAGGAGGGGACTCTAAGACCTGGTGTCTGAGTGTCAGCTCCATCCCCCCAGCTACTCACAGAACTAATTCCCAGGGGGCCTAGAGACCCCCCCTCCAACTCAGCGTGATCAAATGAAATCACCCCCTTCCTCCTCCTCCACCTGCTGCCTCTCCAGCCACCCCCATTCGCCCAGCTGCTGGTGCCAGAAACCACACCGGCCCCTTCTCTCTCCACTCGGATCCCCCCCAAATCCTGTTGACTCTCTCTTTCAAGTCTGTCACCTGCCCCTGGCCATGCATTAGTTCAGGCCAGACCCGCTGATTGCCAGGACTCCCCTCTTCCCCCGTTCACTGTCCACGCCCCAGCAGAGCAATTTTGTTGCAGAACAACATTGCCCGGGTTACTCTCGGACTTAGAATCTTCCAGGTGCCCCGCATGGCGGCAGGACACCCCCTGCCCCGCTCTCTTCATCTCTTACCTCCTGACAGTCCGACTACCCTGAGCTTTGACTGGATTTGCCAACATGTTCTCTCCCTTCTGAGCTTTTTATCTGAACTACTCTTTCTCCTCCACTTGCCCCTGCCCGCCTTGACCGTCAGGTCTCCTCCTAGACGTGTTTCCTTCAGGAAACCTTCCGCACACCCACAGTCCCTGGTCGACTTCCCCATGGGGCTCAGAGCTGAGGGTGGGCTCCCAGCTCCGTGTGCGGCTCACAGTCGATACTGAATACATAGTCACTGAGTGAATGAACGCAGGAATGCCGACCGCCAGTGATCAGGCGTTTTTTACGTGGGGAATCTGAAGATATTGTGCAGAATTAGTTTTGGGGGGGGGGGGCTAAGGTTTATTTACATATAATTGACATGAAATAAACCGCCCCTATTTCAAGCGTACCAGCTGATGAATTTTGATGTATGTGTATACCTGTGAAACCGTCACCACAGTCAAGGTAGCTAACACACCCAACACCCTTAAAAGTCACCTTGTGTTCCTTAGTAATCCCTTTTCCCCTCTCCTCCCCCCGCCTCCATCCCTAGGCCACCATGGATCTGCTTTTGGTCACTGTGGACAAATCTGCGTTTTCTACAACTTCGTATAAACAGAATCATACCGAATGCATTCTTTTGCGTCTGGGCCCTTGCATTCAGCATAAAGGGGGATTTTGGCTTTGAGCTGTGCTGTGAAGGATGGGGCATGACTTAGAGGGTATTCTAGGGAGAGGAGACTAGTATAAACAAAAATTCGAAGGTGGAAAAACACAAGGTCACTAGACCAGGCTGGATCCAGGGTCCCTCCCTCATTCATCCAGCCAATGTTTGTTGAGCTCCAACTACATGTTAGGCACAATGCTCAGAGCAAGGCTAGAATGTGTGGGGGGTCTTCTAGCTGCCTTAGACTCACTCTCCACCCTTCTCCACGCTCCATGTTCCCGGAGCTTCCCTTGCTGTGGATAGCACACATGGACCCTCTTCCCGCTGACTTCTGGTTGGGTTTGGCCAACGGGACGCCTGGTTGGGAGGTCAGAGGGAGGTCAGGCAGCTATTCCTCTGGTCCCCTCCCTGGAGCTCCTGTGAGTGACCCTCTGTACTGCCTGACAAACCACCATTCTGGCATCTTCTCTGGGTATATTGACCAAAGCTAACTCTCCCCTCTTAAAGCCTTGGAAAAACACACCCCCGGTTGTTTTCTGAAGTCCTCCCCTGTAAGCATTCTGGGGGTCTCCTTGGATGACACTAGACACTCATGGCCTCCCAGGCGACCTTTGTGTAACCTCTGTGCCTGACTCACCCCAAGGCCCTCCTGCAGAGGAACTGGGTCTTCAGGGCCTTGGGGGGCTGAGGTTCCAGCCCCGCCCCCAGGAACAACTCCCAGTTTACACCCAGTCCTGCTTTGATCAATGTGCTTCTTCCAACAACACAGCCAGGACTTGGTGCTGAGAAATCCCGAGTGGAAAGCTGCCACCTCTCCCTTGCCCTTTACAGAACTGCCGGGCTGGTCTGACGTTCATCATGCAGCCAGTCCCTCGGGCTGGGCGTCCCCCAAAGTGGACCTCATGCACCAGAACACAGATTTGCTTTTCCTCTTTGGAACCAAACTGTGAGCATCTTGAAGAAAGATCCTTTCATCTCTGCATTTCCTGTGAATCTCATTCCTCATGACTCAATATCTTTCTAGGCTGCAAAGAAACTTGTTTTCATTGGTTTGGGGGTGGGGGGTGGGGTGGAGGAGGAGGAGGTGGATCTCCCAGACATGGCTGAGAAGGTTGCTTCTTAAATACTCTTCCCTCGGAGTGTGGAAGGATTCCAAGTTCATGGTGGAACATTTTGGAGAGGAACCAGATGTCAGAGAATAATGAAGGGGAGGTGACTAATCCAGAACAGTCTTACTTCAGTAAGACGCTGGTCCTCCCCGAGGAGACGCCGAAGTCAGAAATAGGAATTGTGGGAGGGCCTGGGGAGCTGGGGCCTGAGGACCTGGAGGTTTTCGAGAGGCTGCCGTCTGATGGAGGAATTGAGTCTGTTCAGCAGGGCCTTGAGTGTGGAGTAAGGGCCAGCAGGGGGACGCTGTGGGGAGGCAGGGTTAGTGTTGTGGATGGTTCATTGTGCCAACTGTTAGGGCTCTTGTAGAAGGGAATGAGCCCCCCATCACGGGAGGTGTTCAAGGGGAGGTTGATGGGATGTAGAGGGCATTCCAACAGGAGCCGACTGGACAGACCACTGATTCCCAGACACCCTTGGACTGGGGCGGGGGGGCACTGCTATCACCAGGGCTGAAATGCAATCGAGTCACAGAGGGAATTGGCATTTATTTAGTGCCTACTATGTGCCCGCACCATGGTGGCGGGACAGGGGCGCTCCAGCTCTCAGGGGGCTCACGTTCTGGTCACGGGACAGGTAATATGATGTAAGTAAGCCAGCCTGGGATCCCTGCTTCTCAGTTACCCAACCCGGGAGATTGGTGGAGAGCGACAGGGACCTGCTTTACGTTTAGGCCTCGGGAGGTGACATTTAAGCTGGGACCCAGGGGCAGCTGTGGGCAGAGCCAGGAGAGTCCGTTCCTGGTTGAGGAGACAGGCAGTGCTGACGCACTCCATGGGGGGCTGGCCGCTGGCGGGTGTCCGGGAGGACTTGAGGTCAGGAGGGCGGGTGGACTGGATGGTGTGGGTTCCTGCGGGGAGGCTGGATTTTATCTCCCTGCACTAGGGTCATCAGAAGCCCCTGGGGGTGGGGTGGGAGCAGAGAACCCACTTTTCCAACCTGTTTGCTGGCGACCCTGATCCAGAGTCTGCAGACGAGAGGGCGGGCTGTCTTTCTCTTCCTCACCAGCCCTGGTCCCCGTGGCATCCCACCATCCCTGGGCTGAGCTAGAGGGACTCTGCAGTATTGTCCTTGTGGTCTTCTCCCCCCACCCCACCCCCTTTCACCCCTGCTATTCTTCCAGGGAAGATTTTTTATATAGGAGATGGGATCATGAAATTAAACATGTATAGGGCTTGTGGCAACTTGCTGGATCCTGCTCCTTCGGGCTGGAGCTCTGGAAATACTTCCTACAAACCACAAATGGGCAAAGTGGTTTTCTTTGGACAGGGGGATGGCAGGACCGGGCGGCACAAAATAAAAACAAGGAGCCCCTTGCCCAACAATTACTAAGAAGGTCATAGTGGTGACTGCTGAGCCTGCAACCTGTGGGATGTCACAGGTTGCATGTCCTGGAAGCCCATCCTGGAGGGAGGAAAGAAAAGAGGAGGAAGTGGGAAAAGAAGAAGGAAAGGGGGAAGAGAGAGAAGTGGAGCAAAGGGGAGGAGAGGGGAGGGGAGCCGGGGCTGAGCAGGGACTGGCTCAGCAGTGTTCAGGGACTCCCTGCTCCCAGGCACCGGGACCAGCTCTGTTATGCTTCCCACTCAGCAGATGCGAAAACGAGGCCCAGACAGGTTAGGTCACCAATCCGAGGGCAGTTCTAACAGTGTCACTGAGACACCTGGGGTTTCTCGCTTTGACAAAGACCGTGGCCTTTGCACTGACCCCTCAGCAGCCATCCTTGCCCTTTCCTTTCTTTACTCAGCTGTGGTTTTGTGTTGTTGTTGTTGTTATTAAAACTTGCCACATTAGCCCTGGCTGGTGTGGCTCAGTGGATTGAGCGCCGGCCTGCGAACCGAGGGTCACCAGTTCGATTCCCAGTCAGGGCACAGGCTTGGGTCACAGGCCAGGTGCCCAGGTGGGGGTGTGTGAGAGGCAACCACACACTGATGTTTCTCCCTGTTTCTCCCCTGCTTCCCCTCTCTCTAAAAATAAATAAAAATCTTAAAAAATAACTTGCCACGTGAGCTTTCTGGTGTGCGATTCAGTGTCATTAGATACATTCACGATGTCGTCATGCAGACGTTCACTGTTCTGAAACCTCTTCCTCACTCCAAACGGAAACTCTGACCCTCTTAGGCCACAACTCAGCATCCCCGCCGCCGCCCCACCCTCAGCTCCTGGTAACCTCTGCTCTACCTCCTGTCCCTGCGGAGTGGGCTCTTCTGGAGACTTCACGTCCGTGGGGTCGCACAGAGCTCGTCCTTTCGTGTCTGGCACTGAGCATCCTGTCTCCGAGTTCGTCCCCGGCACAGCACGTGTCAGTCCCTCCTGCCTTCGTGTGGCCGCGTACTGTCCTGTTGTCTGGGTCCACCCCACCTGTGTGTCCGTTTGTGGACGGACATCGAGGTTGCTTCTTGCTTCCACCTTCTGATGGGAGTGAACGTTCGCATTCAAGTGTCTGAGTCCCTGTGTTCTATGCTTTTGTGCATAAACCCAGCAAGTGGCGACTTTTTTTTTTTATCATAAGTCAGGTCCAACTGCTTCCCTCCTGCGAGCTTGCAGGGACTCCCATCACGCACGAATAAACCCACATGGCCGGGCTCCTCTCTGTCCCATCCCCCTCACTCCCTGTCTGTCAGCCCCAGCCGGCCCACACTCCCCACTCTGGTCCTTCCCTCCATTTTTAGATGCTCGGGCCCCAGACACCCTCACTTCACTCAGGCCTTGGCTCAAATGCCCCTTCCCGGACAGGTGCTCCCTGCCACCCTTGTCTGAAACAGCACCCACACCACCGCCAGGAGCGGTGCCCCTTCGCCTGGTTCTCTTTTCTTCCCAGCACTCACTCTCACCTACAAGCCTGTCGCTTACGTATTCCTTCCCATGTACATTCTCTGTCTTGCCTACTAGAACGCCGGCTTCAGGTCAATCCCTGGATCTCCTGATGTTTGACCGTTGTTAACCTTTCAAAAACGGCAATTCCAAACGGCTCAATCGGATTGCGAACGAATGAACGAACCAAGGCGTGTCTCCTCTCTGCACCTCTGCCTTCTCATCTGTGAGCTGGGCAGTCACTGCTGAGCGGGGCGGCTGTGGCGGCCCCTCCGTGTATGAGGGGCCACGCTGGGGTCGTGGGAGGCCTGGCGGCTGGAGGTACGGGCACGATGAATGGGTGGTGGGAGGGGTTCTGGGTGGAGGCACAAAGGATGGGAATGACACTATTTAGTGAGGAATGACCTCCTGACACTCTTCACATAAATGCAGGCTTGTTACAGGGCTGGGGAGGCAGCTGCGGCCATGCCGCCGCCTCTGATTCTGGCACGAGAGAACAAAACAGACCGGCACTGTGAGCGTGCGTGCTCGGGAGAACGTGTCTGTGTGTGTCCATCCATGTGTGTGTGTACGTACCTATGTATTCTTCTGTGTCTGTCTTCTTTATGTGTTTGTCTGTCTGTGTACGCCTGAGTGTAAGAGTAGCCTGGACGCATGAAGGACGCTTCTCTGCATCCCTGAGCTGCTCACTTTCCGTTTTAATGAAACATTCACTGGCTGAGCACCTACTATGTGTCAGACACTATACTAGAGGCAGAGGATGGTCTTAGAATAAAACCCAAACCCAAACCAAAACACCTGGTTGGCAAAGAACCGGCAGCACCCCTGATTCTGACCAGCAGGTAAGCGATGAATTGGTAACCATGTTGGCCGAGTAACTGACCACCGACCTAGTGTCTCAGGTACGTTCTGTGGGTGCTTTACAATTATGCTTCCGCCCCTACAACGTGGGCAATCTCTCTTCCCACTCTGCACATGGGAAAGCTGAGGCACCGGGAGAGGAAGCGGAGGCCCAGAGAGGGAAGGTCACTTGCCAAGGTCACACAGCAAGTGGGGGGAGAGATGGGGGGTGGTCAAACCCAGGAAACTGGACTTCAGAACTCACATCCTCTTTTTGTCCTCACTCAAGACTTTTTCTTTTGGGGGGACTTTGCTGGTGTGACACTAGTTAACAAGATTACACAGGTTTCAGGTTTATAGTGCTGTACCGCCTCACCTGTGCCCTGTGCTGTGTCTTTGCCGCCCGAAGTCAGGTCTCCCTCCATCACTGTACCCGGCCTGACCTCTCCCACCTCTTCCCTCAAGATTTTTATTGATTGACGGTAAGAGCAGCCATTTGGGGGAATTTGTATTTTTGCAAATTTCCAAATACCTCCAGGTTTTGAAGGACAGTTAAAAAAATATACCCTTGAGCCAGCCCATTAGGTCAGCGGTCCCCAACCTTTTTGGCACCAGGGGCCGGTTTCGTGGAAGACAGTTTTTCCATGGAGCAGAGCCGGGGCAGGGAGGGGGCGGGATAGTTTCTGGACGATTCACGTGCAGTACATGCCAGCTCACCTCCTGCTGTGCGGCCTGGTTCCTAACAGGCCCGGATGTTTCTGGCCTGCCACAGAAGGTTGGGACCCTTACATTAAGTCACACTATCGCCCCAAGGCTGCACAGGTGCCCATGGCTTACAGACAGGGGAGGTGATGGGACCAGAGGGCTGGGTGTCTGGGGGGAAGGCCTGCACTTACTACTGTGCAGGTGGCTTTCCTGACAGGGGTTGCGGGTGGGGGGGGGGGTGAGGGGGTGGGGGAGGGGAGACAAGGTGGCCATGGGAGAAGGACTGGCCCCCCAGCTAGTGCTGAGGCCGTGTGGGAAGCGGTGGGAGGGAATTCCAACTCACAGGATGCTGAGCAAAGGGCCTTATCTCTCACAGAGTGGTCCAAGGACCATGCTTATCCACATTACCTGGGATACAGGTTAAATATGCAGATTTCTGGGCCTACCCCAGACCTACAGGGATAGAATTTTGAAGAGAGGGGACCAGGAATCTGTATTTTTGACAAAGTCTTTGGGTAATTCTTATACTCACTTATATTTAAACCTACAGACATTTGGAGTATGGAGACCACCTGGGGGAGGTTAGGTAGTACCAGCTCACAGATGGCCTTGAATGCTAGAAGACGTCTGAACTTTGTTCTGTGGGTCATAGGGAGCCTTCAAAGGCATTTGAGCAAGGGAGGAACCTGGTTTATTTCTCTGGTGGCACAAAGAAGGCTGGGTGGAAGGAAATAAGACAGCAGGCAGGGAGAACGGACACAGAACATGGGGGCAATAATCCGTGTGAGAAATAATAGCGTCTAAACTTGGACTGCCAAGTCTGAGGACAGGACAGCGAGTCATTAAATAGCTCATCCGTGGCTCTGGAGAAGTTGCAGAAGGTCCTTCCTTGTATGGAGGTCAGGGATGGGGGGCACGGTATACTGATTTTCCAACACAGGGCCCTCTTCCAGGCATATATCTATCCACTGAATTTCACCAAACCAGAGAAGGCTTCTTGGAGGAGGTGATGCTTCCCCCAGACTTCGGTGAGGGGCAAAACCCAGAGAGAAAAGAGGAGGCACAGCCCAGGGTTCGAAGTTGCTTCCTCCTAGGGGGCTTCCTGCATCCAGGGCGCTGAGAACTTCTCCACCAAGAGTCCCAGAGACCCCTCCTGGGTTTGCGTCTTCCATCAAGACGTGGAGAAAGTTGATTAGTGCGGGTGGTAGCCAGGAGTGGCATTTCTAATTAACACGCAGGCAGGGAGAATGCCTCTTCTTCCAGAGTCTGTATTCAGCTGATTGAATATCAGGGCTGGGGCTCAACTATGAATTGTGTGTCAAAAATAAAGCCTGCGCTCTCCCCTCGTTAAAGGAACAGCGTCCCTATTTTCAGCCCTCTGCCTCCCCAGCAGCTTGCTTGTCGCTTTGATCCCTGGAGCTGGGTGTGGGCTCTGGGGGCTCCAGGTAGGGGTGGAAAAGGAAAAGGACTTAAGGGGCGGGGGACACTGGGGCCTGGGGTGGGAAACACCAGAGGAAGGTAGAGAAAACACCCAGGTGGGCTTAGGGGGAGCTGCCGGGTTCAGGGAGCTTCGGAAAAGCAACTGGCCATAAAAAGAGAAAGGCAGCTTGCCGTGGCAGGGGAGAGAGAGGGGCGAGCAAACACAGGTTCATTAATCTGTAGTTCGTCTGCCTTTTCTGTTAGGAGGATGAACTTGATGAGTTAATTAAGTCGCAGTCTGTAAAACCAGTTTATTTGCATAGCAAACTCCTGGGCCAGTGTGCTGTGAGTTGAGTGTGTACGAGCAGACAATTCGGGGGAAATTACAGCCTCATTAATATGCTAATCTGGTTGCAGGCCTGGAGCGGAGTTTTGGGTTGGTGGTGCTCGGGGGTGGTGGGTGTTTGGTTGCTTAGCAACCCTTTTCTCCAGGTAACCCTTCTCTGGCTTGCCCTTGATATCCCCCAAAGGATTGCAATGTGGAAGAGGAGGTAAGCGGGGGAAAGCATTCTGTTGTCACAGAAGAGTGAACAAAATAAAAGGCAAGCACACACACACACATCCACAGACGCAGCCACATTATGCCGGGTGTCTTTACAAACAGGCGTGGGGAGGGGGCAGGGGAGGCTGCGTGGGTGCCATCGACAGACACCAACATGCAAATGCAGCGTGTGGTCTGTGGAAAGAGACACAGGAGTAACACCCTCCCACACACATGTGTGTGTGCGCACAAACAAAATCGACGCGTGGGTTTTGTTTAACAAATAAACCCGTATAATGAGATTCTCAGGCTGTGTGATAATGCACATTCTGTGAAATATCCTCCCATCTCACTCACACACACACACACACTTATATCCCGTGCAGGGTCTCTACCAATAACACAATACATACAAGCGCATCGAACTTGGGGTGATCTTCAGTTACGCCAGTGACAAATAATAATCAACTGTGAAACGCACACACACGTCACAGAGTTTGTACAAAGAGGCCCTGGGGAAAAGGACAATATGCGCACACATGGAAACATACATGTGCCATGCATGACCTCTCGGCAAGTAGACACTGGGTGTAATATCCATGGCTATGTATACATATGCGTACACGGTGTATGACCGGGTGTACCAACAGTCACTGGGTACACACACCGCCCACACAGACGGGCTGCACAGAACACGCACCTTCAGAATCCTGTCCCTTTTCTCTCCCCCTTGTCCCTTGTAGCCTGACAAAGCCTGCTTCCTGTATGTCACACGCCCATTGCATCTCTGCATCCCAGGCTCAGTGACGGTCCCAGCCCTGGTTGCCCCCTCCCCTTGTCCCTTCTTCCACCTCCTGGTGGAACATTCTCTTTTTTGGCCTATGTGCATCTGCCAGGCTGCATCAGACACCCAGGCCTCCCAGAGAGAGCAAAACATGGGACCAGGGGCGTTCATGCCTCACCCGGCCGCAACCTGGCCATAAGAAAAACATGTCTGTGCCCAGATGGGCTGACAGGCGGGTTCGGTAAGTATCAGGAAGCAGATAGACAGTGCCCTCGGGGGTCCGCCGGGGGGTGTCTCCTGCTTCAGCAGTGTTTGGACGGGACAGACCCAGGGACGCCCCTTCTCCCAGCCTCCACGCCCCTCCGGCCTCTTTTCCAGGCACCACCACCTCAGCCTCTGAGACCAGCCAGCACCGGTTTTTCTGACCTTAACTCCTCATTGCTGAACAACCGCGAGTCCCCAGATTTGTCAGCATTATCCCACGCAGGTGGGGGCTGCCGGCAACTGCCTGGTCACCCAGCATCTGCGGGCCCCCTACACCTACCTCGCTCTGGGCTTCTGTCTGGAGCTGGACGATGTGGCCCTGCAGGGCGTGGGCCGGGGAGAAGCACGAGGGCGCCTAGAATCTGTTAAAGATGCGAAACCAGCACTCGGTGGCCCGTTCTCTTCCAGGAGGCGCTGAAGCCTTCCCAAGACGAGTGGGGTGGCACTCAGGACACATGGAAGCCACCACGGTCCTGGAGAAGAGCCTGACCCAGGCCCTTTTGGACCTGCCTGCCCTGGGTCTGCCGGCACAGACCCTCAGCTCCGTGACTTCCTGCAGAACCACGTCCTGGATGGGCAGGTGAAACTCGTCCAGAAGATGAGCGACACCTGACTCACATCCTAACATCCGCAGCTGGCCGGCCCTCCCTCTCAGCTGGGCGGAGTGGTGTCTCTTCAAATGGCACCCCCTCAAGCATGACCAGGAGTCTTTGGAGCCCAGAGCACTTTGAGGGGTTCCTGTGTGTCTCCCTGGTGTCTGGCTTCTGCCAAAAAAAAAAAAAAAAAAAAGAAAAGAAAAGAAAGAAAGAAGCAGCAGATAATTCTTATATCATATAAGTTGTTCCAGGAGGAAAAAAAAAGAAAAAGAAAAAAGGAAAGCTGCCCAACTCACAACCTTGACAGCAAGCCTGGGTAAGAATCACGAGTGATCTTAGAAGTGCACGCCGAACTCTAAACGACAGGACGCGTGTTTCCATCCAATTAGTAAAGGCCAGAAGTAGGGAACAGCAAGAACCGGGGAGCGCGTGGGCAGAGGAAAGAAAGCCTTCCAGCCTGCTGGCGGGTCCGAGGAGCTGTCTGCCAATACTTCATAATGTTGATTATACACACGTGTCGTACCCCAGACATCCGACTCTTGGGTACGACCCCCAGAGAGCCTCTCACTCAGGTACAGGAGGAAACATCAACGGGCCGTTCGTGGCAGCTCCGTTAGCGCCGGCCGTTAGGGGCACACCGACTGTCCTTCATTAGGCAAATGGCGGAGAAAGGAGGTGAAGGAGGGTCTCAATGGGCCCATAGCAGCCGGAAAAGCAAACAGAGCTCCACAGAGCAACACGGTGGCCATAACAATACATTAGGTGAAACAATAAGAAAGAGTACAATGCGTGAAATCCTATCATTGATGTAAGTTGAAAACAACACTATGGCCCCTCGGTAGTTGAATGGATTGATGAACAGCAGCGCATTTATACAGTGGAGAACTACGCAGCAAGGAAAAGGACAAGGCTGCTGACGCAGGCCACAGCACAGCCGAGCCTCCAAAGCATCCTGCGAAGTGGAAGAAGCCAGCCATAAAAGGAGCATGTAGTGGAATTCCATCTACCTGAACGTGGAGAACGGGCACAGCTAATCTATAGGTGTAGAAAGTTAGGGGCGGGGGTGGGGTGGTGGAATTGACTCCAAAGGGGTTCAGGGAACTTTTCCTGGAGCGATGGAAATGTGCTGTGTCTAGATCGTGGAGGTTACGTGAATGTATACATTGATCAGAATTTATCAGAGTAGACGTTTAAGTCCTGTGCATGCTTTTATGGAGTGGAAATTAGCCACAATAAAGTTTACTTAAAATAACATTTTGTTGTAAATAATGACACATAAAATAAAGGAGAAAATGTTTCAAAATGTTCATGATAATTGTGAGTGGGGAATTGTGGGGATTGTATCATTGTTTCCAATCCCTCACTCCCTCCACCTTGGCCATGTCATCAGTGTTGTGGAGTAAAGTTCCTTGCCCCTTGACTTTGAACTTGGGTATGTGGCCTGGGCAGTGGGATGTTAAAGGATGTGACCCCAGCAAAGGCTTTAAATGTGCCAATAGGGTTTGGCCTCCTCTCTTGTCCCTTTATGATGTGCTGTGATAAGCTCATGCCCTAGGCAGCTTCTGCCTTTTCTACCTGGGCCCCGTGGAGCAGACGTGTGTCCCTTAGGAAGCCTGGACCTAACCTGACCTGGCTGGCCTCAGCCCTAATCAATGAAACCACAGCCAAGCTGCACAGCCACACGTGTGAAAAAAATTGTAAATTTGCTGTTGTAAGCCTCTGAGGTTACAAAGTTGTTTGTTACGCAGCATTGTGGCAGTTGTCGCTGACTACTACATGAAAAAAAGCGGAAAAAAATAATAACAAGCCAAAAGGAAGCCTTGACTGAACCAATAGTGATAACATACTCTATACATTGAGAATAATCCATTTAATTCCAACACCCAAGGTCAGGAAGAAACCCACCCACCCCTTCACAAACCCCCTCTGTATCTGCAGGCCACCACCATGTCTCAGCAGGCTCTTCCTCCTGCCCGATACGAAGTTCCCATGCCTGCATGCTGTTTACCCTTCAAGCCTCAGACCGAATGGGCACCCAGGAAATGTTTGCTGTAGTCACGCCCCCCACGCCAGTGCTGAGGGCCTCACATACATCAGCTCGCTTCATCTTCCTGCAGATCCTATGGAGTAGGAGCTGCTGCTGTCTCCATTCTGCAGATGGCAGGCCCTGGAGGTCAGGTAACTTGCCCTTGGTCACGCAGCTAGCAGGTGATGGAAATCTGTGAGTCTGACCCCAAAGTCTAGGTCCAAAATGAAAAGACTTTGCTGCTAGTTGTCTCTTAGATTGTCCCCTTCCGTTGGGCATCTCTGCCCTCCCGGGATGGCGGCAGGAGCCAGGGAGGCTGCTCTGTGATGGAAACCTTAATGTGCTTGAACCTGAGAACATCACCTTGGGGAAGGGCTTCATCCCTTAAGAAATTATAAATATTTCATTTTCCCCTCTTCTTGCCTGCCTTGTCAGCCCTGAGATGAAGTTATCGACGGGAGCCCGGGTGATGGACAGATTGGCGGGGTTCTGTATCGATGAGTTAATAGATTGTTGGCTTTTTTTTCCCCATTCTCTGAAAAAAAAGAAGTCTTGACAGCTGTTTTCCCTGCTGTGGGGTGGGTGGGGGCCGCTGCAGCGGTGACTGAAAGCCAGGCCTGGGTCAGGGTGGCACCCGTCACACAATCCTGTCAGCTCGACCTTCAACACTTACCCGGGATCCAGCCCCCTCTTGCCCGCTCCACGGCGGACCCTGGTCCCAGGCCCCATCACCTCCTGGCAGATGGTTGCGGCAGTTTACTCCCTGGTCTCCCTGCTTCCACCCTGGCTGCTTGGTTCATTCCGCACCCAGCAGCCACAGCAGTTTCGGAGCATAAGCCAGCTCCCATGACCCCTCTGTCACAGACCTGCAGGCCATCCCCACCCCAGCTGGGGCCCCCAGTACTCTCCGTCCTTAAGCCCCACCACTGTCTTCTCTAGCCACAGCCTCGCTGCTGCTCCTCCAACTCCCCAAGCATGGAGTGTTTGCTCCTGCTGTTCCCTCGGCCTGTTTGCTGTTCCCGCAGCTGCCCACCTGACTTATGGCCACTTTCCGCCTTCTGGCCTCTGTTCAAGTGCCCCTGCCCAGCCTTCTCTGGCTGCCCTGCATAAATACCCCTGGGTCTCAGCCAGGCTTATTTTTCTTCGCGATGTTATTCATAGTTATTTATTTGTTCGGTGCCTGTCTCTCTCCCTGGACCGGGAGCTCAGGGAGAGCCAGGGCTTTGAATGGCTTGTTCACGGCTGCGTGTTCGTGACCCGCAACAGGGCCGGCGAATTACAGCCTGGGGAAAAAGCCCGCTTGCGGCCTGACCCAGTTCTTCACGGGACCTGAAAGCCACCTCCTGACAACCTGGCCAGTGGGCTTCCCTTCGACCAAGACCAAGCGGCTCCATCACCGCTGCCCCCTCCCTCCCACGCGGCCCCCTTCATCCCCCCACCCCCACCCCCACAAAGCTAGTTTTAAACCACTCCGCTTCCCACTCCCTATCGATCTTCCACCTGTTACTCCCTGAAAGCAGTTTGTGTCAGGGCCCCGAAAACTTCGCCAGGTCTTTTGTCACCATCTGTCCCTTTGCTTATCGAGGTCAGCAGCAGGGTCCCAGGCTCTGATCCCCGCTCCTCCAAGCAAAGGCTCTCAGTAGCTCCATTTCCTGATGATGCTGGAATTGCTCTCACCTAGTGTGTAGGGACTGTCCTTCTGGCATTACGGCGCAAGCTGGTCTGGTGACACCGTGCCTATGGGGCTGGGGAGCGGGCAGCTTCTGCTCAGAGGGCAGCCATTCAGGCCGCAGCAGGGGAGGCGGCTGCCAGCGGGGGCTACCTGCAGGGGATATTTATATATATACATATGTATATATATAAATATGTATATATATATATACGTATAAATAAATATGTATATACATGTATATATATACACATATATGTATATATGTGTATATATATAAATATAACTTATTTATTTCACACTCCCTTTGTGTCAGGCACTATGTTTTAAGTGCTGTGCATGTATTAACTTATTTAATTTCCACAGCAGCATTGTAAGTTCAGAGCAATTAGTCTCATTTTCTGATGCAGAAATGGAGGAGGCCCAGAAAGGTGGAGTAACTTGCCCAGGGTCACACAGCCGGTCAGGGGTGGAGCTGGGATTTGAACCCAGGCAGAGGTGTGTTTCACCAGCATGACTACGTGCCTCTCAGTGGATGGCAGCAAGAGCTGTTCTCCTTCCCTCCTCCCTCCCTCCTGCATTTACCCTGCCTGGTCCATTCTGGGTGGGTTTCTGTAAACCCTCAGTCTTCCCCCACCGGACTCGCCCTGTGAGAACAAAGCAGAGCTACCTTTTATTTCCTGGGGTGCTGGGGCCCCAGGAGCCACAGGGAGAGCTCCATCCCTTCAGTGAGCTGACCTGGGGCATCTCAAATCCCAGAAGTGAGGGACTTTCCTCTTCCAAGAGCCTACCTCAATTTGGCATCCCAAAGCCCATCCCTGTCTGGATGGAGCTTGGCAGGGGTGAAGGGGTTAATACACCCGACTGCCCTTTTCTCTTCAGAGGCTGCCTCTCCAGGTGGGGCTGCCCTGACAAGCAGAAGGAGTGTGGAGGGCTCCCTCTGATCCCCAGGGGTCTGGCCTGCAGGGCGCGGCAGGCCTGGCTTGGACCCACAGCAAAGGAGGCTGGCTGTAGGGTGGGGTCGGAGATGGAGAGAGTTGCTGGACCAGGTCAAGGGCTGGAGTCTGGCCAGACTGGGGTAGTGTCGGGGGGACTCTGGAAATGTACTTTTAGAACTGAATCTTGGAACAAGCTCATCTAGGGCTTCCACTTATTCATTCATTCATGCATGCATGCATTCATTCATTCAACAAACATGTATCAAGCACCTACTATGTGCTAGGTGCTGTTTGAAGCACTGGGAACTCATCTGGGGCAATAGAGATGAAAACCCCGACATTCTGGCCACTCCCCCTAGGTGTGACATGTGTTCCTCCGTGGCTTCTCCTGCTCAACATAAAGATGGTGAGATCTACTGACGTCCCGTGTAGCTGTCGATGGGTTTCCCTTGCTGCTGTGTCATATTCCGCTGTGTGGGTGACCCATGTTTGATTTCTGTTCCCTTGCTGAGGGTCTTTGGGTAGTTTCCAGTGTTGGGCTATTTGTTTATCCTGGGGTCATCTTGCCTTCCTGCCCACATGCACCACCCCCACCCCCAAAAGACAGAGATTGGCCAACCTGCCAATGAAGTTAACTATTTGCCAGAATGGAGGAATGGTGCCCCCTATAGGCCGTGTTGCGTTCTCATTGGCCACAGTCTCCTCCACTCCTTATTGTCCCACACACTCTGCACCCTGACTGGCCCACTTGCCTTACCTACTGGCACCTGAGTTTGCACAGGGCCCCTAATCCCTGCCCAGGCAGCCAGCTAACTGAGGGCAGCCCCCATGCCTTGGGTGTCTCCCCAGGGCTCTCAGCTCAGAGCCTAGCCCAGGAAGGTGGCTGCCACTCCATGGTGTTGACTCCCATGGACCTCCCCAAGGCCCATCCCTCCCAATGTGGGTGCCCTGGGGGAGGGAGAGAGGGGACTGAAACAGCAGGAAAGCGGAGAGGGGGGAGCAGAGCCCATAATTACAGAGGAAGAGGCAGTGATAGCGTGATAATGGACACGTTCTGACCGGGGCTAACCAGTTCAGAGCTGGGAAGGAACTGTGAGACGCAGGGAGGGCAAGGGGGCCGCCTGGGCTGCAGCTGAACGGGTGCTTTCACAAACAAGACGTAAATTGGATGCAAACATCTAATTAACCTTCTCCCTGGGTTCCCTCCTCTGAGAGGGAGGCAGCCTTCCCAGGGCTCCCAGCCTTCCCTCCAGGGATGGATTTTGGGGGAAGGGAAGAGAGGGGAGGGAAGGCGGGAGGGAGGGAGAGGGAGTCAGGCTTTTTTTTTTTTCCACCAGCTCCCCTCAGGGTAGAGGCTGAGCTAAACCTCCAGCAGAGTTAGTTTCTCAGAGCCTTGGGCTGACCTGAGAGCTGCATTCCTTTTTAATAGGCCCTGGGTCCACATTACTCACTAGGGCGGGTTCGGGGGCCTGCAATCAGGGGAAATAGAGAGTTTGAGGTTTTTTGTTTTGTTTTGTTTTCCTCTTTGGTGGGGACAGGGCCCTTGCAAAGCCGGCTCCCTGTGGGAGTCCCCAGACCTTTGCATCCCCTGGGCACAGAGCCAGGGGTCCTCTGATGCAGCAGGTGTAAGAGCTTCGTGTTTGGAGCTACCCCCAACCCCCACCCCAGGCCCAAACTGCGCCCCTGATAGCTGTGTGACCCTGGGCACTACATCACCTGTCTACACCTCATTCATTCACTCAACCAATGTTTATTGAGGTCCTACTGTGTGCCGGGCATTGATCTAGGTGCTGGGAATATAGTAGTGAACAAAACAGATGAAAAAGCAAATAAAACTGCTGTCTTCCTGGGACTTGGAGGGTGTGGTGATGGCGGGCAGCAAGGCAGATGGATAAAGAAGGATGCGGTGGCATCGTGCCTGACCGCACCAACGGCCAGAGTCCAGCCTCATCCTTCCGCTTGCTACCTGTGTGACCTTGCTCAAGTCCTGCAATCTCTCTGTGCTGCTTTCCCTTCTTTTTGTTTTCTCTGAAGATATCAATATACAGAAAACCCGAAAAAACAGTGCAAGGCAGCCTTAAATGTTAACTCTTGCTCGTTTACTTTTCTCTATGTCTCTGTCTCTCTCTGTCTCTGTATTTTTTGAAACTTTCTGAGAGCAAGTTGCAGGCATGGCACCCTTCCCCCCTAAGTGTTCCAGTGTCTGTTTCCTAAACAGAGATACTCTCTTAGAGAACCACAGCACAATGGTGCAAATCGGGACGTCAGCGTGACGATCACACTATGGTCTAATCGAAGACCGTGTTTAGAGCTCCCCATTTGTCCTGACAAAGTCCTCTGTCACTTGAGGATGCCCGGGAGCACGCTGTTGCACTCCATGTCGAGTCTCCCCCCAGCCCCCTTAAATCTGGAATCAGTTCCTTAGTCTCTGGGTTCAAGGCAGGATGTGTCTGAAGCAGCCAGTGGAAGATCCGGCCGGAAGCTCCGTGAGGTGTCCCTCGATCTGAGTGCATCTCATGCGTCTTCACGATTTGATTCAGCTTGCGCATTCGGGCAAGAATTCTATTTAGAGGGCGCTGTGCTCTTGCTGGTGCATCGTGTCGGGAGGCACAAGGTGCCGATTTGTCCCATTACCTGTGAGGTTGACCTTGATCACTTGTTGCCGGTGTGCCTGCCAGGTTTCCCCACTGAACACTGACTATTTTGCCTCTGCAATGAGGATGGACGTGGTGGGGAGATGCTTTGAGATGAGCTGAATATCAGCGTGTTCCTCGGACTTTGACTGACGAGCTGCAGCATTGGGTGATGGTTTTTGCCCAAATCAGTTATGAAGATGCTGTTTTTCCATGCAGATTTTTGTAGCTCCAGTCTTCCTTTTACATGTATTAGTTGGCTTTTTACTGTAAAGAAGAGAATTCCTCATTCATTCATTCCCTAGGTCGGCATGGGCACCTGGACTCTTACTTGACTCAATGGGCAATAATCCTTTGCAATCACTATTTATTCCGATGCTCTGGATTTGGCCAATGGGAGTCCTGTGATCTGGCTCCTGTGCCCTTTCGATGTAGCCTCGCCTTTCTTTAAACGCTTCCTTACTGTGTTGCACGGGCAGATGTCTCAGACGCCTCTGTACCTCCCATGCTCCAGACATGGAGTCAGCCGTTCCCCCAGGAGCCCGGGTTCCTTCTTGTGGGGAATGAATGGTGTGTAGAAGTCACGATCCGGGCTCCAGGGCGCTCACTGCTCCTGGGCTGCCACTGCATGCAGGCTCTTTGAGCACACCCAGTGGGTGCTCCAGGTCCTCCATCTGTTCAATGGGATCCAGTCGTCCCTACCTCCTAGACTGTATGACGACTGGATGAGCCAGGACCTGAAATACTCTCAGAATAGTGCCTGGCACGTGGACGATGCTATACAAGCGTGCGTTCGATAAATGAGAAATACAAGTAGTGTGTTAGACAGTGCTGAGTGTTCTGGAGATTAAGAGACTGAGGGAAAGTTCTGATATTATGTAGGACAACCAAGGAAGGTCTCACTCAGAAGACTGAGGAGGTGGAGGGTGATATCTAAGGGAAACAGGCAGAAGGAACAGCCAATGTGAAGGCCCTGAGGAAGGAACATACCAGGCCTGAAAGTAGATGGCAGCTTCCCAGGCTCTAGGGATACCAAATTTAGAAGTAGAGGCACCATTTTTTTTTTTTTAAGGGTGGTATAATGTGGAGGGTGCTTGAGACCTGGCCTGGGAACCTCCAGGGACATCGTTATGATGGGTCCAGTGCTCACTCTGGGCTCAGTCTCAGGCTAAGCCTTTGTTGTGGGTTATGGCACTTAGTCCCCATAACACCCTTATAAGGCAGGCACTCTTATTACCCCATTCACAAATGAAAAGCCAGAGGCTGATGCTGAAGGATTACCTTGGCCAGAACACAGCTAGTAGGTGACCTTCTCTGAGGAGTGAGTGTCTCTTAAAGAATTGGAAAGCCAGTCTTCCTGATGCCAAAGACTTTGCCAGAAGTGGCAAAGAAGCATGAGCTACTTCCCGTGAGACCACCAGGGGTGCTGGCCTCAGTTTCCCCATTTGTCAAAATAGCAGCCCTTGTTTCCCCGGTTAGTGCTGGCTCCACTTAAGTCAGACTGGAAAGGTGAGGTGTACCCGGTGGGGTAGCTCCCTCAGAGAGGTGGAGAGGGGTTTCTCCAGCTGGCTTCCCGGCAGCTGCCCCTCCCCCATGGCGTCCCCCTTCCTCTTTTTCACCCCATCATCCCCAGGGGCAGCCAGCCAGCGAAAAGAGTCCCTGGGCAGCAATGATGAAGATGGATGTGGGATTGATTCAGCCCCCCTTCCCTCTGCCCTTCTGGTAGAAAATTAAAAGACCATTTGTTAAGGGGCGAAAGTCCTCAGGTGCATCCTGAGGCCAGACAATTTGTCTCTGTGAAAAGGATGCTATTATGAGAGAGGCTGGATGCAGGCGGAGGGCGGGCCGGAGGGGTGGACGGGGAGGGGGGAGGCCCAGACAATGGGGGGAAAATAATAAATACATCGGAGCGTGCCAGCCGCAGGGCTCCTGGCTAGAGAGGTGTGGGGGGACGGCGAGGGGGCGGCTTGGGGCTGGGCGAGCTCATGTGCCGGGGCCTCCAAAGCCAATTCCTTTTTCATGACCCTTGTCCAGGACCAGAAGGGTGTCACCCGGGAGCTCTGCTGCCCTCCATTAAGGAGAGTTTGTAAATGACCCTCTTTAAAGGAGGGAGTTTCTCTTTATAGACCTCGGTGCAGAGAAGGGAAGGAGGAGGGGGGCCCTGAGTGAGACCCCTCCGCCCTCTTGGGGGTCATTAAGTGATTAGAAAGAAGGGGCCAGTTCTCCAGCCGCCATTCAGATGAGGGGACGCATTTATCACGAGCGCTATTATTTATTGTTTTTTAAAAGGTTGCATTAGGCTCCCCCTGCGGTCTCCTGGCTTTCTTTGTGTGGTCGACTTCTTTCTGGGCCTGCCTCGTCCAGGATTCCAAAAGCAAGGGGCCCGTTCCCCTAGCGCCCGCCCTGGACCCGGTCCCCACAGTCTGGGCCTCGCTGTCCACCCCAAATGTGCCTGTCCCATCCTGGTCTCTGAGGACCCACTGTCCCCCTGGAGGCAGGCATCACAGGGAGGGTCCTGCCACACCAGTCTGGCCCTGGCCCCCTCTCTGGTGACAGAATATCTGTCAACTTCGTTTCTTCACTAGCATTTGAGTTTCTTGGGGGCAGTGACAGTGGCCGGTTCATGGCTGTGTCCATGTCCCTCACTGTGCCTGGCACACAGCAGGCTCCCAAGGAAAGCGAGTTTGCACGCAGCTCTTGTCTGCTTCTCCTGGGGATTGGAAAACCTTTGCCCTGTTGGACAGATGGGAAAACCGAGGCTCAGAGCTGTGGCAGAGTGGCAGAGATCGTTGAGGGGCAGAGTTGGGACCTGAAGCTGGGTTGTGACACTCACGAGAGAAAAAAAGGCATTTGAAGGAAAGAAGGTGTGTCCAACCCTCGGGTTCTAGAAAGTTCTTTGCTTTTGGGAAAGGGAATTTGCAGCCAACCAGAGGAACAAAGTTTTTCATTTTCTCTTCCAAGGGGATGAAACAAAATGGCCTTGAAAACATACAGACCTGAACATTTCCCTTTTCTGCTGAAACTCCAGTTCCCTGCAGGGCCCGGAGGACCGGCCATCTGCCCGCTGGTGGCCCTGCGGGTCCTGCCTATCACCCTCCCTCTCTCTGATCCGCCAGGCATCCGACTCTCTCCAGCTCCCAGGCCTTTGCTCAGGCTGACCTCCTTGCCTGGAAAGTTCTTTTCCTTCTTTGTCCAGCCGGTGTTCCCCAACTTTGCCTGCACCTTAAAATCCCTGGGTTAGTTCCTAAAGCTCACCAGCCCTTGAGGCCCACTGCAGACCCATTGGAGCAGATTCTCTTGGGGTGACCCCCAGGGTGGGGGAGATTTAAAGGTCTCCCCAGGGGGGTTGGAGGCCCTGGGGAGGGCTGAGGAGGGCTGAGCCGGTCAATTCTTCGCCCAAGGGCCGCCTCCTCCCCGTGGGACCGAGTCAGGTCACCGTGTATAGTCACTCCGCCTGTTTGGCCTCTCCCCATCTCTTTGTGATCACGCACATTCATTTAATTCACATGAGCCTCTGGTGCTCGCCTCTGATAGGGTGGGGACCTGTGCATGGGGTTCACACTGGTGCTCATTGCAATTTTGCTGAATGGGGGAGTAACTTTGAGAGGGTGGGTGGCATGGAACCAAGGCCTTGAGACAGAATTCAAGAAGGGCTTTTACATGCTTCATCCATGTGCTCTTGGCTGCCTGGGGGTGGAGGCGTGGGTGAGGCAGTGAGAAGCCCAAACCCGTCTGGCTTCCAAGTCCTTCCCCATGCCCCTTCTGACCCCCCCACTCCCATCTACCCTTTGCTCAGGGCATCCCTGCCTCCCATTCCTCTGGCCTGTCTCTGTCACCTTTCACACCTCAGGCTTTTGCCCCAGTCCCTCCCCAGAGTTCCCTCTCCAGTTCTCTCTGCCAGGGCATGGGGCTGGTGGCCACCCACCAGTGCCCAGTAAAGAACCTCGCATGTAGTCGGGGTAAATAAATAGACCTTGGATCTGAGTCTGGGGGGAAAAATGGGTGGGAGGGTGCAGTTTGAAAAAGCATATTTAATAGTATCCTGTAATTTTATAGTTGCAAAAAGCAAAGGGGAAAAACCTGAGCAGCATAACAGAAAAGTTAAAATCACTGACCTGGGAGCTGGGCTGCATGGATTCCACTCCCAGCTGTACCACTTATGTGCTGTGTTGCTACAGGCGAGTTACTTAACCTCTCTGTGCCTCAGCTTTCTCACGGTAACACTGAGGTCCCTGCCCCTATTGGTTGTTATTCCTATGTAATGTGACAGATATTATATCTAATATTTAATAATAGTATACACATTGCATAGCATACATTGTAATGACCATATTACCATCGTCGAATGAATTAGTATCTGTAACACCTGGGCTCAGTGCCCGGCACACACGAGTGCTCAGTGAGTGTTGTCTCTATTTTTCGTCATTTGTCATATGCACTAAGGCTCGGTGACATCTTCTGAGCTGTCTGGGAGGACTCCTATCTTCTGTGACTCGGTGATTCTCATTCTTGGAGGGCGGCACCCTAAAGTGCAGGGAGGGGGGATGGGGACCAGATCCCGATTTCTCTCTGTGCAGAGTTCTGGGTTTATCCAAAGGACTCTGGATGAAAATGTGCTTCATCAGAGCCCCTCTGTGAGGTCCCAGGCCCCCCGACTCTGGCTCCTCCTCTTCCGGCTCGGGGCCAACTCTGGGGGTGGGTTGAGGGTGCTCCTGGGCTGGATCAAGCAGCCACCTGTCCTTAAGGAAAACAAGAAAAGTCAGGATGAAGTGGCCCTTGCCGTCAAGGTGTCCTGTCTGTCTGCTCCCTGAGCTCAGCCTCAGTGCACCCCTTAGCACTCCATCTGTGGGCGCCCCTCAGCCTTGGCATTGCAGACGTTTCTTTGTTTGCCAGGGGTGGAGGCGGGGGATGGGGGAGTCCTGTGCAGGACAAACTGTGTGGCAGTGTCCCTGGCCTCTGCCCACTGGAGGTACCAACATCTCCCACCTACTAGCTGTGACAACCCCAAATATCTTCCTGTCAAGTGTCGCCTGCGGGCCAAAAAGTCCCACAATTTGAGAACCCCTTCTTGATACACGTCTAGCGTGGTGAGTCTCGATCCTGGCTACACCCAAGAATCACCCCAAAGGGGCAACCTTTAAACCTATGATGGCCAAGCCCCACGCTGGACGGAATGAGTCAGCATCTCTGGGGAGCATCCTGGGGCATCGGGGGTATCTGTAGTTCCCAGGTGACTCTGATGCACGGTCGAGGCTGAGAGCCACTGCACAAACCCGGTAAGATGCCCTGCCACCCGGGTTACTTCCTGACCCACAGAGAAGGGGGCTGAGGCTCAGACAGCCCAGCTGTCTCACTGAAAACCTCCCACCAAGTGATGGGCGCAGCGCAAAGCAGGTATGGCGGACTTGCCTTTGTCAAACCAAATGACAAACCTGAAGGAACGGTTCACGGTCTCCAAACAGACACGTGCGGAAATGCAAACAGAACAGCAGCGGCTGCCTCACAAACGGTGCCAGCCTTTTCTTCCTACAGATGACGGGGACCCCAAGGGGTGCTTTCTGTCCCCCGGCGATGTCTCCATTTCCTCCAACCCATTTCATGCTCAGGAATAGCATCTGTGTCCTGCTTTCTCCCCTGGGACAATCGCAGAGTGCCAATGGTCTGGAGGTGTTGCCAGCCCACACATCTGCCACGTTGATGGCTTGGGGACGGTCGCAATCCCCCACCTCTTCAGGTCCTGTCATCAGCTGGACAGATACCTCCAGCTGATGGCGGGGACTCCTGCTCTACCCTCCCCCACACCACCCGTGGGGTGGAAGGCAGGGCTTCTTAGTGGAGTTGGAAGATTTCTAGCTCAAGTCAAATGTTTCTTCGCCACGGGCATTTTTATTTTCCCCAGGTGCAGAAGTTCTGTCCCATTAACCTAAATCAGTTAATAAGGTTATTTTTTGCATCTTTAAATAGTTCCTTGTGACTCATTGCTTCTGAAAGTCTTCTTCATGGGTCATTGGAGGGCAAGAGCCTGTTTTTGTAAATAAAGTTTTATTGGCACACAGCTGTGCTCATTTGTTTACCTACTGAGTGTGACTGCCAGAGGGATCTTTGTAAATGATCAGCAAATCAAGCCCTCCACATCCTACCCTCTTCCCATGGCTCTCAAAGCCCCTCCTTGGACTCACTGAGCTTTCCTGCTTCACCTCCTGCCACTCCCCCCTTGCTCACTATGTGTCAGCTATACGATCCTTGGGCTGCCACTCAAACGCACAAGCTCATTCCTGCCCCGGGGCCTTTGCACTTGCCGTTGCTGCTACCTGGTCTTCCTCCTCCATGTGACTTGCACCCTCATCTCATTCAGGTTCCTACTCAAATGCTGCCTGCCTCCCTAGAAAGACATTTCCTGATCACCTTCCAAAACGCTATGTGATTGAGTTACTGTTTACTGCCTCTCTCCCCCAGCTCCACTGTAGGCTCCGTGAGGGCAGGGACTGTGCCTCTCCAGAAAGATCGTCCCTAAATCCTGAAGATGGAGCATGGGTTCTGTATGTGCTCAAGAAACACCGTGGGAATGAATGAATGAATGAATGCTTATCTCGCAAGGGTTGCCAGGAAGGTGGGAATGGTGCATGTAAAATAGCGCCCGGCCTGGCACGTAGTAGGTGTGCGCTGCAAGGTTATTAGTAATAGTTGTGGAGAGAGCGAAGGCGGCCCACCCAGCCCTGCTGCTGCGTCTCCTTGGGTGGCGCCTCCCCATCCCTCCTCTGCCATAGGCCGATTAGGCTGCAGGATTTGGGGGTTCTTTCTGCTTCCCCCCTCTCTGGATCTCTGCTTCCCCGAGGCCCTGCACGGAGGGTCTCCCGTCCCTGCTCCCCTCCATCTCCCCGTTGGGTGTTTCACTCATCCTGGGTCCTAATTGAGATGGCAAATTCCGGGGACAGGGCCTGCAGCCAACTCTGCCAGCCTCCCCTGCCAGGAGCAGGAGGAAGAAAACAAAACCCCTTCAACATGGCAAACGAACCCCCCTCTATCCAGCGGGAAAGGAGCCTCCTGTCTGGCCCACTTGGTCCACCCCACGGTGGCAGGAGCCCAGGCTGGCCGAAGGCACAAGTCCCAGGCTCCTCTCTGCTCCCAGCCAAGAAGCACCTGATGTCCCTTCGCCGCCCCCACCCCCACTCCCCACTGCTGTGCCAAGCGAAGGGGGCAGTTTTCTGCTAAATGGACACCAGGTGGTTCCTAAGGCAATTGGAAGCCCCTGAGCTGGCTGTGGGCATTGGTGTGTGGGAGGGCTGCTTCCTGGTCTCTCTTCCCTGGGCTTTATTTGTTTGCTTTGGATTAGAAACAGTTGTGCAACACCGAGCCCTTGTTTGCGGCCGTTTCCACTGCACCGAGGCTGGGAAGGGCCTGACATTGGCAGCTGCCATCCTTGTGAACTCGAGGCAGTCCCCACACCCCAGAAACTCATCAGTAAAATGGGGACCGATTTCTTCCTTACGCTATTGTTGAGAATGCATTTTATAAAGGTTACTTCTCACCCACATGTATGAGTCACTTAAGCAGCAGAGCCCTGGGGGAGGGACATTCTGGGGAAGGGACTTGTAGATGCAGACACAACTGTGCGTCAGGAGTAGGACCGCCTACTATGTGTTTGAGGGTTGGGGGATGGGGCCCAAAGCCACGCATTTTACAGGGGACTGATCTTGAACGTGTATCTGGGAAAAGTGAAACATTAAAGTGGATGGAAACTTTCTTAAGAACCAAGGGCACTTGCCTTGATGGTTCACTTAGGAGGGGTGCTGGCCTGGGAGCAGGACCCACAGAGAATGTGGCACCCACTTCCTGACTGCACAGTCCACTTGGGGGAATCAGGGCTGACCAGACACAGAAAGGGTAGAGCCAACCAGCTCCGTGAGTCGTCAATCTCACGAGTTTTAGGGACACGCTTGAACCTGCATTCCAGTCCCAGCCGTGTGACTCGGCAGCTGTTCAACCCCCAGCAAGTTACTGAACCTCTCTGAGCTTTCTTTTCTCACCTATAAACTGGGGACTGTGGGGCTGTTGTGAAGACTCACTCACACGTAGCGTTTGGAGGAGCTTAGCACAGTGCCTGGCACACCGTGAGCATTCGGCGAGCTTCAGCGTCACCGTCATCCACAGTAACAGTAACCCCACCCATCTCCTTTACCCGCCTCTGAGGAGGGTTTCCAGATTGCAAGCTCACTCTTGCATTTAGAATGCAAACAAGCTCACGCTGTATTCCCCAGAATCCTCCAGCCGGAACGAGGAGGGAGCCTGGTGCCACCTGGTTGAGGTGGCCTTGAACCAGGCGGAAGATGGGTAGGGTTTGGATGAATAGGGAGCAGAGAGCAGGTGAGGGGGACCAGGTGAGCAGAGTGCTGGGAAATGTACAGTGTATGCGGGGGACAGTGGTACATAGGTCCAGTGGAGTGGAGGGTCGTTGCCAGGGGAAACTGAAAGTAAAGGTGGCCCTAATCCTGGGAGCTGGATCGTGTCTTTCTGTTGGTGTCCTTCCCAGACAACCCCTCGGCTATCAGCATCTGCTTTAGTGTATTCGAACCTCCTGGTAGCTAGCTTACTCTTCAGCATCCTTCTCATCTCCCTCCCTCCCTTTCTTCTTTCTTCCTTCCTCTCTCCTTCCCTTCCTTCCTTTTCCCCTCCTTCTCTCCCTTCCTTCCTTCCATATGACCATCCTTCTATCCACCCATCCTCTTTTTTCTTCATTAATCATGCATCAAATACCTATCCATCGATTTATCAATCCATCCTCCTTCCTTCCTTTCTCCTTTCCTTCCTTTCTTCCTCTTCCATCCATAGATCCTCCACCAGCCTTTTGTAACCTCCCCTTCTTCCCTTTCCTGAATCTCTCGCCCTTCCCATCCACCCATCCACCCAATCAAGTCATTTCAGTCTGCCATTCATTGATTTATTCCTTTAACAAACATGCAGCTATCTACATGCCAGGCTCTGTGCTAGGAGCAGAGGGAGACTTCAAAGATGAGTTCAACACGGCACGTAGTAGGTGCTCAACAAACATCTGTGGCTCTCCTATGAGATTTCATGTGGGAGTTCCAAAGCCCCTGTTGAACCTTCATGACAACCACACAAAGGTTTCCTGAGGCATTCTCATGGAGAACAGCATGATTCCCCTGCAAGATGCTTGGATGGAGGAGCGGGGAGACGGTGGAGGTGAGAAAGATAACAGAAACGCATCAGTGTTACATCCCTCTCCATGTGCCCTGCTGCCTCATCGCTTCCCTTGTCTCCCTCACATCCCTGGGGCCCCAACCAGCTACCAGCTCTGCCTTCTTCCTTATTATCCTGGTGGGGCCTTAACCAGCCCGCGACCCAGCCAGCCCCCCAAACGTGAGCCGGTTAAAGGCAACGTGCTGGGCTCCCGACTTCAGTGGCTGTGAGACCATCTGCTTTGATGGGCAGAAAAGGACAGGAAACCAAGACCGAAGCCGACAGGAAGCGAGAGCACGGGTGAACGCAAACCCTGGTTCTTTCTTGGCTAAATATGCAGATCTCACGCATCTGTTTGGGAAAACCATGGCTGCTTCTCAACCTCCGCAGTGGGCTGGGCTGCCTCAACCCCAGACCCAGAGGTACCGACCGGCCAGGGTCAGGGCTGGAATGCCCCCAGAAGGACGTGACCCTCGGCGTGGGATGTGAACCCTGGGGCTTCAGGGCGGGTGGTCATCGCCGAGTGTGCAGGCTCTCACGGTGAGAGAGTTCCTCCCTTTCCTATCATCTTTCAATCCTTTCAGTTCCATCCTGGGGAAAGTCTCAGCTTGGTACCGTGGAAACACCTGGTCTTTAACGCCATCCAACCAATCTCCATTTTAAAGAGAGAGAGAGAGAGAGAGAGAGAGCGGGCCCAGGCATGAATCCCTCAGCAGACAGCAGGGGCTAGCTGGAATCAAATAATAACGTTTTCTTTCTGTGGTAGTTATTTTTCTGCTTACCTTACACTATTGAAGCAATTTCCCTTTTCAGGTCAGGATGAAAAGTTTTCTTCTAAAATAAATTTAGGTAAAAACAGAATGGATTTAAATAAACATGCCAAGTAAATTATGTTAGGAGAGCTACTCATATCTGGCAAGAATCACGCTTGGGGCATTCAGAAAGGACTCCAGTTAGACAGATTGTCGCTGTCTCCAGCCACCTACGTGTAAACAGTAAGAGCTAACTTATATATACCCACTACTTGCTGGGCACATTTACACACCTAAAGCGGAGGCCCTCCCCAGAATTCTATGGGGGACGTAGAATCATTAGCCCACTTAGCAGATGAGGAAATGGAGGCTCAGAGAGGTGAAGCAACTTGCTCCAAACTTTACAGCTAGCAAATGGCCCGGGCAGGACTTGAACCCACGGCGTTTGGCTCTTCGGCCCTGTGTGCAACCACTAGACTGGAATCCCAGAAGAGGAAACAGTGACACCCAGAGATAATGCATGTTCGACACGACCCCCCCCCCCACCCCATGACCATGCTTGGTCTATTCCTTGAACTGGTTTGATCCAGAATCTTAGCACCCCAGGAAGGGAAAGTGCCCAGGATGCTGTGAAAACCAGGCCCGAGCTAGGTGCAGTGAGAACCTACTTCCTCCCGTCGTGGGGCTTTGTCATCCGCTGATCGGCTGTCCTGGCCCTCCCACTCGGCCCTTTTGCAAACTCTCTGAGACCCCGGGCCCTGTAAACCCCACCTCTGCACCGGCCCACCCTTGGCCAGGCCTCCCGGGAGCCGGGTGCCCTGCACGGAGGCCAGGCCTGCGGCGATGCCCCGCAGCCCGCCTGCACTTCAGCCCTGCCTCTTTGTCTCTCTACCCTTGGGACAAACGTCTCATTCCCCAGGGTGTCAAGGGGAAAATTAATCACCCGGGGGAGATCAGTCAGCCTGCTGACTTGGCAGGGGAGACAAAGAGAAATAGGGAGTCTCACGGATTGGTTGGGTCCCCCATTAAGGGGTGGAAAAATGCTTGCTTTGCGATTACAAATGGGCGACACAGGCGCGGGCGAGTCCTGTCCCCGTCACCTCGGGAAACCGCTGCTCATGCGGTTCTGGAGAAGGTGGCTGTCTCCTCTCCTGGGCACTGTCCTCCCCCAGGTCAACCGCAGCCCCTCTGCCACCTTTGGGGCCGAAGCCTGCTTTCCCCGTCCAGCCTGACCCTCAGAAGTCAGGCTCCAGTTACTTCGGTGACACCCCACTGGCATCCATAAAAGTGACCCTTGAACCATCGTGGGAGAGGCAGGGTGGTGTAGGGGCAATGAGCGTGGACTCCACCCTGTCTTCTGTGACACTCCCACAGACGGCCTAGCCCAGGACCCCCTGTATCATCTGGGTTCAGCCAATGGGAAGTGTTGGAAAGGAGGGAGAAGCCTGGGTACTTCTCCCCATCTCTCTGCGCCTTGGGGAGCTTCTCTGGTAGCAGCTGTCTGCCCTCCCCGAGGGCCCCAGCTGTGGGTACAGCTTCCATAGACCACAGAGTAGCTGGGAGTTCAGTACAGCTACCCCAGTTTACAGACTGGCAAACCCAGGCTCAGAACGGCTGGGAGCATTTGCGAGGCTGGACGTCCAGCCACCACTGTGTGCCTGTAGGTTGTCATCAGCCCTTTCTTCTTTACCTTCCTCTCTCTCGTCTGTTTCTCTCTTGGGTGTGAAAGCCGAAAGCAGACATTATTAGTACTTTCAAAGAGCTCACGTTCTATGTTCTCATTTCTTCCCTGCCTCAATCCAGTTCTGAAAAACTGTCTTTAAGAATGTAAAAGATGGCCCTGACTGGTGTGGCTCAGTGGGTTGGGCATCATTCCGCAAAGCGAAAGGTCGCAGGTTGGATTCCCAGTCAGGGCACATGCCTGGGTTGTGGGTTTGGTCCTGGTCGGGGCGCCTACAAGAGGCAACCGATCAATGTTTCTCTCCCATGTTGATGTTTCTCTCCCTTTCTCTCTGCCTTTCCCTCTCTCTGAAAATAAATACAATCTTTAAAAAAAAAAAAAGAATGTAAAAGGTCAATCTAGCTAAAAAGGGCCTAAAGCTGCTCCGAGAGCTCACTGACGCCACTGGCCTGGAGCGAGGGGCCTCAGCTCTGACCCTGTGGGTGGCTCAGAATGGATAGTCCTTTGTCCCGGGAGCAGCATCCCGTCAGTGGATGCCAGCAGCCCCACTGGACGCCAGCAGGCCCCTCTCCAGGGGTGACAACCGAAAATGTCCCTAGACATTGCCAAATGTCCCCTTGGGAGGGTGGGAGACAAAATCACTCCTGCTTGGGAACTACTGGTCTAGATGATTTTTTTTTTGCTATTTTATTGAATTTATTGGGGTGACCTTGGCAAATAGAAGCATATAGTTTCCAGGTGTACAAGTATAGAATTGTGCGCCTGAAATACATCACCCGTATATCTTCGTTTGCAATACGTCTTCTGTGTGTTGTACTGTGCACACGCAGCCCTGAGCCACCTATCCCTCCATCCAGATGATTTTTTAAAAAATCTTTTCTTTTTCTTTTTTTTTGCTCAGAACTAACAGAAAGGTGCCTGTGAACTCAGTAAGAGGTGCCGTGGTCTTGCCCTGGAGCGCCTCCCTGGCGAGAGGGCAGTGACCACGTGCCCCTGGCAGTTGGCCAGACCTGCAGTCCAAACCCCGCCCTGCCGCCTTCTCGCTGGGTTACTTCTGGCCAGTCGGTGGGACTCTCTGAGCCTCAGCGTTCTCAGCAGGACCACGAGAGTAATTAGAACAGTGCCTGTGGCGAAACGAGAATCAGATCGTGCATTGAAAGAACTTGGAACCCAGAAGGCACCCAGGACGCGTGGCTTCCCTCCTTTTTAGGGAGAGGAAGGGGGAGAGGCTGCCTGTGTTGAGGCCCCTTAGCCTGGAACCGGATGTAGCCTATGCCTGACTTGGATCCAGCTGGGGTGGGGGTGGGGGTCGGCGATGGGGGCGCTGCTGTAGGGAGGCAAGGAAGGTGGCAGGCGGGGGTGGGGGACCCATCCATCCAGAAACATCCATCAACGAAAAAGAAGGGGCCAGGCAGCTCGATCCAGGAGGGGTCTGGCGAGCCAAGAGTGAGGAAAATTGATGCCTGCAGGAGACAAAGGAGAGCGGGCGGCTGGCCCCCAGGCCGGCTCCTTCCACAGGTGATAAGATTGATGGGCAGACGAAGGAGGCAGGCTGAGTGATAGATAATTTCAAATCGGCGGTAAACACGCTGTGGGGACTCGTAGCCTTTCTAACAAGTGTGACACCGGTGTGGAGGGGAGATGAGGTGACTGATTAGGAAACGAGACAGCCAGAGACCCTTCTGAGAGGCAGTAGCACTTGGCGGTGTTGCCTGGGGAGGGAGGCACGTGGGAAGGAGGCTGGAGGGGGACAGCCATCTGCGTGGGGCCACAGGGCGCAGGCCTCTCAGCCTCTGCCTGTTATTTCCATTCATTCACGTGGCAAATACTTACTGAGCACTTACTATGTGCCACGCACGGGGCTAAGTGCTGCAGATGCACTGGGGACTGACACAGACACGGTCTCTGTCCCATGGGGCCTTGATTCTTGTGGGAGAGACCCTCACTGAACCATCAAATGGATGAACAAGTCAATTTTTCATTGCCTGGGCTTCGCTGAGGGATATAAAACAGGGCTTGGGAAAGAGTGGCGGAGGGCCTGCTTCAGCTGGGGCACTCAGGGACAGCCCCTTTGGGATCACTCAGGGCTGCAGACCCACCTATGAGAGGGAGTTTGTCATTCGAAGAGTGGAGACTTCAGGACAAGCATTCCAGGGGGCCGGGGGTGTGTGGTCTTCCTCCCTCCCTCCCTTCTTTTCTCTCTGTCTTTCCCTCCCTCCCTTTTCTGTTTTACTCCTTATTGAGTATGTTTTGTGTGTGTGTGTTAGGCACATTCAATGAAGCCCTCACAAAAACCCCTATAGATTTATTTTACACTCCCCATGTTACAGACACAAAACGGTGGGGGGGGGGGTATTCCTAAGGAGCTTCAGCCCTGGAGATGGCAGCTGTTCCTGGGGGGGGAGGAAGAACGAACCTTCCACAGGCAGGTGCCATGGGGCAGACACCACGCCAGGAAGTCCATCCATTATGGGTTGGCAAGGGGACACCAGGGGACCCAGTGGTCCGATCACTCCCCTTTGACAGGTGGAGAATTTGAAGCTCTTAGAAGTTAAGTCCCTTGCCTGGGTCACACCGCGGGACTTTTGGAAGAGGCCAGCATCAAAGTGGCAGAGCTGAGATTTGAAGCCAGATTTTGAACGTGACCCGATTCCCTTTCCATTGTGTCACAGACAGTGGTGTTGGAGATCTTATTGTCACAGACCTGGGGGCAACTTTCCTGAACTGAAGAATATGTGTGAAACACGGAGAAGCAAAGCCCCTCGTTATCTGAAGAGAAAAGCAAAATCTATTCTGGCCCTTGCTAATAACTCTGCTGATCACCATCACAGCCACCATCCTGTGCATACTCACTGAGGTTCAGGAACTTTCTCTCCAGGAGTCCTCATGGCAACTCTGTGGGCAGGTACTATCATGCCCACTCTACAGAGAAGAACGATGAGGCCCAGGAAGGTTAAGTAATTTGCCTAAGTTCACACAGGGAGGCACTGGCAGGGCTTCAGCTGGAGTCTGATGCCCTTTCCAGGACCACTGTATCAGTCAGCTAATGCTGTGTAACAAACTCCCCCAAATAGTGTATTATATTCCACTTCTCAGTGGGTTGGCTGGAATTTAGCTCATCCCAGCTGGGTTTGCTTATGCTGCTGTGGATTGGTTGGCTGAAAGGGTCTCACTAGGCTGAGCGTGCCTGGGGTTCCTCAGCCAGGGGTCATGTCCTTCTCATGGTGTGACAAATGTGCAAGAGAGTAAGTGGAAACATTCAAGGCCTGTGCCTAGGCCTGGACACCATCACGTCTGCTGTGTTCTGTTAGCCACGGTGAGTCATGTGGCTGCTCCTTCTTAGTAAGAGAAACTGCGAAGTCAAGTGACAAAGGATGTAGATGGAGGGGAAAGGAGGACGAACCGGGTCCAGTGAGGCCGTCGGCCACGACTGCCCACTGGCCTGCAGCCTGGGTGGGGAGAGACCATGGACAATGACAAGAGAATATCAGAGGAGACCTCAAGAAGGCAAGCACCACCCTGTTTGATTCTAAAAGGTGCAGGAGCTAGAGAAGGCGGCCTCAGGGGGATTTTTGGAAGAGGCCAGATTTAGGTCTCGGGGAGAAGAAAGGAGAAAGGACGTGTGTTAAGTTCAGGAGGAGGCAGGGCAGGGAAATGCCTCGCAAGCTCAGCGGGGCAGGAGCCGAATTCCGCATCATGGAGCTGTTCTACCTAGTGCTCTGCTCTGCACACACTAGGTGCTTAATAAGGAGCAATGAGCAGGTGAGGAGAGTCAAGGGTGAGTGAGGGGGGCATGTTGGGATGCAGGCTTCCTCCTCTCTGGGGAGTTTTGGGAACTTAGGTAACTCTCTCTGGGGTGGCTTCACACAGTCTGGGCCACAGGCAGGAGAAGGGACCACGTGACCCGGCAGTGTGTGCGTGCCCACATGTGTGTTCTTATTGTCTGTCTCCTCCCATTAGCTTGTAAGCTGGTGAAGGGCAGGGATTTCTAACATTATTTTCATTGCTGTATCTCCAGCGCCTAGAACAGTGACTAGTATGTAGTAGGTGCTCAGTAAATATTTGTTGAATGAATGAAGAAATGAGTGAGTAAACTAAATTCTCATACAACCCACCAGGTAGGTACTATGATTATCCCCACTTTGCAGATGAGGAAACTGAGGCTCAGGAGGTCAGTGCCTGAGCCAGGTCCACGGCTGGTCAATGGCAGGCTGTCGGACGTCAAAGCCCCAGGTTTTTCCTCGACTCCAGACAGCCTCTCCTTTCATAGGCAGCACATAAACAGCAGGTGAAGGCAGGAGAAGAACATCCCTGACAAGCCCACACGGTGACTTCCCGAGAGTTCCTGCACACACTTGCCTTGTGCCTGGATCTACTTTGGAGGCCGTCAGCTGCCATTGCCAGGAAGGCGGTCAGGGGTTTAGGGCTCAGCATTTGAGCGGTGCCCTTGGCTGGGTCTTCCTCCCTGCCCTGCTTGCCCCCAGAGAGCGCTGAGCTTCATGTAACCACGTCCCTCTGCAGGAACATCCGACAGGCACGAGACTGAGTTCTTTATTCCCAGCCCTTTGCCAGGCTCCAGGAGACTTGGCCATGTCACGAGGCAAGATGCACAGGGACCAGAGCAGCCCAGACCCTGGACGTCCACCGAGTGCTGCTCCCCCGGAGCCACCCATGGCTCACACAGGTGCCCATCTCAGGGCAGAGCTTTTGCACGTAGAGCTGGCGATGACAGATGTCTGGTGAACAAGACGTCCCACTTTATCCCTCATTAGTTTATGAGACTGTGAACCACTCTGGGCCTCCGTTCCCTTCTCTGGATGACGGGATTGAGAGTCCTCACGTCACAGGGTCATTAGGGAAGGGGATTGCGTGGGATAGGGGTGAGGGGACACTTAGAACACGTCTACCCGGAGTGTGGAAGCACCAGACCATGTCAGTTTTTCTGCTCGTCCCTCCGTCCTGGCACCGAGCTGAGCATTTCTTGGGTAGCCTGTGCAGCCACGTCAGGAGCCGTGGGCGGTGCTCTTACAGACAACCTTCGCCGACAGTAACACTAGTCCCGGTAATGCTGACACATGCTTCCGAGAGCTCATCCTGCACTGGGCATGGGGGGCCGAGTTCCATGCGTGAATCAACTCATTGACTCCTTCCAACAACCCAGTGAGGTGGGTGCTACTGTTCCCACTGTGCAATTGGGGAAACTGAGGCACAGAGCATTTGGATCACTTGGGTCTAAGGCTGGGCCTAGAGAGTGCTCCTGGCTTTTCCTCTGTGGTATTTTATTCCTTCTGGGATCACAGAGTGGGGCTTCCTGGGTCCCTTACTTGCTGCTGGTGCCGGGAAGAGGAGGCCCAGAGAGAGGAGAAAGCCCAGCCTCCCTCCCCAGGCCCCAGCCCTCTGCCCTTCTGATGTCCTTGACCCCACACTGCCAGGGGTCACCCTCTCATCTGTATGGCTCCTGCAGAAAGCCAGCCACGGCTCCCAATGCATCACCGGGTGGCAGTCACGCCAGAGCCGGCGTGTCATTTCCATCCATCTTTCTCCAACCGCTTCCTGTCAGGAAGCGAGGGAGGCCTGGCTGGGGGTGGGGGTTGAGGGGAGGAAGAGGGGAAGATGGATGGGGTGGGGGCTGAGAGGCCAGATGGGAGGAGGGAACAGCAGAGGAGGAAGAGGAAGGTGGAGAGGAAGAGGGGAGAAAAGAAGCGAGAGGAGAAAGAGGGGAGGGAAGGCCCCAGGGAGAGATTGCTAGAGAAGGTGAGAAAGAACGAGAATGATGGAGGGAGGTGGGTGTGATGAGGAAGGCAGGGGTGAGTGAGAGAGGAGACAGGTGTGCAAAAGAAGGCTGGGAGAGGGGAGGCAGGGGTGAGGAAGGGAGGAGGAGAAACAGACCAGGAGGATGCAAGGAGACCTAAGAGGTGTTCTGCTGGAGAAGGCAGGCTGGAGTGAGCTTTGAGGGAGGGGACACCAGTCAAGGGGCAGGGAGGAGGGGCCTTGGAGAGCTGCCAGCCACCCAGTTTATTAGTTTTCTTAATCGGGGCCTCGCCTCAGTGGCCCTGTGCGAACGCTATGGGAGCAGGGGTGGCAGGGGTGTGCTGGTGTGGGGTGTGGGCAGCAGCAGGGTCCCAGAGGACCTGCCTCCAGGACTGAGCCCTGCTTCTTGCCCAGCCCCAGAAGGGGCCCTGGGAAATGGGGGAGGAGGGGAGTCGGGGAGACCCCTCAGCCTCCACTGGTCTGGGTCGAGCTGGTTGGGCCCTATGAGGGCACTGACCCTGGGAGGGGAGGCCTGTGCCTTCATCTGGAGTGACTGCCACCTTCTTCCTCCACTTTGCCAGTCCCACCTGCTCCACAGCCGCCCCTCCTTCAGGAGTCTCTTCTGGCTTCGCCATTCAGGCAGGAGTCCTTCTGGGCATCAGGACTTAGTGCTTATATAGCTGAAGACCCTGAATGAACACAGCAGCCAGGCAGGTAACATATTCAATACATGACAGTGGCTGGTCAGGTTCCCTCAGGGCAATAGGGAGGGTTGGGGACTATGGCAAACTTGAGCTTTACATGTGTCAAAGCAGGGTCCCTATAGGGTCCCAAGAGGAAACAGATGTCATCCTCCAATTAGGATAATCCAGAGGGACAAGGAACGGGCAAAAGCCCATGGGTCTGAGCTTGACTGTTCTAGCCAGGGGGGTCTCCTCCCAGTTCTATTTGGCACAGGAAGCTGTTCCCTGCCTCAAGGCCTTTGCACTTCCTGTTTCCTTGCCTCTGAATGTTCTTCCCATGGCTCTCGAAAAAAGCTGATTAATTCTCCTTTTTTGGTTACATGTCCGCTTCTCAGTGAGTTCTCCCTGACCACTCTAACTAAGTCTCTTTTATTATTGCCAATTAAAGTGTCCGGTCCCACTCCTGCTGGCAGGACATATTTCATAGTGACGCATTCATTGCTGATTTGCCCCCCCCCAACTTACCATCGACTCCATGACATTAGCAGCTTTGTCTTAGTGTCCAAAGAGCCTCACACATAGTAGGTGCTCCACAAATGTTTCCTAGCGGAATGATGTGTAGGAAGAAAGAAAAACAGTTTTATAAATAATGCTGTTCTTATATGTATAGAATCGTTAAAGATATGAAGGGGAGCAGTGAAATTTTTGGTTACACTTACCTGCTTTTTATGGGAGAAACAGTCTACCATGTGAGGGACATTGAGGCTTGGGAGGTGACCATAGGTCACAGGGTCAGCAGGGAGATTTGAGGATCGATGGTCATGTGTGCCACGGGGTTGGGGCACACTGAGTAATATTTCCTTCTCTCTGCCAACCCAAGCCTGGATGGGTAACTGCCCAGTGGGCTGTGGGGCAGGGAGAAGTGAGAAAGGGCTGAGAGGAAGCTGGAGACCTCAGAGGTCAGGAGCACACGGCCCCCACTCTGCCGCTTTCTAGCTGTGTGTCCTCGGGATGTGACTTAACCTCTCTGAGCCTTATTCCCTCATCCATGAAGCAGGTGTAATGACAGACCTCCTAAGGCCAGGGCGCAGCTTAAGGAGGCAGTGCACCCGACGTGGGCACAGAGGAGCAGCTCGGGAGCTGTCAGGGGTGTGGCCACCGGGTACTGTGGCCACCGGGTACTGTAGCCCGAGGTGCAGCGTTCTGCAGGAGGAAGAGAGGAGACTCTCCTCATCCCGAAGCTAAGGCATAGTTGGCACCACAAAGCTGAAGCAATTTGTCTGCTTTGTCTCCACTCAGTGGGTGTCCTGGAGGGACTGATGGGGACCAGGAGCCCTGGCTTTGGGCCTCTTCTCCACCTCGCTGGGTGCTGGCAACCGTTCAACAGGAGATTATTCCTCGGGAAGTTTCCCAGCCCTTCGGAAGCATGGGCAGCCATGGTCCCCATGCAGCTGTCTTTGGAAAACATCCCAGAGACAAACCTCGGGGGTCAAATGAAAAGGTGTCCCCTTTCCTCCTAGGTCTCAGGAATTCCAGGGGCCAGCGGGGGCGAGGATGGAGCCTCTTTCTGGAGAAGAGGCATCCTGGGAGTGGGGGAGCTTCTGGGTGATTCCAGAAAGAGCACTGGATTAGGAGGTTTTGTTTCCATCGCAGATAACACTATATAAACATCGTTGTGCATCCATCGTTTGGCTTCTGAGGAACTGCTTCTCTTAGAATACTTTACAAGGGAGGGTTTCATGCATTGGGCAGGTGCCGGTTATTCCCTATGGACTCATTTATTCTCCACCTTCCTCTGCCAGACCCTGGGCACTGGGAGGCTGATCCCTACTGAAAACACTCGGGGCTTCCTTGCTTTCTGGCCTCCGCAAGGCTCAGCCAATGGGAGGCTCCAGCAGGAGGTTGGAGGCCAGAGGCAAGGCCAGGGCATCTCTTCCAGGATCCCTTCCTGCTTTCATGTCTTGAGCCCTGGTTGTCCTTCCAGATGACAGCTTCTGAGATCTGTCCTCAAGCCCTCACTGTGGTTTCAAGTCCTGGGTCCTCCCCTTCAGCACTGGAGTGAGGGACAGCGTCCCACTCCCACTTTTCTCTGGGTCCCTTCCTTGCTGGTTCTCCTCACCCTCCATAACCCGTCCTGTCATTAAAGCCTTTTCATTTGAACCATCTGGGCATGAACTCTGTTTCTGAGGTCTTGATGGATACCTGGGTCTACCACACGGCGTGACATAAACATTTCCACGGTCACTGCTGTGCGTGGGTTTCCCCAAGCTCGTACTGATGGATCCCGCTGCAGGGGAACCTTGCCCGCACGGTGTACCAGCAGTATTGTGAGTCCCGGCTGCTACAGTTTTCAAAAAGAGTGTAGGGTTTGTACACAGCAACTCAAACTTTTAACGCGTCTTGATTGGAGAATGACTAGGGCGGCACCAGGGTTCTCGACAGGTGATAGTTTTGGTCTCAGGGTCCATTTGACAATGTCTGCATTTTTGGTGTCTCCCAAATGGGGAGGGGTGGTGCCTCTGAAGTCTAGGGGATAGAGCCCAGGGGTGCTGCGAAACACCCTACAATTCACCAGACAACCTCCCACAACAAAAATGAGCCGGGTGCCAATGAGCCAGGAGTGACACCGTGGGCTACTCCCTGCCCACCGACCACGCGCCCCATCACCCATCTTCCCTTTGCTGGGGCCATCCGTCTGCATCCTTTTGTCCAGTCATTTGTTTTGTGGTCCAGCTGATGTTCCTCGTCAGCCTGGTAAGGGGCTTTTCTCCTGCCCTGTTGCCCCCATTGGGTTTTGGTGAAGACCAAAGGGGGTGACAGGCAGGAAGCGGTGTGGAGAAGTACAAATTGCCTTACAAATCAACCTCACTTACAGTTTCTGAGCACCTACTGTGCATTGGGGCAGGTTGAATCAGGAGCTCACTGTCCTGGAGAAGTGTACCAGGTAACACATGTAACCCAAGAGGGGCCATGGGACATTAGGTGACATGTGGCCAGAAGGCAGCTCTCAGTGTGAAGCATCCTCAGAGTTGGCTACGGGAGCAGCCGTTCATGCTTGGCCCTGAGGCTGTAGAGCCTGGTGGTTAGATTATTAGCAAGAGTCCGACTTCCTGGGTCAAAGCCTGGCCCCATCCCCCACTGGCTATTTTACTTTGGCCATTTACTCAGAGACACAGGCTGTGTGGACAGATATAGAAACACAAACCACACACGTACAAGAGCCACGCTCACACACACGCACACGTTACAAGGAATCCTCACATGACTAATCACTCCTCGGTGTGTGCGTGTGCGCGTGTGTGTCTATCCCAGCATCCCCCTGGCAGGCACACGCCGGCCAGCCACCACTTGAATTAGCACCAAAGGATTATGGGACCCTGGGCCATTAATCTAGGTGACAAACAGGACTCAGAAGGCATATTTGCACCCCGAAATTGAAAAGATTAGGCCATATTTGTCAAGGATTGGTAGGGCTTTATCGCCTCCACGGCAGATGCTGTTAAATATTCATGAGCCGCATAAGTGGGAGAAACCCTAGCTAGACCTGACGACTTTCCGCGGTAGAGAGAGAGGAGGGGGGAGATTTATCTGAACTCGGCAAGGGATGAAAGGTAGGAGATGATGTGCCCTGGCTTGCTGGGCACAACACACTGATGTGGGGGTGGGGAGGGCGGGGAGGCCCCCCTGCCCCCGCTGCTTTGTGAGGCTGGGGGCTGGGCACGGGAGGGGGCGAGGAGGTTGTCCCTCTCTGGGCTCTTATCTCATTGCCTCCTCGCCTGCTGCCCCCCATTAGATGAGCTCCTCACCTCCCCATCTCCTCAGGTTCCAGCCCAATGCTCACCATGCGGTCAGGAGGCATTTAATGGTGGGGCGGATACCTCCTTAGCCTGGATGGGTCCCCTTGGAGAAAGGAATGGCATAAGGGTCCCACTGCCCCATCTTGAGACTGGTTCTGAGATTGTTCTAGAAACCGGTCTGAGTGTATGAACACCTGTTAAAGGATCAAGAGTCAGCTCCAGGTCCAAATCCTGGCTCCGTCACTTTTTAGCTGTGGGAGCTTGAAGAAGTCACCTAACGCGCCCTGGTCTGTGTCTTCATGCGGAAAGTGGATTTGAGGGAGAGAGTACCCACCTCCCTGCGCTGTTGGAGGATTAGGCCAAGCTGTTGGTGTGGTGCCTGGCATACAGTAAGTGCTCAGTAAATGGAAGGAGTCTGTGATGTATGGAGGGCTCGCTCTGAGCCAGTCACCGTGCCCAGCTGGCACAATCCCAACCGGAAACCCAGACATCGGGCAGAAATTAGACAGTGAAGTTCTGCTGCCCGATAAGGTAGCTACTAGCTGCATGTGAGTGTTTAAGGTCAAAGTAATTACAATAAAAAGATTCATTTCTGCTGCCACAGTAGCCACATCCCAAGTCCTCAAGAGCCCCACCCATGTGGCTGCCACAGGGGATGGCCCGGGAACAGATGAGCCCACCGCTGCAGAGCCCGAGTGCACAGCACCATACGTAACCCTCCTCCGGCTCCGAAGGGCTAAGATTCTAGGGGCCTGGCTGCCCAGTTTGCTGGGCAGAATTTGGACCTTGGAGGGTAACTCTGACAGACAAACCCTGGGTTAAACAAAGGGAAACCGATTTCTGTCCTGCAGGACTTGTCAGAGCCTTTACTGTGCCCTGGGTATCGTGAATGGAGTATACAGTATTTCCCACGTGATTGGACCACCAGATCTTTTTCTCCACTTCAGAGCATCTCTTGGGAGTAGGGGGCTCCCTGGAATGCAGAAGAATTATCCCCTGTACATCAGGGGTCCCCAACCCCTTGGCCATGGACAGGTACTGGTCCATGGCCTGTTAGGAACCGGGCCACAAGGGAAGCTCGCCTGAGCTCTGCCACCTGTGTTCACACCTCCCCCCCATCTACTTCCTCCCACCCCCCACTCCCCCAGTCCACAGCTGGAGGTGAGCTGCTCCACACCTCCTGACACCCCCTAACTCTGCCTCCTGTCCTCCTGCCCCTCCTTTCCATCCAGGGGAAACACCGGTCCCTGGTGCCAAAAAGGTTGGGGACCGCTTCTGTACACAGTACTTTCTGTGTCCCCCTCACATGTGATAACCATTCATTCCCTCCCCGCCCCACACACGGGGAAAAGACCAGAGTGAAAGTTCAACTGGTTTACCGCTTCCCTCCCACACATCCATCTAGAAAGAAAGGGAAGCGGGGGTGTGGAAGAGGAGAAAGGAGGGACAAGGTTAAAGACTGTCCGCCCGGGCCATGGCCTCACCAGCTCTCCTCCATCCAGGGCCACCAGCCGCTGGCCCCTCCGAGTCCAGTCCTGCCCCCGCCCCGGGGTCTGGGGAGAAGAAAAGGAGTGTGCAAGAAGACAGGCGAGGCAGTGCACGCGGTGGGGCCGTGTATTCTTTTCCTCCGTGACACAGCGAGCTCTCTCGCCGGCAAAATGTCCCTTGATCTATTTCTCCTGGTGGTGATTTCAACAACAACAATAACAGAAATCCATCATTTCCTTAGCGGGAATGGAGGGCGGTGGGGGTTTGTTTTTCTTCTGGTGTGGACAGAAAGCTCTTTATTCTCTCCTTGTTTGGGAAGACTTCAGCCAGAGGAGCCCAGCCGGGGGCCTGGGAAGGGGGCAGGGGTGAAGAGAGTGCGAACCAGTGAGTCCCAGCGGGGCCTCTGACCTTGGGCAAGCCACCGCCTCAGTTTGCTCTTCTCAGAAATGGGGAGAGCCACCTGGCAAAGAGGGAGGGAGGCAGACAGAACGAAGCGGCCTTGGGAGTGGAAGATAATGGGCCAGCTGCTACCAGTGGTGACATAATAGTGCACCCCGGTGGCTAGTGTAGTGCTGGGCGTAGTAATGACGGATTTCACGTTCCGGGCGCTTGCCTTGTGCTGGGTGTGTTTATGTTCCTGATCTTTGGGATTTGCCAGTTAACCCTGCGGAGTGGGTCCCTTCACATCCGTTTCCTGCATAATAAAAGGAGGTTCAGAGAGGTTAGGTAGCTCACCTAAGATCACAGAGCATGCAAGCAGTGGTGTCAGGACTCAAACGCAAGGCTCTTTGAATCAGGACCTTGTGGCTTTATCCACCCAGCCAGTGGTTCTCCAAGTGTATCAGCACGCCCTGGAAACCTGTTAGAAATGCAGATTCTCAGCTCTCACCCCAGACCTGCTGAACCCTAAATGCTGGGTGGGGCCCAGCCCTCTGCTTTGTACCCGGCCCGCTCCAGGTGACCCGGGTGCACGCAGGCACCCAGCCAGCCCCGGAGTGCGGGAGCAGCACTCCCCGTTGTTACTGTTCCTCCCGCATGCTGTTTCTGTCCAGCCACAGAAGCTCACAGCCAACTAGGAGAGCAGAGCCAGCCGTCGCTGCCTTCTGCTGCCTCATATTCCTGACCTCTTCGAAGGAAAGGCAGGAAGGGCTCGGGGTCTGGGCTGGGCTCCACCACTCACCAGCCAGGTGGCTCAGGGCAGGTGGCCCTGGACAGAGCCCCTGAGACGGAGGCGGGCATGCCAGTGGGTTACAGGGTGTGCTCTTGTCTGGTCACCTATGAGGAAGGGAGGTCAGCAGGACAAGCAAGAGGACAAGTCAGGCTGTGAGGTAGTGGCAATGGTGACCTCAGCTCATGCCAGGAGAGCTTGGGAGGTGGGGTGGCCTTTCAGAGGTGCCCTGGATGGAAGCAACAGGGGCTGGGCCTTCATCCTCCCTGCACCACACCGGGCACTGAGTTTGAGCTGCTCTGGGAGGGCAGGGGCCTGACCAGGGTGCCTCAGGCAGGCCCTGGGGAGGGCTGACCTCCCGGGACCATGGCCAGCATCCAGGGCCTAAGGCTCAGTCTGGGGGTCTGGGTGGCCCATGCTGGCATCCATGGCACGGGGCACAGGACTTCTCCTCCGCTTCTTTGCCTGCAGCACAAGAACAAGGGTGTGTTTCCTCCCTGGGGAATTTGATAGAAGGACAGGACGATGACATGATGGTAGTGGCTCCAGTGCGTGGGCTGTGTGCTACACACCAGGGTGCCCCTGAAGACTTCCCACGCAGCCACCAATGCTGCAGCGAGCTCTCGTCCTCACCCAGCTGGGAGCTGGGAGCTACGGGGACTCCTCTCTCGAAGAGGGGGAACAGACCCTCAGAGAGGGGCTGTCGTTGGCCCAAGGTCTCTCAGCACTGAGGGGTACAGCTGGGCTTCAGAGCCCACCCTCCCCACTGCACTCTCCTCCCGCACCCCAGTGGAGGTGACAGGTGCTGTGCAGGTGACAGAGGCAAGCTCTCCCACCTCCCCTCGGGAGCGAACACTTTGGGGGATGGTGTGTGTGCAGCTACGTGCACACATGCAGTTGCCCGTCCCGATTCGCCTGGCTCCTACCCTTGGGGTGGACCATGACCGCCAATGTCCATACTGGGGGAACAGAGGCACCAAGTCCACGAGTCCCGGCTGCCCCTGGACTCTCAGCCTGCGGCCGTCTTCCCGGGCCTTACGACTTGAGGAGGCTGCATGGCGGAGCTGGAAAGACCCCATGTGGACAGGGGACCTGCTCTGCAGGCCACATGTTGAACGAGGACCTACAGCCAGGACTCATTGGCTGACTCAAGTTGGGGGTGCCCAGGCTGGTCACCCTGATCAAATATACCCAGTTCTTTAAATCTGGCCCCTTATCTCCTACCCTTGCAGGGATGGTCCTTCTGGTCAACCTTGGCCCCAGACATCCCTTGGGTGGGGGAATGTGAAGGTAGAAATTTCGTTTGTCTTCTAGATATAATCCCGTGTAACTAAGCAAAAGGAAATCAGTGGGGCTGCCAGCCAGGAGAAATCGCAAGAAACAGGAAACCCCTAGACCAGGGCCTTAATACCCATGGGGACAAGTTCAGCCCGCGGCCTGTTTTTGTCAATAAAGTTTTACTGGAACACAACGATGCCCATTTGTATTGTCTTCACCTAACAACTGCCAGAGTCCAGTCCTTGCGACAGAGATAGCGTGGCTGGCGAAGCCAGACTTGTGTACTCTGGGGCCATTTGCAGGAGACGTTTGTATCCTCCTAGGTGCCGCCAGGGTGGGAACTGTGCTGGAGACTTGAGTTGGGCGGGAAGGGGCCAACGGGGCACTGGGGCCAGCTGGGGACCGTGTGGGGAGCCTGAGAAGCGAGCCCCACCCTCCCTGGCAGGCAGCTCTTCGCCCAGCCCAGGCCCTGGGCTTCGAGCCTTCTGCCGCCCCCTCCCCTGTGCCTTGCTCACTCCAGTGTCCCCCGGGTCTCCAAGAGTGTCTGACACTGCAAAGACCACTCCATAAATATTTAGCAAACGAATGCCCAGATGATTCTTTGACTCACTCTTCACCCTCAGGCGAGTCTCCCGGACTCTGGGCCTCAGTTTTCACACCTGGAGAATGACCGTGACCCAGGTCCCTGGTGTTCAGGTCTGTGAATCCTCTTTCAAGGCTTTCCCTCTTTCTAGGGAAGGGGGAGGTGGGGCTCAGGGTTCAGGGTCTGCTTCAGGAGCCGCTGCCAGGAAAGCCACGTGGAGAAGAAAGCCAAGGAGGTGCCAGCGAGGACACGGAGTCAAGAGGGGCAGCGGGCGACGGCGGAGGGAAGACAAAGGGGAAGGCTCAGGAGCGGGGAGGCAGATGGGAAGGAGTGGCCCCTGGTGGGACCGCGGGGAGGCCGGCCGGCCACAATCACAGGCCCAGCAGTGGAGCGTGATGCCACAAGCAGAACTCCAGCTTTCGGCGGAGAATGAGACCGGGAGCTAATGAGCTCGGGAGGTGCAAAGGACGTCTTCGTGTTAATTCCTGCTCCCTGGGAGCAGCCGGGGAAGGGCGAGAGGAGAGGGGGCCTGGGCCCAGGCTGGGCAGCTGGGCCCCCACTCGGAGGCTCGGCCAGCTGGTCAGCCGCCGGCTGGGGCTTTATGCCAGGCCTGTGGACACCCTGGCCGGCCAGCCAGCCCACTCACCCACTTCACCCTGATGTCTCTGGCTTTGGGCAGGGAACAGGATGGGTCACCCTGTGGCTCGGTCCCTGGAGCAAAGGCTGTGACGGTCGTGAGCTCACCTGGAGCCGAGTCAGCCCAGCGGCTTCCCTGAGCTCAGGCTCAGACAGCCAACTGCATCTTCCAGGTTTAAAACATATTCAGCTCTTCCCCATCACCACGACTAGCATAACCACAAGGATAACAACGAGGGCGGTGGTGATAACAACAGCTTCCTGTTCACCAGCCTCTCCTGAAATCTCACAGCGGCTCTGGGAGGCGGACAGGGGTGTCGAGAGTCAGGGTTTTCCATCCTTGGCATGGCAGACATTTCTAGCCGGGTCATTCCTGGTGGCGGGGCTGTCCTGTGCATTGTACCATGTTTACCAGCACCCCTGACCTCTGCTCAGCAAATGAGAGAACTGAACCCCACCCCCTGAGACAATCACAATGTCCGAAGAGCTTGCCCGGTGTCCCCTGCGGAAGAGGGGACGCCGCTCCTGGCGTAGAGCCACTGACTAAGCGCTGCTCTGCAGACGTGGACACTGAGGCGCAGGAAGGCGAACATCAGTCTCAACAGGCCCCCCGGCCTCTCCACTCAGCCGCTTTCTGGGATTTGTTACTTATGTTGTCAGATAGGACATTCCAGATCTTTTTCTGTGCATATATTTACAAAACTGGGATCAGGCTGAACATGCCACTTATGAAACCTGCTTTTTCTCACATAACAGCCTAGCACATACATGGCTGGGTGAGAAAAGCAAGTTGCTGCTTGGTGAGTCTGGCACGACACCCTCGGTGCAAACACACACACATACACAGGCACACGCAGACGCACGCAGACATGTGCAGACGCACGCAGACACGCACGGGTATGCTGGCACCTGCACAGGAACTGTCCGGACAGACGTGCACAGCACTGTGATCAGGGGCGATGGCCTCTGAGACTGGAGCCGTGGGGCGGGGGACCGGAAACTCTAAGCTTATGCTACACACTTCTGAACTGTTTGAGTTTTTACATCAACCACACGTTTCTTTCTTTCTTTCTTTTTTAAAGGTTTTATTTATTTATTTTTGGAGAGGGGAAGGGAGGCAGAAAGAGAGGGAGTGAAACATCAGTGTGTGGTTGCCTCCTACGCACCCCCCACTGGGGACCTGGCCCTCAACCCAGGCATGTGCCCTGACTGGGAATCGAACCAGCCACCCACTGGTTTGCAGGTCGGCACTCAGTCCACTGAGTCACACAAGCCAGGGCCCATGTATTTCCTTTTAAAGGTAAAAACTAATAAAATGACCCGGAGGTCGCCCTTGGATGGTTCCTAGACACAGAACATAGATTTTTAAATGCAGCAGGACCCTCCATTGCACGGATGTGCTCTTGTGAATCACACTGTTTCCTCTGCTTGGAAGTCAAGGTGGCCCCGGGCTTCCCAGCGATATGCAATGTTGCAGTGAAGCCAGATCATCCGAATGGGAGCTGGGGGCGGGCGCGGGGGCGGGGGGCAGACGGCTAGGGTTCCGCTCAGCCCTGTGAGAAGCACTTTATACCATCATCCCATTTAACCCTCTTAGCACCTCTGTGGGGAGATGCTACTGTAGTGCCGCTGTACGAATGAGGAATAAGACATTAGCAAGGTTAGAGAGTCATGGAAGAAATATTAGTTCTACCACCATGTGATTCCACTTCTGGGTATTTAAATGTCTGGAAGATACAGAAACACCAATTTGAAAAGATATCTGCACCCCTGTGTTCATTGCAGCATTATCTACGAAGCAGCCAAGGTATAGAAACAGGTGAGTGTCCATCGATAGATGAATGGATAAAGAAGATGCACCTGTATATAACGGAATACTACTCAGCCATGAAAAAGAACAATATCGTGCCATTTGCAACAATATGGATGGACCTTGAAGGTATAATGCTAAGTGAAATAAGTCCGAAGGGGAAAAATGAATACCATATGATTTCATGTACATAGGATCTCAACAACAACAAAAAAACCCAAACCCAAACAACAAACAAAATAAAATGGAAACAAACTCATAGATACAGAAAACAGATTCCTGAAGGGGAAGAGGGTTGGAGGATGGGGGGCAAACGCGGCAAAGGGAGGCACCTGCAGGGTGAGGGACAGGCTTTTGAAGGTGACCCCTTGGTGGTGCGTATAGATGTCAAACTATAATGTGGTGGGCATGAAACTTACGAAAAGGAAAGAAGGAAACAGTAGTTTCAAACTATCTCCTCCCTCAAGTGAGTTGGGATTGAAAGAAAGCGGAAGAGATACTGACTGCACCAGAGTTTGGTTCTGGCGCCCACGCGAGTCCCCTGGGGGTCGGGATGAAAAGCAGATCCTCTGGGGCTTGCAAGGGAGAGTGTTGGGAGGTGGCTGGGCTGTGACAGGCGGCACAAGGGGTCCTGGACACGCATGTTCTGAGCCTTGACTGTGGTGGCATTAAAATAGTACAGAGCTGAAGACACGGCCAATGAGTGAAAACGCCAAGTGAGAAGGGAAGGCCGGCGGAATCGGGATGGCGGGAGCAGGTCTGTTTCCGGCCTGTGAACTGGGCGAGCATCTGGCAAGACGTTACCCTTGGGGGAAGCTGGGGGAAGGGTACACGGGGTCTGTCTGCGTTATTTCTTACAACTGCCTGTGAATCTACACACGTCTCAAAATGAAAAGCAGGGGTGGGGAACCCCAGATTCCGCTTTAGGAGGTCTGGGCTAAACTGTGAGACTCTGCAGTTCTAGAAACTCCCCGGGGCTGCTGCTGACCTTGACCAACCAAGGTCTTACAGCTACACTTCTCAGTTGGGTGGCCACCGTCATAGGTGGTGGCGGAGACCTGCAAATGTGGCCCATCGGACTGAGGGGACAGTAAGCCTAAGACACACACTCGGCTTCCCAGTCAGCATGAGAAAGAAAATGTCCACTCTCTCACCAGCAGTGTCCCATCTTACGATACACAGAGATAGCAGTTGGGATGCTCACTCCCTGTCCCAATCTGCCTGGCTCTCTGGGTGGGTCTTTGTCCCTCACTGTGTCTCTGCTTTCCCTGTGTTGGTGTGTCTCACTCTGCCTCCCTGTGCATTTCCGCCTTGTCTGTCTCTGCCCCTCCAACTCCCTCCTCTACCTCTCTCCCTTCTCCTCCCCACCCTCCTCATCAAATTCCAGCTCTCCCACCCACTCTCTCCTGCTCCCTTTTTGGTTAGACATGCCTCTCCCACTCCGATCGCACACACAGTCACACACAGTCACGTTCACGAGCGCCAGCTTGCACGCCCCACTCCAAGCATCCATCAGCCCCATCATCTCCCCATTAAAAGCCTTCTGGCCCCCGCACCCCCGCCTCCCAGGGCAGTGGGCACCGGTGCCAGGGTCTGCCCGGGCACGGCCAGCCTGGATTGGGAACAGGCGCCTCCTGGAAGTCGGAAGGGGACGGGGACAAGACAGGGGCTCGGAGGAGCAGAAGGTGGCGGAGAGAAAAGCGAGGCGCTCCTGAGCATGTGGCCAGATATGATTTTAATAAACTCGGCACACCCTGCCCTCACGCCAGCTGCCGCACACCCTCCCTCCTCCCGTGGATCTCATTTATTCCTCATTAGCAAAATCACCTGTTTGTCAAATGGGGACAGCTCGGTGAGACATTAAATTGCGCTGAAGTGGGGGGGGGCTTGGGGGCCACTGCAGGGGGCGGGGAAGGCAGCAGGGGGGTAGTGGGGCGAGGCAGGGAGAGGGATGGAGGTGACTCAGGCTCCAACTCTGCTCTGACCACAGGGGCAAGTCCGCTGGTGCTGGCAGCCCCGCCCCCGCTCCAAGAGCTGGCCAATATCCCCAGGGGACCATGGGAGTGGACTCATTGTCACATCATGGGCTCGAGCTGGGGAGAATCAAAGTTTTTAACAACACCAGCTAGGGAGAGGGCCAGCCCAGGCTGTCTGGGGGAGGCAGGAGCTGGGGGGCCCACTTGTACCCTGGCATGGAAGAAAGAGTGCAGGACTGATTGATCTACATGCAACTGAGCAGCTGCGCATTTCTCTAGCAAGGAAGAGTGGGATCTCCCCACGGCTAAGCACATGGGTTCTGGGTTCGAATCCCCGTTGGGCCGCTCTCTGGCTGTGCAAGCCCAAGAAAGTCACTTCACCTCTCTGAGCCACCCCCTCAGCTGTAAGACAGGCTAGTTTTAGTCAGTACCCACTGCATGGGGTTACCCTGGTGATAAGTCAACGAGACCACACAGAGGCAACACTTAGCCAGACACCTGGGCCCCAGAAGATGATCAGATGCTCCTTCTTTGACCACATCTGCCTGCAGCTGTTGGGGAGGCGGCTGTAATGTCGCCTGACTCAGCATTGCCCTCTGCTTCCTCCTGACAGCCCTCTCCCTGGCTTTCAGGCACCCCCACAATCACCCTGTTGCTCCACGAGGTCAGGGCCTGAGGCTCACCTGGAACACACGTCCAGGAGCTGACTATTGACTGACTGATGGAGCCATCACCTCCTGCCTCTCTGGCCACCGTGTCCCTGATGGCCCCCTCCTCCAGCGCTTTAGCCCGGGACTGTCCAATACAAGTATTAACGCAAACCACCAACATCACTTTACATTTTCCAATACCCACCCCTTTAAAAGCAGAAAGGAACAGGTGAGGTTAAATGTATTTGTCTATTTTATTTAACCCCATGCATCCGAAGTACTATGTCTGTATGTAATAAAGTTTAAAACTACTGGTGAGACATTCTACTTTTTCATGCTGACTTTGAAACCGTCTGACGCTTACCGCTCCCTTGGTCGGATGGGCCACGTCTGCGGTCTCAGTCACCACCTGTGACCGGTGGCCGCCCCACTGACGAGCATAGTTGCAGACCTTGTCACATCCAGTTACCAAGAAGCACCAGGTGGGCTGGGGGTTTCACACGGGCCATGTCACTGTTCCCACCCTGCCCTGTACACCTGTCGGTCCTCTGTCCCCACTGTCACCATCCTCCTTCTCTGTGTGTCTCTGTTCCTGTCACTCCCTGTACCCCTTTCCTTTTAAGGGCAATTTCGTCTATCTGCCTTTTTAAAAAAATATACATTTTACTTATTTATTTTTAGAGAGGACAAAGGGAAGGAGAAAGAGAGGGAGAGAAATATCAGTGTGTGGTTGCCTCTCGCGCGCCCCCCACTGGGGACCTGGTTTGCAACCCAGGCATGTGCCTTCACTGGGAATCCAACTGGCGACCCTTTGGTTCGCAGGCCGGCACTCAATCCATGGAGCCAGACCAGCCAGGGCTTTTTAAAAAGATGTATTTATTTATACCTGTCTTGTTAAATCTTTGTCATTTTCCCTCTGGGTGCTAGGCACATGCGTGGCCCCTCCCCCACCAGGCAGGCTGGTGCCCTCACTCCCCCAGGTCTCTCCTGCTCCTCACTCATTCTGTCTCCTCTCTCCCCAGCTCTGCTCTCTCTGCTCAGCTCTCTCTCTGTTCAGCGTCTCTCTGTATCTGCCTGTCTCTTGGGTTCTCCGTCTCTCCCCCACCTTCCTTGGTTTCTGCCTCTTCTGTCTATTTTGTTGCCCCTGCCCTGCCTTTGCCTCTTTGCCCATCTCTCTGGCTCTCAGTCTCTGTCTCACTCAATGCCTTGCAGTCTCTTAATGTCTCTTCCCCCCCCCGTAAGACAGGAGTCCCACCCCCTTGGAGGCTGTGACCCTCCAGACCCCCCACCCTGTCCCCAGCACATTGCCTTGCACACACCTGCACCCCAGACTCCAATGGACACGTTGCACCCACAACTCACGGCCCCCACCGCAGACATCAGCCCTGCGGATCTGCCCTGTCTCCCTTCGGGCACAAGGAGCTTTCCCCTGCACCAGCTCCGAGCCTGAGCCCAGGGTACAGCACACAGTAGGTCTTCAGGAATGGTTTTGAGGAGGGATTGCTCTGGCTCTTTCCTGCTTCTCTGTAGATTCACCCCAAGAAATGCACCCTCCCTGGGTGTGGAGGAGGGAGCGGCACACGCGGGGGGCCCCCCCCCACTTTCCTGACAGTTTTCCTGTCTCCAGCTGTCTTCCTTCCCATCCATCATTTCCTCTTTTCCGCTCCCTCCTCAGTCCTGCACCCCCATTGCTCTCGCTCAGGAGAGCAGGGAGCTGCCCAGCTCGGCCTCCTCCTCCCGGGCCCTCCCCCCACCTCCATCAAAGCCAACAGCCTCCCTCCAAGCCGCATTCATCAGGCAGCCCCCCTGATAGGGAGGGAGGCGTCTGGAGAACCGAGATGGGAGATGATTACAGGACACGCTTAGAGCCCAGTTAATAGCCCAGAAGCTTCACAAACACCCCAGCTCACCTGACACCCCTCCCCACCCGCTACCTGCCCCAGGCTGGGGCTGCGGAGGGGAGGAGGGGGCAGCGTGTGCTCCTGAGAGTTCTCAGGGCTTTGCATCCCGAGGAAGGAGGAAGGACGCTCAGCTCGAAGTTATACCACGATACTCTCTATTGTGAGCTTTTATCCAGGTTCAGATCTTTAAAAAGCAATTTCAAAAACTCCACCACAGAACGGAGACTGCAACACTGCAAAGCAAAATAAAACCTGCATAGAAGAGAAAAGGAAATAAGCTACAGTGTTCACAGTGGCTGTCTTTGAGTGGTGGGAGTCTGAGTAAAACATACATGCTTTCCCTCGTTTTTTGTGTTTCCCAAACATTTCTTAAAGGGCATCTTAAAAAGAATTCATTGTTTTCAAATGGCTGTGTTTGTCCGGCCATCTGAATATACATACAACATATTGTACACTGATTTAATAGTGCTGTTTGGAAAGGACCTCATTTTCATGTTTAAGTTTTATTTGTATTTTTGAGGAGGCAATACCTTCCTATGGTTTTATAACTCCAAAGTTATGGACAAAGGTACCAAGTGAAGCTGCCACCTCCGTCCCTGCCATCCCCAGCCACCTGGCTCCCCTTCCTGGAGAGAAAAAGCAGCACCTGTGCCTGTGGACGTTTCCAGAGACAGCATCCCATTAGGAATTCAGAAACAGACATACGCTTGCAAGGAGCGAGATACTGCAAGGAGGTCTGTGGCATTGGCCAGTTTTTCTTCCTGCTTCAAGAGGACGTGGCCCTGGACCACGGTGTGGGATTTCCCCAGCCCAGGGAAAGTGGTCTCTCTAGCCCCAGAAAGAACTTCTCCGGAACTCTTCCTGCCAGCCCTCTTGGCCTCTTATTCTGGCTAAGACCGAAAGAACCCCTTTTCCTTTGCAAATGCTCTATTATTCCCAACTGAAAAAACAATGCCTGAATGAAAAGTCGATGGCAACATGTAAAATGGAATTATTTACCATAATCCTATCCTCAGACATACCAACAAGAATGCTTTCCATTAATATTCTGCAGCTTTTTTTTTTGTGGGTGTATATTTTTAAAAGATTTTATTTATTTATTTTTAGAGAGAGGGGAAGGGAGAGAAACATCGCTGTGCTAGAGAAACATCAATCAGTTGCCTCTCTCATGCCCCCAACTGCGGACCTAGCCCACAACCCAGGTATGTGCCCCAACCGGGAATTGAACTGGCGCCCTTTCAGTGTGCAGGCCAGTGATCAGTCCACTGAACCACACCAGCCAGGGCTGGGTGTATATTTCTTAAAGCAGGACTGGGCTGAGCAGAGTAGGTTGCTTTTTCCAATTTTTCACTTAATTTGTCTTCACTTATTTGCCCGTGTCTGTACTGAGAGATCTATCTCATGAAGAAGGCCCATTTCTGAGGGGTGTTTTGGGGGAAGAGAAGGAAACCTTTTGTGCTCTGATGGCCTGTTTCTGTGGGTGGTGACAGCCAAGCTAGGTGACCCAAGGCACCTGATGCTTTGCTTGGAAGGAAGGAGGCCCAGAGGTGCCAGAGGAAGGAATGCCCTTCTGCCAAGCAAGAAACACCAATTTGCAGAAAGGATGAAAGGGCTGCCTTGGTCTAATCCAGCAGCCGTGGCCCAGACTTAGTACTAGCTGGAGAGGGTCTGAGAAGACGGTATGGCTCACCTTCCTGAAACTTCCACTGGCATTTAGGCTGCCAGAGGTGACCTGGACTTGGGAAATCTGAAGACAAAGATGACATGGGAGCCAGGAGACCGGATGTAGTTACAGCTTGGTGTGACCCATAAGATGCTCCACTCCCCATCTGCAGAATGAGAGTGTGGAGTGGACATCAGCATGTAATGAGTGCTTAGTAGATGCCAAGTGCTGTGCTGAGTAGTTCTTTTTATTTGATCTCATTTTATCCCCAGCAACTCCACAATAGGGACAGTAGGAACTGTTATTACCCCCATTCTACAGAAGAGGAACCAAGACTCAAGGAGATGAGATCACCTGAATGGTAAATGCAGGAGTCAGGATTTGAACTCAGGGACATGTGACTCCAGAGCCCACATTCTTGACTTTCCCTCTCTAAGAACCCAATGGTGTAAGGTTCCATGTCTTATGCTGACTTCTCCACAAGGACACCCACCAAATGGATTGAGAATGTGAGGGTGACTTCAGTGGGCTTGGGTTGGCCTTTCTCTGCCTTTGTGTTCCTGTATTTCTTTATATTCTGACACTGCTGAGCTCCTGGAGATCTTACTTCTCCTTGCATCTCTAGCATCTTCAGCATTGCCCTGTACTCAGAAGTTCCCAAGAAATAGTTTCTGAATGACTATAAAGGGAAGTCATGCATCAAGCATCTTTTGAACTCCTGTTACATGTTGGGTACTGTGTTGATGCTAGAGATAAATGGGTGAGTGACAGTGAATAGCAATAGTATCCTTTGCTGTGTGCTGTGTAGTTTGCTAAATGGATGTATAAATGCATATATAACATCCACCTGTTTAGTATAAACCTCAAGGCAACCCTAATATGTTCTCATTTTTTATATGAGGGAAGAGCTGAGAGAGTCAAGAACTTGCCTATGGTCACACAACTTATAAATAGTGAGCTGGAATTAGAAGGCGGGTCTGCCAAGCTCCAAAGTGCTCTTTGTCACTAAAGCATATTCTTTCCCCCAGAATCTCTGGCCTCAAGGTGCTCACACCTTGGTTCAGTAGGTAGGATGTGGGCACAAATAACTGGAATAGAAGGCAGAAGGGGTAGGTACCTTTGGAGAACTAGAGAGAATGAATGAATGATATAGGTTGTTTGTGCTTAAAAGATGGAGAGACTATTTGTGCTTGGGGGAACAGCAGAGGTTTTATAAAACACACAGTGGCATTTGCATAGGGAAATAGGTAGGATTTGTACCAACAGAATCTGCAAGGAAGGAGATCAAGGTGGGATAAAGGTCCAGAGGTATGAAATTGCAGAGCAGGTGCAAGGAACAGAGGAGGTGAGTTTTCTTGGGGTGTCGGATGTGAAGGCAGAGAGGAAAGGAAGCAATATTGATTTGCACATAATGTGTATGATTAATTTGAATAGTTTGCCAATTGCTTCTTTTGTGTTTTTGAGGTCATAATCATATCACATATATACATAATGACAATTCTGTCTCTTTCTTTTCAACATTACCCTTCTCTTCTTTTTCTTGCCTTATTGCATTGGTTGATACCGGAAGTACAAGGTTGAATACCAGGGATGGGCCTTTGTAACTTTATCTCAGTCCTGAATGCAAATGGAAGTGTTTTTAATATGCCCTCAAATGGATTGCTTGACGAATTTTTACCAGGAGTGGAAAGTTGAAATTAATTGCATCTGACACATTTATGAGCCTCTTCAGATTCTTTTGGTCTCACCTGCTTTTTAGACCTCAGCTGTTTGCTCAGCCCCAGCCACCATAGCAGGCACCTGATTCCATGAAAGCTCATGCAGTTCTGCTGCCCAAGGTGGATCAGCTGCAAGCCAGAGTCTTTGGCTCCTCTTGCCACTTCTAGACTTAGGAGAAATACCGCTTTTCAGGGTATGGCTTCCCAAGAGGTTTGCAAGGGGTTTGCACAATGTGACCCAGAGATGCGGGAGAGTTAACACAGGAGGGAAACTTTGACCAGTGGGAAACAGGAACTGAGGAGGGAGCTGTGCTGATAAGCCCCCCCTTTCCTCTTTTGCTGGACTGCTCAGGGCAGGCCCATCTGGAGCCTCCCTGCAGATCCGGGCAGCCACCCAGGCCCATCAACCTGCTGTGCTTTTCCAAGAAGTAATGAATAGCAATATATCACTTTGCCTTGTTCCCATCCTCTTCTACCTCAGTTTCCCTTTCCCTCACTCTCACTACCCTGGGTGGGTACCTCCTCCTGAGTTTCTGCTATCTGCAGCCTGGGCCAGGACATTTTTCATATGTCTTTTCAGCACGCGTTGAGATAACCACATCATTTTCCTTTCATCTGATAATGTAGTGAATTACGTCCCGGCTTTGTTGGAAAACACGTTTGTATTCCTGGCATAAACCCTACTGGGCGAGTGGGTCATTTTTGCAAGTGTGTGAGTGTCTATATGCCATGCTGTTGTCTACCTTGAGCGTGGCTATGTGTGCACACCTGGGCACACAGGTACATGACCTCTTGCAGCTGGACCCTGGGCGGCCTCCCCTCTCAGCTTCCAGCCGCGCTTCTCCTCTGCAGACGGAGTCAGGCAGACTGGCAGGTGGAGATGATGGAGGTGGTGGCAGCAGGTCTAAGGAGAGCTGGGAGGGGAGAGAGTGCAGGGAGGGAGGTAATTAGGAACCAGGCGGTATCACAAATCTCCCAGCCGCGCTGACACCCGGGGAGAGTGATCACACACTTGGAGTCAGCCCAGACAAGTGTGAAAGCCCTTCACTCCGTCTCTGGGAAGAAAGGGGAAGGGGAAGATGTCGGCTGGGCAACCACACGACAGCTCTCCCGCCAAGACAGCCCAGAGGTCATCCTCACACTCCCCCTCCCTCAGTGGTGACCTGGGTCAGGGAGCTGTGACGCAGAGGTGTGCAGGGGGCAAGGGAGAGCCCTGCAAGACAAGGGAAAGGGCGAGGAAGGATGCATCCCGGCAAAGGAAGGTGAGGAAAGGCCTCATCGTGGTGTCCAATCAAGGTGGGGAGGTTTCAGCAAGCCCTCAGCAAGCCCAGCCTGCCCTCATCAGAAGTGGCAAAGCGTGTTCCCTGCACTTGCAAAATTAGTCCCCAAGGAAAGTGGAAATTAACATGGGCTGCAAGGCGCCCGTGGACCAGGGGTGAGACGTATATTATTTCTCGACAATCCTGCCATGGGCCCTGTGAAGAAATGGGAGGATTCTAGAGATTCTGCCTCTTTCCTGGTTGCAGCAATTCCCCATCTGGCAAAATGGCCCAAGGGAGCCACCTTCGAGGGCCACGGTGAATCAGGTTCTCACGTCCCGGTGTCTATTCCCTTCTCGGGCCTGCCTCCTCCCCAGAGTGGACACTGGGCGTCTGTAGACGGTGGAGAGCTGGGAAGGTGGGGTCGGCCGTGGGAGTTCTCCATGGCGGGGCTAAGAATTCACACTGAGGATCCTCTCCCATTGTTTGCTCTATTCCCAGAACATTCTAAAATGTCTCCTGATTCAGGGCCTTTGCTCCTGCTGTTCCCTCCGCCTGCAACAACGTTATTTTAGATCTTTGCTTGACTATTTTTTCAAAGGTCTCAGCTCAAATGTCACCTCCTCCGAGGGGGACTTCCTCTGACCAAAGCTGCCTTCTATTACTGTCTTTTTTTCCCTGTAACACTTATTGCTAAACTCCATAAACAAAATGACAAAAAAATAAGCACAATAATTTTTCTCTCCTCCTCCACCATCTCCTGTCCTTAGGTGGTAGATTTCATAAGAACTCAGATCATGTCTGTCTGGATACCTACCAAGGACAGGGCCTGGCACACAGTAGGTGTTCAACTAAAATATTAGTTGAATAAATGGCTAATTGAATTAATGAGCGTAGGAGCCCATGGGCTCTGGAGCCAGGGAGAATCTGGGTTCAAATCCCAGCTCTGCTACTTACTAGCTGGCATGTTACTTAATGCCTCTGTGCCTCAGCTTCCCTGTTTGTAAAGTGGGGGTGAGAGTAGGACCTTTTTTAGGAGGTTGTCATTCCAGGAAGCAATGTAGCAAGTACTCCACACATTCCTACTCTCATCAGTTAGGAATCTTACGCAGAAGGAAAGGGGCCCAGAGGAGGGTGGCCTGTCCCAGGTCGCAAAGCGTGTCAGTGGGGATTGCAGCTTGGACACCCTGCCTCCTGGCTTTCCCTCTTTGGGGGGGGAGCTGGGACTTGAGTCAGCAGGTCACACATAGGATGACACTGTCGGGGCCTGAGCGTGTACAGGCTTCACAGGGTCTTCAGAATGAAAGTAGAGTGTTAGGGACAAGGGCCTTGCAGAGGGTTGGATATGTCCCTAGAGAACACACATGTGTGTTTCAGGGAGCAAAGACAGGGGTGCTTGTAGCAGCACAGACTGTAAGGAGAAAAGCAGAAAGTGACCTACAGATTCTGCTGGTGCAGATGTGAGTGACCTGGGGCCCCACGCAGACTGGAGTGTCTCACGAACCTGGCCGTGTATGAGAAGGGTGAGTTGTAGAAGGAAGCAGACAGCGGTCAGGGGCAACTTTGCCTGTCCTCACCCCCAGGGACATCGGTGATGTCTGGAGACATTTTGGGTTGTCACAGCTTGGGGAATAGTACTTCTGGCATCTACGGGGTAGAGGCCAGGGATGCTGCTCCACACCCTCCTCTGCACAGGACAGCCCCGATCACCCCCCCCCAGAATCGTTTGTCCCCAAGTGCCCACGGCACTGAGGCTGAGACGCCCTACAGAGCTGACACCAGGTACCTAGAGTTCAAAGACATGTTATAGAAACCACGTTGTTTAGGGATGCACACATTTTAGCAGATTCTAAAGAAATGCCTTCCATTACACTGTGTTGCCCACAGGACAAGATTCTGGGGGTGTTCCCACAGGGTCAGATGGCCCATAGTTATTTGTCAAATGAATGAAATAATGACCGAGAAATACCACATTCAGAATAGTGGCATTTCAGGGTGGAATGAAGATTTTTAAAAAATGCTTTTTTGAGGTATGCCTTACATATTTTGTAATAAGAAAAAGAATGGTTTTTATCCCCTGGAGGTGAGGGGATAAAAACAAACAGCGTGTCCTGTCTGTTTTTGAAGAAAAATGCTTCTCAGGTCTGGGCTCCCCCCCACACTAGCTTGCCAATCTGAGCTCGTGGCCTGTGGTGGTCTCAGTTTACTCATCTGGAAGCGGAGGGCTTCCTCCTGGTATCACCACTCGCAAGGCACAGTCCCACCCAGCTGCTGGATGTCACACCACTGGGGAAACTCTGAGGAGGAGGAGGAGGTGTTAGTGCCTTTGTCTTCCTTGCGCTGCCCTTCCCCCGCCCCAGCTCCAGGCCACTGGGGAGGGTCACCACGACAGCGACAGCGACACACCTGTGAATAAGCTTGCAAACTGCCAAGGAGGGATTTTTCTGAATGTTGGACAGAAGGCAGCCAGCAGAGGGGTCGGGGTCGGAGGCAAGCAGGGCTGTGAGTCTGTGCGTGAATATGGGAATGCGTACGTGTGACTGAATGACTATGTGTGTGGGTGCGAGAGTGCATGTGAATTGTCGAGCACATGCGTGTCTGTGTGAGCATCTGGTGAGGGTGTGTGCCGTTGCATGTGTGAGTGTGTGCGTATGCATCATCGTCCATGAGATTGTGCACACATGTGTGGTCCTACACATGGATATACAAACGAATGGATGAGACAGAGGCACACAAGCATTTGTGTGTGTAGATAGTTCCTCATTTGCACACACGTGTCTCTGAAGGGTACTGGTGTATACATATTTGTGATTGTGTGCATACATGTGTCTGTTCTCTTCTAAAGATGTGTCTGGGTCTTCCCCCCTCTCTCCTTTTCTCCCACCTCCCTCCTCCCTTCCCTGCTTCTCTTCCTTCTTTCCTCCTTTTGCCCAGGTGTGCTAGCCTAAGAATGACCACCTCAGGTGGGCCTCCCTGCTTCTCTGGCTTCAGGCATTCCAAGCAGGTGGGAGGCAGCTCAGGGGGGCTCTTAGCAGGTAAAAGCTCCAGCTCCAGCCCCCACTGAGTCCCAGTGACAAAGGAATTCCCTGCAGGCTCTTTCCTAATCCCCCAACAGATCCCTCCCCCACCTACCTCTTGGCATCTCCTGAAACAAAGGACCCTTTTTCTTTCTGTACTCATGGGTGGTCACATTCCTGACGGCTTGGCTCAGGATGAAGGGTGATGGTTGAGGGCGGGCAGATAGCAGGGTTTTGGTGAGGGCAGTTGGGCAAGCTCTCTTGGTCTCAGTTTCCTCCTCTGACAAATGGGAGAAGATACACAAGAGGGGTCAGTGGGCCGAAGTTTCTGCCAATTGTAGTTGTTCAAGCAGCCGCCTCACTTATCCATCTCAGGACATGTTTCCTGGGCGCCTAGTGGGTGCCCGACTCTCCACTAGGGACTGAAAACCCAGACACGAGCAAATGGCATTTCTCTGTGTTACTCTGGGGAGTCTGTGGTGGAAGCTGAGTGGGAGGCGGGGCATAGAGGAATCCTGGGTCAGATGTTGTACCAGGAGGCTGGTGCAGGATGGAAAACTTTTCCACAGCTGCCTGTCACCTGCCAAATTAAAGTCTATGTTCCTTAGCATGTCATTCAAGGCCCTTTGGGATGGGAGAGAGGCAACAGGGGGAGGCGTCCTGTGGGTGCAGGTGTGAGAGAGAATTGGACCTTGAAGAAGTGGCAGAGATTGGTTAACTTAGGTACAGAAGTCAGGGAGGGGTCATGGCGAAGGAAAGTGTGGTAGCTGGACCTGGAGGTTGGGCTGGTCCACAGTTGATGGGATCAGGGGGGATGGGGCTGTGAGAGGTTCCCCTTACTGATATTGGTGCACTGGTGGAGGGCGGGGCATTCCAGCTGACAAAGTGCCTTCATTCCCCTCACTTCAAACCCTGTCCTCCCAACCTGAAGAGGCTGATGTTATTATGCCCATTTGGCGAATGAAGAGACGAAAGACGGAGGAAGAGCAGCGACTCACCCCTGGTCCGCAAGGGGCCCAGGCCCTGCTCCTCTGTAAAGGGAGCCACTTGGGAAAGACCTGGAGACCCAGGTACTGGAGGATCCCTAGGGGGTTGGCAGACTCCTGTTGTATTCATAGCTGCTTATGGTTTGACTTTGTCATCAAACAGCTGTTCCTTAATGTCACCATTAGGTATACACTTATGTTCTTCTGAGTCCCACCATTTATCTGGCCACCCACCCTTCCACCCCTCTGTCCATCTACCTACTCACCATCCCTATTCATCCACTCATCTCTCCATTCACCCACTCATCTACCTACCCACAAATACATACCCTCACCCATTCATCTCCCTCCCCACCATTCACTCATTTACTCATCAATCCGTACATTCATACACCCACCTATTTATCTTCCTCATACCCATCCATCCATTCCCTCATCTATCAATGCCATCCTAGCCGTTCAGCTGCTCACCCATTTACCAAACCACCCACCCACCCACCACAGACCCACCAGTGCTTACTCCCACCTGTGCAAATACCCACCCACCCTCCCATCTCCCCATGTACCCACCTACCGTTATCCGTTCTCACCTAATCACCCATTTACATACCTGTTTACCCACCAGTACACTGACCCAACCACATAACCACTCATCTACCCATTCATCTTCTGGTACATTTGGTCACCTCCACACTTAACTATTCATTCATTTATCCATCCATTAACCTATATTTACCACCCCTTTATTCATCCTCCACCATCCATTCACCTACCTGTTTACCCATCCAATTACCAATCAACCCTCCACTATCCACCCATCTACCGACCCATCTATTTGAACAGCCAATCAACCATCCAGCCAAACAGCCAACTGATCACCCACACACGAATCCACTCATGCTCCCCTCTACCCGCCTACCCACCATCATCCCTGGGAACAGACCCCACGTGATAATCCCAGTGGGTCTAATGAAGCCATCGCTGTGGGCTCACAGGGCTTCTGCTGGGACATTCCAGTGACCCCCCCCCCATGTAGAACGCTGCAGGAATGGCAGGTGGACATGGTGTTGGGGGCAGTGACTTCAGTGCAGTCTCCTCCTGGGCATAAAGGTCACCACCTGGTGTTGGGGGGGCACTCTTTCATCCAGGCCCAGGGAAAGAATTTTGGGAACTTAAGGGAAATGGGTGACAGGGAGACAGCAACCTGCCTGGGGAAGGGGATTGGAGAAGAGAGGAAGAGAAACTAGTGAGAGAACTAAAGACAGGAGATAAAGAAATAGAAATTTATAGAGAGACAAACTGGAAGTGGATGGGAGACATGAAGAGAGAGACAAAGGCAGGGAGAGAAATGGGGATAGGGGAGCACAGATTACCCACGGAGGCCAGGGGAGGCCAGGGCATTCTGAAAGTCACCCACTTGGTCTGGATCCAGAACTCCCGGCAAGTCCCAGAGGCCTCAAAGAAGTTCCCACCCCCCAGGAGGGACCCAGCAGCTGCCAGGAGGGCGCAGGGAACTGCGGCCGCGTGGGCTCTGCCCACCGCTCCATCAATTAGGCGATCGCGCGCGGGCAGCATCTGCGGAAATTACCTTTTAATTTCTTAATTACATTGTCCTCATTGGCAGCTCAACCCGCCTCCGAGAGGTGAGCTGCGCGTTGAGCTGATTTCTCAGCAACCGCTCTCCCGATGGCTTAAATTAGACAGCCCATCGCTTGGGAGCACCAGGGTCTCCCGGGCTGTTTTAATCTAACTCAGCACCTTAGAGGAGCTTCTGCTAACGTTGTCCCCCCACACCAAGAGACCCAAATCTGATCCCAGGTGCAGGGGTAGCTGGGTTCCGGAAAGACCTGAGTTCCAAACTTGACCTCTGCTGGGCACTTGCTGCCACCCCTTCTCAGAACCTCGGTTTCCCCATCTGACACATGGAAATGAAGATAGGGCCCATTTGTTTGGCTTGTGAGGCTCCAAGGAGGGAAGGCTTGTGAAGCCCTTTTCCCAAAGTGCTCTCTGAAAGGTTAGCTCTTGTTCACTGATTCGTTTTTAGTGAGTGTTTCCTGAGTGCCTACTATGGGTTAAGCGTTTCTGGGGGTCCTCTCAGATACAGAGATAAACAAAACACAGGCTCTCCTGCAGCCAGCAATAGTTGTGGCGGATTATGATGGTGATGATGGTGATGATGAAGATGACTGCATTCTGAGAGGGCTCCAAGCTGTGTGAGACCCTTTGCAGATGGGAGTGCAGAGAGAGGAGGCAATGCTGGGGAGGGGGGAGGGGACTCAGGATGGAGGGGTTGTCGCCCGCAGTGAAGAAGGCACACAACACAGACATCCGTGCATTTTGGAGATCACACCCCCCAGGTCTGACAGACAGGGGCAGGGGCTCGCCTAAGCTCACCTGGCTCCACCTCTTCCCGAGTCTGCTGGCTCTCACAGTGTGGCGCTTTGGCCAGCAGCATCGGCATCACCAAGGAGCTGGTGACAGATGCAAAGTTTCAGGCATCAGAATCTCTGGCGTCAAGGCCAAGGACTCTGTGTTCTAACAAGCTCTCCAGGGTATTTTTATACCCAGTCAAGTTGCAGAGTTTCCACCATAATGGAACCAGGGGTTCCCTTGTTACCTGCCTTTATGGAAGAAAATGGCTCACGATGCTCCCTTTTATGAGAGTCCCTGTTGCACCCAGGCTGAGCCATCCAGCATGCGGTAGTATATACTGTCAGGGGTCTCACACCTGCTGATGCCCCAGTTAGAACCCCCGCCACGGCCCAGGTTCATATTGGAGTTGCCCGGGGAGCTGGAGAAAGTCCAGATGCATAGATCCCGCCATGTACCTGTCCAACCTGAATTTCTAGGAGAGGGTCCTTAGGCTTTCAAAGGCTTCCAGGTGACTTTGAGGACCTGGGAGGGTGGGCAGTGACTGCCCCCATGGGAGACCAGAGTGAGAAGTCAGCAGTCTTGTTTACAAGGTCGGTCTTGCCACGAACTCCCCACTGGGGCCAAATGGGTGTCCTCCTGATGGCCAGGTCCCACCAGTTTATTGTATGTCTGAAGCAGCCAGGAGACATGCAGAAAAGGCAGATTCTGCCCTGGCTGGTGTAGCTCAGTGGGTTGAGTGCGGGCTGTGAACCAAAGGGTCACCGGTTCAATTCCCAATCAGGGCACATGCCTGGGTTGTGGGCCAGATCCCCAGTCGGGGGCATGTGAGAGACAACCTCCCATTAATATTTCTCTCCCTCTCTTTCTCCTTATCTTCTCCTCTCTCTAAAAATAAATGGATAAAAATCTTAAAAAAAAAAAAAAAGAAGAAGATTCTTCATGGGGCCTAGTCCCAGAGTTCGATCCTCATGCACAATAGGTTTGACATGGGACCTGACAATATGCATCAAAAAAAAAAAAAAAACCCAAAAACCCTGCCAGGTAAAAACCACAACATGTGGAGAAACTCCGATAAGAGGTGTCAGCGCAGGTAGTTTAAGTATCTGCCTGAATCCCAGCTCCAACATACATCCCGACCCTGAATTCTAGCTCCCTTGCATCTCAACCCTGAATCCAAGCTTTATCTTACATCCTGGCCCTGATGGTCCATTTGCATCCCTCTCCCTCACTTAATTTTGTTTTCTTCTTCTTTTGAGCACTTTTTATTTAAACTCCTTTCAAATCATGTTTCATGATAAATCATTTAAAAATATTAGCTGAGGGAGATGCTTGGGGGACGGTTTAGGAGAGAATGTCCTCCTCCCTCATCCACTCCATATTATTACTCTTATCAAAATGCTCAAAAAAAAAAAAAATCCTCACGGTAATCTTCTGCTTCAAGAGAAGGAGACACAACAGAGACCAGATTTACTGTCCTGCCTTAAGCAACTAGCAAACCAGACAAAATATTTTAAAATCACAGTTTTGGGGATCAGACAGCAGGCAGCCCTGGTCTCGGATCCCTGAAAGAAGGAAGGAAGACAGACTGCGCCCTGTGAGGCTGCTGGGCCTCAGCCCAGGGGCCGCACACCCAAAGAATTTGATGGCTTCCTGAGTTGAACTCAAGGTAGAGATCAGAGTTCTAGTCCACGAAACCCCGAGGTGGACACTATTTTAAGCCCCATTTTATAAGAAGGAAACCATAGAAACCATAGAAACATTAAAAGGTTCAGTTGGACTTCGCACAGCTAGTAGATGGTGAGGCAGGGACTCGAACCCAGAGCCCCTGCTCCTTGCCACGACCCAACCCTGTGAATGTCAGGCTAAAAAAATTGGCTATTTTCTCTTTGCAGTAGGAAGCCATGGAGGGTTTCGTGAAAGCACTGGAGAGTGGCTTCAGCGAAAACCCAATCCTATCTTCCCATCAGAATAACTTGCTTTTCCTTTCTTCCCTGCCTCAAAAGATACCCAGCAGGAAACCAAAGGTGAGCTGTTGGCTAGGGGAGAGACTTGAACTTCATTCACCCTGTAACTCTGACCCTCCAGGGGAAGCAAACATTTCCATTCCACGCTGTGGATTTCTTGTCTTAATAAAGATGAGGCTGGGGGCGGGGGCAGGGGAGGAGAGGGGTTGTCTCTAATTGGGAACAACAACAACAAAAAAGCTGAAATTTTATCTCAGCTTCAAGTGGAGATCAGCCATGCCAAAATATCTGTATTATTGATAACAATAACGGTGGCGATTATTATATTTTATTTTTCAATCGTGGTAATTATTGTACATTAAATCATTAGCATTCATTATTCCTACAATGTGTAATTAGGCCAACGGTGGATAGATTGCTCTTGACTGTAATGAAGTTTTTATAATTGTAATTTATTGGTATCAAATTACCTTTCTTAAAACGAATCTGAACATCACACTCTTAATTCTGGGGAGGGGGTGGCAATTCTTTTTAATTAATGTTTCTTGTTTGTGCCACACAGGGGGAGCTGGCCGACCAATCCAGTCCCCCGTGTCTTCGAGGACGTTAACCAAGAATAGCAAATGCATTCTCGAATCAGTCATCTATCACCACACGTTTCCTCCTTCCGCCCCCCACCCCACTCCCATCATGTCCCCTCCTCCTAAGCAGCAGCCACAGGGAGAAAAAAAACCCCAACCATTTACCAACCTGATTAGCCGAGCAGACAAGAGACGATGATGCAGATTATTTAAGCCAATTTGTTGCTGAGTGCGAGAAGAATATATTTTTTTTCTCCTTCAGAAATGGCTGAAGAGCCAGCCTCTGTCTTGTAGGATGTGCACGTCGGCGGTGGCTTTTGGTTTTGTTGTCCATAAATTTTGTGCTGAGGTTTAACGTAGGGCGGTGGGTCCTTCTCCCTCCTTACCCCCATCCGATACCCAGCTAGGGTGGCCTTTCCGCAAGTGTGATTCCGCATCTTGTTTCTACAAAGGCTGAGTGAGACGTCCCAAGGCATTTATTTCTACTGTTGGAATACGAAATTGCCTACATTTGACTGCTTTTGACCTACAAAAACGGCGATTTAATGGCTTAAATGAATCTACTCACTGGAATGGTAATCAATAAAATGACTCCTCCCCAAAGATGATGATTAGGAAGGAGAGAAAAGGCCATTAGTTTTTATGCAATTGGGTGAGTAAGAAGGGTGTATGGGGGGCGTCTGGGGAAGGAGGCGGCAGACCAAGGCCACATGGAGAAGTGGCCGGGAGAAGGGGACTGACCTTTGCTGGTCCCCTGTCATGCGCCAAGCGTAGCTCAGGTCCTTCCTGTGCAGAAGTAAAGTCACCTGCCCAAGGTGGTGGTTCCACCCCAGTCTCTGGAGCGCCCAAACCCTGCCCTTCCCCCGCTCCATCCTGCCTGGAGATGTAATGCTATCAGTCGTTCACAAGTGAGACCAGACACAAGACCAGCTGGATCTTTCGCCTCCCAAACTTGACTTCGGTTTCCCAGTAAAGAAATGTTGGCTTGGGTAAGCTGGAAGGAAGGTTGTCTTAGGTCCCAAAGTTCTAAAATCCCACTGGCCCCAACATCAGACCTAGGAGGCAGAAGTCTCCTTCATTTACACGTGGAGACTTCTTCACGCTGGTTTGACCAGGGAGATTTTGGCTTTGTCCAGCTGGCCTGAGGAATCCTGGAAATTTACTAAAACCAGTAGTTTGGGTCTGAATTCATTAGTTGGCAGGGTTCATGGACAAAGTCACAGCCTTTGAAGAGATGCTGAGAGCCCTCCGGCCCCATTTGGGTCTGGTTCTGAGGAACTGAGAGGAACTTTGGATCTTTCAGCACCAAGGACAGAGGTCAAGGTGGCCACCGCCCCCCCCCCCCCCCACACACACACACACAGAGGCCAGGACTAGGGGACGTTTTAAGGTGAGCTACACCCAATCCTAGGGTTTCTAGAGATTTTCGGGGGTCATCTTGCCCAATGCCCTGCCTCCTCAGGTGGCATTTCTCTGACTCCCAGGACAAGAACCCTGATCCTTTTACACGGGGATCTTATTCTACTTCTGCCACGTACTGGCTGGGAAAATTTGTAAAATGCATTAATAATAATCAGCCTCCGAAGATGAAAGGAATCTTGCCTGTGACAGACCCGAGCACACCCTTGGCCCAGCAAGCACCGAGTAAGGGCCAGTCGCCGCTGTCACCCTGGAAACTGAGGTAGTAGCCGTCAGTGACCATAATGATAGTAGCAACCCCCCTTTATTGTTTACTATGTGCTAGGCTCCGACATGTATGCTGTCAACATCCAACTCGGTATAAACATCTGACCCTCCACAGCCCTGTTACCGGTGGGAAGTTGAGCCAGAGACAATTAGAGGACTTGACTAAGGCCACATAGCTGGGAGTGGCAGAGTAGGGACCTGAACCCAGGTGGTCTGGTAGCAGAGCCCACAGTTATAGCATGGTGTCACATGGCTAATGAGAGCTCGAAAACTGGAAGTTGTTATAATTATTATTATTATTATTACTACTACTACTAAGTGTCAACATCGCTTCTCCGCCATAATTACTAATTAGTTCTCTTCCTTCTCTTGCCCCCTTGAAAAATAAACTTTGATCAAAGGACAGCCGGACTAAAGAAGATGCCAGGGAGAAAGCAAAGGGCACCCAAGAGCAAGCACAAGGTGCGGTGTTGAGCGCCCCGAGGGGATGCAGAGACGGGTCGCTGGCTTTGGGGAGCTTCCAGGCTAGGGGGGGAGGCAGACAGGTGCACAAGTAACCACAGCACCAGGTGTAAGGTACCATCAGCTGTGGGAAATGAGGGGAGTGAGACGGTTCCGGTAGGGAGTAGCATGACGGAGACTTCATGGGCGGGAAGTCTCGGAGCCAGGCGTGCAGCGCTAAGCAGGACTGCCACGGGGTGCCAGAGAAGCGAGGCTGGGAACCGAGCAGCCTGGGCTGGGATACTGCTCTTCCTCCTTTCCCGCCTCGTCCTCCTTCCAATTCTATTCCTCTTCTCCTTTCCCTTTTTTCTTCTTTGCTTTCTCCCTTCTGTTCTTATTCTTCTCTTTCTGCTCCCTCCTCCTGTCTCCCTCATCTTCTTTCCCCTTTTCTTCCTTCTCTTCCCCCTAAATTATTTCATGATAATGGATTGACTCGCCATATCATGGAATCTGCCAGATACTCAGGAAAGGACCCCACGCAAGCCTTCCTCCCTGTTTCAAACTCCAGACGTGGGGGTGAAGTGGGACTTGGGAATTGGATGGAACCTGGGCAAGTTCTGTTGTGGCTGAGGCCGCGCCTTTGTTGAGGATGAAAGCTTCATACCCGCCCCCGGGAGAGGCACTGAGGAATGAGTCTGGTCAAGAGGACCCTGGACCGGATCCAGCCCTGTCCTACATGACCCGAATGTCCTCCAGCCCCAGTCAACGCCTGTTGGTTTCTGCAGATTCTATTCTGTAAAAAGAGAGTAAACTGGGGTTTCCTTTTCTCAGGATAGCGGCGAGGGTTAAATGAAACAATCTACATAAACGTATTCAGCATTGTGCCAGTCACTTAGTAGATGCTAAAAAAAGTCCCCTTCCCATCTCCTCTAATTAATGAGTCTCCATATTTAAAATGGGGTCTCTGGCACCCGAGTGCCTGCAAGTCGGGGTGGGGCTGTGCCGGCCAAGGAGATGGGAGGCGGGAGAGAAGATCTCACCGCTGATGGGGTGAAAGTGGGCAGCGTAAATCTAATTTCTCGGCAAAAGCGGCAATTTGCCAGCCCTTTTAATTATTATTTTTTATTATGGATACAAATTAAAAATAAACTGTGTGTCTCAATCACAGCGGGGATTAAAATTGTTCCCTAATTGTTATCTTTGAATCAATCTAGCTTCCATTAGCTCTGCTTCCTGAGGTGTAATTGAGGTGTGTGTACGTCTGCGTGTGTCTCCTTGGTTTGTAGGGAGGGCATGTACCTTTATTTCATGCGCCCAGGTATCTCTTGCAAACCCCCATTTCATTTTTCCTTCTACGTTGCTAAAGACCTTGAGAAACAGGAGAGTTGAGTGGACTTGAGCACTGGATCCTTGTCCCCAAATCCCAGTATTCCTAAAATTTTTATTTCAAAAACCAATGTGCTGCTCTGTGCCAGATACAGACATGCATTGAAAACAATTTAAATTTTTTTTCTATTGCAGTTGACATTCAATATGCTATTAGTTTCAGGTGTACTGCATAGCGGTTGGACACTTATATGACTTACAAAGTGATCCCCCCAATAAGTCTAGCTCCCCCCAACACCATGCTAATGGCCAGTGTACAAAGCGTAGGTTCCCACCAGGGCTGGCCATATAATCAGATAAAAATGTAAAAATGAGGACCTCGGAAAAAAAAAAGGGGGACTTTGCATCTGATAAGTGAAGGTCCTATATAGAGAGGAAAATGGCTGCATGGTGCGGTCAGCGAGAAGCGTAGCTGAGACTGGCTAAGTAGGAAGGGGTTAACCACCACGCTTGGGCAAAACGGAGCCCTTGTTCATGGGTGCTTTGCACAAGACTTTTCTGAGCGACTGTTGTGCAGTGGGCCTACGGGAACTTCTGGGGTCATGGCAGGGAACGAAGAAGCCAGACTCTTGCTTCTGGGGGCCGAAGGTCTGGTGGGAGAGGCTGATGTAACAGAATATTCACATACATGTATCATTAGGGACTGTGACAAAAGGTAGGAGGGACAAGTTCAGGGAGTTACAAGAGGTTGTAATAAGGGGACTCAGCATCGCGGTGCGGGGTGGTGTGTGCGTGTATACCTGCCCGTGTGTCCTGAGTGGAGTTAGCTAGGTGACCCGCCTTCTAGGCAAAGGGCCCAGAAAAGCTGGTGTGAATGGAGCTGAGCAAGCAGGTGACAGAGGCATGGCTGAGTCTGGAAAGGAGGGGACAGAGCCACAGGTCCTTTGGGGCCGGATATGGTGGCAGTGGGAGGGAGGGCCATGAAAATCTTGGGGCCAGGGGACAACTTGATTGGATTTAAAACAACTGACCTGGTTTCTTTGTGGAGAGTGGGATAGGTGAGCCGAGTGGAGGTGGAGAGTCCAGGGAGGAGCCTCCTGCGTCGTCCAGGTGAGCAACAACAGTGGCTCGGCCCCGGGGTGGGCAGCGAGGTGGGGAGAAGGTGCGAGAGGTGAGCTTATTTTGCGCCATGCTGGCTTGAGGGACGAGGAGGGGTTAAGTTTCAAAGAGAGTAACTGCAGACAAAGGCACACACGGACAAAGCATCTCGCAGACCCCGAGTGAAACGCCTGCTTCCCAGGAGCACACAGTGTGTGAGTTCACGGACACCGAGTTCCAGAAAAGAGCAGAAGCTCAGTGTGCAGGGAGAGTCGGAATAGTGGTCAAAGCGACTGCGGTGCTGCTGGGGGGTGGGGTGTCCGCAGTGGAGAGGCACCAGGGGCTGGTGGGAGCTGGACGTTTCCATGTGGTTTAAAAAAATTACTTATTGACTTGAGAGAGAGAGAGAGGAAGGGGTGGGGAGAAAGAGAGAGAGAGAGAGAGAGAGAGGGAGAGATTTCTTGTTCCCCTCATTTATGCACTCATTGGTTGCTTCTTGTACGTGCCCTGACCGAACTCGTAACCTTGGCGTAACTGGATAACACTCTAACGGGCTGAGCTACCCGGGCAGGGCCTGGAAGGTTCTATACCTCGATCTGGGGGGTGGTAATTACACGGGTGTGTATACACTGATGACAATTCATGGAGATGGACACTTAACATGAGTGTGTTTAATTGTGATCATTGAGTAAAAGCATAGACAATATCAACAAAGGAGATGTACCATTTGCAGACAAGCAGAAACGAAAAGAAACAATAAAAAAGTAAAAAAGAGAATTCAAGACAATGTGGCTTTCATAATTAAAAACATAGAAAAATACAAGAAATTAAAGATGTTCGAAGATTACAACATCCAGCCCAGACCACCTCTCCCTGTGTTTTTGTATCTTGAGAATCGGCTGTAAATTACGAAACGAGGACCTCTGTATTCCCAGGAGGTGGTTCAGCCAGAGCACCAGCTGGAGCGCCAGTGACCTCGGGGACAGCTTCATGGGCATCATATCAACTCAGAATGCTTTCTGTCCACGCACCAGTTAGGTCTGGGAACCTGTGCTGGTCATTAGGACTGTTCCTGAATGTGTGGTTGTCACCTGCCAGGTGTGTGGCGGGAGTATACTGCATTTTGGCCACTTGAAAGAGGCCAATCTTTCAAGTGGCCAATGTCTTGCTTTGGTCAATGTCACAGTCACAACTTACCACTGATTTCTGGTAAAAAAAATAAACATAAAAAACCCACAGTGTCACAGTTAGGCTGAGTCTCTATGAGCATCTCCCTCTGCCACCATGTAAGGTTGGGTTAAAATGGTGCCCTGATCAAGCAGGGACCTCAAGTTTGCACAAGGATCCAAGGCCCCTTGCTAACCCACAAGGCAAGGAGACTGTTACTGCAGCTCAACCTCGCCTGCGCTGACACATTCAGCAGGTCTCCCGGGACAGCGCCCTTAGCTACCAGGCGGATTCTTCTCCTGTGGATTGCTTCGTTATTATTTAGGAACCTACGCCAAGGAAAGAATTTGAAATGCAGACAATACCATATACAGAAAGATTTTCGTTTTATTCCTCGTGATGTTAAAACACCAGAGAAGATCTAAATAATTCTCACCAGAGGGCTGGTTAGGATGGATTGTTACACAGCCACTGAAAGTAAAAAAGATATAGAACTTTACGTGTGATTATGGATTTGTACAAAGGTACACAATCCAGAGACAAAAGGTAGCACGCCAAGGTTGTGGGTTTGAGCCCCGGTCGGGGCACATTCAAGAAACTGCCAATGAATCCAGAAATAAGTGGAACAACAAATTGATGTCTCTCTCTCTCTCTCTCCCCTTTCCTTTCTTCTCTCTTTTTAAAATCAGTAAATAAAAATATTTAAAGATTTTTTAAGCAAAAGAAAGAAAGGACACGGGATTGTGTACAGAATAAGGTGACACTTTGGTTACATCTGCAGGGAAAAATAGACTGGAAGGAAATATACTAAGATGCCAATAGCTGGGAGTCGGGGTGGTGCAATTTAGAAATCTTCCCAGAAACCTCCCTCTTTTCTGGGTTTTCCCATTTTCCATGGTGAGCGTGTGTGAGTTTTGTAATTAGAAATGTGATACTTTGAAGACCTGTTCCAGCAGCAGCATCTTGATACATAGTAAAGTGTCCCTTCTACCTCCTCTCCTGGCATCCCCGCTCACCTATTTTATTAGCACATGAACTTGTCCTTCCCATAGACTGAGCGGGTCTGAAATGGAATCCTAATTTTCAGTGGTTCTGTCTTGACTTGGTTGTGAGAAAAGGAAAAAACAAACAAACAAACAAACAAACTACGCCATGCTCCCTGGAAAAAATTAATAGGAACTGCATTGTTTTCGCTCAAAGAGACAGAATGAATACCAACTCAGATGCACAAGCCCAGTTTAACGCTCAGAACGGTCTACCACACAGACAGGAGTAACACATCTGCACGCTCTAGGAACTGCCAGAACCAATTGCTGTTTCAGTGAAACATTTCTTTAAAGATGCCAATTTTTCCCCCCAAGATGCAATCCTATGGGTGACCTTCCTCAGCTAGCAGAGCGTCGAGGCGAACGAGCATCTCCTTATGCGTCTTTGCTGGCCAAGCCCGGGAGGGTCCATCGTGCGCCTGGAGGGCCACTGGACCTGTGGCCTGAGGCCCCCACAGTGGCCCTCACAGTGCCCAGTCCCCCGCCCATGGCCCTTTCTCCAGCCTCTCTCTCTCTCTCTCAGGTGGCTCCATATTCCTTCCAACCTTTGAACAGAGGGTTTCTTTGGCAAAGTCCTGGCCCCCGTGGGGCTGGGCCTCGTCGTCACATCTCCCTGTTGGAGGCTTTCAGAGGACAGCAGCACCTTCAGCGCACCTACCCAGCTGGTGAGCCAGTCTTCTTGGTGTGCTTATGTGTCTTATACCTGTGCCTCCCACTGGGCCATGAGCTGCAGGACAGGAGTTTGTTTTGCTCACTGCTGCGTCCTCAGAGCCTAGGACAGTGCTTGGCACATGGATGACACTCAGCAAGTGTTTGTTGAATGAATGAATGAATGAGAGGAACACATGGAATTCTGAACCACCCAGTGCCACCTTGGTGGAAAGGGGACCCCAGAATTCCAGTCTATTTCTCTTTGGTCAATTGGTCCTCCGACCCAGAACCCACTGTGACTTTCAGGGGCTCCTCTCCCATAAAAAACCAAAGCAAAAAGCAGCAAGTATTTTCTGACCGTGTTGGTCTAAAGATGAATGTGGCCCAGGCTGGGTGCTTTATCACACACATACTATTCTCTTCATTCTTCCTTCTGATTTTAAAGAAAATTAGCGTATCTACCATGCCTAGTAAAGGAGTTAGCCCTGTGCTGATGCAGTCCCCTGCTCATTCATTCACTCATTCACTCACCCATTCATGCATTCACTCAGCAAAAACACATAGAGCCTCGTCAGGGCCAAGACCTGGGGGTCCCATGGCGGGTAGAAGCAGCCGCCGTCTCTCCCTTCATGTCACTGATGTTCTAGTAGGGGAGACAGATGTTGAACAAATATGCCAAGAAATAACTTGCTGAAGGTCTTTTGAGAGCCAAGAACGAGGAAATGTGAGGCGGTCTGGGGTCTGTGGGGAAGGGAGGGCCAGCTAGGGATGGCTTCCCCAACCTGAGCTGTTAACTCTGCCAAGAAGGTGAGAAACAGCACCCCAGGCAGCAGTCCTGGTATAAGCAAAGGTCCTGGGGCAGGTTCTTGGAGCAACTTGCAGGAGGCCAGAGATTTGGGGGAGAAGGAGTCTTGTTAGGAAGCCCCACCTGTCCCTGAGGACTGTTATCCCCTAACCCCTGATTCTCACCTTCCCAGTCCATCCTAGCCTCTTGGAAGCCCAGGTCCTGGGGCTCTGGGCACAGAGAAAGAATGGGGGGGGTGCTGGTTAGATTAGATCGCTGTCAGGAAGGGATGGGAGGTTAATTGCTATTCTCTTTGTGAGTCTGGCTTGGCCGGGCAGCTCTGCTCAGGCCGTGTGTGTGTGTGTGTGTGTGTGTGTGTGTGTGTGTGTGTGTGTGTACTTATATGTGTAGGGAAGTTTGGCCTCGAGCTGGGGGCAGGCCACAGGGGCAGGGGGTGGGTTGCACAAGATTTCTTTGCGAGTTCTGAGCCTTGTCTTGTCTGGTGTGCAGCAAAGAGGAGTACTTAACAAGCATTAAGGGACACAAATAATTCCCCTTTTCTCCTCTCAGCCTATTCTTCCCTCTCTCTTTTCTTGTAAATCCCGCTCCTTGCATGTGAATAGCGGAATGGCTTCATCTGGGACTTTTAATCAGATCCCTGGTAGGCACTAGGAGGGCAAAGTGCCCCAGGGATTACCTTTTATTTTCGGGTTTTTCTCCCCTAGTTTTGCCAGGGCCCCTCCCCCTGCCCCTGCCGTGTTTTCCTCCTTGGCGTTTGTTCTCTGCAGAAGTAAGTAAGGAAGGCTTAAAGGGCGGGGGAGGGGGGCTTACAAACTTAAGGGGATCGGGCCCTATTCAGTAGGCCTTGTCCACGGTCTTTCTGCTTTTGTTCCGGGGCCATTCTTCAGCTGATTTCTTCACTCCAGTAAAAGCACTTTAATTCCCTTTTTGATACGGAGAATCCGTCCTCTTCCCCTGCCCCCCCCCCACTCCCTCTCTCCACCCCACACACCCCATTTCACTTTCTCAGACCCTTTATGCTGCGTCCTCATCCACCCCAACAAAGCCCGAACATCCTTGCGAAGTATTTCTTTCAACATCCAGGGAAGCTGCGGAGAATCGGGAGGAGGGGGAGGGGAGCAGAGGGGGAAGGAGAGGGGCTTCTCTGCGGAGACCCCTGGCTTCAGACGGCACCCCCTTCAGTTCCAGCCGAGCTGTGGATGGAAAAGCAAGGAGTGGAGGCCTGCATGTGTGTGGAGGAGGAGAGTGTGTGAGCGTGTGGCTGGGTGAGCGTGACAGGCAATGGAGACATCTGAGGGCTGGTGCAGGCTTGGTCAGCGTTTCTGAAAGGAGCAGGGGCCTCTGGGAAACTCCCCTGGGGAGACGACACAGGGCTTCCAACCTCCATCGAAATCCCTGAGATCTCCTGGGTGCATCCCAGCTGGGCACGCAGGAGGTCCAGAGGCAGAGCCTGGGGCCCTCGCCCCAGGAAGGTGTTTGAGACCTGGAGGAAAAGAATTGGCTGCAAAATAGGAAGAGAAAAGCCCCCAACTCAAAATGCATAAGTGTGGAGTTTGAAGTCTATACAACGTATATGTCGTCTGTTGTACTGATTATATCATTGGACATTCATTAAAATTTCATTGCACGTGAAAACAATTCGCAGGACAGGTTTTCTCTTCCCGTGCATGACCTGCCTCCCCCTCTCCCTCTCTGCTTCCTTCCTTCCCAAGCCAAGCCTAGAACATTGCTAACAACTTACTCTTAACTTGGTGCCTCTTTCTTGATTCCAGGCTTCTCCCTCCCTGTTAGAGGTAACCATCGTCCTAAACTTTGTCTTTCTCTTTCAAAAACAGTTTTTATCACATATTTGTATTCCCCCAATACTATTCCCTCCCGTTCAGATTTTTTCTCACACTTTGAGGAATTCCCCAGCATGCCTGGGGATGGGGGAGGTCCTAGCCAATCAGCATCTCACTCAGTGAGTTCCTTATCACTGAATTGCAAATGGAAAACAAATGGAAAATGTGAAAAGTTCAAAAATTTTTGCAGCAAAACCAGCTCCAGGCCATGCTTTTGGTAGGTTTTTACGATCGGGGAAGGAGCCCCCTGAGGTAAGAGGGTCTAGATGCCTATTAATATGTGAAGTTTCCGCCTCAAATCCCATTCGCATCGTGGGACTCAGTCGTGCCGGCAACGACCCACCAGCCTCAGTGTGGCCACCTGTGAAACGGGAGTGACAGATAAGCTTGGCTACTCGTGGAGCAGGAAGCAACGGCACTACCTCTCCCCTGGAAAGATACAGTGAGCTTTCCTATCTTTGCGTCTTTCAGCCTGAAATGTGAGAAAGATGAGTTCTCTCTACGAGATGTCGACAAATCGAAGCAGGGCCATTTAAGAGAAAGTGGCCGGGGCTGTAATAGCCCAATTGGGAGTGTGAGCGGCAGAAGGGCTGGCCTCCTCTCCCTGCCAGAGGTTGGGCAATTACCACCAGGCATTTTCCGGGCCAAATAGAAGGCAGAGATATAGCAAGTAGGAGCCCCAATTATCAAGAGTCATTCTCAGGATGAAATAAACGCTTTCTCATTCTGCTGCTGCGAACTGCTGGCCGTGAGACTCCAGGTGGTTAGAGCGGGCGGGAGTGGACGCGAAAATTCAGCGAAGATGATGTCTAGCCTTTCTTAGCCTGAAGGCCGGGCCCAGAGAGGAGGAGGAGGATGGGTGGATGGATGGTTTGGGAGCCAGGATGCACTGCTTCTTCCTCTGATGGGTGTGAGACCTGAACAAGGCCCCTAAATAAAGCAGGGGACCTTTGTCCCTCTGGGCATCCAGAGATGCAGACCAAAAGGGCCACGTGTCTCTAGCCACCACGAGGGTTTTAGGTAGTGGGGTGCTGGTAAATGCTTAACAACTGGCTCGCAAAGAAACCCCAAAACCCAATGTCTGATTTGTAGTTTGTCGATTTCCACAGTGTAAATACTGCCCACTAACACAGCCGAACGCGGGTTTGGGAGAGAGATTCCCCCCAGCACGCCATTGTGGGATATTTTCGCCACACAGCCACGATCAACGTAAATACCCTTGAGAGCAGAGGTAATAGTAAAATGGAGTAAAATAATCAGGAACTGGTGCATTTTGCATATGTGTTACCTTTGATTTTAATATGCTTCACTTGTAAGTTTATTTAAAGGACAGTTTAATGGTGGCCCTGCCAAACAGCTCCCCCGCCCAATTCTTGTTAGTTGGACAGTTGGCTCTTGGGAACCAGTGACAGCTCCAGAGCACACGGCTGCCCCGTGTCCTCAGAGCCCACCCATTTGTGTGTGCCTGTTGGTGCCACCCGCCGTCCGTCAGCAAGTCTATGGCTCTGCGACGGAGGAAAACCAGTGGACGGCTTCCCACGAGAAACAGTGGGCAGATTTCAGCTCTGAGGGGCCCTGAGCGTCTTACCTGCCAAGGCCTTCAATCAGGTGCCGAGTGCCCTCCCAAACCCAGGGCAGGCTTTGTGGAGCCCCCTTCTCCTGCCTCCCCACCCTTGGCGGAAGGCTCTCCCAGGAACCCTAACCCTTCCTTCCCCTGGGCTCTCCCATTCACTTTGCACCAGCAACTCCACTGGATGGGGCGGGGGGGACATACTGAGGGGGGGGGGCCTGGCAGGCTGGGGATATTTGCCAGCAAATACGAGATGTGTGTTAAGCACTCTGCAGCAGCCTCTCCCCACCCGGCACTGTTTGCTCAGCAAACACCAGCAATTCCCTGTTCCTCCACCTGGGCTGGGGCCCCCAGAGCAAAGCAGGGCCTTACTTGGCCCTCCACCCCAGCTCCGCCTTCATTTGGCAAATCATCAATGAGCACCAACTGTATGCTAGGCAGTGCTGCATGATGGGAATACAGTGGGAGACAAAGCCAGGCAAGGCCTCAGCCTTCATGGAGTGCAGGGACAGAAACAAGATGGGACAGACGTGACCCGCTGGGAAGAAAGAGATGCAGGCACTTCGGCTGCTGTTGACCTGTGGCCGTTTCTAGACACGTAATCCTTCGGCCAGAGGAAGTCCCGTTACATAATTGGGAGACGTGCCCAAGAAAATCTGCTCTCTCTGAAGATGCGTCAGTAGAGAAGGTGCCCCCCATGTCCTGCGATATGGCAGCATCCTTTCAAATAAGCATGTGGCCTCCCAAGGTGACCGCTAGGAAGGGGACATACCCGCTTTGGATGGGTTGAGTCACCCGCAGGGCTCAGAGCTGGCTGTGCCTCCCTCTCTGGTCATTAGGGGAAGTCGCCGGGCCTGCAGGGAGGCTGCCAGGGGCCCATTAGCGCTTCCCCGCCACCGTCCCTCGGCTCTCAGGCGGCCGTCTCCCCCATGACTGATGAGGAGTCATGGCAGGGGGCTGATTTGGAAGAAACGAGGCCAGGAGACCCCTCAGATCTGGTGCAGGAGACACCCCATTAATCTTTAACAAACATGAAGTTCCATGAGGCCGGGCCCTCAACTAATGAGGCCTGGTTTCCCAGGTCTCCCCGGGAACAGGAATTAACCACCAGGGGCACCGGGGGCCGGGAGCTGATTTCCCGGGGAAGGAAGGAGGGTGGGTTCCCAGCCTCCCTCTGGGGCTACCCTGACTGCCCCCCTACAGGCTCAGGCCATGCACGCCATCCTCCCTGTAATATTACGTCTTTATGGACACTCATTTTTAAAAGTGAGGTGTAATTGACATGCAATGAATCGCACATATTTAAAGTGTGCCACTTAATAAGTTTTGACACGTTATACACTTGTAAAACCACCACCACAGTCAATACAATAAACATCCCCATCGCTTGCCAAAGTTGTCTCTTCCCGATTCTTCCTCTTACCGCCCTGCGCCCTCCCAGCCCCAGGCCGCCACAGGTCAGCTCGCTCGCTAGAGGTGAGTTTGCATTTTCTGAAGTTTAATATGCACGGCTTCCGACCTTGGCATTCTTTCTGGTCTGTCTTATTGCACTTGACATAAAGATTTGGAGGTTCACCAAGGCAATTGCATGTTATCGATAGTATTTTTTTTTTAATTGAGGAGCAGTATTCCATTGTGTGGAAGGACCCTTATTTGTTCGTTGATTCCTCTGCTGATGTACATTTGTAAGTTTATTCTCTCTCTTTTTGTCAAAGATTTTATTTGTTTATTTTCAGAGACAGGAGAAGGGAAGGTGAGAGAGAGGGAGAGAAACACTGATGTGAGAGAGAAATATTGATTGGTTACCCCTTGTAGGCTCCCCAACTGGGGATCGAACCCACAACCCAGGCATGTGCCCTGACTGGGAATTGAACCGGCGACCCTTCATTTTGTGGGATGATGCCCAACCCACTGAGCCACACCAGTGAGAGCATTCTTTCTCTATCTAAAAGTAAACTTTTAATTTCAGAATAGCTTTCTGTTTAGAGGAAAACTGCAAAGACACCCCCACACCCGGCTTCTGCTGTCATTTCCAGCTGGTACGCTTGTCCCAATTAATGAACCGATATTGACACATCGTTATTAACTCAGTTCTGTACTTTATTTGGATGTCTTTTGTTTTAACCAATGTGCTTTTGTCTGTGATACCACATCACATTAGTTGTCATGTCTCCTTAGCCCCTCTCGGTGGGGACAGTTTCTCAGACCCCCCCTTGGCTTCCCTGGCCTTAGCAGTTTGGACGAGTACTCGCTAGTAGTTTGCAGAACGTCCCTCAGCTGGGGGTTGTCCAATGTTCTTCTCAAGACTAGACTGGGGTTAAGGGATCTGGGAGGAGGGCCACCCAGGGGAAGGGCTATTCTCACCACATCCTAAGAAAGGTACATACATCCACAATCAACATGACTTAGCACTGTTGATGTTAACCTTGACCACTGGGCTGAGGTCGTGCATGTCAGCTCTATCTGCGGTAAAGGAGCTCCTGCAGTTGGATCTGGTGTCCCTTTGATGTGCCCCCAACATTTTGTGGGTGTGCGCTCATTTTTGGTTGGCTCGTTCGTTTCTGGTTTTTGAGGGCTCCCAGACACCTTTCTGGCTGCACCAGGCCTCCAGGCTCATTTGCATATTCCCTCCCCTAGTCCTAGAACCAGCCATTGCTCCAAGGAGTCTGGTTCTTCGGCCCATTTTTAACCCAGGTTTTTGTTTTCCCATTGCTGAGTTTTCAGAGTTCTCTGCATTTGCTGGGTTTCACTCCTTTATCAGATGTGTCTTCTGCAAATATTTTCTCCTTGTCTGTGGCCAGCCTCCTTAGTCCCTTGACCACTAAATTTTCCCCTTTGTGGTAATTTCACTTAAAAAAAGTTCTTATTTGTTTCCATCTATCGAACTCTTGTTCTGTGCCCCGCCTAGCTGGGGAGACATGGGGGTTGGGGGCCCCTGACATGGTTACAGGAGGAGCAACTGCTGCCCTTGGTGAAAGGTGAAAGGTTAGTTAGGACGAGCTCTGAAGGCCCCGTGACTCCGATGCCTCAGGGTCCCAGAGTCCCTAACTCTAAGATTTAAAAATTCTCACATTTGCTATATTGTATCCTAAGATTCCATTTACCTAATACTCAAATTCTGCACTTCCCTGATCTCATACAATTCTAAAGCTTCAAGGATATAAGGTACCCTAAAGCTAGTGTGTAAAGTTAGTTAGCTTAATATTCTAGAAATTTATAATTCTGAGATTTTACTTATTACATTTTCTAAAATTTTTTGATTCTTAGGTTCTATAAATTAGGGGCTGTGTTTAGGGGTTCTATTTTAAAAGGCATCTCTAATTCTAAAATTCTATGGTTCTAACTTCCTGTAAAGCTAGAATTTTAGACCCTCTTGGCCTAATATTTAAAAGTCTATAATTGTAAGATGCTTTTGTCTAGTTTCCTAAAATTCTAAAACAATATGGTCCTCAGTTTCTCTTGAGCTAATATTTTAAAATCCTCTTACTTCGAAGATCCTAAGATTTGAACTTAGGCCTCTTGAAGAATCTGTAGCTGGAGCGACATCTCTCAAGCCAACTAGTCACCTTCCCGGCACTTGGTCCTGGTCCAACCAGCTCCACACACATCCTCCTGGGACTGGCCAGCCCGGTTCCGTAATCGGGCAAGCTGCGGCACCTGGCCCTGCACTAGAACTTGAAGAGCATCAGCTCTCGAGGACCAGCTTCTCCACCGTCCTAGTGCCAGGGCATCGGAGGCTCCTTCAGGCGTGGAGGCACCGACTAATTAAAGGAAGTGGCCAATGACTGGTAGATGACAGGTTCTTGAGAGAATAGGACACAGGACCAATACGTCAGGTTCAAGGTGGCTGAGCTGGCAGGCTCTTGGACCTGGTGTGACCGAGAGCTGTTTCTTCACAGCCTTTTCACCTTTTGCTCCTATTTTGAAAATTTGCCTGGAGCCAGGCCTTGCTGAAGGCGAGCTTTCCTCCCCATCTCCTTACCACTCATGGTCCGGGGCCAGATGGCCACCTTTGCTAGGTAAGAAAGGGGAGCGAATGGCTGGGTGGTCATCTTGCAGCGAGGGAGTCAAGGCTGTTTCTCCCAGTCCTTCCGGGTCTCCTTCTCCCACCCCTCACAGCGCTGGGAGAAGGGGTACCAGGAAGGGTGCTCTCAATCACCAAGACGGAACTCCCACTCTGCCATTTGGGGTTGTGTTTGGCTGCATGGAACAGAGGCACAAGTACGCTAGCTTTAAAAAGCAAGGGGGTTCTTTTTCACAGGTAAGAAGAAATGTAGAGAGAAGCATTGTAGTTGTAATGAAGACAGCAGAAAGGGCAAAGAGCCTTCTCCCAGGGTGTCTTGTGTTTTTCTTTGGGAATGACGCTTCCCCCAAGGACGGCCACTCATCTCTTTGCCTGGTACTGAGTCACAGGGCCACCTACCGCTGCAAAAGGCCTGGACAAGTGTTTCAGTCAGCATCACCAGCTTCAGACAAAATCAGAGTTCTGTTGATAAGGAATAGAGGAAAAATGGATACTGATGGGTAACCAGCAGTACCTGCCATACCACTTAAAATTATGGGACTAAAAAAAAAAAATACCCAGGAACATACAGGCTTCAAGCACAGCTGGATCCAGGGGCTCAGAGAATATTGTCAGATATTATGGTTACTCTATATGGCTCCACTTCTGGTGTTAACATGGTTTCCAGCAGCTGCAAGCTTTCATTCTATCAGGTTAGCATTTGCAGAAAGGGGAACCCTTCTCTCCCAACACTTCCAGCAGCACAGGGTCCCATGTCCATCCCAGCTGCTGCCATGCGGCTGGGGACAGCACTTGTGGTGGGACACCCACTCGGGTGAGCAGGTCTGGGCAGTGTGCCTGGGCCAGGAGCTGCAGGTGGGGGGAGCTGCCGTGAAACCACGTGGACAGAGACCACGGAGTGGGGCAGGCGCAGGGCGGGATGGATATTGGACAGGCAAAGCCACCTGTTTCCATGTTAGGATGGACATGTGGTTTCCCCTTACTCCCGTTCAGCGTCCACAGTGGATCAGACAAATTATTACTATTTTTCAGACAAATGATTGAATCCTGAGTCATAAGTCACAAGATTTACCTTCCATCCATCCATCCAATATTTCTTACTTTCCCTGTGTGATTTCAAGCTCGCCACGTCCCCTTTTAAAGGTCTCGGTGTCCCTTCTGGGAAAGAGGCAGACCCCCCCAAAACCTCACAGTCAGTAAGAGTGTAACTCTGGGGTCAGACAACTGTGTTTCAGTCCAGGCTCTGCCTCTTATGAACTCTGTGACCTTGGGTAAGTCATTTCCCCGTCTGAAACCTCAATTTCCCTGATCGGCATAATTCCACGTCCTTAAAGGGCTGCTGTGAGGAGTTTGAATTAGGCCATGCATATAAAGCCTGCCTCATCATCATCACCATCGTAACCATCACCATCATCACCACCATCATCGATATTTCCTGCCTCGGAACCCTGCCCGAGGAAGGCGCCCATAGCCACAAAGTATCATAGTGATTAAAAACAAACCCCAAACACGAAAGCCCAATTCCCCGGCCTATCCCTCGTCCTGCCCCCAATCACCAACCCCCTTTGCAGCTTTTGTTTGGGCTGAGAGCAAGATTTCCCCCTCAGAGGAGCTTGGGGGACAGCACGCTGACCCCTTCTTTAAATGCATCTCCCACAGTGTTCCCCGGGCCATCCCTGGTGGAGAAAATGACTCTCACACAAGATCCCTCAGCAGCAATTATCTAAATGGGAGGCTGGGAGGGGAGAACCATTTAGAATCCACTTCATTGCGGGATTAGCTAATTAATTAACGGTTTCACTGACAACTCGTTGGAGAAGTGTGTGTTAAACAGGAGCGCAGTGGGGCGTGATTTATAGACTCTGTCTGACACCCCCTATCCTGGCCTCTGCAGCCGAGCTCCCTCCCTCCTGCCCACCCCAAGGCCCCCCAGAGCAGGGAAATCTGCAGGGGACCCCTCTCTGGAGCTCCCTCTGGAGTCCTGGGGCCCAGGGCTGCTGGATGAGGGGGGCCACGTGGAGATGACAGAAGGGCAGCTGAGGAGGGGGGTGGGCTGGGGCAACAGGGAGACAATGAAGAGATAACGAGGCAGCTGAGACTCCAGGGGTGGCTGCATCTGCCCCTTGCCCCCAGCCCAGAGCCACTCCATCTGTGCCCGTCCAGGCACGCAGGGCCCTGTAGGCACCTGCTGGTCACGGCTGCTCCCTGCCTCCCGACAGTTCAGGGTTTTCAGCGCCTTGCCCGTTGTCTGCACGGAAAAGAGAGCACTGTTCAGGGAGCCCAGAGATGCGACGGAGCCCAGGTACATGCACTTCTAATACCCCTATTCTGAATGCCATGATGGCCTAAGCACCGGCCTTCCACACCTGCTAAAGGAGAACCAGGAATTTGGTTCACACCGTGGGCACAGCAAAGACAAAGCCCCATATTCCAGCTCTGGGTTCTCCCGCTATCCTGGAGGCTCTCAGCTGGGCTTCTAGGGTGTGGAGAAGAACGTGGGGGGCCTCTGAGGTTGCCAGGCCAGTGTTCTGCATACAGACAGGTGGGCATTTTTCCAGGAAGAGGGTCTGGAGCAACCAGAGAAACGTAAAGGGATGCGTGACCCCAGAAGAGGTTAAGCATCTTTCAATTAGCTTCTTTGAGCTCCTGTTTCCTTGTCCATGATTCTAGAAGAATCATCTCAGTCCTTCTTCACACCTTGGCCAAAGGTGAGTAAAACACCAGCGGAGGTTAAATGCTCTTCAGCAACCCACGAGGCCCCTGAAGGGCTCAGTCCATGTTCCTCCCGACTTCTTCGTTCTCCTGCCAGCACCTCCACATGGCACTGGGGGCCTACATGCCCAGTAGGGGGAGGACAGGGAGACTGGGCTGGCCCATGTCACTCAGGGCTGAAGGAATATATCATGGACAGGGGCCCATACCTGTCACAGATGAAGTGACAAAGCCAGTAAATAACAGTTTAGTAAATGTTACCTATGTATTCATCTGTATATATAAAAATGCCACAGGCCCTGGCCGGGTAGCTAAGTGGTTTAGAGTGCTGTCCCCTATAGGCCGAGGTTGCAGGTTCAACCCCAGGTCAGGGCACATACAAGAAGCAACCAACGAATGCATAAACAAGTGGAACAACAGACAGAAGTTTTTTCTGTCTCTCCATTCCTCTTGCTCTCTCTGAAAATCAATAAATACAAATTTTAAAACTGCCATAAAATATATAAAATTAGGAGAGTTCCTGGCACATAACGAGGACTCAGTAGATGTCAGCAGTACCATCACCCCATGTGGACGTGAGGCAGAGCCCACTGACAACCTGCATCCCCACCTCCCTCAGTCCTCAAAATGCCTGAGGAACCAGTGCGGTGCCCCCACCGACTGGAAATGAAGACGCAGAGAGGGTAGGTCACTCCCCTAGGTCGCACAGCGGATGTTGGCGAAGTGTACTTTTTGCACCGTGGAAGGTGGGGTGGCAGGTGAGAGCCAGGCCTCACCCGGGAGCCCCAGGACCTGGAGATGCCATTCTGCTGCTAAGTCTGCATGACCTTGAGGTCTGTTCTCTCTGCTCATCTGAGGCTCGCTCCAGCCCTGAGTTCCAGTTCCTAGACTGGCTCAGGTGGTGAAACCCACCCTATGAGTTTTCAGGTGGGGAGGTGAGGCTCAGAGAGGGACAGGGACTGGCCCCAGGTCACACAGCATGTGTGTGGGTGGGGGGCAGGGTAGGAGAACCTTGACCTCGCAGTCCTCCCAAGCTCCCATCTCCGAGTTCAAGGATGCACAGAGGACGGGAGGGGGTTAAACCCAAACCAAACACGGAAGGCGGCCCTGCCGCCCTCAGTACCGCTCACACCTAGACCGCCTGCCCGCCCGCCCGCACCCCACCTGCGCATCTGGGCGCAGGGAACAGATTTCCCGGTTCACACAGCGCACAATGGCCTCGCTCAAAGGCGCGCCGCGGGCATTGTTCCGCCCGGCGCCCGCGCGTCCTACCTCCGCGCGCGAATTAACCCCCGTCACCCCGCCATTGTCGCAGCGCACTTCGGGGGCCGGCCACAAAGGCGCCAGAAAACCCTGCCGTGTTAGGAAGGTTGGGGGTGGGGACAGGAGGGGGGGCGCAGGCAGGATGGGGAGGGAGTTCAGGGGTGGGTGGCAGGCGGAGCTCACACCGGATGGGCAGTCTGGAGCAGGGGCCCGGGACACAGGCAGGATGGGGCTCCAGGGCACGGGGTGGAGGCGCAGGCAAGAAGGAAGGGGGCCTGGGGCTGGGGAGTGGGAGGGAAGGAAAGGGACAGAGCGCTTACGGGGGTGGGGCGGAGGGGGGTGGGGCAGATCGGATGGGGGTGCTTGGAACAGAGGGAGGTGCCGGGGGCAGCTGGCTAGGGTCTGACTGGGTTCTTCTCCACCCCTGTCTTGGAGTCTCTGATTGGACTCTGTCTCTGTTCCTCCCACTCTCTATCTGTGAGTCAGCCTGTCTGTCTGTCTCTTCCATTGTCTATCTCTCAGTCTCCCTGGGCCTTTCTCTATCCGGGTGTCTTTTGTTTCTTTCCACCCCTGTTCCCCCTTTCTTTATTTCTCTTTGGGGATTTGACTCTGTCTCCATCTCTATCTCTGGGTCCATCTCTATTTCTTCTTTTCTCTTATCTCTCTGTCTCTCCGTCTCCCTCTGCCAGCCTATCGCTCCATCTCTTTCTCTGTCTTTCTGATCCATCCGTTTTCTTAGGCCTCCCTTTGCCTCTGTCTCTGTGTCTGGGTCTATCTCTCCTGGACAAAGAAAGAAGGCTCTGCTGGGGACTCCCAGCCCCCCCACCCCCTCCCACAAACAGCACTGCTGACACCTTGAGGAAGAAGGGCACAGGTGGGGGCTTCCTGCAGCCCACTGCACGGGTGGGGAGGCTGAGGCTCAGAGAGACCCTCCCTGCCCTGCTTACTGGAGTCAGTAGTCCCAAAAATAACCAAGCTGACTGCACGACCTCCAGTGTCCTGGGATTCTCTCCCTCTGTGGCTGGGCCAAGGCTGGGGGTCTTCCGGGCAGGCAGGAGCCCCACCTCCCTGGGCCCCCAGTCTTGGGGCAGCTCTGCAGGACCCCAGGTCAGCACCCCCTGCTCAGTTGTTAATGCCTCCCAGACAGGCCCTGCCCTCCTGCTGGAGGGGTCCTTCTCTGGGGCCTCCTGCTGCACTGGGTGGGGGTGGGAGTGGAGGTGGGGGAGTAGGAGGAGGCAGGGGGTGGGGCTGAGGAGGGTGGCACACTAGCCAAGTAGCTGCATAGCTTCCTCCCCCTGGAGAGCTCCGGCCCCCAGCCAGGCCTGCTGTGGGTTAGATAAGGAGCAAAGCCACACAGCTCATCCTCCGTTTTGTAATCTCCTCCTCCACCTCCCCTCCCCAGCCCTGACCCCCTACTTTTTTTATATCATCTTTATGGCTTTGGAATTATCTGGGCTGACACTGCATTCACTTAGCCGAGGGCAGGTGGGGTCGCCAGAGACAACTTACTCGTGTGTGTGTGTGTGTGTGTGTGTGTGTGTGTGTGCTTGTGCTTAGTGGTCTCCCCACCCCTACTCCTTAGTGGGGATGTTGGGGAAGAGGAACTTACTGGAGGAGAGGTTGGGGACACAAGTGACAACCAGTTCAAGGCCAAAAAGATTTTGAGTGCCAGAAGTCCTACAGAGGCAGAGGCCAGCCTCAGGCAGCCCTGGCGGACGCTTCCCCACAAAGCAGTGGTATTATCTCCAAATAGCCCTTACCCTTCCTTACCCTTCTCTCCCTTCGTCCCTCCCTCCCTCCTTCCTTCCTTCCTCAGAAGAGCTCTTGAATTACAGAACATGAACTTAATTGTCTCCCGCCTCGAGTCCTGGCTTTGGCCGGCTGTGTGACATTGGGCCAGTGACTTCACCTCTCTGAGCCTGTTTCCCCATCTGTTAAATGGGGGCAGCAGTCAAGCCCGCCTCATTCTGCATTATGAGGGTTACAGGAAAAAATCAGTGACAGTGCTTGGCCCGTCGCTGAGCACGTAGTAAGGGCAGGATCACTGCTGCCCCTTGTCCCTTTCATCCTTGGCTGCGTTTTCCGCGGGCTCTCAGAACGCAGAGACCCCTCGCAGCCTCTGCCCCCAAGGGTGCTCCCTGATGTGAAAGAGCGGCCCCCCAAGCGAGTTAGGTTTTACAAAGAGTGTTCTATTTCTGGGCGGGAACACGGATGTGCGCACACTGCTTCGAAGAACGGTGCTGCTGAACTTAGGAGGCAGATAAATTAGGGGTGATTACTCTCATCACAAGAGGGTGCACTACAGGGATTCTTTAAGTGGCCTGTCCTCAAATACCGGGAGCCTGCAAACCTTAGCGGGAGCTTTCTGCCTGGCTTCCCCACGGAGTGGCTAATGCTGGTGAAATGAAACAGAGCGGGCCTGCGACTGGAGTTCTGTGTTTGCACCTCCCTGGTTGCACCTCCCGGCTGGCTGGCTGGGCGGCCTGGGGCAGGCGGCTTCGAGTCCTTGCCCACCTGTATGATTGGACCGGATCACAGGTCATAATGCCCCACCTCCACCCCGGGCCAGGACTGCTTCGTTGCTCCCCCGGACAATAGCCTCCCCATTGGCTTTTCTGCTTCCTCTTTTATACTCCTTCACCCACCCCCCTCCCCGGCCCCCATCACACCCACAGGGTCTTCCAAATGCTGCAATTAATTTGTAATCCTGCATGAAACTCTCCAATGGCTTCCCCTTGCCTTCCGTCTCTGCAGGCCTGGGCCGCGCCCATCTCCTCCCACTCCCTGCCCAGCTCCCTCAGCTCCATCCATCCCAGCTCGTTTCTACCTCAGGGCCTTTGCACTTGCTGGTCCTCTCCAGAACACCCCACCCCAGACCACCCCGGCTCGTTCTTTAATTACTTCCCAGTTGAAATGCCACCATGTCATGCCAACCTCATCTAATGGACCTCTAGTGCTTCCCACATCCTGTTTGTTTTTATCTTTATTATCTTAATTGTACTTAGGACTATCCGATATGATCTTGTGTTTTTGCTTGTTTAGTGCCTGTCCCTTCCACCAGAGTGTGAGCTGAGAACTCGGACTGGACCTGTCTTGGCACCTTAGGCCTGGCCCGGTGCGTGGCAGAGGCTCAGCCTGTGTCAAGTCAGTCACTGGGCCTTGGTGTTTCAACCCACTTCTTCTGGGTGCATTTTAAATTGTGAGTGGTTGTTTTCCTAGTTTGGGGGAAAAACAAAGCTGTGGCATGAGTCTGGTCATGTAGGACACTCTCACTGACCGCCGGCTCACAGGCTGGCTCGCTGTCATGAACGAAAGGCAAAGGCTGGGGTCCCAACCAGCCCCGAGGTGGCGGGTGACCCTCAGCCCAGCCCACTCTGCCGCAGCTGCAGGAAACCTTCCTGAGGTCCTGTTGCTGGCCATCTTGAGGGCAAGTTACAGTTTCCCTTTGTAGGGTCAGGGCCTGCTCGCCACAAGTCCCATAATGGAAAAATGCCACCAGCTACTGGAACAGTCCCCACAAGCCGTCTGGGCCACACAGTTCTCTAAGAGTGACTTTAGTCATCTGAGGGAGTAGAGATGAAGAATGAAAAGAAAAACAAAAAAAGCTCTCAGCCCTGCCCAGTGTGGCTCTGTGGGGTGGGCATCATTCTGCAGAGCAAAGGGTCGCTGGTTCGATTCCTGGTCATGGCACATGCCTGGCTTGCAGGTGTGGTCCCCCATTTGCACATAGGAGAGGCAAATGATCGCTGTTTCTCTCTCACATTGAGGTTTCTCTCCCTTTCTTCCTCCCTCCCTCTGTCCCCCTCTCTCTAAAAATAAATAAATACAATATTTTAAAAAAGAAAGACTCTCAGAGGGGCTCATGGGAAATGCTGAGGGGCAATGGAGAAGGAGAGAGTTATTCTGCTGGGCAAGGTCTGGAAAGATGAGGCTGGGACAAGATGGGGAAATGCTGGGAAGGGAGGTTGGGTGTGTGGGTGTCTTGTCTGGGGAGGTGGGGTCGGGTCTTTGCCTTCTGATCCCTCTTGTCTTGACTTGACTCAGATTCTCAGAAGATGTTCCCTTGATCACTTGAAATGATCACATTGAAGTAGGTACTAGAGGGGACTGATCTTTATCGAGGGCCCACTGTGTGCTGGACCCACCGGAAATATCTTACCTATATAATTTTGTCTCATATGCACAAAAGCCAGCGTCAGCCAAGTAATGGTATCCTCACCCCAAGGAAGAAGAAACGGAGTCTCCGAGAGGTTAAGTGACTTTTCTAAGGACACGCAGCTAATAAGTGATGAAGCCGGAATTTGAACCCAGGTCTGTCTGATGGCAGAGTCAGTGCTCATTTTCTTTTTTTCATTGCATGGAGATGTAATAAAGATCTCCACTGCATGGAAGTCTAAGCTCAGGGATGATGGAGAAGCTGGGAGGGAGGAAGGGTAGAGGAAGTGTATGGTGCTGGGGGTGTGACGATGGTAGAAGATGTAGGAAAAGAAGACACACGGAGGACAGGTGGGTGGAGCAGAGGTTCGGCACCTGAGGAGACACCCTGCATCCACGCTCCCTGCCCCACTCCACGCTGTCTCCTCTGCCCCCAGCCAGCCGGAGCCTCTGGTGGGGGAGGTGGAGAAGGGGCCTAGACATCATGTAATTGCCCTGGCTCTTCTGTGAAATTTGTTTCGGGACACATTAGTTCCAGTGAATTTAGCTAAACAGTAGGGGGCCCTGAGAAATGATTTGCAATTAGCCGCAGCCCCCCGGCCCCCTGTTGGGACGTGAGGCTTGGGCACTGAGTGGAGAATGGCCGCATTGCGGGCGGAGGGGGGGGGGGCGGGGGGAGGGGGGGGCGCCCCTCATGCCCATGGCTGAACTTGAGCATCTCAGACCTGACTTCTCTCCTGGAGCCCCGGGGGGCCCGACTGGGGCTGAAGTAGGGGCAGTTTGCCCCCAAACTGTCAAGGCCGAGACTTAGCCAGGCCAGAGGAGCATGAAGGATGATCAGATTCAAGCTTCTGCTTTGCAGAGGGGATGCTGGGTGGGAGCCCCGTTCAGGGCTCTGGCCATTGCACAGCCCCACCTCTGTGGGGACGGCGCCCACCTGAAGTACCTCTGCAACGGCCATGCCCCTTCGTGTCCTCGTCACTGTGCTGGGCACGTCCCCTCTGATTGCAAACCCTCCCTAACAAGGAGGCGGGGAGGTGGCCTCCATTCCACAGCTAAGGAAATGGACACTTGGAGAGGTTGAGGGGTTCTTACCAGGTCACCCGGATGTGGTAGGAGGAGGACTTGAACCCTGGCCAGGTGGTATGTCCAGGTTCTTACAGCTGCCTCCTGTGGTGGCCTCTAACGGGAGGCCTAACAGGGTGGTCGATAGGGCTCTGGAGTCCGGCGTGCCTGGGATAAGTCCCCGCTCTGGCCGTGTGACCTCCGGCAGTCACGTCTGCCCTCTGAGACTCAGTTTCCTCAAGCAGTAAGTCAGAACACTGGGATGGTGTTGACTCTAGAATTGAGTGAGAGTACAAAACAGTGGGCCTGCAGAAGGGGCTCAGTGAGCGATAGACGTCGTGTTGTGGCTGTTACTGCATCCCGATCAAGTTTAACTGGGGAGGAGAAAGTGGGGAAGGATCCTGCGGGTCCCTGCCTGAAACCACATCCTTTACAGCTCACTCCATCAGTCCCCTTTGCCCCAGACCAGGCCTCAAGAGTGTATGCAGACAACCAGGACAGTCCCGGCCTCAAATGAACACCCCCTAATGCTCCTGGAGCCAGCCAGGCAGGAGGCCTTGTGAACCTTCCTGGCACGCAGCGGTCTCTGCGAGCTGGGGTCATCAGAGTGGGCTTCTGGGAGGAGGTGGCTTTGGTACTGAATTGTCCTTGTTATGGTAGGGGCTCTGCGTTGCACAACCCCATGGAGATTTCACCTCCCCCCCCCCCCCCCCCCCCCCCCCGCCCAGGCCAGAAAGGCAGGTCTCATCTTTCTCAGATGAGGAAACTGAGGACCAATTGCCCCAAATCATACAGCATCCCAACTTGCCCGAGCCTGTCCTGAAATTCCCACATTCCGGGAGACCCCTCAGTCCTGTCAAACCAGGACAGTTGGTCACCCTATTTTAGTGACTGGGTGGGGATTTGAACCCAAGACTGGCTGACCTCCATAGCACCTCTCCAACCCCCCCTCCCTGCGTTTTCCATTCCACTCTGCCTCCCTCTTCTGAATTCATCAGCTCTGGTCCCCCTGGTCCCCAGAGTAGTGCCCTGTCCCACGCCTTCTGTGGATTTCCCCAATGCCCAGGGCTGTGCTTGCTCTCCCTCCAGCTCCTTATCTTCCCTGGTCTTCTTGTGGAAGAAAAGATAAAAGTAATTCTTACGGCCGCTTCTCCACCGTCAGCGGCCGGCCCTGCCGTCCTCCTGCCGGATTTCCCTGGTCCAGGCAGATAAAGGGTGAGGCCTAAGCACATGTCATTTTCTTTGTGTGAAATCAATATTCAGCAAAGTTTATCTGCCCGACATAGCAGGAAGTGCTAATTTCATCCACGTCAATTATTTTGACGAATGTTCATAATGCCCAGGGTGTGAGAAGAAGATAAAAGAATTACTAGAATAACGCGCCCGTGCTTCTCACACACACATATCCACGCTCACCCGAGTTCACACTGGGGCACATGCAGACCCGGCAAGCGTGAGGCCTTCACCGACAGCTGTCCCATCTGCCCAGGCTGGGGGCTGGGGGCCTGTGCCAGGGTCTTAGCCATCTTTGATTTTTAGGATAAGACAGTGGTCCTCAGCCAGGGGTAATTTTAACCCCTAGGGGACGTTTGGCAAGGTCTGGGAACATTTTTGGCTTGGGGAGGGATGCTTCTGATATCTCGTGGGTAGAGGGGACGGGTGCACAGGCAGCACCCCCCCCCCCATACACCACAAAAACGATCCAGCCCACAGGTCAACAGGGCCGAGGTTGAGAAATCCTGGAATCAAGTTATGATTATGATTATTTTTTAAGTTTTAAAAATGTTTCTCTGTAACTCCATAGCTAGAATTTCTAGCAGTACAGGCAGGGAAAGATGTGTGGGTTTGTGTTTATTTTTAGAGGATTCCGAAACAAGAAGTCAGATGTTAAATACAAGGATAAAAATATATATATTTACTTGGGTAATTCCACCTCCAGGTGAGTGCCTATGAACATAAAAAAATGAAATATAGAGACTAATCTGAGGTTTTCAAACGCTGGCCAGATAGGGAAAATAGCCAACACCTCTGCAATAACTATGCGTGGTGTCACACGGGACCTACCGGGGTGATCACTTCGGAGGTTACATAAACGTCTAAGCACTCTGTCGCACACCTGAAACTAGTAGAACATTGTATGTCAACTGTACGTGAAAAAAGGTAAACAATTATTTAAAAATACGCCGGCTTGCTAGAATCCTCACGGGCTGGTAAGCCCCTGTCTGAGTAACGCCGACCGAGCGGACTCGCGCATGCTCTCTGGGCACTCGCTCCGGAGGTCCTGCCCGTCTTTCCTGCAGGTGTGTGCGAGGCTGTGCTGGCTGGGGGCCCCGCCTGCACCTGGGTGCCCCTGCCACGTGATGATGGAGGCAAGCGTCTCGCGTGTTCACCAGGGTGAGCCAGGCTGTGCCTATGTAGACCCAGGTGGGTGATTGTTATTGCTGCTGTTACTGTTGCCATTCCTGTCTCCATCTACTGCTTTACTGAGCCTCTGAGAATATTGGTTCGGTTGCTATTGCCGCCTACCTAAGCACCCCAAAGTGTAGTGGCCCGGGACAACCTTGGAGTCCGTGGGGCGGGGACTCAGACAGGGCACAGTGGGATGGCTCTTCTCTGCTCCACACTGTCCGAGTCTGTGCCTGGGGACACTTGACAGCTGGAGATGACAGCCACTGAGGGCTGGAATCATCCAGAAGCATCTTTACTCACCCCGTGGCTGGGGTGACTTGAAGGAAAGGTCTGTCAACAGCAGCACCTGCACCCGGCCTCCCCGTGTGACTTGGGCTCCCTCACAGCACGGTGGCCTCAGGGTAGTCTGACTTCCCATGCGGTGGCCGGCTGCTCGGCCTTTCATGGCCCAGTCTGGGAAGTCACACAACATTGCTTCTGCTTCTGCCAAAATGGTCACAGGCCCATCCAGGCTGACGAGGAAGGACATGACAGTCCCTGTTCCATGGAGAGGCATCGAAATAATTTTGGGACCTTGTGTTAAAACGTCCACACTAGCTAACTGATGTACATACGCCCCATTCAACCAGTTTTATTTTCACAGGATTCGCGCGCCCAAAGGCAGAGGCCTTTCCTACCTGTCCAGCCGGAACGACGTGTCACGGATGTGGAGCTATATAGGTCATGTTGGGTGGGGTCCTTCTAACTCCATTCAAGTCAGCCACCCACACTTGGGGACACCTCCCCGCCTTCTCACCAAAGTCAGCCGCCCTTATGTATTTCTCAAACAGACCTATCTGAGGACGCTCCTTCTGGGAGGAAATGCTGAGTGTCGATCACATAATAGATGATGTTGTGAGCAGATGTCATGATATTATATGATAAAATATTATGAGCAGATGATATGCTATTTATTATGGGCAGGTGATATATGGCGCCATATTACGATTATGGATGGTGATGTATTGTGTACCCTGGCGTGTGCGGGAGATTATGTATTCACACGCTCTGGCTCCAAGACTCTGATTTAAGAACTCCCTTCCACTCGCCTACCTCTGGCTCTGCCAATCAACGTCTCCTCCGCTGAGTGTGACAAAGGATCAAAACTCTTCAATCCTTGGGACAGAGCCACGTGTGGATTTGGGATTTCTGGGGACTTTAGGCCCCTGGCCCCCCGCCCAGGGCTGGGATGGGGGGAGGGCGGTCTTCAAAAGCCAGTTCTTGGAGCTGTTGGTGGCAGAAGTCATCCTGAGGCTGCAATGGCCACCTGCCAATGGCTGGTCCAAGGAATGTGAAGAAAACGATGAAAATACTCTGATCTTGAAACTAAATGATAAGGAACAGAAATGGAATCAAGAGGGGATGTGAGAGCAGGAGCAGGGATGCTCCAGAGTTCATTCCACCCGCGCCCCGTCAGGTGAAGGGCAATGAAAATACCCCGTGGACGAATGAACAGTCCTCGCCAAGTTGGGGGAATGCAGAGCGAGAGGAGTTTCTTTTTTCTTTTCTTTTCTTTCTTTCTTTCTTTTTTTTTTTTACATCAATGTGTGGTTGCCTCTCACGTGCCCCTCCACTGGGGGCCTGGCCCACAACCCAGGCATGTGCCCCAACTGGGAATCGAACCAGTGACCCTTTGGTTCACAGGCTGGCACTCAATCCACTGAGCCACACCAGCCAGGGCCAGAGAGGAGTTTCAATGAGCAGTAGGTCTGAAAATGAAGTATCCCCCAATCAATAAAAACCCATTCCCTTCATATAAGATTCTAAATTAAGGTCTTGCATTTCTAAATGCGGAGCCAAAGTCCACTGGTAAGTATTCGATTGCAGAGGTAATCGGGTGAAGTGTCTTGGGAGGCGGGCGCGGGAGGCAGCCGGCCTCAGTTTCAATCCAGGTTCTGCCTGCCCCTTCCAGGCTGGGTGACCTGAAGCAGGTCACAGAACCCTTGTGCCTCCATTTGCATATCTCTGTAATGGTCACCATGGCAATTCCCATCTCCCAGTGCAGTTGTGAGGGCTGAAGGGGCGCACAGTGCTCAGGGCAGCACCTGGCATGAAGGAGGCACTTGATAAACACCCAATTTCTGTGTTATTACCAGTGAACCTATTCAGCAGTGAAAATGCCACTCTCCTTAAAGACAGTTCCTTGTCTGAAGTAGCGGAAACGGGCTCCCAGAGATCTTCCCTCAATGCCAGAGCGGTGCCCAGCACCCTGATCTTGTGGCTGGAGCGGAGGTGGGTCTCCACCAGCTGGAGGTGGCATTGTCACAAGTGGTAGGCTGAGTGGAGATTCTGGTGACTTCAGTGTAAATGAAACATTTAAAGGCTGTGACATTCATGAAGCCCTTTTTTTTTTTTTTTAAATAACCTAAGAGCTAGGTGCTTAAGCTCAGAAGGGAGGGCTCTCTTACTGGTTCTCACTAAAGTGGACATGACTGCCTTTGGTGACCCACAAAAAGGACCCAAAAGTCTGGTCCCTTTTCATCCCCAAGCTCTCTATGTCCCCTCTCCCTTGGTGCACAATTTCATAGGGGCTTATCCTTCATCTAAAACAGGGTTGCCTACTCTTGAGTCAGATAGTTCTTTGTTGGGGGGGTTGTCCTGGGTATTATAGGATGCTTAGCAGCATCCTTACTCCTACCCACTAGCTGCCAATAGTGCCATCTTCCTGAGTTGTGACAATCAAAAATGTCTCCAGATATTGTCAAATGCTTCCCCCTGCCCTGTGGTGAGGGGCAGGCAAAATCTCTCGCAGTGGAGAATTACTGACCTAAAGACTCCCAAGGTCCTTTGGGTTCCCAGCTGCCACCCTTATGGGGACTAATGGGTGCTCTTCCTTTGGGAGCTGAGGCAGCATTCCTGAGGGCTGGTCAAAGGCGGGGCGGATCCCCAGGCTAGGTTATCGCCCAAGCCACTGGAGTGGGAGGCCCTTAACACGGCGTTCTCAGTCTGTGATGGATCAATTATACGGCAAAGAAAACACAGGGGATCTGAACCAAAACAATTAGTGGAGGTAAATGAGGAGAGGCAGGAAGCTCGGGGAGAGAGGGGAGAAGCTGGAGCAGAGTGGACTTGAATCCTGGCTCCACAAACGTTGTTGCTATTTAACTTCGAAGGGCTGAGTTTCCCCATCCGTCATGCAGGGACACGGATGCTAACGACCTCTCTGGCAACCGAGATGCTGCATATCCAGGGGTGTCCAACCCGCGGCCTGTGGGCCACATGTGGCCCAGGATGGCCATGAATGCGGCCCAACACAAAATTGTAAATTTACTTAAAACCTTTTTTATTTGCTCATCAGTTTTTGTTAGCGTTTGTGTATTTAATGCGTGGCCCAGAGACACCAAGAGGTCAGGCACTCCTGGTACTGCAGCCCCTGGCCCTTCCTAGGCGTTCAGCACTGAGACACTATCGTCACAGCTTTATCTATACACATGCAAACCTCGGCATCCTGCACACAATTGCACTATATAATCATTTGCATCACCTCATTTTACGACCACTTTCCCACTAGATCCACGTTGGACTTAGTGCCATATCCCCACTGCTCGCACGGAGCGTGGCCCATAGTTGCTGGTCCATGTTGGCCAGGTGATCGCTAAAATCAGATAAATTTTCAGGTGCATCCTATACCCCGGGGGAGCTCCAATCCTGCAAGCAGTTGGATTTCCGCTCCAGTTCAGGGCAGTGTGGGGGTGGGTGTCTACGGTGAATGCCCTCAGCCAACATTGTGAGCCCTCGCTTTGTGCCAGGCTGTGTACTTGCATCAGTTGTCTGTTGCTACGTAACGAATGAACTTAGTCACTTCGATTGACACTCTTGTGTGATCTCCTAGTTCCGGGGGCAGGGGTCTGAGTGTGGCTTACTGGGAAGGCTGCAGTCAAGGGAGCGCCTCAGTGGTGCTGCCCACAGTTCCCGGCCACGTGGGCCTCTCCTAGGGGACCTGACATCATCAGAACCAGCAAGGGAGCGAGTTGGCTGGCAGAACGGAAATTACAATCTTAGGTGGTGCCGTCACGGAAGTGACATCTGCCACAGCATCTTTATGAGCATCAGCTTGTTAAGCGCTCACCACAACCCCACAGACAGGTCTTGTTACTGTCCCCATTTTACAGATAAGAAAAGGAGGAAGTTGCGGGGGTCACAATAGCATGGTGGCTCAGTCAATAGTGACCCAAGGGGACCGTGGGTCACTATTGCAACTGTGTAACCTGTGCTCAGTTAATGTACTTGGGTGAATGTTTTACTGTTCATTCTAAATTTTAAACAGATCTTTCCCGAACTGTTAACACTGACAAATACATTCTCAATGGCATTACAAAGGATTTGTTCATTAATCCTGTTATATGTTTGTCTTAAGCACACCAAAGTATTATTTATAAAACAACACAGAACAGAAGGCTAGAGGGTAAGGCTGGCCTTGGGCAGGCCCAGGGCTGGTCATCCTTCAGTAACAGTGTCAAGGGCAGGGGCCAAGGCTTGCCTTCCTGGAACCTTCCCAGTACTCTGTTTGTCTCACTCAAAGACCAGATTCTCATCCCAGCCTCTCAAACTCTCTGTTCTAGGGAGCCAGACGCCAGCACCCAATTTCCCCATAGACCCAAGAGCATCCTGAGAAATCCAAAGACCAGGGCATTTCCAACGAGCTTCGTTGTTATCGTCGCTCCATTTTTTCAAATAGGGGCATAAGGAATGTCACACAAACGACACACTTAGCATGGAATGCAGTCTTAGCCTCCGAACAACACTTGAACCCAACAAAAAAGGAAAAGAGGAAACTCAACGGTCTGCTGAAGAACAAATTCATTTAGCAAATAATTTAGAATCTTGTTATTAATGTCTTAGTTTTCTGAAAAACCAAAAAATTGCTGACTGTATTTCAAAGATCTTGTTGCCGCTGTTCCTAATGAGGAGGGAGTTTGCATAATTAGCAGCAAAGCTCTTTGCAAGAGCAATATGTCTCCTTTATTTGGAAAGAGGGGGATGAATTCTCTGTGGTGTCTTGTTTGTTGATGTGGGTTTTTGAAAGTGTCACCCCTAACACGTTCTTGGACCTGAGCCAGATCGTGTGATGTTTGGCAGGCGTTTGGTGCAGGCAGGGAGGGGGAAGTTTGGTGAAAGGCTGGAATTCATTCTTTCTGTAATTCTTGGCTGATGTGGCCTGAGTCTTAGTTTCCCAACGGGGCCCATATTCGGACGATGTGCTAGATCACAGTCTGGGTATGAGTTGAAGTTCTGGGGGCATGGGAGGGCTAATGGCCTTGGTGGGTCTAGAGCAGATCATTCCTTCAGCAGTGGTGTGTGAGAGACAGGGCCGATTTAGGAGCAAGCCTGAATTCTCCTTTTAACATGCAGCTGCTGGGAAAGGGCCAACTGCATTGTATCAGTCAGGATGGGCTAGGTCATGCTGCTGTAACAAATAGTCCAACAATCTCATGGTTTAAAACTACAAAGGTGCATTTCTCACTCATCCCACCTGTCCAGGGCAGGTCAGCAGGTGCACTGCTGCTCACTGAGGTCCCTCAGGGACCCAGCTGGAGGAGCAGTCACCAGTTTATGACTCTGCCATCTCGCCATGTTCCCACGATCCACACAGCAGGGGAGGAGGACAGTGGGGAGTCAGCACCAGCAGTTAAATACTTTGGCCAGGAAGCAACGCTCATATTTAATTGGTCAGAACCATCACTGCCCACACTTAACTTCAAGGGGAAGAGAATTTGTAACTGCCCTGAACTTGGAAGCAGAGACCTGGATATTGATGAGTGTTAATGATGTCTACCACATGGATCTTGGCATGTCGGTGGCAGGGGATCAGAGATTTTCGGGACCTGAGAAATTGGGTGCCCAAGAGTAGCTTCACATCACATATTAAATTTATCAGCTGTTATCAGCGGCCACATTCCCACCACTATCTTTATTGTTCACGTACTTATTTAGGTTCTACAAAGGGTATCTGCAAACATCTTGCCTAATCTTTTCAATAATTGCAGGAACCAACATTTTCTTTTTACCGTTCACCAGGTACCAGGCACGTTACATAGACTGTCTTGCTGAATCCTATAGGAATGTCTACCTCACAGGCAGAACAGCGGGGGCTCAGAGAGGTTAAGTGGCTTGACCAAGGTTGCACAGCTACCGAGTGGCTGAGTTAGGACTTGAACCGAGGTAACAAGCAGCCATGCTTCCAACTCTGCCCATGCTTTTCTCTGAGGGAGGGAAAAAAGGAGGTCAAAGATGACTGACAGGACTGCCTGTGTGAATGTGAACCCTGAAGCTAGCTGGAAAAACTCTGATGTAGATGATCAAGTAGATCAGGGACCACTTTGGCCAAAATCTTAGTTTCCCAAGCGTCTACCTTCTTCCCGATCCCTGGGACTCGTCTTGGTCTGCCTCTGAGGCATTGGTAGGTGGAGCGGGCTTGGGTTCCTTTTCTGGATGCCGTGTGGTGGGGAACGGGAAGAGGCCTTGAAAGGATGTTGAGCAGCCCTGACCTCAGGGAGGCAGCAGCCAGAGGGTCTTCTCTCCGAGGACCCGGAGGTGGGAGGGGGCTTCTTGGCGAGCTCGGCGAGGCCAGAGGTAAAGCCCCATCTGCCTCACAGCAGCCTCGGCCCCATCTGCTTCCCTGCAGTGTCCAGAGGCCGCTGACCTGGCCCCTCTCACCAGCACTTAGAGAAAGGAGTTTGGAGACATGCTTGTGTTGGTGAGCCTTCCTCTGCCCCCAGCCCTGAATTGGAAGGAAGCACTCAAGGGCAGCGCTGTGCCTTAGAACTTTCTACAGTGGTGGAAGTGTCCCCTCGGATGTGCTGTCCGACGCAGTGGCCGCCAGCCATGGGTACCTATGGAGCACCTGGAATGTGGCTGGGGAGACTCGAGAACCGACGTTTTCATGTTATTAAATGTAAATGGCTTTGAACATGAAATAGCCACACGTGGCCCCAGTCGCCATGTTGGACAATGCAGCTTTAGGACAGACAGCGCTTCGCAAAGGACAGGGCGCAGCCTCACGCAGGTCTCAGACGCAGCTGTACATGAGCTCGCATCGCATGGTGGGAAATGCTTCCCTTTTTCTCTCTCGTCTTCCCCCAGCCTTGGGCTTCCAGCAAGGAGAGAGTCTCCATTAGTGCTGCTAGGTCTCTCACGCTTTCCTCACGATGGCTCACCTCCTTTTTTAATGAGGAGAAATCAGAAACAGACCTGTGGCCTTTGGCAGGCGAATGCATTTAGCGAGCATTGGAGACAGTTCTGTTTTTGTTGTTACTCGTATTTGTTCGTAAGTTTCCCATCCACGTGGGGCGTATTTGTTCGTAAGTTTCCCATCCACGTGGGGCGAGGGAAACTGGTTTTCCATTCATGTTCATTGATATAGATACATTTTAAAATAAAAATGTAACACTAAAAAGCCCGAGTGCAACGGCATGGTGAATACACTTCATAACATTGTGTTGCGTACTTGGAAGTTGCTATTAAGAGGTCTTAAATGCTAATTACGTAGGGTGAAGGATCTGTTAACTAACCTTTCGGGGTAAGCATTTCATAATATTTACACGTGTTAAATCATCACATTGTACACCTTAAACTTCCAGGACGTTATATGTCAATTGTATCTCGAGACCTCTGAGAGAAAAAAATAACGAGAGACATAGGATAAAATGAAAAAAATTGTGTTCGTGCATTTAAATTCCATACGGTATTCAAAGCTAATTAGCACCAACCTAAAGAAATCTCAACATTCTAATTTCAAACAAAAGAATTGGCAACAAGGCACATCAACTGCGATCAGAAGAATTTCCTCTGTGGTCGAACACAGGCGACATTGTGTCTGTCCTCGGGTTACGTGCGAGTGGTCGCGTGGGGAGATGTCAGGGTGAGCGTCTCAAACGCGGTGACATTTCTGTGGGAGCAGCAGCAGCAGCAGCAGGGGCTACGCTACAGAGCAGATCGAGTTCCCATTCACGGGCATGTTTTAAGTTGGCTCAGCGGCCCATTCTTCCTAGACTTTTAAAAACTGAGCGTAGAGCATGCTACTTATTCTCATTTACCATTTTATATTTGTTGGGCATAAGCAAATAAAGATTTCAAACAACAAAACTGAGTTCATTCAGATAAAAATATTGCTGCCCTGGCTGGGTGGCTCGGTCGGTTGGAGCAATATCCTGTACACCCAAAAGGTTGTGGGTTTGATCCCCGGTCAGGGCACGTACCTGGGTTGTGGGTTCGGTGCCCTGTGGGGGCGCATGTGAGAGGACACGAGGGATGTTTCTCCCTCACATCTGTGTTTCCTCTCCCTCCCCGCCCCCACACTTCCTCTCTAAGCATCCCTGGGAGAGGATTGAAACACTTTTTTATATATATATTTTCCGTGGAAAAGCGAACGCAGGCACATAGATATGAGAAAGGATTATGCAATGGTGGTGGTTTCATGGCCCAATTTCTTCTTAAGCCAGTGTTGTTGTTGTTTTTTAATAACTTTTTCTTTTGTACTGGCTAGATTTACGGAAACTGCACGGGTAGCAGAGCCCCCACAGGCCCTTCACCCAGCCCCCGATGTTCGCACCCCGCGAAACCATGGCGGGTGTGCCGGAGCTAAGCCAGTCAGGTTTCCAAAGTGTACCTACCCAAACTCGGGACTTTATTTGGATTTGACCAGTGTTTCCACTAACGTGCTTTTCCTGTTCTGGGTCCAATGCAGGACGTGACTTCGCGTTCTGCTAACCAGTCTCTTGGGCTCCGGGACTGTCTGGGGAGGAGGTGGCCAGACACTTGCCAGCAAATGCCTGCAGCCCCAGCCCGAACGTGGTCCTTGAGGAGAATGCAGGTTCCTGACCCTCAAACCTGGAAATGAAAACTTTTGCTTTTTTTTTTTTTCAAACCCTAGGAACTACAACTGCTTCATTCTGACTGGGGCCTACTGCTTCTGTTGAGTTTCCTTTCTTTCTATTCTTTCTCTTTTGGAATCCGTGGGTTTCCTGGGCCCCAAGAACAGGGCTCTGCATCTTTATTCTTCATGCATGTCACCCTGGGAGATTCAGCTAAGGGCTCTATGGAGAAGCCCTGGAGCTGTGCGAGTGCAGCAGGGAGAGAGCCACGTGAGAAGGACCGGTCGGGAGGCCTCTGGGGGAAGTGAGCGGTGCCCTGGACACTGGTAGGTTCTGGATTAGAAGAGAAAAAACGGCTTCCCCTCGGGGGGAGGGAGGGGCCTGGGAACAACATCTCTATTTTATGCAGTATTCCGTTCCTGCCAGAGGGTCATCCTCACATCTCGGCTTGCATGCCACCAGTAACAGGGAGCTCCCTCCCTCCCGTGGCAACTCCTGTCATCTTTGGGCAACTGAATTGGAGTCATAGACTTCTCCTTGTCCCTCTGCATCACTTCCTCACTGGCTCTCTTCCAAGTGAGAGCCTTGTGAAGGCCATGTACGTCCTCCAAGAGCCTTTCCATTTCCAATGAAGGTTATGTGTCTTGGTTGCTCTCGGGCAGAACAACCTCCGCCCGTGGCCTATTCCTCCTGAAGCGCGTCACCCACGGTGAGACACAATAGTGTGGCTGTGGAGCTGCCGTCTCCACAGACCACGAGGTGGGCGTTCCTGTCGTCACGTCTGTTTTACAGATGAGGAGACCCAGGCTCCGAGTCATTGGGCACTTGCCCCGGAGGACAGGACTGGGAAGCAGCAGCAATACCACGCAACCTCACAGCTCCCTCTGGCCTCTGCCGTGGCCCCTTCATGATATGTTCTCCAGCTTGCACCAAAGCCATCTTGTAAAAATGCAGATGGGGTCCCATTTATGTCACTTCCCTGCGTAAAGCCCTCCAGTGGCTACTTGTGCGCTTCGCATTTCATAAAGCTCCTACCGCAGGTCGCACCTGCTCTCTGAGCTGACCTCCCTGGGCTCCCCTCGGCACCTCCACACCCATCTCCTCCTCCTGGCATCTGTGCACTTGCTGGTCCCCCTGCCTGGAGACCCTTCCCCATGCCCTGCTCTTCAGAAGCCTGGCTCCTTCTCACCTTCGGTTATACTATGGGGACACCTCCTCGGGGATGCCTACCCTGATTTCTTCTTGCTGACCTCCCACCCCTGTCTTTACCCCTTGTCAGCTTGGTCACTGCTCACTACGCCCTGTGCACGTCCCTTATCTCAGTCTCACAATCTGCCACCATTGTGTTTGTTGGTTGACTTCCTTGCTTGCGCTGTGACCTCGGAGAGAGGAGGGAGCTTGCTCAGCACTATAACCAATGCCCAGCATAGCGGGAAGTTAAAAAGAACAGAGAAGGCCGCAGCCATGGCTGTTTCTGACTCCCATTGTACAGATTGGAAAACAGGGTCACGGAGGTCGAGGGACTCCCTTAATCACACATGCGTCGTGTGCAGCTGCGTGTTGCAGGGCGTGGGCTGTGGGCCCGGGAGGGATCTGAACTGGGCACCCAAATGTCACCCTGGACGCCATATTGCCTCAGCTAGAACACCCCGCCTTTACCTTACATCCCAACCCACCGGAAAAGCTGAGGCTAGGAAGAGACTGGAGGCCAAGCGGAAAGATGTAAGGAACAAGGCAGAATGAAGCAAGGGCACAAGAAAGGGAGGCCGAAGCTGGAGCATGGGGATGGAAGGAGGGGATACATAGGGGGAGAGATTTTTCCCATCAATTAACACAGGCTTCACAGAAACGGAAAGTGTTCCTGGCAGTCTTGCCCTCTTAATACATCATATCTCTAATCCCCGGCGCCCTCTGACCTTACCCATAATCCCTCCTCTTTTGTGCTGTTGCCTAAAACCTTCCTACCCCAGACCAGGCGTTAGGTCCCTGGTGGGGTCTGAGCAGAAGAGAGACGGTGGCAGGGAGCGGGGTGGAGGTGGGGGAGGGGGAAGAATACATTCCCCCAAGTGTTTGACCAACAAAATCTAGCTAAATTCCCCAGCCCGCGTGGTAAACTGTGCTTCTGAAAGGCTCTGGAGCCTCGCCCCGGCCCTTTGGAGCCTCCCCAGCCCCCGCCCCTCCCCTCCCTGCTCCCCTGCCGTGGCTGAGACACAAAGCTGGGCCCTGGATTATCTTAATTTCCATATGGAGAGCTGTGTAAGCCAGTTCAATGCATGGCCAGTCATTTTGTTCACAACTTTGCAGCAAGCAGGAGCAAAACCGCTGGGAAATTAGCCATTCATCCTATCTCACCTTGTGTGTGCATGCACAGATCCGTAAATACGGAGGCACGGGAAACCGGGCGCCTTTGTTAACTCCTGCACCGGGCCCTGGCGCTCGGGGGCCGCCTCCCTTGACGCCCGCGGCGACTCTTGATTTTAAATGGAAAAAAAAGTGTGTGTGTGTGTGTGTGTGTGTGTGTTTGCATTTGCTTTTAAGCAGCCTTGGGGCAGGAAGGCTTACGCATTTGTGTTTCCTGGGACTGGGCAGCCACGAGGAGCCTCACAGGCGTCTCGGATCTGGCTTTCACGCGCCCACGCAGACTCTCTTCCTGCCCACTTGCACACAAGCCTTCGCCACCCCATCTACAAGGTCTCGCCGACCCACACTCTTTCCCTCCCCTCCTTCCCTCCCGTCAGTGAAACCTCTGGTTCGGGCCCTGCCTTTGGCAGCCCCTCCAGGCCCCTCTCTCCTGGCCCCGCAGGATCTCCCCACCTCTCGTGGGCCCTCTGCCCTCTCCGCACCCTGGCATTCTCCCAGCTGGTCAGTCCTGGAGGGCTTCCCTGGTCAGCCAGCCCCCCCTGCTGTCTCCAAGGTTCCCTGCACCTCCCTGGGCCCCTCCTACCCCACAGGAGCCCAGGACACAGAGGTGGGGCTACTGTTCCCTGGGGTCTCTGTGCAGGGCCCCAGTGTCCCATGACCAAACTTGGGGCCAGGAAGGGAAGAGAAAAAGAGAGCAACAGGGTTTCTGGGGAGCACTGGAGAGAAAAGGGGAGTCAGCTAAAGAAATCAATTGCCCAGACAGAGTGCCCCTGGCAAGGCTTCCAGGAGGTTCAGAGAGGCCCCCACCTGAGGGGGGAAAGGGATCAAAGAAAGGGCGGGTATCTCTCTGGGCTTCCCGGGTATTTGGGGTCGGCCCTTCACAGAGGATGCAACTCTGATGTCATTGGTCAGGAGAGGCAGTGTGGCTTCCCAGGGACCCATCAGTCGGCTGGATCCCTAGTGCCCTGCGTCCATCTGAACGTCCAGAGTGATTGCCGAATAAATGGTCACAACTGAAGTCACTGTCACCGCCATGCCTGACGTCCAGCTGGGGCTTAAACGTGGAGGGTGATCACTTGCACGGCCATTAGTGTGGTGGTTGCCACTCTACCACTCCCGGCATTCTCACACTTCTGGTGTCTGAGCATGAAGCACAGGTGTACTTCATAAACGGTATCTAACATCAGGATTCGTTCGGAACCCTGGAACAACGGCCAGCACAGGAAAATGCCCTCACGCAGGGACAAAAGACTCTGAAAGGGGCAGTTTGGCCAGGAAAACATCCCAGGGATGGGCACAACGCAGCAGGGCCCTGCAGGATAGCAGGGGCTGGTCGGCAAAGGATGTGGGCGATGGATGTCACTGTGGTGTGTGACCAGGGGAACAGGACGGGGTGTGGCCCCCAGGAGGGTGGAAGGGAATTCCGCTGTGGCTGGGGAGGGAAGGTCTGCCCCAGCCCTTTGGGGCGGCCCCCAGGAAGAAAGGCCCCTGCTTTTCTGCAGTGGCTGAGAGCTTGGGTTCTGCAGTCAGAGCCCGGCAAGCGACTTCCCCTCTCTGAGCTTAGTTTCCTCGTCTGTGAAACAGGTGATCACGGGACCTCTCTTATAAGGGTGATGGAAAGAGATGACTAGAAATGGCTCGTGGAAGGCAGGGGCGTCAGACTCATTTCCACCGGGGGCCACTTCAGCCTCGCGGTTGCCTTCAAAGGGCCGAATGAAGAGCTCCTTGCCCCTAGTGAAGGAGTGGTTACATTTATACAGTCCTAAAATTACATTCGGCCCTTTGAAGCAACTGCGAGACTGGTGTGGCCCCCCCACCGTGAAAACGGGTTTGACACCCCCAGGAAGGTGTACGCACAGCGTCTGGAACCAGGAAGAGCACAAGGGACGGCGGGTGTCGGTGTCGTCACTGTGATGTTGATCAGCTGACTCAACTCCCCCCAGCATATCCCCTTTCAGCACCTCTGTGCAGACCTCTACACGGGGAGCTGCAACCTCCCTCTCCCGGGCACAGGCCGCTTGTCAAGCTGATTTGCAAACCCCACTTCCATTTGCTCCCTACCTGGCCCGGTCCCTCTGTCCTCTCCCCCACCTCCCCCACCCCGCCCCAGCCTTTGCACATGCTGGTGACTCTACCTGGAACACTGTCCCCTCTCTTCTCTCTCTGGTTGGCTTCGTCCCATCCTCTGGGGTCCAGCTCAGGTGCCAGCTCCCGTGAGAAGCCTTCTGGGCCCTGCAAGCTGAGAGGGTCCCAGGCCCTCCCGGGAGCCCCTGCAGTTCCCTAGGCTTTGCCTGAGCCACAGTTGTCTCCCTTGACTATGAGTAATCTAAGGCCAGGGAGCACCTACAGGGGTCTGGCACACAGCAGGTACTCAATAAAAAAAAGTATCCAGATGGGCAATGGATCTTTAGGGTGCATTTTAAGATTTCTGCACCCCCTTCTGCAGAGCCCCCATGGTGAGGTCAGATTAGTGGCTAGAAAGTTTTGGTTCTCTCTTCTTCTGAGTCTCCTCCAGCTCAACGAGGTGTTCAAGAGCCCCCTGCCCGACTTAGGCATTATCCCCAAGGGTCCCCATTCAGCCCTTCCTCCTCCTCCTCCTCCAGACAGCCTTCAGTCAGTGGCCTGTGCTTGAGTTGTCCTCTGGTGTGCCAGAGCCCTTTGGGGTGTCACTTCCCACTTGGGCGGCACTAATTCTTCATCCCCTAATTAGGGGCCTCCACCCTCTAGACTGTGATTCAGGAAGGGCAGGAGCGGCCTCAGGCAAGGTGAATCTGCGTCTGTGCATTTCCAGGGTCGGACTGCCATGGCACAGCCCCGGGTGCCCTGTTTATTGACTCTGGGATCTTCCGCAGTGACTTAACCTTCTGGTGCCTCTGTGTTCTCCCCTGTACAATGGGGGTAATGACATTGACCTCTGAGGATTGCTGAGGCATTAACTGAGTCGAACTGCTCAGCAGAGAGAAGGGCGCCTAAGAACTTAGCCCAAAGCCTGACATGTAGTAGGTGCTCAATTAATGCCCGAAGAACGCACAAGGAAGAATGTTATTTTGCTAGCTGGATGATCTCGGGCAAGACTCCGAGCTTCAATTTCTGCATCTGGAAAATGGGAATTATAATGCTACCTCTTTGCTTGGGCTTGTTTTGGGGGGTATCTGGCATATCGGAAATAAAACGCTGGGCCCTGTATAGGACCAGGATGGGTAGCAATGTCTAACATGTAACATGATTTGTCTGAAGTGCCAGACCCTCTCGTAGGCGTTAGTCTGCCCAGCAATACCACGGTGGAGGAACCGTCATCATCACAGATGAACACAGGCATTCACCGTGCTCTCGCCTAGCGTGATAAACATTCCTCTCTACTCCGCCCACCTTTTCCCTCTAGACCTCCGACTCCAGGGCAGAGGAGGGGGCGGGGCTGGGGTATGGCTCTTGTAATAACTGCATGGTCCACATCTAGAACATGGCCCTGCAGGTCCTGGACCAGCATCCCGGGTCTCATATGCACCCAGCTCTTCACCATCCCACAAAGGCAGGACCCGCGTTTAAGACCACAGGCTTTGGGGCAGACAGACCTGGTTTCGGGTCCCAGCTATGCCTCTACTGTGCTGTGTGACCTTGGGCAAATGACTTCCCCTCTCTGGGTCTCAGCTTCACATGTATAAAACAGTAGAATAAGCCACCCTTGCTGTTAGAGCTGCAGTGTAGATTCAATGAGCTAGAGCCAGGAGGCTCTTAGCATGTCCCAAGAGCCAGCAACCCGTGGCCTTCTGGCCAGAGAGAGAGACCAGGGTCACCTCACCCCGGGTCATGGTCCTTCTTGTGGAGGGGCAGGAGAGAGATTCCAAGAGTGGCCTGGCGGGCTTTGCGGCCGCCGCCTGTGCGGTGTCAGGCGGCGGGTGATGGATCGGCTCGGACACACTCCACAATAGCTCGCAGACACTCTATTACCCGGTGATTGTCTGCCCAGCAGCCCCTCTCGGGCCGCACTGCCACAGATAATGGCCCAGAACAAAGATGGCAGCTGCTTTGTAGGGGAACAGATTTGTGGCAAGTTGAGATAAAATAAAGAGGAAGGAGAAAGGGGAGAGGAGACGGTGGCAGGGGGGGTAGGGGGAGGCTGGGGGTGGTGCTCACAGAGAACATAAAAGGAAGAAAGAGGGAGCGAGGGGGAGAGAACGGAGGGCGGGAAGCCAAGATGTCGCGGGGAGGGACGTGCGGTAGGACTCAGGCTGGTGAAAGGAAGCCCAAGGGCTGGCTTTTTGTCCGGTAGTGATGACGATAATGAGGGTGATAATAATAATGAGGATAATACGCTTCGAGCTCTTGGTGGTGTCCGTGGAAAGTGCCCCAGTCGCTTAGGCCAAACTGACCCTCTTCATCTCTGTCTTTACCCATAAGCAGCAGTGGCTCCAGCCCTCCCCTGGGGCCTCGGATGGAGGTCCCAGCTGTGAGGTGCCACCGGGAGAGGCGGTCCAGTTTCTAGCCTGCCTCCCAGATCCTAGGCTTAAAGAAGGCTGAAAAATGGGGCAGGGTGGGGGAGACGAAGGGGCGCTCATTAGGTGGGGGGTAGCTCCTTTTAAAGAGCCCCCCACATCCCCCTGGCCCCCACTCAGTGACTTCAGTTGACATCTCACTGGCACGCCTAGCTGCAGAGAAAGCCAGGAGGTGCCTCCTTCCAATGAGAAAAAGGCAGGTGCCGTAGTGAGGGGGTGGGGAAATGGATGCAGGGCGGGCCAGTAGCTGTCTCCACCACAGGTGCCTCGAGATGAGCATTTCGCGGGCATTGGTTAGGCACCTTGACCCACAGTGGCCGAGGTGATGCCTCACCTAGAAAAAGAGGCAGTGTGACCCCCCCATCCTGCAGACAAGGCAGCTAAGGCCTAGCAAGCTGAAGTGACTGCCAAGGCCACATGGGAGGGGCAGCCCTCGACCCCAGGGCAGTCCCATGCCCAAGCCTATTCTCACCAACACAGTGCGGTCCGCGTTCCTGCTGGGTTTCTCTCCCTTTCCCCAGAATCTCCGAATGGGGCCATCTTCTTACTATTTGGGACTGGAGTGGGCGGGGCCAGAACATGGATTTCATGATTTAAAGAGGGAGGAGGGTTAGGGCAAGCTTGGGGGAGGTGTGGACTGAGAGCAGACAGGGGGTGACGATGGTGATAACGGTGACAATAATATCCGCAGGTCATTTCTACTTTTTAAAGCACTTCCTGGCTAACATCTCAGTTGAAGCTTGCAGCTGCCTGTGAGTGAGTGAGGGCAGCTATTAGCAGCATCACAGAGCAGGTGGGGAACCAGGCGCTGTCACCCCAAAGCTGAAGAGACCTACTAGTCAGGCCTGAACCTGCATCTGCTCATGCTAGATGAGGTCCTCTGCCTAGAAGGCCCTGCTGTACCACACTCTCCTCCTTCTTCAAGGCCTGGTGGGGTGCCCCTTCCTCCAGGAAGCCCTCCCAGCTTCCTCCCAGGCCTGTCCATACCCGGGAGAGCACTGGCCCTGGAGAAGGGCCATGAGTGCCTGGATGGTGGGAATTATGCCCCATTTCCCTTGTGCTGCCCCTCCCCCACGCACCTGGCCCCGCCCTGGGTTTGCAGGGGTGGACTAGGACACCTGTACTATTGTGGGCTAGGGACGCGGACGGCAGTAGCAGGTGACCTTAGGAAAATCACTGCACCTCTCCAAGCCTTGGTTTCCTCATCTGCCAGTTGAGGGGAACAGTCATGCCTACCTCGATTGGGAGGAGGTCAGGGGACAAAGGCCGAGAGCAGCGCGGAGCTGGCACGTACTAAGTGCTCAACGCACATTCCCTCTGCAGCACCACGGGGACAAAACCGACCCTGCCTCTCAGGGCTGAGCAAACGAGGCCACCCGAATAGTGTACATACTCAGAGCAGAGCCGGACACAGAGTGTTTCTGGCAGTCTTGCCCTCTTAATGCATCGTATCTCTACTCTAATCCCCGGTGCCCTCCAACCTTACCCATAATGCCTCCTCTTGTGTGCTGTTGCCTAAGCCTCCTCCTACGTTAGACCAAGTGTTATGTCCCTGGTGGGGTCTGAGCAGAAGAGAGACAGTGGCAGGGAGCAGGGTGGGGACAGGGGACAGGAAGAAGACATCCCCCCCAAGTGTTTGACCTGCACACTCTATAGCTAAACTCCAGAGCCCTTGTGGTAAGCTGTTCTGGAAGGCGTGGGAGCCTTGTCCATCCAGTGGGAGCTGTGAAACTCAAGGGTTTGGGTCTGCACTGAAGACCCACTGTAGGCTGGTCCCCTCCAGACCCAGGCTTCGACGCCTCGGCTTCTCGCTAAGCCTCACACCCCCCAGGTTGGCTCTTAGAGGCTGGAACAAACACCACTAATTTGCGGCACTTTTAACTAGACAAGTGCGAGCCATGGCTGCCTCAGCGCCCAGAGTCTGAGGCAGCACCGTGTCTGGCAGAACGAGGACAGACGGGAGGTACGCACATCACCCCAAACATCCCAGGGCCCACATTTTAAAGTGGAAAAGGAAACAGGTGGAATTAATTTTAATCACAGGCTTGGTTTAACCCAACACAGCCCAGATGTTTTCATGTCGACCTGCCATTGATGTAGAGGTATCTTTAATATGATATTTCCCATTCACGGTGTGTGTTTTCTCCCTACCAAGTCCTCAAGATCCAGCGTCTTTTGCGTTCACTGAGCATTGAGTTTGGACTCACCGCCCGCCGGGCGCTCCGCGGACAGCGGCTGCCGTGCCAGGCGGCGCGGTTCCAGAGGGGAGTGCTGTTTGCAGCTGCCCATGAGCCAAATAGTTTTTGACTTTTTTTTAATTTAATTTTTTTCAGAAAAGCAAGTGTGCCGTCCTTCTCTCCATATAGATAGCTCCTCCAGTCCCCCTTTCTCTCTTTCTTTCTCCATATATTTAATTGTACATGTAATCTATATTTATCTATATACAGACACACAAACACACATATAGTTAAGCTATTGAACCAGAACATTCTTTGAACTGATCCTGAATTGCTGGGCAATTTTTTTTTTTTTTGTCCAGAGCATCAGGGCTGCTGGGCCACATTCAAGAGAAATTGGGGTGTCCTTGTCACCCCAGGGCCAGAGCTCAGTGCCTGTCTTCTCTCTGAAGAAAAAGATATATAATGCCGAATGCTGTGAAATTTGCCGCTGTGAGAACAGCTAATTTTTCACACCCAGACGCACTGGCTGGGTTTGTTAAAGCCCAAGATAATCAAATAATCATTATAACTCATCTTCGCCCCTCCTGTCTCTCGCTCTTTGTACCATTAATGTCCCAGTGGGGAGCAGCTCTGGTGAGTTCAGACCTCGCCTATTTAGATAACCTTCCGGTTGGTCTTCTGAGAGCGAAATCTCCCTCCTGGAGTATCTTACAACAAATGAACCAATCCTCTCTAATCTTCTTATCGCTGTAGCCTCTGCTCCAGGCCTGGTTATCTCTCGGGCTTGCAAAGGAGAGAGAGAGGGAGAGGGAGAGAGAGAGGGAGAGGGAGAGGGAGAGAAGAGAGAGAGATTTATACATATACATTTATGTTTTCTAGAAATTTATATAAACATATATATATGCATGAAGTAACAAAAAGGAGATCCCAGGCAGGAAGCCAAGCTCTCTTCTCTCTCTCCCAGGGAGACAGCCCAGAAGTAGCTGCCTGGCCCCTCTGCCCGCCAGAGAGGCACAGAGAAGGTTCTAGGCCAGTGTGGGCTCATCTTTCTCCACCTGGCAGGATTGGGAGGGGGCTGGATGGGGCAGAGGGAGCGCCTCCCAGACAGAGCCCGAGCTGTGGCCTGGTCGGTGGGGGTCAGGGAGCTGCACCCCAGTGGCTGGCTCCTGTGGGGACCCACCTCTGGCCCGGCACCGAGGTTCCTGCATTTCAGTCCCTTCCCTCCGTTTGCCCTTACTCACTGCGGTGTGTTTTCCTTCTCTCCTTCCCGAGAGAGTGTGTGTTGGAGCTCTGTAGCTCTCTTCCTTTCCGCCAGTCTCATTCCCTCCCTCTCCGTTTTGGGCCCTGCTCTCTGTGTGTCTGTGTCTCTGTGTGTCTGTGTCTGTGTCTCTCCTCTCTGTCTTTGCCTCCTTCTCCGTGTGTGTTTTTTCTTCCGTGTGTCTCTGTTGGACTCTCTCCCTGCCTCTGCCTCAGTGGCCTGCTTTCTCTGGGTCCATCCTTGTCTCTGTCTCTCTCTCAATTCCTCTCTTTCCCTCCCACTTTCTCTGCCAGCCCCTCCCTGCATTTCCCCTCTTCCCCCTCCTCTGCCATCAGCCCCACCTCGCCCCCTCTGCCCCCCACCCTCCACCACCTGCCCAGCACCCCTCACACTCCCGTTCCCTCCCTCACCTCCGCCTGCACTCTCTCCCTCACCGCCCCCCATCAGCCTCACCTCCACTCCTCCCTTAATTTCGGATGAATATGTTCTTAGCCAGGGAATGGAGAGAGAGAGAGAGAGAGAAGAGAGGAATCTTCTAAATAAATCATTTCGTCATGTGAACGGCTAATCTGCAATGACGGTGGCTATCTATCGAGTTTTTAGCAGCGCATGTTAAATAGCGATAGGGAGGCCGCATTTACAAAACCCCGTCAGAGCGCTGGGGAGGGACTTTTAACTTCATTGCCCAGAAAGAAAAACGGTGAAGGCAGAGATAAGAGGGCTGCGGAGCTTTGGCCCTGAACCGTTAGTGGGAGCAATTAAGCAGGCAGCAACGCCCCCCCAACCCCCCCTCCATCCCCCAGCCCAGCGACCTCAACCCCCCCATCCCCACCCCCACTACCTCACCCCCTTCCGGAAGCCACTTCTATTTTATAGCCGAGCCAGACCGGTGGGGTTTGAACACAGCTGCCGAGACTAAGTGGGCCTCGTCAGGCAAGAAACTTCCCCTCCCTGTGCCTCAGTTTCCCCATCCAGTTCCTCCTCCAAGAGTGCTTGACACCTGAAGGGAAAAAATTACTCCCTTTGATGAAGGAAGAGGAATTTTTAGAATTAAAATTGATATTAATATTCCAAGTAAAATGACAAAATTCCTTCCAGATTATTTTTCCACAGAAAATTGTCTTAACCGTGGGCTGCGGGTACATTTTAATGTATTGGGTATGCTGGCAGTGGGGGGGGGGGGGCTCCCAGTTGTGAGCATGGGGGTTCTTGGTGTTCTTAAAGTAGCTCCGATGCTGCTGCTAATACTAATAATACCGATCATGAGAATGATACCTGCTTCCTCTCTTTTGAGTGTGTGCCATGTGGTGGGCACTCTGTTCTGTGCTTTCCCCATCTTATTTTAGGTGATTTTAGCTTATTTCCTTGTCTCTCAGCCCTTTCCCAGAGACAGTAGGTTGAGTTTTCATGCCACACAGGGTAGATAAGAACCGAGATGCAGAATTCAGACCCAGAGAGACAGCAGTTCAAAATGACGGTGCCTGTGGCCCGGCGCTGGGCTCTGAGGACGATAAGCTAAACAGCACCCAGCCTTGGAGCTAGGAGCCCTCATATGGGAGCCAGGGAGATGCAGTTAATGCTGCCCAGCAGTGGGCCAGCCCGCTTTGCAAGGTGGTGAGTCCCCTGTCAACTGTCGGCAATCAAGCTCGCACATCCTAAAAGGAATTCCTATGTCGAGCATGAAGATTCTGGGGTCGGACTGACCAGGGTTTGAATCCTGGCCCTGCCTCTTGACGGGGGAGGAAACTAGAGCCCGTGTGTGTCAGTCTCCTCAGCCGTGAAGTGTAAAATGTGTGTATTAACACCGCATAGGGCGGGTAGATGAGAGCGCTGGAGAGCTTATGCAAAAGGCCTGGCAAACAGTGCTTGCTCAATAAATGGCAGCTGCTCAATGAAAAAAATAATTATTACTTCTGGGTCTTCTGCTGGCTGGCCTCCAAAAGAGGGGGTGATGACTGAGACTGACTCCCAGGGGGCCAGCTGACTTGAATGTCTAACCCCAGCTTCTGGCTCCCACTTGCCCTGTGATCAGGTACCTGCCGGGCCTCAATTTCCTCACCTGTAAAATGGGATGATTAGGGTAGTCAAAGTACTCGTGGGATGGGAGGAATGCTGTTAACAGCTACCCCTTATGGTGCTTGGGCCAGGGACTGGTGAATGGGGATTAAGGGTTTGGCCCTGGGTTCAGGACCTAGCACCGCCACTTACGAGCTACGTGACCTTGTATAAATCACTTTACCTCTCTGTGCCTATGCACCTCGTCTGTGAAGTGTCCCTGCCCCATCCGGCTGTGCTGGGTGATTCAGTCTGGGCTCCCTAGCTAGAGTTTCTGTTCTAGGAAGGCAGGGCCTAGGTTCTCAGGGCTGCACACACAGCCAGGACTAGTAAACAGAGTGTTTGTTGATCAACTGATTGATAAACAGGCAAATAGTAACCACAAGTGGCCACAGCAGATACTGTCAGTTTCTGTGCATCTCATTCGGCCCACGTGGGCAGTTCAGAGGACAGTCCTCGAACGTGCTGATGGCGTCCTACCTCCACCACCTGCCTCTCTCTGCCTGGGGGCGGGGCTTCCTGTGGCCACAGGGGCGAGTCGATCCTCACTCAGGGTAGGTCGGAAGTGCCAGGAAGTTAATGTCCCCAGAGCCACCCTCCATCAACAGCTGATGGGAGCAGGGGGACAAGACTCCTGGCTTCCTTGCCCCCCCCCCAAGGCACTTGCCGTCTCCCAATGGGAACAACCCCGTTGCCCACAGTGGTCACTCCTACTCATGTGTCCTGTGCTGTTTTTCTCTTCTTCCTTGCCTTGCTGTCTCCCCACCGCCTCCCTGAAGCTCATTGCGACCACCCCACCAGAGAAACTGGGGGTCTGCCTGCTGGGAGCCCAGCCTGGTGCAGCAGCTGACATCAGCACTCCATGGGGTACCTCCCTCCCCCACGAACAAAGCATTTTTTTCTCACCTTTTCACACTTACAACTGTGGTGGGCACTGTGAGGAGACAAGGAGGGGCGCTGAGGACTTCTAAAAAGCAGGTCTTGCCCTGGTCTTGGAGGGTTGCATCGGCTAGAGAGCTGAAGAAAGGCGGGTTTACAGGGGGTGGGTCAAGGGCCCCCCAGGCAGGAAGAAGTGTGCACAGGCCCTGTCCAGGGGGAGGCGTGTGGTACATCTTGTCAGAGAGCGAGGGGACAGGGCCCCCTGAAACTCACTGTGTGATCTCCGGGAACTCACATCACATCCCTGAGCTTCGATGTCCCCAGACGGTCCAATGCCACCTGCTCCCTCCCGCCTCTTCTGCAGAATGGGACGTGGAAACATAGCGGTCCGCAATGGTAAAGCTGACTTAGGGATGCGACCCAAAGATAACCATTCATATATTCTTTCGATGGCCACTGGTGGAGTGCCTACTGTTGAGGTACCTTCAAGGCTCTGTTTCCTTTATTGCTCTTCCTCCAAGGCTTCGCTCTCACAAGGGAACATTCCAGTGGCAGAGAGTGCCAAAGAAACAAAGCTACACAATTTAGATGCACAGCGATGAATTTTATGGAAAATGAAAAAGCAGAATAAGCAGACAGTATGGGAGAAGGGACATGTTTTAGACAAGGCCTCTGGGAGCAGACTTGGAGGCAGGTAGAAAAGCCCACTGTTGGGAGAAGAGCAAGCCAGACAGAGAAAACAGTAGGTGCAAAGGTCCTGGGGCAGCGTGATTTGTTGGAGGTTTAGCAAGGCGGCCAGTGTAGCTGGGACACAGGAAGCAAGGCAAAGTGGGAGATAATGGGAGTGGAGATCAGAGAGGTTCAGAGCCCACAGGGCCTGGGGGGCCTAAAGGGAGGAGTTTGCTTTTAATCTGAGTGAGCAAACTGGAGAGCAAACAGGCTCTGGAAGCCAAAGCTGGGTGGATGACATCACCTGATTTATGTTTAAGGATCATCCTGGCCACTGTATGGAGAAAGGCCCATCAGGGGGCAAAGCAGAGGCAGGGAGGTGATGGATGGGTCCCTTCCCTCTGTAGCCCACTCCCCAGACCGTCACATTGGTCCCTGCTTCTCACGCATGCACGTCCCTCTGATGTCCATTCCCCAGGCCTCTTGCCGGCCAGGGAGTGACGGGCTGCAAATGAGGGGGCAGGCAAGCGCCTCTAATTTCCACATGCGCCGTGGGTAAAGGCTGTAGCAATGTGCAATTAAGCTTTGGGTTTTAAAAACACGGTAATAAGGGACATGGGCTGAGGAGGCAGCCTGGTAATTTAAATGATATCCAGCGCGAATATGGAGTGTCTAAATGTTCTCTTCCCGAGATTTATATCAGCATAGACCTGCCTCATTCATTTATTTAGTTAACTAGCTGCTCACGGGCACAGCCTCCCAGCCGCTCTGGGGTGAAGGCAGAGACCTGGATAGGCATTGGGGGTGTCTTTGTGCAGGGTTAGCCAGGGCGGGGGGGAGGAAGGTAAAGACCACAGTGACCATTGGCCTGTGCTGAAGGCCTACTGTGTGCCTTGCATTAAAAAATCTATTGTGAGCCCTGGCAGTGTAGCTCAGTGGATTGAGCTTGGGCCTGCGAACCAAAGGGTCGCCGGTTCAATTCCCAGTCAGCGCCCATGCCTGGGTTGAGGGCCAGGTCCCCAGAAGGGGGGTGCATGAGAGGCAACCACACATTGATGTTTCTCTCCCTCTCTTTCTCCTTCCCTTCCCCTCTCTCTAAGAATAAATAAATAAAATGTTTTTAAAAAATCTATTGTGAGAATTAGAAGTGATGCTATTCAATCTGTGTGATGAACTGCCTCATGCACGTGAGGAAACTGAGGCACAGGGAGGAGAAATGACTTGTTCAAGGTCACACAGCTAGGGAATGGGATAGGACACAGGGCTCTGTGTACCGGAGCTGGGGCTCTGCCCGTGACCGAGCACTGCATACCAGTTCCTGGGCTCTGGACCTGCCGTGGTGGCTGTCCCCATATAATGGTCATGAAGCTGTCAGAGTTCACCTGAGGGCCCTGTGCACAAACTCGTCACCTCGGTCAGTCTCTCCAACCTGCGTGGGACTTGAGAGATCCCGTAGGCTGGGGCTCTGGAACTCAGATGCTTCCAGGGGCTGGTAAGGTGACGCTTTGAAGGGAAATCGGCGGGCCTCTTGGCCTGGCTTTCTTCTGTTTCCACGTATATTAGAGACATAGACATGAGAAATGTGGCACTTTCATCTCTGCATAAGAAAAACAGCAGTGCAATAGCACTGGAAAGCGGGCTAGCACTCCCCTCTGTGTTGGGGAGGCAATAGGGTGTGGTGGGGACTGTGGCGTTCTGGAGGGCCTGTGGGAGCAGCTGTAATTCAGCTCTGGCTGTGTTCCCTCCCGAAATGTGGATCCACAGCTGCCAGAACCTCGAGTTGTTGAAAGATGTTGGTATCATCAAAAATCCCTCTTCTTAATTGTGAGATCAACTTGTGAAAAGACACTCCAAACAAAAACACATCCGCAATCTGGCTTCCGCTCGGGCAACCCTGTCTGGAGCATCCAGTCCCACAGGTGTCTGCACATCACAGATGGGATGGCTGAGGGCCGGGGAGGGGGTGCGACGCTCCCACGGTCACACAGGACTTGGGAGGTGGAGCCTAAATGTGGAACCCAGGACCCTTGTCCCTCATCAAGCCCACCCATGGCCTCGGTACCACTCCTGCCAAGGGGAAGAGCTTTTCCTCCACTCTTGTCTGGTCTCCCTGGGCCTCACGCATCTTCCCAGCCCCAGCCTGTGTCCTTCGGCCGGGAGGCCAGCCTGACCACGGTAGCCTGTGCCCGCCTTCGAGCTCCCTCATCGGTGCTCCCCGACCTCATTCACTGGGGCATCTCCTCCAGGACCTCTGCTCTGTGAAAACATTGCCTGTGCTCTTATTTACTGAACACCTTATTTAAACTTTAATTCCTTTAAAAAAACCTCCAAATACATATTTTTAAAAATGTATTTATTTATTTATTTTTAGAGAAGGGGAAGGGAGGGAGAAAGAGAGGGAGAGAAACGTCAGTGTGAAAGAGAAACATTAGCTGGTGGCCTCTTCCGTTGTGCCCTGCCTAGGGACTGAACTCACAACCCAGGCATGTGCCCTGATGGGGATCGAACCGGCGACCTTTCACTTTGTGGAATGAAGCCCAACCAACTGAGCCACACCGGTCAGAGACCCAGGTACATTATTTGAAAAGAACACTAGGGAACACCCCGGTACGTGGAGTGTCACTTTGCTATAAAGAGAAAGTAACAGACCAAATACAGTGATAACAAACCAATGTTTACCACATTCTAACAAGACACAGTTTGGCAAAGGCTCCCACCTGAACCTGGTGCTCTTTGTTAAAAAAGGAGCTAAGCAAACATATACCTACCTCTCCACTGACCAGCCCTCCCGCCATTGGCTATATCCAGGCAAAATCAGGTCACCAAAGGACATGCACAAGGACATTTATGGAAGCTGTATTCACAACGAGGCCAGACTGGGGACTACCCAAACGTTCAGCCAGAGGACGATGGGTAATCAACGGTGTGTGCATTCGATGGAATATCACGCAGCAGTGAAAAAGAAAGCACCGCAAACACACCGCACAGCACGATGAAGTTCATGGACATAACACTGAGTGGAAGAAGCGGACTCAAGAGGCTATGTGCTTGTCCACCCAGCGATGACTGGGCGCATAAATGAGGTCCATCCACACGGTGGAGTGTGATTCAGCCTCAAAAAGGAATGAAGCACTGAGAAGCTACAACATGCAGAAATCGTGGGAACATGACGCTGAATGAAAAGGGTCGGACACGAAGGCCGTATAGCATCTGATTCCATTGATACGAAATGTCCAGGACAGGCAAGTCCATAGAGACAGAAAGTAGGTGAGGGGTTGCCGGGGGGAGCGGTGGAGGGGCTGATGGCTGAAGGACATGGAGTTTCTGTTTCAGGCAGTAAAATACTCTGAAGGGGATTGTGGTGATGGTTTTAGAACATTGCGAATGTGGTAAAAACTATCACATTATCTACTTTAAGTGGGTGAATTGTGCGGTGTGTGAATTGTATCTCAAGCTGCTTTTTTTGTTAAGGGTACACGCTAAGTGATTTCATTTGACTGAAGTTCAAGAAGGGGCAGAACTACTCTTAGGAGAATGGAAGTCAGAACGGTGGGTGTGCTCAGGGAGGGTACTGATGGGGAGGGCCCTTGAGACTGGTGATACCCTATAACTTGATCCAGGCGTAAGGGCAGCTGGTGCTCCTCGCCAGCTGTGTGACCTTGGGCCAGTAACTCACCTCACTGAGCCTTAGTCCCTCTTCTGTCTGATGGAGGTGACAAGGGTCCCTCACCCAATCGCCTTGTGCGAGGCCTAAAATGGGATAAGGCCTTAAAGGTGCTCTTCTCGAGCGTCAGCCTGGGCATGGGTCACCTGGGATTTTGTTTACATTGGTCAGGGGGGTGCATTTCGAACCAGCTCCTGGGGGATGCTGAGGCTGCAGGAGTGGGGACCACACTCTGGGGTAGCTAGATGTTGAAGCGCTTAGCACACCGTAAACACTGCATAAACACAAGTGCTGGTCAGCAGACAGACACTGGACTCCCACTGTCTTAAGGTGCTGTCTTCCCAGAGCTTCCTCCTCTCACCTAGGCCCCAGCGCTCCCTAAATCCTTTCCTCCATGAAGGGCAGCAGGTCCCCTTTCTCCTAGAGTCCCTCAGCCTGGTGCTGCCCACACGTGCTCCCAGGGCCTGGTTCACACCCCTCCAGCCATGGGGGCAGGTTCCTTCTGCCCAGAGATACCTTGGGTAGGTTTCTAGGAACAGCTGCCAGCAGCTGCGATATAATGACCGCCCGGAGAGTCGTTAGGAGATAATTAATATTTGCAGCACAGAGCTGTGACTGCTGACTGCCTCCGCCCACAGTGCTGGGGCTTCCAGACCTTCTCCGGGCGGGTGAGGACCCCAGACCCTCAAGGCGGCAGCATCTTGGGGGCAGGAGGAGGACCCTGGATGCAGGGGCTGGGGCGTGGTCAGTGGGGTCTGTTTGGGGGGGCTCTACCTCTACCCAGCTGTTAGAGTTGGTGGCTTCCAGAGGCTGCCAGACTAGACGCATCACCAGGACTGGCCGGAGGGTCACCAGGGCCAGGGCTCAAGGTGGCAGCAGCCCCTCCTCGCACCTGAGGCCAGCTGGCCTTTGGCGGTTGCCATGGTGATGCCTGGCCCCAGCAGTTGGGCAAGGACGTTGCAGCAGCAGCAGCTGTGTGTGAGTGCTCGAGAGCGAGACAGTCTGTGTCGGCTCCCCTCCGGTGTTCCATCTGCGAGGGGCAGACATCTCAGCCACCCAGAGTCGCCTCCCTCGATGCTTGTCTCAGGGACAGCAGTGGCTGGAGGCCTGGGCCCTGGTCTGCCGCAGGCCATTGGCTTGCACTGTGACTCCACGGGAGCCTGACTGCGCTCCCAACTCATGCTTAGTACCTTTGAGGCCTCTCCCACCGACAGACCATCGAACTCTCTGGAGCCTCAGTTTCCAGCTCTGTAAAGTGGGGTGAATCGCACTCAGTGGGTTGTGGTTAGGGTTAAATGAGATAATGTAAGCAAAACTCTTAGTTCTGCTTGGGAACAGGACCTTGTTGCCCCCAGGTGGTGGGTCCCAGAAGCTTAAATGGGAAGGGGCTTTTTCTAAGGTGTGGGCTTCATTATTAAATGCCTACTGTATACCAGCACTGTGTTCCACAGTAATGTACATTCCTTCCTCCACTGGTTTCTTCCTGAACATCAGCTGTCTCATCTCATTTAATTCTCACACTCTTCATGCGAAGTTGGCCGGTCATCGCCACGGTACAGATGAGGAAACCGAGGCTCAGAAGGTCAAGCCAGTTACATCTTCAAGGTCCCACAATGAGGACACTGCAGAACTGGAGTTCCAACTCCCAAAGCCACATGTTCCCCTCTACATCACAGATCTCACTGGCCTCCTGTCTCCTGGGCCGGCCTGCCTCCAAATCCCGGCTCTACCATGTCCTTGCAGCGTGACCTTGGCCGAGTTACCTTTCTGCGACTTGGTGGTGTCTCTGCAGAACGAGGGTAATAGCAGGACCTGCTTTACAGAGCCCCTGCATGGATTTTAGTATATGTGTGTTAAGCATGTGGTGTATAGTGAATATCCGCTAGTGGACCTGTTAATTTTTAATTGTTGTCATCATTATTATCTCTCCATCTGTGGGAGCTTGGACCCCATCATCTGAGTTCCCAGCTCAGTGGGCAGGGGGTCCACTGCCATGTGGACGTGGCATGACCCTGGGCTTTGGAGTCTGGGCTGGGTCATGGGGCTCAGAGATGAGCCCTTTTAGGGAAGGTGATGGCAGGAGGGGTTACCAGTTCTGGATGCTCTCAGCCTGCTTTCTAATCGTCTGCCTGTTCCTGCCACGCAGCATTAGGCCGGGTGTGTGAGAGTGGAGGGGGGCCAGGGAGGGCGCACCGTGCCCTGGGAGGCTGCCTTCTGTCGCTAGACAAACACGCACAGCACCCACGCTCGCTTAGAAATGGAGCGAGGCATTAAATACAAGCCAACCGCGGAGACCGAGGCGGAAGGACGGCTTCCTCGGGCTTCCTAGGACCTAACAGGCAGAAGTTACTCAAGATGCAGCTGGCGTTCCTGGTGCCCGCTGCCCACGGCCGGGGGCTGGCCAGCACCCCTCCAGACAGCACGTGGAGGCTCGTGTGCGCTGCAGTGTCTGCCACTGCCCCACCGAGGGCTGTGAGGCACCTCCAAGGTCGTCATGATGGCCCCCCACACCCAACTTCTGAGCAGCTCTTCCAGGCTGAGCGCCTTCCCCGTGTACCCCAGGCAGCACAGCTTTCAAGTATGGCTGTGGCCCGGCACACCTCGGGGTCCCCCATTCACACAGCCCTGGAGAAACTGCTGGGGAGATAGGCGGGGGACCACACCTGGACTCTGCCCCTCAGAGGCTGTGTGACTCTGGACAAGTCACCACACCTCTCTGAGCCTCCTCAACCTCCCATTCTGTAAAATGGCAAGTGTACTAGTACCTATATATGAGGTAGTTATGGAGATGAGAACCAAGGGTATAGAGTCCCTAACATATAGGCAGGCTTGATCAATGACGGGACCACTATCAGTTACTATGTGATCTCACACAAGTGACCCGAATTCACGTTGTAAATCTGAGCGAGGAGGATAACTACGCACCTACCCCAGGGGAGACGATGAGCCCCTGCGGCTGAGTACCTGTGCATTTTCTTCCCTCTCGCTCCTTGGACAAGTAACGGGGTGATAATGATCACAGTCATGGCTGAGATTTTGGAGCACTTATATTGATGCAAGCCTGTGCTGCCCAATAAATAGTCATTATCATTTACTTCATTGTGTCTTTTAAAATGAAAATGAGATGAAGTGAAAAAAATCAGTGTCTTCTCTCACAGCCACATTTCAAGCTGGCCTCCCGTGGCTGGTGGCTACTGTGTCGAAGAGTGCAGATGCGGAATGTTTCTGTCCCTATAGAACGATCTTTGGATGGTGCCAGTTTAGACCAGCGCATCTCAAATGTGACGTGCACGGGAACCACCGAGGATACGTGGGGTTAAGTGCAGGCTCAGATTCGGAAGTCTGGGGCAGAGCCTGGGACTGCATTTCTGCCCCGTCCACGGACCACACTCTGGGTAGCGAGGGCCTCGAGCGGGCTGCCCAGGGCAGCGGCCACTCTACACACGGGGCACTGGAAATGTGGTGTGGTCCAAATCGGGATGTGTGTTCAATGTAACATACACACTGAGTTTCAAAGACTTCATGCAACAATATTTCAAACCATCTAGTTAGCACGTTTTATACTGATATCATCTTGAAATAATAGCTTAGATACATTGGGTTGAATAAAATATATTTTTAAAACTAATTTCATCTGTTATTTTTTCTTCTTAATATGTCCCATGGAAAATTTAGTATTACGTATGTGGCTCCCCTGTTTCTACTGGGCGGCACTGACCTTGGCCTGGACTGAGTGCCATTTTATGAACCATCTTATTTCTGATGTATGGTCTTAACCACACATCCTCACCTGTACCCTTCCCATTTCCCCCCTGCCCTCCATTGTTTCCTGGGCATTTTTCATTCCAACCAAAGGGTGAGATCGTGGGCAGCGGGGGCCTTCTACCCACCACAGCGCAGAACGTCACCTCCACTTGTTTGAATGGGCCCAGTGATGCTGCCTCTTCCTGAAGAAACAGTACCTTGACCTTCTCTTCTGGAACTCTCCCTTGCCCTTGGGCTCAGGTCAAGGGGTTTGAATGGGACTCATGCATCCACAGTCTAAGATGGGTCATGTGGCTCAGGTTTGACCAATCAAAGCATTCCATCCCCAGATCATTGACTGGTTTGGGGACAACCACATGACCTAAGTTGGGCCAATGGGATGCAGTCCCTGAACCTTGATGGACTTGGTGGAAGGACATTAGAGAATCTGAACCAGGAAGTTCTGGGCCAGCTGTTGAGTGAGGCTGCCTGAGAAGAAAGGCTGCCGAGGTGGGAAGAGGAGAGTTCTCGACAATGTCTGAGCCCTGGATGCGGCCCTCTGGGTCACCTGGCTTCATCTGGCTTTTCGGTTACACAGGTCACTCTCTTAAAAAAATATTTACAAGAGTTTGGGTTGTGTTCCAGCCATTTGCAACAGAAAGGGTCTCAGAACTGGATCCCTAATAGGTAAGTAAGCCCAAGAGGGACTTCCACATCGACGCCTTGGCAAGACAGGAGTGGAAGGCAGATCAAGTACTGAGCCCATGATCTTCTGACAATCTTTTATTTCAACGAGCAGACGTGGGGCAACGGCCGGGAGGTATCCCTAGGCACAAGGAACACCCAGAACTGGAAAGGGGCGGCGTCTTTACCCGCTCAGCGCCTGCGCCCATCCTGCTGAGAGACAGCGTCCACTCTTCTTTCTCCCCGTGAACAGGAGCAGGCCAGAAGAGGAGAACTGAGTAGAACTGAACTTGGAGTGTTATTCTGGGCCATTTTCCGGATGACATGACTGAGTCTTATGCTCCCCCCAGCCCCCATCTCTCCTACACACTGAACTTGCCCATTTAGTTTAGATACTCCTGGCTCTTCATCCTGCTGCAGGCCTTCACCGAACACTTCCTGACACGGGCTGAGTCTTAACGCATGTCAGCAGCTGTTATTAATAATACGCACTAGTCCGTGCACCCATGTAGCATTCATCCACCTCTCTGTCAACAGTGCCAGCTCCCCATGAGCACGGATCTCTGTTTCGTGCGTCCCTGTACCCCCAGTGCCGAGCGGAGTGCTGGGCACGTAGCAGATGCTTAAACAACATTCAGTCAGTGAGAGCTTGCATGCCCTTGGTTGAGTCCTGAATGATTGGGGGCGGGGGGTGCAACCCGTTGGCCTGTCCCTTTAAGAACCTGTCTTCCTCTCCCAGCTCTTGTCCCCCAAATTAGTTAAGTGTCCTGCCTCTCTCTGCAGGGTTAATCCTGTTATCAACTGCCAGGCACACTTTGACTGTGTAGTTACCTGTTTATGGTCCATCTCTCTCTACCCCCAATTAAAATCAGGGACCTGCCCGCCTTATACGCCAAGGTATCCCACAGAGCCCCATGCATAGTAGGTGCGCTTCCATTTATGTATTAATGAATGAGTTGGCATTCCCCTTATTATATACCCGTGCAAGCAGGAGGAAGAACCGATTACCAGATGATAAAAGGAAATAATCTGCCCGTCCACAGAGCAAGCCAGGATTGGATTGTCTGTCTGGGAAGTGGGGTTTGGGAGCGCCGACCTATGGCAAGGCAGGCATCCACAGAAGGGGCTTTGGCATTCCTCTTTAAGTGCAGAGCGTCTGCGGTGGAGAGCTGAGATCATGCAGGAAAGCTTTCCTATCTGGATGTGACCTTTAAAGCCAGCAGCCCCTGGTAGCGTCTGGGGTGCTCTTGCGTGATTGCAGATGTCCTTAGCTCGGCTGGGCCATCTCAGTGGCAGCTGCCCGAGCCGGAAGGAGGACAGGTCTCAGTGTCCCCTGTTACTGCTGGAATGCCAAGTGCCCCTGAAGTGGAGGGTGAGGCTGGCCTTGTCTGGTTCAGGGCTGGGTGACTCAGCCCCCCAAGACCCTGTCAGGCCCCCCACTGCCCTGCCTGGCGGACAGATCAGCCTTCTCCAGTTCACTCCTTCTGTCCTTGTCCCCCACCCTCCGCCAGCCACCTTCATATCCCTGCTTGCCCAGGGCCTCATTGCAAAGGGCAGGTTGTATGTCCCTGCTGGAGAAGCGCTTGGTGACCCAGGCTCCATCCAGCCCTGGCCCTCCCACATGTCTGCCCCTTCCTTCGCAGGGGTTCTGCCTCCATGGGCTTCTGCTCAGACCAGCCAAGCATTTCAACCTTCTTTTCAAGAAGCCCCGACATTGTTTTGCAGGGTCAGAAGCAGCAGTGAGAGGTCACAGACAATTGCTATTGGGACAGGGCCTGGCCTACACCAGGGTGTTCAATATGTACCGGCTGAGCAAAAGACCTGAATGAGTAAGCAGTTCTGGTGCTGGGGTGATGGGGGTTTCTGGAAGGACGGGAAGTGCGCAAGAGCCTTCCTGGGCCAGGGCTGCACCCAGCACTCAGGCTCAGGGCGGGCGCAGCGCGGCGCATTGAGATGTGGCACCAGGCACTCAGATACTCATAGCTCCATCAGAGGCTGAGCCTAAGAGGCGGCACGCCCCCAGAAGAGAGGCTGCGTCGGCCAGGGAGTCTCGATCACAGCAAAGATTCCAAGAGCTTGTTAAACAGAAATCCTTCCTGGCAGACAGTCAGCTGGCTCCCGGGCCCAGACATGGCAGGAAAGCCCCTTCCCATGGGGAAGCCCAGACGTCTTGCAACCAGTGGAGCAAGCGGCGTGGTCATGAGTTGACAATGACAACGACAACATATGTATCTAGAGTGCCCACAGCTGGGCACTCTGCCTGCGTGATGTTCTTTAAGCTTCCTAATCGCCCCTGCAAGGGACACCCTGCATTCCCATTTCAGAGACGAGGAAAGTGAGGCTCGGTGAGTGGAAGTGATGTATTCAAGGTCACACTGCCAGCAGGTGGTAGAGCAGGAACTTGAACTCAAATAGCACAGCCTCTCTGCTATTGGCAGGTACTGAATTGAAAAGAATAGTAAAGCCTGAGTTGGGGACAACAGAGGTGTAAAAATTATAAAAATGTGAAATCTTAGATTATCTGTGGATGGATGTAGAAGAGACCTGTACCAGCGGTTGCCATGAGTCGGAAGTGGAAGGAGATTCCTACTGCACCTTTCATGCTAGTTGAATATGGAACCAGGCGTGGTGTGGTAGATCAAAACATCAGCACCCACTGTGTGTCCCTCATTCACACCTCTTCTGTGTGATTGTGTAGTTCTCACCTCTCTGATTCGGAGTTCACCCACGTAACTTGCTTTGCCTAGTGCGATGTTAGCAAATATGACATGAATCAGAGGTCTGAAAATCGGTCGCACAATTGGTCAAACTCTGAGTTTGCCCTTCTGCAAAGCTGTAAGGACAGGCCCAGGCTGACCTGCTGGAGGATGAGAGCCAGGTGGAGCAGAGCCGAGTCAGCCCAGCCATTGCAGATCAGCTGGCAGCCAATTGGCATGTAAACACGCCCGGTCAAGGTCAGCAGAGCTGCCAGGCTACTGACCACCACCACAGAGGTTTGGGGATTGTTTGTTTCACAGCATTACTGTGGCTGTTGAGAGCTGCTACACATGGCCATGCATCACCTCTTACAGGAGGAAAACAATAGAACTTAAAGTTCAAGTTGATATTTGCTGCTCTGTAGGGTCCCCTGAAACACACGGGTTCTCCCGCTCCCCTCCAATGTGTCCTTTTCCATCCTGACTTTGATGCTTTCATTTAAGCCATTCTTCCACAATCAAACTGTTTCTCCAAACCTCGCCTCCTCCAGGACTCTCTCCACAGTCCCTGGCATGGCTGTGCAGCTGATTTTTCTAAAATGTAGTCGTGTTAGAGGGTGAAGCTACTGTACGGCTAGGGCCGACCACAGTAGGCACCACGCTAAGCTCTCCGCCAGGCCCGTTTCGTTCAGTCATCATTATACCCCGTAAGGTAGGTGCTCCGTCATTATCCCCCAACTGCAGATTTGGACCTGGGACCCAGAGGGAAGGAGCCAGTTGCTTGGGTCACACGGTAAGCCAGTTGCAGAACTAAGATTCGACCACTCGACTGCCCAGCGTGCTCCTCATCTCCACATGCGAGGAAACCGTCCCTCTCTCATTATATCTGCTTTGACAGCCTCGGTGTGAACAGCACATTTTCCCACTTCATCCTTGGAACAGGCCCAGGAGGGAGGGAAAGGGGAAAACTGAGGCCTGCCTTTAAAAAATAACCTGGCTTGTCTAAGATCACCTGGCTAGTTAGTCACAGAGTGGGGACTTGAGCTTGGAGTCTCTGCTCTCTGGGTCAGGGACTCAGCAACCACAAACCCTGCCGTGTGAAGCTCCTCCATGTACGCACACTTCCCGCCTCTGCATCTTTGCAGCTCTGCCCTCCCCCTGGGGTACCCTTTCCTCCAGCGTGGACAGCAAAAACGAGGACAAACATTCTAGGGGACCCTGGGGTACGTGTTCTTTCCTCCTTCCTTCTCTCCTTTCCAAAATTTATTCAACAAACAGGCCTTGGGCACCCACTTGATGCCGGGCACTCTGCTTGACTTCTGGAGACATAGTGGCAATGAAACAGACATGGACCTTGGCCTTGATCTTGCAAAGCATCAGGAAGGGAGGGACTTAACTAATCATACACGTAATGAACTCATTACAGTTGGGGGACAGGCTAGTGGAAAGCAAGAAATGTATCAGACCTGAGTCGGAACGTGAGCCTAGCCCTTGAACTTGCTGGGGTGCCCTGGGAGAGTTAGCTGATCTCTCTGTGTCTCTGTTTCCTCATCCAGGGATGGTGAGAGTTGAAATGAGATGCTGACAGAACTCACTGAGCACAGAACCTGGCACCTGGCGTCAGGTGCCGTCCTTTTTGTTGTTGTGGTGGTGGTTGCTGGACCCTGGCTGTCCTGTGACCAGGAGTTCCCACCTGCACATCTGGGTGGGGGACTGGCTTTGCTGGCCCTTCTCTAACCCCCTGATTTATAATCCATCATTAATGCGGCTGGAGGAAGGAGCTTTGAACAGGAACCGGCTCCGGCCGCTCCCGCTGTCCACCGGCCAATACTTGCCTTTCAAAGCCCGATGAGGCTGCCAAATCCGCCCCAGGGACCTAATGCGATTGTCTCGCTTTTGCAGCTCTGCTGGGAAGCCTGGGCTCGGGGCTTCTGGCTGGGCTTCCACAGGCCCCCAGAGCCAGGGAGGCACTGGGGGGCAATTAAGGGGGGGCCAGCCAGCCAAGGTATCAAGCCTGGGAGAAGCAGGAGGCCATGAATTGGGCACCTACTATGTGCTTGGCAAGATTCCACCGATGAAGAGATGCTTCCTCATTGTTAGTGGGGTCACGTAGACATAGTCACTGTGATGACAGGAACACGGGACAGGGAGCCCTGATACCTGAGGTCAATCCTATGCTGAGTTGGTACCCTTAGGGCTGACATAGGCTAAGTCTCGGTTTTCCCATCTTGGAGTTGTATATCTCTCTTTTTAAAACATTTTATTTGTTGATTTGAGAGAGACTCATTGTTCCACTTATTCATTCATCCACTGGCTGATCCTTGTAAGTGCCCTGACCTGGGATCAAACCCACACCCTTGATGTCTCTAACTAACTGAGCTACCTGGCCAGGGCTGAGTGGTACTGTATATCTCTTTTATAAGGCAGTGTACTTCAGCATCCCCGAGCTGAAGCTGTGGATCGAGACTGCCTGGCTTTCAGTCATTGAATGCCTGTGTGACTTTGGGCCAGTTGCTTAACCTCTCTGTGCCTCAGGCTCTGAGACAATAAAATATGGATGGTGGTGGTACCTGGCTCTGGTGCCTAAAGGCTGGATGACCTCAAGCCAGGTGCTTCACCTCTCTGAGCCCTGCGTCCTCATTTGTGCATCGGGGTCAATGAGGATGCCAGCCTTTGGGGGGGTGGTGAGTGCTAAACAGGATGATCCATGCCAAGTGCTTGAAATTGAACTTGGCACGGAATAATCCCACTGGAGTTGACAAGCACCCGCTCTTTGCCTTTCCTCCTCTTCGTCCCGGGTGCTCTCCCTCCCGCCTGCAGTACTGGGTGCTCGCCACGAGTCAGGTGCTTTTCTAGGCATGGCCCACCTCCAGAATTATTTTAAGAATGAAAAGCACCAAACGGGAAGGTGCTTTGGTGCTATCCAGGCTGATCTGTCACAGAAAAGAAGAGGTGATAAATTCACTCTGTGGCTGGTGGGGACTTCTTTTTCAGCTCACTCTCATCTAGGGTCATTAATTTAGAGCCTCAACTCGGATTTCTATCATCAGCGACATTAATATGATATTCACCAACCTCAGTTACTTGTATATTACCATTATAATTATTATTATTTGCCCTATACCGCATATAGCCATGCTTTATTTCCTATTTCGTTTAGAATCACTCAGTTTTTTTAAGCTTAAATTTAACCTTGACCTAAGTGATACTAGCCATGAAAGTCGGTTTGAGGGGCTAGCATGCACTAAACACGCAGCTATTAAGTGAGATAAGAAAATGTTTCCCCATTTTCTTTTCTGCAAAAAAGCCATCCTCAGTGGTACCCTCTCCTAATAGTGGGCTGCTACACCCGGCGTTGCCTGCTAACCATCCGGCTAATTAGAAAACCCTTTGATTCATTGGTTCATATTTATCAAAGGCTATCTCCTTTTCCCAAGCCGAGGGCTGGCTGTCACACGTGACTATGATGACATTCATTTGATAATGCTAACTTCAGTTACTTCTACATCACCACCATAATAATTACTATCGTTTTTTTTTTTTTTCATGGTGGCTGCATGCCAAATACAACAATTACTCAACATTTTGTTTTGAATGGCTCTTTAAAAAAAAAATTAAGTTCAGCCTCAACATAAGCAATGATATCTATGGAATCATGAATGTTTTTCTTTCGATAGCATACATTAAAGCGAACACTTAGCTATTAAGTAAAATAAAATGTTGGTCCATCTGCCACCCCAAAGTGTCCCCCTGTGGGCCATATTCTAATAGTGGGCTCATGTCCCAAGCATGACCCTATCACCACCATTCAGCAAGTTGGGACACCCTTGGATTGATGGCTCCCTAGGTACTGCGTGTCACCCCCTTTCCCAAGTGCTGAGGTCCACAGATGCCTGGGGAGCCCATTGCCCTTGTCTCGAGGGACATGGTAAGCCAGAACGCCGGAGCCCTCCCTGAAGCCTCATTCTGACCCGCCCGTTGGCTCAGGAAAAGCACCTTCTCGGCCCCTCTGCTTTGCCACCCATCTCTCTCTCTCCTCCCCGGCACTCAAAGACACAAAAAGAGTTAACATCCATCTTCCACTCTTCTTGACACATCCCACCCTGGGTTCCTGTGGCTAATCAGCAGCTTCCCTTGAGCAATGACCTTGCCCCCCACTGCGGGGCTATCAAGAGACAGATATAAACACCTCAAAGTTCCCCGCGAGTTCCCTTAATTGGCACCTTTCTGTTCTGCTTTAAATTAATCAAAGCCAGTCCGATATTAATACTGTAGGGGGAATTAAAATCATGCAACGCATTAAAGATGTAATTTAAAATTAATAACTCATAATTATTTATCATGGCGTATCAGTGGAGCTATGAATTTTCCCTTCTAACCCGGCGCACATTCCTCTGCCTTTGCTTTTAATAGCGTCTGGACCATTACTGTGCCCAGCCTCGGTTCCCACAGACACCCACCCTAAGAGATGTAATTCATTTAATTTAATTTTGGGGGGCTTAATTGTGGTAAATCACTACTTAAGAAAAGACATCTATTTGAAAGGACAAATTGGGATAATTTAATAAAAGCTGGAGTGAAGGAACCCAAGGACTTAATGATGCGCTGTGGGGTTTTGATTGGAGAAGCACCCTATTCTCTGACGCATTTGTCAAGAGATGCGGGGTTCAGTTCCCAAGGCTTCCAAAACAACGGCACCATTCAGGAGGTTTCACAACCCATGGGAACCACCTCCATGTCTGTCAACACGGGACTGAGCAAATCAACTATGGTCTCTCCATCCAGTGGAGTACTATGCAGCCGTATAAAAGAATAAGAACACATTGTCTGCATTGATATGGGGGAATCGCCAGGATATATGGTGTCAAAATGCTAGAACAGTGTATAGCATGTTATTATGACAAAAAGAAAACCATATGTACACAGCTATGTGTATAGTACAGATCATCCCTGAAAAGAAATATGAGAAACCAGTATCATTGGTTGTGCCTGGGGACAAGATTGGGTAGCTGGGGGCCAAGGACGTAGGGAGAGGTTTTGTTCTTTATACACTTCTGTAGCTTTTGAACTTTGTGGATCCTGCCAGTGTTAGCCATTCAAACAGACAAAAAATCACAATAGTGAGGGCGGGAAAGATGTGGCGACTTGGGTCTCGAACAGCTTGCACACTCTCACTGTCCTTTCCAAATGCTTCCAGGGCTCCGTGCTATTGTTACCATGCGTCCAGTCTCTCCGCTGGACTGGTCACCCCGCAGACTTCACCCTGCTCGGTCCTCACGTCAACCTGAGAGGCGGGTCTTATTCCCCACTTTGACCTCAACATTTCATTATGAAAAACGTGGAACATCAGGTGAATGTTTCAGCGACCACCCGTATATCCACCACCCTAAACTCTATTGTCATCTCGCTTCATCACGGACGCTTCGTTCATCCATCCCTCTCTCCACCCGCCAGGCCACCTCAGTGTTTTCTATGCAATTCAAGGAGAAGTGCAGACATCTATACCCTCCCCCCTACATACTTCAGCGTGTCGCAAATTCATTGGAATGCAATATTTGGTTAGGGTGCCTTTCTTTAAAAGAATATAACATTTACAAATAGTGAAGAACACCAGTCTTCAGTGTACCATTCGCTGAGTTAAAAAAAAAAATTTAATCTTCTCCAGAGGATATGTTCATTGATTTTAGAGAGACAGAGAGAGGGAGGGAGGTAGGGAAGGTGAGAGAGAGAGAGAGAAACATCAACCAACTGCCTCCCACATGCACCCCGACAGGGGGTCAAACCTGCAAGGTATGTGCCCTGGCCAGGGATTGAACCTGCCAATTTTTGGTGTATGGGATGACACTCCAACCACCCGAGTCACCGGGCCGGGGTCCATCCTCTTACAGAAACTTACTCTCAAGCAGCCCAAGCCCCTATAATGATACAGAATATTTCCATCTCCCCAGAAAATGCCCTGATTCCCAGGCCCAGTTAATCCCCAGCTTCTAGAGGCAACAATTGTTTCAGTTTTTCCTACCATGGGTTGGTTTGGCTGTGGGGAAACTTCACATAAGTGGAGTTGTAGAGTGTGGACTCGTGTGTAAGTCTTCTCTCGCTCGGCTCATGTTCTGCAGACTCATCTGTGTTGTTTTGTTTATCGGTAGTTTGGTCCTGTTACTGCTGTGTGGCGTTCCATGTATGGACTGTTCCCAAATTATCTGTCAACCTGTTGGTGGACATCTGTGCTGTTTCCACGTGGGAGCTATTACAGTTAAAGCTGCTATGAACATTTTATACAAAATTTTTGTGGGCATGTTTTCATTTTATTTATTTTTTGCTTTTTAAAAAATTTGTATTTATTGGTTCTAGAGAGAGAGAGCACGCGCAATTCCTGAGAGAGAAAGAGAGAGAAACAAACATTGATTTATTGTTTCATTTATTTATGCATTCATTGGTTACTTCTTATATCTACCCTAACCAGGGATTGAACCCACAATCTTGGCATATGGGGATGATGCTCTACCCAACTGAGCTGCCCAGCCAGGGCATGGGTGTGTCTTTATTTACCTGGGAGAAATAACTAGGAGTGGAACTGTTGGGTCACATAATGAGGGTAGGCTTCGTTTTATAAGAAACTGTCACACATATTTGCAAAGTGGTTGTAACCACCGGCCCTGTTGGCAACAGAATTACTAATCGCTGTACACCAAATGGTCTGAGCTCTAACTGGCGTGTTGCTCAGGCTGCTCCACATACTTGCCAACATTCGACGATGTCGATCTTTAATTTTAGTCACGCCAGTGGGCATGCAATGGGATCTCATTGCTGTTTTAACTTGCATTTGCCTGGATGCCTAGTGATGTTTTCAACATCATTGTAAAGATAACAAAATAGAGGCTCAGTGAGATGACGTAATTAGCTGAAGCGTGCACAGATTGAGGAGTCAGGGGTCAAACCCCCTTCTCTTGACTTTCAAACTACAGCTGCCAATTACAAAGCTGTGCTGGATTTGTCTTTCTGTGAATTCCCCGCTGAATCTCTCATCACAGGGCACCTTTCCTGTGCTCTGCTGTCCTAGTTATGCTTATAGATTGAATTCACACACCCTGCCTCTTTCCAAAAGGAGTTTAAGGACATTTACAACATGATAACAAGGATAATAAAATGAAACAGAATCAGAACCAAGGTTACAAGGACCACCCAGGTGTCCAGACCCATGGAGAAACTTGATTGAGTGTAAACTTTAGGCTTTGAGCTCCCGGGCAACCAGCGAAAGACATGTGTTATTGACAAAGAGGAAAGAATTCTACAAGCAGCAACAAGCTTGCACTGGGTACAGCCACGAAGTGTTCTCTATGGCGTATTTACAGCACATGGAAGAAGTGGGTTTTGTTGCTGAAATTCCAGCTCGGTGACGGTAACACCTTCTGAGGTTCGGAACCATGTGTGTCCCTGACGGATTCATGTGACTTAGGGATTGTCTTTGGCCACACATGGAGGCAGGGCAACGGGTCCAATGGCCTCTGAGACCCCTCTCGGCTGGACTGACACTGTAGGTTTCGTGGATGCAGAGCATCCTTCCCTGCGAAGCACCTCCTTGCCATTGTTTTTATGTCATTTCCATGGGTTCAGACTTGGCAGGGGCCCAGATGGCCTTGGGCTGATGGCTGAGCGCAGACATTGAGAAGCTTTATGCTTACGGTCCACACTTCGTTCCCAAACAACTGTGAGTCCCAGATGTTCTCACCCTTGACCGTTTTTTGTGAGCTTCTGGGTTCTGATTCAGGACAATCAGTCATTGCAAAAGCTAAGTGGAGCAAATCACGCTGTCCTTGCAGCCCCTCCACTGGTCAGAGGTGGCCTGGAGCCCCCCACTCCCTCTCCTCTGATGGTTTCTGGCTCATCCTCCTTTGGCAGAACCTCCTTCCCCTTCTCTCAGACTCCAAGGCTTAGGTAAAGTTACCTCTCAACTCTCTGCTTCAAGGGTGGGCACAAAACCAGTCCTGACCAATCAGAACTCTTCATCCCCCCCCCCCCCCAAAAAAAAAACGATTGGTTAAAGGATGTGCACATAACCCATGAAGGCCAATGAGGTTTCGTTCTGGTGCTTTAGCGGGTAAAGAAGTGGTCTCTTTACCTTGGGTTGCTAACCTGGAAGTGTTCAACCTGGGGCTTTTGGTGGCTATTCTTGCCACTGGGTAATAGAGCGTGCTTGAGAATAAGGCTGACACTGAGTAAAGCATAGCCAAAAGGTGGAGAGAGACAGATTCCAGATGGCAGGTACAGGGCTTCTGGGTCCAGCTGTGCCTGGAACATAATAGATGCTCATTAAATATTAGCAGAATGAATCACCCAGTGATCAACTTCAGGAATGGGGCCAGCACACACAAAGTGCCCAGACAATGCTTAGGGTGTCAGTGAATGACCCAGCCTACCCCCAAGTGGGTGCTGGTTTGCTCCTATCCAGGGCCCTACGGTGCCCATGCCAGGGAGGCAGGGTCCCTGCAGCCAGATGTGGCCCACAGAGGCTGCGCTGGCCCCTCAGAGCCTCGGGCTGTTCAGCAAAACTGACACGCTCAGCCTCTTTCAATGCCCATTGACTGCAGCTGGAGGTGGAAAGGAGAAATCAATATAAAGATTGGCTTTGGAGAAGAGGAAAAGGCCTTCTCTCCTTCACCGAGGAGGCCGCTGCAGAAAGGCCAGGTGGTGGGGCTGACCCGCAGCGTCTCGTGCAAAGCCGCCGATCCTCGAGTCCCTACTCTGTGTCCTGCCCCTGAGCCACAGGGGCAGGCTCCAGTCCCCAGGCCTCATTCATAGAAATGCTCAGCTCTGGATGCTCTGGAGGTGACTCCTGGAACGATGTCTCTGCGCAGAGTTGAGCTATTTATCCCGGGCAGGAAGGTGCCACAGCGCTCAACCGTTCCCCTGGTGTCTGATCCCAGCATCTAGGTGCTGGGACATAGGGGTGAACAAGGCAGACGAAAGTCCCTGCCTTTGTGGAACCGACCCTCTAGGGAGGAAGAAGATAAGGAACAAGATGAGCAAAACATGTAGAGGGTCTGATGGCTGTAAATGCCGGGGAGAGAGACATATCTGGGACAGGGTGAGGGAGGCGGGGTGGGGGGTGGTGATATCGCGTATTAACATGCGCTGAAGGAGCAGGCCGCGTGGTTATCTGGAGAAGGAGTAGCGTGCCAGGGGTGCGGAACAGCCGCGCAAAGGCCCTGAGGTAGGAACGTACTTGGAAAACGTGAAAGTTAGCAAGGGGGCTTGCATCGTTGGAGTGAGTGAGTGGAAAATTAGTGGGTAATGAGGTCAGAGGGGTGAGAGGAGGTGGGAGCTGGAGGAACCATGCTGGGAGACATTTTCTGATTGAGGTGGGAGGCCATTGGAGGACCCTGAGCAGAGGAATTCCACGGCGGACCCCACACTGTAGAGTGGAGAGTGTGGCAGGGGCAGAAGCAGGGGGTGAGTGAATCGGAAGCGGGTTGTGTTAGTGGCTCAGAGCAGGGCTGTAGCTGCAGGCGTGGACACACTCCCTAACTCATCCCAAACACTTTCATTCGGAAATCATTCCATGGGCTGAAAGCATCTTGTAAAAAAGAAAAATGGTAAGCTCGTGGCTGGAACATTCCAAGAGGGTGGGACCTCCTATCGTGCTGTCTTCTGCAGCCTCAGCCTTGCCTTTCTTAGACCTTGAGGCTGTGCCCACCTGCTTCCCTTCCGGGCCACCCACATCCTTCCACCTGGGCAGCCCTTTCCTCCTGCTCATCCCTTGCTTCTCACATGACCATCCCACCCCGTAACGCCCGGCTGATTCCACCGAGTGCCCTGCCGCCACCAGCCCTGCCTTCAGGGGACGTACGATGTAGGGGCCAGATGCGATGGGAGCTTTCCTTTTCCATAGGAAGGCTGCCCAAAGTGGCAGTGGACAGGGCCACAGGTTCTGGGTTCAAGTCCCCACCCTGCCTCTTGCAGGCTGTGTGTCCTTGGGCAAGTGGGGGGCCTTCTCTGGGGCCTGAAGCCCCCTTCAGAATGCACGTAAAAAGAGTGCCCTCTTTTGGTGGGTCCAGATGTGGAGGGGCCCAAAGCTTGTACAATTTTGGAAGATCTTATTAAAGTTTTTTTTCTAAAATTATGAATAAAAATTAGACCCAGGAGTGGATATTTCTTTAAAAGGGGGGCCAATGTAAGTGTAAACTTCAGATGCATCTAGGCAACTCCTCTGCCCCCCTGTGCCCACCTCGTGGCACCCTCTGAAGATTAAACGAGGTGACACTAATAATTCTGTAAAAAAAGTAATGAAATTGGCTTTGGACAGTTTCTTAGACAGTCATTCATTCATTCAGCCAAGCAGTATTTACTGAGCATCTCTCTGCCGTGGACCAGACACCGATGTGGGTGCTGGAATATGAGAGAGAGCACACCAGACAGAAAGCTCACACTCCCATGGGGGAGTGTAGAGAACAGATACACACACAAACAATAAGCAGATGGCATATCACGTTAGGAAGTAAGTGCTTGGAAGTAGGTGGCAGGGGTGGGGGCAGAGCCCGATAAGAGGACGGGGAGTGCCAGAAGAAGGTTGGGGCACACTTTTATGTAAGGTGGTCAGGGTGGCCTCAGAGAGAGAGGATAGGATTGTAGCAAAAACTTGCAAAACGTGGCTTTGCTATGAGATATGCAGGGGAAGAATGTTCTGGGCTGAGGGAAACAGCCAGTGCAAAGGCCCTGAGGCAGGATCCAGAGCTGAGGCAGCCAGTGGCTAGAGTAGAGCGAGGGATGGAGGGAGTAGGGGTGGTGGTGGTAGGGGTTGGGGGCAGCCAGAGGGCCAGTGGGAGGGCTTTGGCTATTTCTCAGTGAGAGGAGAGGGGTTTGAGTAGAGGAGAGATATAATCTGACTTCCCAGCTTCAGCAGGATCCCTCTGGTGGCTGTGGGGAGACCGCACTGCAGGGGGCACAGTGGAAGTGGGGGGACCAGAAAGGAGACTGCTGCACGGGTCCAAGCGTGGGGTGGTGGCTGGGACCAAGGGGGTTACAGGCGACAGACAGGACTGGGTCTGTTCTGGATGGTCCACTCACACATTCCCTCATTCATTCATTCCATCGTCCATCCTACCAATAACTTTTTATTGAGAGCCTCCTCTGTGCCAGGCACTGGGGGTACTAAGCAGCAAGTGAAAGAGACCGGGACCCCTGCCCAAATGGGGGGAAGTTTAGTGGAGAGAGGATACTACTCCAGTACATGTCTAATAAGCACATCACTGCACCCTGCAACAAGGAGCAGGAAGCAGCGGGTTCTGACACAGGCGGTCACGGCTGCACGCCCCAGCGCGACCTTCTTGCTCAGGCTCCTCTTCATCCACAGGGAGAAACTGAGGCGCACAGAGGGCACACAGCCAAGTCAGGGTCACCCGGCAAGTCTCTGGGAAAGGATTCACAGTCTCCGTTCCCTGGGCCTCCCAGAAGGGGGCTGTCAGCCTGTCATCACCACTTCCCCGAGCCCGGGCGTCCCTGGCTGCAGCCACCCGCGGTTTACGACCCTCAGAAGCCCCTCCGCAGCATCTCGTCCTCGAGGCCCTGGGCCACAGGAGACGGCTCGTCCCGCTCGGCCCGGGCGGCGGCAGATCGATGGCGCGTGTGCCGCCCTGACGCTCCATCTCATTAGGCCTTCGTTCTCATCTCCCGGCTTCCTGGCAGCCTTCAAATTATCCCATAAAATTTATTTACTATTTCATGAATACATAAGCAGCAGGCAGGCACAAGCTTTTTATATATTTACACTGTATATATTTCACGGGAGACTTATAGCTGTCTCTAAGGCAGAGAGGGGGAGAGGGAGAGAGAGGGAGCAGACGGAGCCGGCAGCTGGTGGCGGAGGGAGGGGGGCGGAGGGAGGCACGCAGAGGGCGGGTAGGGATGGGGGTGCCCTGGTGCCCACAGCCACGCCGGCCACGCTGGGATGACCCTAAGGCTGCTGGGCCAGGGAGGGAGGGGAAGTGTCCACGTTGGGACACTCATCCTGGGGAAGTGGAGGCAGGGCAGAGGTCCTGGGTCCGAGCATTGGGGCTGAGACGGGGGCTCAGCTTGGTGGCTCTGGGGAGTGAGTCCCCCGCCTTGGAACAGTCTGGGAAGTGGGTTCTGATGGGCCACAAGGGTTCTGTCTATTCCTAATCACCAAGACTCTGTCCTTCAGAAGGGCCCCAGCATCCAGAAGCCAGAGGAAAGGTGAACAGAACATTGATGAGCAAAACAGAAACCCCCTCACACGGGGCCAGGTACACAGCAGGCACTCAACAAATGCTCGTTGAACTGAAAAATATGGATTTTCCCCCCTGCTTCCACCTCAGCCCTCTAGCCAAGTCGCATCACCCCGAAATGGCCAAATGCCAGGGCGGGGCCCCTCCAGGGCAGAGGCTGTGCCCAGGAGGTCTATTCGAAGCGGAGTCCTATCTGTAGCGGTAGCAGCGCGACCTCAGCAGACACTCGGATGGCCGCACCTGCGGAGTGGGGGGAGAAATTCAAGTGTCTGTACGTCTCACTTCCTGGCTGCTGGAGAGACCGGGCTGGTCAGACCCTCCGAAGGGCACCCCGGCAGTCCCCGTCACTGTCACCATGTATTTACCCATGTAGCCATTCTGTCTTCATTGCCGTCATCGCCACACCATCCTCTTTGCTGCTGCTGTTTACAGAGCACTTGCCAGGGGCCAGGGCCAATGCCCGATCTTCACAGCAGCTCTCTGAGCTCGGTCTCCCTCTTTCATCCACCCGTGAGTTCAGTGACTGCCTAACCACCTAATGATCTCATTTACCCCATCCCCCTCCCTCCCGTCCTTCCTTCCTTTCTTTCTCTCTCCTTCCTTCCCTCTCTCCCTCCCTCCCTCATGTATTCAAGAGGCAGTCTAGTGCAGTGGTTAGGAATACGGGTTCTGGATAGACTGACTGGGTTCAAATTCTCTCTCTTGCCAACGGGAAAAGACAGCTCAATCCACCTCTGGTTTGGTTTGTGCATCCTTGAAATGGAAAGAACAATAGACCTCCCCTTCACGAATTGTGCAAAGATGTACTGAGTTAGTAGGGGCAGCTAGATGCTTAGAACTGTGCTAGGCAAGAGTGAACAGCCAGCGAACAGCGGCTGCGAGCACGCACAGAGCCACGGACAGCAGGCTTTCAGGGATGAAAAAGGCACAGGAAAGCGAATAGGACACAGGGAACACTGGAGTGGTCCTGGCGTGCAAGGCACGTTACACCCATTGTCTCCATCTTCTCAAAACCCCGACGAGATGGGCGCTCTTGTTGTCACCATTGTACAAATGAGTGAACTGAGACCCAGAGTGGTTAAGTGACGTGCCTGAGGACACACAGCTCATAGGTGGTGAAGCCCAGATTGGAACCCAGGCGGTCTGGCTGTCAAGTCCATGCGCCTAACCATTGGCGAACCCCGCCCCCTTGCCCTCACATGCATTCAAGGCGGGCAGCGCTTCCCAACAGGGTGTGCAAAGACTAGGAATGGGGGAATGAGCAGTGAGCCCGGCCCAGGCCAGGGTGGAAGTGAGGTCCCCGGAGCTGGACCATACACAGAAGCTTCTGGAGTGATCTCATGAACAACCAGCCCCTGAGGATCTCTGCTGACCTCCATCCAACCCCAGATATACCTGCTTTCCCTGTGGGTCCCCGGCCCCCTCCCACCCTCTATGGGGGGCTGTGAATACACATGCCACAGGGGCAGAGGCTAAGAGCAGCCCCATCCGGGCCTCCTCTGTGCAGAGAGGCGCTCTGCAGCCGCACAGGGCGGAAAGCAAAGGCAGCTCTGGGCCAGCCTGGGGACACGTGTGAGGCCAGGGCTCCGGGGCAGGTGCCCACCTCACCGCGGCTTCTTTGTCCAGGCTGTGGAGCATTTATTATTAATGGTAATAATAATTATAATTGCTTATTGATCTCCCCGAATGCACCCGGCAGTCTACCCAGCACCGATTTCGGGTCACTGCCCAGCAGCCTCACAAATCTCTGTCCTGTGCGATGCACCGCCCAGCGCTGGTGCTTAGCAGACGTCCAATAATGTGACCAAGGCCACGTGTACGGTCCCTGTCGGCAGTGACCGGTAGCATGCGCTGATCCGGTTCCCGGAGAACCACAGTGCTTCCGCCTCGGCCACGTGGAACCAGCCTCAGACCAACGGCCATTTATTACTTGCCCCCGCCCCTCCCCGGCATTTGCAATGGACCAAATAAATGCTCTCCTGGAATATAAGAAAAATGAAAGGAAGACACCCTGCTGGTCCTGAAGATTATCCAGGACCACGCGTCTCAGACTTTCACCTGCACACCGACGCCCTGGGGAATCTCGGTAAAAGGCAGGTTCTGGGGCTGCTCCCCAGAGACGGTGATTCTGTGGGCGTGGTTCAGGACAGGGGCGGGATCTCCGGGCGGAGAAAACCTGCAGGTGAGGCCGGGACAAGGGGTCCTTCCTGGAAAGACTCTGAGACACCAGCTCAGAGGCTGAGGACGAGTCAGGCAGAGGGAGCACGGGCCCCGCAGGAGGCAGTTTCTGCGCCCGGGGGCCTTTCCCTGCCCCTCCAGGCGTCTGGTCTCCCCCAGCTTCGGTCTCAGCGCCGCCCCATTGCCCCAAAGGAAGGTTTGTCAAGTGACTTGGTCCAGGCTGGGACCAGAGCTAACGGTTCTCATTCTACAATGAACCTTGCCACTTGTAAAGTGCTCTACCATTGATGAAGTGCCGCCCGCATTTTGAAGCTCTTCGCGGTTCGTCAAGGACTTTCCAGTGCGCTCTGGCCCCTGCGGCCCTTCCCCCTCTCTCCTGCTCTGGAGGGAGACGCGTCTTCGTCTTCGTGCAGCAGCCGAGGAAACTGAGTCTGCAGGGACCGCCCGAGGGCCCCAGCGCCTTTGCTGAGACTAGAATACACGTGCTCTTCATCCCCATCCCGTGCTCTTTCCGAGCAGGGGCCCGTGGAGATGCTTCCAACCTCACGCGACGGCCGCGCACTGATGGGAAAAGCGCCGCAGCCCCGGGTGAGCCCGCCTGCCCATCTAGCTCGTTCCGTCTAATGCTCACAGCCCTGCAACATGGACATCTTTATACCTGCTTCACAGAAGAAGGAACAGAGGTTCCAGGAGGTCAAGGCGCTGGCCTGAACTTACATCTACTGAGGGCCTGTGGCTGATCTGGATCCCACTCTTGCTAATTCTTACCTTTGTGCTCCTCACAGCTGTGCTCAGGCTCTGCCCTATCCCGGAAGGCCTAGGTCCGGGACAGAGTCGTCAGAGCCCCCCTCAGGTGAGCCAGGAGGCCACTGGCCCCTCCATCCATCCACACCTGCACCTGTGGAGATGGAGATGGAGGGGGGGCCCCATCGCATCACTGAGACTGCCACCTGGTGGAGCCCACGTGGCCAGGCGTTTGGGGAGGTTACTGCTGAAGACCAGAGAATGACCAGCAGAGGAGAAGGGGAGAAGAGGGAGGGCGGCTTTGCAAGGCCCCTGTGGGAGCGCTGAGGTGCCAGGGAGGGGACCTAAAGGCAGAGTCCCCGCAGCCTGCTGGGCTTACACTGAGGAAACGACCGAAGAATAACTGAAGGAGAGCAGCTGGGGCCCATGAAATGTGTCCAGACCACTGGCAGCTCAGAGCTTCGGGACCGAAGCACACCAGTCGCTACGTAGTGCCGGGCAGATCGGCCCAGCAGTGGTCTCAGGCCAAGGAGATGCCCAGGGTGGGGGGCACTCCCCAAATTATATCCTGTGGCCCGAGGCCATGACTCCCTGGAAGAAGTGATCCACCCATCTATCCATCTAACACATGCATTCATTCATTCACTCACTCACTGACTTAAATATTCACTGAGCACCCCCCACGTCAGGCCTTCTCTCGGCAGCAGGGATCCGGTGGTGAGCTATGCAGTTGAGATTTCGGCCCCCGTAGGGCTAATACTCCAGTGGGGACAAGACATAAACAAGTCAACAAATAAGCCAATGACAAGTGCCACACTTAAGAGTTAAGACATGTCAAGGTGCTAGAAAGGGATGGCTGCCCAAGACCACGTAATCAAGGACAGCCTCTCTGAGGGGCGATGCGTGGGGATGAGGCCGAGGTGGCAACCAAAGTTCCTGCAGGCAGAGAGTCACCCAATATTTGATCGTGACAGTTTGGGGCACCATCACCACCAATGTGAAACCCTGTAGAAATACTCATAGCCAGGCCCATGGTGGTTGACAAGGGCAGTCTCACAAAGTGACAGGAAGAACACACCTGGTCTTTGGCAACCATCTTGAGCTGATGTCAAATACCACACGTTAATTATCATGGGTGACAATGACATAATCCGTCTGAGGGCTGGAGGACAGTGCAGTGCCGTGGGAAGGTCTCGAGGCTGGTTATGCTGGGTATAATGCTGGATCTGTCATCTATAAGCTGTGTGACCTCGGACAAGTAACTTTGCGTCTCTGAGCCTCGATACCCTAATCTGATATGGAAACCTCTCTGTGTCCTTGACTCCAAAGCATGCTTCCCCCCCATATTTTAGGGATTCCAAAATCAAGACAGGTTTTGCAAAGCACGCACATCCGTTGGGGATCTTGTTAAACTGCAGATTCTAATTCAGTGGGTCTGGGGTGGGGCTGAGATGCTGCATTTCTACCAAGTTCCCAGGTGACAGCAGACCCTGCGAGCTGGTGGACCACCTTTGCGGTGGCCAGGAAGCAGTCGACTGATACATTTAATGTGTTTGTTACTAAATAGAAGGGGCAAAGCTACAGTGGATGGAATTTTTGATTTCAGGAAATGCATTAACCCCATGTTCCATTTTATTCTCCCAGTAACCCCATAAACCTGTTTGTAAAGCACCCAGCACACAGCCCGCCACATGGAACACATTAATAGATGTTAGCTCACTCCTTTGAAAACCTCGAGTGCTGGTCCGGGATGTGAAGGCAGACGCCGGACTTGGAAGGTCCATCTATAATTGGATGCCATCCCCATGGGGCCCAAACATAGGAGGGGGCGGGAGGCTGGCAGGTTCTGCGGAAAGAAAAATGATAATTCCTCTTGCTGTCCCCACATCCCCCTGCTCAGGGACGTGTTTGATCAGGAGTGCATCAAACGACACATTTGCAGCAAGACAAAACCAAGTGCAGGGGACTGGAGCCTGTTTGAATTGGTCCCGCTCACGGCCCCCAGGCACCCCTCCCACCCCAACCTCCTTCAGACAGCCACCTGCAAATAAACGCTTGTTTCAAGCCACAGAAACTGACCAGCACGTGGACAATTCTGCCTGTTGTTAGAGGCTGTGCAGGGGAAGCAGGAGAGCGAAGCTGGGTTTTATTTAGGGACTAGGAACCGGGAGAGGAGAAACGGGGAAGAGGGCAAACTGGGCAGGCGGTGAGAGAACAGGGTGCTATTTTGTCACCCTCCGGCCACTCATACAAGATGACACCACCTTGCAGATAGCAGATTCAAGTTTGTACCTTCCAGTGCCTTGTCTCACCCAATAGGAGCAACAGCGTTAGGCGGAGGCAGTAAAGACCTTACTACCTTTTATTTCTCAGCTGAGGAAACAGACTCGGAGACTTGGATGGAATGACCTGTAGCGGTCGTGAGAGGTGAACTGGGTTCAGTGGATGCTGGAGGTCAGAGATGGGGCCCAAGACTCTGCATTTCCAGCCAGCTCCCAGGCAATGCGAATGCGGCTGGTCCACGGGCCACACTTGGAGTAGCGAAGATGTATTGACTCATGCATTTAAGAGACACAATCCAGGCATTGATCTGCCGCCACCCCCGGACTGTGCCATTTATTCGTTCTGCCCATTTGTGGGGGCGACTCATCTCCCAGGCGTCGCGACGAAATATGGTGGAGGACAAGACAGGCCTGCTCCCTGGCCTGGGAGAATTTAGACCAAAAGCAAATAACTTAAACTCTCACAGATGGCAAAAACGGGTGGCTGTCCTGCCAACACCCAGAAGTACGTTATATTGAAGGGGAAACGCAACGTGCGGAGCAGCCACGGCGGGGAGACCCTACTCACTGTGTTGGAGCCAGAATGGTTGCCGGGAGGCTCCAGCGCCGCCCCCCACCCCTCCTGGGTGTCTCTGAGCACACGGTGCCTCACACACCCATAAAAGCGGTGAGAAAATCACCCCAACCCACGGCATGGACGGCGGAGCCCCAGCCTGCCACTGACGGGAAGCAAGAGAGTTTTCCGGTGGGAACGATCTACCCCAGCGCGTCCCTGTCTCACTGGCCATCAGAGGCCTCCAGGCACGTGGTTGCCGGATCTAGCAAATAGCAATGCAGTGGGAAAGGGGAAATCAGAATTTCAGACTGACAACCCGGTTTTGGTATAAGTGTGTCCCAGGCAAAATGTGCGACGAGGCCTAGATCCTCCAACCACCACGTCCCTCGGCAGCTCAGGGCCGTGCGAGGATGGAGCTGTGTAATGTGGGCAACTACAGCGGAAGAGCTTAGGGCAGAGTCCCGAATGTAGCACACAGCCAGCAAATGGCAGCTGAAGTGGGTACGTATATGGGGGAGCAGGGTCGGAGTGGGGGAGAGGGAGAGAGGGGGGCAGGGGGTAGGTAAGGAGAGAAGGGGAAGGGGGAGAAGAAAAAGGAAGAGAAGACAGTCCAGCTGAAGCAGAGACTAGAGAAAGGAGCAACAGGCAGAGGGAGAAGGAGACAGTCGAGACCGGGGAAGACCGAGTGAGAGAGCTGTGCGTGCCCAGGGCTCTCTGGTCCGCTCCCACCATTGCTGCCCAAGTTGCTCCCACTACCCCGCCTTTTACCCACTTCCCCCATATCATCTCTAAAGCTACCACATGCATTCATGTGTTAACACACTTTTCTCCCATCCCTACCAGGCCACCAGTGCCCTGACCACAAGCCTGGCCCCGTGGTGGGGGCTGCTCTCTCTGTGGCCATCCGTCTTGGGCCCATCTACATCGGGTCAGCTGCAAGTGGCACCGACTGCACGCCCCTGTGTCCTGCCCTGCCTGCCTCCGCCCTGGCTCCTTATCATCCCACCAGAACTATAGATGTCTGCCGTCACTGTCTACCCGTCTGCCACCACTCCGGCTTGAGCCACAGAGGAGGCTTGCACAATCAGATTCTATCCCCAAGTGATAGGTCTCCCACTCATCTGCCAAGGAGGCCGCTGGGGGCGGGGGCTCTGCTGGAGCACCCGCCAGGGCCTGCGTGGCCCCCGCCCTGGGCCGGCCGCTCCAGGAGCGCTGGCGGGTGAGCTGCCTCACACCATCGCTCCCTGTGCTCCATCCTTCTCGGACGGGGTCCTATTAGATTGGGTGCCATACAGGTCCATCGAGGCATCACGGCAGTGGGTCTTGCCACCACCTCCTCTTCCTCACTAGCCCCTGGAGAGGAGGGGAGGGCACCACTTACGGTCTTTATTCTCTGCCTACTATGTGTTGGGTACTGTGCCTGGTGCTCTTCCGGCATTTCTCGGCCACACTGCACCATCCCCTGAAGGCGGTGTGGTGCTTGTCCTTGACTTGGTGATGCGGGAACAGAGGCATGAAAGGGTTGAGTAACTTGCCCAGGGTCACACAGTAAGGGAGTGATAGGACCAGAATCCCAACACAGACAGGTTTGGCAGGGGGGGGGTCCTAACCACTGCACCACCCTACCGCTCCCACAGCTGTCCTGTCATTGTCGGCTTGCTGGTCTGGGCTCCTCAGGGGCGGGGGCTTTGTGCCTCACTCTGCTCCTTGGCACAGCGATGGTTGCTGCGGAGAGAGCTGGTGAGCGGATGAAGCATGTGGCGTGTCGGCCTCGATTCTGGACGTGCTATCGCTGTGGTCACTTCAGCGTCCAAGGCAAAGAGCCACACTAGTGACACTGCCATCGAGTGCCAATGGGGTGTTCAGGCTCCCACTTCCCCTCAGAGGGTGACAGGAGATGAGCCCAGCCCTTCTCTAGGCAGGGTGGAAGTCACGGACACCAGAGTTCACTATAGGAGTCGATGTCCCCCCTGCAAAGGGTCTCGGGACAGGGGCCTGTCCTGGGATAGAGCTGGCTTTTGAGGACATGATGTCTGTGAGGCTTTTCTCCTGCAAGCCCGGAGAAACAGTTTGGAGAGGGGAGTCAAGGGACAGAGCTGACAGATCCTGTTTAATGAGCAGGGGGCAGCCCGATGGAAGCATAAATGTCTAAGGAGGAAGAATAAACGTCCTTATGTAGAAGCGGTGCAGACGCCCCATATGGAATCCAGGCAAGAACTACTGGGGCCACAAGGTCCCTCAGGGCTCAGCCCCCGTCAGGTCGCTTTGCTTGTACGACCCGCTAGAGAGACGGAGGGTCCAGAGACCTCGGCCATTCATCCATGCCCTCGTTCGTTTATTCCTGCAACACAAAGTGTATGTATTGAGCAGCTATGATGAGCCGGGCTCTGTCCTAGGCACCGCGCACAGCAGTGAATGAGATGGGAAAGCCGTTCCTGCCCTGGCGGAGGTGGCATTCTGCAGGAGGCGGCAGATGGCAAATACATACGTTGACGCACAGTATACCGTCAGCTAGAGTGACAAGCGCGGAGGAAATGTCAGGCAGGGTAAGGGCCAGATGGGGTTGCTGTTTTAAACCTAGTGATCAAAGAGATGCCCCTCCAGAGGGGCATTGAGAAACAATCAGGATGGATGGAAGGGGTGCACCACGTGGAAACCTGGAGGTAGGGGGTCCCAGCCAGGGGACAGGTGGGGTGAAGGCCCTGAGTGGTGGGCACTTGGGTACCCAGGGCACAGTGAGGAGGCCAGTGTGGTGGGCAGGGCAGGGGGTCAGAGAGGTCACAGAGCAGGATCTGGGAGGGACCTTGGCTCTGAGCTCGAGTGGGATAGGACCCATGGATGGAGTGACAGGGTCTGACAGGTCCCGGCTGCTGTGTGGGAACTGGGCCACAGGGGGCAGTGTGGGGGGACCACTGCGGAGGCTCTGGTGTCATCCAGGCCAGAGCCCCGGGACTGGGACCTGGGTGGTGGCAGGGGCTGTGAGGAGAAGGGGTCCAACTCTCAGGGGAGGGAAGTGACAGATGTGGTCATGTGCACACCAGCCAGCTGTCTCTGCTCCCTTTCCTTCCAGGCTGGAAAGCAGGAATAAGTGATGGGCCCACCTCCCAGATTCGGATTCCGGGATGGGCGAAGAAAGGCCCCCTGACTCCTCAGTAAAGGCATCCTGCTGGGAGCCAATCAGCCTTCAGAGGTGGGCCCTGGGAGCCCCAGGGTTAGAGGCGGAGCCGGTCAGTTCAGGGTTTGGGCAACAGAATCAACCAAGGGCCAAGGCCCTGCATCCAGGCCTGTGTCCCTCTGGGCAGCAGCCTCAGCTGTCATGGCTGACACTCAGCCATCTCGCACCACATGGCCTTTGCTAGAAGGGTCTGCACGCCCCCAGAGGTGTGCACGCCTCATGACATAGGGGCTGAGTCACAGCTCTGCCACTCCCCAGCGGTGCGACCTTGGGCCAGTGACTCCACCTTCCTGAGCTTCAGCATTTTCATGTCTAAGCTGGGGACTCAAAAGGCGTTCATCTCAGTGCCGCGGGCGGAATGAGATGATGCCATGAAGGCGCCACGGAGCAGAAGAGACTTTGCAGATGTGACTTAGTGAAGGACTTGGAGAGGAGGGGGTCCTGGAAGACCCCAGGAGTGGGCCCCTTGCCATCACGAGCATCCTCAGAGGCAGGAGGGCCCGAATGGCAGAGGCGGGGATGCAACAACAGAGGCAGACAGAGCTATTAGGAGACACGCAGCAGCTGGCCTTGCCCCTGGAGGAAGGGGCCATGAGCCAAGGGATGTGAGCAGCCTCTAGAAACTGGGAAAGGCCTGGAAACAGGCATTCCCCTAGAGCTGCCGGAGAAACGCAGGCCTGCTGACACCTTGATTTTGGACTTCCGATGTCCAGACCCAGAAGAGAATAAATGTGTGTTATTGTAAGCTGTCGAACTGGGGTAACTTGTTACAGCAGCAAGAGGAAAGGAACACGGCATTCAGGTCTCCATGCTGGCTGCCTCTCCCATAGTTAAAAGTGAGCTAGGGTTTCATTTTCCTTGTAACAGATGGCCATGACAGTGGACAGGTCTTAATAGCATCCCTAATAATAATAGCTATTTTTCTGAGACCTAACTGGGTGTCAAACACATCAGTCTAATGGCTTCATACATATCATTTCAGTTAATCTTCATAAAAGGCATAGGAAGAGGTACTATGGTTATCATTCCCATTTCACAGACGGGAAAACCAAGGCTCAGAGAGGTGGTAAAACACGCCCAAGGCCATACCACTAGGAAGTGGCAGGGCTGGGGTTCACACCCAGGTCTGTGTGATCCCCAAGAACCAATGACACAAATCTTTCTGGATTCAGCTTGTGCAAAAAGAACCTCCCACCCCCCATTGCTCTTGCCCCCCAGGGGGAGGACCTCCCATACATTTCCCTTGCCACCACTGGTCCCGACCCCCTTTTCTTTGTCTCTCAGCCTCCACAAAAGGCTCTCTCTTCATATGCTATTTCATACGGCACAGACAGGCTGGCATTTCTGAAAGGGACTTTATTTCTTTTTGGCTTTCCCTCAGCTTTGTACTGAAGGAAATAGAAATCGCAAAAATATAGACAAGTTCTCAGACCACAGATTTCTGATCCTGAGAATTCCCTCCAGCCAGGGTGGGTTGGCACTGCTGACTGGCACCATGCCTGGCTTCCCTCCCTCCCAGCTCCAAGCCCCCACCTGCTGGGCACATCTCATCTCCCATCCTTGGCGGAGGTTTACCTAAAATTAACAGTACGTGATGATCTTGCTTATAGAGACATCTGGGCTTTTTCCTTTACCCATTTTTATGTTACAAGAACCCCAATTTTCTCCCACTCAGGACAGGTGGCCTTCACGGGGCTGACCCCACCCCAGGTCCTGGGATAGGCAAGTGCACCCAGGCAGGCCAGTGAGAGTACCACATCCCCTCCCTCCATAGTGATTGGCTCAGGCACGGGCACAGAACCCCATATGAGCCAATCAGAGCCAAGGAACAAGGCTACCTGATGTTTGCTGGCGCTAGTGGGTAGAAGTCGCTTTCATTTTTGCTGTGTTTGATGCCTGGAGCAGCCGGGGGCCATTTCTGCCAATGTATGAAGAGAGGCTGCCGAGAATGAAACCCACACAGAGGAAAGCACAACTTTCAAATTGAAAACGAGACAAAGTTGATGACAGAGGTCGAGGGCCCGGATCCAGCTGTGCCTGAAGTCTTGGATGTAACGATAAACTTTTCGGCCAATGAGAAAATAAAGTGTTTCTGCTTTAGCTGCTTTCGCCTGGGTGTCTGTCACACCTGGTGCACACGATGCAGTCGCTCGCGTTTACTGAGCACCCCTGAAACCAGAGCTTGGGACATGGATGTGGGTACAGATCATTTTATTGGTCAGGTGACCTCCAGAAGTGCGAGTGAGGGACAAGGGAGAGTGATGCGGGGAGGGAGGGAAGTCCGCATCCAGGTGAGCCACTGAGGCCACTACTGCAGACAGCAGGGACCCGACTTCTCCAGGGCCTCCCGCGGAGTGTGGGGAATGCCTTCCAGAGTTATCTCTGGGAGATCGGAAGGCTGGAGCATTATCCACTGGCTCCGGTCCTCCACTTTTAGAGGGGCTGAGCCCAGGGGTGGTGTGGTAGGTAAAATAATAGCCCCCAAAGCTCCCCACGTCCTAACCCCCAGAACCTGTGTAATGTTGGGGTACATGGCAAAAGGAAAATGAAGAGTGCGGATGGGATTAAGGTTGCTATTCGGCTAACCTTGAAATAGGAAGATTGTCCTGGATTATCTGGGTGGGTCCAAGGTAATCACGAGAGTCCTTTTAAGTGGAAGAAGGGGGCGGAAGAGGAACAACAAGAGAGATGGTGAGAAACACCCAATCAGTTGCCCCTTTTAGGTGCCCCTACTGGGTTCTGAACGCACAGCCCAGGCACGTGCCCTGACCAGGAACCAAACAGGCAACCTTTTGCTTCGTGGAATGATGTCCAACCCACTGAGCCACACCAGTCAGGGTCTTCTCTCCTCTCTTTATGCAAAACACATGGGCCCCAAGGGCTTCTATTCTAATGGGGATTCCAGTCCAAGGGGCCCTTCTGGTGTGCAGCTCACTGGCATAGCAATGCTGAATGACCCCCAACTCTCACAAATGACTGCATGACCCCTCCCTGCCCCCTTGGCTTTTCTAGGAGTCCCCCTGCAGGTGCCCCATGTCTGATCACAATCTGACCCCGGAGTAGTAAAAATGCCCACAGACAGTTTAACACCTGGAAACGGAAGGGGATTGTCCTTTTCTCAGAACCTGGAAACATCTTGCCCAGGAAAGCGAACGGGCGAGTGTGCCCCTGCCGGGGGGCAGACATCACGAATCGATGGCAGCACGCTTGCTCACTAAGTCCAGACACGCTCACAGCATCTCTCTCAGCTAGCAGCGTGCCCAATGGCACTGCCAATGCACCCAGAGTCCAGAGAGCCCCTATCGGTTGTGTCTCAGGTGTGAGGCAGCCATCCCCTTCGATAATTAAGCTTCAGGCTCCTCCTGAAATCGAGAAGAGGAAATTTGCATGGGCAAACAACTTTGGCGCTGAAATGTTGCTGAAGTGGTTCCACATTCTGCCCTCTCTTCCCATGGCTCCGAGGTTTGTCTCTTCCACTGGACCACCTCATTACTAGTAGTGTCCACAGCCGGAAGAACTGCTTCCATTTACTGAGCACCTACTATGGGTCAGGGACTGTGGTAAAACATTTCGGAACCTCCCCAACATGAAGGCATTAGCCCTGGTCTGTAGGTGAAGAAATTGAAGCTCAAGAGATGATGCCCCTCACTTGCCACCCCTTGTAAGGAAAGTGCCCCATTTAAATGAACAGAACAGAATCAGCCCTGGCTGGTGCAGCTCAGTGGATTGAACACTGGCCTGTGAACCGAAAGGTCACTGGTTTGATTCCCGGTCAGGGCACATGCCTGGGTTACTGGCCAGGTCCCCAGTTGGAGGGTCGCGTGAGGCAACCGATCAATATATCTCTTGCACATTGACGTTTCTCTCCCTCTCACCCTTCCTTCTCCTCTCTCTAAAATAAATAAAATCTTTTTAAAAGTTTGAAAAAAATAAATGAGCAAAGCAAAATCAAACAGCCTGGATTTGAGGATGGGGCTATGTAGCCTCAAAACACTCAGAGCCACACAGGCGAGACAGGGAACCGGTAAGAAAAGGGGGCTCACTCGTGCATTCAAGAATTTTCTGAGCACCTACTATGTGCGAGGTGCTGGGGCTACTCCATAGATTGTGCTAACGTTGTCTCTATCCTTGTGGACTGTGCAGTCTTCAGGGGAGGAGGGACCGAACACACAGATGAATGAGTGGGTGCCTGGGATGACATGGGGAAGAGGCCGAGAGGGACTTGCAGGGAGTGTGTGCTCGTCACAAGGGCCGTTTCTGTCTTCATCATTGTCCTCCTACCCAACTCCTGGGATTTTTCCAAGCAGGTCATTTTTGTCCTCAATGCCCAGTGGCACTCAGTCCATTTCCTCAAATATCCAGCCTGTGTTCACCCCTCCACCGTCACCCCCAGCTCAGCCTCCCTAGTTAGGAGCTGCATTTCACCTCCTCGTTCCTGTCTCAGTAAACACTGACTGAGTCCCGGCTGTGTTAGGAGGCTGGCTGTGTCGGGTGCTCTGATGCTGTGTTATCCTGCGTGCCCAAAGCTGTGATGACTGGGAGGTGGCGTCTGCACACCATGTCAGTAGACCGCTAGGGCCACAAGGATCTTGGGGGGTCATGTGCAGGGTTTGATGGTTCGGATGCTCACAGTGGCCAGGCAGGAACCATGAAAATGGCTGGATATAAGACAAAAGGGAGTGGTGGGGACTGTGGCCAACTGGGGACCTCATAGTCTGAAAGGGGCGACCGCTACTCATCGCCAGCAGGTGGCTGCCATGCAGAAGTGCAGCATAAATATATTTTGCTTTAAAAAAACTCCCAGAAATCAAAGTATTTATATGAAGTATTGCAATTTAAAAATTTTGGTAACAAATGCAACAACAACAAAAAGACCGAATTGGGGAGACAGAGTGAATCGTCCATGTTCTGATCTGACCCGGACTTCTCATTTTACAGATGGGGAAACTGAGGCTCAGAGAGGTTTGCTTAAAATCGCACAGGGTCAGCTTGGCTCATTTTCCTTAGAAACAGAGGCAAGTGGGGCCTCTTCTCCAAGTCATACACCCCGTCCAGGGATCCCAGGCCCAGGAGATTTCCATGGGGTGGGGTGGGGGTAGGGGGAACCAGAGTGGGAGGTGAAGGTGGAGCTGTTTCTAAATGCAGGGCTCACCCTGGGCTCCCACACTCCTGAAGCATCGTTAGAGTGTGTGGGTCCAAGAGCCCTCTTTTTCTCCCTTGGTCTGCGTCTCTGCCTCTGCGTCTCTTGCTGTTTGTCCTTCTGTCTTTTGGCAACAAATGCCCTGGCTCTGACCCCTCTGTCTCACTCTGGTCTCCTCCTCCTATTTCTTGGTCCCTGTCTCTCTTTGTTTCTCCCCCTACGGTCCTCTTCCCTCTCTCTGTTCCTTCTTTGGGGGTCTCAGTTTATTTCTCAGTCTGTGTTCGTTCTGCCTCTCACAATCTCTGCCCCTCTGTCTGTCTGTCTATCTGTCTCTGCTTTTTCCGTATCTCTCTCTGTCTGTCCTCATCTCTGCCACTCTTACTCACTCCCCTCCCACGCCTCCGTCCCCCAGGCCTCGCCCCTCCTGCCCTCTGAGTCCCTCTGGCCACTATGGAAAGGTTACTGTAAACGGGAATGAAGCTGAGGGCAAAAGTAATCAACCCCCTGGCTGACCTCCGATCCCACTCCCCACGCCCAGGCTGACAGAACCAGAGTCCAGGTCGCTGGCTGCGCCCCCTCCCCCGCCACCACCCTGGCCCCCTCCCTCCCCACCCCCAGGTCCCCTTGCTGACAAAAGGCCTATCTTCTCTCTGCCTAAATGATTTAAATTCTAATCAAACATCATTTATAGTACATCTCGGAACCGTCTCCTGGGAGCTGCTCCCACATGAGACGTTGCCATGGCAACCGGGGGGTCTTGTTTCAGAAATGTCAGATTGTATTATTGTCTTCACACTTCTCTGATAACCTAGTGTCTCTCTCTCTCTCTCACTCCCTCACTCACACCACCGTCCCCAAGATTGTATTCTGCCTCTCTCTCCCTCTCTCACTGCCCTCCACGCGACACCCCGAGGCTCTACCCTGGACCCCCGCCTTCCTCCCACCCAGGAGGAAGTGGCCTGATCAATTTCATCCCCGGCCTCTCCCCAGGCCTGCCTCCCCTTCCTGCGATTCTGGCCCCAGGGCCTCCCCGCTTTGGGAAAGGTGTCTGCCCCACCCCTCATCTTCTGCAGACACACTCCCTCCTCTAGGGGTTTGCTGGAGTGTTCTGGTGTCATTTTATTTTGCTAGATATGAAAATGAGACATAGATTTTTCCCGGTGATGCGTGTGTGAAGTTCTAATCTGGCTTTTCAGAATTTTTTTTCTCTTGGGGGAGGGGGTAGTGGTGGAAGAAACCGAGCTCCTGACAGGATCCAAACGGAGGGTAGAACACGAGGCAAAAGGGGTGCTGCGGTGCGTGCATGCATGTGTGTGTGTCCATGTGGCTCGTGTGTGTTCAGGTGGGCCTGCATGTGCATGCATGCATGCAGGTGCTGGCTCACGTGCCCATTGTGTGTGCCTGCACGTGCACATGAGTGCACACAGGTGTGCCCACATGCATGTTGTATGTACCTGCATGTGCATGTACTCACGCACACAGGTGTGTGCTCCCTCTGTGCAGGTGTGTTCATGTGCGTGCATGTCCCTGCATGCACACAGGTGCTTGGTCATATGCACGCGGCACGTTCATGCGAACATTGTGTGCCACACATGTGCACACATGCAAGTGTATATTCATGTGCTTACTGTGTGCACATGCACACAGTCCTGTTCATGTGTGAGGTGTATGCATGCATGCCATATGTGTAGGTGTGTTCTCACATGTACATGCAGGTATGTGTTCCTGTGCCTGTGTGGCTGCATGTGTGTGTGATGTAGAAGATGCCTTTCCTAGCCTGGCTTTTGCCGACAGCTCCCAGGGCCTAGGCACCTGCCTCCGCCATCACGCAGTCTGTCCTGAACACAGAGGGGCACATTTTACGAAGATCGTCATGTTCACATTGGATTCCTCACCCCGTCTGCTGCCGAGATGCAACAACCCTGACAAAGGCCTGGTGAGATTTTCTAACCCAACAATCCCCTCGTTCCACAGGTGGGGAAACTGAGGCCCCCGGAGGGGCAGCGGTGCGCACAAGGACTGAGGTCACAGCAGAGCCCGAGGTGAAACAGACTGAGTATCCCCTCCCCAGGTCACTGGGAGACTGGCACAGTGAGAGGTGGGAACGGGGGCCCCATGCCCTTCAAAGAGTTGTCACTTTAGAGGGGCAGAGGTGGCAGCATTTCCGGCAGCCCCGCCAGGCCCTGCGGGGCCGGCAGTGAGGCTCCCTGGGTGCTGGCATTGCTAAGCTCTTCACAAGAATTATGTCCCATTTGAAGGTGGGGAAACTGAGGCTCAGAGAGGTAATGGGAAGCAGCCCAAGTCTGCAGAGCCAGTAAGTGCAGAGGTGGGATTTGAACCTAGGACTCTGTGCTCCTAACATGTACCTTTCCCATTGGCCATGCTGCTGCCTGGGGTGGGGGCGGAAAAAGCTCTGCCCCCTGGAACACAGGGATGGAGGCATCTGGCTTTGTCCCTGACATCTAGAGGGTCATGCCATGGGGCAGAACAGGAGCTGACAAGACAAAGGCCACCAGGACGAATGAGTGGGCACAGGCACGCCCTCAGAGGAGGTAGCGGGAGGTTGGTGAGTTCCTGGACACCACTAAGGGTGTCCATCAACTGCAGCAGCCAGCAGCCGTGGCCTGGAGATTCTTCCTGCACCATTTCCCAGATGGGGAAACTGAGGCTCAGGGAGGGTCAGGCACTGGCGTGAGGTCACGCAGCTTGTAAAGGGCAGAGGTGGCCCTCAGACCAGTTTTGGTGACTCTGACCATTTTCACCCTGTAGTTAAGAGATGGAGGACCCGGGTCAAATCCCAGCTCTGTCACTCACTGGCTGTGTGACCTGGGGCTCTGTACCTAATCTCCTGGAGCCTCAGTTTCCCCACCTGTAAAGTGGGGATGAGAAGAATGGTACCTCTCATGCAGGACGGAAGTGAGGAATACATGAGTTAACACTTGGACAGCGCTGAGCGCGGCGCCTGGCCTGGGGGAGCGCTGGGTGCAGCTCTGCAGACATGACCCCCGCTCAGATCGGACAACATCCTCGCTTGTGTAGGGACTGTCATCCCCGCAGGGTTCCAGAAACTGCAACCCCCTGCCCCCGAACTTTTGGGAGATCAAACCCTTGGGAGATGCCAGCCTTCCCCCTTTTCTCTTTTTTCCAATCTCTGCAGGGAAGTGGGGGCCACAAAGAGTCACGAGCGAGGTTGGCGCGGGCACCTTTGACTCCCTGGACCCAGCACACACATCTCAGGGGAGAGAGATGCTGACAGTGATCAGGACATGCCGCCGGTGCGGTCATTCAGAGCCGCCTCGAAATTCTTAATTTTTGAACAGGGGCCCCACCTTTTCATTTTTCACTGGGACCCGAAAAGAGTACATACGTACCTGGTCTTGACCGAGACGACGGGATGCAGAGAAAGAGAATACGCTGTCTCACTGTCTCTGTCTCCTGGCAGAGACAGAACGCGGAAGCCAGAAAGACAGAGCGGAGACCGGAGGCCAGGAGGAGGGGGAGGGGGCGGGCTGGCCCGTGTTTGTCCAAGGTGACGCGCATTGATCCCCGGTTCGCGTCACCATCGGATAGATCCGGCCCGGTAATGAACCTCCCCACACACCGCTCGCAAAGCACACACCAGCTCTGGCCCCAGCGGTTAATATTTAACTGAATAAGGGCCATAAATATGGAAAATGGGACTTTTAATTAAATAAGCAGCTTTTAAAAGGGCCCTTGGGCGGGAGAGGCTTTTGTTTAAATATGATTGATTTGACATGTCCTTTTGCTCTCACTCTCTCCAGCGCGCTCCTGACTTTAACTCCTGGCCCTAGCTGGAGGAGCAAGCTGGAGGAGGCCAGGCCCTGAACTGCCGGAGGGAGGGGACCTTCAGGGGGTGGAAACCGGTGCGGTGGGCAGGAGGTGCCGAAGGGCGCCAGGATGAAAGACCCAGCTTCGTGGCCTCCCACATTTGGGTTAACACATCAGAGGCTGCTGGAATTTGGGGGAACGTGTATTTCATCTTTCAGAAGGAAAGGCTTAGTGGGGTGAGATGCCTCCAGATCTTGGGGTCTAGGGTCCCAAAGACCCAGGTTTAAACGACTGCCTGTAGCTGTATGTCCTTCGGTGGCCCAGCTGGTCTTCCTTCCCTCTATGCTTCAGTTTCCTCACCTGTGATATGGGATGATGACTACAAGGCCCTGTGCAGATTCAGCGCATTTCCGCCCATTGGTTACTTTCCCTTCCTCGTGTTGCCAGGGTTGTGGCTGGGGGCTGGGTGACCACCCAGAGGCTCAGAGAGGCGGCTGGGAGGCACGTTCCTCCACCAGGGCCAGCCTCATGGGTGTGGAACCTGTGCACTTAGAAGGGCCTGTGCTTGGTTTAACACTCCGTGGTCACCAATCTTGAAATTCTTAATCCTTTTGAATGAGGTGCCCCACAATTACATTTTGTAACGGGCCCTGTGGTGTGTGGAGCCGGTTCTGCCTACACCCATCCATAGCTCTCCGTGGCTTGGGAGGTGGCCACTGTGGGAGGAGCCTGGAATCCTTCAATTCCAGGGCTGGGAGGAGGACCCAACAGTTGGGGAGGTCAGTGTCCTGCCTCCAAGCCGGTGGCCTTTAACTTTCAAAACTTCCGAAATAAGAGACTACATTTTATCTATTCTAGAATTGGTATTTACGAAGCACTTCCTACAGGCCAGATTCTGTGCACGCCTGGCCCTGTTGGTCTCCCCATACCCTGGGTGAGGCACCTGATGCTCAGAGAGGCCAAGCAATCAGCCTGAGGCTGCCCAGCTAAGGAGCAGGCAGGGTCAGGATTTGAACCCAGGGCTCTTTGTTGCCACTGTCATGTCTTAAGTCCCAGGAAGTGTTAGCCTGGTGCAGGTCCATGCAACAGACACATGTCTGCTGTGGTCTGACTCAGAGCTAACCTGGGGAGAGCTGGAAGGGGTCAGAGAGCTGTGACTCTTTGGTAGTGATGTCCATGGGCAAACCTCTCCTTTGGTGGGATGTCCAAAACCAAGTCCCTCAGCAGCAGTTCCATGGACAGCTGATGGTCTGTGCACCCCTCTTCGAGGCAGCCAGTGAGCTGGGTGAGCCTCAAACAAAACTTCCCCATCCTGCTGGGCCAGCTGCCTGCTGCCATGGCAACTCCTCTTGGGCAGCACCAGGTTCTGGGTCCTTTCCTGGGTTCAATGTCAAAGATAGTGGGGTGGAAGCACAAGGCCATTTCTAATGTAGATCACCAACTTCCGGTCACCCAGGGCAGGGACAGGGCAATGGGTGAGGCGCCTGGACTCCTCCCTGTGAGCCCGGAGCAGTCTGAGACAAAACCTTGTGTCATGGACATTTGGGCAGAGGCCTCCTTCCTAGGCAACCCCTCCCAGGGCTCTTCAGCGAGCCCTAAAACTCCACCTTTGCACAGTCTCAGCATCTCCCTCCTGGGCGGTGGCAAACGCCTGCTCACTGGGCTCCCTGGCAGGGAATCTGCCTGCAGGTGTCTGTGTTCTACCTAGAATCCAGGTGAGCTTTTTGATCTGAAGGTTCTCCATTCCCTCAGCAGCAAACAGTGGCCTGGGCTGGCCTCCCTCCCCTCAGCCCAGGCTGTGTCCATCTGTGGGCAGGGTGACCCCCTGAAGCCCAGGGAACGCCGGGAGTCAGGGAGACCCGGAGCAAAGGTCGGGGTGAGGCCAGCTCCGCTTGGTGTCAAAGAAGATTAGGGGTCCTGCTCTCAGAGCTGAGGGCTGCGGCCGGAATCAGCCTGTGATCCCAAGTGAGATGAGTTCAGAGGTCACCAGCTGGCCCCTTTGTGTGTCAATATTAACACGGGAGTCCCCTAATTGGGGTGGGTCAGCCCGTGGACGCAGCGGGATGCACACCAGGAGAAGGAAAAGGCACCGACTGCCCTCCCAGCACTGGGGGGGGGGGCGGTATCTGACACAAGGTAGCTCGTTCGTTATATTGATATTTCCACTCATAACATGAACACAGAAGGAGCAGGAGTGGGGGGCACATATATTGATAGCCTATGCGCGTCAGGCTTGGTTCCTTAAGTAATTAAACTGTGTCATCCTGCCAACCTCCCTGTGAGCTACCTTCTATGGCTACCTCCTCCTCCAGCCAAGGAAACCGAGGCCCACAATGGCGAAGTCAGTGGTCCAAGGTCCTACATCTGGAAGGGAGGACAGGGACGTGGATCCGGCCAGCCCGCCTCCTCACAGTGCCAGGGGGCAGGGATGACCATGTCCGCATTATTGACGAGGAAAGCGAAGATGAGATTGGGTATCACAGAGTTGTTCCAGCTCCTGAAGTGAGGGGCTAACCTCTGTGCCCCTGTATCCACCGGGCATTGGCTGTGGGCTGCCCCCCTGTCTGGGTGGCAAACCCCCCCCTTGATGGCAGCTGCCATTGGCACAGGGCACATATGTGGAGAAGGAAGGAGCTGGGAGCCTCTAGCAGCCACCCTGATAGTGGAGGATGGGTGCACTGGGTAAAGAGGGAGGGGTGGGGTCATAGCTCCATCTCCTCTACTTCCTGTGTGTTGGGCACTATTTGCCCTTGTGGCATTTGCCTACCTCACAGAGAGTGGCTGTCCTGTGTCTAGCATTCTCCATCCATGGCCGAATCTCTCCCTACAATCCCAGGGGACAGAGAGACCCATTGAACAGATGGACAAGATGAGGCTCTGTTGGTACCTGAGCTAAGCAGAATGCGAAGCTCACTTAGTGTCCCCCAGTCCAGTCCCCAGGCCTGGGACACCCCCTGCTGCACTGTCCACGGCCTTGCAGAAGGTCACAGGCCAGGCGGGGACCCTGCCAGCAGCAGCGTGGGCGCGGAGGCAGAGGCAGGCTGTAATGGCCCTGGCACTGTGTGACATTTGGGACGTACTCTCTGTGGGAAGTGCGCTAATTACTCCCGTTCTCTCCGAAGTCTGGTTTAACTACCACTTGGATTTTATGGAGTTCTCTGGGGTCGCCATTGCCGTGTGACTTCTGGAGACCACAGTGGCAGAAGGCAGATGTGCCTTTCCCCCCGTCTCCAGCCAGCAGCTCCCAGGGACTCAGCCCCAGTGCCAGCCACGAGCTGGGGGAGCCTCCCTCACCCACTTTCTGCTCAGGCACACACACAGCTCTGTGGTTCCCTGGCCACCCCAGGAGGGGGTATAACGAATCACCCCCATTTTGCAGATGAGAAAACAGGTTCTGAGAGGTGAATGGCTGCCCCTGCTCCCCCACCCCCTGAGAAGTCTGACGTTAGAGCCTGAGCTTTACCGCTTTGGATCACCTGCCTCGGCCTCCCTGGCTGCCCTTGGCGCCCAGAGGAGGGCTCCAGAGCCCCACGCTCCGCCCCGCCCTGCCCCTTGTCAGGTCTGTGGGAAGGTACTGGGTGCTTCACTTGACAGGTGAGGAAACTGAGTCAGGAAGCCATACAGCAACGAGGTTCAAAGCATGGCTGTTAAGCAACTGGACTCTGGCCCTGACCAGTGTGGCTCAGTGGGTTGGGCGTCATCCTGCAAAGGGAAAGGTTGGTGGTTCGATTCCCAGTCAGGGCACATGTCTGGGTTGTGGGTTTAGACACAGGTAAGGGTGCATATGAGAGGCAACTGATTGACGTTTCTCTCTCTCTTTCTCCCTCCTTTCCCCGCTCTCTAAAAATAAACAAAGTCTTTAAAGAAATAATGAATTTGGTTGGTGGCCCAGTTCCCTACATTGTGTGGCTTGGGGCACCATTCTGGGCCTGTTCCCTCATCTGTACAATGAGGGTAATAATCACACCTGCCTCCTAGGCTGGTCAGGCAGGTGACAGCGAGGTGCTTAGGACAGCGTGTGGCGGGTGGAGAGCTCTGGGCATGAGCTGGTGATTATTATAAAGTCGACTCCAGGGTTTGTTTGGGGCTCTAGTGTACGTCCTCACTGCCCCAGGCTCCCCATCCTCCCCCTGCAACCCGCATCCCAGGGCTTTGCTCCTCTCTCCAGAGCTGCAACCCCTCTCCGACCTCAGCAGGTGTCCTGAAGTCCTCCTGACGGGGAACTGCCAAGATTTCTGCCTGGAGGAGGAGTATCAGATAAGGGAATCACTTTCAGGAAAAAGTGACTTATTTCTCAATCCCTCCCCCGCACAAACCATTGCATGTTACAGCAAGAAGGAATTACCTTGTCCAGTGGCCCGCCCCCACCCCCACCCCCCACAGAAAAACTGAAATGGCATCCACAAATTTCTGCATGGATGAATGGAATGAATGAATGAATGGAATGAATGAATGAATGAATGAAGAGTCACAGGTAAAAAACTCAGGCAACACTCACCAAGCCCTGGGTTAAGGACTGAGATTTGGCGATGAGCAAAACTGCCTGGTAAGGTCACTTATCCTGAGCTCTGCACATCTTTAGGGGGCACTGGTCCCATCTACCTGCTGGTAGATGCCCCTGGAATGTGCAGGGATGTGGCTTGAAGACCCAGTCTGCTCCCAAACAGTCATGGGGATGGGAGACGGGAATGACAATAGCCCACTCGCTGAGAATAATGTGATCAGGGCTGCTGCTCTCGGCTCTGTTGCATCTTCTTCTCACTAGCCGTGGGAGATTGCTGTCACCACCCCCACCGAAGGATGGGGAAGCGGAGGCTCAGAGAGGTGAAGTCATCAGCTCAAAGCCACACAGGAAACAGATGACGTAGGATCGAAACCCCGCTAGTCTGGGATGACCGCGCGCGCGTCCGCCTCTGCAGAAGAGGAGGGAATGTGGGACTGGAGAGTTCTCCCCTGGAATGTGCTGCGGGAGACGGGCAGCAGCCACAGCACACACAGCAAAGTTCATCCAAGCCAAAAGCTTCTCAGCAGACTCCTGCCTGCTCCTCCTCCTCTTCCTCACCTCCTCCTGGGACGGGATTGAAAGGGAGCTGCCCCTTTGTGTCCCATCTGGAAGCAGACGTCCTGCCCCTGCGGGGACTCTGGCTTCCTCTCCACCCCCTGCCTGTCCCCAAATTCCAGTGGCTTTCAGCGCCCCACCAGGCCCTCCCGACAGCTGACATTTTACACCGCCCCCGCGGTCAGCTCTGGGCAGCGATAACAGGATTAGTCCCGTGGAGGCAGAGCACTTAATTAAACTTTGGGAGGAAGACGCTGTCTCCTCTGCTCAGTGCAGCTCCGGGGAAGGGGCACAAGGGCCCCTAATCGGCCAGGCTGAGGAATTTTAACCCCTTGTTATCAATTCAGGCTCAGCCACAGTCCAAGAACATCCAACCATCATCCCCTATCTGTACATCCATCCCACAAGCATTGCAGGAGCCCCTCACCTGTGCCCATCTCTGTGCTGTAGGGGGATAGATACCTGGTGGACCCAACCGGCTCCTCAAGTTGGCTTGGCCAACAGAATGTTGCAGAAGCTTTGTTTTGCCTGCTCTGAGCCTGGACCTCAGGAGACCTTGCAGCCTCCGCTCTCTGTCCTGCAGTCTTGCCTTCACCTTGAGAATGAACCTAGGCTAGCCTGCTGGAGGATGAGTGGTCATGTGGAGGACAGCCAAGTCCTCCCCAGAGAGGCCACTCGGGACCACCTGCCAGCCAACTGCATGCATGGCAGAGAGGCCAGCCTCAGTGAGCAGAGTCACCTCCCTGAGCCACAGCTGGCCGCAGATGCACTGGAGAACTCAGCCCAAGCCAGACCTTGACCCATAGGCTCACGAAGAAATATAGTGCTCATTGCTTTAAGCGACTGGGGTGATTTGTTCTACAGCATTATTTTAGCCGTAGCTGACTGATGCAGCGTCCCTGTGCCTTTTGTATCAAATCCAACCACCCCTGCCCTTGTCTTTCCTCCCTTGTGCACCCCCTCACTCACTTTGCTCTAGCCACATTTGCCTACTTCTTTCCTTGTAAGAGTCTTGCTTTTTCCTACGTCATGGTTCTCCCAACCATTCCATCTTGCACATGGTAAGCTCTCAATCAACAGTTGTGGAATGAATGAATGAATCAATCAATCAATAAACAGACACAGCCCCTCCTGGCACATAGGGGGCTGACCGTCCAGTGGAGGAGGCAATATTACCAAATCACAAACTCTCCATGCTAGAAGGAAAAATACTATCACGGCTGGGAGATGCAGGCTCTTCCCTGAGGAAATGACATGTGAGCTGAGATCTGAAGGATAAATAGGTATTGATGAGGTGAAGAGGGCATGGAAGAGCATTTCAGGCAGAGGGAACAGCAGGTGCTAAGACCCTGAGACAGGAGGGAGCTTGATAAGTTGGAAGGAGTAAAAGAAGCCAGAGTAGGGGATTTTGATTTTGTGTGTGTGTGTGTTGAGAAGATAGATCTCTCTCTCTTTTTTAAAATTTTTATTGTTATTCAATTACAGTTGTCTGCATTTTCTCCCCATCCCCCCACCCCACCCCTGATTTTTTTTCTTTAAAGCCACAAGAGGCCTTTGAAGCACAATGGGGGTGTTGCCCCTTCCTCTGTTGCGTATGCCCACACTCTTCCTCCTTGGACAACAAGAGGACTTGAATTTGGGGCAGGCAGAGGTCCTAACTTTTAGCCAAACACCCTTGAAGCTCCTCCCAGGATTCATAAGACCTCTGGGCTCATGTTTTCCCAACGAGGCCACCAGAAGCCTACACACTGGAGCTGGTAAGCACAGGAGTTTACAGGGCTCTTAGGAAGTGCTTGTGCTGAGCATTTTACACTTCTACCCTAGACCTCAGGACTTCCCAGGCCCGTAAAAGAAACTAGCACTGTAGCAGCTCATTTCTCTTACAGTCTGAGTGGCGATGAGCTTTTATCTCAAAAGCAGTTCTATCTGGTTTAATGGATGCCTAAAGCAGGAAAGATCATCTTGATTGATTACTAATGTCTGCCTTGGTACAGAAACGGAGGGTTCGTAATGCACACTACATATTTGCCATCTTGCTTGAGAAGGCTCTGTGGTAGTTCTTCAAAGATCCCAACTCAGTGTGGTAACCAAGTCTTGAAGGTCAACTCCAAACTGACCAGCCAGGGGAAGACTTCCCACCAGGGAAGACCTCAAAGGACAAGCTGCTAAGGGCCCGGCATGGAAGTAGGGTGTGGGGGAGGAAGAGCAGGTCCAGCATAGGTCACAGGAGACATCTGATCTGGCCTAAGGTGATGGACGGGGGGACTGATTCCGCGTTGGACTTGCCTGCTGTAGCCTGACAGAGCTCTGGTCTGGGTGGGTATCTCATGCCACGGCCCTGCCATTCCACCAGGGCAACGACAACGACACTAAATAGAGACAGACGGCGTCCCGTGGCCAAGTCTGGCCCCCAGCTTGTTTTTGTAAATAAATGTTAGGAGGACCCAGATATGCCCTTTGTGACATGTTGTTCCTGGCTGTTTTGCCTGCAAAACTGATGATGTTCACCATCTAGCCTTTTAGAGAAAGAGCTTGCCTGCCCTGCATCAGGGGGACCAAGGGATGTTGATGCACCTTCAACCTGAAAACGATGCCCGAGACCGGCCAGTGGGCCAGAGGCTGCTGGCCCCTCCGTCTTCCTTTCCCACCGTCACTCTGGGGGCAGAGAATCCCAAACTGTGCCTTTGGGGAGTGGCTATTCTCATGATGAGGTCCTCACTGTACTAGGCAGGTCCCACGGAGTAATTCTAGTCTTCCCGGCCACCCTGTGAGGCATCACAACCCACTCTTTGCAGATGGGGTAACTGAGGCCCATGGAAGGAAAATGACTTGCCCAGGGCCACACAGTGACACCTACGACTCAAACCAGTTTGTCAGACTATTGATTTTGTGTTTTTCTACACTGTGCCTCTTTAAGCTCTTATGGGATTTTTTTTTTTTTGAGAGAGAAATGAGACTCTGAGGCATTACCCATTGTTAACACGGGTGACTCTAGGTAGTGCCCTTGTAAATTTCAATTGTTTCGATTATTACAATTGTGTGACTACAGCATGCCAGAAACATATACATAATTCTCCCTTGTCCTGACAACAGCCCTTCACGATAGGTCGTGTTATTCTCCCCAGTTTACAGATGGGAAAACTGAGGCCCAGACAGGGGTGGCATTGCCCACCCCCACCCCAGCCTGCAGGCTGCATCTGCCTTTGGTGAGCACAGTGCCATCCGCTCACTTATTTCATGTTTTCATGGTCCAGATGCTCCAGAATGTTCCCGTGTGTCATCTCCTGCCTGTGGGAGGGGTGCAGGTGGGGAGTACAGGAGGAGTTCTCAGTGGGGAAACTGAGGCCCAAGGCAGGACTTGGGCCTTTCCAGCTGGGGCAGCTGGGTTAGTCTTCTGCCGCTCTCTGCTGCCTTCCTCTTTTTCCGGCCCCTGATCAGAGCCCCAAACCCCTGTCCCCCCTCAGCCCTCCCCACCAGGGTCAGCCCTGCCCCCCCCCAGGGAGAACCAAGGAGGACAGTGATGGATTTGGGCCAGCCTTCATTTTCATTCTTGGGCCTCACATCTCAGCAGCTCTCCCTCCCTCTCCACGTCTCCTGCAGACGGATGACAAGCGAGAATGTCTGTGACCCAGAGAAATTATCTTCCCTTCTCTTTCACGGCATAATTTTCTGCCCTCTCGTCTGGACAAGCCTGGGTGATTTTTAGCTACAAAAAAAAGGGGGGGAAATTATCATTCAGGAAAAAAATAGAAGGAGGCTCCTGGCTCTCCAGGAGACAGGCTGTGTGCCGGGTGAAAATGAGAATCTCTTGTCTTGTGAGCGCCAGGGGATGTTGTGGGGGGGCATTCATACTCGTGGGGTGACTGTGGGCACCCCCAGGGCCAGGCCCATGGCTCCAGGGGGTTCCAGTGGCTTGTGGCACCTGCAGTTTTTTTTCCAGGGGGACCTGAGTGCCCACCCACATGTGGGTGCACGTCTGGAGGACTTCGGGGACGATAACAGCATGGTCACGAGTCCCCTGTGGGTGCCCGGCATCACCTGGCAATCCAGCCTCATGGTGCCCAGGACCTGGGCAGCCCTCCACCCAGCTTTTGGCTTTCGGGAAGTTTCTCTCCACACATACACACGCATGCGCACACACACATAGCCACACACTCACGGCCTGCTCCGCAGGGAGGGGAGATAAGCCTTACATTTTTAAAAATCCTGTTTTATGTGTCTGATTTAAAATTTCAAACAATCACAAGAAAAGGTTTAGCCAATGAAGGTCCATCTGTTTTCTCAGCCTTCTAAGTAACCGCTGTTAAGGGTTTGGTGTCTTGTTTTTCCAGACTTTTCCATGCAAACACTGTGATTATAGAAATGCACCCCCTCCACAGAGAGCCACAGGAATCACTGAGCTCTTCACCCAGCACTGCCACTTGCTGTGTGGCCTTAGGCAAGTTACCTACCCTCTCTGAACCTGTTTCCTCATCTTTAAAAAGGCCACAGCTATGGATTGTCTATTATGGGGAAAATAAAATGAATTAATAGGCATGCTTAACCAGTGCCACGCATGTAGGAAGTATTCAATAGACATCATCTACTTTTTAAAGAGTTGTCCAGTTCTGTATGTGGAGCCCTGTAACTCTAGTGGGCTATCTCCACTGGAGGGGGGTCGGGGTACATGCTCCCCCTACCCAGCACGTTAATCAGCCAGTCCCCCCTTGTTTCACATATTGTGAGTTGTTTGGGAAAACAGATTCCCCTGCTCGACACCACACACACACACACACACACACACACACACACACACACACACACACACACCCTCAGTTGTAAAGCCACCGGCACTGAGATCTGAATGCAGGTGTGGCTGCCAGACCCAGCTGGTGCAATCCTGGCTGTGCTGCGTGAACTTGGGCGAGTGACTTTGCCTCTCTGGGTGCCAGTGTCCCCATCTATAACACGGGGATAAGGACAGCATCAAGGGCTCTCGTGAGGACTAACTTAGAGAACACGTGTAAACCTGATCGTGTCTGGCATGGCGTAAACACTCCCCCCAAGTAGAAGTTGTTATTGATATTATTAGCTCTGGAGGTGACTGCATGACTGCACGGGAGGGACTAGAGGGGGCTGTGTTCTTGTTCAGGGCCTAGGAGCAACTGGGGGCTGTTTGGGGCAAACCAACTGGTCTGTACCCTCCACCTCGTACAGTCCTTCCCCTCCCCCAACCGATGGCTGTTACTTTGAGGTCAGTGATGGGCCTCTAGGGGCTGGTGAAGCCCCCGAAATTATGCACACGCACACCCCTCTCGCATCCACTAAAAATGGTTTTCTCTCCTGGCAAAGATCCTTAGCTTTCATCAGATACTCAGAGTGGTTGTTAAGCCGAGAGAGTTAGGACGTTCAGAGGCTGAGCACTGGCGCTCTGCCCCCTGCGAAGCCCTGCTTCTCTGCTACGGGGCAGCCAGGACCCGCGCCCTCTCAGGCGGCAACCTGAGGACATTGGGGTCCAGGACACCCTCTGGGGGGTCCGCAGGGCCCTCCCCGCTCCACCCCACATCTTTGTGCGAACAGATTCTCTTCACACACCCTGACCCCAAAACAGATCGCATCAGACTGAGTGCAGAAGCAGGTCTGAGCAGTGGGTGTTTCCTGTTGAGCCAGGCATTACAGAAATTTGCAAAGGTGTCAAACCATGCCCCTCCTCTCACTAAATCTATCATGGTTTTTGGGAACTATTAGTTTTCTACAAAATATGTGACTGTGTAATTGAATTTATTACCATTTTTAAGTGAATTAAATGTGTTTCAGTGTCTCAGTTTTAATTTCTAAACAATAAATATTGATTGATAGCTTTTGGAGGTCCTCACGACTTTAGGAGTGTAACGGGGTTCCTGAGACTCAGGAGTTTGAGAATGGTCGCTCTACGGAAACGTGCGTGGCTGTGACAGAAGCGCTGGAAGTGTCTCTCATCCGGGTACAACACCGAGAGCACCTTCCAGCGAATTCTTACCCGTGCAAACACTCGTGGAACCGCCACCCGGATCGAGTGAGGGAACGTTTCCAGCCCACAAGCAGGCTCCCTCAAGTACCTCCATTGCCGCCCCATCCCCAAGGGCGACCGCCATTCCGACTTCCGTCACCTTCCATTCATTTTGCCTCTTCTTGAACATCGGACCAGCGGAGTCCCACGTGATTTTTGGGCCTGGCTTCCCTCGCTCAGGGAGCACGCTCAGTGAGAGTTGTCCTTGCTGTGTTCCTTCTTCGCTGCCGCCCAGTGGTCAGCCGTGCGAACAAGCCACCATCGCTGACCCAGTCGACTGCCGATAAGACACGTGGGTGGCTTCCTGCGGTTAGCTCTTGCAAACCAAGCTGCTCTGCACCTTCTCACACAGACCTTCTGGTGTCTATGGTCTTATTTGGTCCCTCTCAACTTTCACCTTACGCCACAAATGCAATTTTTCATGGCAAACGTGTCAACGCCAATACTTTATGTGGGTTAGGAAGGGGAAGTCAGAAGCCTGTGTGGCTGCCTCTCTGAAGCTGGAGAAAGGAGCTGCGGACCAAGCAGAAAACGGGACCAACTCCCAGTCATGCAGGGGTTCTGCATGTCTCCTGGCTTCTCCTCTGCAAGTCAGTATTTTCAGTAACACCAAAGTCTTGAGGCACTTTCTCCAAACTAGTTTATTTTGATGAACGCTGATGCTAGTTTGATCTTCAGCACTCACGTCAAGTCTGGAGTTTTCTAGGCTCAAGTTAATCGTGTCCTGGTGGAGAGACAGCTGTCAGTACTTCCCGCGAGAGAACGTGGCAGTGAGAACATTGCTGATTCTAAGTTCTCGTAGCTGCCGTGACACCATCTTCTATGTCAATAGCCCTTTGGGCTTAGATGACTGAGCACCCAGGACAGTAGGGACACAGGAGGTATTCACCACGTGTTTGCTTGGTCAATGCCAACATGCCAAAGGCTCCGGGAGAGAGCCACAGCATCGGGGCCTCCCCTGGGGCGTGGTGCTTCTTCAAGGTCCTTCTCTGAGAACCTTGACCTCAGATAGGACTAGATCAAGGGGGCAGGATTGGCACTGCCCTGCCCTTGCGTCTTGGAACCAGGGCCCCACATTCCTCTGTCTCCTGGGATGCCTGCTTCCGACCACGACGTTCGTGCAGCCTCCACTCCAGGCACCTGGCGCTGGTGGCTGTTGTGTGATTTCTATTTCAGTGCAGACCTCCGCTTCCCAAGAACTCACATGGGCCTCTAGAGAGGACCCCCCGCCCAGAGTAAGTGTTCTTTTTCCCTTTGGTTCTCATTGGGTAAGTAATTTGCCCATGTTTATAATTGTTCTTTCTTATTTCACACATTTATTGTCACAATGTGGCTCAAACCCTGGAAATCCAGGGCTAGCGCTAGGGCCTCTTCAGAGTTTATGCAGAAACAAATTTTTCCTTTTCTCCATCCCCTTTGGCCCTTTCCCCATCTGGGTTCAACAGACACACGAATAAGCCCCAGAAAGCAGTCTTTCTCAGATGGTGGAGTCTGCTCACCGAGCTTGCTTTTAGGTGCGATTAGGACCCTGTCTTTCTCGACTCACTTCCCCTTAACCCTTTCCAATAACATGGAACTTGAAGCAGAGATTTTCAAGTAAACAGCAGGCTCATTTTATCATCAAAGACTCTTCCACATCCAGTGCTCCATTTTAGAATCTCCAGGTGGCTGCTTTTGAACTCAGATTCACCTATATTGTTATTCACTTCTCCCCAGCCCCAATCCCTTACTCCCTGTACCATCCCAGGAATGCTTTTGACAAATAACAGTAAAACCAACTAACTGTATCTTCAGTAAATGGGGGGCATTCTTTTCATATAACAAAAAGGCTGTAGATGGGTGGCTGGCGTTAAGTGGCTCATCTGTCTTTGTGATTCTTGGCTTTTCCCTCAAGGGTGCAAAATGGCTGCTGCAGCTCCAGGCATCACATCCAAGTTAAGGGCAAAAGGAAAAGAGGAAGGAAGAGTGCTTGTAATTTTTCTTTTTCTTTTTTTTTAAATCAGGAAAACAAAAACTGGAAAGCTTCTAGCAGGTTTTTGCTGAGGTCTGATGGCTAACTGTGACTCAGACGCCTCTAGCTGCCAGGCGGGCAGGGAAAGCAACGGGAAGGCAGCACAGGTGAAGGAGATTGGAAACAACTGGTTATCCCACAGCATCTGCCACGTCCTCTTTTTACTCCACCTCCCCCACTTCACTGCTGCATTATCTATGTCTTTCCTGTTGAATGGCAAGCCCTCCGCAGCTGCTTCTATGTGACTAAATATCCCTCGAGTCCCTTCTTCACATCACCCGCTGTGTTCCAGGAACCCTGGCCACCTGTAAGTCCTCGAGCACAATGCCTTCCTGCTTCCTTTGAACTTGCGTGTCTCTCTGCCTGAGATGCTGCTTGCCCCCTGCAATTTTCGGCACACACGGGTGGCTTTTTTTCCGTCTTCAAGTCTTGGCTTAAATGTCACTTACTCTGAGCGGCCTTTCTGGACCACCCCTCCACTTTCTCTAGCCCTCACCCCTATTTGAAATCATACATTTATTTGTTCCTGGGCTGGCGTCTCTTTTCCCACGAGGCCTAAGGAGGAAAAACTTTCTGTCCCAGCTATGTGTCCCTGTGCCAAGGGCAGTGCCAGGCCGTCAATAAGTATTTATTAAATGAATGAATACGAGAGAAGAGGAGGAACAAAATGTCCCTAGTCTCAGAACTGGTGGCAGATATTGTCGCGTAGACACTACAGCGCAAACAAGCCCAGAACTTCGATGGTTCTAACAGCACTCTCGTTAGGAGACGAAATGCTTGCGTGTGCACGCACACACACACACACAATCCAAAATAAAACAAAACCAGAAGAAAAAAGCTGAGGAATTTTGAGGCATAGTAAAAATAAAGGCACATTCCTAGTCCCTACCTGCCTTTTTGCATCATTTCTCAGTCTTGAGGACCACGGGGCTGGAGAGAGCGGCAGCAGCGGAGAGATAACAGAATTAATCATTCACGGTTCTCTTTTGTGCGTTTCTTTCCACGTGGGCCCAAGCGCTGCTGGCTTGTGCTCATCGGTCGGCCGCGTGCAGGGGCCTGGCTGTAATGCACACATAATGCGCATGCGCACCTTTGTTTGGAAAAGGCTCCTCCTGAAAACCGCCCTGGCTGGAGGGGTCTCAGTACACGCGTGGTTACTGGCCCATGAAGGCCGCTGTGGTTGTCCCTTCTCCCCGGCAGGCTCCCATCTTGAAGGTTCCTCCTTCTAAAAGGTCATGTCTACTAAACTTGAACTCTCCAAGGCCAGCCGTGGATCTTGTCTTTGCCACCCTGGTGCTTATTAAATGCTTGTTGCCTTCCTGCCTGAACCCCATCTTTTCCTGACCTTTCAGAAGACGCTGAACCTCCCACGTGAAGCTTATTCAATCCATTCCTATCTGAGGAGCCCCACACCCTATTCGAAGCTCTTCCTAGCACAGGGTCTGTGGCCCTGCCCCTGAGCGCCCAGCCCGGAGTCAGGGCCCTTCGGAGCGGTCACATCAGGGGAGGCACTCGGAACGCTGAGTGGAAAGTCCCTGCTCCTGGGAACTCAGAGCCCAGTCAGCTGTTGCTTTGTGTAAAGGGAGGTAGAAAGAAGCTTAAGGATGTCTGCATCCACCCCGGCTGCCCCTGGAATATTCTGGGTTTGAAGAACAGCAGTTACACCTGAAGGGAGACCTGAGGATCAAGTGGGTGGAGAAGCAAGAATCAGTCTTCAGAGGCCTTGTCCAGAGTCCTGTGGGTGGAGCCCCCCACTGCTTCCCTATCTCCTTCCTCCCCCGCCAACCACCTCAGCTGCTGGGACACGCCCCTCACGGCGTGCAACGCCTTGCCCCGCCCCCCCTCCGTTGGCTGGTTTCTATCCATCCGCCAGTTTGCTTCCAGATTCGGCTCTGGCTCCAACTTTCGAAGGTGTCCAGGGACGGCGGGCTCAAGCATTCAGCACCCACTGCCTCCTCTGCTGAGGGGCACAGCTGGCCTCTCTGCCTGTCCGGGTGATCCCAGGTGAAGTCCGGGGGAGGTGGGTGTCCCTAGGCAGCGAACACTGCGAACTTCGATAGCATCTCCCTGCTCAAGGCACCAGGGCCGCGACTGGAGCCCGTGGAGGAGACCTGGGCCTTCTCTCGCCAGCATCGCCGTTATCAGCACCAGAGGAGGGAATCTGAATAAAAGACCCGGAGACACAGGGGCCCCCTCCCTATCACCACGGTTTCCAGGCGACACGGTTGTCGCGGTCGCTGTCATACAAACCCTTTCCCCGTAAGACGGCAGGTCCCATGGGGAGAAGGGGTGAAGTGGAATATTTTATCAGCCGTGTACACATGTAACCAGAAATGGGGCTGAAAAGCAAAACCTCGCTTCCCTGAATAGGGGGAAGGGGGTGGGGGTGGAGAGGGCTGGCTGAGGTCAACAGTGAGCACATGGCTGTGATCGCGTTTTTCGCCCTGTGTTGTCAGTGAGGAAGGTGCCCCACGGGGGGCTGCTGCGGGGACAGTTTAAAAGGCACCTTGCTTCTGTATTTAGAAATAAGAACCCGATATACATATGAAAGGTGAGGGGGAAAATAAGTATTTTAAAACCAGCGAAAACGTGAGCTCAATTTCTCAGTCCCCGGTCCCTCTTCACTCCTGGTTTGCAGACAGGACTTGCTCCCACGGTGGGCCGAAGTTCCAAGTTCATCCTGTAGCACGAGCAGGTCAGTGCGGTGCTTGGATGGAGACAGTCTGGCTTCCCCCTTGGGGTCTGAAGAGGCAGGAGGTTGTCCAGGCACACGGTGTGGAAGGTACAGTCCCAGGCTATTCCACCAAAGGCAGACACCTCTCCCCGGCCCGGGTGAACAGCATTACCCAACGACCTAAAGAACAAGGTAAACATAATACCGTGGTGAAACCCTCGCTTTGCCCAAGATTCAGTGTGAAAGTAACCCACCTTGCAAACAGCCCCCAGCCCACCACTCACTGAGGTGTGCTGCGAAGGAGGCTGGTGTTTCAGCCCTGCCAGGTCTGCTGTGCTAGCTGGGGGAGTCCACGCGGAGCAGGTGGACCCATGGGCTGTCTGGGAGGCAGCAGTGAAATGTTTTCCTGGTGGCCGTCTCCAGGCGCATTTCCAAAGCACACAGCACGGGAAGGCGCAGATGCAAAGACCCCACACCCTCCAGCTGCTCCGCCCAGATGTTCAGGGCGGGGCTCCTGCCACAGGCTCATTCAAAAGTTTGAGATGATTAAAGTTAAGCAAAGAGGGATGGAGAGAGAAAGAGAGCGAAGAGGAAAAGAGAGAGAGAGAGACGAGAAACGCAAGAACCCATCTGGGCAATGCATCACATTGAAATTGCCCCGCATTAAAAATTCACCAGCCAGTGAATTTTCAAGGGATTTGTAGTAATTAGATGACAAAATGCTGGCAAATCTCAGGCTTGCCAAAGATGTTACTCAGGGGTCAAAGACTCGACACTTTCGGCTGGGTAATTTGTAAGTGTCAATCACTCGCAGCCATCAGAGAGAAGGGAGCAAGCTAACGGCTGCATTCTAACGAAGTCCAGACGCAGTCTTCAGCCCGCCGTCTGCCAGCAAACCCCAAGACCCCGGCCTCTCCACTCCGGCCCAGAGCGCGGCTGGGCCCTGCCTGGGGCTTCGAGCCGTGCGGGCAAACCCAAGTTTCCCACTTCTTGTTTGACTTTATTCTTTCAGGAAAGCAGCGGCTTGCCAAGCGGCACTGTCCCTCCTTCTCGGAGGAGAAAGTTTCCTGTGGCCCGCCACCAAAGCAGGGTGCAATGGGGCGTTGATGCAGAGGACTTGGTTTCCTGGCCTCGATACCTAGTCCCGGGCCACCGCCGTCTCCCCTGCGAAGTCAGGGTAGACTCGCTGACAGGGCTGTTCTGACCGTAGGATGGAGAACCCGCTCTCTAACTTCCTAACAGGTTCCTTCACTCAGTACCTGCATGCCTTTGCCCCAGACACTGTTCTGGGCTCTGAGGGCTCAACACCGACCAAGGTAATACACCTGCCTTCGTGGAACATTCTAATTGGGGGAGGGAGGAGGGAGGAGGAAGGACCAATAAACAAACAAACAGAAAGCATGTCAGAAGGTGGCAACTGCTAAGAAGAAAATGAGAATCGACTTTGAAGACGGTGGAAGGGAGGCCTCCTGGGTGAACCCACACCTGAGCAGAGGCCTGGTGAAAACAAGGGGCAGAGTGCACCCGGCAGCCCACACCTGGGCAGAGGCCTGGAGACAAGAGGCAGGGTGTACTCAACAGAGGGGCCTGCAGGCAGAGCCCTGAGGGTCGGCTTGGAGGATTCTGAGACCGATCACGAGATTGGAGGTTGTGGGACAACGGTGGAGATACGGCGGGTCTTGGCCCCATGAAGCCGGACTCAGCACAGCACCATCCGGACGACCCCTGGTCAGATCTGCTCTCAAGACACTGATGGGGAGAGACAGCACCTGGAGATGCCCGCATGCGGTGCCTGGACCTGCCTGTGGGCCTGGCCGCCCTGGGTGAGAGGATCTCATTCCAGCTGCTCATGCTGATGGGAAGCGAGCCACAGAAGGACGAGGGATACTGTCTGGCGCTGCCTGGAGCCCAGGCAGGAGATGGGTTCCCGTATGAGGGGTGCGTGTAGAGGGGCCTTTCTTCTCCTCACTGCTCCCACCATCAGGGTTATTTCCTGGAACGGGCACTGGCTTTGGAGTCAGACAGACCCCGGGCCCTGGCGCCTGACTCTGCCGTTTCTGAGCTGTGTAGCCCTGGGCAAGCCAGTACGTCTCTGAGCCTCAGGTGCTGCATCTGGAAAATGGGCAGACGAGCCCCTCTCATGTGGCTACAGACAAGCATTATTAATAACAATCAGGCTCAGGGGAGGTTCTCAGCAGGAGCATCGCTAACTCTAACACAGCAGCCGATGCCCGAGACAGGACCTGACTCCGGCTGGCCCCTTGAGTAACCCACACAGAAGAACCCTGTGGTTAAACCTCTCCTGGGTTTAGGGGGCAAGCCTCTGCTTTAAAAGATAAGAAGCTGGACCAGGGTCCCTTTGCACCGTTTGCTGCAAAGTGGACTCTCTGTGCTGGAAACGTTCATGTAGTTAGTGACTACTCTGGCTGGGTTCGGGGAGGGGCCAGGGCGGCCTCTGTACATCACGTTCTTCCTGGAGCACCTCCTGGTTGTTTCACGTTTGCTGTGGGTGGGGCAGCGCCCAGCATTGGGGGCATTTATTCCCTCACTCGCCTCCTTCCCTGGGGCTGGGCCTCCACCCCAGCGAGCCCCCGCCGCAGGTTGGACTCGGCTGTGAAGCTGCTCAAGGGAGAAATGAGAAACTACCCAGCGTCTCCTGGGAGGTGGGGCTGGGCCTCCCGAGCTCTGATGGCCAAGCCTTACCATCCCACGGGCGGGCAGAGGGGACTGGGAGCCCTTGGACGGACGGGAGACAGAGGACCGGAGGCAAGCGCCCATGGCACCCACTTGAGATGCAAATAAAAATTAGCAGCAGCTGCGAGTTGGCTCCTCTATTCCCCAGGGCCCCTCGTGAATATTGCCTGCCTCTGCAGTTCAGGCTGGGGAATCTGGAGCTGACCTGGCATCTGCTTCAGAATCGATGGGACTGTGAACAGGAATGCACAGCACGGAGACAGTCACCGTCCCAGCGTGTTCACTAAGCACTTACTAGGTGCAGGTGCTGCGCTCAAGTGCCTGGCCGGCCGCACCTCAGTTCGTCCTCACAAGGGCGTGACTGCTGTGTCCTCAGCAGGTGGCCCCTCTACTAGCTCTGTCTTCCAGCCCTTCCTCTCTGCCTGACGGGATATCACGTACGTCGCGGACGGGCACAGCCTTGTTTGTGACGAAGGCAGACGCCTTCCTCACCTCCCCGGGCCCCAGAGGCTGTGGCTGTTACACCACCTGTGTGCTGCCTGCCCCACACCAGGAACCGTGCCAGTGTGGACACGGACTGCACGCCCTGGCTGCCGTCTGCACCAGTAGAGGGCGGCTGTGCTGGGCACCGAGCCTCCTGCAGGCTCAGCTGCAGATGCCGCAGAGCCACGTGTCTGGGCTCCCGCCCTTCCGCACCCATGACCACCCACACACCCTCACCCCATCTGAGCTGGGAGACTCCGCTGGGCTCCCAGGGCGCACCCCCACCTCAGCGGTCTCAGTCTGCTCCCCTCTAGGGCCAGGGCTGTCTGCCTTCTTTCCCACGGACCCCGGGGCCCAGCCAGAGGGAGGTTCTAGGAAGTGCCCTGCTGTCACGGGCCTTGGCGGGTGGACTGGGGCTTGCGGTTGAAAGTCCGGACCCGGCAGGACCACCACGCCAGCCTCTGCTGAGCTGGGGGATTCTGGGGAGGCCTCTGAAGTCTGGCCCAGAGCCTGTTTCCTCAAATGCAAAATGCAGGGAAACAGCAGTGTCCACGGGTCATAGGACTACAGTGAAGCCTCAGTAACTGATCATTGGACTTGACTTTGTCATTGAATTCCGAGGGCCAAGAATTAGGCTCTCAGAGAAAGATGGTGGAGTCATTAGGACTCAGCCCCGCCCTGAAAACCCATCAGAGGCACCTGCAGGGCTGGACAGGCTCTCACGCAGCAGGCCCGAGCCCGAGCCCGAGGGATGTCTCAGAGCCTCGAGATGCTTCCTCAAGGGGCAGGGCTGTGTCTCCACGTTTCAAAGACGAAGGCAGAGGCAGACCAGGCAGGCCGAGCGCTGCAGTGTGGGGTGTGGGCAGCACAGACCGCAGGCTGCTGGTTCTAATCCCAGAGTGGTGTGACTTTGGGCTGGGCACCTGACCTCCCCGAGTTTCTGCTTTCTCGCGGGAGACGAGGATGGCGATAATGACGGCCATCTCGAGGGGCGATGAAGAATTATTAGAGGGGTTAATCCACGGTGAGGAAGTGATGACGATGGCTGCTTGCCAGGACAGGGGATGAACCAAGACTAGAATGGGGGAGGCCAAGGGAAGGAGGGAGGTGGCCCTCGCCCAAGGCCCATGGTGTGCCTGGGGCTTCGTATCCTCCAGGTGGGGCCAGGGCACAGACATGTGTCTGGCCCGAGTCACATGGCTTGGCAATCACCTGCCCCCGGTCTGCTCGGTGAGCCTTCTGTGGGTGTTCCTATCACCCCCATTTTATGCAAAAGGAGACTGAGGCACAGAAAGGCCAGGTGACCTGGTCCCAAAGTCAGAGCTCGCAGGGCGTAGAGCTGGGACGTCAGCCCAGCAGCCTGGCGTGTTCCCACCCAGCTGCCCCTAATTCAGGTACCCTGACCCCAGGGAGAACGCGTGCTCAGCACCATGGGAAGTGCTCAGAACGGGCCTGGCCTCCACCCTTGACCCTCAGGACCAGGCCTTCCTTGCTTGGGGATAAGGGTCTGCCCCAGGTAACCCATCTTTCCTGGGGTATCTAGCTGGCCCCCACATCCATGGTCAGAAGAACCCAGAGAGAAAGAGGGTGGAGGGGAACCCGTATGGGTCCCATGGCCCTGAGCCCGCTCCCAGCTCCCCCGCCCCCTGCTGCCTGTGAGTGGACCCCTGCTCCCCAGGCTGTCTGGCAGCCCCTCAGGACCACTCTGCCATCTGCGGCTCAGCTGTCGGGTTTGCCAATTCCGGTCACATCGTGCCCACACCTGCCCGCCGCTGCACACCACTGCCGTTCTCCGTCCTCGGACCCGGTTTGGGGTGAAAGCCTTGATTATTAGTCAGTCTGGATCCCACTTACTGTGAATTACCAGGCCTGATTGATATTCATGAGTGGATGCATCTGAAACCTCACTCTGCTGCCACGTGACTCCTGCCTCGGGGAGGAGGCCGCTGCGAGGATGAGGGGCCCTGAGCAGCCGGGACGTGCAGCGGAGCCCCCGGCCAGGTCACAGCCCCCTGGGGGCCGCCCCTGGCTGACAGCGGTCCACCCTCTGTGGTGGCCGGGACAGGCAGGGGCCAGCTGGGCTTCCCAGGCTGGGTGGGTGAGTCCTTCCCCGGGTGCTGGGGGCAACCCTCCACCCTGGCTCACCAGCCAGTGCCTGGGTCCCATAACCCACCCCCGGGGAGGGACGGTCTAGTCTCCATCTTCAGAGGAAGCAGGTGAAGATTCGAACCTGTGCTTCTGGGCGAAAGGGCAGAGCTTCAACTCTTCCCCCCAAGAACTCGGGTTTCTAGAAAGTACCCTGCCTTGAGGGTCCAGTGGCTTTTGCTCCAGAAGCTGAGACTCCCAGACAAGATGCAGAAGTAATCAGCTGCCAGTCAACTCGGAGAAAACACTGAGTGTGCCCCCCACCCCCGACGGGCTCTGAGAGCTGCTTTGCTGAGTGGGGTGGAAATGAGCATATTCTTCTAGGCGGATCTCCTACCTGCTGAACAGGAGGGAGGTGGAGAAATAGGGGCAGCTTTTCAGACACCAGAAAGTTCAAGTTTGGGTTTTTAGAAACAGAAAGAGAAGTTACTTTTTAGCCTCCCCCCTGCTGCCAGAAATGAGAGCACCCCAGCCGGGAGCAGGAAAGGCTCTAGGATTGGAGAGGAAACCAACTGCAGAGGAACTCGGCTAAACCCCAACCTCTGGTTTCTAAAGCCTGGCATTTCCCAGTGAAAACGGGGTTTGAGCAGACGGAGCCTCCGGAACCCACACGAACGGGTCCAGCTGTGGGAGAACCCTGGGAGCCTTTTAAAGGGGGCAGGGGAACAGAGCACAGAACCTGCTGGCGGGAGGGAGTTAACTGATGGCCCATTCACACCTGGGGACTCAACGAGGGCCACCTGGGGCCACCTGCCTGGCTAGAATTTCCCTCGTTAAGTCAGCAGAGTTTCTGAATGTCCTGTTTCTCTACGGATGACCTGGGCTCCCGTGAACGCTTAGTAGGTGCTCCCGTGTGTGTGGGACCCATTCTTCACCCCTCCCACCCCACACCTCCTGGGGGGTCCCTCCCGTGCCGAATGTGGGCTCTGCCACCAGACCTGCTTTGGCCAACAGGCAGGTAGCAAACATGTCTTCCTGTGAAGGCACCAAGACCCCTGTGTCTCTCTGGGATTTCCACGGACAACTACGGCTTGGGCCTGGGACAGTGGACCTTAAACTCTTTGTGGGCTAAGAATCTGAAAGCACCGTACATGTGGGCCTTTGAGTGGTGCTCACGGGCCTCCAGTTCCAATTCGGTTCAAAAGGCAGAAATCGGGTATAGTCACATAGACCTAGAAAGTGACCCCGTCTCCCTAAGACCCTGCTCGCAGCCTGACCCCACGGGGATGGGGACCTCCGTTTGTGGGGCAGACAGGCTCCCAGGAGGGAGGGACACTGTCCCCAGCATCTCTCTAAGGCAGGTTTAACCATGTGACTTTTGGCCACAGGGCTGTGGACTGAGGGGACACGAGGCTGTGCAGGGCCTTCCAGGTGTGGCAGGGAGCCGTCCCGGGCCCCGTGAGGAAGTGGCTCAGAGGGAGCTGCATCCCTGCCTGCCTGCCTTCCCACAGTCCCGAGGTGTCAGCCTCCTCATCTAATCCGCTGATGGGTGGGCCTGTCCCAGGGGCGGAAGCACACTCTAACCAAAGCTCTGCCTCTGCAAGGCCACCCCGGCCAGCTGGCCCCGGCTTTGGGGCCGGCTGCTGTTCGTCAGCTGAGTGCCAGGGGAAGAAGCTGGATCTCAAGCCCACGAGCAGAAGTATCAGAAGGGGAGGGGGATCACGGGCTCTGGATCCAACCCCCTCAGCCCCTGTCTCGGCTGCTCTGGGGACAATTGGGAACCATGACCGGAACCTGCCACAGGGAAGGGGCCTGGCCTCTTCCAGCACCTTCACGGCCTTGGAGCTCACTTCACGGCTCCAGGCTGCTACCCCACCTGTGCAGTGAGGGCGACAGTGTCCGCCTTGTGACTCACCTGAGACTCAACCGAGCGCTCTGCAGCCTGCAGGGTGACTTGCAGCCACAGGAGGTGGCAGCGGCATCGCCTGGAACCTTTTGGGGACCAGGAGAAGGGAGAGCTCCCGGAGGTTCCCAGGGGGGACCGGAGCAGCTGCCACCCAGAAATGCGCACAACGGAAAGTGCTGGCTGCTGGCCTGCATCCAAGGACGGGCGCTGGGCCCCAGTGGGTCATTTTCATGAAAGCCGCAATTAAGGCAAAGTGGGGTTTATTAAGGGAGCTGGAGGGGACACAGCCCTGGCTTCTGGCAACGCTCTAATTGGATTGCAGGGCCCCTTTAATTCTGCCGCTGAGCCGCAGCCCCAGAGCTCTGGGCCAGCGCTGGAGCACTGTGGCCTCCTGGGTGGCGGGTGATGGCGAAAGCCTCCCGTGGGTGCGGGGGACACTCCCTGATGTTGGGGGAATGGGGTAACAACAGAGAATGCTGGTACAGCCTCACAGTGTACCCACACAACCCTCACATCCCCAGGGAGTTGGACTGCTGGTGCTCAGTTCACAGCAGGGGACAAAGGGCTGGCTCCAGGGCCGGAGTGGGAAGAGCACAGGACGGGGAGTTCTGCACAGTGTGACCTTGTAGAAGCCGCTGGCCTCTCTGGTCTGATGTCTGAGCTGTGAAATCAGAGGGGCTGACTTCAGGTCCCACAGCAAACTTGATGTGGACGGCCAGCTGGTAACTATTCCAGGCTCTGCAGGCCGGACAGCCTCTTGCCACAACCACTCAACTCTGTTTATGCGGCGGGTAGGCAGCCCTGAAAGAGATGTAACCCAAGGGGCGTGGTTGTGTGCTAATAAAACTTTATTTATACACACAGGCAGCAGCTGGATCTGGCCCACAAGCCAGTTTGCCAACCCCTGGTTTAGACCACTCAAGCACTTTCTTTACCACTTATTAGCTTTATGTTCTTAATAGTTTTCTTTGTACCACTTCACTGAAATCTGTGCCTCCTTCTTAGAGCCTGGCAAAATCACAGGTTTGATGAGCTGTGTATTTGTAACATTCACGTGAAAGTAAACTCATAAACTAAAAATTAAAACCAGTTTGTCTGCGGGCTGCAGAAAATCATCCGCGCTTTGTGAGGCGCCTTTAGCTCAGTGGTACTCAAAGCTCTCAGCGGCTCAGGGGGAGGATGAAGGTGTGGGGGCTGGTCCTTGGATCCTGACTTGGAACACAGCAGTTCTGCTTTATCTATGGTCTATGTGGGGTTCTGCATGAGACTTTGGTTTGGAGAAATGGGTCCTGTGGCCAAAAGAGTTTGGAACCATCTAGAAGTGGCTTCAAAATGAACTGGAATCTTGTGAGCTTCAAGCTAGACTTCCCGGCTCTGCCTATACAGGACTCAGTTCCCCACGTTGCTTCTTAGGTCTCCTGAAGAAAAGCAGATGATCTCCCACAGTGCCTTTGGCCCAGCTCTGCTCACACGCCAGCTCCTCAGGGGGCCTTCTGTCAGCCCCACTGGGCTGCCGGAGTAGAACGCAGCCTCAGCAACACCAGAGGAGGTAACGTGTGCTGTCTGTCTCCCTAGCACCCAGGGCTGGGCTTGGTGCAGGGCATGCTCAGCCAACGTCTGCTGGATGCACGCACGCACGCACTGAGGTGTCTTATGTGCTCCTAGGGCTCCCTGGCTCTGCGAGTCCCCAAGGACTAGGCCAAGGGCTCAGCCCCTGGGAGCTGAGTGTCCTCAGGGGAGTCGCAGGGCCACTCCACCATCCTCACTCCTCACCCTGGCGCCCCAGGATGCCAGGGCCACACCATACTCATCCGTAACACTCACCCAGAGGTTGACAGCACTTGACGATACTAAGTAGCTGCCAGCACAGGGCCAGGCTCTTCTGCATGTGCTGCCCTGGCAACAGGAGAGCTGGAGGACGGGACCTCGGGGTCCCTGCGACGTGCCAGCCCTTTGTGTGGTGTCACCTGGAGAGTGTCACCTGCCTCTCGGAGCCTCCACCTCTATATTACCGCATCACCCCCTACAGCTTCTGGGAGGATGGGGTGGGGCGCTCACCCCTCCTCCAGCCCTGCCAAGCACCGCCTTCCCACCAGGGGCGCAGGGTGGGGGGGAGCGGTGTACGAGCCTCTGCTCTCCTGGGGTCTACAGTCCAGAGGGAGGACAGACGTGAAGCCACAACACAGACGGACACTCCCAGCTGGGACAGGGGCCAAGGAGGAGCTCAGGTGTGCCAAGGGCACCTAGCGGGGTCCCGGGCTTGTCTGCACAGGGCTTGTCCAAGTCACCTAGAGTGGGAGGTGTCTGCTTCCACGGCTGGGGCAATACGGGAGAAGTTGTTATTAAGCAAGTATCCCTTAGTCTTTCAGTACTACTGGTGCTGGAAAAAATGACTACGTATTACTAGTGAAGCTGAGCGGAAGAGCAGTGGGTGGAGGGGAGAACCTGAGAGGCGGTTCTGCGGGACTGGAGAGTGTTCCTTTCCTGCGAGGTGCACCAAAGGGTTAAAGTCATTTTCATTAAAATTTAAATTTCAGCAGGCGTTCACCGTCCTTTGAACGTTTGACTGGCAACCATTTCATATTTCAATCTCGGCAGAACAAATTGAATTAGATGTTGAAACCAAACTCGGCTCTGTTCACCAAAGCCTGCATGCTCGGCTTGCACTAATCCTTTCCTAGACGCTGCGGAGCACAGGCGGGTGCTGAGAGGGCGGCCAGGCCACAGAAGACAAAAAGGCCCGAGGTGGCGGGGAAAGGAAAGGAGGGAACACCCTTGGGCTGAGGCCACTGGAAGTTGTCTTCCGCCTGGCGTGCGGGTCTCCCCGTCTGGAGACGGACCTGCGGGTGGCCCCAGCGTCTCTGCCCTGGTTTCCCAGGCACCCAACAGTGCCCTCCCCCAGGGCACCAACTACATGCCTGACTAATGGATGGCTGGGTGGGTGGGTGGATGAATAGAGGGGGTGAGGATTAGCACTTGGCTCTGCCGGCCTCTGCCTCGGGCCTGTGCCCTTTCAGCCTCGCCTTTCTGAAAAGCCACGAGGTACCTTTGCTTCAGCCCCTGCCCTGTGTGCAAGCCGGCCAGAGGAAGCCAGCTTGCGTTTCCCAGGAGGAAGGAGGCAGGCCTCCCCTGCACGCCCAGGCATCACCCCACAGCCTAGACCTTTGCTGGTGGGATGCTGACGAGTACCCAGAAGCCCTGACTTTCAGGTACACTGCCTGAGGGGTCCTGGACGGAAGGAGTTGGAAACAAACACAGCAACCACTGGCCCACCTGGGGCCTGGCCTCGGCTCTGCGCAAGGACGAACCGGGTGAATCATGTGCTTGCTCAGCCTGCTCTGGGGCTGGTGGCCAGAGGGTGCCGCCCCCTCCGCCAACCCCAGGCCATCTTCCTGGGTACACGGACTCCTTCCTTCCCACCACAACCCCCTCCCGGTGGCTCCCTGTGCTGCCTGTGCCCTGATGTGGCCCCGCAGGCCGAATGGACCTGAGCTGGGGTCCGACTTCCTTGGGCACTCACTGGGGGCAGCCCCAACAGCTATCCTCTGTTAACTAATAATACTAACGACGACGATGGTGTCGTTTTCTTAGTGTTCACTAGGCACGAAACAGCAGCCTGCTCAGTGCTTTCCCTCCATGATCTTTTATTTAATCTTAAAGATAGTCCTAGGAGGCAAGACTTCTTGTGGCCATTTTAAAGACAGGGAAATCAAGGCAGGAGATGCTGAGCCCCCGGCTGCAGGTCACCCGGGCAGTGGGTAGGGAGCTGAGATTCCCGCCTAGCTCTCCCCAAGAAACGCACCTCCCTGTCCCTCACCTCTGTCCTCCTGCCTGACCACCGGCCCCTCCTGCAGGCGGCCTGTGCTCCTTCCTGGAGCCTGGCCCCACATTCCGAACCCCTCCCACCCTTCAGGGCTCCTTGGGCCCCGCGCCCTGGGCTCACCGCACAGACCGCCAAGCTATGGGCGCCCCCAGTTCCCCTTGCTCAGCCTCCGGAGACCCACACACACGAGCTAACTGCACTCCTATCTCCCAACTCCACTTTCTCTGTCCCACCACCAGGCCACCTCCAGGCCTCCTTCCAGGCACCCCGAAAGCAGGCCTCACTGGCTCCCCACGCCCTCACTGTCCCTGTCAGGTAGCTCCACGGAGGGGACTCGGAGCTGAACAAGCTCCAGAGGAGCTGGAATAGCTGAGGGCCAGGTGCCAGGGGGTGACAGCACTCTGGCTGCATGGCCTCCATGAGGCAGCAGCTTCTAGAATCCAAGGCTGGCTCCTCAGTGGAGAAGCCCCGCAGGACAGAGGGCAGGGGTACCCTGGACCCCAGGTGCCCGCTGGTGCTCCCCTGGCCAAGCCTGACAGGAAGCCTGTTGGCAGGGGAGCCTGGGAAACAGGACCTACCGGGTCAGAGCAGGTGGGGATGGCCCAGGGACCCAGGTTTGGCCCCAGCTCTGGAAGTAGCCTGGCTTCGAACCTGTCACTCAAGCCCCGTTCCCCAATACCTGAGTGCACAGGCCTGGCAGGGGAAAGGGACCCCGCTGAGCCCGTGGTCCTGGAGCGCCCCCTCGCCTCTCCTAGGAGCCTGCTCACTCCTGCCTCTGTCACAGCCTCCTCCCGGTTCTGTCCCGACCATTGGGAGCCCGAGGGTCTGGCCGGTGGTTCTCTCACTTGGAGCCCCCCACAGGCCTCAATAAGGAGTAAACTCAAGGGCCGAGAGCACCGATTGAGTCCAAGCACCATCTCTGAGGGAGGTACATCACCCCCATTTTAGAGAAAAAGATGCTGAGGGGCAGAAGGGACCTTGGGGGTCTGAGGTTACACAGCTGGGCACAGCTGGGCTGTGGTTCAGACCCAGGCCACGCGGGCCTGCTGCTCCCTGGCGCGTGCTGGGCACAAGCCCTCCCTTGGGTGAGGTTCGCTCTCCGGGCTGGAGCCGGTGTGTGTGTGGGCACCCCAGGCTGGGAGCAGGTCTGGGAACACTGCTCGCCAGGGCCGGGGACCGGGATGCATTTCACAGGACCCCCAGCCTGCGAGCAGGGGGTGCCTGCTGTTAGGGGCACAGCTGGGCTCAACCAGCAGGGCTGGTGCCTGGGCTCGGAGCGGGGGCTCCACAGCAGCTCAGAGGCCTCCCCAGCTCTGGTCAGCAGGGCCGGAGGACACCTGGGGGATGACACCAGGGCTTGCAGTCCCGTGATGAGGATGGGGCAGGACCGAGGCCAAGTCCCCAGCTGTGAGCAGGCCCTTGGACAGACGCAGGTGGGACTCCAGCTCAGCATCCCTGGAGGGGAGGGTGAGAATGGAAGCTTCTGGAGCCCGTCTCATACACTCAGCCCTGTGCCTGGCATTTTCCATGGACCATCGCAGCATTCCCTCTCACTGACGCCTTGAGAGGCCGGAACCAGACAGTGAGGAGGAGGCTGGGCCCAGGGAGGTTGCGTAGTGGGGTCAGAGATCCCGGTGGAGTGGAACCTAACTCCAAGGAGCTGCCTTCAGCCCCCCAGGGGGGCAGCGGAGTGCTGGGTTCTTACTCCTAGGTGCTGGGGCCCTGGAGCGAAGCCAGGACCCCTCTGGGCCCTGACCCTCCTACCAGCAGGATGGGACCTGCTGGGAGGAGGAGCGAGTCGGAGAACTTCTGTGAAAGCAGCAGGCAGCCGGCCACGGACGGAGGCCATCATCCCCTCTGACCTCGAACCGTGGAGGGTGGGACTGCCTGCCGCTTCCACGCAGCCGAGTGAGCACGCTGCACCCCGCCCCCCAGCCCACGTGGCAGGGAGCGCGGGAGCCAGAGCGGCTGTCCCCCGTCCTCACGGCCCTGGAGTCACGTACCCTCTCGGTGCCAGCTCGCAGCTGAAGGGTTTGCTCCTCACTGTCGTTTTCACTGTCTTCCAGCTGCTCCAGGATCTCGTCCAACACCACAGACCGCTTTTTCTTCGGGGGCTCTGTGGGAGCCCAGATGGCAAGAGAGGAGAAAAGAACAGCCGAGAGGGTTGGAGGCAGGAAGAGAGAGATGGCGGAGAGGGAGGGAGGGAGGGAGAGGGGCAAGCAGAACGGGGAGGGAGCGGGAGAATGGAGACACAGGAACAGGAAGATGGGATGCGGTGAGAGAGAGGAGCCACAGAAACAATAAGATGAGAATGGGGAGAAAGAACATTGAAGGGGAGGTAGGAAGGAGAAGGAGGCCAGGGGGAAGCGGGGAGAAACCATGAGAGAAGAGAGAGAGACTGCGGGTTAGTCTCAGCTTTGCCATGGGAGGCTGCTGCCTTAGGGCCCAGGGACTCCTGCTCTGGGGGCCACCCCCTCCCCATCTCCTCCCACAGAGGGAAGGACCCCATTTCTAAAGAGAGGGAGGAAGGCCTCCTCCAGCAGCTCAGGGGTTAAGGCATCCCTGCCTGGCGTGGGCGGACTTGCCAGGGCAAGGGTTGGGAAATAGGGGTACTGAGTCTTAACCCTGTAGTGGTCAGCTAGCGTGTAGTAGGTGATCAATAAATGCTGGGTGAATGGTTGCTCAAGGATTCCAGAGGAGGCAGGGAGGGAGGAACAACCAGGGTGGCTTTAGCGAGGACCAGTGATTTGAGTTGGGCTTTGAAGAATGCAGAGGAATTCTCTGTGAGGCAAGGGGGAAGGGGAAGTGGACGCCCAGTAGGAAGGTATGAAAGGGCACGGAGGGCTCAGCAAAATACCTGCCCTCTGGGCCCCTAATGCTATTGACTAAGTACCTACTACGTGTCACAGGCAGGAAGCCAGAGTTTGAACCCCAGCCACATTTTTCATTGAAAGTCTCTGCTGCTGGCCAGAGAAGGCCAGGGAGAGACAAGGTGGCAGGAGAGGGTGCGCTGGTCCTGACTATCTGGGAAGGACACGGAGTGGGGCAGCTGGGCCCGGGGCTGGCCTGCTCCGTCCCCCTCTGCACGTCCAACCCCTCGGTAACAGCCAGCCTCCCTCATGGACAGCCCTGGACTCGAACAGAGGCAGCTGTGGACAGGCAGTTCCAATCCCCTTGCCTCCCCAGTTCAAACGCCTCCTCTGTGAAGTCTCCCAGGAGCAGGCATCACCCCCACTGGGCTGGGGGCTGCCTGCAGGCTCATCTCTCTCACCTGGGTGCCCGCGCAGTCCAGCCCAGCGCTGGCCCCAGTGATGGGGAATCTCGGGTCTCTTCTAGGTGGTCCTGGGCACATAATCCAGCCTTTTCAAGTCCATTTTTTATGTCATTCCTCCCAAACTGCCTGGGACACCAACCCCTTTTCTCATCTCCACGGCTACCGGCCCCCTCTCATCCAGCCCTCTGCTGCGGCCCTTGCCCTCACCACCGCCCATTCTAATTCTCTACACAGAAGCCCGAGGGACCCTTCTAGAACATACGAGGGAAATCCAAAGCCCTCCGGCAGCCTCCCTTGGAGCTGCCCCCACTCCAGATGTGTGCAATGTGCTCCCACCTCAACACCTCCCCGCCTGCAGGCCCCAGGCCCGGACTCACTCGAACCCCAGCGGCCATGTCGCCCTCAGAGAGGAGTCCCCTGACCGCCATCGAAAAGAGGACCCCTACCCTCTGCCCTGCTCCTCACGGCAGGCATTGCTTTGTGTGGGACGCTGTCCTGTCCTCTCTGTGTCCCCTCTTTGCACACTGCCCTGCCCGTGGTGAGAACTCAATGCAAAACGAGGAGATGAGTGAATCGCGTGGGAAGTGGGGAGGTGGCAAGGCAAGGGTGAGGAAGGTGTAGGAGGCTGCCTCCCACCTCTGCCCGGGAGCCTGGAGGCCTGGCAGCTGTACCCATCACTGAGAAGGGAGGGGCGTGGGATGGAGCCCCCACGGAGACCCTGCTTCCTTTCCTGCCCCCGCTTGGTGCTCCTGGTTTCTGGATAATCACAGGCTCCGGAGGTGCACAATGGCCTCTGGAAATGGAATTTGTGGGCAGGTAATAGGAGCTGGGAAATGGATGGGCAGCAAAATAGGGCCCGTGGGCCTGTCACTGACCCCCCTCCTGGTGACAAACACCGGGAGTGGCGGCGGGGGCGGGCAGGGCTGTCTGATGGGCGGCCGTGTCCCAGGGCCCAGCACAGGTGGGTGCTCTGCGACCGTCTGTTGAATGAGAATAAATGGCTACAGGGTGAGTGATTCTTTAAAATTAAAGCTGCTGATGCCTGCAAACAGTCAGACAAAGGAGTGGCAGAGCAGGGAGGCACCTGAGATGTCCTCTGGCTGGGGAAACTGAGGCCCAGAGGGAGGGGACACCGCCAGAACAGGCGACACACAAGACAGGCACTTTACAAGCAGCATCTCGTCCGAGTTCCACAAGCCCGCCCTTCTGGGGGTGGGGGTGCCGACACCGCACTTCCCAGGTGGGAAGATGAGGTGCAGAGGCCAGCGCACCCCGAGGGCCCGCAGCTCACTCGAGGCAGCCTTGGGACATCCAATTTGCAACCCACACCTGCTGCCTGTGTGGTGGCAGGTGGCATCTCTCGAGGGGCCCTGCCTCGGGCAGGGGACACAGCCGAGGTCATACAGGACCCCGTGAAAGGGCATGAGGTCACCATGTCTGGCTTTAGAGTGAGGCCCACTTGGCTGTGGCACTTCCCAAGTTGTGTGACCTCAGGCAGAGCACGCACACCGTCTGAGAGTCAACCCTCATGTTTAAAATGGGCAAGCGGGGTGGGTCCTCCACCTCTCCCACCTCTGTGGCCACTGTCTGCTGACCCCTGGGAGCAGTCCTCCTTCCTGCTGGCCCTGTCGCCACAGCCCCACCACAGACCCAGCCCCTGGGTCTCCGTTCCCCTAACCCGCAAAGTGGGGACACCATCTATACCTCTCCTCATGGGGCTGCTGGGGGGGCCCACCGGTGGTGCTGAGGTCAGCGTCTTTGTCTCTGGTACTGCCACTGGGCCGACGCGAACCAACAGGTGGGGGCTGCCACAGGAAGAAGGCTAGTACATCGCGGCCAAAGGAGGCACAGCGCCCCATCGTCCCCCCAGGTTAGAAGATGGAGGCGCAGGAGCACCCACTGCAGTGGGGCAGAGGCGTGGGGGGCAGGATGCTGACTGGCTGACTCCACGGCCTTGGACGCCAGGCAGTCTGAGGTCCCAGCTCTGCCACTTCATGGCTCAGTGACCTTGGGCAAGTCACTGCTGCTCTCTGGGCCTGCTCACTAGGGACAAAGGCAGGGCCCATCTCCCGGGACAACGGCAAGGACTAGCGAGAAGAGCATCCGGGCTCATGCCGGCACGCGGTTCCTGCTCTCGTGGGCCTGGCGTTGCTGGCTCAGGTCGGGCCCCCAGATGCACCCCCCCAGAGGACACAGCAGGCCCTGAATTCCCACCGAATGCCGCCCAGCGCCGCCCGCGGGCCCTGCCTGCACGCGGAGCTTCTGCTTGCAGGCAGCAGCTGCTGCGATCCCACTTCCCTGACATCAAAAGCCTCAGTGGGTTTTCACCAAACAAACATAATGCAGAACCAGAGAAAGGTGTAAAATAAATAAACAAAACAAGCTGTGCGTTTTCTTTCAGCACTACAGCTGCACCCAGAGATAAACAACAAGTGAATGTCACCCAACATCCATACCCGAGAAATTAACTTGACAAAAAGCTCAGCCGGCCCCCAACAACCCCCCAGTCCTGCCCCCTCCCCCCCGCACCCTCCAACCACCATTTTGCATTTCTGGAGTTCCCATCTAATGATTTTATTTTTCAATTAATTCCTTGACAGAATGCCAGCCCATGTCTCGCTGCCGTCCCTGGCTGGCACTGGCGCCCTGTGTGGAAGGCACAGGCGGGCAGAGAGAAAGGCAAGGGGGTGGGCACGGGCGGGGGGGCTGTTGGAGGACAAGAGAAAGCGCTTCATGGGGTTTTGTTCTGGAGGCAGAACATTGAGGAGAGGCAAGTGGAGAGGGGACGAGAGCATGGCTGGTCTGGGGTAGGTGGGGAGAAGGTGCTGGCAAAGGCCCCCCGAGAAGTGGTGGGCGTGAAGCACCAGGGAGGCGGCTTCTGAGCCAAAGGCTTGAGGTGCAGGCTGCAGCCAGGCTGCTGGGTGACCTGGGGCCAGGGCCGCACCTCTCTGAGCTCAGTCTGCAGTAACTGCACAGCACCCCGTGCCGAGAGAGCTGAAGAGAACCAGAAGTTACCACACTTGGGGCCTGGCACAGGGTGAGCGCTCAGTCAAGGCTAGCCTTGCTCTGCCATTACGAACGCCGCTCCGGTCACTTCCCTCCTCTGTAAACCCGGGATGGCGAAACAGCCCCGGACCCACGCAGAGGCTCCGTCAGTGCCCTGTCCTGACGGCCACCCACCCGCGGCGTGAGCAGCGGCTCTGGGACACATGAGTGGTCCCCACCTTGCGGGCCCTGGGCCTGGGGACTGAAGGGAGCTGCCAACGCCAGCTGTACCTCAGTTCCCTCTCTGCTACACGGGCACAGCACCTGTTCTCCTGAGCTCATGGGGACCTCGAGTGCGCTTGCCTTAGGCAGTTCACAGCCAGTGTTCATTGAGCACCTACTGTGCGCTGGGCCTGGGGCTGGCGACACGGCACCAAGAAAACCCCAAAGAGCATGCTGAACCACCAGTGGTGGAGGCCACACGGGAGCCCCGGCTGTTCTCTGAGCCACCCCGGGTCCCGTCTGCAGAACGGGCGTAGTGCCTACTGCGTGGGCGTCCGTGCGATGAGGCGAGAGCACATAGCCAGTGCCAGGTGGGCAGAGCCAGGTCAACCGAGGGCCCAGTAGGCCCAGTCAGCACTGAGGGCTGAGGGGCAGAGGGTGCATCAGAGCCGCGAATGCCTGTGCCCTCTGTCCGAGCTCTCCTCTGGGTAGCAGGCTGGGTGGCTTCACAGGAGCTGGGTGACTTTACTGTCCCATTTGTCAGATGTGGAAGCAGCCACTCTGGGGTCTGGGGAAGTCACATGGTCACATGTAATCACAGACACTCCCACTCGGGGCTTTGGACTCAGCTCTGGCCAGGGCCTTCTCGTCACTCCACGGTGACGCCCAGGGTCCCGGGGCTCAGCTGCCCGCCCTGCAGTGGAGGCCCTGGCCCAATCCCCCTCAGAAGGACTCCTTAGCAGGAGAGCTGTAAAACCAGTCCCAGAACGGCACCCACCTGCCTGCATCGGCAATTTTCTCAAGAGGCCAATGGTTCTCAACCTAACTACCAGACAGAATCATCTGGAAAATCACCAGTGCCAGGGCTCTACCCCCTGAGGTTCTGCTGGAGCTGGCACTGGCCACTGAGACTGCCCCGATTGCTGCTGATAACAGACGCACTGCCGAGCACCCTGGCTCCCTGTGAGTCCAGGCTGACCCACCGCGCCACCTGGAAGCTGACTGCGTTCTGCTCTGGGCACCAGGCCCCTGTCCTGCATGTGTTCACACTGGTCAGCGGCTGGGGCAGCCATGCAGGAGGACAGGAAGGGGAGTGTCAGGGTGGCGGTGCCTCACCAAGGAGGAAGAGAGGAGGAGGAACCAGGGAAGGTGGGGAGGCGTCCTCCACCCACTGCCGCAGGCCTGCGGGACCCTTCAGTTTCAAGGGGCTTGGTTGACATTAGCTCTCTGTCCCCTTCTCTTGGCACAGGCCCTGGGGTTAAGGATAGAGGCTGGAAGAGAGGAAGTGGCAACGGTGTCTCTCGGATCTCATCCGGGTGATGTCTGTACCAGCATTATGAGTGTGAAGGCCTGATGGGGCTGGGGGGGCACGGGATGCTGGCCGGTGGCCTGAGCGGGACACTACAGGGAGAGCTGCAGACTGTGTCCAGAGGAAAGGCCATACCACTCAGCGCTGGCCACCCCACTGGCACGCAGGACCGGGGTCGTCTGACCTGATTGTTCAAGAGAAGCCAAAGCCTCAAATTTCAGGCCAAATCTGATAGCAAAAGAGTGGTGATCAGTTAAAAAAATACATTTTTTCATGGCTTGTAGGCAAGATAAAGATTTGTGGCTGATCTCGGTTGACGGCTTGCCCACGAAGCCTCTGAATTTCTCTCCCCTCTCTGTCGACAAAACCCCACTGGCCTCGCTTGCGATCATGAAGCAGTAATGACAACCTCCTCGCCCGTGTGTTTCCTCGGGCTTCTTCAGCCTGGGCCAGCCTGCGGTTCAGAATCAAAACCGGCCGCCCCCTGCCGCCAGCCACAACCTGGCGGGAAGTCCACCCTCCTCCTGCCCCTATTTGTAGCTCGCCGGTCCCCAGGACCCCGGCCCCTCGTCCAATCCTGGCCCAGCCCCTTCCCCTCCCAAGTCACTCTGAAATCCTCCTTCTGTCAGTTTAATTCCGTGATGGATGAGGAAGAGCAGGAGAAATGGCCCGCACAGCTGGTTTCCCCGTTAGCCCTAGCAGGGAATCCTGGCCTCGCTGGCGACGGCTGAGTGAAATGTTTGCAGAACGCAGGGAACACAAGTCAATAACAATTTGGCTGGATTGGGAGCAAGTGCCTTCCCGCACGGACAGCCGCTCCCGGGGGAGGGGCGCAGAGTGTGCAGGATATTGCCCAAGCGCTTGGAACTATTTCCAAAACACCACTCAGAGAGGCTGGGGCGACCTGGAGACACCTGCCCCAGCTTGCTCAGCCTCCGTGGCACCTGTGCGGGCAGCAGCATTCTGCCTTGGGAGTGCGGCTCCCTCTCCATGGCCACGCATTTGCACCCTGGCTGGCAGCTGCTGCCTAGGAGCTGCCTTGACCAAAACAATTCCTGCCTCTTGATTTTTCTTCTCCTGATTCTGCCTCCACCCGCTGGGATGGCTGCGGGTGTGTGAGACAGAGCGGATCTCCAGGCCAATTCCTACCTCTCCCCCAGGGCCACCTACCAGCACCATGGGGAGCAGGGGGAAGAACAAAACAGGGAAGGGAACCCACGTCCAAGGCCAGGGGCACATCTCCTGCAGGCCCCCAACCCCCCTCGTGGCCCTTCCCCTCACCTGCCCCTCCCCACCTCTGCAGGAAGGGCTGCTACAGCAAAGCCTTAAGTGGCGGGGAACCAGCAGCACCCAAATGGAGGAATAAAGATGAGGCCAGGGTAGCTTACAGGCCCCGTCTGCCTCCAGGGAGCTGGGAAGAACCACAGCAAAGGGATATTTAGAATAATAAATTCTGTGACTTCACATACTTGCCTGAACTTTCCTGACTGCGATTTCTAAAGCCGGATGATCATGTTTTCAAGGCCAAGATCAAGGAGGCACACTGTCAAGGGCCGGCGTGGGGATAATGGACTCTCCTGGTCCCTGATCTTTTGAAAATGTGCCGTCTTGTGAATGATTAAGTTACGGACCCGGGGGGCGGGGGGACTGGTGAACTGTCGCAGGCTTTAAATATCATCTGCGTGCTGATGACTTCCAAATTTACATCTCGGCCCAGACTTCGCCCCTGAGCTCCGAACTCCGATCTACCTGCTTGACATCTGACAGGGGGCCCAACAGGCACCTCAAACCCAACGCCAGGTCCCCACCGCCTCCCTGGCTTCCCAGGCCTCATCGTCACGTGGCACTGCCAGCCTCGGAGGGGCTCAGAGCCAAGAACTCTGCACCTGCCTCAATTTCCCTCTGGACTTGCGGAAGCAAGCCCAGCTGGCCCCACCTCCACCACAATGCTCAGGCCACCTGTTTCTTTCCATCCTGTCTCTGTCCCTGCCCAGGCCTTCACCGTCACTTACCGGGATGACTACCATGGGGCCGCTGCCACCACTCTTGTCCCCCTACTACGCGGGCGCCATGCAGCAGTGAGGAGGGTCCGGCGGTATAAATCAGGCATGGCACTGCCCTCTTTAAATCTTTGAGGGACTTCCTGCCGTGTCTGGAATAAAAGCCAGGCTCCCTGCCACACCCACAAGGGAGCCCTGCTTGTTTCCAACAGCTCCCTGCCCTGGACTTGTTCTCTCGCCAGTGGCCTGCTGGGAACATGCTTCTGCCCCAGGGCCTTTGCACCTGCGGTAACCTCTACCTGAAGTGGCTTCCCCCCAAATCGCTGGCGGTCTGGCTCCTTCCCGTCACACGAGTCCTGATGGCCAGGCAGACTTCCAACCGTTGTATCTGAGACCCGTCCTCCCCGCCCCACTCCCCTCTGATCACCTCCACGGGGCTTGCTCCTATCAGAACAGGGAAGTTGTCACTAACTTCTTCCTTTTCATCACCTGTCCCTCCCACTCAGACATCAGCCCCGTGTTTGCTGCACTGTCCTCAGTGCTGAGTGAGGCTTGATATAGATGACAGTGAAGCGCTGAGTGAAGGGAGGAGTGAAAATGGAGGGGCAGCAAAGCGACGGGGCCCCTCTCCAGGGCGAGCTGGAGTCTCGATGCAGAGGGCTCCCGCCGGGGGACAAGGTGTGGTCATGCGGCCTCTGGGATCCTGCGCTCTCAGAGAAAAGGGGGACTCAGACACCTGCAGCTTTTGGATAAAATAAAAGCAGCCGTTTCACAAGGCTTGAGGGCTCCGAACTTCTTCTGTGAAGAGCGAGGCAGCCGAGATTTTAGGTTTTACGGGCCACAGGACCTCTGACACAGCCACTCGACTCGCCCTCACAGGTGAGAACCCAGCCACAGCCCCTGCGTGTGCACATGGATGTGGCTGTGTGCCCCTGAAACGTCATTTACAGAAAGGCTGCAGGCTGCGTTTGGCTGTGGCTGTAGTTTGCAACCACTGCCCGCCCGTCTGGATTGGGTGCCAGGTCAGACCCAGGGGGACGGTCTGGGACTTAGGAACGGCGGGGGGTGCAGGGAGTGCTGAAGCAGGGTTGTGTGTTCCGCAGTGTGCGGAGCTGTGTGCCCCAGGCAAGTCACTAGACCTCTCTGGGTCTCCGTGTGCACCTCGGACACCAGGGAACAGCGCCCTCTCCAGGAGCTGTGAGGCTACAAGGAGACCCCCCCCAAACACACACACCGGCAGGTCTCCGGTAAAGCTCTCCCCCCTTCTCTTCCTCTTTCACCTGACCTGATCTTTGATAAGACATCACATGACCGCCTGGGACTGGCGGTGCTCCCAGGCTCAGGGGGAGGCTTATCTGGCTTCCGACCAACAGGGTTCCAGGGCAGGCTGCCAGGCTCACTAACCACGGGGCCTGGGGCACACTGTCCAGCCTGGGGGGACAGTGAAGACGGACCGAGCTGACACTTGCATTGTGCCTAGTGTGTATTCCATGCTCAACTAGAAAGGCCCAAGCTGACGACAGGCGCTTATTTACACTTGTTTATTCCTCAACAGTGAACGAGTGCCCACTCGCACTAGACACGGGGCCGGGGCCGGGCGTGGCCAGGGTCCCCTGGGGGGTGAAGCCTGGTGGGGAGAGGAGATGCCAGCTGGTTGCACGTGTGCACGCAGAGCAGCAGGGGGAGGAGGTGAGGGGTGTGATGGGGGAGCTTAGAGGACGAGGGGCGACAGGGACAAGCCCAATCTGACACCCTGAAGGCACGGGGTGTGGGGACAGCTGAGGGCACAGTCACATTCCGCCCCGTCCGGCTGGGAGGGCAGCTGTGTGCTGGAGGCCAGTGACCGGAGAACAAGTGCCCCATCTGTGTCTGGCCGGGCGGGGCCGGTGCCGCTGCCAGCCACTTGCCACTCAGGTCGTGTCTGCACTCCCAGCTCGGGAGGTGAAAGGTGCAGTCGCTAGCCACAGCCCGTCAGCCCGCCCGGCTGGAGGAAGACGACATGGGGAAGCATGGCCGCACTCCTGGCCAAACAAAAGCCCGTTTGCCTGCGCCTCCCCGGCTGCGCACGCTTGAACACAGAGGGTTCTGCGGGCGAATCGCCTCCGTGCCGTTACATTCTCTGGGCGGGCCCGCAGGTACCTCGGCCTGCCAGGCCCTGAAAGCTTCTCGATGCCGTGACCCCGCTGGTCTGTAACACGCTTGGGAAGAAAAGAACACAGCCAGTGGCCGACTTTCCTTTCTTCCCTCCTTGCTCTCCCCCCACCCTCCCACACGCAAGGCTGCACTTCACCTGCCTGGGAAAGGGGGGCCGAGGTGGAGACGAGAAGACGGAGGCTGGGCTGGGAAGGGAAGCGGGGGAGCACCAGTCTGGGCAAAAATGGCTGGCTTACTATTCCAGCCCTCTTCCAAAAGCACCTCTGTCCAGTGCCCAGGGCTCTGCCTAGTCAGGGTAGAGCCAACTTTTCAAATGACTCTGAAGGACCTGTTCTTTGGTGTTCAACTTCCCGGGTGTTTCTTAGGCATCAATTTGCATGGGAAAATGTGACCCTGCCCTTATCCAGGGACAATGGATGAAATAAAGGTTTCCACGTGGGGGTGGGCGGGAAGTACTGGGGTGGTTAAAACCAAATCAGCTTCTTCTGGCTGGCAGTAAGGGACCCCAGATAAACCGCGAGCACCAGACTGGGTGCCCGGCTCGTTTGCCAAAATGGCGCTGAATGGCAAGACATTAGGAACACTCCGTATCACCGCTGCAGTGTCCTAAGAGCACCTGCTGTGGGCCACACCCAGGGCTAGGCACTGGAGCCACGGGGGACCAGGAGACATCTAGAGTTGGATGCAAACACCCCTGAGCCCACGTGCTAGGCCTATTTGTATTCTCTGTCTCTCTCTCTCTCTCTCACACACACGCACACAGGCACACAGGCACATGCGTCACTGTCCAGGCTCACAACAACCCGGGCTCCCCCGCACGTCTCAGTCCTCGCCCACCGAGTACCCTTCCCCGGCCTGGACAGACCAGAATGCAAGAGAGACAGGGACCGTTCCTGGTGGGCTAGCATGGTGGATGGCACCTGTGACATGCTCGTGGTGTGCAGGGGGGCTTCACAGGCCTCATCCCCTTTGAGGCCTGCCATTCCCCTAACGAGGCAGGCACCCTGGTCCCGTTGTACAGACGACAAAGCTGAGGCCCAGCAACACACACCCACTGATAGAATGACTTGTCCGATAGGACGGCCAACAGCCCAGCTCTGACCCCCCACTCAGCCACTAGCAGCTGGGTGCCCTTGGGCAAGCTGTCTGTCCACCCAGATCGGAGCTCATCAGGGACCTGACGAGGAGCAGGAGGCTGGTCCCGGGACTGGGTAGCTCCCAGACCACCAGGGAGCAGCTGCTCTGCTGGAGACGATGAGCCCAGGCACAGGGACAAAATAGGGGTAACTGTGCTGACTGTCCCGGCCACAACGAGAGCTTTGGCTGAGGCCAACACACCCCTCTATCCACCCCAGCCACCTGCCACGTTCATTCCACGGCCTGCATTGCCCCAGGAGCCCTCTGTGGTGCTCAGGCTGGGCAGACGGGGCTTCCAGCTCCCTGAGAGCTGAGAGCCTTCCTAGCAGAGCTCAGGGCCTGGGTGGGAATCGGGCCTAGATCCCGTCTGCCCTGAGTCTGCCAGGGCCCTGGGAGCTCTCAGCAATGCAGGTTAAGCACAAGTGAGCTGGGCACTTTCCGCCACAGAGAGGGGTGGAGTGGGGGAGAGGGCAGGGGCCAGCAGCCCTGCTTGGAACACTCAGGGCTCCACCGGGGATCCCTGCTGCCTGAGGAGGTGCACGATGGGGCGGGGCAGGGTGCCTGCCCTCACTCCTCCCCCGTGTCCTGATTACTGGGGAAGGCCGAATGGAGAAGTCACAGAGTACAGGCCCGGTGGCCAGACTGCTTCCAGCTCCGACGACCTGTGTGCGCCGGGCAGGCTACCGCATCTCCGTGTGCCTCGGTCCCCTCCTGTGGCAAACGGGACAAACGAGGGCGTCCACCTCCTGCCCGTGTTGTGTGGGTTAAAAAAGGCAGCTTGTGCCCCTTCGCTGTCTCCCGACCATCTTCTCAGGACTGCAGGGACCAGCACCTGCATCGCCCTCACCTGTGCAGGGGACACGGAAGCCCAGACGGCATGAGGACCCGTCCCAGGACCCTTGGCCAGGGAGCCGCCAAGGCCAGGTCCTGTTGATTTCAGCGTCAACGCCCTTTCTCCCAAAGCTAAGCTTTCGGGGACCAGGAACTCATAGAACATCTAATGACAATGACAGATCCTCTTGCCAGAGAGCTGCACACACGTGTGCGCACACACAGCATTCCTGGGGTTTGCAGCCGCTCTGACGCCAGCCCACTCGAGGGCTCTGGGACCCAGGGAGACGAGGTTTCATGGACTCGGCCTAAACATCCTTGCCTCCCGTTCTGCTGTGTTCCAGACGGAACATTCTTCCATTTTCCAAGGATGGCCGTGCACTCCTCAGGAAAAGAGCGCCGTAAAAACAGGTGTTTACTCCCAGGCTCTTGGGCCCCCAAACTCGCAGGCCACTCTTTGCCACCGCTTCACGCCCCACACAGGTGAGGTCAGCTTGGAGTCTGGCACTCAGCTGGGTTTGCTGGTGACCCCTCGAGGCAGGTGGCATCGCAAGGACATTTTGCTCCCTGTCCCAGCACGCACTGCTGCCCCTGCCCCCCGAAAACCTGCCCCCCAACCACATGCCCTGATGTTTGCCACCAGATCCATCCTCTGTCCTGCTGTGTCCCCAGAAATGTGTCACTAGGGTCCTGGCCCTTTGGCTTAGGAGTGGGACAGGCCAACAGGAGACCTGGCAGGAGAGCAGAGGGCAGAGGACAGAGAGCACCGAGAGTTCCCTCCCCACAAGGGGGGGCAGCCTGGGGGAGGGTAACAGCTCCTCACTGCTGCCCACCTCTGGGCCCTGCCCCAGGGGCTCTTCCTGCCATCCCTTGAGGCGAGGTGAACCCCGGCTGGGGCCGGGTTGGTGGGAGGGTCGCCTCCAGCTCAGGGCTGGCCCCTTCCAGAACCTGGGAGGGCGGTGCTCCCCTAGAGGGGCTCAGAAAGAGCCCCGACTCCCGGTGTGGCTCTGACACCCTGGCTGGCTGCAGGGGCTTTACCCTACCCCTGGACTCGGCTTCCTCACCTGACATGGGACAGTGTAACAAGCACACCACAGGGCTTCTACAAGGCCCCGCCACTGTGAAGGGCCATGTGGTATTTTCCATCACAATTTATTATTCATTTCCTCCACTTCTGGAAGGAACCCCGAAGTTCTGGGTGCAGGGTCTGGATGAATCAGGGTGGTGGATGAATCAGGGAAGGAAGCCATAAAGCGAACACTCAGGTAGCCCAGATCTATTGCAGGCCCCAGGCCTCTGCCAATGGCATTGGCTGGAATAACGCAGGGTGCACAGGACAGGAGGGAGCGGCTCTAGTGTTGGTCAGTTCGAATCTCAGCTCTGCCACTTTGTACCTGAGTGACCTTGGGCACAATGCTGAGCCTCAGTTTCTCTGTCTATAAAATGAGACAGAGTGCGCCACATCCCGAGGGTGGCCCCTGGCACAGAGCACATCCCTCGCAAATGACAGCCATCACGGGTCACTTCAGTGCTTGCTGGGTCTCAGTTCTGTCACCCATCAAATGGGGCTGTCTCATCTCACAGGGCGGGTGCCCAAATAAACGCAGTCTTCATTATACTGTTACTGCATCCGTCCTGTCTGGGAGAGCCAATCACACAGAAACGCTTCCAAGCAGGGTGAGGCGATGATGCTGTCTGTGGAGCTCAATTTATCGAAGGGGCTTCTCTTCGATGCCGGGCTGGAGTGCTGAGCCTGCACTCCTCGCTGGCCCTGGGGGTGGGCACAGGGGGAGTCGGGAGAGTCCCTTACACAAACATTTGCCGATGGTGCATTTGGGCTTGTCGATGGCTGTCGATACAGACAGGTTCTCTCTCTGCACGGCAGGATTTGGGGACTCACTGAGTTGTAAGCCGATGACTATGTGCTCAGCCCTGCCTGATTCCTCTGGATTCTAGTCCCTCCACTTTGGACTGACAGCCAGGCCCGGGGGCCCAGAGAGGCACGAATTAGTGACAGAGATGAGCACGCAGCAGTGCCCCCTCTGGGGGAGGCATGGGTCCTGTGAGGCCAAAGCCATGGAGGAGAGGACGATGACCCAGCAGGGAAGTACAAGGACAGAGGTGGAAAGCAGAGGATGCAGCAATCACTGATACCTGGGCAGTGGTGGGGAAAGGGAAGGCTTCCCGGAGGAAGTGTCATTTGAGCTGAGCCTTGAAGACTGGGTAGGCGCTTGCCAGGTTAAAAAAAAAAATTGAGAAGCAAGGCGTTCTCAGCAAAGGGAACAGGATGTGCAAAGAGGCCTGCGGGTTGCCAGGGAACAGCGCGCTCTACGAGGTGCAGTGGGAAGGATCGGGCTGGAAAGGCACCGGGGCGGCGAGCAAGAGGGGCTCCCTGAAGGGCTTCCACCCTGGCTGGGGCTCCAAGCACACCTGCGGTGGATGCAGTCTTGCGTGACCGAGACACTGCTCAGACGGTATGCGTGCTGCCCCAACAAGACCAGGGAGGCCCGCTGGGACACTCACAGCCCCACAAGAGCAATCCCCCAACACCAGCCTGATCTGGGAAGCGAGTGTGACTGGCTGGGACAGCAAATGATCCTGTCCTAGGTCCGGGCTCCCCCTCTGCAGACAAGTGGGGCAAAGGTGGACTTTGCAGCCAACACCCCCAGACTTTCCCCAGGTGACAGTTAGCCCCCAGCTGCCCCATGGGGACGGGGACAGTAAGGGGAGCAGCTCAGGTGCTGTAGTAACGTGGCTTGTCCAGGAAAGCACCGAGAACTGGGTCGTGCTGGGACTCCTGGGGGGACAGCGGCAACATGCCACCCGCGATGTCAGAGCACTGTGGGAGACGCTGCAGGCGGGCACTGAGCCCCTCCGCAAAGCCAGCCTCTCCAGCCCTCGCCACCTGCCCCTCCACCATGTGCCACGCTCAAGCCAACCCTGGGGTCCCTTTGCCCAGGCAGCTCTTTCCTGGGCACAAATGTCACCTCTGTGGGGAGGCCTTCCTGCACCACCTGCTCAAACAGCATGCGCAGCCTCTTCCACCTGGACTCACAGCCCCACTAGGTCACAGCCGCACCCCCAGCCTGAGGGCAGAGCAGGTGCTCACTGCTACTCTCCGGGGATGGACCAATCGGCGAGGCCACATGACACCACAAAGGTGTGTAAGAGGAGTTAAGTGCTGGCACCATCAGGGCCCTGTTGGGAAGTGGACAGTCCTTAAATCAGGTAACTGGGGAGAGTCTAATAAAGGGGGGGGCAGGGAAACCGGCACCAGTGGCCCCCTGGGCCAGCCAGTGGAACCTGGGCAGACAGCACTTGGAGAGGCCACGGGTCGTGAGCCCCCTGGGGGGGAGTGGCAGCTGGCCGGGGCAGCCCGGGAGGAAGGGAGGTGGGGCAATGAACACCCTGGCCCACTCTCCCTCTTTCCCCTTTCCTGTCAGGCCTCCCCATGACCTGACCAGAAGCCCAAAGGGCCTGGAGGCTCCTGATGTGCCCCTCCAGCCGCCTCCCGGCGCCCTGGCCCCGAGGCCCATGGGAGTCATCCCAGCAGCCCCACTGCTCTTACCGTGGAAGCGCTCGGCCGTCTTCCGCCGCAGGGCCTGCAAGGTCACCTCAGAGTCGGCCCACTCCAGGACCAGCCTCCGGCCGTACAAGTGGGTGCTGTGACACAGGGCGTTGAAGGCCCTCTGGAGAAGCAGGGGCGAGGGACAAAACACAGCGCATTAGCTAAGACCGACCACACCTTGGCCACTCCACTGTGCGCCCCCCCCACCCTCCATCTGCCAGCACCAGCACGGCAGACTCTGAGGCCAGCTTCCGGCCTGAGCAACACTCGCTGTCCGCGAGGTGGTGAGAGCCGCAGGGCACATCTTCTCAGTTCATGGGCTCTACCCCCAGGGAGGGAGCTGTGGGAGCAGCACAGTCAATATACCCACCACTGGGACCTGCTGTTGGGTGTGGGCCAGGCAGCAGCTTCTTCCCCACCACACAGCCTGGCAGGGGAGGTGAGGGGTGGGGCCAACCCCATGACCTGGCCCTTCCACCCAGCTGTTGGGGCAGCGCCTCCTGGGAAAGCTGAGCCCCGTCTGGCTGCCTCATGACAACCATGCAGGCCCCGGAGATTCCATCCCCCATGTCTCTCTGCTGCCCCCTGCCCAGCTGCCCCCTGCCTCCTCACTGGCCCTGGGCCACCAGCTTCTTCCCCAGTGGCCCGGGTCCTGCCGCAGGCTCTGCACACTGCTGTCTTCGCTCTCTCTCCCTGACCTCCCCACTGTGTCCGCCTCCCTCCCTCTGGTGTTTGTTTTCTGACTTTACTGAGGTGTAACTCCCACACCGCTGGAGGCGCCCATCTGAAGGGTGCCATTCAGCGGTCGTTAGCACACCCACAGCCACACAACCGCCAATTACCACAGTCCGTCTTAGAACATCCTCGTCATCACAACCGCCCCCCAACCCCCGGCCCCAGTGAGCACTGATCTGCTTCCTGTCCCTGCGATATGGCCCTTCTGGACAGTCATACGAATGGAATCACACGGAACTGGCGAGCCCCCTGCTAGACATCGCTCGGTCTTAAGCTACAGGGCAGTGGGCAGGGCTCTTCCTGAAACACTCCCCTGGTACAGAGGCTGCCACACTTTGTGGTCAGGGGCCTGGGCCCTGCAGGTCCTAGCTTCAAGACCTGGGCGGGTGAATGACTCTCCCGGGCCTCGGTCTCCTCATCTATAAAATGGGAACATCAAAGGTACTCCACCCCGAGAGGTCTACAGAAAATGAGAGACAACGTGGAAAGTGCCTAGAAGAGTGTGGGCACAAACGGTCAGCGCTCAGCAGATGCTAGTTCTCGTCACCGTGTTGCTGGTACAGACTTGGGACATTTGCGGTTCTTCTCTCTGCAGAGAGGCCAGGAGGCGCTGGGTTTGCGGAGGGCTGGCGCCCGGCGCCCCTCAGCCCTGGAGCCCGGCAGGAGCTGCCCCTCTTGCTCCTGGTGCACCTCGAGGAGCGGCAAGCAGGGGGCTCTGTGCTGGAACCAGCCTCATGCTGGCCCTCAGCTGCAGTGTGACTTAGCAGTCGCACTGTGTCCCCCAACAGAAGACACGCGGAAACCCTGACCCCTGGGACCTCAGGACGGGAGCTTGCTGGGAAACATGGTCTCTGCAGACAGAAGTTAGTCACGTTAAGGTGAGGACACGCCGGCCCAGAGTGGGCCTCCAACCCAATGACTGGTATCCTCATGAGAGACACAGAGACTGGAGTGCCACCTCTACACGTCTAGGAATGCCGGCTGTCGCCAGAAGCTAGGAGAGAGGCATGGAACAGATTCTCCCTGAGGAGGAACCACCCCTGCCAACACCTTGGTTTTGAACTTCTGGCCTCTGGAACTGTAGGCCAAGCCATCTGCTGTTTGAAGCCGCCCAGCCTGCGGAACCTGGCTACAGCAGCCTGGGGAAATTACACTGTCACCTGGGGCTGGCCACCTGCCCTGCCCCGCTGCCCTCACCTGGACAGCGGGGCTGACACGCTGGCCCTGGCGATGGCACACAGTAGCTGTTCAGGGACAGCTGAGTCTGCGAAGCACGAGTGGGAGGAGGGTGGCACACGCATCTTTTTAAATCAGCCATGTGGCCACACTGCAGAAAAGCTTTGTTCTCCCCTGTGCTTTTCGGAGAGGGGCCAGGTGCAGGGAAGTTTTTCTCTCCCTTTTTTTTCTTTCTAACTTTAATTTAAAAAAACTCTTTCTGACTGCCAGCAGAGCCTCTGCGGTTTTTTCCACGCGGATATAAAAATGCATCTGGACTCCGAGCCGAAATGGCCCATTCAGAGCTTTACAACACACTCGTTCTCAGCTGGCGAGGCAGGAGAACAGCCGGATCGGGGGAGCTGGGGTCTGAAGACGGGGGAGAGGCGGGTCGGGAGCCTGGCACTCCATCCCAGAGCCAGGGTCCCCGAGGAGCTGCGGTCCTGAGGGCACTCAGGCGGGGGCGGCCAAGAGGCTGTGTCTGGGGAAGCTAAGCCTGAACTCGGGCAAATAAAACATCAGAGCACGGGAGGGGCCCCCAAACAAGGCCTGACGGCAGCCATCACATCTCCGCCTCTCCCTTCCTCTTGGGGATGCGGTCTCCCTTCCCGCACCACACAGACCCTGGTGAGGTTCTCATTCACTGCAGGAGGGGGGGCTGGAAACCCCCTCTTGGCCTCCCTGACATAAAATCCCTCGTGAGTCCTCACCTCCTCCTAGGTCAGGGCTTTTCACTCAAAGCAGCGAGGAGGCACTGCCGGTAAGACAGGGAGCTCTGCACCTGAGCCGCTGGTTCAAATCCCTGCTCTGCCACATGAAAGCTCTGTGATCCTGGCCAAGCTGCCGAGCCTCTAGGAGCCTCAGTTTCGAGGTGGCAGCAAAGAACGGACGGAAGGATGCAGTGAACCAACACTGGCGACGCCGCCGGAACCACCTGAGTCTCACTGACACCGGCAGTTACAGTTGTGATGCCCCGCCACCCCCACTGTCACCCTGCAGAGTGGGAACGGGTGGCAGGACACAAAAGCCCTTTTGTACTTGAAGTTTCAGCACAGCGTGTGGCTCTCCAGAGACAGCAGGGTGACCTGTCCCAGTTGTGGTCCCCTCGGGTTAACAGGAAACCAGGTTGTGGCCCTGAGCACCCGCTTCCTCAGTGGGGAGAGGTGGTGGCCTCCAACTGTCGGGCAGCGAGCGCAGTGACTCAGGGCTAAAACTGACCTGTGTGGTCCCTGTGCCCGCACTCGACTCCACTGAGACCTGAGCCGCCTTCTCCCCCGAGTCTGACCTTGGCTCCAGGCATGGCGCGCCCCTGCTGAGAAAGCCTGGGGGCCTTGTGCATCTTGGGGGGCTCCGTGGTCAGCGCAGGGCTCGGTGTCCTGACACAGGAAGTGGATGGCTGCACGCCCCTGGCCCTTTCTGTCCCTCCAAATCCTGCCTGGTTTCCCCCCTTGCAGCCCAACAGCCTTTTCTTACCATGGCTCACGGATTTCCTGGGTTCCATGGAACTCTAAGCACACAACCTCCACCCATGCGTGAGGACGGAAGTTTCCCCCTACTTCCAAGGGAAAACTGGCGCTCTGGCCAGGGTCTGTGCCCAGGTCGATGTCCCTCCTCCTGTCTCTTCAGCCTCCATGCACTCTGTCTCTGGGCCTCCGGAGTTCCGCCCTAGCCTTGGAAGGGTGCCCCTCCTCCCTGCACACCTGCTTGCATGCCAGTCTCCTCGACTTGGCCATGAACCTGGAGGGAAGGCCTCTTACCCTTGCTACCAGAGCGTGCTCAGTCAGAATTTACAGAGCAAGCTGGAGTTCCCCTCACTGCGGGGCTCCTGACTGGGAGGGACCGTTAGGCTGGTCCTGGCTGCAGGTGGAGGTCCTGCCGAGCTTCCGTCACAGCCAAGATTCAGACCAGGAAGATGGCGGGGAGGGGAGCACGTCTCATCCCCGATGATGACACTGCCTTTTGCTTGGGACAAGACCAGACACACACACAGCCCTGGGCCTGACATAGGGAGAGAAGGACAGGAGACCAACACCCATGACCTTGGAGCCTCACGGGAAGGAAAACGGCACCTAGGACACGCCAAACCACCAAACCCTCAGCTGGGTCATGGCAGAAGCCTGAGACCCAGAACGGCGCTTTAAGGGCCCAGGCGCCCTGACCTCTGGGGCCACATCCTGTTACCACCTGCTGGCCCAGGGCTGGTTTTCCCGCTCCCCGCCCAGCCCCATTCCCTGCGCTCTTGGAGCTGACCCCATGGACCGTCAGCCAGTCCAGGGCACCCCGGCCCCTGGTTTCTCTTCAGGGCTAGCAAAGGGGAGATTGAATGGCAGGGGGCAGGGCATTCTTCCCCTGTTCCCTTCTAGGACTGTGGCTCTGGCCCACGGGCCCCGCCAAGCACCCCTTTAGCAGATGCCTGAGCGCACACACCTGACCAGGTGACAGCTCCCAATGTAACTGATTCCCCAGGGGCTCCCCTGTTGAGTCTAAGACCTACTGACCCTCCACAGATCTCTTCATCTGAACCGTCTCGGGGGAGGCTCTGCTTCCTGACCTGGATGGCTGCCCCCGTCTCTGCCTCCACCGGGGCAGGTGGACTTACGCCCGGACAGCGGGTCTCGTGCCCTGGCCCTGTGTGGAGGGTTGGGGGCTGACAAGGATGCTCCGAGTTGCCAGCTGGAGTCCAGAGCTGCTGCACTGCCTGGCTCCCTGGCGTGGGTGTCCCGAAATCATACCCCTCTGGTCTCCTGTGACCTGAGCCACCAGCTACGGGCACCAAGAGCGCTAGCCTCAGCTGCCTTCTCCACGTTCCCGGGAGGAAGTCTGTGAAGGCGGAGGGCGTGACAGCCGCGGGCTCGACTGTGACCAGGCCTGGCAGCCACCTTCCCAGCACTGGAAAGGCCCTGGATGGCTGCCAGTGCAGCCCGGGGCCTGACCTTTCTGCAGCTCTCCTGGCAGGCAGCCTCCTCCCCCCACCGGCAGCAAAGGCCCACGAGATGCCTCTGGCGGGACTCCGGTCCCCAGGGCCCTGGCCCCTGGCCCTGGGCAGAGCTGAGGACGGACTTCCTGCTTTTCAAAGGCCAGGGTGCCCTCTGGCCCTTCCTGCACTGTGTCGTGCAGAGTGGGAGGGCTGCCTCTGTCAGGAGGTGTCAACTCCACCTGGATGCGGACACCATCAACGTGTCCCAAGCCATCTGTGTCCCCGTTGCCTGGAGTAAGCGTGACCTGAGCTGACCGAGAATGACCACATGCGCCCAGGAGCACAGGGAGAGGGCAAAGGGAACCAGAACACCGCGCTGGGCTGGGGCTGTTGGGGGCTCCTTCTCTGCCGAAGGGGGCGAGACCCTGGGCCTGTGCCTCCTGGGCGGAGGGCCCACTGCGCGGGGCACTGCGTCATTCCCCTGTGGGGGATGTCCTGTGCCGAGGGACAGCTGCTTTTCATCCGTCCTCACACGCCCAGAGTGCTGTACACAGGCTCTTGGCAAGTCCTGCAGCGGCGTGTGGACCCACAGGGGGAGCTGGGAAGAGGCTGGTCCTGGGGCCAGTGCAGCTCTTTGCACAGTATTGGTGACTCTGACCGTGGCCCCCTCAGCACCTCCCCAAGTTACAGTCCCGGGGAGCTGAGGGCGACCTCCTAAGGCAAACACCCAGGGCCCTGTTCCAGGCTGTCGTGGCTAAGATCTTCCTGATAAACAGCTTTCCTTCCAGGCATCCATCCGCTCGCCTCAATCCAACTCAACTCTGCATCCCTGGAGGCCCTACCGCGAGCCAAAGACCAAAACAGGGGACATGAAGGGGACACACCACCTCTAATCTCTGGGAGATAAAAGAGCCACCAGGAGAAGAGGGCCAGTCCCAGGAAGTCAAGGATCAGAAGTGACATGGTACTGAGACAGCGTAGCCTGCTGATGGCCGTGGGCTCCACAGTGGGCCCCAGAGCGGGCTTGTTGCCTTTCCTGGGTACTCGTAGGATTGCCCGATAAACCCGAAGGGAAGGTATCTGAACCCCAGCCCTTCCCAGGGCTGCAGAGCCCTGTCTGCTGCACCCAACCTCACGGGGGCCGGGCAGGCCTCAGGGCAGGAGGGTGGCAGTAGGGTCTGTCTCGGCGCTGCTGACACTTGGTGATGAGTGACCTTCACCTTCTCCCGAGGAGGGTGGCTTGTCCGGATCTGGGTCCCTGCCCACAGATATGTCGGCCGAGCCTGAGTCTCTACCTTGAAATGCAAAGCTCAGGATTCAAACACCTTTTGTCTCCACCCCTGGGCTCTGATGACAGACACAAGGCGAAACACGGGCCTGAGCGCACACACCTGACCAGGAAGGTGGGGACCGGACCCCGAGTCCCGAAGGTGCTTCTGGGTAACGTGCTGGAAGACAAACAACAACTGATACCTGGGCTTTAGCCACAGCCCCTTCGATCTGCGGGGCCCAGAGCGCTCGGCGGCCTCCGCTTCCCTGGGCCTGCGCGAGGCCTCTACACACCGCGCTCCACTTCATCCTCACGAGAGCCGCAAGGGACAGCGTCATCCTTTCCCACGTGCGGATGAGTGACCTGGGGATTGGGGACACGAAGTCCCTCGCCCACGGTCACACTGCTGATTACTGCTCGGCCTTGTCCCTTCTGAACACGGGCTGTGCAGGGTCGACATGCCCCAGGAACTCCACCCCCCGACCCGGCAGATGACCCGCAGGACCCTGGCTGCCCCACAGGCCCCATGGGGTCTGCACTCTGGGCCTGCTCGCACTCAGCGAAGCACGTGTGTGTCGCACACTCACTGCTGCTGCCGAGGGTGACTGGCGTGGACGGTGCACCGCCACGGCCCAGCACAGCTGGTGCGGCTGTCTGGCTCACTCACTGCCACCTCTGCCCACCACACATCCTGTTTCAGGGGAACCTGCAAGGTGACGGCCATGGGCGCAGAGAGGCCTAACGGGAGCCCCTCCGAAATGCCTGGTGTCACCCCCAGCAGGCTGGGCCCGCCCCTGCCCCGGTGGCATGCAGGACTGAGACCCGAGAGAGGTGACACTGACTGGAGCGACCCGCAGTTAAAGCTGCGGCTGTTTACCGCAGTGAGGACGTCTCTGCCTGCCACCGCCGGCCGCCGTCACGTCTCCCTGCTGCCGGCTCCCCCCAAGTGTTTATTTAAGCCAACACATTGCTCTGCTAATTGGATAACATTCCATGTGAAAATAGACCTTTTAAAGCAACAGCAGCGGCGGCAAATAAAAACAGCTGCAACTGCAAAAGTACAAAGTGGCAGCGGGCTGGGGAGCAGTGAAAGGCGCACGCGTGGGGGAACGTGAACATCCTGGTGTCCGGCGGCGAGGCTGCTCTCTGTGCTCCTTCCCCCCTCCCCCATGGCCGCCGGTCTGGGTAAAGGAAGGAGGTGGCATCCCCAACAGCGGCCTCTCGGCCAATGGGGATGAGCACACCGGCTGGGGAAGCCGGTCGGGAGCCCCAGGCCACCTGCCCGGGGAGAGCACTGCTGCAGGGACGCCTGCTCCTCCTCTGGGGGCCAGACGACCTGCTTTCACCCTGCGCTTGCTCCCAAGAGATGTCGTCAGGAACGGCCTCTTGGTCTTCTTCCAACATGTCGCTGACGAGTCCTTTCCTTTGGGGTGCTTCCGGGGCTGGGTGAGGGTGAGGGTGCGCTGGAACGAGGAGGGCGCGGGCCCTCTGTGTCCGCGGACACAGGAGGGGAGGGAGGGAGGGAGGTGCTGAATATGTGGGCTCTGGAGTCTGATGACAGACAGTTCCCAGCCCCACCCAGCACTGAAGGCCCTGGGTGAGGGACTCCCTCCCTCTGAACTTCAGGTTCCATCTGTCGTCTGGCTCCCTACCTCCTATCTCCCAGACTTCCCGGAGGACTAAACGCTACACATGCAAGTCATGCTTCTGGAGTTGGTAGCTTTTACCAAGGCCGAGAGCTGCCCTTCCAGAAACATCGTCAGGGCCCAGGGGACCACGTGGCCAGCGCCGTGGACACTGTGGACAGCTGAGCACACAAGTGCGTGCGGGAGCTCTGTCTGGGAAGTCGTTCTATTCACCCGCAGGCAGTGCACGCAGCTCTGCAGGTCAGTGGAGAGCGCCAGATGCCCCACGCAGACAGTCACGTTCTCCGGACAGACGGGGAAGCAAGAAGAGCAAAGGGAGCTTCGCAGGAGGGAGGTGCCCCTGGGGTCCAGACTCCGGCCTCTGGCAGGACCGCTGCACCGGGACGCGTTCCAGGCCCTGATGTCCTGTCTGCCGCCATCTGTCTCTGCCCACCCTCACTGCTCCCCACCTCGTGGCAGGAGGTTCTTTGGAAAACACTGGATCGCCACACCTGGAGGTTTAGATGACACCGGCACTTCCAGGGGTGACAGTTACTGTCCGGAACGGTGCAGCTGGTAACATGTCCCAGGTTGGGAGACTGCCAGCTCATGGAGCTGGGTCCAGGGCAGACAGCTAGGTCCCACCCCCGGTGTGGCGTCCCCACTGCAGAGCCAGGCCGGGGCTGCCCTCCAGTTTATGGGGCTTGGTGGCTCAGACGGGGCTTAGCACACACTCCAAGAATCGGGGGGGTGGGGGTACTTCTGCAAACCTCCCGCCTGATTTGCAAAGGCTGCTGTGGGCTGGGACGAGACAGAGTGGGTGCGGCGCACGCGTCACACACAAAGCCGGTGCATTCGGCCATGGGAGCCTCTGGCTATTGTCATCAGTTGCCTGGTTACTCTGAGCTCGGCCATGGCAGCCTTCTTGGGGCCTTGTGCTGGAATTCTCTTTCCAGTTTTGGAGCGTGGGCTTCACCCCGAGTGATTTGACGGGGAACAGTCCTGGTGACGCTCGGGATGGAACACGGGGGCAACGGGCGCGGCCGGCAGACCTGCTCTGGAGGGCAGGAGCAAGCAGAGGACACCTGCCTGGGGCCCAGCCGAGGCGGTGGTGCCAGGGACCCACTGTGACAGAGTCCCTCTCTCCTCTGCCAGCTGGGGAAGTGAACTGGCGGAGGCCGGGAAATGGGCTTTGTGCCGGGAGCCCACGGCCCAGGTTCAAGCCCCGGCACAGGCGCTGCCAGAACCACAGCTTTACAGACTCCAGTCTCTGCACCCCTCCGTCTCTCCCTTCCTCCCACCGGGGCTTACAGCTCCAAGTTCAAGTGGGTGCGGCAGCCAAAAGAGTGACTTGTCTCTGCTCTTCACGGAGGGCATGGTGACGGGAAACCCGAGGGCACGGAGGTGAGAGGGGCAGGGTGCCACCGAGCCCTGGGAAGGTTTCTAAAGGGGGTCTCCTGCCTGGAGGGCTTCCAAAGAAGGAAGGCCGCCTAGGGACATGGCTCAGAGGCGCCTCTGCCAGCCCAGGGAGTCCCACGCTTTCCTTCTGCAAAGGTTTAAAAAAAAAAAAATCTTCGGAGGGTTTGTTCAACGTCTCCTTGCAGCATTGCTCACCCTCTTGTAACGCACGCCCACCCTCGAGCTAACTAGATACTTACAATATTCACAATTCTATTCACTGGTTGGCAGTGTGTGCGGCTCTGTGGGTCAGCGGAGAGCGCTAGATGCTCCACTCGGAAGACAATAAAGTTCTCCAGACAGACAGGGAGAAGCAAGGCAGCTTCTCTGGGAAGCAAAAAGAGCAAAGGGAGCTTCGCAGGAGAGAGGCGCCACTGGGGGTTCAGACTTGGAGGAGGGCTGGCTTGTTTGGTGGTGGCACAGAGAGGGGACTCGCACGAGGTGACAGGGAAGAGCCTTGCAGGGCTGCAGGGCCAGACACAGCTCCAAAGCCAGGCCGCTGCCCGTGGGAGGCAAAGGGCTATGGGGTGAGTCCTCATTGTCCTTGGTGGCCTTTCTCCTGGATCCCAGAGTCAAAGGTGGGGAAGGGTGGAGGGGGAGGGGCCACCTCAACAAATCACCAGAAGCTGTGTTGGGCTTCGGAAATAGCCTCGGCACCCTGGCCTTGGTGTGGAGCATGGGCCGTTCGGGCATCTGTGCTGCCCGTGCCCCCGAGACCCCCTTCCATTCTAACGATGCCCACATCCTGGCAGTGGGGTGCGCGACACTTCAAGGTGGGGAGCCAACGCCTGGTCTAAGCCTCTTGGCCCATGGGCCACGCCCATCCTGATGCCAGCCTTACTCTGGCGAGAGGCCGTGTGGGAGGCGGGCTCCTTCCCTGTCCAGATCAGCCCCGTTGTTGCCGTGGTCACCGTCCTCCTCCTCACAGCCACCAGGCAGAGCTCAGGGGGGCCCAGCGTACTTCTGAAAACATCACCTCATCTCAACCTCACAACCTGATGACAAAACCCCCGATACCATTTCATAGGGGCGGGTGAGGCATGTGGAAAACAGGTCGCCTGCTGAGATCACGCGGCAGGCAGGTGGCAGTACTGGGATCCAAACTCAGGCAGCGTGGCTCCAGAGCGCGTGCTCTGGCAGGCGGCCCCCACGCTGGCGCTACCTTCCTCTCTCCGTCCACAGGAGAAAGGCCGGCCAGCTCTGAAGGGACCTGGGCTGGTGGAAACAGTTCGCCCGTGTGCCAGGCCCGGTGCCCGGGTTTCCTGTGCACCACCTGCCTTTCCCCTGTGAGGGGGGACCCACTAGCATTCCTTTTTGACAGATGGGGAAACTGAGGCATGGGGCTAGGAAAGCTGAGCTGCTAGCAGTAACAGACGGCTCTCTGCACGGCTGTCCCCTGGTTCCCCTGAGCCAACGCCAGGGCCTGGTGCGTGCTGCCTCTGTCCCCGCCGCCACCACGGGAGAGAAAGAGGAGCAGACGTCTGGACACATGCGGCCACGTGCCAACAAAACAGGCACTTGAGCTCGAGACGCCGAGACAAAGGTGGCTGGCAAGGCCCCCTGGGGCCGAGGGGAGCCCTCTCTGCCTGTGTGTCCCCCCAGGACCCACAAAGGCCGCAGCCACGTCTCTGAGGTGTCACCTTCACCCCCCCGCCCCCGCCCCGCACTGGGCCTCTGGCAACGCCAACTTGCTACAGGCCAAGGTTCTTGGAGGCGGAGGGTTTTCCCACCGTTAGGGAGACCTGCACGCAGCTCTACTGTGTCCCCAAGAAAACACGAGGCCTAGAGGAAAGACGCCACCCGAGAGCACAGGCTCACTGAGGGCACCCACGATGACACACCACAGCGTCACAGCCACCTCCCCAAGGGGCTCTGCTCTGGTCTTCCAGGGCAGGGGCTGCGGATGAAGATGGGACCCGTCACCGTCTGCCCCGCACCTGCTGCCGGGCTGGGCGGGCACGCAGTCAGTTCCCACTGCGAGGATGAAGCCCCACACGCTCCCCAGCGCCCACATCCACAGGCTGCTTGTCTCCTGTATCTCCAAGGAGCCTGGGGGAGCTCTGTGCACAGCGGCCCCTGCCTGGGCTGCAGCCAGCTCCAGACAGAAGCCCCAGCCACCAGGAGGAGGGATGAAGGGAAAGACGTGTCCCCATGGGTCCCCACTCGGGGGCCTTGGATTCTCCATGTCAGAACTGTCCCTGGGTGCCCTCTGCACAGCTCCTCTGTGCTGCCCAGCCGGGTTGCGGGTCTCACGCCCTAGGGGCTTCCTGTCTGATCTGGGGAGGCCTGGGAAACCCCCTCGCTCCCCCACTGTGTATGTCAGGTCCCTGCATGTACGACGTGGGGAGTGGGAGGAGGACACAGACGGCCCCTTCCTCCAAACACAAAACCAGCGTCTTTCCTCCCAAGGCCAGGGGACAACAGACAGGAGGAAAGCCCTGAGCTCTGCTGCTTTTCCTACAAGAACCCAGAAAGGAGAGGAGAGTGGGTGGGGGGGGGGGGGGGGCCGCCTCCTCACCTTCGCGTCCTGCTTGGTGAGGAAGTCCACGAAGCCGAACCCTCTGTGCGAGCCGGTCCCGGCCATCTTCTTCGGCAAGCGGACGGTCTTCAGCTCCCCGAAGGTGCTAGGGACAAAGGCAAACACACGGGACTTTCAGAATGGGGCCTTGCAAAGGGGGTGGGGCCGATGCTCACAGCTCGGTCCTTCCTGTCAGGCGAGAGAAGCCCCGGCAGATGCACGTGCACACACGCGCACACCCGTGTCGGCTCCCGCCCGGCCAGCATGTACTCCGGGGCATAAGCGGCCTCCTTCTCCAGGCCCTGGCCACCACACTGGGCGGGATGCAGATGTTGACAGAGAATGCTGGTTCCTCTCTGACAGGCCGGCACACATGCCTACCCCCCGGCCCGAGGGGGTCCCCAGCCTTGCACAGGCACGGCCAGGCTGGGGAGGCGAGGGCTGCTGGTGTGCTGGCTGGCATGGGGGGGAGGGGTCTCCCCACAAAGCGGAGCTCTGCACTGAACAAGCCCAGCACTCGGGACCTGTCTTCAGCACAAGACGCCTGAATGACACAGCTCCTCCCTGTAGACGCCACCTCCCTCCCTCGGCACTTCCGTTCTCACAGCTGCTGCGCCTAAGTCAGGCGAAGCTCTGGAGAAGCTAATGGCTTGGCTCCCGGACAGGGGTCAAACAGGTACACGTGGCTGGGACCACCCCCGGGGCCCCTGCTCTCCTCCTGCATCAACCTCAGAGGATTTCCGGACAAAAGGATCAGGCCTCCCTTCTCTCTAGCCTCTCTCTCGCATGCCCCAGCCCCCTCCTAACGTCCATTTATCAAACACATACGTGCAAACTGCTACTGATAAATATTTAATGTGCCCGGCATCTGCGGAGAGTTATTATTTTATTTGAAAATCGACACACACTTGCGGGCGACTGGGCACACACACGGATGCACGATGGTCTAGGACACTTCGGGGCCAGAGAAGATTGGGTAAAAACCACAGTGAAGGCCGCTTGCTCTCGCTAAACGATGTAAGCTAAGTCCGAGGCGCTGACCCGCAGCCCTGCCCGCATGACCAGGCATCTGCTGGCCCAATTTCTGAAGTCAGGACAGTGTGTAAATGCGGCATTATGAGTCCTCAAAATGAGTCTGCACGTCTCCTCGGAGCTCTGCCCGGCAGCTCCGCTCCCCCCTCCCCGTGCCTCTCTGAGCAGGCGACAGAACCGAGCTGCTGCTGACAAGGCCAGCCTCCCAGGCAGGGGAGGGGCTGGAGGGGACGGGCAGTGGAGCCCTGTCAGTCTTCCTGGCCCAGGCGGAGGGCGTGGGTTGGGGCCCAGGAGCTGGGCAGGTGGGGACAGGCAGGAGGCATGTGACAGAGCTGAGGAGTCCAGGACACAAACCCTGCTTTCTTCTGCCACCTAAAGGCGGCCGCGCCCGGTGACAGGCATGCTGCCTCTCTTGCTCTGTGGAGCCCCTGCGCCTCTGCCAGGGCTGGCCCTGGGCCGGGCGGGCAGCGGATGGCTAAGGTCCCTCTCATGTGCCTTCAGATAAATGGTCCTTTGGCTCAGAGTTCTTCAGAGACACAGGGACTGCAGGGATGGTGCGTCCGAGGGCCTTGAGGACAGGTGTCTGCGAGCACTCAGACCAGGTGTGACAGGGCTGACAGGCACAGGGAGGCCGGGCAAGGCCTCCTGTGTGCCTGGGGCACGCGAGGCTCTGTGTGGGCACGGTCACAGAGAGCCTATGGCTGTGCTGGTCTCTCCACCTGCTGTCCACCCCAGCTCCAGGCTCCAGGCTCCAGGCTCTCTCTCGGGCCTTCGCTTCGCCACGGCTCGCCCTGAGCTGCCTGAGATGCTCTGCCGTCGGCTGGGCTGGATGCCCCACCAGCAGCCGGGCACTGTGGTGCGGACATCTGCGTAGCTGCCTGCCTTCCCCTGGGGCTGGAACTCAGCTCTGCCACAGTAAAAAAACACCCGCCTTGTTCATCACAAGGCCTGCAGCGAGGAGACTGGCGCCTGGCTCAGAGTGGACGCCTGGCAGTGTGTTTGAAATGAACCAACGAGCAAGCGGCAGCCCTAGAGGCAGCCACGGCCACTGTATATTAATTACACTCAGAGCGCCGTGCTGGGGATGACCAGTGGGAGCCGCAGGGATGTGAGACATCAGCTTTACCACACCCATTCTACAGATAAAGAAACTGAGGCTTGGGGAGGCGGCAGTTCTGCTAGTACGAGGCAGGGCCAGAATGTGACCTGCCCAAGACCCCAGGACAAGGGAGGCCGACTGAGTCCCAGGTCCTTCCACCTTGCTGTGTGCAGATCCCCGGCCTCTGCCCACAGGGGCTACGATCCTGTGCACTGACGGTCTCAATGGCCTCTGCCCCGACGTCTTCTTAGCCCTCTGTAATGTGTGGTGAGCCAGCCTGAGTGTCTGTGAACACGCGAAAGGGAGAGAGAGAGAGAGAGAGAGAGAGAGAGAGAGAGAGAGAGAGAGAGAGAGAGAGAGAAAGAACGAGAGAGGGAGAAGAGGGAGGGGAGAGAGCGACTGGGAGGTTAATCCCTCCCTCTCTGCAGCGCACGGCAAGCTGTGGACGCCTCGTGCATGGCAAGCAGCTGCGGGTCCGGAGAAAGGCGAGGGAAATAATTAAAAGGTGGAGAAAGAAGCTGATGAGGAGAGGCTGGAGGAGCCACGCTTACGTGGACTGGAGAAGTGGCATTTGAGAGCTCGGCAGCAGGAGCCGTGACAGAGGCCTGGACCCACGGGAGATCGTGGGCGGGGATCAGAGAGTGGGGATCCTGTCCCAGGCCAGGCAGCTGGGGGCCTGACGGGGGAGGGAGGTCACGGCCACTGTCTGGGGTCTCCAGGCAGGTCTCTGCAGGGCAAACATCACACTGCGTCCTGAGGCCCAAGAAGCTCCCCGTACCCCGTTATTCTCCAGGAGAGGAGGAAGGTGGTGGCGGCAAGCTCGTCTCCCCTTCTGTCTGAGAAGAGGGCAAGGGAGAGCTGGGGCCCGCGGAGCAGCTGGGAGGTGAGGGTTAGATCTCACAAGGAACTGCCCGACGCTGTGAATCCCTGAATTGAAGGGCTGGGACTTCCAGACGCCATCACTGCTGCCATCCCCCTGGGTACCAGTGCCCGGGTGCCCGGGATGGGCGGAGGCTTTTAAACATACCGCTTCCAGGGGCAATGACTGGGGCTAGTGGAGATGCTGCCTGTTTCACAGATGAGAAAACCAAGGGCCAGAGAGGCGATGCAACCTGTCCAGGCCCCACGGCCCGGGGCGCAAACCCAGACGGCGCTTCCCTACCGGCTCACGAACACGCCAGGCGAGTGGGGGCTGCCTTCCCTATACTACCGCGTGCGGTAATGTAAGGCTGATTGATACTGGTGATCTCAGAGAGAGAGCAAAGAGAATTAAAATGGGGGGAAAAAAGGGTTGGGGGGGGAAAAAATCGATGAAGTACCTTTAGCTCCTTGGAGATAAGCGATATATAAATACCAGCCATTATTAAGGTTCTTATCTGACAGCAAAGTCCACGGAGCCATTTTTAAGAGTGGCTTTGGAGGAAGTTGTGCGTGAACCCTCGTCTCCTGGGAGCAGGGGTTGCCACCTGGGTGAGGCCGGGCCGGGCGGAGGGGCCGCAGGGGGAGGCAAATCCCGGGGCACCGGCAGCTCCTCCCTGTGCCCAGACTCTGCCGCTGGGGGAAGGAGGCGCTGCGCTCCCCACTGTGTAGATAATAGAAACCACAAAATAGCAATTACTGTATCAGAAGCTGTGAATAAAAGGGATATACCGGGCCTTTAAACATGGCCCTCCTTCCCTCCCCCACCATGCTCACACTTCAGTAACGAACTCACACCTCACTTTTCCAATTATTTCATTCACCTCGGGTTCACCAATTACTCCCCCGCACTGCGGCCCGCCCCCTCCACCGCGCAAGCACCGACTGGTGGCGGGTTTGCGGGTTTTGGACGACCGACCGGCGTTTGTCGCCGAGTTTCTAATTTCCTTTGAGGTGAGTGTGGGTGCGAGCGGGCAGGGGAGGGCGCCGAGGTGTTGCACCAGGCGAGGCGATTGTGCCCGGCGTCATACACAAGTCTGGCCATGCAAATGGTGCTTGCCCACAGGCCCGAAGGCAGACCAGCCTGCACTCGGGGGCTTCTTCCCTCTGGATGTGCTGTGCACCCCACCCCCCACCCCCCCCCCCAGACCTGTCAAGGCTGGACGGTGACTGCTAAGGGTCTTTGGCTCAGCCACCAAACTAAAAGGGATGAGTATTCCTCTCTCCTAGGCCAAAATGATGGGACGAGAGAGAAGGGAGCGAGGAAGGTGAGGAGGAGACAGAGAACCTCCCGAGATGCTGACCTTGACGTTTTTATAGCTGCTCTGGTGCCTGTTTGGGGCTTAATGAGCAGGCTGGGAGGTGCCCCATCCCTCAAGCCCACACGCTGGCACCAAGTGGGGGTTGGCACACCCTGAGGAGCCACGGCCGTGCTGCTCCCAGGACACAAGTCCTTGTCGCGCTCTGGCTCGCATCAGGGGAAGCAGCAGAGTCCCAGCAGAAGGGCCGAGTCGCATGGGGAAGTGCGGAGCCCGACTGTGGTTTTTTCTGCCTGCGCTCAGGGCGTGGCTGAGGGAAACCAGAAATCAGCTCCCATCCGAGGCAGCACAAGATGAAGGGGCGGCTTTGTGGGTAAGAATAAACTGCAGGCTTCTTTCTGTTCCTTCTGGAGGGAGGAAGAAGAGCCAAGTCTCCTGGCACTGAAAAGCCTTTCAAACACACCACGATTTTCTAACTTGCACATCGCACGGCTTACAAAACTGAGGCTCGAAAGTCACGTGATTCCCCCAACACTCAGAGAGTGATCTGCCCAAGGTCTCGCAGGTGCTAATGAGTGACCTGGGCTCAGAGTGGCTGGTTTGTCCCTAAGCCTGTGCACTGTGCTGGGGGGTGGGAGGGGTGGTCAATGGTGGGCCAGACGCCACCCTTGCTCCCAGGGGACCCTGGCCTGGGAGAAGAGCTGGCGGGTGGGCATTGGCCCCTGCCTATCCCATAGACACAAGAGGACTTTGGGATAAACTAACTCCCTTATCTCCCCTGCATATGAGCTATAGCTGGGCGCTTCTGATTTCTTGCACTTCCCCACTCCTCCTGCACCCATTCTCAAGGTGGGTCCACCCATGAACCCATGGGCCCACGGAGTGGTACCCACTGGGCGAATGAGCCTGGCAGGTTGGCAGCACCTTTGCCCAGTGTCCCTCCTCACATCTCCCTTTCGCTGCCACGTGGCCTAGGGCCCCAGTTGAAGCAAGGCGGAGAGACTGGCAGGCCGATGGGAGGTCCGGAGACAAAACCAGGACTCTGCTGGTGATGGCGGACTCCTGCAGTGGGGGGTGCTGGCGCACAGGACCCACTGTCCAGACGTACCACCTCTGCAACGCGCACAGACAGGACTGGAAGCCTGGTAAGCAGGGAAGCCACCCCACAGAGCCCAGGCTCGGCTGGGTCCGCGTGGTTCGGCTACATCCGCGCCGTGCGGTTCGACCTGCAGGAGCTCTTTTGCCTCCCCTAGAAGGTCACACCAGTGAGCGTGTGTCAGCCCCACGTGGAGCCAATACCGAGCAAGGGACGATGGCTCCGGGAGCTGGTTAGTGGAGGCGCAGTTACGCATCCAGTCTCTTCCTCTTTTGTTCCCTCTCCGTCTTTTTACGGAATGCCTTTTAGGTGGAACTTTTCCAGTGACTCACTGCTCATTACAGCGATGGTCGGATGTGAAAAGGTTACCTTATCACCATCAGCGTATGCTCCCTCTTATTTTTGCCTCTTGAAGCCTGAAAAATGGCCTGGCTTCCAAGAAAGCGCGGGAAGAAGTATGGGGGCCAGCGTTTAGCGGGTCTCAATAGCCTTTCATGGGGTCCTCTGCAGGCGAGCGTGACCCTCTCGTTTTCTGGATGAGGGATCCCGGGGACGAGCAGTTCAATGCTGTCTCTGAATCAGCGCGTCTGGGCTCTCCCGAGAGGCTCCGGGGGAGGGTACGGGGCACTGGGAGATGAGAGCTCCTGTCTGAGTGGTTTCCAGGCTGAACCGGGGTGTGTGTGTGAGAGAGAGAGAGAGAGAGAGACAAGACAGACAGACGTGCCGGAGCCAGGTCAATAGAAGCACAGAAGGTACAGGATGCTGGCCCCCAAGTCAAACACCTCCGGGCAGACAGATGACGGAAGGGGGCCGAGAGAGCAGGGGCCAATGGCAGAAACCTCCAGCCCTGTGACCCCTGGACCAGGGGCGTCAGGGTCATCCCGGTCTGGCTCCGAGGCTGGGGGTGGGGTGGGGCCGGCCCAGGTGTAGGGCACCAGCACTCCATGTGAGTGAGTCTGCTCCAGGCTGAGGAGCTCGGCTCCAGGCTGAGGAGCTCGGCTCCAGCAGAGGGCGCAGGGGCCACGTAGCCCCAGCCTGGACGGCCAGTGGACATCGCCAGTGGACATCGGGGCCTGGGACGCTCACGCAGACCTTTCTTCTACAGCGGCCTGCAATTCAGAGTCTCCTGAGAAATGAGGTGTTTAAATACTGGTGCGAAGTCCAAGCAGTTAGCCACTGTGTCAACAAACCCAACAGATGAGCCTGTGTGGCGTCTCCACGCCGGACTTCCACTCTGACTCGGTCCTAAGGAATCGGAAGGACTGGTCTACTCCCAAAACGATGGGGTTTCCTTAGCTCCTCGTTACCCGAGATTGGTGCCTCTGCCCTTCCCCTCTGCTGCCTGTGTTCACATAAAATGTGGGATTCTAAGCAACCTGAGGACAGAGACGGGCTGGCCACTGTGGTTTGCTCCCCCACCCCCAGCAACTACTCCAGGTGTTCACACACCTGTGGCTGCACCTGCAGTGAACACACTGCCCCTCCCTTCTCCAGGGCCCAGACCGAGATCTGAGGCACAGGAGGAATGTCAGTGTGTGCTGTCCTCAGGGACCGTGGGTCATGCATTTGCCGGGCGTCCACGTCCTGCGCGAGTCCGTGAGCGGGCACAGATCCCCAGAGTGGGCCGGGCGCGCTCTGGCCTCCCTGGGGCGCACCTCTTTCTGGCTGATTATAAACCAGTGGTTTTCAATCCCCCCTCCCGCCCCAGTGAAAGATATCCTCAGTAAACAGTTTTGAACATTCCCCCCCACATTCGGGCAGCTGTGTGGACTGCTGTTTCATGGCATGTGCTCACCTCTAAGTATCTGTAAGTTAGAAAGTCTTAGGGGGTGAGAGAAAACACACGTAGACGTGGAGTTTCCATGTTTCCCCCTGTGCCCCCAGAGGCCCACCATGGAAGGCACACCCGGACCAGGCACGCCACCTCCTGCAGCCCTCAGCAGCCCCGCGAGGCGGGACGCGGGCGTCTGTTTCACAGGTGGAGAAGGCGAGGCGCGGGCTGCGGAAGGGACCTGCCCCAACCCCATGGCCAGCCCACGACGCCCCTCGGCCCTGTGCAGCTCTGCCCCTCCGTGCTCTCAGACACCGCTCCGCCCCGGCGGGGCCATGCCTACACGCAGCCGAAGGCGTGCAGAAGCAATGTGGGGCTGAACACCATCTGCTGGACCTGAGCGTGCTCCTCCGGCGGGAAACGTCATGCGAGTAGTTTTCAAAACCGACTTTAGAGGTCCCCTTTAAAGCCAGTACTTCTCAGACTTGCCCTGAGAGGTGGTGACAGGTATTCCGTACAAAAAGGCTTGCGGGATGGAATGAGCTTGGGAGACACCTGTTACACACAGCTCCCTGGCTGCAGACCTTGTCAGTGCCTCGAGATATCAGGGGCCTGGAGGGTCTACCTGGGAGAGTGAGAGAGAAGACTATTCCTGAAAGCCCTGGGGCCACTGAACCCCTCCTCCCCACAAACAAGAAAACCTACTAGCATCTCTTAGGACAGCGGTCCCCAGCCTTTTTGGCACCAGGGACTGATTTCGTGGAAGGTAATTTTTCCACGGCTTGGTCAGGGGGGCGGGGGAGACAGGAGGCGGAGCTCAAGCAGTAATGCAACCAAGGCTTCTCTCCCTCACCCTGCTGGTTCCAGTATGTGGCCTGGGGTGGGGGACCCCTGTCTTAGGACACTGGTCCTCCATGGAACACAGTTGGGGAATACAGTTTGGTAAATAAAAAAGACCCAAGGCTGTCATCATGGAAGGTCAAGCGCACAGCAAGGAGAAGGGCCTTCGCCTTTAACACTCCAGGGAAACCTCTAATTCTCCAGGGACCACGCAGTGGGGACTTGCTGCAGAACAAGTCTAGTTTCGATGCTGAGGGGCCAAAGTCTCAGCATCGCTGAAAGAGCCTAAGTTTGGAGCCAGACCTGGCTTCAGACCCCAGCCCTGCACCCCATCACCTTCCTGAGGCTGTTCTGTCATCTGTAAAATGGACACAACCGCTCCCCTGCCACATCCGTACAAGGCTGCTGACTGCCTGGCCCTGGCGATGACCAGGAGCAGGGGCATGGAGGTGCTGCTGATGCCGCGCCCACTACAAGGACCTGTGTGGGTGCAGAGCCTGTGGCGCCCTCAAGCCCTCACGCTGTTTCTGGTGGAAGCCGAGAAGGAGTGGGCTGGGCTAGCGGTCCCCTTCGGGGGCCCTGGGCCCAATGTGACTTTGTGATTCGCGGACCCCTGACAAGAGACGCAGTTCTCCATCCTACCCTCGCCTCCTGCTAGTTTTACATGAGAGTTAGAAGGGAGTGTCCTCGGGGAGGCGTCTCTCAGCCAGGCCCAGGCACTGAGCTCTGTCCTCAGTCGAGCAGGCCCCTGGCACAGCTCCTTTCAGAGAGACGCAGCCTCTGGCCGGGGCGGGCGTGCCGGGCAGTTCCCCGCCCCTGCTGGAGCCAGTTAATGGCATACCCAGCACAGCGCCCCTCACGCTCACCCCCTCCGGTGTTCAGCTGCTTCAAGCACAGCTAACCCCATCCCAAGAAAACAAAGTGGGTGATTTAGGCTAAGAAAATCGTTCCGAGAATGTGGCTGGCCAGAGGTGGACATTCAAAACCAATTTAACACCCTTTGGTGCTGTTTTCCTCAGTACAGGGAGTATTTGAGAGGAGAAAAGAAAAAATTAAAAGGAAAAAAAAATGGCCTCTTTCTCATTCACTTAAATCTGGTAAAATTATTAATGTGCCACATATCTGGCCTATTGCTGTTATCTCTGCTGGGACTTCAGAAAACAGGGAAGACCGCGGAGAAGACCTGGGGCGTCGGCAGCTGTGGTCAGACTTGCTCGCACTCGATGGCTTCTGCTTCGCCCACGTCTGCTGCCTTGCTGAGAGGGGCCGCTAGAGGTGAACTCCTGCCCCACCCCCCAACCACCACACCCAGGAACCCAACAATGGGCCAGAGCGCCTGTCCCTGGAGTCCCTGTGAGGCGGGAGAAGGTGGGGTGAGCCCCCGGGCAAAACAGAGTGGGCAGCTGGACACTCCTTCTCAGGGTGGGCCACCGTGAGGAGGAGGACACCCTTTGCCACTGGCCCAGGGCACCCCATGCCAGGTCACAGCCAGGCCTCCCGAGAAGGCTGAATGAAGGGTGGCTGCCCGCGCCCCGGCCCCGCCTCTGGGCCACACAGAGACCTGTCACTGTCATTTCTTTTGGACCGATTTCAATTCTCGGAACCTGAACGAGGACCGCACACCACAAACCTGGACCACCTCCGCTTGATTCCCACCAGCCCCTCACTGCTCTCCGACGAGTCAGGCCTGTCCCGACTCCCACCAGTCTTCCTGCGACCTAGGCCCTCCTCACCAGGGACTGCAGGGGGCAGCTGATTGGAAGGACGATGGGAAGAGAAGCGTGGTCTCGCAAACACGGAAAGAACTTCTGCTGAGCTTGTGGGGTCTGGGGGGGGGGACTTTCAGGGACACGTGGAGATAGGGAGAAAGTTCCAGTCAGGGGGCATTAGGAAACTCCGCGGGGATGGCCGCCCCAGTGAGAGTGCAGAGCAGCAGCCCACGACCACCACCACCACCTCCGCTCACTGACCAGGGGGGCGCATCCTGGAGACTCGAGATGGACCACATGGGGCTCACAGCTCTGGGTGCACCAGTGTGGACGCTACACTCCGACCTCTGGGCCCACGTCTTCTGCCCTGTCTGGAGAGGTGCAAGCGAGCTCCTTAGCACCAGACAAGCCTGTGTGGTGTCCCGATGGCATTCTCTCTAGGGACGGGTGAGACGGTGGTAGGAACCCTCCGGGGAGCACAAATGGGATGGGAGCCTGTGCCAGCCCTGAGGGACCGAGGCGGAGACTTGGGGACCGGGGGGCTCGGAGCAAAGCAATTACATGGTGCCAACATCAAGTGGGCCCTGTGGCCCCCTGTAAACAGACCTTAACCACGAGGCCGGAACCACACACTCGGCTCCTGCCTGTCACCTGTGGGAAAGCCCTTGACCCCACCCCCTTGGCCACTCAGGGGCCACTTGCTTTTCCTTCACCAACTTGCTATCTAGGTTCTCATTCCAGAACAGCTGAGAAGGGCCAGGGTTAACAGTGGCAGGTCCCTAAAAGGCCTTGAGGAGTGATGACCGATGGCCCCAGTGAGACCAGGGCACGCACACTCTGCCTGGAAAGGGTCAGACAGTGAACACTTGTGCCTTTGCGACCACTCAGCCCTGTCACTTTTGCAAGGAAGCTGCCCCTTCTGCAAGGAAGACAACATGTAAATGATGGGCGGGGCTTCTTGCCAATGTAACTTGGTAAAAACGGGCTGGCATGCGAGCCTTCGCTTGCCGACCTCTGTGTGAGCCCCCAAAACCTCCACGTGGGCCGACCGGCGCCCCAGACACAGCCTGGGCTCCGCATCCTCACACGGGTTGGGGAAAGGCACCCGGCGCAGGCAACGCTGGCGGAGACGACCGGCACCCAGAGGCAGGGGGGGTGGTCCCTCCCAGGGACGCCCTCATTCCTCAGCGGTGGGGGCAACGACAGGCATCCAGCAGCGACAGGCTGAGTTACTGTGTTTTTGCACCGAGTGGTGAGTGCCAGGTGCCCCCGAGCCAAGAACCATACATCCTGCCACCAACCGAGGGACCCTCGCAGCACGAGGCAACAATAAGGACCACAGCCCCAGCTGTTACCCGCTACGCGGTGAGACAGGGAGAGAACGCAGGCAGGAAGGGCGCCACCTCAGAGGTGTTGCTACCCAGCCTGCCCGCCTGCAAAGAGCTTGTGTTTGCTGTTACCAGCTTCCCCCTCTTCCTTGCTGTCAGACTTCCCACGCTAGTCTCCCCGCTGGACTCCCGGGTGCTCAGCACCCTGGACAGCACCCGCGGTGTCTGGCAGGCTCCTCAGCGTGTTTCCCTCATTGCTGTTTCGGGGCACCCTCACGACCCAAAAGTCCTCAATGCCAGAAACAAGAAACGGAGCCGGGAGGGGCTGGTGTTTGCTGAGCGCCCGTCCTGTGCCCCCGGAGCAGGGCAACCCCAGGGCGGCAGCATCCCAGGACACGGGACCCCCCAGGGGTGGCCTGTTGGGCTCGCAGGGCCTCCAGCCAGGGCTGTCCAACTGCGAGTCCGCAGCCCTCCTACTCCACTGTGCTACGCCCGCTCTGGGCCAAGGAGCCCAATTCTGCCCTTGACCGCAGTCCTCATTTTCTCGCCAGAGCCTGAGGAGCTGATGACAGATCTGCAGGGCAGCTCTGAACTTGGCATTCCAGAGGCTTCTGAGCCCTGCCCCTGGGAGGGGCGCCCCAGACCGCCCCCAGCATCAGGCAGCCCACGAGGAAAGCCAGTAGCAGTGATGTCAGGGTGACAGCTGAGCCACCCCTGCAGAAGGCGCGAGACGCGAACCCACAGCACGAGCCTTCGCTGGAAGGCCCCAGAGGCCATTCCAGGGGCAGGCGGGAGACGGGCGCTGATGCATGCTGCTGAGGCTGCCAGCACGGGGGGTGGAGGGGGGAGGCACCAGGCTGGGACAGATACTGTTTTTAAAAGCCTGGGAAGGAAAACAACAATAAAACAACTGGAGCTCAGGATGGCTGGTGAGTTTGAAGATGCAGTGGGAGGTAGAAATGGATTTGTGAGGAGGACCATTTGTTTGGGGCCAAATAAACCAATACAGAACACGACTCATGGCAGGAGGGGAGGAGGAAGTCCAGGGTCGGCTGGTGTGACTCGGGCCGTGGGTGGACAGGGAGACATGGGCTCTGGATGGGGGAGGAAGGGGTCCCTGTGAGTGGTGTGGCTGTGAGAGCCTGCGGGTCCTGCCGTGGGGGATCTGGGTGCGTGTAGGTGGGGAGGGCCCTTTCCATGATGGCATGCCCAGAGCGGACCTGGGGTGTGGGGAAACCAAGGTGCCCCAGGCGGAGGCGAAGAGAATAGGAGAGGAATGAGCCATCGGGAGGGAAAGGGGCCCCTCTGCAAGAGCTGTTTACCTCACCAGTGAGTTAGAGAGCAGCGTCGGCCAAGTTTGCGAGGAGGGAAAGTGCACCGCCACACCCCGGGTGATGCACACGGGCCTGGCCGTGCTTTACCTCCCGCTCCCTCTCGGTGCGCGGGAGAGGGGCTGTTTGTGCGAATCTTGCTGTGCCTCCCCATCCTCTCTCCCCGGCCCCCCTAACTCCTCCGCTCCATGCAGAAGAGGAGGACAACGAGGACCGTGGCCACAGCCTTTTCCGAGGCAGCACGCCTGGGTGACCTGCGCCTCGGGGTGGGAGATAATTAAAGCCTGACTGGATTTCTCTGGCAGCACTCACGCCCTCAGAGGAAGAAGAGAAACCGCATCTGGATCAGCCAGGGTGTTTCCCACCCCCTGGTGGGGAGCTGCTCCCCACCAGCAAGGGCGAGTTAGCGCCCACGTTCGGCGTCCCCTCAGACCGGGAGGGACCGGACGTCTGGGGGCGCCACTGGAGCAGGGGTCTGAGCATGCAGTGGGGTCAGGCAGCTCCTCTGCTCTGGGCCTCGGCTTGCTCATCTGACGAAAGGGGACAACAGGTTCAAGTTGAGATGAGGATTCAGCGACATGGTGTCTCTGAAGCAATGGGAACGAGGGAGGAAGCAGATGACGGGATGCGGGAGGGAGGCGACTAAGGCAGGTAGGAGAAGCCCTCCCTAGGGAGCACCCTGCTATTTGTGTTCTCGCCTGTCCTTAGGGCCCAGGGCCCCCATTACAGACGCAGGGGAGGTGCTGCCCCTGCCATGGGCTGTCCCTGAGGCCAGGGAGGTGCTGTCTCAGCCTCTCCCACTTGGGTGTGGTTTGCACGCTGGCATTCTGGGGGGACTTCACTTGAAACGAGGTTTCCCTTGTGGGGAGACATCCCCTCGGCTACACCAGTGAGCATCAGCGTGTTCCAGAAACACTCACTGAAGGTGTGTGGGGGTGGGTCAGTCTCCCCTGCAGGCAGGCAGAGCAGGCAGAGCCCCGAGACCAGATGTGGCCAGCGAAGAGAGAGCAGAAGCCTGGGTGTGGTGTCCAGCTCCCTCTTCCCTGCCGAGGGGAAGCCTGAGACTCCGTCTGGGCCCTGAGAGAGAGAAGGAGAGGAGCAGAGCCCGGACATGCGCACAGGTGGGGTGGCGTTTGGCTACCGAGGCCCAGGGCTTGGTTGTGGCTGCAGCACGCGGAGGCCATCCTGACTAGTGCAGGCCCTTAGCCCTGGACGGTGCTTCCCATTTGAAGTGATGAGAAAAGGCGCTGGTTCTTTCAGACCAGGGGTTGACAAGCCATGGCCCCTGGGCCAGACCCGGCCCCTACCCGACTGGGGGAATATAGTCTAACTGGAGCGCCACTAGGCCCCGGGCTTACGAACCATCTATGGCAGCCACCTGGGCACCTGGCGGCTGTCCGGTCGATACACAACATTCGCCATCACAACTCTGCCCACAAGTCTGACGAGCCCAGTTCTTGACCCATCTCACCCCCCACCACCCCCACGCCGAGGCATCCCAGGGCCCTGGGGCCGCCTCCCGCACCGCTGCGTGCTACTCTACTCACGCTGCCCTGATGAGCAGGGGTCTTTGCCTCCACGCCCCCGAGGTACGTGTTTTCCTTAATCAGGTACTCATTAGACCAAGGGGCACTTGCTAGAGGCCATGAGAAAACCCAAGTCAACTGGTAATTAGGGAGGTTTGCAGAGACAGTCCTTACGCCTCTCCACCTCACCTCCCGACCTGTCGTCTACCCGAGGGGCCTAATGAGGGACCATGCCGGGGGAGCCCACCATTGAGAAGGCTGAGCCTGGCACCCACGGTGGCCCCGGCCCAGGGGGAGGAAAGCCCGCCTCCTCGCCCTGCCATGGAGCAACAAGACGCGGTGCTGAGGGAACAGGGAGCTGCCCTCACCCTCACCCAACAGACACGCTGCGGCACGGACCCGAGACGGGAGGCAGGCAGTCTGAGGTCGCCAACGGGTCTCCACATAAGAAAACTGCTCCCCAAACGAGATCCTCACCGAGGTATGTGAGTGGAAGGAAAAGAAAAAGGCAGCGGGGGGGGGGCGGGGGTAGATATGACCGCCGACAACAGTTTTCCTGGAGTGAAGCATGAGAAACTGGCCGCAGGGGCTGCGGTGGGAGCGGACAGGGGCCAGACCTCGCACCCCCCTTCCCACCCGTCTCCCCTCAGGCCCAGATTTTGCTGCAGCTGGGCTGAGGCTGTGGTGGCCAACCTCGTGACCGCTCCCATGCCCTCCTCCCTGCCAGGCCCCCACCCCCAGCCTGGACTCTAGGTCACAGCCACGCCGATTCAGGGCTGGAGCGCACCCTGCCCGCCTTGCCTCTGCGAGGCTAGATCTTTCTCACCATGAGTCTCAGGTCACAGACCCCTCCTCAGGGAAGCCTCCCCCGCCCATCAGCCTGTCAGCCCAGGGCAAGTTAGCACGGTGTGTGCCACTCTCCAGCGCTACCCATCCACTGTCCGTCTTCCTGCCTGAGCACACCATCCTCACAGGCAGGGCAGGGGCGTCGCTGGTCTTGGCCACCCCTGCACCCCCAGGGCCCCACCATGCACTTGCTAACTCAGGAAATAAACGGACAAAGGGAAGAATTCAGTCTGTAGAAAGGAAGGGGTCCTCTCTGCCCCCGCCCCACCTCCTGGAAGCAAGCCGTCACCAAACTTCCCTGAGTTCTGGGCCTGTCACCATGAGCACCGACACCACACGCTAAGAGCCCCCACCCCCGATTTGCTTCCCCACACGCACCAGGCTTGTCCCAGTGGGGCGCCGCAGTAACGGCTGTGGGACAGAGGTGCACGCCCTGTCCTGCATCCCCCACCTGGCCCGGTAACGACTTTCCCGACCAAGTTTCTCGGCAGCTGAGGCTGCAGAAGAAAGTGAGGCCGCAGCGACGGCCGCGGTTGCCATGATTCCGCCGCTGTGGTGGCGAACCTCAGAGTGCTGGCCCCCTGGGAATAACTTAACCATCTGTCATGGGAAGGGAGGAAGAGGGACCAGTGTCGTGTGGCTGGATGTCCCCACCTCCAAAACCAATCTCAGTTTCCGTGGCCAGGGCAGGCCCCCAGATGCAGACATGGAAGAGAGAGAACTTTTTTTTTTTTTTTTAAGCCGGGACCCAGGTGGGAATGCCTTAAATATCTACTTTTGTGGGAGGGAAACAAGTGAATCGGAACCACCGCAGGGATTTCCACTCCAGACCGAGTCTCTCTCTGGCCGCCAGTTACGTTCCTTTTACATCCAGAGCTTGGAGTGTCTTCCTTGAAAGCAACCGCTCGTCAGAGCCTTTGACTGGCTCCCCCTCCTCCAGGGAGGAAGATGAAGCCAGGAACAGAGGGCCAGTGACGCCTTCTCTGCAGCTGGGGCCGCGGGTGTAGACAAGACAGAGCCCCCCTGTTCCGGCCCCGTGACTGCTGGTCTCCCTCACTTGAGAGGTTTCTTCCACTGGCGGGAGAAGCCCCTTCGTGCTACCGACACCTGTGGCTCTCAAAGCGGTGGGGACGGGACTGTCCCTTTAGGAGGCCCAACTACTCTGGTGGGTGGAAGGACAGGAGGTGTGCACACCCCCTTGCCCCTGGGGGCGCATCCACAGACTTCCCGTTCCCGACTGTGCACCTGGCCATCACTCAGGCTGCTGAAGCCCGACCCTCTCAGGCCAGAACTTCTGCCCCCGAACCTCTCAGGCCACCACCAGCAGGGCAGAGCCCTGGTGGCCTCTGTCCTCCAGGAGTGTGGCTGGGATCCATCTCCTCCTGTCTGGGGAGAAATCGCTCTGGAAGCTGGGGTGACGAGCCAGTGAACGGAGATAGTATGGGAGGAGGCTGGGGCCTCCTGGCTCGGGGTGAACAGAAAACCGCCATCCTCTTGGAACGGGCAGATGGACAGGCCACCTGTAGCGGGCACTGTTCCCTCTGCTCTCTCCAGCTGTTTAGAGACCTCGGAAACCTGGCCTGTGTGTCCCTGTGACCTTGAGCAAGTCACCGACCCCACGAGTGAACTGGCCTCAACAGCCAGTCCCCTCCACTGGGGTAGCTCCCTGACAGTCCCCATGGGCAGGCACCCCCAGCCCTGCTGCCCCACTGGGGACATTCCGAGCCACCGCGCCGATTCCAGGGGTGCAGGTTCAGGACCTGGTGCTTACTCCAGGCCTGCACCCCCAGGCGGTCGCGTGCCACACTAAAGCCCCCACTTCTTCCCAGGAGCGGGTGGTGGGTGGCAAAGTCCTGGGGATGCCTGGAGAAAAGTGGTGAGTCTCAGCATTTTGGGGGAAAAGGCAAAAGAGAAGGAGTAACAAAGAAATATAATTTTGAGGAACAGAAAATGCGGAAGAAGCAGGCCATTCTCCCAAAGAACATTCTTGCCCAGAAGGTGCTGTGGTGCCCTGGCTGGTGTGGCTCAGCTGTCCAGTTGCAGGTCCGATCGCTGGTTGTGGTGCGTGCCGGGAACTACAGCCAAGCTGGCCTGCGACCGCCACTTGTTCGGCACAGCCCGCGAGCTGAGAATGGTTTCCCCGTTTGTACGTGGTTGTAAGGAGAAAATCAAGAGTAACAGTTCATGACACGAGAACCATGGGACACCCCCACTTCAGTGCCCACAGTGAAGCTGTGCTGAGCCAGCCGTGTCCACGCGCGTACCTTCTGCGGACGGCTGCGTTCCAAGTACGGGGCGCAGTGGACCACGGGGACAGAGACCGTCCGACCCCGGAGCTGAAAGCATCTGCTGCCTGGCTCTCTGTGGACACAGCCTGCCGACCTCCCATCCAGGAGAGTGACCGCAGCCTTGTCTGCCGCGGGCCTGCATCAGCGGGGCGGGGGCAGTTTTAAAAAATGCCAGCACCCGGAGGTTCCGATTTCACTGGGCTAAGGCCCAGGATTCCTTACGTTGTGAAAGGCAACCTGGAGGTGCAGCCGGGCCTATGGTCAGGGCCCTTAACCTGCTGCTGTCATCCGTCACCAAGCTGGGAAGACAGAGGTGGGCACAGAATGCCCCTCCATTAAGATTCTGAGTCGGGGCCTTTGGAATACTCGAGGCTTCAGAAGCATTCCCTTGGAAAGGCCCTTCCATCCTCACAGTTTCACGCCACCACGCAGCACGGTCCTGAAGAACCAACATTGCATCCCTCGAGGGGCACTTGGTACTGCTCTGCGACCCCTCTGCATTTCAGGATGAAGCTAGTCTGCCTTTGAACCTGATCTTCTGCATCCAAATTCTGGTGGCTGACGGCGCCGGGTCACGAGGAGTGGTCTTCACTATTCATGTGGTTTCCGATTCCTGGCAGGTACAATAATTACTGCAATGTCCTTACATTTGTACTGTTTTTTCAAAGCCCCTTCACGAGCATTCTCTCAAGATTTGCGAGAAAAGGAGACGAGGTGGGAGGATGGGGCCCGAGTCTACCCACTCACCAGCTGAGGGTCTGGGGCTGTGCGAGGGCCGGCCGGGAGCAGAGGGGCTAGGGCTGGGGCCTCTGGCAGATCCGGGTTTCAACCCCATCCCCCCTGCTTCTGGGCTGCAGGCAAGGGAGGTCGCCTGAGTTTCTCTTCCCTCCCTTTTCTCTGAAACGGAGGTAAAAACACCGTCCTCCTGGGACTGCTGTGGAGACTGGAATAAAAGGGAGGGGTGAGAACTGGGCCTGGCACGGAGCTCAGGGGCGTCTCTAAAAACAAGCTAAGGGCCTCTGGGAATCCGTGGGGGCCCCTGTGGCTGTCGCAGTGATGGGAAGCGCTGCTGGCTTTTTCTGGGTGGCAGCCACTCCTGTGAAAGGGACAGCCCTGCATGCCAACAGCACCCCCACTCGGAAACACTGGGACACTCCCAGGTCCGGTATTGTCTTCTCTGGAAACGAGGTCCCTTCCCTTGTGAGAGTCCGGGGTTTCTCGGCCACGGCACTCCTGACATCTTGGGGGGAACTTCTTTGTTTGGGGGCTGAGCTGCGCCTTGCCGGGTGCTTAGCAGCACCCAGCCCGTGCCCACTGGAAGCCAGGGGCTCTCCCTGTGTCCCGACAACCCTAAGTGACTGCACGCACTGCCAAAGGTCTCAACGGGCAAAAGCTGGACACTCCAAGGATATGGCTTTTGCTCAGCTCTCTGGTGCCAGCAGGCATGGAGAACCCATGGGCGCGCAGTGGGCGCACACCTCCAACTCCCAGGGTGACCTCGGTCCCAGGTGTGATGACGGCAGCTGGAACTCAAAGCGAGAGACCCCGTTGTGCGAGTCTGAGTGGGTGTGGGAGGTTGGGGGAGGAAACAGGAGTGACGCACCGTCTCCCGTGCGTGGCCCACAAAGGTTACACTCGCCAGCAGTCGCTATGCGTCTGAGGCTGCCCCCAAGGGTCCTCAATTTAAGGCAGAAGTGTGCTCGCTTCCCAATCGCAAAACGTCTGCTTTCTGGTGTCGCTAACGTTTTTTTTCATATTTAAAAATAAATAAATAAAAAGGAGAGAAAAGAATGAATTTTAAACTGCTTGGGTAAAAGGCAGTGAACATGAAGCATTACTTATTCCCCTGCCTCAACGCACCGCGCTGGGAAAGAACACGTGGGACGATTTACGTCACGGAGAGAGGAGACTCTTCGAGGAAGAAGGGCAAACCCGCGCACCCCTGCACTTCAGCATGTGGTCACCTCACTAATCTGGCGAATGAACTCAGACAAGGCTGAGTGGCTGTTTGGACAGATCCTCAGCCCCCACCCCACCCTTGCTGCCCAAACCCTAAATAAAATAAATAAAACACAAGGCACAGCCTGAGTCTTTTACAGTTGGTTTCTCTAGCGAGAGTCACAGAACCGCTAATGCTGAGGGGCTGCGGGGCTCAGCCAGGCCGGCTCTGGGCCTGGAGTGGCCGGGCGTGTCCCTGCCTCTGCTCTCATCTGCTTGTCCTCCCTGGGCTCCCCTCCTGGCCTCCCTGCTCCCTGCTTGTGGCGGGGGCGGGTGGGCTTGGTTATTACTCAGCACACTGCCACAGGAGTCTTCAGCCGATCAGAGGCGATGGCAGCGCCTGCACCTTGCTGACAGCTGCTGTCAGAACACTCTCTCGACCGGCGGCTCGATAATAACTCGAAAATGAGACACAAATGAGGGACTCTTCGTGCGTGGGGCTGTGCCGCCACTCTCCCCCACCCCACCGGCTTCCAAGCGTGGCAGGGAAGGCTCGGGGATGCTAGAATGGAGACAAGCTCTGGCCACTTCAGACAGATGGGTTAAAAAAACCAGCGGAACCAGCTAGCCGAGGAAGACTGTCCCCACTCCACCCCCTTCCCAGGGGTCCCCCAGGACTTCGGAGCGGGTGGGAAATCCCTCCCGGAAGCGATGCTGCGCACTCCTGCGGGCTGCACTGGGGTGTGCGGATGGAGTCTCTGAGTGGCAACAACCCGTGGGGTGTTTTCTGTGCACCAACCTGAGGAGGCTGCGGCCAAGAAAGAGAAGGAACCGTGGGCTCCATCCTGGAGACATCGCAAGGGTCCCTGGGCCCCTCCCACAGACCACAGCGGGGCTGCTGGGCTGTCTTTCTGTTTTTATTCATCAAACCAACTCTCTTCCTAAAACTGGGGCTGTTTCTCCCACGGGGAAGTCAACATTCGCACAACTTGTTTAGAAAAGCACAAACAAGCCTCAGGGAATACAGAGTGTGTGGTCAGCACTTCCCCAGCTTTCCCGGGAGGGAGGGGGCTTTGCGCTGCGTGAGGAGGCAAGCAGACCTGGGACTTCCTTCTCATTGGCCGGGGTGCGTGCTTGCCTGGGGACTCTCTCTGCCTGTCAAGGCAGGGTCTCTAGCTGTCCAGGTGGGGCGGGGGGGGGGGGGGGGGGGAGGGTGGACAGGGGCTGTGACATTCATTTACTTGAGGCTACAGGACATCTGTGAAAATTCCTTCCTCACCTAGGAGGTTCAGAGGCCCTTAAAAATGCACTGAATTTTTCTTTGACTGTTCTGGATGGCGCTCAGCTGTATTAAGAGAAGCAGAGGTGATGCCTGGGCTGTGGTAAAGAAAGCGCTTTTGCGAACCAGCCGTTAAAGGATCTTTATTGAAAGTCAAGGTGGGCAGAGTACAATCGTCCCAGGGAAGTGCCATAGGGCCGTCTGGATTAAAACCTCTTCCACGCGCCTATCTTTCTTCCCACGCCTTCCCTCACAGAAAGCCTTTATTCCTCCGTCCACGCGTCGGGTAAACATCTCGCGCTTTCCGAGCGTGTGTGACAATGCACGCCCTGAACAGCCCTGTCTGTGTCGGCCGCGCCTGCTTCCAACAGCAAACTCACACAAAGGAAGCATCGGCCAGTGTAACTTACTCTGGGAGCCAAGCCATTATCTCAGGCTTTGAAGTGCCACACTTGGAAGGACAAGAGGCTCTCAGGATTCAGGAATAGGGGGGATGCCAACGATTTGGGGGTTACGTCAAACCTCACCTACAGCGCCAGGGAAAGAGGGTGGACTAGAGCTCGGGCTCAGGCCTCAGCGCTGCCAGTCAACCAGGGCCAAAACCTCAGGCTAGGCGCCCCACGTTCCCACCTTGGGCTCCTCACCTGGAGATGGTGGCATTGCCACCTGCCCCGCCCACAGGGGCATGGGTAGGAGGACGCAGGGAAGTGCATGTGAGAGAGATTGCTGCGGCCGGTGGTGGGAATGTGGGCAGGGCCGGGGAGGGGGTGCTTTGGCTTTTGTTGAACTTCCCAAACTCTCTGGAAGGGGCTACTTTTCTCATCAGAAGACAGACTTTTAGAAGAGGAAAAGTGTGACTTGCTAATAACAGAGGAAGATTCCATAGAGTTTTGTGTATACAAGAGTTTTGAAAGTACATAAATCACTGGACAAAAAAACCACCCCACGGAGGCGGTACTGTCCTGGCCTCACTTCACACAACTCGGATTTCAAAAGGGTTAGTGGCTTTGCAGGTAAAGAGCAGGGGAACAGAGGCGGGGCGGCCGGGTCGCTGAGAGTCACCCACAGGCCCGTCACATGTGGGCTGCGTCCTGAGCTTGAGCCAGAGTGTTCTGTGACCCCCTCTACGCTGCCCCCCTGCCCCCGCCCTGGCAATCTAATAAAACAATGGGTGACTGCCCTGTTTTAAGAAACTCTTTCCCTTCGGACTGTGAAGCAGCCTCTGCGCTCAGTGCAGGCAACCGCCCAACACACGGGAGCACAGAGAAGGAATAAAGAGAGCCAGCAGCTCATCGACGACGACTATGACTTCGATGCACTTCCTTCCAGTCCTTTTTCTCTGTTCACTCAGCGATCACATGTACACGCTGTTCAGACTCTTGCTTCCTTCACTGAACTGCTGGATCGAAAGCACTGCCCCTCACAGAATGACTAGATCAACGGGTAAGGGCATTTTTAAGGTTCTAGACCTGTGCCGTCCAATAGGGCAGCCACCGCCACGTGTGACTATTTGAGATGAAAAACGTCTGTTTTGCTCTTTAAGGCTCAATTAAATAAAACTGAAATTCACTTCCTCAGTTGCACAAGCCACCTGCCGAGCGCTCGATGGTCACATATTTCCACTGTTGCAGGAAATCCTCCAGAACACAGCTGCTCTCGGCACACCTTGCTGACGCACAGCACAGGCTAGCCCGGCACAGCCCAGCACGGCACAAGGCACGGCCCAGCACGGCACAGCGAGCACGTGTCAGGCCCCCACCTTCTCCCAATCCGGCACGACCAGCCCCTTTCTTCTGCCCTCCTTCTACTTCTTTCTCTCCACACGACTCACGACTTCTCAACACTTTCCAGCCAGGTACCTTCTCCCAGACGGCAAATGAGAAGACACACTTCTAAAGACTCCGTGAGTGCGACTACAAGCTGACTCGTGCTTATTTTAACATTTCACGTAAACACCGCCCGTTACTCCACAACAGGGCTGTATCGGTGCCCAAACTAAAATATCACTTGTTTCTGTACTACTGAGTAAAACACGCTGGAGAAGATGATGCTTGTCAGTCTTACGGTTTTAGGTACAGTGAGTCCGCACTTAATGTCATCAGTAGGTTCTGTGACTTTACACGAAACCATATCCAGCTTCACACAGGCTGACTGCTATGACCAGAGTCAAGTTCCTACAGCATCTCATCGACGCTGAACGAGACGACGTTCTGTGAGGGCCTCTTGTATCAGACCACAGACAGAGCATGCGCTCTCTAGTTGAGGGCTGGGGGGCAGATTAAAAATTAGCAGGTCCTGGTGCCTTCCCCCTTCTTGCTTTGGCTGCTAGGAAGCTCAGGGTTAAGTTTAGTGCCTCTTTCCTGAAGTATTTCTCAGTCCGGGAGTTGTAATAGAATTTTCTTCCAACTGACATTTTTTCTTAAATGTCTACACTGATGAATTAAGGTCTTAACCCTTCAGAAGTGAGGAATATACTTGTAAATAAAAAGAAAATACGAAGAACCTTTACAGGTTCCTAGGCAAGTTGCTGGAACCTTGACTGGAGCTCACAGAGCTTCGCCTTCCTGGAAAGGGAGGGAGCTGCAGGCCTGCTCCTCCCCACGGGGGACGCCCTGGGCCAGCACTCGAGGCCTGGGCCGTCTGACTGGGGCGCCCAGGCTCTGTCTCAGGGTGCTTTGGAGAGCTCCAGCGGGACACACCTCGTGGGGTGGTGCTAAAGCCACAGGGGGGCAGCCACCTGCCCGCAGGTGCCCTGTGCTTTCGGATGCTGGACAGGGACTGCGCCCTTCTACAAGCCTGCTCTCTGGCCAGAAGACAAGGCCCATCACAGGGGTGGCTGCACACGACGAGAGCTGCTTCGGCCAGCGGCCAGGAAGCCCCATTAGCCAAGGCTCCTGCCCGTGCGCAGTGATAACTCATATTCACAATGCTGACCCGGGGCCCTGCAGGCCCTGAGTCGCCTTCTGGATCGTCAGAGACTCAATTACACCCCATCGAGCTCCAGTGTTGAGTATGTTTTATTCTAATCTAATTCCTTGGAAATTGGCCATCCATGGTTATCAATGGTAGCTCTCCATTAACCGGAATGGTGGTCTGCCAGGAAGCCCTACCCCCTACTCAGTTATTAGGAGATGTCCATCAGCCTTTAAAGGACAATGGGCCAGCTGCAGAGCAGCAGGGACACGGGAAGGCCGGCTGGTAGAGTAGGAGAGCCCAGGCTGGGTGTCCACCGGCTTGCCCCCTCTGCACTCTGAACTCCGTTTTCCTCATCTGTAAAATGGGCTGCATGGTCCCGCGGAGGAGAGAGGGGACGCTGGGCATTAAGAACTAGGTAGAGCTCCACGGACTAAACCGGAAAGAAATCCAGACACCTTCCAGAGGAGCGAGGGAAGGTTCACGAAACATAAACACGGCACCATTTCTGTCCGAGCAGGCCCAGCGCAATGGCATATGCAGGCCGCAGGGTCACACGTGGACCAGACGCAGAGACAAGACCGAAAGCAGCTGCACCGAACGGATAGTGTGAGTTCCTCTGGGGAGGCGGGCGGCGCCACGCTAAGGGCGACAGTCTGTCTTTCGATGCAGAAAATATATCTGTGTTTTAGTCCTGCGATTACAGTTTACTTTTTAAGTCAGAAAAACCCGCACTTGCAGAGACAGCACGCATGTGTGAGGGCTAACCGCAGGGTTCAACGCAGGGCTCCTCCTGCGGGCCGGAGGTGGCCACACGTTGCGTTCTTGTGCGGTTTAACCTAGCACCTGTAGGCCGTGTGCTCCAGCCAGCCAGATGGCCGCAGGGGGCTGGAAGGAGGGACGAAAACCAACCAAAGCAAACAAAACCAGAAGCCCCTAGGCCTGGGGTTCTCCGATCTTCCCTGTTAATGTGCTCCCCCTGACCCGAAAATCGGGGATGCAGCAGCCCCCTCACATAACATGCTGCTGAGAGCTGGAGGATTTCTCAGCTCGGCGCCGCAGACACTTCAGCGGCTAAGGGTGGACAAGGCCATCCGCTGCCCCTGACTGGGGAGAGCCTCTCCCCACCCCCAACGCCAGGGTCCAGACTGTGGGTGCCGGCCCCCACCAGGAACACTCTGAGGCAGGGACATTCAAGCAAATTAATTTTCTTCTAAGACTTTTATGGTTTGGATGCTCTCATGACACCCCTCTGAGATGACTGCAGGCAGCTGGGGGACCTTCCAAAACCTGAGCTGGGAAATCAGTGTACTTTACAAGGGATCAGAGGAGAAGGGCAGGGAGGCAGGAGGAACAGCCTGATAACCCGGGGCACCAACCCTGAGCCCCCACAGGGAAATGAGTCGAAACCGAACGGAATCTTGAGGCCAGCAGAGGCTTTCTGGTTGCATTACAGTGAAATAACACTAACTACAGGTTCCCGAACTTCCTTGGGCCGCAGTGCCTGCAGTGTCTCAGTGGGTTTTCCACGGCATCTGTAAGCCAAAAAATACCAAACAGTCCCGTCGTAACTTAATAGCCTGACCTATGAACAGGTCTAAACAATTTAACAGGAGCTGGCACCATCTCGGATAGATGTTACTGTGTTTCTCTAGGAAACCTAACCTATCCCACAGTGCACCTGTGAGGTCACGGAGGCATCCCAAGGTTCCTCGGCACACAGTTTGAGAACCATGGTGCTGGGCAAGCAGCTTTACTTTCAGCAACTCATTGAATACTCGTAATAACCCCAACACGTATGTGCTATGGTCCTCACTTCACCAGTTCAGGGTATTTCAATGACTGCTCCAAGCCGGACAGATGGTAATAATGGAGGAGCCAACATCCACCACCAGTCCGGCAGACCCCCGGGGCTGCCACGGTCAGCTGTACAGGTCGGACGGAGCTCCAGTGGTGGGACTCCCACTGGTCCCGGCGCTGACGCTCTAAGATGCTGTCTCTAAGTCAAGCAACCTTCGCACACAGTGTCCAGCTGGAAGAGCCCCTTCACTGAGCGGCCCCTTGTTGGGTGACTTCGATGACACCCAGTGGCGCCTCTGTCCACATCCTCCCCCAGCACACTCAAGACTGGCTAACAGGCTCCCCAAACTGTATTCGCCCTTGGTGACAGGCAGCAGAATGACCGAGACCACGCCATCAGGTGAGTAATGACTGGTGGCGTTCAACCACGGGGGGCCTTGGCAGGGAAAAGGACCCCAGGTCTACGCGGACCCCACCAGCATCTCAGACCGGAAATGTGAGCCGCGGAAAGAGCTCATTTACCAGAAGAGTTTTTCAACACGCGGCCCGCTGCCTTGCAGGTAGATCTGGGTGCACGCGTGTGTGAGGGGAGGGAGGGCAGGGCTGGGGGGGATAGGCTACTTTTGTGGGATCATTGTCAAACCTTCTGTGCGCATTTACACCATCGAACTTAACAGGTGTATTACAACCGTGCTATAGAGACCTGGCACACGGTGGTACAGGCTCGCTGACCGCAGAAGACCTGGCCGCGGTGGCCGGTCCCTCTCCTCAGCGTGGGAGTGGGTGCTGTGTCTGGGGAACCCATCTTTATACTGGCCAACCTGCAGCAAGAGATCAGCCAATCGGCAGGAGTGACCGACCGACGAAGCACTTCTCTGTTCTCAGTTCTGAGAGTGGGTACTCGGTTATCCATCACGGGTCACGTCAACGACTCTACAAAGCTAACTTGTTTCCCTGTGACTGAGGCAGCGCCCATAGCGGCGAAGGGAGGCCGCGTGCGGAGAGGCGTCTGGTGACTGGCCGAGACCCTGATGAGCGAGGGGTCTGAACATGCTGCCCTGGGAGCGCCTTTGTCCGGCGACCCGCCCTGGACAGACTGGCGCAGGTGCTCTCTGGGTTCGCATCTCGGACCCACGCGCGCCAGACGGCGTGCAGATCTGGACCCGAGGCTACATCCTCCTAAGGTTAAAACCCACGTTCTGAACCTCGCTTCGCAAAACACCACCCATCACACTGAACTAATGTTCTTAATTTGAATTTTATTGATTTTAAATTTTGTTTGTATTTAATTTGAGAATGGGTTCTGGTTTTATGGTCCTAAGAGAACCACGAGCGGAAGCTGTCAGTTTACTCTGAGTTTTACATCTACACACACTTAAGTCGCATATTAATAAAAATATTTACATTATCCCCGCGGGGCAGAGCTGTGAGATTTTCACCTTTCTTTAAAAGAGCTCTTGATGCATTACTCGAGTCTGACAAACACAGGTCTCGGGCCCTGATGTGATGAAATGTCCCTTTTGGACAGAAAACCCTTTCACAGAAGATCCTGCACTGAAGCCCCCTCGCTTCAGTGTCCTTGGGGGGAGCAGAAAGATGAGGCTACTTTCCTCGGAGACCCAGCTGACCAGAGAGGACTGCACTTGCAGCCCAGCCCTCAGCTCTCAGTGCCATCAGGGCGCCTTGGAGGAGCTGCGGGCACGAACCACGCTATCTAGGACAGTTGCCCCGGGCCGGAGAAAGGCCACGTCCGCTACCAGAATCACTGACTTTGTCCTTACAGCAAACCAGACACAGCTGTGACTCTTGCTGTTCTACAGGGAGGTTGTAACCAGACCGACAATGTGGAAGACCTGGCCTCTACAAAAGGGTTTTAATGGAGTGAACCCCGTCTCCACTTCCCCTTAAGCCACGCCAGTCCCTTCCCTTCCCGGAGTTCACGTTTGTTTCTGTAACCCAGCGCCTGGCACAGTCCCTGCCTCATTAGAGATGCTTAGTAAATATTTGCTGAACCAACGAGCTCTTTCTTAACTAAAAAGCAGTACGCTGAGACCTCCCTTTTCCACGGGAAGCTCCGAGACCCCACGGGAGGAGACAGAAGTCACTCCTACTCAGAAGCCTCCCAGGACATCCTGGGGCCCCCGGCTGCCTTTCAGCACCCAGCCCGAGACTCCGAGCACAATTATCAGCTGCAACAATGAGCCGACTGCCGCCCTCCCGACAAGCCCAGACAAAGCCGGAGACCTTGTAGCTGAAAGGGAAGTGAATGGAGAGAGAGGAGGTGGGAAAGCAAGGTTGGAGCAGGCTGTGGGGACGGCGTCGGGGTCCGTGTCTGACCACACAGAATCAGGTCGCACAGTGCCACCCTAATCCCCAGGACCTGCACGCCCGCCCCAGGGTGCCCAGTCCCACTGTCTGGGCCTCTGTCACCTGATCTGGAACCAACCCGGCTGCGGATGGAAAGAAAACAGCCGCAATGTTAGACCAAATCTATGGGCCCACGGAATCTCAAAGAAAGGAAGAAAGTGACAACCCAAGTGTTTTCAGCCCTCAGAGTTTGCAGTGAGTTTTTCGAGGGGAAAACTCAGCAGGCTTCCACATGCGCCCCCGGGTTGGGACTGCTCTCTCCCCCAGCCCTCTGGAACTGGAAAAGCTCAAGCGACGGACACCATGTCCCTAGGCCAATACCCGCAGCGACTCACCTCCCAGAGGGTCTGTGGCAGACGTCACCAAGCAGTCACCATGCCACTTCCCGGGGAGCCCATGTGGCCCCACAACCCACCGACACAGAGTTCTGGCCTGCCATGACCAACGAGGACTGGTGTTGGCTCTCGTGGTGGAAGCTGTCCCCCATGGATGGCCTCACCAGGCAGGTCTGCCCTTCATTCAACAAACAGGCTTGGGAAGTCGTGCCGCCGCCCAAGGTCACACAGTGGGTGCGGGGCGGAACTGGGCCAGAATTCAGGATCCTTCTCACTTGGAAAATCACGCTGGCGCCTTTCCAAGGTGAGAGCCAATCCCGATGGCAGAAGGACAAGGGCAGCACGGAAAGGAAGAACTCAGGGAGCCGGAGCCCCTCCTCTGAGCCAGCGCTGCCCGGTCTTGGTGCCAGCAGCAGCGACTTTCCCAGCGCTGACCACCCCTGGGGGACACACTGCTAGGCCGAGAGCAGGATAATTTTTTAAAAAGCTAAGGGTCTGGAATTTCTGCAAAGTGGGCCTCTCAAATGAAGAGTTTCCCCTGGTGCCTGTCCCTACCCAGCCCCTTGGGGCAGCGTTCCTGGAGATGGTCAACAGGGAAGGCACGGGAGAAACGCGGCCTTGTGCCCAGCCTGCAAGACCAGCGGCTGCAGGGACAGAGACTGATGAGAGCCCAAGGAAGTTACACGCTGGTTTTTCCTCTCTGAACAGAGAAGAAACAGCTAAGCAGGGTTTTCTCACCCCACAAACGGCTGAAGCTTAGTATTTTTCTACATTCTCTACAGCACCAGGGTCACACACAAACCTACTAAATAAAAATAGATCCTAGGAGGTAGAATATGCTCACTGGGCCAGCCTGTTCATTTCCCTGGGCTCCATTAGCCTAGATTTAAGCAATAAAGCGTATATACTCTTTATAGAGCATATAAAAGTTGAAGTAATTTCTCTACCCCCCTCCCCCCAAACCTGGCTATTAACTGTGTGGCTGCTGAGTGTTCATTCCCTTCCGACCAAAGACTCGCTTGTGGTCAGACCTGTGGTGGACCCCAAGGCCCAGAGGACTCCTTCTCTGACCCCCACACACGCCACTGCCGACAACTCCCGGGTGGAAGTGTCTCGAAGGCAGTGCGCCTGGCCTCTCGCTCCAGCAGAAATCCCTTTTATGGCATCCTTAGCAGACTTAGCTTTAGCCTTTACTTGCTTGCCCCTGGTGATGGGCTACTCACTACTGCAGAGTACCCTTTTTTAATCCTTTATGGATTGGGGCTTATTCTTTTAATGTTTTACTTAGAGATAATAATAGGTTCACACGCGGTTGTAGGAAATAACCCATCACTCCTCCCCCGGCCCCCAACGGTCACACCCTACATAACTACAGCCCCCTTTGTGTGCGCATTTCATCCTATGCAATGCGATCGCACGCAGACTTGAGTGACTACAGCCAGCCGCTCAGAGAACGGGACGATCTATCACAGGGGTCCTGCCTGCTCCCCTTCTGTAGTCACGCCACCTCTCCCCCTGCCTGCCTCCCTAATCTGGGGACACCACTCATCCGCTCTGTCTCTCATTCTGGCATTTTAAGAGGTTATGGATGGTTTCACTTATATGTGGAATCTAAAAACAAAGCCAAACAAGCACACAAAATAAAAGCAGACGCACAGAAACAGAGACCAGAGGGACGGTTACCAGAGGGGAGGCTGTGGGGGGTTGGCGAAGAGGTGAGCAGGAATAGCAACCGCTGGTGTCAGGACAGGTCTGCACACTGACGGACGATTACTGCAGTTAGTGTGGCGAGCGCACTGTAAGGTATGATTCTAAGTTTCTGAAAAAGAATGTTCCGTAAATGGAATCACACAGCACGTAACCTTTCAGAATTAGCTTTTCCCCTCAGCATCGTTCTCTGGAGTCGTTCGGGCTCAATACTGTGCACGTATCAATACTGTGCTCTGTTTTCTCGCTTAGGAACATGCCCCAGCACGGATGGACCCCAATTCCACTCGCCGCCGAAGGACACCTGGGTCACGTCCAGTTTTGCGCTATTCCGAATAGAGCTGCGGTGAATGTCTGTGTGCAGACGTCTTACTTTCTCTTTCTTTTCTCTCTCCCCCTCCCTTCCTTCTTTGGTGACAGCTGTATTAAATATGATTCACTTCCCATACAACTCACCCACTTAAAGTGGACAAATCACTGTTTTTTTAGCATCTTCGGAGTCCTGCAACCATCAGCGAAGTCAATCTCAGAACATTCTCAGCCGCTTGAAAAGAAACCCCGCACCCTTCAGCGACTGCCCTCCCCCGCCTCGCCAGCCCCCAGCAACCATTGATCTACTTTCTCCCTCTCTCTGTGCGCCTGTTCTGGACATTTCCTATAAATGAAATCACACAGTACGAGGCCTTTTGTGCCTGTCTTCTTTCACTCGGCATAATGTTTTCAAGGTTCGTCCACGCTGCGGTGTGTCACTGCCTCATTCCTATTTATGGCAGAATAACATTCCATTGTACGGACAGACCACATCGGGTTCGCCCGCTCGTCAGCCGGTGGGCGTGCACACAGGTTTTTGTGCGAGTGGAAGTTTCTGTGTCCCTGGTTCGGGTGCCCAAGTGCAGTCGCCGGCGCCCATGGGGAGTGTGTGCTTTGTTCGTGAGATGCTGCCCGGGTGCCTCTGCCACGCAGCCACGCTGTCGACGTTCCCACCGGCAGTGTGCAAGAGACCCAGTTTCCCAGCATCCTCGTCGGCATTTTGGGTTAGTCCTGTTTTTTGCAGCCATTCTGATAGGCTTGCGTATTTCACTCATTTGTCCTCAGAGCAGAAACCTGATGCCGGGTGCCATGTGCGGTGAGTCTCAGCCCTGTCCTCTCCCCGCCAGCATTCCTTTTGTCAGCTGGCCAGCCCTAGGTCCTCCAATTTGTCTAGTCTGGTTTGCTCGTGCCCCGCCCCCCTACGCCAGTGGGCCCCACACTAAAACATTAAAAGCTCCATTCAAGCTGTGGTCACACATTGGGGGGCAGGAGGTGACCACATCTGGGACCTGGACCCCACGTGGTTCTGCTGGGCTGCACCGCACAGCGAACGTGAGCCCTGGAGTCCATTTGGAACCCCAGATCTTTTCTGTTGATAAGACATTAGGAAAGATGCCTGCTTCCGGTCCCTGGGATGTTCCCTTTGTGGAAGGATGAACTCCTTGGTCATTTCTGCTCCTGCCCTATCACCGCAATCATCTTTCCAGGTGGCTTCTTGCTTCCTTGGAACGTAGGGACCCGGGGACAGCAGTGGGCTCTCTGAAACTGGCCGGCGCTGACTCACAGAGGGCCCGCGTGCAGTGTTCACAGACTGGCCCTAAGAAGCCTCACATACACGTGCAGCCCCAGTGGTGACGCTGCTGAAGGCAGGAGTGTCACGAGGACTTAACAGCTGTGTGCTGCTGGGCACATCGGAGGGCGCAGGGCGCACCTCTGTCCCTGCTGCTGTTGTAGGAAAAAGTGCCTGGGACTGTAGGCCCGCCTGTGCTGCTCGCTCGGGGCTTAGGGCTTCCCGGGGTTTGTCAGGGACAGAAGGTGACGTTGTGAGCACAAAAGCACCGCACGGCTGGCCCTCTGGTAAGGGCTGTGCAAGCGCCCGGAGTCCACACAGCCTGCCTGGGTCACAGGGCTGAGGATGCGCCCGTGAGGAACAGCGACACAGCAACGCTGGTGCCACAGAGGACATCTGAGGAGCTGACAGGCAACCTGAACTGGGGTGTCCCCGACAGGACCGACCACCAGAACCCAGAACACACGGGCAGGTGACTGAGAATCACGGCATGGGCCCCACCATCATGGCCGGTGGCTGTGTAACACCTCACAGGTGAGGAAGGGGGCGTGGGTGGAGTGGGGCTGATGCCTCCCTGGGCCTGCCCACCCTCGATGCCCCCGGTGAGCTGCTTCGACCTAAATACAGCGGTCGTCCTCGACTCCCCTCTTCACCCCAGGCCTCTCCGCAGCCATCAGCCGGTCCCCACGAATGCAGCCCCACACTGACCGGCACTCCACCTCCACCATGGACACCTGGACAGGCCACAGTCACCTCTGGCCCAGGTGACCCCAAAGCCTCCTGGGAGGTCTCCTCACACTCACTCTGACCTATGTCCCTCACAAGACCTTTGACAGGACGTCAGACCCCCCACTCCCTCTGCTCAGAACCTGCAGCTGCTGTGGGATAAAAACCCAAAGGCCGGCAAGCGCAGAGGGCTGGGACAGCCCCCGGGAGCCTGGAGAACAAAGACACCAGACACTGAGCTACAAGCAAGCCACAGTGATTAGGACTGTGTATTGGCACAGGGGTAGACAAATAGACCCGTGAACGAGTCAGCGTGTCCAGGAGCAGACCCTCACACACACAGTCACCTGATTTATGACAAAATCAATACCGCAGAGTGGAGGAGAGAACGGTCTTCGCAACAAATCACGTCAGGCCCATTGAACACCCACACGGGGGGAAGCGTCCCTCGATCTCTGCCTCACGCCGCACACAAAAATCAATTGCAGACGGGTCGCACAGCCAAGTGTGAAAGGTCAGAGTTTTCAGAGGAAAACACACCAAGCTAACTTCATGCGCTTGGAGGAGGCCACGATTTCTTCCACAGGACACAGAAGTTCTCACCACGAAGGGGAGAAAATGACAGAGCGGCAATGCTAAGAGCCTCGTTCATCCAAGGACACCGTTAGGCTAACTGCACAACGGGAGCACGGGGGACGCCAGTCACACACCCACCGGAGAGCTGAGGTTTACAACATATAAACTTACACAAAATGTGACTAGGAAACTAACAAGAACAATGGATAAGAAAATCAGACAACTCCATTTTTAAAAAAATGGGCAAAAGACTTGAACAGGCATTCCACAAAAAAGTATATCCAAATACTCATATAAAAAAACATTTGATTTCTTGAGCCATCAGGAAAGTGCAAATTAAAACCGCAGTGTGATGGTGCCATCACAAATCCACGAAACGGCTAAAAAGAGAAAGACAGACAATACCAAGTGTTGGCAAGGACAAGGGGCAACCAGAACGTCCAAACAGAGCAAACGGATACCACTCCTTTGGGAAGGGGGTTCAGAAATACCTACTAATGCTGACACAGGCACATCCCATGACCCAGCAATACGGCCCCCACACAGACACCCTACAGAGACCAAGCACATGGCCACCGAAAGACACACGCAAGAATGTTCACAGGAACAATATCTGAAATAGAAAAACAAGTGCAAACCGCTCAAACGCTCATCAGTAAAATGGGTACTTTTTAGGGCAGTGTGGCTACTCCGTACGATACTGCAACGGTGGACACCTGTCCTTACGCATTTGTCCAAACCCATGGGACACACAACAGCGAGAGGGACCTCGATGTAAACTGCGGACTCTGGGTGACGGCACGTCCATGCAGGTTCCCTGTCTGTAACATGTGGCCCACTCTGGTGGGGGTGCTGATGACGGGGGGAGGCTGTGCATGGGTGGAGATGGGACACGTGAGAACTCTCTGTACCTACCTCTCAACTTAGCTCTTAAAAACTAGTCTTCAAACAAAACAAGACAAATCGTCAGCCAAGGAGGAGGGGAATGGACCCCTGAGGAGGAAACGGGTCAGAGGGGGCAGTGGCTGTAGAAGTGAACCCAGAAACTGAGCCAGGGCCTCGCCCCTTGTCCTCAGTGGGGATCGAAGGGTTATGGTCTTACCTGTAATGTTTGTAAGTTTTATAAAAGGGGGGAAAAATACTTTGTGTAACTAAAACCAGAAAACCAAAACCCCTCACCTAGGGCATGCCCCACCTCCAGAGAGACCCACTGTGTAATTTAGCTGAGGGGCTGACACACTGCCCCCATAAAGGGCCAGAGAGCCAATAATTTGCAGGCTCCAGGGCCATTTGGTCTCTGACACAACTACTCAGCTCTGCCACCGGGGGTGACGCAGCCAGACAGCATGAAAATGACGACTGGGTGTGACGCCCTCCACCTAGGGGCTCTGCAGAGGTGGGGGCGGGTACCTGGGGACAGCCTCGCCCTCCTTGCCCCACCCATAACCAGGCTGAGGGTATCCTCTCCCCCCACCCACACTCCCCTACTCCAACGCTCTGGGCTGGCTGGTTTTGGGGTTTGTTTTTTTTTTTGCAGGACTTCTTCCCTAGGAAGCCTGGTAAACAGGAAGTAGCCCCATCGTCCAGGGCAGGTGACAGGGCGGGAAGCTCACTGCTTTTGGAAAAGTACTTCTGACAACCAGGAGTTAATCAGGCAGTGACCCCACACCTGGGCGAGGGGTACGAGGTGCAAGCCCGAGAGGAACTCAGCAGGCAAGCTGCCCTCTGCCTTCCCTCCAGGTCCCGGTCATGGTCACTGCAAGAGGAAATGAGGAGAGGAGGCCAGGGACAGACAGATGCGCTGGGGACAGGAGATGCAAGCCCTGTAATTAAGGTCTCCAGACACCTGTTGTGAGCTTGCCCATTCACACCCCTAGCAGGTGGTTCGCACCTCTGAGAAAGGAGGAAAAAAAAAGAGGCTCAGATGAAAAGCTCTCCCTCTGTAGCCTGCAGCCGCTGGCCCAGCCTGCCTGATCTGCCGGCAGTGCCCACCTGACATCCCTGACACTTGGGGACAGTCCCAGGGGGTGGGGCTCTGGCAGTGCTGCTGCAAAGCTGTGTGACCCTGGGCGAACTCCTCAGCCTCTCTGCCCCTCATGCGCCCTCTCTTCATCAGGACTCCACGGAGTCAGGTTCTGCGCAGGGACCCTGTGCTCAGCAAATACTTACCGAGCACCACGCTGTACCAGGGACCTGTGCACACAGCAGTGGGGTGTCTGAGATTCTAGCCTGGGGTGTGTCGGCGGGGGGAGGTGGGGTGACGTGCCAAACAACCATGTGGACAGCCCTCTGAGGGCAGCCATGAGGCGGGCCGGGTGGACCGCGCTGGGGGCTGCGGAAGAACGAGACAGGCCAAGCTGCCCTGGCTGGGGGTCGGGACTGAGGCAGTGGGAGGGGGAACGGAAGGCCTCACCTTAAACAGCAGTAACTCAGTGCCCTGGGGTAACTGCCCGCCCAGAGGAAGTGCAGTGTGAGCAGCTCTGCTCTCCCGGCGCCCGTCCCGAGCTGCACGTCGCGCTGGGCATCGCACATACACTGACTCATCGTCACCACCTAGCTGTCCGCCACGTCCCTCTTATTCCTGTTTTGCAGACGTGGAAAACTGAGGCTCAGAGCTGGGAAGTGGCACAGCCCAGGGAAAAGGGGAGCTGTCCCAACCCCACACAGTCTATCGGCAGGGGTGACCCCCACCAGCTCCCCACCTCTCCCGGAACTGAGAACTGCCTGGGCGTTCTTACGTCGTCCTCACAGGGCAGGTCAGTCCGCACCCTGCTCCTGAGCCACGACCCACGGAGGTAACTCGTGACGACAAGGACAACAACAGATGAGCCTCTGTGAAATGTCCCCAACCCCCGTCAGTCCGCCCACCCCTCCTCTCACTGAGCCTTTCCCGTCAGGGAGGGGAGGGAGGCGGGCACGGCTTTCGATCCCCTCCCGCAGAAGAGGAAACACTCTGACTCCAAACCTCCCGGTCTTTCTGTTGCCCTGCAGAGCCCAGCAGAACACGAACAGTCAAGGCCTCCTGTTCAAAAAGTAAGGACTTGAAGACGGGGAGAGCAGAGCACCATGTAAGTAAGCATGGGGCCACGTGCGACTCCCCAGGCCCGGCGCTCACGGCCCGCCTGTTGGCGGAACCCCCTTCCCAAAGATTACTGCCTTCCGGAAAGCTTGGCGTGAGCCGCCTGGCTCCTGGAGCGGACTCCAGTGCGGGAGGCCTGGGAGACGGGACACGCTCGGGGAAGGAGACACACACACACACACACACACACACACACACACACACACACGCTGCAGAGGACCTCCATTTGGCACTGCGGTAGAGCTCAGGCTCTGCCCAGGGCCAGACCCGCCCTGAGCTCGAAGCCGGTGGGGCCGCCGGCTCTGTGTTGAATGACTGCAGTGAGCGCTGGTTAGCGCCCACTCTGTGCAGGCGCTTGTGGTGAGGGCCTCACATGCACAATCTCATACAATCCTTTCAACGGCCCTCGCACTAGCCACATGGCGAGGGAGCTGGGTGCCAGACCGAGCGGGCTGATGACCCAGTGGAAGTGGGGCTCCAGAGCTGGTGTGTTCACTTGGAATCGGAGACGGCACTGACCACCCCGCAGGGCTGTTCCAGTGAATGGACACGTAATGACAAGAGGCACTTCGGCTCACAGTGCCTGACACAGGGGGTGGGCTTGAAAACTATGCTTACTGTTAATAACAGCCATTACCCTTTATTACTCTACCCTCGCCATAAACCACAGCACACACTGTCGTTAGTGTTTTACACCAGGGGAAACTGAGGCCCAGAAAGGGGGTGGTAGAGAGAGAGGACTGCTGTCTCCTAACCCACCACTGGGCCTCCACTCCGACTGTTCTGAAGGGTCAGCCCCACGTCGTCCCAGATGACGATCCCGCAGAACTGTGCCAGCTGCCTCCGGGCAGACAATGCCTCACTGGGCAGCTGTGGTCCCGGCTTGCATGGCCCCGTGGGCTGTCTTTGGAGACCCGAGGTGCTCTCCCACAGCCCTGCATGCACGGCGCACGCCCTGGGTATGGCACTGTCGGACTGTCTCTGCCACCCTCCTGCCTGCTCCTCCAGAGACGGTGAACTCCCTGGAGAGGAGCCTGTGCTGCTCCTGAGACAGCCACACGCTCAGTGCCCAGCGCAGAGCCCGTTACAGGGGACACTCTCGGGGTCCGCTGAGGGGACGTGGGAACCGACAGCGCCCTCTAGGCCTGGCAGCGCAGACTGACACCAACTTTCAGATCCTGGCTCAGCGGTGTGGTCCGGGCAGGATGCCTCACGTCCCCAGGCCTCCCATTTCCTTCCGGTGCAGAACGGACAAGGGCGTCCACCCCACCCCTCCTTCGCAGGTTGCCCAGCATAGAGCAATGGGAGCTCTGCAGATGGAGCTGTCATTTCGATCACACCTGGTAGGACAGGTCTGCAAAACCTGCCTGGACAAATGGACCAGACAGGTTCTCCCAAACCCTGAAACCTCCCCCTGGTTCTGACCTTTGCTGGACACTGGCTTTGTCTGAAATCAGGCCTGTGGTTTCCTGGACAAGCTTGCCTCCCCGAGAAGGCTCGCAGCGACCCCTGCTGGCCGCCCCTAGGAACTGCCCCAGACATGTGTACAACAAAGCAAGGTGAGCCTGCCTGGAAGTCTCCAGTCTCCAGGGGCTGATGAGAACTCCCTGTGGAACAACGGCAGGGAGAAGAGACACCGCGTGTTCCTATGCTCCGTGGACACTAATTCCTTGTCTTCTCAAAATAAATATAAAACGCGAGATCAAACAAAGTGTTTTCCCTTTCCACCGGGGTCTCTGTTCCCTGGAGAGGTGGTACCCTAAACCGACCTCGGGAGCAAGTGAAGCTGCCATCCCGACAGGACACTATTTCCTGCTCAACAGGTGCTGCGCACAGCACTCCCGTTTCCGCCGGGGAGTTCTCCAGTCGCGCTCTCCTTAAAGAGCAGGCGCCACAGGCTACGCTTCTGAACCTATTGTAACGACCACCTTACTCACTCCTCTTGACTGATCGCCGCAGGAAAACATCCCCCCAGACTGTCCCCATGCAGGGGAACCTGGCTCAAGCTCAGACCCTGCTGGACAGAACCCTGCGGGGCCGGTGTCTCTGCCTCAACCCCCGCTAACCACGCCTGTTAAGGAGCCGCACACTCATTTGTGACTCAGAACGCACGGGAGGATGGGGGCTTCGGAAGCAAACCCTCTAAATGACCCCCTTCTTTAACCCACTGAGTGAGCGCGCAGAGGCAGCTCTCGCACAGACGCGCCTCTCCAGTCTCTAAAACACAGAACTCACCTTCTGCACCCACAGGCGACCTTGCAAGACGCCAACTGGCAATTTTCACACAGATTTGCTCTCCACGCCAGAACCAGAAAAACACAGGTTGCGTGAACGGGGCCTCGTATGCAGAATCCTTCATGTTCACCCACGTGGGTTTCCAGAACTCTCTTAGGTCCCAGCCAAGCCTGACTGAGCTGCTTGGTTGGGGCTCATGTCATCTACTGTTCCGTTCTGAGGGCTGGACAGCCTCTCGGTGCCACGTGGCACACGCCTGGGAAGCGCCTCGGCTTCAAACATTCCCCTCATGCGGGCACTGCATCTGGGGCGTGGTGCTGGGTGCCACCTGGCTGCTCAGGAAAACCGGACGGCGTGAGGCACCAGCACAGGGCTGGCGACCTGGCGGGCCCTGGTCCCCAGACAGACTCTGTCCTGCACAGTGTCTGAGTTTAGACAGCGAGTGAGCCGCCAACCGCCCCCCCCCCCCCCCCGAGAGTTCGGTTGCCAGTTTCTCTTTCAAATTCGGAAAGAACTGGTCCAATAAAACCTGCACCTCTGCGTGACGTCACTGCATCAGTCCCCACGGAGCCTACTCCTGCAGGTCCCCTTACCTGCCGGGCTCCAGAGACCTCCACGTTTTGACCCCATGCTAGCAACTGCTAGACTGCGTTCCGTGTAGGTGATTTGCTCTCACCCCAAAAGGGGCTCCCTCTCCAGACCGCCACACAGACCAGTGGGCCCCGCCCTGGCTGGACATTTAAAATCCCAACGTCTGGGCCACACCCCTGATTGGGGGAATCCAACTGTGGGGGCTGGGCCTGAGCAAAGGCACGTTTTCAAGTCACCCAGTGATGCAAATGTGCCGCCGAGGTGAAGAACCACTGGCTTAAACCAAAGCAGTGACCTGGGCAACAGCAACTTCAGAAGCTCAAGGGCAGAGCTGATGGGGATGGAGAAGACCACCCTTTCCAGTCCCGCCTCTGGAGAGCAGTGGCTGAGATGGAGGGAGAGAAGTCACAGGCAGCCACAGATGACCTGGGAAAGACCATGGCGCTGACCTTCAGCAGAGCCACCGTGGCCCCGATGGCTGCCTTCCCCAAGGCTCCGGCAGGCTCCCCACACACACGCCTTCCCCTGGACCGAACCGGCGCGCCTCACCTGAAGAGCTCGCGGATCTCCCGGCTGTCAGCCTGGAAGGGGATGTTCCGCACCAGAATCTTGGAGGTGGTCTGCTTTCTGGGGACTTGTTTCTTCCGAGTGGATGTCAGGGCTGGCCTGCAGGGTGGGAAAAGGGGTTGGGTCACTTGGATGTCAGCAGCTGCTGCCCCTTCCCAGACCTGGTGCTCATCTGCTGCTCAGGTTGGGGAGCAGGGGGCGTAAGTGGGGCTGAGGTCTCGGGGGAGGGGCAGTGCCCCCGGGGGAGGCGGACCATGGCCTCTCTGGTCGACACATCCCACCCCTGGTGTCCCCCGCCCTTCACCTCAGGGACACGGGGCTATAAGAGACTCAGACGAGGGCGAGGCCTATCTCTCCCCACATGTAGTCTGCTCTGCGGTTTTCCAGATGCAGGAGGACCCTGACTTGCTGGACAGTGTGTGTCCACCCTCACCCGAGGGACACCACCCAGTTTCCTGCCGTGAATACAGGACAGGGGTGACAGGAGAAACCCTCAGCCAGAGGTCCAAGGCTGCCCCCAATGCAGCCCTACCTCCCCCCCCCCCACTGCTCCCCAGGGAGACCTCCCACTCTGTCCAAGCAGGGCGGCGTCACGCCCGGCTGCGAGCTAACAATATGGGAGCCCATGCCAACTCAGCCCCTAGGGTCTGTGCGGTCAGGGAACGTTACTTGGCCTCTTGCCTCAGTTTCCTCAACGACAGACAGGGTCCACCGTTAGTGCCAGGCTCATCACGTCGTCTGAGGGCCTGACAAGAGGGGACGTGTCGAGCACTGCACAGTGCCCCTGGCTGACAGGGACTGCTGCCACAGGGACCGCCGCCTCCTCAGAGGCCTCCCTCACTCTCTCTACTGCACAAGTGACCCTGGCTTTGTTTCTCTTCCGGGTGGCACGCATCATCACCTCGCAACCCATGACACGAAACGACGTTGCTAGCCTCTCCCTGTCCCTAGGGCCGTGCTGGGCAACAGTGCTCGCTAGCCCCACGCAGGCAGCGAAACCAAGTACAAATGAAATGAATTCAAAGTTCAGTTTCTCATTTGCCGGGGCAGCCGACCCCCAGGATGGTCCCCGTGGTCCCTGCCCCTTCGTGCTGGGGCCCATGTGTAGTGTGTGGGACGCACTGCATCGGAACAGGGCTGTGCAACCCACAGAAGACAGCTCAGCGATGGTATGCGACTTCTAAAACAAGCCGCGAGGGACGGGGCTGTGTCCCCCTGCCACTGCCTGTTGGACAGCTGGCTCGTTCCCTATCTCGCTCACTCTGGGCTGTCGCACTCTACGGAGAGGCGTGGGAGCTGAGGCCTCCTGCCCATGGCCACTCGAGGGCAACACCCAGGAAGCAGGCCACCAGCCACACCCAAGCCTTCCGATAAGACTGCAGTCCAGGCCAACGTCCTGAGTGTAGCCCGGGGAGCGACCTGGAGATGGAGCTGCCGGCTACACTGCTCCCGGACCCCTGGCCCACGGGAACTCTGAGATGGTAAATGCTGCTGCTTCAGGCTGTGGCGTTCAGGGCACTTCGTTAGGCAGCAGACAGTCAGCACGGTGCCACTTGCCAGTTCCAAGTGTGCACGTACCGTGTGTGCGCAGGCAGCGTCCCTACTGGACGGCACGGCTGTGGAACAGCACAGGTGGTCCCCATCACTGCAGAGGGGCTTATCGAACACGCCCCCCACAGGTCAGCCCCACAAGGAACCCGGTCCCCAGCATCCGGGGAGGGCGTCTGGCGCGCAGCTGGCTTTCTAGGGTCTTGGTTACAAAAGAGCGACGCACGAGCGCTGGCTAGGAATGAGGGTATGCGAGGTGCCTCCGGCCCGGCTCCCTGGGACTGGGGGACAGCAAAGAAAGATCGCCACCACGGCCAAGTGCTCGGGCAGAGGCTTGACACCAACCTCTGGCCGTCACATTTTCATTTCCAGGCACAGTCACCCACCCAAGGTCACCCGGCTCCTGGACCAGAACCCAAGGCCGCAGGGCTCCAAGCCTGGGCACCCCCATTCGATTTCTAGGGCACCTGGGCGGACCACACCAGAGGGGGCCGAGGCTGGGTTCTCAAGCAGCGTTGAAAACGGAGAGAGAAGGAAGAAATAGGTCAGCTCACTGGCAGCTCATCTGCTCAAGGACCACACAAGTGAGCAAGTGGCAGGAAAGTACCGAATAAATATCTTCAAGTGGCTGCAGGACGGCTAGCAGTGGCCGCTTCATCACCTGAGGCAGGTAGATGATAATGACAATGGTAGTAACACCTCGCACGGAGCATGCATTCTGTGCTGGGCACCGTTTGAAGCGCCTCACGTATATTAGCTCATGGAGATACACGCACAGGCGGAGATGTCAGGGCAAAACTAAGACTCTGGAAAAAAGCTCACTCCTCCAAGACGCTGGGCATTGGGCAATCGGCCTGTCGCCAGTCTCCACCTTTAACACCTACTGAGTCTCCTTCAAATTAGCCGGAGGCCGCTCCGGGCACTGCTGACCAGCACCACAGGAGAGAGCCCCAGAGAGCCGAACACCTGGTTTGCTAGCTTCTGCTGGCCCGGCCAGTGCTGGCACGCTGCAAGTCTTCCTTGGTTTATGCGCACGGCCCAGATGAGTGGGGCTTGCTTGTCTGTCCTGCCTGCGTCCCTTTTATTATAATATCCATGCGTCACACGTTTATCGAAACACTGGCCCAGTCCCAGTTCATCAGGGAAGTGGTGTTGGGTTGGCAGACGAGACACCGCCTTACTTAGGAAGAGGGGCTGGGCGAGAGGATGGTAGCGGGCTGTGAGATGCCCCTCGGGGCGGCAACACCAGAGCAGAAAGGGCCGGCTCAGATCCAGGCAAAGAGGCAAAGAGAGGGCATTGAAGACTCACTTAGTGGCTCGTTCCGAGATCCTCACTTCCAGCTTGTGGCTGTCAACGACGTGGCCCTAAAAGACAAGACAACACAGCCTGTCCCTCTGCTCTCCTCGAAATCCTCGCCCATACCCCTGCCCCTCCCCAGAGTCAGCCGAGTGAGGGGGTCGCAGCTTCGGAGGGGGCACTGACTCTCACCAGGAGGAGGGGTTAGCTAGAGTCCAGGACAGAGTGGCTTTTCCTGGAAACGGCTCATGCGGAGCCCGGGCAGCAGCTGGTGGTCACGGAGACCCAGCCCTCCAGTGTCCTCTCGAGCCACGAGTGGGCCTTGACCTTTATGCCACTCGAGGGGCACAGAATTTTCCACTGTTTATCAGCGTTCTCAGGCCAGGCACGCCCCTTTGGGCTGGCTTGCAGATAGTCCAGTGTAGTTTGTATGCTCTTAAAAATAAACTCCCAATCACAGTGGAGCTGCACCTAAGCTAGGCTCTCACGTCAGTCCCTTGAGGCAAAACTGGCGTATGAGCAAAATTACCCTCAAAAATCCCTTAAATCGCCTATGAAATACAGCACGCACCGTCTGCAGGAGCGGTTCTCCAGGGCAATGTGCTCGTGTGGGTGCGCAACGCGAGGAACTGAAGACGATGCTGTGCAGAGCAGAACCCTGCGGGACCCCGACTCGCGTGGGGAAAGACGGGCTGCGGAGTGCGTGGAGCCAAAAGCCAGTAAGTGAGTACATCTCACGGCCACGGGGGACTCCCAGCGCCTCTCAGAAAACCGCAGCCCACAAGAACCCCAGAGAGGACCTGGTGTCTGTCTGTGAGGCCCGCCTTCCCACGAGGCGCTCGCTGGCTGACACTGAGCCGTGGCTGGCCCTTCAGACAGGGCAAGCGTGCCAGGCTTCACTCTGGGTAGGCCTGCCCCTCACTTACACTGACCGCCCGGCCCCATGGGCCCTGAGCTTGGGAGCTGGGTGCAGAGAGAGAGCCTCTCAAACTAAAGGCACAGCAGAGGCCACCTCGTCCCCATCGTCCTACACAAACCTGAGCCAGCAGCCCTTGGTGGAGCTGCCTTGAGTCAAGGGGAAGGTCAAAATTCTGCTGAAACAACTGTATTGGTCAAGTGCCCGGTTACGGTTTTGATGAAGCCCAAGGCCTTTCCCTTCACCAGGAAGCTCTCCTGGGACAGAGTCAGTCACCTGGAGGCTCCTACAAATAAGCGAAGCTCCCCAGGGTGGTGGCCCTGCCTGGGCCCCCTTCCCGCCAAGTGCAGCCCAGCCCCACTGGGCACGGCGCACCTCTCAGAGAGGCAACGAGAGCTGGGGGTTGTGCGCAGCCTGGCTTGTACGCTTCGCCCTACTCACGCTGTTTGACCTTCACACTGCCTGGCCTCCTGCCACACACACACAGACCCGTGGAGTTCTGAATGTGACGTAAAAGGGTCCCTGGACCTGCCGAAGGCCTCCATGGACTCAGGGTTCAGAAGCCTGTTCTAGAGACACCATCGTGAGCACCTAGCTTGTTCTGGGTCACCTCTCCTGCAGAACGGGACAGGCCAGTGACAGCAGGGAGCAAGGGGGTCTACAGAAAGAAGAGGTGCCTGAGAAGGCACGGATCCTTGTCCCCTGCCACGGACGGGCCTGGGGGTGTGGGGCCTCAGGGGACGGGTGCTGAGGGCAGTTTCAAGCCAAGGCCTGGCTCCCTGTGGGGTGCAAACCCCAGGTCATTCTGCTCCCTGCAGCCCCAGCTCCCCTCCTGCTATGGAGGACCCTGACGTGCCCCGCACTCTGGGCCGAGCAGCAGGGCACTGCTCCTCTCTCCGTTGGCACAGGACTGTGCGTCCACGTCTAAACCCCTCTGAGCCCAGCCCCTCCTCCCGCCGCCACGGCCTCCACCCTGGCCCAGGCCATCATCCCCTCCTGCTTGGGTGACTCAGTGGTCTCCCTCCTGCCTCCTGTGATCCACTCTCCACACAGTAGCTGGAGCCTGTCCTGAGGCAGAAATCAGATATGTCCCCAATGTGCTGCAAGCCTCTGAGGACACCTCACTGCCCCCACACCTGCCTCCCACACTGTCCCTGCCCGCACTGGCCTCTTCCTGCTCCTCAAACATAGCAGCTCCCTCCTGCCTTGGCGTCCCTGCCTCAGGCCCTTTGCACGTGCTGTCCCTACTTCCCGGATGGCTCTACTCCCAGGCCTCTGTGTTGCTGACTCCATCCGGTTAAGCAGGTGTCAGCTGAACTGCCAGCTCCTCAGAGAAGTCACACAACCTAAAGCTGTCCGCCCCATCACAGTGCCCGGTTTGTCTCCGTCCGAGCACGTCGTGGCCTTGTGTGTTTACTTGCAGGCCCTCCCCACCGGCGTGCCCAGACCTAGCACAGAGCCCAGCACACGCCAGACCCTTGATGAGGAGGTGCGGCTTAAACGAATGCATCACAGTGACTCTGGGGTGCGGAGGAAGCTTCCTGATTTTCCTTGGGCCCCAGTGCCCTAGAGAAAGCTCGGCCTTATCAGTGTTCCCACTCCATATCGGAGGGTTGACGGGACCCCCGCCCCAGCGCCCGCCACGTGACTGCGGGGGCCCCACCTGAGAAGCCCCTTTACCTGGAGCTGCTTGAGTGCTTTCTGGGCCTGCTCAGGCTTCCTGTACTCCACGAAGCCAAACCCCATGGACAGCAGCGCTCCTGGAGGGGAGAGGGGTGCGGAGGAAATTGAAGAGTGAGCACAAAGCCAAGTGCAAGGGCTCTGATGTGCCCTGGCCCTCGGCTTCATATCCTCGTTCCTTCAGACCGCTCTTCATTCCCCAAAATATTTCAGCTCCCGGGCTTGCCATTTATTACTAGTCATCTCGAAGAATCAACCAATGAGGTTATATAGCCACCACCTGAGGCCCGGCTGACTATTAATTAACAGATGATTGACGTGATAATTAACTTCATAATAGAATTCCGCCTTTGGGAGGGAGAGGGAACTAACGGGGATGACCATCGCCATGACAAGTGACAAAACCTCCACCTGGGCAGTGCCCCGCTGCCTCCCATGCAGAATGCGTAAGGTGAGCATGTGCGTGAAAGGCACACGCAGGGAGGCTAACGCCCCGCAGGTACTTCCCGCCATCCGCACGCATGCGCTTGCGGACCCGAAGTTGGGAGGGGGAGGGGACGGCATTGTCCGCACCAGTCTGGTTCCCCAGTTCCAGGTGGTGAGGAGCAAGAGTTCAGAGAGCGGGGGTATCTCGAAGATGTATCAGGAACGTTGGCTTCCCGACTCTGAAGTCGTATACTTGGGGGCAGGGAAGCGTTTACAGGGCTTGCACACGAGTAAGACCTCTGGTGGCCCCTTGTCCTTTCGACACAAAATGGGATGCTGCCTCCCTGAGCACCTCACACCCATTTACTACCCTTATTCTCCACTCTTTCCCAGAGACGAACTCGAGGGCTGGCTCAAGTCTGACGGGTCCAAGTGAGGCTCAAGCTTTGCTCCCTGGGCCTCACTCGGGGTCCCCATCTCTGTCTCCTGACTTGTCTGTGAGCACTGAGCCACCCATGGGGACCTGCCTGCGTGCAGGCCCACTCACAAGAACCGGCAGGGAGAACCCCCAGGCGCTGCCCAAACACAGCTCTGGGCCAGGGAGCTGAGACTCAGAGCTGCTGGCTGACAAGCAGTGCCACCGTGTGGCGACTTTAAATATTCGTTCTTCAGTGAAAGTTTGAAAACACGCTCCTTGGGAGACCCAAGGTGCTGAGGGTCGCTGGAGTCTGTGCGAGCGTGACATTTAAGAAGCGCATTAGGAAGCACACTAGTCAAGTTCAAAGCCGCATCACTGACACTGGGCACTCTCTGCCCTTCTGCCCTGGGAGGCTGACCCCCTGTGAAAGCTCTCCCTGGGCTCCCTGGCCTGGCCTCCCTGGCCTGGCCTCCCAAAGGGCTGGGCCACGGGGCAGCCGGGATCTGAGATGGGTGGGTGAGGGGAGAGACTGGGACCCTGGCTCCTTCCATAGGGTGTGGTTCTGGCAGTGCCGGGGTCCAACTCACGCCCTCAGCTCCTGCTGGTGGCCCTTCTTCTGTGGCTCTAGTCACACCATTTCCCTCCCTGCTGCCCTCTGGGCTTATGGAGAAAGGGCATTCTCTCCCGTGACCCTCTGCCTGACAGCCCCGTGGGCCCCTCGGCGCAGCCCCCTGCCCCTTCGGCAGGGCCGGCTGAGTGAGCGTTGGGTCTGGCTGTGGCCCACACAGCTCCAGCCCCACCCATAGCCACCCAGTTCCCACAGCCCCGCTTCGCCCCAGTGGCACTTTCACAGAGAATACCTGCTTTGTTCTTCTTCCTGGAGATGGAGCAGCTCTTCACTGCACCCACTTTGGAGAACACCTGGAAGAGAGTGTCAACACGGGTTGCCAGCGGTTCCCGGCCGATCCTGCAGCCATGCAGCCGCCGCAGGCGTGACTTTGAGGACAGGGCTGTGCCCGCCACCGCAGACTCCGATGGGCTGTGCTTTCTAAGCACGGGACACTACCACTGACTGTAACCTTTGCAGGACGCGCACTCCTGAGACATCCCGACACGTCCCTCCGTGTGCGTGGGTGTGTACCCCACCCCCAGGCCGGTCTGGTGGCTGCGAGAGGTGTTCCTGGGTGAGGTGCCTGCAGGGCAGCCCGGCAGAGGTCAGCAGGTGGGGCTGGTGTTAAACTACACGTGACCACCAGGCGCGTCCACAGGCAGGACAAGCGTGGTGGCTGCGGGAGCCGGCCTCATTTCCCTTCCCTGCCCCCCGCCGCCTGGAGCCGGCACTCACCCCCTTCAGGGTCTCCTCGGTGGTGTCAAAGTTCAGATTTTTAATAAACAGAGTGCACCCAGGAAGGCTCTCCTCCTCCTCCTCCTCCTCCTCTTCTTCTTCCACCTTTGATGAAGAGGCATCTGCTCCTCCTTCTGTTGCCTTTGCAGGTTCCATAGTCTCACTGTCAGGCACTGGGTCCCCACCAAAAAAACCCAAAACCCAAAATCCATTAAATGACATCTACTCTGCCTAAGTCACAGAAGCTGCTAGATCAAGGGTTTTCTGCTGGGTGGGCCGCATCAGGACGGACACTGACTCCTAGCGTGGGCTGGGCTTTAGCAACTCCTGAGGGGGGAGGAGAGAGAGAGAGAGAGAGGAGGGGAGAGAGAGACTGTGCTGCCTCCTTCCTTCCTGTTTTGAAGAGAAGGGAATCTGGAATGCAGGCTGAAGACGACGACCCTTAAATTGGACCAGGTCACACTAACTTGAACTTCCAAACGAACTGCTGTGTGAACGAGTTTATGGAGCCCCAAACCTCAGCAAGTTTATTTTTTCTCAAAAAAAAAAAAATTCAAAAAAACCCCCCAACTTAATGAACTTTCAAATTAAAACGCGACTTTAAGACGTTTCAGAAATCAGAGAATGTGAGCAAAATGTAGAACATTCTCAACAACCCTTGAGACAGAGGGACGCTACATTCATTTTTGGTTTCCGACGCACACAGCTCCGGAGTGTCTTCACCTGCCTGTGACGGGTCGGATTCCGTCACGCACAACAGCGCACACTCGGGGAAACCACCCCCTGCGCGTGAGCAGGAGAGTGGGAAGGTCACGGGAATGCGACCACAGGCTGGAACGAGTGTAGTCACTACACGTGATGCTTCCTGAGTGTTTTCAACAACACGGACAAGTTCGCGGGCAGTCTGAGTTGCTAAACAGAGAAGGGTGCTCGTAACAACCAGGAGAAAAAGTAAGATATGAAACACCACACGACGTGACCGCCCTCCATTGTCCACGGGGAACCGGGAGAGGGTTCAAGACCACCCTGAGCCGCTCACAGACCTCCTCAGCAGGCCTGGAGAGACGCGCGCCGTGACAGCTCTTGTTCAGGAAAGAAGAACAGCAAATGTTTCGGCTGGTTCTATATTTGACGACCCTCATTCATATTTTAAGTTGCTCAAACAAACGTTCCGACTCTTCCTTGAGAAACTCACTTTCACGTGTTTACACTCTGCCCTCGACCGCAGACCTGGTGTGTACTTTGAACTAGTTACGATGGCAGCAGCCACTGTAACGTCCCACTTGCTCGCTAGCTCTGCACGGTGGGCTCGTTCCACTTACGCACAGTATTTTCGGGTTTGGTAACTTCCTTCCTATGACATATACTTTGCACTGGTAATATAAGTGGAATTAGGTAAAAATCAGCAAGTCTGTTGTTTTTGTAATGAAGCGACTTCTTCTGTTTCTCACACACACACACACACACACACACACACACACACACACACACACACACCCACCCACCCCAGAAGACAGGTAGGCTGGGCATACCACGCTCCTGGTTGTTTCTAAAGAAGGGGGCCACAGAGGGTCGTGGTTTCATCCTGCCCCCCCCCACCCCTGTAACCACCCCTGACTGTGAAGGAACACATTTCAGAAACAGGAATCAACGTGAACACATTTCAGTAACATGAAGCTAGCTGGACGTTAGCTGGGTGTGAAGCTGCCACTCGGAGCCTGGAGCCCTGGGGCTCGGTGTGAATGTCACCCGCGGGCGACTGGAGCCTCACGAGGACCCCCGAGGGGCCCTGCCGCTTGGAAACATGTTCAGTTCCATCAACCTCCCCAGTTTTCCCCAAGTCACATGACTGGGGCCAGGGACAGATGCCCCCTCCACACTCAAGCCTCTGAAGCTCCTCCCACATTCTCCAGGAAGTCAAACCCCTTCTCAAAGCAAAAGGCAGTCAGCAGGCTGTGCCGGCAAACCCCTCACCCGCTGGAGCAGGGTGGGCAACCCCACAGGCCCAGCCAGGCCACTCTGCATGCCGGCCCACTGCTGATGGGGACAGCCAGCCCTGGTCACGCTCTCACGCCTGCACTCAAAAGGCTCGACCTTCTGGGAAACCCAAGGTGCTGTGTGGGGTCCAAACCTGTCCCCACACTCATGCCCAGCACCCAAGCCTCTCCGTCCCCCACCCCCGCCCTTTCCGATGTAAGCCTACTGCTTGTGAGTCCCAGGGCGGTGCCAACGGATCTTTTGTGTCATAAAAGAGCCCTTTTAGCCCCAGTGGAACCGGCCATGGTGATGATATTTTCTGTGGAACATCAGCGGCAGAGGCAGCCCCCACCCCTCATGCTTTCCCCTCGGAGGTGCAGCCCGAACCCAGACTCTCTCCAGGACAAAAAGAGGGGATCCACACAAAGGTTCCTTTCCCGCAAACTTTACCCAAGAAGGGACTCCATGGTGTGTCCATCTGTACTCAAAACCCAGCTTTCAAAGCAAAGCAGGGAGCAAACAGCTACTAATTACTAAGGACGGGGAGCAAAGCTACGCAAAGTGGCTCGGACTTGAGGTTCCGAATGCGAACCTCAATGCAAATGAACACCGTGACCTTCAGCCACAACATCTCCAGCCCGGGCCGCCTTGCCTTGCCGTCCTGGAGATGAAAGAAGGGAGGGAGCTGATGAGACCCTACTGTGCCAGGCACGTGGCTCGACGCCTCAAGTTCACTATCTCGCTAATGACCACAGCAGCCACATCACCAGTGGGCGGCCCAGGGACACTCCTGGAGGCTGCTCTATCTGAACCCCAAGTCTCAGGCATCTTCAGGTTGTGACAGAGGTTCATCAGAAGACTAAAAAGTATCTTTTTAAAGAGCAAAGAACAGTGGGGATGACGGTGCCTGAGAGGGCTCACGCGGTTCAAGGGGGTGGCCCCTTCGTGACACCAGCCAGCTGCTGTCGTCACGTGGGAAGGTCAACCCAGGGCGGTCAGATGTTCATTGGCGACTACCTCGAGGGCACGCACACGGCTTCTGAAATAGGCGGTGGTCGCCGTGTGGTAACAAGCGGCCAATGAGGTCTCTGTGCTCGATCCCCCACTTCCGGCCACAGCACAGACTCTGGGCACAGACTGGTGACCCCTCCCTTGGCCTCTGCCAGGTCCCAGCATGGCACTCTCGGTGTGCGCAGCCTCACAGGACAACTCAGGGGAGCCCACCAGCTCTGACCACGGCCCATCCACTCCGCCCTGCCTCCCTGCCCCAGGAGCAGAGGCTCGTCTGCTGCCATGTGCTTGTTTCAAAGGCCATGGACAGGCACCTGCCAGGAAGGGCGGATGTCTGGGTTTGGGAACAGAGCTGAGCTGAGCCGACAGCACCCCAGAAAGAGACGCAGCCCCTCCTTCCCTGGAGGAAGAGCTGCCCTCAGCCTCAGCCCAGGAGGAAGGAGAGGGGACTGAGGGGCCGCCAGGACCTGTTCCCTACCTGGCGCACCTGCTTCCTCCTACTTCTAAAGGATCAGCCAACCCCCCGCGACTCCAGTGTGTGGGAGGGACATCTGACTGAGACCGAAGGCAACCGGGCTTGGCCTGGCCCCACAGCAGCACAGAGACTTCCGCTCTCTCCCAGCACCCGCCTCCCTGCACCTGCCACGCCCCGAGCTGGAGGACCAACAGGACGAGGGCACCACGGTCCTGAGATCTGCTGAGAAAAGGGGGGAGGGAAAACACAAGAAGCGGGCCCACAGACTGCAGGCAGGAGGCAGCGCACGACCTTGGAAGTGAGCGTGATCTGGCGGAGACACTACCACCTGTGTGTCCCCAAGCGACTGGCTTAACCACTGCCTCCCACCTAGAAAGTGGAGACACACACACACACAGCCTTGCCCTCCTCCGGGTTGTTCAGAAGTACAAGTGACTGCCATTCCACCCACGTGCCAGGACCCTGGTCCAAGACATCGCTGCTTCTAGTCTGGATGACATAGCGGCCTCCTCACTTTTCCCGGGCCTGCCAGCTCTTCCCACCTTGTCCCCCCACCCAGTCCAGCAGCACAGCCCTTTACTCTGCTGCTACAGCCCACCCTGCCACAGGGCCTTTGCACCTGCTGCCCCCGCCACCTCACTGACCCACTTCCTCATCTCCCATCTTCCCAGACCTGGCTTCTCATCAGGTCTCTGCTCAGATGTCCTTCCCTCAGAGCTCTCCCTGTCCTCCCTAGCACCAGGGGTCGCCAGGCATGGCCACTTGCCATCACATTCCCCTGGGGCCCACTCTTCAGAGCCCTTACCCTGATCTAAAACTACCTTGTCTGTGTTCCCCACCTAGAAAGGAAGCTCACTAAACGCCGGGGCCAGGTCTGCCTTAGCCAGCACTGTATCCCCATTACCTGGCTCCAAATACACGTGGACTGAGGACTGTGTCCAGCAGGTGCATGTGTCTGGAACACGGTTGGTGCTCTGCAGACGGCAGGCAGGTGCCTGAGAGTCATAGCTAAAGGCACAGACCTGAGAGGGTGGCTTTGAGTCACACATCCTGGCTCTCTCAGATGAGTGACCTTGTATAAGTCACTCACCCTCTCTGTGCTTCCTTCTTTCCACCTAAAAAAAAGGTGACGAAAAAAAAGGTGTCCATTTGTAGGACAATTACGAGGATGAACGGTGCCTGGGTCACCCCAACTGCCCACGCTGAGTGGCCAGGCCTTGAAAAATCCAGGGGGAAACATCAGAATCCTGGGCCCTGCAGATAGGATAGTTAGCCGAAGACTTGGTGGAGAGATCATGCAGCCCTCTTCCCCCTTCCCTGCAGGGTGGCCTGCCTGCTGCCAGCTTCTGAAAACAGCCAGCATCACACCGGAGTCCGGGGACCAAGCTCTTGCCAGCCACATCCCCAGGAAGAGCTTCGGCTCGCTGAGTGGCCAGGCCCCTCTGCGGCCCATGCCTGCGTCCAGAGAGGTGTGGAGAGGGCCAAGAAGCAAAGGTCATTATAAAAAGCCCTTTTGCTCCTGACCCCGAGTGGGGAGGCCGTAGAAAGACTAGAAAGAAAAAAACGAGGTATTGTAAAACCCAAACAGATGTTTGCCAACAAAATCACCAGGAACCAGCAGAAAGGGAAGAAGAAAGGAAGGAAGCAGGGCTGGGCCCAGGGGTGGGGAGAGGTGGGCTGAGGGAGGCTGGGGAGAAGGCGCTTCCACCCGCAGTTAGCACAATAACACCCAGTCACGCATTGCCGCATGGGGCCTTATTATAATCAGGTGGCAGAATTTAGCCCCCCCCCCCCCCCCCCCCCCCCGGCTCCGAGCGGAAGGCTGACGGCAGACTGTTATCGGCTGCGAGCAGCTTTTCAGGGCCTGCCCCCACTCGGAGCCCTTTATCTGGAGGTGAGGGTCTCGGTGGTGGGGAGATAAAACACATGGCCCCTCCCTCAGGACTGGTACAGCTCTGCCTGCAGAAGGCGGGGGGGGGGGGGGGGGGGGGGGGGGTGAACAAAACGCTCTGTCCACACCCCCCCTGCTCGCCTTCCTCTGCGGAGAAAACCCAGGGCGAGGGGTGGGTGGAGTCCTGTGCAGTGGGGATGGGGATCTGCAGAAGCTTTGAGAACAATGTGGAGGCCGGGCGTGGGGGAGGAGCGGGTGACAGGGAGCAGCGCAGAGGACAGAGGGGACTGTGTACGATGTACGTGTTAGAAAAAGAACAGAAAGGGCAATAAGAGTCCCCACAGACGAGTTCTGGGGGAACTCAGCTGATGACAACGTGGGACCAGGAGGGGCTAGACACCAGCACAGAAGCAGCAGGAGATCTGGACCTACGTGCTGGAATGGTGCCCCCCACCCCACGACCACTCCAGGGCCGCCTTGTGGGAGCCACGGCAGGACCCTGGACAGCGGCCCCGCGAGGCAGGGCCTCCTGGGACCAGTCTCTCTGGGATGCTCTTGATACATCAACCTGGGGACAGGGGGCGGGCTGGGCAGCTGTCCAACCTCAGAGCAGGGGACACTATCACTGCAAAGCCTCCAGTCTGTCCCCAGGGCCACCATCTGTTACCACTGTGACATCTCAGCTGTCCCCAAACAGCCCCACCTGCCCCCTGCCATGTGGGAGCTTGTGGGGAAGAAGAATATGTCATGACCTCGTGGTGACATCGGCTTAGCGGGTGGCAGGAAACAGGTGCTCACGGCAGAGGAAGGGGGGTCACAGGCAGCCCTGCACTGGACAGAGGCAGGTATGGGCACCAGGCCCTTTGCACAGACGCAGAAACGAAGCCTCCGAGAAGGCGGCAGCTGGGCCAGCCACAGAGCTAGGAGAGGATGTCAAGGCAGCTAGTGATTTCCCAGGAGCTCAGAGCCACACGTTCTGAGGAAGCCGAAGTGCGCAGCGCAGGGCCCAGCAGGGAGTAAGTGCTGCTTCTGCCCATGGGCTTGCTCAGCACCCACCTACAGCTCTCCTACTGGGCGCCGGGCACTTTTCCAGGGGTTGGGGTACAACAGTGAGCAAGCAGATGGGGCACTGGCCTTGTGGACGGGACATTCTAGCAGGGGAGTCAGGCAGACAGACCCTGAGGAAATGAACCACCCAGGATGTATTTCCTAGAAGTGACAAGCATCTGAAACAGAATTAAGGGTAAGGTGACGGGGGGGACATTGGTTGGTACTCACTGTGACAATTATTGGCATTGATAGGGTTACCATCACAGGTCAGGCTCTGAGCCTGGCCTATCAACGGAGAACCAACCTTCCAATGTCACTAAGCTCCTACTACGCGCTAGAGGCCTGGCTCCCACCTTTCACAGATGTAGGGAGGGGTGAAAAAACCCCTCTCCCTGCACTTGTCCGCCCCCCCGACACACAGTAGGGCAGCTCCTCCGTGCCTGGGGCCACATCTCACGGGGGCGACAGGCGCTCTCTGCCCTCATGGTTCCCCGTCTGGCAGAGATGGCCGTTACGGAAAACAAGCAAGTAAAATAAAGTGTGACCAAAGTGTTCCAGAGGAACAGAGTGGAGGGAGGGAGGGAGGCAGCAACACGGGCCCGTGAGCGTGGCCCCGTGCAGCAGTGGCCCACGGGGGCACCGTGTCCTTCCGAAGCAGGCCTCTGTGGTGATGGGGGTCCAGGGCCCCTACTCCTGCCAAATCTCTGTGCTTTGAAAGAGCACTATGCTTTTGGTCAGGTTCAAGTCCAACAAGGGGCATGAACGCTGAGGGAGCTGATGGCTTGGAGGTGATGGTCACTTAGGACAAACCACAGTGACACAGAGGACTCTCTGACAGGAGCAGGGTTAGAAGGAGACCCCAATCCAACCCCTGACACAACTAACCCACCAACGGGCTCAGGAGGGGGTCGGCAAGGTTTCCACCGACAACCGGGCCCTCCAACGACCACACGACCACAGACACTGTCAGAGCCCCAAGGGGCACAGGCTGAATCATCTTCCCCATGATGGGAACCGGATGTCCAGACCAGGGCTCCCCATGCCCTGGATGGCCAGGGCCAGTTCTGAAGGCTTTACCGACGCAGGGTGACAAGGAGAGACGCGGACAGTAAGGAGGTCTGTGGATAGTGAGGTCTATTCAGTTACAGGACCGCTCTTTAACCTGGGAATTTTACCACCACCTTCCATTTTGCTGGTAAACACCTTTTTTAAAATAAGAGCAATGGAGATGGTAGATAGAAGAGTTATTTTTTTTTAATTCTTACTCTAATAAACTAGTAAGTAGAGGGAAGGGGGAGGGATGTCACTGATGAGCAAAATCTTAGCCCCCAGTTAAAAGGCCTATCACAGCCCTTTAAAAACCTTTCCTAAAGGTGTTGAATTCTAAGATGCAGTCGTGGTCCCCAGACCAAGTGTTCTCCCCTGGGGGCTGGCCTACCCCCTAAGTGGCGTTTGGGAATATGGGGGGTGGTTCAGGTTACCACTGTCTGTAGGGGCACCCGACACTTCGGTGGGGTGCAGGAAGGTGAGGCATCTCAGTCTGCGGAACAGTCTCAATGAGAACGAACCGTCCCCACTGCCCACAGCACCCCTTCCCTCCCCTTTCCTGCCTTTGCAGCCCCTGGACGCCAGAGGGTGCTGGGCCACGTCAAGGACGCTGCAGAATAACCCTCACCCAGGAGGCATGGGGTGCGGTGTGAAATAAGGCCGCTTTCCCTTGCTGTGTTCTGAGTCCCTAATGATAGATTCCAGTTTTCTTTCCCACCTCACTACCTCTAACCCGCAAGCTAGAAAGCTGACTGCCTCACGCTGCTCCCATCAATTTCATGCTCTTTCACCTGCCTGTGAAATCCAGGGGTTTGGCACCCACTTGTCTCCAGGATGAATAAAGAACTTCAAACCGAATAAATATTCACTGTGGCCCCACCCCCAGTCCTTCCCCCGCTGTCCCAGGACACCCTGATCCCAGACTAGGCTCTCACCCGTCTCTGGCTCCGCTGTGTCCTTTTCTGCAGGCTCCACAGGTGTGTCTTGGGCTCCTTTCTTCTGCAGGGCTGAGCTGGAGAAGACGCCCACTGGAGCCCACTCCAGATACAGGGGGACATGGTGGAACTGCAGGGACAGGGGCAGGGAGGACTCAGTGCCTGACACAGATGAAGAGCCTGAAGTTCAAAGAGTATGAGCGACTCAGCCCGGACTGGAGCCAGCAGGGAGAGCACAGCCCAGAACCCTTTGCGCTGCGGCTCAGGGCTCGGGAGAGGCCGAGCATTGCTGTCACTGGATACATTTGTGTCCCCTGTGATTTCTCTAACCACAGTGTGAATGGGGTGTGGGGTTGGGGGGACAGAACCAGGGATGAAATGCAGCTCTCCTGCAGGAAGTGCAGAAGGGCCACTAGAGACCGTGCCCCCCCACCCGACACTCAGGCCATGCGGTGCAAATGTGCGTGCACCACTTTCAAAGTTCTTTCAAAGGGGGAGACTCTGAGTAAAGCCACAAACCACAAGTGCCTGTAAGCAGAAACCACCTGCAGTAGGTTAAAAGGTGGCCCCCAAGAGACATGTCCACATCCTGACCGTATTTGGGGGGGGGGCGGGGAGAGGGTCTTTGCAAATGTCATTAGGTGAAGGATCTTAAATGAGATCATCCAGGTTATGTGGGTGGGCCCCAGGTCCAGAGACAGAAACTGAGAAAAGGCAAAGGCACACGAGACAGGCAGAGATGGGATTGCTGCAGCCACAGGCCGAGGACGCCTGGTGCCACCCGGAGCGGGAAGAGGCGAGGAAGGAGCCTCCCCTGCGCCCTCCCTGCCGAGGACACCTTGACGTCAGCCCTCCCGCCTCCAGAAGGGCGAGGGGAGGCATTTCCGCTGCTCTAAGCCACGAGTTTGGGGCAGCTCGCCATGGCGGCCACAGGACCCTAAACATCAACGTGTGTGTGTACACGTTCGTTTTCTCTTCTCACCCAGAAGCAGGAGGCAGCCCACCTGCAGCGCTGACCTCCAAACTGTCGCAGGTACAAGATGCCAGAGCACCAAGAACGCTGGGTCCGCTCACGGGGGCACAGAGAGCCCAGGAGACCAGAGGCAGGCAGGGTGCCAAGGCTGCTTCCTGGGGGCGGTTCTGAGGTGCCCTCTCACACTCTCCCACCCAGGTGCTCTCAGTGGGGCATAAACCCGCGATTGGGACAGAGACCATGGTTTTTAAGCCGGGCTCCTACAGGCCAGGCCTGCACTGAGACCGTCTCTATAGCGGCTTGGTTCACGCCCTCCGGGAAGCAGGCCTGGGCAGCCCTACCTTGGAATAGGCCAGGTGCCTGAAGGCCTTGCGGGCCTCCAGGGGCTCCAGGAACTCCACGATGGCGGTGATGCCACCCTCGGGCAGCAGCACGCGGCCCAGGCTGCCGAACCGGCCAAAGATCTCCTGCAGCTCGGCCGCCAAGGTGCCTGCTGGCAGGTTCTTTGCCAGAATCACGGTTTTGCTTCGCTCTGCAGCGGCCTGTAAGGGTGGAGAGGAACACACTTGGAACAACGGGAGGGAGGGTCCCCAGTCCCTGACACCAGCACTGACCAGTGGCTGACTCCAGACCAGGTGCCCCTTTGGAAACGTCCGTCGTCAGGCACTTCAAAAGCGGGCCCAGGAGATGCCACTGTCTCAGGCATGTGGCTCCACCGGTAAGAGGGGGCTCCATGGAATGGGTAAGGATGAGGGCTCCAGAGTGGACCCCCTGGGTCAAGTCCTGACCCCCCACTGGTGCCCCTGCAGCCCCTGGTGGGCCTTCCAGAGTGCTCTGCCCAGACCGGTGACTGTGACTCGGTGCTGAAGGCCCTTTCTGGCCACTGCAGACCGCCTGCTACCACACATGGCAGGCAACAGGTGCCAGGAGCAGCCCCAGGCTCACAGGAGCTGGTGCACCCCGGGCCTTTGGGGTAATCCTGCAGGTGGCCCAACGTGGGACTCAGGCTGCCACTATACATGGACTGTCCTAAGCCCGCCCTGCACTTGTCTCCTGCCTCCTGCTCAGCCTTTCTCACCACTGTCCTCTGCCCAGTCCACTACTTACCCTTGCATCTGCCCCAGTGTCTGCTTTTGGAAGAACCCAAACCAAGGCGCTAGCTATCTGGCCTCAAGGAAGGTGCTGAGCTAGGCCTTGGCCCTGCCTGGCCCCAGGGCCGCCCAGGAGCAGGGTGCAATAGCCGCACACATACAGGCAGAGGGCGCACACAGCAGAAGCTCTGTGTGTGCACGACTGTTTTACTGAAAGAGTAACACTGGTGGCGTAGAAAGAGAGTCAAAAAGTGGACAAATTCCGGTAGAAGGATCCCCTGGCATTGAGTCTCAGCTTGGCCACGGATCTAAGCTGAAACCCTGGGCCAACTGCTTTCCCTGTGGGCCACCGTTTGCTCCTCTGCAAAATGGGCTAACAGTACCCCCAGCCTGCGGGCCTCACAGGGTGGCCTTGAGGACGGAGTGAGGCCAGCAGTGTGGCAGCGCCTGCAGGTGGGAAGGGCTGGGCACCCGTGGGCGCTTTAGGTGTAATGGTTCGGGGCGTGGACTCTGGGGCCTGATTTTCAGCCCAGCTCCACCCTGCTGGCTGTGTGACCCAGACACGTGGCTTCACTCTGTGACCGCAGTGCCTTCTGGACCACGGGACCACAACAGGGCTGCCCTTCCGCAGCTGTGGTGAGAGTGACTCGGGGGAAGGAGGAGGGTGTGTTGGTGTGTCTGACTAAACGTTAGCTACTGATGTAGCTGCGTACCATCCGTCCACCCACCCACCTACCTCGGATCCGTCACCCCACTTCCCACTACTCACCCACCCGTCTACCCTGTGTACCCTTTAAGGGGAAATCTGAGACTGGCCAGTCTGAGGGGGAGCCGTTTGGGAGCCAGACGCTGAGACCGAGACCAGGCTCCTGCCACAGACTCTGTGGGACTGTTACGTCACCTCCCCCTCTCTCTGGGCCTCTGCTTCCTGTCTGCAAGATGAAGAGGAGGACCTTCTAGGCTTGAACAACCATAAACCTAAGAAGAACCCCCACCTGGTGGAGCGTGAACATGTGGAGGTGCCGACTTCTCCCCTGCTTGGTTTGGGGAAGGTCTCACGCTCCAGACAGACAACAGGTGCTCTCGGTGAGGAGCTGGTGGGGGGAACGATGGCACGTTCGCCCCTGCCCTGGGTTTGTGTGAAGGAACCGTGGGTTACGAGGGAGCCCTCTTGCACGTGGCCCCCGAGAGACACCATCCGGGTCAGATGGGCCCCTTGTCTCAGCCCACGTGATTTCCTCATTTTCTTCAGAGACTAAAGTTAACGATGATCGTCACCCTTGCAGGCTGATCCTGAAACCCAACGGCACACCCCTGACCTGAAAGCTCGCCAGGGCCCGGGGGCCTGAGCAGCTGAGCCGGGCTGTATGAACCCACCTGGCTGAAGGAATCCAGACTGACCCCGTTGTCGATGAGGAAGCGCCGTACTTCTTGGACTAGCTGGGTCTCCCCGAGGGCCACCCGCACGGCCACGCTGCCCTTGGTCTCCTGTGGGATGAGGGACAGGGAGAGGCCATATTGGCTGTTGGGCAGGTGATTAGCCAGCCCTCCCAACTCCCAGCAGCCTGGGCAGGAGCCTTGCATGGAGAGGACCCATCGGCGCACCTCGCCGACCCTGCTGAGGTGCCGGCTCTGGCTCCCGCGTCTCTCACTGTAAGTCAAGGGCCCCAGGCCCCTCTCCGGCGTGCCCTTCCCCCTCCCTCCACTCCGGTCACCCGGGCCTCTCTGCTGCTCCACCCAGACACCAAGCTCACCCCCACCCCAGCACAGTGCCCCCTCCCTGCTCTCTGCCCCCTTGTGGTTGGCCCAGAGATGGGGACATCGGACGGGCTGCTCACTCACATGGTCGAACACTTGGCTCTTGGTGGCACTGTACTTCTGTGCGATGGCGTCGGCCACCGCATTGGGGCCCATGAACAGTGTGTTCCAGTTGTGAGAGCTGCGAGGCAGAGGCATAGCAGGGGCATCAGACCATGGCTCAGTGACAGGAATAGTGAGGTTACCACCTGCTGTTCTAAGCCCCAAAGCCGCCTCCTCCCCACAACTTGCCTGGGTGGGCCAAGCACCCAGGGCCTGAGGACAAGGACAGCAACAGTGGTATTAATAACGCCTGACATTTGTTAAGCACCTACTCTGTGCCAGGGACTAAGTGCTCTGCCTACGTCAACTCATTTAACCTCAGAACACCACACAACTGAGGCACCACGATGACGCCCCGTTGTGCAGACAAGGAAGCTGGGCTCAGCAAGGTTACAAGCGAGAGCCTGACCCCACCCACTGCAAGGCACCAGCGCACCGGGCAGCTGGGAAAGCGCGGGGCGAGGGCAGCGGGAGCCTGGGTCAGGCTCAGAGGCGAGTCCTGGGGAAGCACCTGGAGCTGTTGGCTTTGTCTTTGGCCTCTTTTTTCTTCTTGTAGGAGGATGATCCCGGGGTGCTGGCATCCTCGCTGGCCTCCTTCCTGATGGTGGATGGTAACACGTGGAGCATCCTGCCCTGGAGCGGGACGAGCAGGAGGGGTGAAGGGAGGAAGGGGCAGCACGCTGGCCTCTCCAGGAGTAGGCTGCACCCTGTGCTGAAATCCCCGTCGGAAGACGTGGCCTTAGGCCGAACAACCACACGTTTACCCTCGATCCAGAATGGGGACCTGGCCCCGTGACACAGGGGCCTGACACTGGGGAGGAGGCCATTTGTCACAGCCTCATGAAGGAAACTGGTCAGTTTGTAAGTGCCGCCCGCAGCACCGCCACCCCACTCAGGCCTGGGCCCCATCCTGCCCCTGCGCGGAGGTCTGGCCCAGGGACCACAGAGAAGTCAGCGAACCATGAAGGAAGGAATGAGAAACGGGGAGGGAGGAGAGGCGGCCTCAGCGGGAGGATGTGCACTAAGCACCTTACTCAGACACACGAGGCCTTACATTCCACCGTGGCCATTTAATGGGACTGCGCCAAATTACTTCCTTCCTTCCTCGTTCCTCTTCCAAATCCTTTCTTTCTCAGACAGAGAACGTATTCTTTCATTTAGCAAATGCTCTCTGAGTGCCTACTACATGCTAGGCGCTGTCCGAGGTGCTGACAGATCAGTGCAACCAGGGCAGACCCTGCCGCAAGGAGCTCTACCCTCTATGGGCTTCACACGCCACTGGGTGTGCTTTCTTACAAACGTGGGGTGTGCACACACATGCCCACACGCACACAGCCTCTGCCCGTCACCTGGGCCCTGCAGCACCCCACCAGCCCGGAGCGGTCACCTGGAACACCTGCCCGTCCACCTCCGCGTAGGCCTTCACGGCGTGCTCGGGGAACATGAAGGTGACGAAGGCAAAGCCCTTGGGTTTCTTGGTCAGGCTGTCGATGGGGTAATGCAGCTCGGACAGGGGCCCTGCGGACAGGCGAGCGTCAGTGTCCTGCAGGCCGAGATGGGCTGCACGCTCGGCACTCAACAGGGGACGGGCTATAATGGCGAGAGCGCTGCGCTGCTGCTCTGGGCCAGCCTGCGGAAGGACGTGGCCGGAGGCGGCAGTGAGGCTGCTTCACGAGGCAAGCGTGTCCTTTCACAGCGCTTTACGAGTCTGCCCTGGGAGCAGAGGTGCTGGGGCTGGATCCTGCCCCCACCACCTACTTGTGCAGCCTTGGGAGGTTACCAGCCTTCAGGTGCCTCAGTCTTCTCACCTGTAAAGTGGCATCTCAAGAGCACCTTGCTCATAGGGCAGCTGGGAGGGCCAATCGCATGAATGCGAGAAGCCTACTGAACAGTGCCTGCTGTTAGTGCCCTAGACGTGTTTCCTCTCATTGCACTCAAGTTCAAGTTCACCTTCCTGAATCCGTGTCTGCTCTGAACCTGGGTGTGACGTGCAGGCTATTGATCCTGTCCCTGTGCAGCCAGCCCTGCTATAAACGTCACACTGGCCTGGGGGAAGGGTCCAGGACAGCAGTAATCACGGCCTGAGAGGTCACACCAATTTGCCTGAAGGCAGAGTCCTATTCAGGGCCTCTCTGTCCCCACGACAGGCACTCATCCACCCTATGATCCTCCACGACCCAGAGCCGGCCCCTGAATAAAAGTGGGAGACCCTCTGGGGGATGCCGGAAGCATCAAGACCTCACTGTCGTTTTAAACCCTAACTTCCTTCCCTTCTACAGCCACGATTGTACAAATACACCCTGTGTAACCAGTTAAGCTACGGGTCTTCAAGTTCATGTCCTGTGAAGTAACAATAGCAACAATGACTAGAGGACAAATAACCCCCGCTACCACATGTGTTCGGATGCTCAGATTGGGGAGCAAGGCCATTTAGACCAAGGAGCACGGTCATGTTCGCACCCACGCAGGTACTGGGCTTCTAATACTGAGGCAAGGGCTCGGGCAGCAAGGGGCGTAGCAGAAAAGCACACCGGAGCCCGGCGGTCCTGGGTTCAGAGGGAGAGCTCAGAGAGCGTGGGTGCAGGCAGCAAAAGGTGCTGGTAACGTGACCGACTGCTTCGAGCTTGCTACGTACGTCACATTGGAATTCTCACAGCAGCTCAGGGACCATCAGCCCCATTTTATGGATGAAAAAACCAAGGTGGGAGGGGAAGGCCATTAGCCCAAGGTTGAAGCTGAGGGAGGCGACGGGCTGTGGGTGTACGCCCCCCCCCCCAGGGTCGCGCCCTACCGAATTTGGAGAAGAGCTGCTCCAGATCCTCCTCGGTGCTGGTGTAGGGCAGGTTTCGCACAAAGAGCCTCCCGGAGTCCGCCAGGTCCTCCTCCTCCTCGTTCTCCCCTAGTGTCCGGCCTTGCCAGGGTTTGGCACTAGTCTTCAGGGTCCCCTTGGCTATGGGGACATTCTGCTCCCTGAACACCTCGATGTAGCGGCCCCCTGCAAGGGGAGAGGGGTCAGGGCTCCAGGGGCAGGCCCGGAGCTCGCCAGGGACTCCGTGCTGGCTGCTCAGGCCTGGTGGGGGCTGCTGGGCCTCCTCCAAGCCCAAGCCCCTCCTGCTCTACTTTTCGTCGCTGGGCCATTGGATTCCTTCCCCTCTCCCCCTGTATGTCGGCCCACTGTAACTCAAGGCACAAGGGCAGGGAATTTGGTCTGTTCTGCTCCCTGCCGCCTCCCTGGTGCCTAGACAGGGCCCGGCACACAGCAGACCAAGACACACAGCAGACCAAGACGTATGGAGCACGCAGCTGAGTAAACGGACCCCTGCCACCGCGCAGACTGGCATGGGTGCGCTGTCCTTACCCATGTATTCTCTGTTGCATTTCAAAGCTTTCTTCACTTCCTCCTCGCTGCTGAAATCCACGAAGACGTACCCTGAGGAAGGACAATGACGAAGGTCAGATCGCAGGTCCTGTGGACATGCAGTCTCCCACGCCGAGCTAGGTGTTGGGGAGAGTCTGAGCAGGAAGTGGGGGAAATCTCTGTTTGCCTGTTCTCCAAATGCAAGGCATCCCCACACTGCCCCCCCATGGCCGGCCAAGTCTCCCTCTGCAGGAGCGTCGGACCCCGGGCCCCGTTTCACCAGGATGCCACCGGAGCGCGGGTTTCAGAAACACAAGCCTCTCTGCCTCCCTCCTGCCCCCCCCCCCCCCACAGGTCTGCTCTAGGGGAGACGGGCCTGCGGTGGTGGTGCCGTGACCCGGCTCAGCACCGGAGGGGCTCTCTCCACTGCTACTCTGCCCACGAGCCTGAGGCTCTGACACACACAGAGGCAGGCACAGGGAGCCACCTCCATCCTCGACCTCCTGGGGCCTGGCCCTGCAGGCGACGTTCCTCTGCCTCCCCAGAGTGCAGTGACATGCCGCAGGCCTGCCCAAAGCTGGCAGGAGGCGGTGCTGTGATGTGGGCCACCCCCAGGGGCTTGGTCTCTACCACAAGGCTGTTCAGGTTCTCCCCCCTGGGTTCCTCCCTCCCCTCCGCTCCCGCACCCAGAGGCCTCGCCTGCCCCATAAGCACCTGTCACTCTCTTCCCTCCCCTTCAACCCCCTGCAGCCACAGCTGGGCCCTGCCCACCACTCATCCTCTGCAGGAGGGACTGCAAAAGCCCCCCGCCCAGCCCACTTGCCTCCTGTGGGCCCTGCTCAGGCCAGGGGCCACTCTGAATATGACCATGGCCTCCCCTTGCTTTAAGCCCCCAGGGGACCCCTTCTCACGGGCCCTGCACGGTGGGCAGGGCACTGGTGCTCGGAGAAGAGCCGGGCAGGAGGTACAGGAACCTGGAGGCGACAGGACCAGACCGAGAGCAGGAGCCCTTTCTTCCCTGGCACTGGCCCCCGCTGATCCCGGCTGCCCCAGCCCGTGCCAGCATCTTCTTGCTGAGGCCGGCCTGCGTGCCCAGCGCTGCCCGGAGAGCCTAGGTGTGGCTGTCTGAGCAGAGCCAACTCTACAGCTGCGTGTCCTGTACCACTGGCCTGGCCCGCAAGAGCCACAGGCAGGCTCCCACCCCTCCAAGCTCAGACCCTTCCTTCCAGCATGTCCCCTGCCCCAGAGCAGCCAGACCCAGGGCTCCGAAGCCCAGGCGGTGAGTGGGCTGACTCCCCCGAGTGGGGCTGAGAGAGGGCAGTGAGGGGAGACGGCACTCATTCTGGGCAGCTCAGAGTGGCGCCTGTCAGGACCATAGCCCAGGGGCTTTGCTCAGCGAGCCCCAGGATTGGGCCCGTCTGTTGAAAGCAACAGGTGAGCCTGCTGGCGTACATCCGTGTGGGCCAAGGGGGAGGCGGGGAGGCGAGAGAAGCAGGGAGGACCACACACCAGGCCGCCAGAGGCCAGGATGAGAGGTAGACCCCCAGCCCGGCAGTCTAACCAAGCCACAGAACCACAGACAGGACAAGAACAGCTGCCCTCCCCGTGTCTCCCCAGTTCGGCCGCCCCAGCCTCCACTGTCCCCTGCTGCCGCGCCAGCGCCCAACAGCCCCGACCTTACCCGTTTTGTTCCCGTGAGCGTTTCTCACTATTCGGATGGCTGCCGGTTTCAGGGGCGCCAGGAATTCCAGCACGTTCTTCTGTGAGGAGAAGGAAGGTTTCCCCCTTTACTGACCCCATGGTGACAGGGCAACCCAAAGAAAGAGACCGGCCGAACTCCTGAATTCAGAAGGGTTGCCAGCGTGGTTCGTCCCTTACCGTTCCTCGCTTTCCTCTAAACCACACATACCTTTTCTCCATCACTAAGATGAACTTGGAAAAAATTTGAAAAGAAACTGGAGCTGAAGGACATACATCTGAAACAGTAATGCTGCCGTCAGCATCTGAAAGCATCGTGTCTGATCTTTTCCCCCCATAAGAACCTTTTTATACACTTGGGTTCGATCTGGCCTTTGCTGCTGCTCATCGCACTCGTCGCAGCACAGATGCCTGTCCCTGCTACTTCACGGTGCCAGTGCTGGCACAGGCGAAGCTGCTGCTGCGGGCGGGCCAGGTTCCGAACTACATCTCTGTTCTGAACACGGGAGCGGCGCAGACCCACTGGACCCGCACAAACGCAGAGCGGAACTCCACAGGAACCAGTGCCGAGGAGCTCGGGGTGTCCGGGCGGCCCAGCCGGTCAAAGGGCCGCAGGTCGGTGGGGCAGTCCAGCAACGCTCTGCGTCCCTCCCCGGGCAGCTTCCCGTTTGTCAACAGTGTCAATGACTCAGTTATTCCAAGAAAGCCTTTTCCTCGTTTTGAGATGCTGGGAGATCCCCCCCGCACACTTAACAGTAGGACACGAGCATCTGTGTGTCTCTCCACACGATTCCACGCCTGTGTCTTTTACCTGATTATACACGTCCTGGAGAACCTTCCAGAGCATTCTTTTTAAGGACACATCATATTCCACTGTTTCAAAGTGCCACAGTTTAGTTAGCCAAGTTAACTAAATCTCAACTTTTTCGACTGCACTAGAGTGTTAAAGGTAACTTTCTTTTCGGTCCATATATAAAAGGAATCTTTTCTTCCATTGTATTTTGTCACTGTGGAGAGGGAAGAAGTGACTGTTTTTGTGTCTTAATTTTGCAAAAAGCCACCTAATGTTTACTTTTTTTTTTTTTTTAGTTAAAGCACATGGTTTTCTGCATGGTTGGTATTGAAAGGCTTTTGACCCTAAATTACCAGACAACTCACATGGTTTCGTATAACCCAAATGCAAATAACTCAGAAGTTGCTTAAGTTTTACTTTTTAAAAACTAGTGAACAGAAAAACTATCAATAAAGAGGATCCCTTCCAGAGAAAAAAAGGGCAAAAGATGGTCAAGCACTTTGCAAAAACAGATATACGTGTGGTTTATACAATGCGAAAGGATGATTGATCCCACTATCAACTTCAGACATGACTTCAAACGAGGCGGCAGGTGCCCCTCTTGTGCTGAGGGGGATCTCTGGGGCTCCCGGGAACGGACCTGCGCGCTCTGCGGAAGGGAGCATGAACCCGCAGAGCTTCCGGGGGCACCACCGTGGCGCATCGAGCCTCGGCCATGCCCATGCGCCTGCACCAAACACGGACGCGGGGCAAGGGCCGCCCGCCCATGACCTGCGCACTAACGCTGGCTCTTACATTTTAGAAGGAGTATTTTAAAAAGAAGAAGAGGAGGAGGAGGAGGACGACGAGGAGGAGGAGGAGAAGGGGAATAATAATAATAATGATGCACAACGGAAAGGATGTGGACACACGGCCCCCAAAGTCTAAAACATGATCTTCACAGAAAGAAACCTGCAACAGCTGAGCCCACAGAATGCCGACTGCATCATTATTTATCAACAGTGAGAGCAGAAGCCACCCGGCGCCCCGACTTCGGACACAGGCGGCTCCGTCCCCGAGCGTCCAGAGTAAGGGCTGTGCGCGCGTGAAAGACCATTCTGTAGCACAGCATTCGACATTCAAGACATCCGTGACCTAAGTTAACGACGAGGGTGGGCTCAACAGTCCCTGCTGCAGGGCTGGTTTTGGAAAACAAAGGGCAGGACTCGCTGTTTACACACAGAGGGAGAAATGTGGAAGGAGGTGTCCCGGGGATTCGTGAGTGGCCGTCACCACGTGGGACTTGCACGAGGAGGGAGATTTTACCAAGCGTTCTCAGCAGCAGACGCAGAGCCAGCCGACTACAGCACGTGGCCCCATCAGGCCTGCCGCCTGGCTCTGTTAACAGTCGCGGGGACACGGCCGTGCCTTGTGGCAGCTCACGTTGTCCAAGGCTGCCTCTGCAACCCAGACCATGGATCACAAAGCCTTCAGTGTCCGGTAGCTGGGCCTTTCTTCCCTTCCAACGGCAGAAGCCTGTCCCCCCTCGCACATGGGATCTGAGAGTAGAACGGTCTTTCTCGCCTCGGGACAGCCACGCATTTCCTCCCCTGACAATGCCTGACGCCTTACTTATGGGCCTTTCGGCCTCCGATTCTCTCCAGCTCAAGTCCTCAGCGGGTCCTGGACCCCCAGGCTGCAGAGGCCCCTGGCACCCCACCCTCACGTCTGGCTCCCTGCCCTTGTCCCCAGGGAGTGGCACAAACCTCCGTGACGTTGAACGGGGCTCCCCGCAGCTTCACTGTGTGAGGGGTGGTGGGCTCCCTCTGGGCTGCTGGCTTCTCCGTCTGAGGACAGAACAGACAGACAGGCGCTCGGTGAGTCCCAGGCACAAGGTACATCTTGCTCCGGGTGACTCCGAGAGCGCACTGGGGATGCTGGCAGGACCTGCCCTGCAGACACGCAGTCCGGCCGGCAGGTCGATGGAGTGTGCTCACAGGGGCCCCAGCTGCAAGGAGGGGCAGAGGGCACGGGAAGCAGCCTGAGGTGAGGCCACGTTTGCTGCCACAGATTCAGGGCTCAGTCCGTGCAGACACGGTGCAGACACCGCTGTCCTACAGCATCTCCAGGATGATGAGAGAAATGGTGGGTTCAGGGTCTTTTCTGTAATTCTGCAATCCAAACAGCTCTGAAAACTCCACACTTTTGGTAACTCCTTTGGCAACAAAACCTGCCTGAACTTGACCTCATTTGCCAGTAAAGCCGTTCTGACTGAGGGCATTTTGAGGTGACATCTGTTCTGTGTAGCACGAGTGGGCACTTCCGGACTCACTGCAGGAAGAGCAGTGTACTCGACCAGGGCCGCTGCCCCAGGCAGCACGGGCGTGAGGTAGCACAGGGCGCAGGGTGGCTTCCTGAAACCCGAGGCCTTCTGAGCTGCAGCACACACTTCGGCACAGGGACCCAGAGATGAGGGCACGGGGACCCAACGACTCAACGCACCGTCCCGTCTCCAAGCAGAGGCCCCCGGGGGGAGATGAGATGGTGGCCATGAGGGCTGCACCCGCATTTCTAACCTGAACCTCGGAGCCCGGCAGACCTGGGTCTGCGTCCTGACTCCTTCACTCCCCAGCTGTGACCTTGGGCAAGTCACTTTCCTGCTCTGGGCGGAGTTCCTTCCTCTGTAAAGCAGGACATGAAGGATACCTGCCCCCCATGACTGCCGTGAGAGCCAACGACAAATGATATGGCAGGTACTATACCTAGCGTGTAGTAAGTGCTCAATTAACCTTATCTATTACTGTTGATTGGGGGCTGACATCTGTCTGCACTGCCACTAAACGCACAGTAGAAGATGCCAATAGCCACCAGCACCTCCCTTCAGAAGGCAGCCAGGCCTCAGGCCTGCAGGGGACAGGGGTGGGGGCACGCAGGCCCCCCTCTTCCCTCTGGTGCCTGGCATGCCCTGGCCCACACACACCTTGGCTCTGGCCTCCTGTGGCTTCTTGCTCCCAGATGGTGTCCCCTGCTCTGGGTCCGGCCCTGTCCTGTCTTGGTCCCGCTGGGTGAGCGGAGAGCAGAGATCCTCCTCCTCATCCTTGCTCCCCTCGTCACAGTTCACAGCTTCATCCTCACTCTCCTCCTCCCCAGAGGAGCATGGCGAGTCGGCCCTCACCACCTTGGATTTCAGGTACTCCATGTCCGACAGCTCCTTCCACACAGCCGCCTTCGGTTCGGGGCCGTTGTCCTCTTCTGGGAAGACAGGGGGGGCTGGGAGTCAGCCAGTCACATGCACACCAGGGGCCCAGGACGGCAGGGGGCATGGCGGTGCCACGCCCACCAGGACCAGGGGCCCTGTGCTGCACAGCCCCAGAGGGTCCTCTGGTACACGTCAAATGGGGTGAGATGCGGGAGTTTTGATACTGTACGAGCCACACATCGAGGACTATGTGGCTCCCCGCACCAGCCTTGCCCTCGTCATCCATTCTTTTGATTGCGACCCGTGGGACTTTTTGCTGCTCTGGGTGAAACCCCCCAGTGGTTTCCAGGGGCTCGCAGGAAGAAACCAGAGCCCCAGCCCACCCGCCAGCTCCCAGGGCCGCAGCCACCCTGGGCCGCACAGAGCGCCCTCCACCCTGCCGTGTCTTCCGCCCCGCCGTGCCCTCCCCTGCAACCCCGTCCTGCCCCTCCCCTACGGCATTCCACCAACGCCCAGCTCTGCACAGGAGCTTAACCATGCATAGCAGTCACATCAAGCTCATTCTCTTGCTTTAAGCCAAAATTGACTCCCGACCCTCGACCACCCTTACTCTGGATTGCAGCAGCTCATGTACCCACCGGTCCCCACCCTATACCGTGAGCACCTTCTGAGGACAGGGGCTCCTCCCTTACCTCCTTCCAACCTACATCATGGGCCACGTCCCCCGAGGCCTTCCCTGGGAACTCTCCTCTCCCCTTTCCTGCCTCCTCTCTGCAGCACCCGGCTGCACGTAACATACTAAATAAGGAACTTATTCCTTTGTGGTATCTCAAGGCAGGATTCTCCCATCTTTCTCACCGTTGTATCCCCAATGCCTAAAGCCGTGCCTGGCATACAGTAAGTGCTTGATGTCTGAGTGATCGAATGAATGAGTAAGTGACTGAGATCAGTCAAGGCCAATGTTCCGGCTGCTGGGATAACCATCCCACTAGAGGGCAGTGTCTGGCACCGAGCGGCCCCAAGCTGGTGTAAGCCCAGGAGTGTGCAGGCCCTTAAGCGTGCGGGAACTCACAGATGCACAGCAATGGCCTCACCTTCAGAGCCCTCCCCAGCTCCCTCCTCCTCACTCTCCTGGCCCGAATCGGAGTCGAAGTTCAGGTAGTCACTGGCCGGCTTGCTCTTCCCCTTTGAGGGCTCCACGTCCAGGGCATCGTTAGCCCAAGTGGCTGCCTGTGTCCGCTTCTGGTGGACCGACAGGAACTCCTGGAACTCGGCGTCCTTCTTTAGCTGGTGACAATGCGGCAGGGCAGTGGGAAGAAGAGAAGACTCGGGTCAGACTCACCCCTCCTAACTCTCAGGAGGGTCAGAGCATCCTCCCAAGTTCATTTCCCCCCATGTCTGGAAGACCCCTGGGGTCAGCTGGGTCAGTCCTGGGAGGGCAGAGTGGACTCTTCACCAGACAAGAAGACTAAGAAGCCCCAGGCATGGCTCTGCCGGCCGCCTTCTCCCGGCCTATGCAGCCCTCCCAGGGCCACGCCTGGACGCCCACTCCCTCGGTCAACAGGACAGACTCACCTTCTCCAGCTTACTTGCTGACTTTTTCTTCTTGTCCTAAAAACAGAAGGCACAGACGGTGAGGGTCGCAGATGTAGGGTGAGTGAGGGGAGATGAAACTATACTGTCCTGGGAGGGCCTGCCTTCAGGAACTGTTGAGAGGGACTCTCAGGTCATCCCTGTTCCCACCACCGAGCCCCCAGGGGTCACCACCCTGCTGACACAGGGCTCGAGGGCCGGAGTGACCTTCTACGTACTTTCTTAGCTTCTGGGGGGACAGAGTCTTTGTCCTTTGGAGGTGGCTTGGATTGGCTTGGTTTCTGGGCATGCTTGCTCCAGGCTCGGGGCTTTGTCGGGTCCCCAAATGACTTGCAGAACTCCACCTGCACGGGAGAGAGAGGGTGATGATGGTGACACCCGCCACTGCGCCCAGCTGGGTGCCCCACTTCAGCACCTCAGAGCTGGGGCTTTTTAAAAGGCAATTGCCACTGACTAGCTGAGTTGGCTGAAGCAAAGTACCTGTCCTCCTCTAGCCTCGGCTTTGCCCTCTTTGAGGTCGCTATGGTCACTAACATTTACCGAAGAGCCCCTCACGCCGGGAGTCTCGGTGCTCTGTGACTAAGTATGTGAGCTGCCCGACAGTGCGGGGGAGGGACCGTGACCTCCCTACATCCCAGATCAGGGCACTGAAGCACGGAGAAGTTCAGTGATTTGCCCAGCCACCCGGGCACAGAGTGACAGAATGGAGACTGGGACGCCGGGACTCCGGCTCTGGAGCCCAGGTTCTCTGCCATTCAATCCGAAGGGCGGCACAAGGTCACGGCACAAGGCGAGGCAGAGCTAACGGCTCTCATGTTACCATACTCACCGTGAAGTGCGCTTGACCGGCCTGAGAACAGCTCTGGGGCTCTGCGAAGAGCAGGGCGCCCCCCTGGGGCAGGGGAGAGTGCTGAGTGTCACGCCGAAGTTGACGCGCCTCTCTGGCCCTAACCCTCCAACACACCCCGAGATGACCTTTGTGACAGGTGGCCCTGCTGGGGGCCCTGGTGGGCACTTCCTGCCACAGCCCAGGGGACACCGTCAACCAGCTACTCCCCTTGGGAAGGAGGTGCCACTGTTACACCCTTCGTGTGACCTTCTCAAAATAGTTCTGCTGTTTCAGTGACAGTGACGTGTGCTCAACGTGTACAATTCAAACAACAGAGGAAAGTCCTAGAAGGTGAAAAACTTTTTTTATCCCAATTCCTTCCTATCACCCAGAGAGGAATTACTATTCTGGTAAAAGTCCTTCCACACGGCTCTACGCGCTATCACACACAGAGAGATGGAGGGAAATGAGTCTATAAACGGGGTCCCGTGATGTATACTGTTCATCAGTATCTGGCTTTCCCTTCTCAACAAAGTGTTACAAATGTTTTTACCAAGTCGTTAAATGTCCATGAGTGACACGAGTGGGACCTCCTCCTCCAGGAAGCTCTCCTGCCTCACCACTCACTCCCAGCAAGGAAAAGGGCACCTTTTGTTCTCCAGCACTGACCACACTGACTGAAAGCAGCCTCTACCTGGCGTCCCCCTTCCCCCTGCCTGTCTGTAGGCTGTTGGCTCCATGAGGATGGGGCCAGTGGTACCACGCTCTAAATTCCCGGTATCAAGTGAGCACTCACTGAGTGCCTGGTGAACAGGCTCATGAATGAATGATGCAAACAGGTGGTATCACATCACCTGTCAGCTTGTTAGACATGCAAATTCTTGGGTCCCCAACATACTGAATAAGAAACTCTGAAAACAGGCCCCAGGAAACTGTTTTAACAAGCTCTCCAGGGGGCCCGTAGGCATGAAAGAATGAGAACAAGAGAGGAACACCATTGACATCACAGCCCAAAAGGGGACAGGAGGGTGGAGGGAAAGATCATTTTCGACAGACAGGCAGGGGCGAGACTGCACCGACTCACCGTGATCCGGGATGTGTCGATGAAACTCCTGTTGAAATGGTTCAGGGCCTGTTGGGCCTCTTCCTCGGATTTGAAGCCGATGAAGCCAAACTTGCGGAACTTGCCGTCTTTGGTGAACTTCAGGCTGCAGTCCGTCAGCGCGCCAAAGGCAGCAAACAGCTGCTTGAAACGCTCCTCCTTCATCTAGTGCAGAAGGGGTGCCGTGAGGGAGGACCTGGGAGGCCTCAGAGCCAAGAGGGGACAGAATGGGCTGAAGATTGGAGGCTGTGGCTTCCCCAAGAAGCGTGCTCTACAATGAGACCTGGTTCAGCTCTAGCTTGAACACTTACTGGCTGTGTGGCCTTGAGCAAGTCCCCTACCCACTTCATCAACGAGGAAATCAAGACTCAGAACGGCTGCAATGAAATCTTCCTACCCTGGGGGCTGTTAGGGTGGAATAAACTTTGCTTCTCCCTTTATACACTACTGTACTACTGTTTGAATTTTTTAATTGTATCATAGTGCCCCCCCCAATCCCCAACCCAGGGTGGGGAGGTAAAGTTAAAAAACCACAGCAATGAAACAGAAATGGCTTTGTGTCCTCACACTTTCTAAGGAGAGAGGGTCCCAAGGGGGAGAGTCGAGAATACAGAAGATCTCTAATAGCACCCAAATGGCACACTTTGGATTTCAGGAATGAGTTCGTTAGCAGCAGTGGTGCGGAAAGTTTTCCATGCGTGGAAAGGTGTAGGGACATAGGTGAGGATGGTCCAGTGCACCCAGTCGTCTGGTATCTCACTCATTCATCTATTTCTCCACTCATTTATTGGACGTGTGTTTACTGAATGCCTGTCACTGATTCTGTGCTAGGTTCTAGGGGAACAGAGACAAGTACTGGATAATGGTTTAAAAAGCCCTTCACATCCACTCAGCTGTCTCAAGCTAATGGGCCACGCCCTAAAGATGGCAGGGAGAATTGGAACGCAGGCCCTGAGACTATTACTCCCCACACGCCTCTCCAACAGTCCCGAGTGCGAAAAGGCTATAGGAACAGTGTGTCATCCAGTCAAAAGTCACTAACACAACGGGATCGGACGAGAGGGGGTGGGGGAGCAGACTTTCGGCACGAGGTGGGGACTGGCATTTGCCTGGGAAAAGTTGTCCAGCTGGGGGTCAGGTCCCCACAGGCTAGCTGTGAAGCCTTGAGCAGTCACTATCCGTCCCCTCCCACTGTCAAGTGGAGATGAGCCAAAGATCCTGCCCTCCTGGTTTTCGAATCGCCCAGAGTCCTGCCCCAGAGCGAAAACCCCTCAATTCTCCCCTACCAACCCCCGGCTCCTGACTGGTCCTAATTTCAGATCCCCGGGTCAGGCCCTGCACTCACCCCATTCGGGAGGTTCTTCACAATCAATCGCGACATGGCGCACGGTGCCACTATTTGGATTCCAGCACGGAGGAACAGCGTCTTCCACCAACCACTTTCACGCTGCAGCGACGGGCGCCGCCATCTTTAATGAGCAGGAATAGAGTCACATGCTCCAGACCTAGGCTGGCCCCGGAAGTGGGCGTGGCCAAAGCCAAAGCGACATTAGGAAGTCACACCCACAGGGGGCGGGCCTGACGCTTGCATTCTGCGCAGGCACAGGCTGTTTGGCGGGGCCTATTGAGACCAACGCAAAGTCGGCAGGGGGCGCTGGTGCCTAACACAGGCTGGGGGTTGCGGAGGATTGCGGGGGATTCTGCAGCTGTGTAGACGAGGAAATGATTTCAGCCTCCTTTACTATTTTATGTTATTGAGTCCTACACTTGAGAATACGGACAGGATTGGGGGTTCTTGCTTCCCTTTAGAAATGGGGAAACTGAGGCGAGAGAGGTTGCCAAGTGCCTTGAATCAGTTACTGAACATCGCCTGTAAATATTGGAATGTGTGCATTGGGAATAAACGACCCCGTTTTTGCCAGACAGTGAACTGGGAACCAGAGGAGTAAAGCAGCTTGCTCTAAGTCGTGTGGCCATTAAGCATTATGTAGCAGTAGGGGTTAAATAGTTTTAAGTGATAGGATTAGGGGGGTGCGTTGGTTTCTGGAGCTTCTTTAACCAATTACCAGCAATTTAGAGGCTGAAAACAACAAATCTTTTTTTGTTTCAGTTCTGGAGGCCAGAATCCCGAAATCAGGGTGTCAGCTGGGCTGCTATTGCCTCGGCAGGCCCTAGGGGAGAATCTTTCCCCTCCCTTCCCGGTCAGGTGGCTCCAGGTGTTCCTGGGCTTGTAACTTATATCCCTCCACTCTCCCTCCATCTTCACGTGGGCTTCTCCCCTCTTTTCTCTTATTAGGACACTGCCATTGAGTTTAGGGGCTATCTTAAATCTAGAATGATCTCACCTAGAAATCCTTCATTATATATGCTAATATGGTCACTCCTAGGTTCCAGGGATTAGAACATGGTCATATCTTTTTGGGGGGACACGATTCAATCCATCACTAGAGGACTTACTTGCTCTCTAGTAAGTGACTCTGAACATCAGATTTCACCCTCTGCATGTCTTATGTTGACTGTTTATTCAGTGCAAACTCACAGACACACGCAAAATGTCCCCTGGAGCCTAGAGCCCGTGCCCGGGGGGTTCTGTGTTTGAAAGTCACTTATTTATTTAACAGATACGTATTGGTATGTGTAAAAGTACTTTTTAGTTAAATGACAATTTGGGTGTTTGGTTTTCCCCCCTGCAATTCGTGACTTTGGTCAGAACCGCCTGGAGCAGCCTTTATGAAGCTGCTCCGAGATCTTAGCCTTTTATGAGAGGTCAAGTGTGGGTTGCCCAGCCAGTCCTGGTTTTGTGTTTTTTTATTTTATTATTTTCACGAACTGCCTTTATTACAACACGCAGCTACATGTAGCCTTCCCTAAAGAAATTCACAAACCGGAAGGTATTTAAAGAAAGTGAAATGCTCTTTGCCAGTCCACACGTTTCAACGCCGGGCCAAGAGAATATGGTCGCCACATGTCGCAGTTGGAGGGACTGTTCCTGGGCCGTATATTCCCGGGCATTTAATATACAACCATGTTATACAGTTATTATTAGCCTCCTTGCTCTCCTGACTTCCTGTTTTGTCTTCTGTCTCCTTTTCTCCCCCAGCAAACATGATCGGGGGCACCTGGACCCCATGGGGCTGGCCTCTCTGATTACACCTGGGAATTAAAAAAAAACAATCAGCCAGGTGTGAGGCAGCCCCACTCACGGCTGCCTTCACCAGTGGGGCTGCACCTGAGGGAATAACTTCCCATCAAGGAAAGGCCAGAAGTGGGGTGGGAGGTTCGAACGGGCTGAGAGAGGCTGGACAGAGAGTGAACACGGAGCTCAATATTCTCCACGAGAAATCTAATTAGGGGAAAACGTCAGAGAAACCCCAGTGGAGGGACATCCTGCGAAATCCCTAACCAGAATGCTTCAGAAACACCTAGCGCACCCCGGCCTAGCAGCTCGGTTGGTTGGAGCATGGTCCCGATTCGCCGAGGCTGTGGGTTCGATCTCCGGTCAGGGCACCTGCAAGAATCACGTAATGAAGGCACAAGAATGTGGAGGGACAAACGGACGTTTCTCTCTCTTCCCTCTTCTCTCTCTACAAACAAACAGAAAAAAAAAACCCAAACACCTAGATCATCATAAACAAGGACATTCTGAGACACTGTCACAGCCAAGAGGAGCCCAAAGGGACGTGACAACTAAAAGGGACGTGGTGTCCTGGGACAGCCAGTGGACATGGGGAGAAACTGGGATGTCGAACGAAAGCATGGCCTTTGGTTAACAATAAGGTGTCACCATTGGTTCATTGGTTGTGACAAGTGGAACACGTGGCAGTAACGCTGAAAACAGGGTGTGCTGGGTGCAGCCTGCATGAAAACTCTAACCTTCTCACGACTTTTCTGAGTCTAAATGGATGCTAAACTAAGGAGCACAGTAAATATTTTTAAAAGATATTGACAATTACAAGGGTGGAGGACCTCATTCTTTACCGATGTGGGATAATCACCGAGGTCCGTTGTTAAAGGGGGACAGCGAGTTGCGGGCACAGGCTTCCTTTGTGGAAAAGAAAAAGTCTCTCGCTGTGCACTTGCTGTTCCACGCAGGCCCCCAGACCCTATCCCGGCCACGTTTGGCCTGCCGCCCATTTTTCTATGGCTGCACCCAGCTAATGTTTTCCACATTTTTATTTTTATTTTTTATGTAATCTTTATTGTATTTTTTCCCATTACCATGAAGCCCCCTTATCCACCCCCCATCACCCAGCAATCACCACACTGTTGGCCACGTCCACGAATCCTTACTCCTTTTTTGCTCAATCCCTCCACCCCTTAACCTCCTCCATATTTTCAAATGGTTGCGGGGGAAAAAAAAATCAAAAGAAGAATGATGTTTTGTGACCCGTAAAAATGATAGGAAATTCAAATGTCAGTGTCCATCAATAAAGTTTTATTGGCACAGAGCCACACCCGTGCATGCATGCCTCCTCTGCAGGTGCTCTTTCGCTGTCGAGGAAAGAGCAGGGTGGGGTAGTTGCAACAGAGGCCATCGCGAAGCTCAGTGTGTTCACTGCCTCACCCTCGCAGAGAAGGCTTGATTTTTCCCTGCATGTGGCTGTCTCTGGGGGAGCAAAGGAGAGATGGGTGATGGGGTCTTCTCTAGAAAGAACAGGACTACCATGGGGAGAGGGGGAATTGCTGTTGGGTGTGTGTCGAATCAATTTTTTTAGAATCTAATTCATTTTTTCCCTCCTGGTCCATAATTCACAATGCTCTTCCTTGTCATATTTCTTCAGAACCTGCTGTATGGCCTCAGTCTGTCTTCATCTGTCAGGAGCCCGGTGCTTTTGAAGGCTCCCAGGCAGCTGCGTTAGAGAGCATCTCTCGGTGTGGGTTAATCTGATATTTCTGCACGATTCCATTCGGTTAAGATGTGTACTGGCTGATGGGGACTCTGATCACCTGGTGAAGGCGCTGTCTGCCGGTTTCCTTCTCTAGAAAGCTGTCCCCTTTGTCACCAACAAGCCCTGTGTGGGTCTGAGAAATATCGCCCGTTTTAGAAAGAGTCAGAGGCAGTCACGGTCTTCCTATCTGTTGACATGCAGGGAAACGGAGGACCAAGGTCAGGTTCAAGGGGGCTCCTTTTGCTCCTCTCTACCTATGGTCACTGTCAGGAATCAGGAAGCTGGGGTAGCCGCGGGTGACAAAGACCATTGCCGTGTGTCACCACCTGACACCTTGAATGTGGCCCCAACATTTCGCAGACCATCACCCCAGAAACCCCTCAGAAGAGCAGCCCCCTGGCTCTGAGGCATCTGCAGAAGAGCCTCGAGGGATTGAGGTGGCCAGAGTCACCTGAGACAGGAGACCAGGTGTGCACCAGCCTCCGCCACACCTGCATGGACATCAGGCAGCTCACTGGGGGCAGATGGTGGCTGAACCTTGCCCCTCTCCTCCAGGCCCTGCTGGGGACTGAACATCAGAGATGTGGGGGCCCCTCCTGCTTTCCGCAGTCAACCATAAATATTCGCAGCAGCGGTCGCAAATCATTCATCAAACAGAATGTGGCTGGGGAAAGCTCAGCCCGTTCTGAGGAGACAAGCAGATGGGGGTCTTACCCGGGACTCTGGAGGCCCCAAATCTCCTTGCCTGTTTAATCTTGCTGGCTGCCATGCTGGCCGGGGCCCGAGGCAGGGCCTTCTGGGGATGAACTACAAATAAACCCAGAATCACCCTTCATTTTCTCATTTTTTCAGCTGTGCCACGGGCAGATGCCTCCTCTGCATGAAAGGACCACCAAGGCCCGGTTTGGAAAGAAAGTTTGTTTCCTCACTTTGACCTTGAGGTCCTTTGAGGTGCAGCTACGGACCACCACTCCCCACCCCAGCCACAGCCACACGGGCCACTTTCTGCTTCTCCAACGGGCAACCCTTGTTCTCACCTGCTGGGGCTTGAATTGTGTCCCCAACAACCTATGTTGAAGTCCTTGGAATCAGTGGATGTGACCTCATTTGGAAACAGGGTCTTTGCTGATCTAATTAGTTAAGAATGTTAAGAGGAGATCATCTTGGATGTTGGGTGGGCCTCAAAGTCAATGTCTGGTGTCCTTATAAGGAGGCCCCGTGGAGACACAGACACACAGGGAGACCTCCAGGCAACCACAGAGGCAGATCTTCAGTGATGCAGCCACAAGCCAAGGGTTGCTGGCAGCCACTGCAAGCTGGAAGAGCCTTCGGAGCCCGCCCAGCCCTATGAGCGCCAGGGTTTCAGCCCTCCAGGCCCCAGCACTGTGCGAGGACACGTTGCCGTGGTGCTAAGCCACCCAGACTGTGGTCGTGTGTTGCAGTGGCCCTAGGAGACTAACACACCACCTCAGGGCCTTTGCACATCCTGAGCTCATCCTTCAACTCTTCATCTGACCTCGTCCAGCTCATCCCTTGGGCCTCAGCTTAAATGCCTCATCCTCAGAGAGAACACCCCAGTCCATCTTAGGGCCACGCTGATTGTGCCTCTGAGCACACCTTCCGTTTCCCCCAGCCGTTTGCCATTCCATAGGTATTTGCTTGCCCACATGCTGAATGACCGTTGACCCCCGAGAAGGTAGGGCTCACTACTGGGCAAGGGCTGGGTCTGCCTGTGCTCACTACGGTGGACGGTGGGACGTCCCACCCAGCGCCCCCTTCCATGGAATTCGGTTTACAGACTCTCCTCAGCTACAGAGGGCTGCCTCAACCCAGGCTGTGCCCCTTCCTGCAGGGCTGCAGTCCAATGACGCTTGGCCTGGGGAGTTATAAAGGCCCAGCCTCCCTGCCCTACCAGGGGCACCCCTGAAGTCTCAGCCTGGGTTCAGAATCTTCCAAAAGGCCAGCTCAGGCCTCTTTTGTCACTGCAGCTGAAGGTGACTCCCCCTACCCACTTCTGCTCCCTTCCCTTCCCATTCCTTCCCTTCCCTCCCCCGGGTGCTCTCTGATGCCATGGGCACCCCCAAAGAAACCTCCTGTGTGCTAAACTCCACCTATGAGTCAGCTTCCTGAGAACCATGCCTGAGACACGACCAAGAGTGTCCCGACACCGGGTGCCTGGCAGGCGGGCAATACAAGCTGTGTAAAAACAGTCACTCACAGCAAACGCATGAATGTGAATTGCTCTGGGCCCCCCACTCCGTCCAGATGCCTGTCCCCACAGGGTCCCAGGCCCATCGCTCTTTGCCTGCCTCGCACAGCCTTCATGGCAAACTGTACCTAGTATGTTTGTTTGTTCTACGGATCTAAATCAACAGTCAGCAAACTTGGCTGTAGGGTGTGAGCCATACAGCTGTGTCTGTCACAGTGACTCAACTCTGCCACTCCGAGCAGCCAGAGGAATAAGTGTGACGAATGTGTTCTGATACAACTTTATTGACAGAATCAGGAAGTGAGCCAGATCACAAACCCCTGGCTTCAACTTGCCTTTAATGGTTCTCAGGCATCTTCACTGTAGTCACTCCTGCTTAGGGGGCATGCTGAATGGCTGGGAAAACAAGGCGAGGACGCATTCTTACCCAACATCAGAGCCCCGCTCTTGCGGTGAATTTAAGAAAACACTTGCAACATTGTTTTTGTGCAACAGCGACCAGCGAGACATCTCTAAGTCTTCTGTGGAGAGAGGGAGGAGAAGGGTGCCTAAGTAGGCTGAGAAAAAACTATGTAACGTAACTCAGCCCTACAAACTCTCAGCGCACCTTGGGATGCTAATGTCTGGGGAAAGCCCTTCAGTCAAGACCCCTGCTTTTCACAGTGCGTCCCACCGTCTATCTGAGCCTTACGTTCTTTTATCGTAAAACATCGACCAGTGGGAAGTATAGCTCTATGACAGTCACTCAGTTTGGCTGTGGTCCAGCTAGGTAGATGGTTCAACTAGACAGAAGCCAGCATGTTCATTTGCTCACCCACTCACTTGCTCTAATATGTAATGGGCACTGAGACAGTGATGATGGTCAGGGCTGGCCAGCTCCCTGTTCCGATGTGGCTCGCAGGCGAGTGAGAGAGACTGACATTGCGGGGCAGGTGTGCATCCCCACCGTCCCACGAGCGGTGCAGTCACTGAGGGACGAGCTTTGTACCCTCAAAGGCATCATCTCAGAGGGGCAGGGGGCTGCATTCCTCCAGGGTCAAAGGTCTAAGACTGATTTCTGGCCTTCTGTGTGAGGAGAGTGTCCCCAGGCAAACCAAACGCCAAGCCTGCCTGACCCTCCTGGCTTTCCTTTTGGACTCCACGGGGCCACCATCTACCCCACTCTCTTCTTCCCTTCGGCAGCTGAGGGGAGTGGGCCCTGGAAAACCACAGCATGAAATAGCCCAACCTGAGACAGAGACCTAGAGCCTGGACGCAGAGGTGAACACACCTGGGTTCTAGTTCCACCTCCGACACTTCCTGCTGTGTGATCTTGGGTAAGTCAATATCCCTCTCTGAACCTCATCTTTTATTTATAAAGCAGGACCAATGATGCCCCTCTCCAGGATGGTGGTGAATACTTGAGATAACATGTTCATGCTGCCTAGCAAGGGGCCAGTAACACCAGCATCTTATTTTGATGTCCCAGGCAGCGGGGGCAAGAGGGTCAGACCGGCAGCTCACTGGAACCCCATCGTTTCGTAGCTGATCTTTGTGCTGCCCAGTTAGAATGGCTCCCTGCAATTCTACGGATGGACCACAAGGCGGCGATAGAGGACCGCGTATCAATCGGTGCAGAGCGGTGCTTGGGGACCTGAATGGGCACGGCAGGACGTTTGGAGGACGCTGTCCACAGGCCCTCACCAAAACTGGCTTGGTGTACAACAGATGGGGCTTATTCTTGATTCTGTCCATGTAGGGAGACAGAACCCTGCCTCCTTGCAGAACTCAGCTCACCCTACTGCCTGACTATAGATGGGCAGTAAATTATTTCTGGATAAATGGACTGACTCTGGAGAAAGTTAAAGAAAGCCAGAGGGGCCTGTGTGCAGAGAGCAAGAGGAGGGGGAGCTCTGTCCGGGAAGGGAGGCAGGGACACATGGTGCTGAGGTCTTGAAGATACTTCAGTGAGGCAATGACCTGCAGAGAAAGGGGCAGGGGAAGGAGATGCCAGGACCCTAAGACAGTGGGAGCCCGTGGTAAAGACGGTGAAATAGCCCCCGCACTAGGTGGATGTCCACACCCCAATCCCTGCCACCTGAGAATGCCACCTTATGTGCTACCAAAAAAAAGGGGGAATAAGTGTCTTTGCACATGTGATTGGGCTAAGGATTTTGAGATGAGAGTACCTCAAATTTTCCAGGTGGACCCTAAAGACCACCACACGTGCCCTTTGGAAAGGAAGCAGGGGGACATTAGGCACCCCCAGAGGAGAAGGCGATGGGAGATGGAGTGGAGGGACGTTATGCCGCTGCAGGCCAGGAACCTGGCAGCCCCCGGAAGCCAACAAGGGAAGAAGCCTCAGTCTCCCTCGGAGACTCAGGCTTCCCGAGGGGGTCACAGCACCCTGCTGTGGCCCCCCGTGTTTTACCATTTCTTCTCCGCAGGGGCCGAGTTGCTGGAGGAAACCTGCCGCCCGGAAGGCTTGTGAGAATTTGGGAAGGACAAAGTGGCCCTCGGCCCCTTCCTGCCTCACACACCACAGGAGCCATGTTAAAGTGCCAGAGCTCCCCACACAGCTCTCGGCTTCGCTCGTGGGGACTTCTCCCTAGACACCATGACTGCTTTCATTTAAATCCCGACAACTCCAGCCAGAGGACAGACTGGGGGGCCGGGCACCCTGGGACCTGAGCCTCAGGGGCAGCTGTGCCCTCCTGTGAGTGTAAAGGGCGGGGAGGGGGAGACAGTGCTGTGGCCACTGTGGAGGTGAGCCACGCAGCAACTCGCCTGAGACCCTGTTACAGGGACTCAGGCTGTGTGACAGGCCGCAAGTCCCGCACTGTGTCCATGTTAAGGCCACACTTTCCCCAGGCTGCTCCCCACTGATCACTGAGCTGGTGGGGTCCCGGAGCCAGGCCATTTCCACCCACTGTGGGACTCCTCTAGTGGGCGATCTTCGCTCTGGGGCCCCCAGTGGGCTAGTCAAGATGCTCTCAGAGCGGTGTCCTTCCTTCCTCCTCTCCCTCCCAAGTGTCAGGCCTGTATCCCGATCCGATGGGTCTCCCTGCCTTCTCCTGCCCCTCCCCTTTATTCTTGTCAGCAGAAGCAGATATTCTTAAAGGGCCTCCAGACAGAAGATCCTCCCAACAGCTTCCACCTATCTACCATTAGCCAGGATTTGGGCACATGGCTCTCTCCAGCTGTAAGAGCTGCTAGGAAATGTAGTCCTTCAGGTGCACAGGTGGGCACCCCCAACCAACTCAGAGTCCTATTAATGGAGCAGAGGAGAAGGGTGTTGGGTCTTTTCTGAACAAGGAGGCCCTGGGAGGCTGCCACTGCCATCCAGTGAGAGGTGTCTGTGGCCATGGACTAGGGTGGTGGCCATGGGGATGGAGAGGCACATGAGGGGGGGGGTTCTTCCTCGTGTTTGTTTCTGAGCCACCCTGGAGGGCCTGCCCTGGCTTGCTGCCCCCAATGCTGAAGGGACAGGAACACCTCTGTGCCCTCCTGCCTGGCCAGATGGAGCACTCCACTCAGCGAAAGGGGGATGTTCTCAACAAGGCTGGAAAAAAGAGGTGGCTCTTCCACCTGCCACAGAGAGGGCCACATACACTGCCACGTCTGAATCAGTGGGTGGGGGAAAGCTTCCTCCTTTTCCGGCTGGAGAAACTGAGGAAATGTTGCGCTAAATGACCCCGCGACCCATCACTTCATCTGTCCACACGCAGGGCTCTTCCCCATGTGGTCTCAGTGCCTCCCCTACCCTGTGAGTTCTTTGTTATTCTTGTTGTTGTTACTATTCGTCTTTCCCGATAGGAATCTGCTCAGAGAGGCGAGGGCGTTGCTCCTCTGCCACTCGTGATGGTGACGAAGGCCGTGTTTACTGAGTGGGTGCCGAGGGCCCTTCTCAGCATATCGAAGTCCTGCCTGCGTTAAGTTCATATTCATTTCCCCGTTAGGGAGGCGCTATTGTGATTTCCATTTTGTAGACGAGGAGACTGAGGTTCACAAAGGGGAAGTGACGTGCCCAGGGTCACACAGCAGGACAGTAGGAGCATGGCGTCATCTGGCACCTGACCCTGCTGGTGCCTTTAATTACAAGGATGTGGTGCCTTTCTTGCAAATAGAACCAAAATTTGCTCATTCAGACATTTGTCAACTTCCTACCTTGGCACAAGTGTTTTTTTTTGTGCACAATCCTATTTATTCCTATTCAGACTACTGTCCTCAAGAACAATTCTAAAGCCCTTTTAACACGTGAGGAAAGTGATGCCCAGAGAGGCTGAGTGACTTGCCCAAGGTCACACAGCTGGAAAAGGAGAGAGCCCAATTTGAACCCAGGACTCTGTGACTTTGGAGAATGGGCTTTCGCTCTTGATTCTGCCTCCAAGGGCAGCATGCTGGGGTGGGGCTTGGGAGAGGAAGGGCCAAACCCAGAGGACATCAGAAAGACAAGTCCAGCCCGCCTCCTTCCCAGGCTCTGCCTGCCCCTGGGACTCTGCCTCACTCACACGTACACAGCTGCCAGGGATCAAAGTCCTCTCCAAGATGTATTTGCTGTGAGCTCCAAACAAACGGGTGTTAGCACGCAGCTAAGAGAAACATTGGGCGGACGCGATGTATGAAAGCCGAGCAGCCTTTAAAGTCCCGGTGATTGATCAGCCCCCTCTTTGGTCTCATGCTCTTAGGGGGCTGGAACGGAGGGGTGAGGAGACTCCGGCTCTGGGAGCACCGAGGCAGAGCCATAGGCTACCTAGCTCGCCTCTCTGCACTGCCCGATCTGTCTCTCCTTTCTCCCTGGGGAGGGCTCCCCTTTCAGCCAATGAGCCCATAAAACCAACCCCCACAAAATAATAATAAACAACTCCCACTTAATGAATGATCGTGGGAATCATGCTAAGCACTTTCCATCATGGTCCCCTCGCAGCCAAAGCACAAGGCAGATCTTGCTACTGACCTGTTTTACAGGTGAGTCGAGCAACACAGTGCTAGTAACACAGTTACTGGAACACAGTGCTAGTGAAGTTCAATTCCATTTGGCACTCAGCAAATACTGATTGTTCGAGAGAGTAGGACCCGGTTCCTACACTCCAGTGGGACATGGCTCACATCCTTAAAGGGGATATAGCTGGAGAAGGAGACCCCGTGACCCGGCGTGATGAGGGTAAGCAGAGATGATGCTCAGCCATGCTCGGCAGCATGGGTGGACCAGTTGTTTCCTAGACATAATCCCTCTGCTCAAGTTCAAGGCCATGTTGATGGGTTGCTACCCCAGCCTTACTGCTTGTTACATATGTTCAATGTTGCTCACCCTGGCACTTTCTATGTGAGCCTGAAGGCCACAGAGGAGGCCTTTCCCTGCCCGGGTTGGTCCGTGAAGAGAAACTGAGAGAAAGGGAAAAGGAGGCAGCAGAGTGGAGGCTGGGAGGAGGAGGAGGAGGAGATAATTCCAGGGGAAAGGGCATCCTGTGTGTGCAGGACAGGGTGTGGCAGGGCTTGGTGTTCTGGGGTCACGAGGACAACATGGGGACCCACAAAAGGTTCAGCTGAAGACATTTACATGGGTCTGATCATCTTGGGCTGTGACCTTGATGTGGAGTCTGGGTTGCTGCATCCAGATTCCAGGCAGGAGGAGGGATGTGGTTGACCTAACTTTGAACCCCTTGACTGTGCACAGTCCCCAGGCCCATGAGAAGTCAGCTGCTGCCAGCAGGATGTGGCTCTTGAATCCTAAGCTGTTTGCCAGGGACTCCCCTATCGCGGCTCTTACGTCTTAGGGGATAGCACGTGTGGGGACTGAGGACAGGCGCTGCCCGGTGAGGAAGAGCAACCAGGGCACCTGCTAGCTGGGTGTCAGTTTACCCTCCCATGCCCAGGGGGCACGGCTCCGTACTGTTGGGGCCGTGACTAGGGGAAGCAGAAACATGATGTGCGTGGGTTTTCCTGGATGTATTCAAACGCCCAAACATCTGTTGTGGGAATAGATGAGAAAATTTTCTTAGAGGGCTCTGCACATACCCCGGCATACAGTAAGTGCTTAATAAAGGGCGTCTCCTCAACACCGCGTACTTCTCAACTACATGCCCAGGGAAGCCACTGTCCACCTTGTGGCCAAGGATGCAGAGAGGACCGGGACCTTGTTTAAAACTTGCAGCGGCATCCATAGAAAAGGGTTCAATTTGCGTGCTTTCCATTCCCAATAGAATGACTCGTTTCCGCTTACATGAAACTTGCATCTTATGTCTTCTATTTTTTTTAAAGACTGTATTTATTTAGAGAGGGGAAGGGAGAAGGAGAGGGAGAAAAACATTGATGTGAGAGAGAAACATTGATTGGTTGCCTTTCGTATGTGCCCTGACTGGGGACTGAACCTGCAACCTGGGCGTGTGCCCTGACTGGGAATAGAACCAGCGACCTTTCGCTTTGTGGGGCCAACGCCCAACCCACTGAGCCAAACTGGTTGGGGCACATTTTATTTATTTATGTACCTGGAGGACTTGGTCCCTTGGCTGTGAGGCATTTGCCAATTTCCATGGTATAAAGGCCCCAGCTGTGGCTGATTTCTGTAAGTGCAAGGTAGCACCCCCCCCCCCTTAATGCCATGTACGTCCACCAGCCAGGAACACACGTAAGAGTACAATGCAGTAAGACAATGAGAAGGTGGTGAGCTGAAGGCTTCCTCCGTTCTTCATGGAATCTATTTAAATGTGAGCTTACATAAGTTCATTGTTCATAACGGCTGTGTTTGACAAATGGTTCACAAAATCCCTGCAAACTTAACAATCAGCTTGGTGTGAGGCAGGCCCTGTGCCCCTCTGTCTCCAGCCAGTCTGTGTCCCGGCTTCTGCAGCTGGTAAAATCAGGGGGTAGTATTTGCTGCATCGGCTGTTGAGAGGGCGGGAGAAAAATGCATTCGAAGTGCTGGGCACAAGTCGAACTCTCAGAAATAGGGGAGCTGCCCTCACATCAGCTCCCATCAGGGTTTGTGATCTTGGGGTTTCTGAGGGTGGGAACTGGAGCCATTCCAGCACAACATACACCTCTGTTTCTCCCACGGGAAATGGAAACCGAGACAAGGAGGGAGGTGGGGTTAGCTACCTGCCAATCAAATAGCAGGTGCTGGGGCTCATGTATTTCTACTCATGTTTTTAGCCTTATATGTGTCTCTATCTATCTATGTATGTATCTAATCTCTAGCACCTATCCTTTACAGACTTATGTTTTAGAGAATATCCACTCTATATACCATTTAATATTTTACTTAAATTAAAAAAATTATTACAAACGTAGCATAATCTTAGGTGCTGCTATTTGAGAATATGCCCCTAAGTGTTGTTGAGTCAATGGATGAGGCAGAAGTGAAAGGAAGAGCCTTCCCTCAGCTCAGATCCGCCCACCGCAGGTTTTCCGGTGTATGCTTTCCAGTTTTTCACCCTCTGTTCCTATAACTATACTGGGGGGGAAAGGCCCACAAGATTGTGTGTACACGCTGTTTCATCTGTGGTTTTTAAATTAATTGTAAACGTAAAATTCAGCTCTTGGCGACGTGCCAGAAAAAAATATGGTCATTACTAACGTTCCTGGCAACCTCGAGTTTTAATCTCTGAGATTTTGCTTCTGAGCCGGTTTGGAGGGTCCCTGCAGCCAGCGCCAGCATTTCTGAAGTTAAGCCCATGGCGTAGCTCTCTGTCCCAAGCCTCGGTTTCTCTGCCCAGCGCTGGTGGAACCTGATCCTGCTTCAACCTGCAGCGACAGGGACCCCAGGCCAGCAGGCTCCGCCTTCACTCAGCCTGGCCCCGCCCCCCGGCGGAGCGGTTCCATCACGCGTGCGCCCCGCCCACCGCCCGCCCCGGTCCTGCCTGCGTCTCTAATCTTGTGCTCTGGGGAGGGTCCGGGCAACAGCTGCCTTTGATCAGCCCAACATCTGGGAGACTCGGCACTTCAAGAACGCTGACTGGTGATCAAAGGTGGGAACGCTGTGACAGCTGAGACTTGGCAAGGACCCAGCCCGGCTAAATGCTTGGGTGGGGGAGGGGAAAGAGGGATTGGGAGGGTGGGAGCTAGGAGCAACTCCCCCCCCCCCCCCCCCCCCCCCCCCCCCCCGCTGCAGGGGCCTGGCGCTACGGGGCGGTTGGGAGCGCGAGCGTCGCTTCTGTGGACTTTGCCTCGCTGTGCCTTAGCTTCCTCCTCTGTGAAATGGGAATGCTAAAGTGAGGATGGAATGAGCTAAGAAATGAACATTCTAGAACAGTGCCTGGTCCCCAGGGAGAGGTCACACGGCCAGTCCCCAGGGAATGGGCCAGCTCTGGAGCCTAATAATTCGTAATGCGCTGTTGGGGGCCTCAGTTTCCCCATGAGTAAAATGGAGAACCATGACAAGACGGTGGAATCAGGCGAAGGTGATGGGTCACGAGGAGAAACTGAGGTCTGGAGACGGGGAGGCACGCAACCAGGAACCAACCCAGTATTTACCCACCTGGGAGGTGCCCCAATGGTTTGGGTCACCGCTTACTGGGAGTTTCCCTGCGGCCAAGGATTCTTCCACTTTCTCCTACAGCCTGGGGGTGCCATGCTGCCACCACCGGCAGCGACAGGTGATTTTATTTTATTTTATTTTATTTTTTGGCCTTCGAATTTCTTATTCAAGTATAACACGCATACAGGAGGAGGCACGTTATCAGCACACTGAATTGTCACAAACTGAACACAGCCAGATGGGGAAACAGTAGATTCTCAGCCCTCCCCCCCCCAATCCCCGCCAAAGTCTTCACACTCCCTTCCGGTCACCAGCCCCCCTCCCCCACCCGGTTCCCTGGAAACCGCTGGCTTTGTTTGTGTTTGTTGCGTGCTCGCTAGGAAGGAGGGCAGGCAGGAAGCGGCCTTGCGGGACTGACCTCATGTAAACTTTGCAAGGACACTGTGAGGCCAGCACTGTTGTGACCCCACTTTACAGATGAGAAAACAGAGGTGCGGGCCGTCTAAGGAACTTGCCCGACGTTACATGTTAACAGGGGAGGCTTTTCAAAGCTTTGAGCCCTTGCTGTTTTAGGAACGAAGGGCGGGAATGGGTGGGTAGGGAGAGCGTTTTTAATTTTTGGAAAAAATGGGGTGTTAGGGAGGCAAGCTCACATTCCTGGGTTTTTAGGAAATGGGGCTGTTCAGCGGTGCAGGGGTGTCTACAGGTGCCCCTGAGCTCCTGACAAGCAGAGGCTGGTGGCTTGTCGTCGGGGACTTGCTGCCCCAGCCCCTACACCTCTCTTCCCTCATCCTCCCAGCTCTCTCCCCAGAGCTTCGTCAGTCCACACGAGGGATGGGCCCTGCTGATGGCGCCAGCCGGAAGGCCACTCCGGTTTCCCTGTGGTCTCAGCTCGCAGAATTATCTTAGCTCAGCTCTGAAAGCAGAGCCCAAGCGAGGGTTCATGTGCGGACAGGTGCCCCAGGGAGCAGGAGTGAGGGACTGGAAAGAAGCCGACAGGGACACTCGTTACTTTCTCGGCCTGGCTCCTGGCAACTGGTGTGAGTCCTGCAGGACCTCGGAAGCTATAGGAGATGCATTGCAGAAGCCTCTGCTCAGGGCGTAAGGGAGGGGAGCCTGCTCCATGGGCTCCCATTCCCCCATGGTCAAGGCCACCCAGTGACTCACCTCCCACCCACTTCTAGGTTGTGCACTGGTGATCTGGTACCCCCCAAAAGTGGCAGGGGTAAGAGGTGGGCTCGGTGGGCAGAAGAGGTCTACAAAAGGGTGGGAGACACTGGAGGCCACTAGGAAGGCCTCTCAGAGGTGGTGGGCTGGGGCTGGCTCGCTCTCGCCACAGCCAACTAGTTACTCCCACCCGCATCATTCCTTTCCCCTTCCCAGCCTCTACCCTTGGCGGGGGGCACCACCCCCGACAACACAAGATAGTGCCTGCCCTGTGTTAAGATGTTCTAAAATTCAGTTTCCCAAATAGTTTTATCGTGAAGCCCAACCTCTAGTGCATCCGCATGTGGCCTTATTTGGGAATAGGGTCATTGCAGATGTAATTAAAGTGAGGTCATATTAGAATAGGGTGGCCCCTCATCCCATATGACCGGTGTCCCTATAAAAAGAGGACATTTGGATGCAGAATGGCACACGGGGAGAACCCAGACGCCCTGTGAAGGTGGAGGCAGAGATCGGTTGAAACACCGAAGACTGTCTGCAAACCTCCTGAAGCCAGGGGCAGGCAGGGCGCAGACAGTCTCCCTCCCGGCCACAGAAGGAACCGCTCCTGCCAACCTCGGTCTGGGACTTCCGGTCTCCAGAACGGGAAGAAAAAATTTCTGTTACATAAGTTACCCTCTTGGCGGCACTTTGCTACGGCAGCCTGAGCGAACTAATAAACATCGTGAAGTAGGAAATTAAGCGCTGCCAAAAGGGGAACGTCTGTCTTCTATCTTTGGATGTGTTTTGGGTCCCAGGCCCCCGGGACACCAACATAGCCTCGTTATGAACACTCACATCCACGTAGAATTTCGGAAACAACTTTCGGGGAATTCTCGAGTATCCCAGCCTCATCCATGGCTGCGGAGCCATTCTGGAGATGGTTACTGGCTCAAAGAGGCAGAGCGGGAGTGAAGAACCTTCTCTGAGCTGATTAAGTCAAGTGGATTTGACATACAGATGTGCTTTTTATGAGCAACCTTTGTAGAAACATAAATCATGAGGAGGAAGCGACGTCTATAACCTTTTATGATGGGGGAGCGTGAGCGGCAAAGACTCTGGGCAAGGATTTGGTACTGACGATGCCCACTGATGTCACGTCACAGCTCCCGGCTCGCCAATGCCTGTCCCCTTCCGCTGGCCCCTGGGAAGGAGGGCCACATCGACAGGATCTGCCGCTTTGCAGAGCAGAAACAGCACATGGGGGTGCTCATTTTCACCGGATCGCCCAGGTTTTCTGCAGATTTCCATGGTCAGTTCACCATCCGGATCCCCCAGGTGTATCTGTGTGAACATTCTCTGGCTTCTGGGAGCCTTAGCTCCTGGTAGCTACACCTGTGGCTGTTCTTGGCTGGCTGCTTCCAGCTCCCGGCTGGCTGCTCTGCCTGCCAGCCCAGAGGGCCAGTGGGGCTCAGACACAGAATATTCCCTGGTGCCGCTCTGGAGTGACCAGCACAGGTTTGAAAGCTCAGCTGCTTTGCCTCGAGTGCGCTGGGACAATCCCTGAGCTGTAACTTACACGCCTGGGTCCCCACAGGATCAGGCGGAGCTGAGGCTTGGCTGAAACCTCATCCTGCCCGGGCTCTCCCTGTTCCTCCTCTGCCTCACTTCATCGCCTTCTCGTTTCTCTAGAGCACTTCCTTAATAAATCACTCGCATGGAACTCTTTTGTGTGAGTTCCTGCTTCTGCGATCCTGACACAGCGGGGCAATGTGGTTTGTTCTGAGCTCCCCGAGTGTCTTCTCGAGGACCCTGGGACGCCTGCCGTGGGTCTGGTCCAAATTGTGCTTAAACGATACAAGGAGAAGGAATAACAGGGACAACCTCCTCCAGTGACTAAGGTGACGGGGGCAGGTGCTCCGAAATGAAGCCAGTTTCTCCATCTTGGCACTGTTGACAGTTGGGGCTGGATAATTCTTTGTTGGTGGGGTGGGGGAGGGGGGTTGCTGTCCTGGACATTGTAAGATGTTGAGAAGAATCCTGGGCTGCGGCTACTCACTGGATGCTGGTAGCTTCCCGCCCATTGTGGCCACCCAAAATAATCTCCAGACGTTGGCAAACGTCCCCCGTTTTGAGAACCATCCATTAAATGAAGACCTGAGTGATAAGATCTAGCCAAGTGAAGGCAGCACTCTGCGAGAGGACACAGCACGTGCAAAGGCCCTGAGGTTGGGTCACTGGAGGAAGAGAAGGAAGCATGTTGTGGTTGGCTGAGCGCAGGGAGGGAGAAGGGGCTGTAGGAAGAAGATGGAAAAGTGGACGGGTGGGGGCCCAATCACACAGGGCCTCAGAGGCCACAGGGAAGACTTCAGACTAACAGCAACGAGAAGTCCCTGAGGCATTGTTTGCACCTCCAATTTGGTGTGTCTCTATTAAACGTTCACGCCATGTGCTGGTGGAAGTCAGGGAAGGGCTTTCAGAGGAAGAGTCATCCTGAGGTGGTGAGGTCCCTCTGTTTCTGTGACTAATTCCTAGGGCAGCAGGGGCAGCAGGCTGATGTCGTAAACTCGGCCACTGAAATCAGTAAATGCTGCAAACCAGGACTTCGCCATCTCTGTGTCCCAGAAGACGACAGTATCTGCAAGGAGAGACAATTGCACTTCTTCCTTTCTCATCTGGTTGCCTTTTATGTCTTTTTCTTGTCTAATCTTGGGGCTGTAACCTCGGGGACGCTGTTGAATGGACCCGTGAGAATTGCCATCCTCACCTGGGTCCCAGTCTTCGGGGAAGGCCTTCAGTCTCTCCTCGTGCGGCTCCTGCTTGCTGGGGGCTCCTTGTGCTCAGCTTGAGCGAGCTCCCTTCCAGGGCTACTTTGTTGAGTGTCTTTTTCTTTTCACAAAAGGGCTTTTGTTCAGTCCACAGAAGGATTTGCAGAGGAGCTGACTTTTTTTTTTTTTTTTTTTTAAATATATTTATTGATTATGCTATTACAGTTGTCCCATTTCCCCCCCCCACTCCACTCCATCCTGCCCACCCCCCTCCCTCCCACATTCCCCCCCCATAGTTCATGTCCATGGGTCATACTTATAAGTTCTTTGGCTTCTACATTTCCTACACTATTTTTACCCTCCCCCTGTCTATTTTCCACCTATCATCTTTTAAGAGCCGCCTCTGACTGTTTTGAGGAGAGTGACCTGCAGGGGGCAGGATGGAGGCAGGGAAGCCAGGAAGGAGCCTGCGTGGGCATCCAGGAGAGAGATGATGTGGCTGTGACTCTGGTGGTGGCCCTAGCAAAAAGGTCCTAGCTAGAAGAGATACAGTGATGGGAAAGACAACACTGAGAGATGACAACAGATGGCTGCTAAATTCCATTCAAAGGAGAGCGACCACCTCCTGAGAGTCTTACAGAGGAGAGGGGGGAAACTGGCATCTTCCCAGGATGTAGAGACCTGGAGATTTCTGTAGTGGCTCTGGCAACCCCTCTTCCCCAAAAGTTGAGAACAGAACAGAACAGAACAGAACAGAACACCAAGTTGCCGTCAGCTTCTTAAAGCACCGGGCAGAAAGGGCTGGGGGCGGTGCGGGTGCGGAACCTGTCTTCATCAGCTCGCCCATGCAGGGGCGTTCCCCAACCAACATGCATTTCCTTTGGCTGTCAGATTATTTTATGGGATGTTTTTGGAACAGAAGTAAAATAAGGTTTTTGAAAACCATCATCGGGCCCTTCCAAAACAACCTGGACCTCTGACCAGAGAGGGGGCCGATGTGCCTTTCCTGAGCTTGCGCTGCCCAGGACCCCAGGGAGTGTGGCCAGCTGGCCAGGGCTGCCTGAGGCCAGGGCAGGGGAGGCCAGGCTCAGGGACCTGCCAGGGGACCACCCTGGGCAGGGCTGCCTGCAGGCCTCACAAAGTGGCTCATTCTCTCCGAGACAGCTGGGCTCTGGGCTTGGGCGGAAAGGTGGAAAGTGTGTATCTTGGCAAAGCAGGGAAGGGGGTCTGGGAGATAGTCATTTCACACCAGAGGGCACTGGCACCTCCTAGGGGAAGGAGCCGATTCAGGCTGAGCAGCCTGGCATCATTGCTCAATTGGAAACTTGGAGCCTTCAGGATCTAAGCGGGTCAGTCTCTCTCTTGGGAGAGAGAGAGAGATTGATTGTTACAACACGTCTCATATCACGGATGAGCAAGATGAGGGTCAGGGCCGTGAGTCTGCGCAAGCTCAGACCCAGGCAGCTCCAACCTGCGTTCCGTGACATCGAGAACTACAGGTGCTTTGCCTGTTTGAGATGGGCCGGGAGCAAGTCGGGTCGCCTCTGCTGCAGACGAGAGTTGCCTTCTGGGCTGCTCCGGATACAGCCTGGACCACCGTCCTCTGCTAATACTGGCTGCCATGGCTGAGGCAAGCCCAGCCAGGCATGTCACACACCTGAACCTGACCTCAGCCCTGGGTCAGGACAGGTCAAAGACTCAAATCCCTAGGTTAGGCACTCCCAGAAGCAACCTCGAGCCCAGGAATCGAGTGAAAGTAGCTTGTTGGGGGGTGATGCGAGGGGGCACTGGGCGGAGGAGGGAGGCTCAGAGACGGGGAAGATCGACCAATCGGGAGCAGCCAAGCCTGAGGCTCTAGAACCCCTGTCTTGTCCTCTCTTTCCCCGGCATGAAAAGCCTCGTTTGGTGACTGGGCAGCCCTGTGTTTTAAAAAACACAGCAAAACCAAACCCAAGTCCCCTGAAATACAGCATTTTTTTAATGTGTGTTATGAGATTGTATCAGTTTGCTCGGGCTTCTCTAACAAAATACTGGGGCCTGGGTGGCTTTCATGGAAATGTGTTTTCTCCCAGTTCCAGAGGCTGGAAGTCCAAGATCAAGGTGTCAGCAGGTCGGTGTCTTCTGAGGCCTCTCCCCTGGGCTTGCAGATGGCCATCTTTTCCCTCTGTCTTCACATGGCCATCCCGCTGTTGTGGGTCTGTGTCTAAATCATCTCTCTCATAATCACACCGGTCAGATTGGCTCAGAGGCCACCCTAATGGCCTCACCTTAACTTAGTCACCTCTACTAAGACCCTGCCTCCACGTACACTCATGGTCTGAGGTCCTGGGCGTTAGGGCTCCAACGTAGGAATGTTGGGTGGACGCTATTTAGCCCAGCGTAGCTATTGACCCTGGAAATTGTATTGTGAACCACGGAAACCCCTTTGCCTAATATTAGGATGGTTGAGTTGTTTGGTTGTCCGGGGGGGTCATATTCATTCTCTGCAATGACATACTATATTTCATCGAGTGATTTTTAGAGAGACTTCTGGACTGGGACATCCAGCACATGCCTTGGTGAGGTCACCCCCCTGGGATGGCTCCTAAGTCCCTGTTAGGATCAGGGGTTTAGGTACATGAGGAGGTACGAGTGCTTGGTGGCTTCCGCGAGCATTGCATGCAGGGACCGTGGGTGCATGTTAGGCTCTTTGCAGGGGGTGGGGGGTTGCTAAATAATTCACCTGGACACCTGCACACACCTGGAAGAGTTCAGGAGTTAACATTCTCTGGGACACGGGGTCAGGAGCTTGTGGATAACAATGCCCCACACCCTTCTCCTATGTCTTGGGTGGAAACAGCTGAAGTGCGTTCTGTGTGGTTCCAGGTAGGCCTGGGCAGGTGTCCCTAGTGGTACCCAGCTCAGTCACACAACTGAGTCAACTTTCTCTCCTTCCTATTTCACCCATCTGGTCCCTCCCACACCATCATCTCCCTACTTCTCCAACATCCAGGGACTACCTCCCAAAATAACCTTTGTCTTGGCTCTGATTTGGGGGAACCCAAGATAAGACAGGTAATACTGTTTTTCTACTCAAGACAGCTGCCCACAGCATCTGACACCTGGGCACTACCGTTCTGCAGGCACCGGGGGGAGCCCTTCCCACACCCCCTCTACTTTAGTCCTCTCCGCAACCCTGGAAGTAGTTCTTCTGGTCCCCTTCCTACAGATGACAAAGTGGAGGCTCAGCTTGGTTAAGCCACTTGCCTATTTGGTGTCACTGACCTCATGGGGGTGGTGTGAGGGGTCCAGGAGTTGACACTCGCTGTGTGTTGGACATGCGTTCCCCCCACCCTGTGAATTCTAATTAACTCACTAAAGAGGACAACTCTCAGAAGCAGGGCCCTATACTATACTTGAGAATGCTGTAAGTCAGTGTCCCCAGGGACCGTTGACAATATCTAAGGACATACTTGGCTGTCACAACTCAGAACCTCCTGGTGGGGAACTAACAGTGTAGAAGGCAGAATAATGTCCCTCCCCAAAGATGCCCATCTCTTAATCCCCAGAAACCTGGGGACATGTTTTGTCACATGTCAAATGGGAAGGAAGGTGGCAGATAGAATTAAGGTTCCTAATTGGTTTACTCCAAAATAGGGAGATTGTTCTGGATGACCTTGGGGGCGGGGGGGGGGGGGCAAGTGGAAGCACAAGGTCCCTAAGTGGGGAGAAGGTCAGAGGACCCATGACCACGGGCCAAGAGCTGGGCGTGTGCTGTGTGGCTGGCTTTGAAGGTGGAGGAAGAAGCCAGGAGCCAAGGACCGCGGGTGACCTCTAAAATAAGAAAGGGCAAGACAGCGGACTCCCCTTGAACTTCCAGAAGGAAACGCAGCCCTGCCGACACCTCGATTTCAGCCGCTGAGACACGGGTCGGGCTTCTGATCTACAGAGCCGTGGAGGATACATCTGTGCTGTGTGAGCTGGGAAGTGTGCGGCCGTTTGTCACAGCAACATTGGAAACAATGAATACGAGTGGCGTTGAGTGGGTAGAGGCCAGGGAGGTTGCGAAACACCCTCCCGTGCACGGGAAGGCCCCCCACCCCAGAACATCACCCAGACCCTAATGTCCACACTTCCAAAGCAGAGAAGTGTAGTGATTCCAAACCTGGCTGGGGGCGGAGGGAATCTCGGGTCCCTGTGGGTCTCCCATAAAAGTCAGGGGCCTCTTCGCAGATCAGCATCTCATAGACACATGCACACGAACATTTGCATTCAGTGCCGGGGACCTGGGGGACCCACTGGGGGTTCCCATGTCCAGAACTTCTGACCTAGCACTCATTCCAGGCACCAGGTACAGGGAGAACCAGAACCGAACATGGGACACCGTGTGATGTTTTGGAAGTTGTCACAGGAGCCTCTGGGATTCTACCCCAGCTTGCCCCACCCCCGGAGTTTCTGATTCAATGGCCAAACATGGGGGCCTAAGAATTTGCACTTCTAGCAAGTTCTCTGGTGCTGCTGCTGCTGCCAGCCCACAGACCACACAGTGGGAACCTCACCTGGTAGCTGCAAACACCCAGGTGTTCTCAGGAGGTAACGCAGTGGCACTAGCGTTGCAGACTGGGCACTAGAAAGTGTGAGTTTGAGTCCTGGCTTTGCCGATTCCTGTGCGGCTTTGGGCCAGCTACTAAATTAAGTAAATTAAATGTGCCGCAATTTCCTTGCCAGGAAGTGAGGACAGTAACACCCCCTTCTTCAGAAGGCTGGAGCATGTGATGTGCGGCACCCAGAGCTCTAAGCACAGAGCCTGGTACCCAGTAAGTACTCACTAAATGTTAGTTCCGTAAGGTGAGAGCCTGGCCCTATGATGATATGTCTAGGTTAATTTAGGGTTGCCTCATAGTCCCCCATCCCCACCCCACCGAGAAGTCAAGAGACCATCCGTTATATGAGATGCCGGGGGGTGGGGGGGTAAAGGATTACAGCTGCAATCCACGGAGTTTCTCTGCCAATGTACAGGAGCCCCCTGGGATCTTGGTAACATCTGGACTGGGGTTCGGCGTGGCTGGGCTGGGGCCTGGGACTCTGCCCAGAGGTCCACACACCAGCCTTTGCATATCCAGGGATTAGACAGCATCTCACATCTGGGGCTCACTGCCAGTGGGCAACTGTTGGAGATGGGGGAGGGGGTAGGACCAGGGCTCCCCTGTACCTCTGAAATCATGCCTGGGCTCTAACACCCAGCTCACCCAACCTGACGGGGAATGCTTCCTTTTTACATTTAAGGGGCGGTCCAGGGTTAACATGCTGAGCAGAGGCGGCAGAGTGGGTGGGAAGTAGGCTTTGAATCTAGACAGACCTGGGTTCTGGGTTCTAACCTCTATTCTGCCGATTAGCTGCTGTGTGACCTCGGGTGAGTTACTGCCCCTCTCTGAGCCTCAAGTTTCTTTCCAGGTAAGACGGGGAGAGGGAAGTGCCCAAGCTCTCTCAAATAACAAGTGGCAGAGCCAGGGTCAGGGCCAAGCTTCTAACACCCACTCAACCTTTGTCCCAGCTCCTAATGTCCTAGGAAATGACAGTTGATGGATTGACTTTAAATGCTCTGCAGGAAGAGGCAGCAGACTAGAGCAGCCAAAAGCCTACCCACTGATCTGGGAAGGCCGATCCTTCAGGGGAGGGGAAGATCCCAGAGCTGGGGTGGAGGGGCGCACTGGCCCCAGGCCTGAGGTCGGGGCTGGTGATGGAGCGTGAGGCAGGCTGGATTCCTGTCAACACCTGCAGGGCATCTACCAAGTGCCAGGCAGTGGGTGTGACACCATTCCGCAAGGGGCCATTCTAACACACGTACACGTGTTTCTCCTAGGTGCCTTCAAATGTCAGGCCCCTTCCCCAGACTTCACCCTGACCTCGTTCTCCACATCCCCCATCCTCCCTCCGTGAGGACAGCCTTCGGGGAAGGACCGGTCCTTGAGGACCCACAGCCAGTGCAGTTCCTGCCGGTCCCCCGCCTCATGGCAGGAAGGGTTCCAGGTGCAAGTTGTCGCCCTGTTTAACAGCAACATGGAGGCACACCGTGTCCATAAGAGTGACATCCTTGTCATGTGGGCAGCCCCTGACCCGGCTCAGAGAAGGGACCGAAACCCCTGACAGGGTGTCCTCGCCCTGCCTGTCTTTCCACGTCCACCAGAGGCTGCGGAGCTTCGGAGTTGGGGGTGTTCAGCGGCAGCTTACGAATGGAGTTGGAGAACTGGAAACACACATCCCGGAGACTTGCCCTTCGGTCAAATGGGCGGCATCAGCTGCCCCACCTTCCCTGGGGGGCCAAGGGGCTGACGTGGGCTGCAGACGACACGACCCTGCTCCCCCACTAGAAGAGCTCTTTGGGTGCGTCCCCGATGTCAAGGACATCCCCAAACATGAGCAGTATGCCTAGGGATGGAGCACGATAGGGTCGTTAGAAGGTCATGCAGGTGAGCCTCCTTTGTAGGTGGGTAGACTGAGGCCCCACCGCGGGAGGACTCTCTTCTCTCATAGTGTTACAAGGAGAATTTTTCATCTTTTTTATAGGACAGTGCTTTTTATCCAGAGGGAAAAATAAAGCAGTTAGGTTTATCAAATTCAGAGAATACAAATAAGAAGAAAGAATATTTTTTTTAAAAAATTGCCTATAATTAATCTTACTGTTCAGGTACCAGCATGCAACATTTATTTAATAGATGACCGAGAGGATGTAAAACGCAGATTATTTTCTTACAAGATGGATCAGTCGTACATGATTGCTTCCAGCCCGTTTCTCCACGAACCTTTTGAACATTTTCTTTCCAAATTACTCACTGTTCTGCGACACCCGCTCACGCGGCCTCTTGCGTTGCTTTATATAAATGAATCGGTTTAACCAATCTCTTGTTGTTGCACATTTGGGTTGTTTCTCATTTTTCACCCTCTTACCAATGCTGAGATGAAATAATTCAGTTGCTTTCAGGAGACTCTCCCTTTCTCTCCCCACGGTGTCGGGGCAGGGGGGCGGGTGGGGGGTGGGAATCCCTCCTGCCAGCTTCCCCACCCCCTCCCGGCAAGCCTTCTGTGGAAATTGTTTTCAGGCCGGCGAAACTTGGCCACAAGGGGTCCCCCGCACCCTTTCCAGAGGAGAAAGGCATTTGGAGACAGAGAAGCCCCTGGTTTGCGTCTCAGCTCTGCTACTCGCGCTCTCTGAGGCTTTGGACCAGTGGTTGGACCTCCCTGCACCTCCGTGTTCCCATCTGAGAAGTAGGGAGAGTGGTCCTACCCAGTCATCCAACCATCGTAGCCACCTTGCAAGAAAAGTGCTTGCTTAGCATGGTGCCTGCTGGACACTCAGTAAGTGACAGCTTTTCATGTTATCAACTCTGCTGCTACCTTCCTGAAAAATGGGGACCTAGCCTGGGGTTTCAGTTGATTGAATCGTAACCTTTTAGCCACTCGTAGACAATTGTGTTGTTTTTATTATTCTGAGGTCCTGGTCTGCTAATGTCCCCTTTCTGCAGGACACTCTGGTAGATGAGTTAGGCTACACCTTTGACAGGAGGTCAGAAGGGACAGTGAGCTGTCTCCAGACCTAGGAGTGGGTCCCCACCCCCCTCAGCACACATCCCAGTGTCACTGGCTGAGCAGGTCCCGATGGGGCCACCAGGGTACACACCCCAGCAGCGGCTATTCGCATAGACCACCCAGAGTGCAGGGTGCAGGGTGCAGGGCGCCCCTTCTCTTCTGCAGCAGAACAAGCCAGCGCCTCACCATCCCTTCAGACGACCTAGGACTGACCCTGCAGAGTGGACACCCCTCCAACCTCTGGTCCACCTGGGCTTCTCTCCTTGGAGAAATTCATCCAAGTGGCTCCTGATTTTCGGGGGCATGTCCCATCTGACACCAACTCTCCAAGGAGCAGCAATAGGGGACACTTTCCCCACCTCCTCCTGTCAATCATCTTGAGAGACTTAATTATTATCCACAGAAATGGGATTAGAAACCAGGTCCAGTGATGAGTTCAACGCCAGAGCTCTTATCTATGGTTCTCAAGACAAATTATAGGAGTAAGTGCTTGGTAAATACCGTCTGTGTTCTTATCTATCTGCCTGCCTATTATATATATAATTAATATTTATGCACATACAGATAAGAAAGTCTATATAGAAAAGAGAATATGTAGATAGGAGGATTTAGATAACAGGATACCTAGATAAGAGATACATGGACACCTCATCTACTCGTATATGTAATTTTATACCTATATAGAATCATTTAATCGTCTCAACAACCCTATAGGGAAGGAAGGTACTGTTATCACCCCCATTTCACAGATGAGCAAACCGAGGCCCAGGGATATCAGGTGCTTTGCTTCAGAGCCTGTGCTCCTAACTGAGCTCTGCCGTGCGCTGAGCCTCAGTGAAGCATGAAGGGGCCCAGCACAGAGCCTGGCACGTAGGAAGCGCTCAGTGTCTTGTGGCTGTTCCCACAGGAGACTCTGAGGAGACCCTACAGAGGAGCCAAAGGGGTTCCCCTGCATGGATGCTTCTTAACTGACCTTCTGCGGGGTGGGGGCGCGGAGCTGGGTTATCTCACGGTGGCCTTTCAACCCCTCGGAGAGCTGGGGTCAGGGCCGGGGCAGCAGGCCTGCAGAGAGCGCATGGGCTGGGCAGCATGGGCCCTGTCAACGTGAGACAGCCCAGGAGGGCTGCTGGGAGGGCCAGGGGTGGCGGGGGAGTGGGCGGGGTGCTCTGCAATCCACGATCAAGCCTGGGAGAACCCAATGGGGGCAGAGGGGCAACGGGGAGGCTGAGGCAGCCCCTCCCACTCTCCTCCTCTAACCAGCAGCTCTTAGGGGTGTGGGTTTCCGTGCGTGTAATGCTGGGTAGTGGCTGTGAAAATGAGGGAGAGTAAGAAACACAGAGGGGGGACCCTCCTGTCACCCCCAGCTAACGGGCAGTAATCGTTGGATGTGCGACTTCCCCTGCCCTTCTTAACCCAGATCACAAAGGGACACACGTGGGACTTTTCCCCTTTTGCAAAATCTGGGCCCCATCAAATCATTATGCTATAATGTGCACTTTTGACTAATATGTCCTGGACACCTTTTCTTTAAAATCCAGGGGTGTACCCCACTCTTGGTAAGAGTTGCATGCTATTCCCCGCTGTGGCTGCATCGTCCTTACCCAGCCCTCTCCCTGCGATGGACACACGGGCCATGCCAGTGTTTTTAGATGTCACAAAATGTGCCACAGTCAAAACCCTTGTCCGTGTCCCTTCTGTTTGGCTGGGGTACAGTTCCTGAAGTGGGTTGAAGACCACGTAATTTTGAAATTTTAGTAGATTTGATCAGGTTGCTTTCCAAAAGATTTCTCGCTTTTCACACTCCCGCCAACAGCCTCTTGCAGTGCCACCTGCATGGGAATATCCAAGGTTGGGGCCCTGGGGGCTGGGAGCTGCCAGTCCCCCTCTTCTAGTTTCATATGGAAGGCGTCTGTGTAATAGGCCATTGGGAGAAGAGCCTCTGCCATGTTTTATTTTATTTTTTTAAAAGATCTTATTTATTTTTTAGAGAGAGGGGAAGGGAGGGAGAAAGAATGGGAGAGAAGCATAGGTCAGTTGCTTCTCATATGCACCCTGACTGGGGACCGAACCCGAAACCCAGCTTTGTGCCTTGACTGGGAATCGAACTGGTGACCTTTCACTTTGCAGGATGATGCCCAACCCACTGAACCACACCAGCCAGGGCGGCTTGACCACGTTTTAAAGGGAGAAGGGAATAAACAGCATGGCGCTTCCATTGAACCACCAGCTCCTTTCACAAGGAGGATACTGAGGGTCCGACAGGAAAGCCCCAGAACTAGGACAGTGGGGGCCAGAGAAGGGAGGGGACCTGAGGGGCCCTGGTGCCTGTCGCAGTCAACTTGATGATCCAGGGCAGGCCAAGGTGCCCAGGACAGGAGGAGCGAGAATTGTCCCGGGGCGGCTCTCCATCCAGGTCCCTGAGATCCCGTCACCCTGCCTGTGCCCCCAACCCCAGGCGTCTGAGCTGCCTGTGGCCTGAAGCTCCAGCTCTCCAGGGGAGATCGCCCACGGGCACACCGGCAGAGAGACAGGGGAGTGTCTGGGCCTCTACATTCTGCAGGGCCAGCCCTTAGCGGCTGACCGGTAGGCGTACAGAGGCCCATGTCCCCTGCCTAGAGCCAGGACAAATTCAGAGTCAGGGTTCCTGCTCCTGATCACCCCGCAGGATGAGGCTGGGGCTTGGCCTGAAGTCGCAGCCTCTTTGGACCCCACCTCCCTTACAGGTTTCTCTTGGGGACAGTCCAGATAATAATTACTCAATCCCCTGCACATGAGCCTTGTCTCGGGGTGGGGGCGGGTGAAGGCAGGCCTGAGGCACCCTGACGACAGCGAAACCACGAAGAGCTCTGTTGGGAGCCATGTCTTCACCTAGCAACCACCTGTGTGAGGGCCCTGGAGCCTCAGGCCCCCACCCAGGGCGACGCACGGGGCAGGGTCAGCCTCCTAGAGCGAGCTGAGCATGTGGGTCAGAAAACGTGAAGTCTGGATACCTCTTGCTCTTGGCACTCCCTATACATCTAAGAGCGTGGCCTGAGAAAGGGGTGGTCTTAGACCCCTTTCTCTGCGAGCCTTGGTTTCCACATCTGTGAAATGGAACAGCCGTGTGCTGGGGGTGCGAATTCAGTGAGATCATGCCTCTCAGGCCTCTAGTCCCAGGGCCTGAGGAAAGAGCAGGCAGATGCTCAGGCCCTGCCACTGCATATCCTGCTCACAGCCCTGTGGGAGTTTGTGTTTCTAAAACCTGGGGATTAAGAAATTGTAGTCATGTGTTCATGTAGTCATGTAGTCATGTGGTCATGTGGTGGTATATTATTAAGTAGAATTTTTTTTTCTGGAAGAATATAAGGGGCTCTTCACATTATTTTGGCGAAACAGGATAGGTGGGTGGTGGTGGGTTGGGAGGACTTTTACTTTGAATGTCCTTCCTTAGTGTACTGATATTCTTAAAAATGAAAAGAGCGTCAAAAAGTGGAAAGACAGGTGTTAACAGGGGTTCCCTGGGTGACAGTACAGGGCCTGGCTCCAGGTAACCATCTGAGCACTTCACACATGCTCACTCAGTTCATCTTTGCAGTAACCCTGAGGTAGCTCCTGTCATCACCCCCATCACTTCAAAGATGGGGCGGAGGCCCAGAGAGGTTCCGCGGCTACTCCAGGTCACACAGCTGGCAAGTGGTGGATCTGGGATTTGAACCCTGGCAGGCTGGCTCTAGAGCCCATGCTCTTCACCATAATGACGCTGAGGGCTTAAAAGCACTGATTTTGGGGGCGCACACCACGGAAGGCACTGGTCCATTCATGAAGTCTCGCTCACCCACACGATAGACTGAAGGTGCCTGGCTGAGCATGCCGGGGTTCAGGACCCAGTGTTTGATTTGGAGGCTGATGAGCTGTGTGACCTGCATCTCGGGGAAAGGCTCCAGGCCTGCTCCCAGGAGTGGTCCCTCAATTAAACCCCCAAGGTCTGTTGGCCAGGAATATGCCTGGCCAGGTGATAGCCCTCCACAGACTGCTCGCTAACACACAACACGGCCGTCGTGGGGGCCCTGGGAGAGACGCTGTTAGATCCAGCCCTCCTCTCAGGTGGCTTAACACCAAGGCTACCTGTTGTTAGTAGCCTTGGAGGCTACTAAGTAGCCCAGGAGGCTACCTGTTCTGGTACCGCTGTTAGCAGAAGGCGGGTCCTGACCAGGTTATGCTCCCCCAGAGCCAGAGCCCTGGACACGACCTCCGTTCAGCAATGCAGTGGAATCTGCAGCCTCCTTGCCTGGCCCCGAGCCCTGAGCTAGACCCTCAGCTGGGCTCCAGGAGACGTTTTACTGCATTTGTCTCTAAGATGCTGGAGTCATCATTAGTCAGACAGGGCGCTGTGTGGAGGGGTCTGCATGCAGATGTGACCAGGGTAACCTTGGAGTGCCCTTGGGGCTTTCTCAGGCCTGAGCTCAGCTGTGGTGTGGGCTGGGGGTTCACACCTGTCTGTACAATACACCCATTGACTCCCCCAAAACCCTCAGAGAAAACTGAAGGTCAAGAAAGCTTGCTGATGAGTCAACTTAGTGAGCAGAACAGGAGAGCCCCTCCTGACAATATTTGCAGTGTTTCACTCTTGTTTTAAAATTCCTTACAGACAATGGGATCTTCTTCTTGCGGGTCTGGGCATCCATGCCCACTGTGCCCCTCTCTTCAACGCCCCACAAGATGCCACCGACTGGCACAGGGGTGCTTTGGAGAGCTGGCAGGAAATAGTAAAATGTAAATTGACATCGCTGGTGAAATGACTCCTGTCGGCCTTTGCAGACACTCCCATGCCCCCGCCCCTTGGTGCAATACTGCTTTCAAGTTATACTTCTGCTTATAGTGTAAGGGGCTAATTGCTTTCTTGAAAAAATAACTTGAAAGGCTGGAATAATTTTAGGTGTACAAAACAGTGGTGAAGATAATACAGTGAGTTTCCATATACCCTCGTCCCGAATGCTAACATCTTCCGATATCACGGAACACTCATCAAAACTAAGAAACCACTTTGATACAAAATTATCAGCAAAGCTTCATGTAAACTGTAGGTTTCACCACCTTTTATACAATCGCGTTTCTGTTCTTGTTTCACTGTCTCGTCTGGGGTCACCCTTTGTATTTACTCCTCACGTCTCTCTCAGTCTCTGAGTTTCTTAGTCTTCCCTCATTGGTTTATGACCTTGACCGATTTGAGGAGTACTGGTCTGGTGTTTTGTAGGCTGTCTCTGAACTGGGGTTTGTCTGATGTTTTTCTCATGAGACTGGGGGGCGGAAGAGGTCTTCTGGGAAGGAGCCCACAGAAGGGAAGTGCCTTTCTCGGCACATGTCACCTGCCCTCGCAGGTGGTGGTGACCTTGATCACTTGGTCAAGGTGCTGTTTGCCAGCACTTTGCCAGGTTTCTTCACTCTAAAGCTGCCGTTTTCCTCCTTTCATACTCTTATTTGTCGGTGTTTATCTCCACTCCTGGTTGGGGACGTGTCAACTTACATTGTTGGGGTGTCTTCTGTAATGGAGGCTTGTCCTCTTTCCCTCACCAATTAATTTTGTAAAAAGAGAACTTGTTCAATTCCACTTAAATTGCCATCTTTCCCCATGGTGGTTAATGTCCTGCTTGATTGAAGACCACACCCCACATTCTTATTGCATTCAAGTCGTGCTGATTGGAATTCCCCCAAATGTTTGCAAGCAAGATCCCCCCATCATCCAAGTTCCTTCTCAGAGTCCTCTGACATCCTCCTAGGGTTGGGCATCAGAGGGGGGACTGGGTAGCGTCTTAGATGTGGCTTCTTAAACTGTGGCCCCTGGGCCTGTAGCATCCACACTTCCTGGGGGGTGGGCAGACACGCAGAGTCCCGGTTCCCAGCCGGATCTCCTGATTCAGGCTCTGCGTGTTACAAGACACAACCAGGTGACTGGTGTGCAGGTTCATTGTTTCAGAAGCTCTGTCTTAAAACCCCAGAAACTCAAGAAATGGGACAGGGACATCAGCTCCAACAGGGTGGTCCCATCTCTGTCACCATAGCACCTGCTGCTGTTCTGGCTCCTGTGTCTTGCTCGGTTGGAAGATGATTAGCAAGGGCAGCCATGAGGGTCCCGGAGGTAAGGGAGGAGAGGCAGGTGCAGCAGAAAGACGGCTCACAGACAAACCTGATGTTGGAGGAGAACTGGTGGGCTGGGAAAGGTGGGCAAGAGGAGGGTGGTATCGGCATAGCTGATAGAGGAGCGTGGTACCTGAGAAGCCTTGGGCGATGCATGAGAGCAGGGACCGAGTGATGGATGAGCTGGGTAGTGGGGCCGCTTGACAGCTGCAAGGAGCAAAGAGCTCAGGGTTCAAGAGTCTGCTGCGGGTGGCAGCAAAGCCCGACAGCCATGAGCGAGAAGGCACTCCTCTTTCTGTGGCGGACTTTGTAAAATCTTACCTCTCCATTATCTCTCTTTAAACAAAGTTGAGCGTGCAGCTCAGGGACAACAGGCACATTCTCTTTGTCATCTCGCAAAACGGAAACTTCGTACCCATTGAACGGCTCCCCATTCCCTAGTTTCCGGCAACCCTGTTTCTCCTTTCTGAATGCCACAGGTCTCTAATGCACACACTCGGCTCTGCCGTTGTAGTATGAAAGTAGCCGTAGACAAGGTGTAAAGGAATGAGCTTGGTTGAGTTCCAATAAAACTTTATCTGTAGAGACAGGTGGTGTGCCAGATTTGGGCCACACGCTGTAGTTTGCTCGCCGCTGCGCTAGACCATGAGCTAGGCTGTGTCGGTCTTTGGCCCTCCAGGACCCTAGGACTAAAGAGGTGTTCCAGTGTTTGGAAGCAGAAGCCATGCTCTCCCTTCAGTTAACAAGTAGCCCTGGATACTTCCCGGCCTGAATGACTGGAATACACTCTCAGGCCCCAGATCTGCCCGCACCTCTTTGGAGAGGCTGGCAGTGGGGACCGGTCAAGCGCTCCCTTGCTCTCTGTCCCCTGTGGCACTCTGCTAGTAGAGGGTGGGGTGAGGGGTCAGGACATTTCCCTGAGGGGCCGGTGGGTGGCCAGTGGCTGCTCCTCCAAAGCTACAGCTCCCAGCAGGCAGCTCTCTTCACAGGAAGCAGCTCTTCCCTCCGGGTCCTGGGAACCGCACCCTCCCTCTCATCCTTCCTGCTCTGCCTGCTGATGAAGCCACCCTGTCTATGCTGTCTTCATCTCTCTCGTAGCTCCGGAGGCTGGGACGTCTCTCAAGATCGAGGTGTCAGCAGATTCGGTGTCTGGTGACAACTCGATTCCTGGTCACAGATGGCCATCTTCTTCTTGTGTCCTCACATGACCAAAGGGGCCAGGGGACCCTGTGGGGGCTCTTTTATGAGGTCACTAGTCCTACTTATGAGGGCTCCACCCCCATGAGCTAATCACCTCCCAAAGTCCCCACCTCCAACATATGAAGCTGGGGGAACACAATGAGTCTTTAGCACTTCCCTTGCCTCTTCCGGTGTAGGAAGGTCAACAGTGTCTGTCTTTGCTAGCCCCAAGGTACTTCATCACCCCTCTTTTTTGTTTCCCTGCTCCCTTTCCACACCGTGGAAGAAGTTTAATGAAGGGACCTCGTTTGAAGGTGCCATCGGTGTCCTGCTGGGACTCCAGACGCTGAGAGAATTACGCAGACAATCCAGGCCCCACACCCAGTGCTTCACGTATACCAGCTGCTTCAGTCCCACCTGCGAGTTAGGCTCTCCTGGAAGACGGGCTCTAAGACGGTCCCCAGCGATCTCACCTCGCGGTGTCATGCCCTGGAGTATAAGTGGAACCTGTGACTTGCTTCTATCCAATAGCACTTGGCAAAGAGGACGGGAGGTTACTTCTGTGGCGTGTTACATAAGATTGTAACTTCCATGTTGCTAGCAGACTCTGTCCCTTGCTGGCTTTGATGAGGCGAGTAGCCACACTGGGGAGGCCCATGTGGCACAGAACCAAGGGCAGTCTCCCGCCAATAGCCAGCAAGGAAATGTCCTATGACCTTCAAGAAACTAGATCCTGCCAACAACAGGAGCCTGGGAGCGGATCCTTCCTCAGTCCAGCCTTCAAATGAGACCCCAGCCCCAGCTGACACCTTGACTGTGATCTTGTGAGACCTTGTGCCAGAGCACTCAGCCCGGCGACACACTGATTCCCCACAGAGCCTGAAAGAGGAAACGCATGCTGTTTTAAGCCGAGTTGGTGGCAATCTGTTAACCAGGAACAGATAACTACAGTGCCAGGTAATTCCCTCTGTCTTACAGAGCTGACTTGCCTAAGGGATGGACACAGGCAGGCAGCTGGCAGAGTGGGGACTTCCAGGCCCCGGAGCTCACTGCCGCTTCTCTGGGTGCACATGTCTCCACCAAGTGGACGCCCTCTCAAGTGTCACTGTCCTTGGAGAATGACTGGCCTCTGAGCCCCTTCCTGCTCTTCCCAGCCCCACCCGGGGAGTGGCAGGAGGCCAGGGTTTGTAAAACAGCGTCCAGCTGTCAGCACTGGCATTTGTCAAAGGAAGTGACTGCTCTTGGGCCCCAACGCCATTCCCAGAGTGGACACTGCTTGTGAAAAGTGCTAACGTACAAGCTTGTCAGGCCCAGCCTGGGGCGGGGCTGCAGCAGTGATGGATGCTGGGGGCAGATAAGTGTGTGGAGGGGGAGCTGCCATAGAAAGCTGGGCCTCTTTTTCCCTTGCCCACCTCTTGGTCACAGCCACAAGCAGCCACTTTCTCCAAAGCACTCAGGGGGTGGGGGGGTGGGAGGAGGAAGAAGAAACCACTTGTCTTCAGATCTTCCTGTTCTCAGGACCCAGACCTGACGGGCCAGTGAGTGACGGACGCCCTCTTTCTAGTGGAAACCAGCACCAAGGGAACAGAAATGAAAGATACGTCAACTCAGCACTAGTTGGGAGCTGGAGGGTCCCTTTCTGTCACAGGGGAGGGAAGGCATAGGGTTGCAGTCCACAGATGGAAAGCAGCAGGTCGAGAATTTGGTGAGAAGTGCAGCCTTTGGAAAGGGGACATGGGCACATCTGGCCGTCTAGTTAAGTATGAAGACAAGCCCAGGTCACCCTGCCTCATTGTCCTGCTTTGTGTCACTATTGTCTGTCTGTCTGCCCTTATGAAACAGGAATAGGCAATTTCAGATAAGGAATGTACACACTTGAGTCTAATCAACAAGGCAGGGACTTCGTAGCCTAGGAACTAAAACAAGAAACCATTTCTATTTGAAAGAATGGCTTCAGCCATCTATTGAAATACTTAAGTGATTATCAAGTGCCAGGTACCCTGCTAGACCCAGGGATACAAGGGAAACAAAGTCCTAGTATTTGGGCTTACGTCCTGGTGAAAGGAAGCAAATGACCACAGACTAACAAACACCCCCAAACTTAGTAGCATGAAACGACACTGACTTTTCATTATATTGTGGGTCTGGCGTTTGGACGGGGCTCAGCTGGGTGGTTCTTCTGCCTTATGTGATGGCAGCTGGAGTCATTCGTGTGCTCATGTCTACCTGGTGGTTTGGATGGAATGCCAAGATAGCCTCCTGTCCTCCAAGGTCTCTCATCACTGAGTGGTCCAGCTTGGACTTCCTGACAACAAGGAAGGAAGGGCTGGCCTTGGAGAAGAGAAAGCAGCAGCTCAAGTCCTCTTAGGGGTTCCGGAGTCCCAGAAAATCATGTCCTCCGTGCTCTATTGGTTAAAGCAAGTCCCGGGGTCAGCCCACTCTCTAGAAGAGGAGAAGAGAACTCCACACCTCTTACTTTGAGGAGTGGCAGGTGCACACAGGGAGGAGAGGAATTGTTGGAGGCCATTTTTGGAAACCATCTTTCCTGACACATAATTTCGGATGGTGTGACACACTCAGCAATGGGTATTAAACACAGTACAGAGGTAGAAAATAGCTTGGAGGGGGAGGAGTGAGAAATGGTACAGATGAGGCATGGATACACTTTCATGCCCTGATAGGAATTGGTGGTTTGAGTTGATACATATTAAGGATTGCATAATCATATAAAGTATTGAATGATGGGTATTATCTTCCTTATCTACATGAGAACATTAAGACTGAGGGAGATGAAATGACTTAAGATGACACAGAGTTGGCGGGGGAGGGGGGCGGTCTGGGACTGCATGACTCCATAGCCTGTGTTCTTCTTGCAACAATATCCCAGCTGTACATATGTACCTTGACTGCTGTGGTCTTCCTTTTTGCCTGAATTGACCCAAGTAGCCAAAGGGACAGACTTTTGCCACCACCTTCACCCAATCCCTTTGCTCCCAACTTGTAGGCAAAAGTTTGACTCAACAGATGGCAGGTGAGAAACATCACTCATTTGCCTCCCTTCCTATTCATACAAATATGAAGGTAAGGTGTGGCAGGGCCACAGAGGGATATGGAACCTTCATGGAAGGGGGGCTCTCCAGCTCGCCTGTGCATTTCCTGACCTTGTGTCTTCACCACGTGCAAAGTCCTGTTACACTGAGCCGGGAGCCATGGAGAGAGAGGTTCTGTGGCATCGCATTTGATTAAGGCAGTCCGTATCACTCATCCATCCTTTCATGTATATGCATATATCTACATGCACTCATATGTGTACATATTCATAGATATACACACACCTGCATGTATGACTGTATGTATGGATCTAATATATTTATATATTATGTATTGTGTAATGTAAGATATGCATAAATGAATGTTACATATGACATATTATGTGTACACATCATGCTTACATATGGTTTGTGCTCATGGGAGAAGACGGGGGGGTTGACTGCATTTGGCCACTTCCGAGTCTATTTCCAGAGGACATTCAGGAGTCCATGTCCCCTGTGGCTCTCTGACCCACTGGGCACACAGGGAAGATCTGTATCCTTCTCATAAAGGAGGCACTGAAACCCCCCAAGTCCATAATGGGGGGTGGGGAGCTGGCACTGGACGTTAAAGTTCTACAAGTCTCTAGTCCATGAAAGGAGAATGCTCTGCTTTCTTTCTCTCCCAGATTTTGGGGTTGCTGGTAGTGGTAGTGTAGAGGAATGGGAACCCCCAACCAGTGCATACAATGCCACGGGCTGAGAGGTGGGGACGCAGTAATGTATCGCCATTAGGAGCAGGGGCCTCTAGGCTACACAGCCAGGGACAAGCAGAGCCAGGATCCAGAGCCTCTGCTTGGCCATTGTCAAGTGGGGACCATGGAAGAACCCATTATGTGCACAGCACGGCCATGCAGCATGCCAGCTGTGAGGTTCCAGACACATGATGGTGGGAAGTTTTCAGTACATTGGAGACAAGAGTTGGGCTTCCTCCCTCTGTTCTCCTGGTGTGGCTACTGTCCTTCCTCTCACCTGGCATAACAGGGCCCAAGGTGGACCTTCGCCCCACTGTACACAGATGCAAGCTGCTGGAAAACATGGTCCAAACCCTTCATCCAATGCCAGGGGAGCAGTGGGCGTGGTGCGTCTCACACAGATCCGGTGGAAGGGGCAGCTGCATGCAGCGAGGCAGCAGGACCCCCTGCACCATCCTCTTCCTCCTGCATTGCTGCTGAGAGAGCAGGCATCCACCCTCCAGAGATCGCACCCTAGTCTGCTGCGGGGCAAGAGAGAAATGCTAACGTTTCCCTTGAAAGTGAGTTCTTCCAGGCAGGGGTAGGAATTCCTCCACTCTAGGTGCTCTGTAGGTGCTCCAGGTCCCTTGCAAATAGCTAGCTTCTTAGGAGATCCCTCCAACATTCTGGTTGGCTGCCTACCTGCTGGCCGTGACCTCCTTGCTGGCTGCCCCAGACATGGATTCTATCTGCCCCTGAGGCTCCCTTCTTCCTGCTGGCCGGCCCTGCCATCTATCTCAGACAGGACGGCTGACCTCAGAGCCAGGTGACCTTACAAAGGCACCAGGATTTGTTTAATTTTCAAAACTCACCTCTCTCCAGCCTTATCAGAGGCGGCGAGGCCCCAGCATGGGAGGCAGTTTGGCATCCTTCCCTGAGTTTTGCAGCAGACGGGCTGGGTGCTTCTCCGCTGGGAGTCCTTTCTTCTCCCAGGAGGGGGATGGAGAGAAAGGGAAGACACGATAGTGTGGGGTGTGGGTGGCGAGGAGGTGTCCAGAGAAAAGAGGAAGACACCAGGTGCACATTTAATTATAATGCCCAACGCATCGTGAAATCTTGTTCTTTTACCCTTGCATTTTCTATCTTAAAAATATCTTGCATACACATAATGACAGCTTGTGTTTGCAGAGGTTTTTATCATGTGCCAAGCATGGTCTCATCTAATGCATGGTCTCTGCTAACCCTTCCATCAGCACCTCGAGGTCCTGTTATCCCCATTTTCCAGGTAAGGAAACTGAGGCATAGCCCAGCCAGGGAGGTCATTGCCCAAAGCCACACACTGTGTGAGGGTCCGGGGTTTGAGTCCAGCTCCGTGGCCTCCGAAGTCCAGGCATGCAGCAATACTGAGTCTGAATAAACCTTATCTGATCCTCACAACAGCCTCCGGGGAGAAATATCTACTCTCCATTTGATTTGCTTCTGAGGATTTCACTTTAACTTTCAAGTCACACAAGCCAGCAAATGTCAAGCACTGGAGGAATAATGTAATAACAAATACTACTCTGTGTCTGGCACGTGGGGGTCAAAGCCCTTTACCATCTATGAATTTGTTTAATTCCAACAGCTTCGCGAAATACTGTTTCATGGTCCTGTGATTGCCATTTTACAGGAGAGAGAAAGAAGGCTTGAGGAGACCATGAGGGACTGTTAGTTAGAACAAAGGTCTCAAGGCCCGGGCCATTCTTACTAAATGTTGTTCCTGCTACATGTGAAGATGTAGCACCATTATTGTGCAATAGATAGATAAGCCTGACCGAACTCAAAGGGAGAAGTGCAGGCAACTGCAGAGAAGAAATCAACGTGTAATTGGCCAGATAGTGTATCTATAAGGAATGGTTTAGCCTCCCTTCAGGGAGACAGAGCTCTGTTCCTCTACTTGCTGCAAGTAAATAAAACAACCTTGTAACAACCATGTCTCCTTCTTGAATGGGACACTCCAAGTGGCGAACTGGTTGAGTTTGGTAACAGGTCCCCAAGTTCAAACTGCTGGTGAGTGATGAGAACATGCTGAAATCCCAGCCATCTGACCTTTGTACCACACTATCCCCATTCCTATTCACACCACGGCCAGCTGGACCCCCATACCGAGGTCTTTCTCCCGTGAGGTCACCTGGTGCTTTATAGATGAAGGATTCTAGATGCTGGAGTGCAGCAGACCCTTTGCAACCACATGCCAACTCGCCTGCCTTCCTTTTCTGCCCTGACCGGTCCAGACCCTCCCCCACCTCCATTCCTCTAGAAACCGCAGGGCCTTTTGGGGACTGGTGCAAACTGGTTTGGGTAGAAAACATCTCATAAATAGGAAGTCACGGTAGCAGGTTCTACCACCTAAACCAGGAAGGGGGAGAGATTTTTCTAGAAGAGAAGCTGCAATTGTAGACACACACACACATACACACACACACACACACACAGGAATTGTGGGCACACATCTGTTTTAATTTGTTCGATGGAGGGAGATTTGCCAAGAGAAGCTGAGTCTAAGAGCTTAGTGCCCGGGGTCCCTCCGGAGGCATGAGGTGACCATGCAAAAGGGTCCTGCTCCATTGGAAGTCAGGAGAAAGTGGCCTCTAGCTGATAACGCAAACCTGGGGGAGACAGACCTTCGAAAGTCTCTTCCTTCTGGAGTCAAGCTACCTTAGTCTGAGGATGTCTAGGACTCTGAACCTAGAAGGTCACATAGGAGCTTAAAAATGCAAAGGAGTAAGACAAGACTGATAACCCCACTTCACTTTGGCTGATTCAGTTTTTAGTTTCTCAACTTGACTTTATAATCGTGCCACCTACCTCCTCATTTCCTGCCTGATGACATCATTTGCCATCTTAGGTCAGGTTGTCAGCTTCGCGTCATCCTTTCACTGGAGAGTTTTGGATTTGGGAGTCTCATCGAGTAACTTTGCGAGCAGCAGAAGAGGCTCCGTAAGCGCGTGGTGTGTGCTGGGATACAGCCCTGAGAAGGCAGATGCTGTCTCTGCACACTGCCCCTCCCGTGCAGCCCAGGAGGGCTAGGGAACACTCGCCAATCCCGACTGGGAGAAGTTCTAGCAAGGGAGTGCGGGGCGCTTTGAGAGCATGCAGCGAGGGGTCTTAACCTAGTCAAGGGAGTTGTTTTACACTAATTCTGTTATTTTAACCTTTTCTACTTTTATCCGTCTCTTTAATTGGGTTTATTTTATCCTTTGTTTGGAATATTATCCATTTAGAATTTTATTCTTAGTTGATGGACTAGCAGGCAGGAAATGTGGACATGGGGTGACTGTCACAAGAACAGACCACACTGTAATCAAGGTGGCCCTTTGGCTGCCCCTTCCAGCCACTCTTAGCAACTCCCCCAAACACACACACACACAGACACAGAAACACACACATTCTTTCTCCCTTCATAATTCTGGCTGGAGGATCTGTGAGTTATCAAGAATAAAAATTGTTCAACGTTGACACCTTAACTGCTAGAACTAGGTTACTTCCTCGAATACATCCTCTTTCCTTTTTGAAGTGTTGGTGGTGTGTTGCATGTTCCAAAGGTCCTAATAAAAGCGTCTGACCATGTGCTATGATTTTATCTAATCTTCACCATGCCTAGCTGCAAGGTGCTATTATTTCCACTTTCAGATGGAGGAAACTGAGGCTCAGCCAGGTTGAGAAACTTGCCCCGGGTCACGTGGCTTGCTATGAATGGAGTCAGCCCTTGAACCATGCAGTCTCATTCTAAAGTGTAAGCTTCTCATGGTCCTGGCACAGACGGCCACCCTATCTCCCCAAGTATGGGGCCAGCTTTGGAATAGTCTGGAATTATCGAAGCCACAAAACCACACCACCTCCAACTTTCAGATTTGAACCCAATGCCTACTAGGAAAGTCACTCCCCACCTGTGGAAGGTGCCACTCTGCTACCTACTCTAGGGGACATAGGGGGTGCTCATTCACAGGTGGGGGACCATGATTCTTGAAGGAGTGACTGTTACTGGGTGAAGGGTGGACAAGAGATCTGTATCTGCCCCTTTCATCAGTGTGACTTGGGGTGAGCCCTCATTTGCTTATCCATGAAATGGGGATCCTACCTCTCCCTCCCCTGGAGAGTCAGTTGGAAGAGCAAGTGAAGACCATGGGAGGAATGATGGTGCAGAGGGGCCGGGAGGAGCACACGGAGTGGGGGACGTGTTGGAACGTGGAAGCCGGTCACTGCCAGGTAGATGAACATCGGCAGAGGTGTGGCTGAGCTGTTCCTGTGAACTGTTGGTGGTAGGAGGGTCCAGTCTGCTTTGGAAACCAGGTTGGCCTTCTTCACAAAGTCAAGGTGAGGATCTCTGTGCTCTGTGGTCCAGCAATTCCACTCTCAGCTCCAGGAGACACGTCCAAGGATGTCTATAGTAGCACTGTGCATGCTTGCCCCAGACAGAAGACCATCAAATGCCCAAAGCAGAATGGAAAAATTGTGACTAATTTATATAACAGCATAAGAATACAATTGGAGGAATCGTACCACATAGTTATGGTAGATTCTGAAGCAGGGGAGGGCCACAACATAGCCAAAATCCCGAGGCCAGCCTAGCAAGAGTAAGGTGCCTGAGACTGACAGGAGTCCTTGGTAGTACATCTGTGACCTCCCCAACAACCAACCATAAAACTGAAGCGTTAAGGATTTAGAGGTCATTTAGGCAAAATCTGTACCAGGGGCATGACTTCCTTTGACGATGTTCACAACGAGCAGTGGCCAAATCCAATATCTCTTCCTCGGATGCCACCAACCAAGCGTCTCTTACCACCAAACCCAGGCAGCCTATGTGAGACCAAACAAGGAGAAACGTAGACTTTGCACCAGCTCTGATGGCAAAGACCCCCTCTGGGTACCTCCCACCCATGCCCACTCTTAGTGCTGAGACCCTGGGACCACATGAGAACTCTGGAGGGATCTCCAAGGTGGCATTCGTCAAACACTGCTCCCCAGCCTTTTTCAGCCCCGAAGTGGGAAGGCTGTGTCAGGTAGCGATTATGAGCCCATCGCAGGGAGCCAACGAGTCAAGTTCAAACAGGACCCGCCTATCAGATGTGTCACTTTGGGCAATTATTTCACCTTATAAAGTAGTCACTCCCATCTCCCCTTGACAGATGAAGAAATGCCTTTCCAGAGGTTGTCACAGCGATGAAAGTCAAGGGCATGGCATCTGTTGAGCGCAGTGTTGGCCCAAACCTAATGCGTGAGTTTTTGCTACGGCGCCTCCCAGCTTTCGTTCCATGTTAGAATCACCTGGGAGCTTTAAAATAAAAATCTGAGGCCAAGTCACATCTCGTACTAATTAAGTCAATGTCTGGGGGTGGGAGCCAGGCATGAGCACTTTTTAAAAACCCCAGTGTGCAGCAGAGTTTGGCCATCATCACTATCATTTCCTGAAGTCCGGCTTCGGCTGCCTGCAGTTTCTCTGGCTCGGAGAGTACAGCCACCCCACCTGCTCGCATAGACTCCGAACGGTTTCGTTCGCTCTGGCCCCACAGCTCTCCTGCTTTGGTGTGTCCAAGATGAACTCAGCTGTTCCACGGTCTTCTTTGCCACTTGGCAAATCAAACAGAAAACACGCCATCCGTCTTCCTTCAATGCAATCCATGCCACCACCAATGCCAGTTGCTCCCAAACCCGGGAGGCTACCTTTCCGCCCGGCTCTGTTCAGTCAAGTCCGGTTGAGTTCCGTAGACACTGCCTCATTGCTCTCTTTCAAGGAGAGTGACAGAAGCAGCTGTCCTCCTTTGAGCCACCGGCATCACCCTCCCTTCCCATCCGGACAACTCCAATAACATATCTGCTTTCCCGGCCTCCACTTGAGCTCCCACTCCCAGGCACCAGCCACAGGAGACTTTTAAACACACGTCTCATCCCTCACCTTGCTTTATGCTACTACCTGGGTGAAAACCAAGCTCCCGGTCCTGTCCTATGAGACTGCTACCAGCTCCTCTGATGTCAGCATTCTTCCACCCCATTAGATTTCCAGGTTTGAATGGCACTGGCTTTTAATTCCTTAAATGCGTCAACCCCAGGACCTTTGCATATGCTGTTCTATTTTGCTACTTTTATCCCCAACAGCTTTCTCTGAAGCCTCCAGCTACTGTATGTATGTCTGTTAGCTCCTGCTAGGGATCCTCATTGGTTCCCCTGCTGTTTGCCCCACTAATAGGTAACAGAAATGTGCTTGCATCCCCATGGCTTCTATTAAATGCTTTTTGTGTTAACTCATTTAATCCTATGATATGGATCCTGTTACCCTATTTTATGTGTGAGGAAACTGGAGCACAGAGGGGTTGGGTAGTTTTCTTAAATGAATGTCACACAGCTAGTGAATTGCAGAGCTTGAACTTGAACCTGGGCAGGATGGCCCCAAAGCCTGAGATCTGGGCATGATCTTGCCCCTGATTGAGACCGAGAGCATCTCCCATGGGCTGCTCTAGATTGTGACTGTACTCACCCCCTGATTCCTGGAGCCTGGAACGCAGTGAGCACTTAATGGTTTCTGAGTGAATAACCCTCAAAGGAGGAAGGGGCAGCAGAAAAGCATCCTTCTCTCTACGCCTAAGTTGGCTCAAACACGAGAAGAGACAAGTGGGAGCGGAGGCTAGCCCAGCTCTAGGCGGCCGGGCGTGCCCGGCATCTCTGCAGCGCCCCTCACTGGAGTCAGGTCTTTCCCTGTTTGGAAGGAACCATCCAACCCTTCCCCTGGCCCCTTCCCAGCTGCCTGCTCGGGGTCTCAGAACAGAACAACCCCACCAATTCATCAGGGGACGTCAGCCTCGTGGAACGGTTTGAGGCATAAATCAAAGTACGAGGAAAGGTTTAAAAAAAAGAGGTAGTGGGGAGAGAAAAATCAGGGAAGGGGGCGGGGAGAAAGAGCAATGGAAGGAGAATGGGGGGAATGAGATCAAAGGCAAAAATTCATCAGAGATAACGGAATTATTTATTTTTCCTGCTCTCATTCTCTGGGCCTTTGAGGCCTCCACACTGATGTATTTGGACATCTTGGGGCCGTCTGTTACTGGAGGCCACCCCAGCCCCTCTGCCTAAGCCCAGCCCCCCAAAGGCACGTCGGTTCCATCAGCAGCAGCTGCCCCCTCGGCGGCTGCCCAAGGAGCCTTTTGAAGTGGGTCTGGGTGGTGTTTACTCACCCTCGTGTAAGAAACGCGCGCACGGTGCTGGTGGCAGCAGCTGCCCTGGGTGGGGGTGGGGGTGGGAGGGAAGGGGGTACCCTCATCACTCATGAGCCTGTTTATTTGGGAACCAGAGCGGGCCTTTCTCCGGTTATTACTCAATGTCTTCTATAGACCAAGCCTCACTCACTCCCGAAGGTGGGGCAGGAATAACAAACACACTGCCCGCTGCCAGACATGCCCACCTTGCCTGGACCCCATGGTGCACTTGGCTTTCACAGAAGACTTGGAAATGAAGGGCCAGGAGGGTGCTTTGCTGGTCCCGTGATGAACCCAGGAGCCAGAATGCCAGGTTTCACCATTCTAGTTCCTTCTCTTACTATGTGACCCTCTTGCGCAAGAGAACTCAGTCCTCAAAGCGACTCCCCTTTCTCTCATTCCAGCTGGGGACACTGGGCCCTGGAGACGTTAACATCAGCAGAGAACTTGGAGAAGTGCTCGATCCATACCTAGTGATACATAGTGAGTCCCATAGAAATGCTCTTCGGGGACTAGAGCTACCCAAGGTCGACAAGGCTAAGAGCTACACAGATTTAACATGGTTCCTCTTCCTGGTTTTTTCATTAACTGGTAGGTTATCAAATAATGTCTTAAGCTGTTTTATAGGACAATAGACTGGCTAAGGCGCCGTGGAGAAAAAAAATCCCAGTAGTCTGAATGGCAGCGCTGAGGTTGATGGATAGTGTTCCTGCAGAATGCGGAAGGATCAAGAGGCAAGATGGTTTTTCTCTTTGAACAGGTCACCAAATCAGTGAGGCACTGTATTGAACTGGGTGTATGGGCAAAGACTCGAGGCAGACAGCTGAGCCTCAGAAATCTGAGGCTGCCTCTTGCTGGCTGTGTGACCCGTGAACACGGAGCCCTGAGCTTGCTTCTTTCTCCATCAGTGACAGGGAGAGGATAGCTCCTTCGTCTATGAGGGTTTTGTAAAGATCTCGTGAGGTTTTATAAAATAGCCTTTTTGTAACGCAATGTGCCAGGGGCTGTTCTCAGTGCCTGACAGTGTATTTGCCTATTTCAGTCTCGGAGGAAGCCTATGAGATGAGCCTTATCACCCCTATTTTACAGATGTGGAAACTGAGGCACAGAGAAGTAAGGTTACGGAGACTAGCATGGCCAGGGGCCCAGGAGAGGGGTCCACACAGAGGTAGAGCACTTACATTTTATCTCACGTTCGTGCCTTCAGAACGTTGCATAATTGCAACATCCAGGCTGTTGTGTCCTGTGACCCCGGGGGCAGGGCACTTCAGAGATGCAAACAAGCAGATGGGAGGAGACGGCTCTTCCAGAAGAGACAGAGAGCTAGGTGCTGGAGCTGCGGACTGGAGGTGGGGTAGTGGGGGTTAGGATCTCTTGAGTCTCAGTGAGAGAAGGTGACCCAGCCTGTCCCGTCACTTCTCCCCTGGAGGTAGTGACCGATGTCCTGCTGGAGGGGCTGTGGGCCAGGCTGTAGGACCTCAGGGACCATCGGGAGTCAGGAAATTGGGGCCCTTCTGGAAAGGCACAGGTGGGCCAGGCTGCTCCTTGGGTGAGAAGGTCTAATGCTGGCTTCTTGTCCCTTGGAGTCAGCAGAGAAAGACTGCAGGCTGTGCGCTGGCTGGGGTGAGGGGTGGCTAGGATTTCTGGTGTGAGTGACTGGAGCCTGCTTCACACCGCCCTGGCTGTTCCTACGAGTCTTGCCGCAAATACCAGGAAAATATGATCAGTTGGCATTAACCCAGCTGGGTGGAACATCACTTAGTTAATTGTGTTATTATTATTATTATTTTTTACAACAGCAAGTGGGCCTTTTTACTCTTCTATGCCAACAAGGGTGTTCCTTTCACGGAATCTGAGCTTTGGAATAATCCTGCGGAAGGAGCAGGGTCAGGCCTGGTCAGTAGCCCACTTGCAAAGTCGGGACAGACAGGTGAGTCTCAGCGACCTGCCTTCCCATTCTTGCCTTCCGACAGGCGAGCTGGCTTGTGCTGAGAGGCAAACTCAGAGAGAGGTAACACTCCAGGAGCGGCTTTTAGAACGTGTAGACAAAGACCCCCTGGACCCCCCGACACAAAAGCTCCCAGGCACAGGAGGAAGGCTTGTGCTGGCGAGGGGCTCGCTGGGTGAGAGAGGCGCAGTCTGGTTTTGATTAAAGAGCCATTATTTACTCACGTCAGGAATGATGCTCAGCAAGGCAGATGTGGCCACGTGACCGCGGGCTGGTGTGGGAGCCGTCAGCCCTGCCAACCCTGAGAGTCACCACGCACTTATGTGCGATGGCCCTGACGTGGCTGGAAGACCTCATTAAATTCCCATGATGCTCTGACTGAAACAGACATATCTATTTATCACAAGGTCTCTTCCTCCCAGGAAAATACTGAGCTGTAGGCTTTCAGACTGGGCAGGCTACTCGGAAGACTTATGAACCTCTTACCCGGGACAGGGGAGATTTCAGACTTTTCCCAGGTCCAGGTTTACTGTCGCTACATAATTTCTGACTTGAGTCTCAAAATAAAGTAATCAAGAGTTACAACCTTTTTCCTCCCCTTTTCCTAGCTCAACCAGGGAACTTTCTAGAAGAGTATGTGGTTCAAGACTCTTTTCCACTTGGGGGAATAATGGTGAATGTCAGAAAACGGTAGCCGCCGTGATGTGACAGGTCTTAAGAACTGATGCTGTCATTTTTAAGAACACGTAATTCTTATCCTGATGCTGTGAGAATCATCACCCCCCTTTTACAGATGAGAACGCAGGGCTTCCCATCAGCTCACGAGGCAGGTTTTTCCGAAATCCTGACAGCTAGGACACAGTGCAATGAACTGCCTCCCTGAACTGTATTTCCGCCACCTGAGCCAGCCCTTATGGCAGACTTCCTGGAATCCTGCTTCAGCCAGTAGGACTGAGGCTTGCCAGTCCAATTGGAGCTGCCCAGCTATAGCCCCATCAACATCTTCACTGACCAATCAGAGCAACTCCATTCCAACCAATAAAGACAGTGCTTTTCAGACCAATGAAAGTGCAAGAATTTGGAATCTTCATTGGGAGGAGGACAAACCAATCAGGGACCAGAGGCAGGGACATCTGTCTATATAAGTCAGCTCCCCTCTGGCTCAGCTCTGGGAGTACACCTTCCCTCTCCTCCAAAGATTGCAGGCCATTCTCCTGGCTGGGGCTGCAGCTGGAGCTGGAGCTGGAGCTGAAGCATTGGAAACATGTCACCGGAGCAGAGCAGACTGGCACAGAAGCAGAGGGAGGCTGAAGCAGAGGGAGGCAGACCAGTGCAGAGAGCTGCCTAGCCTGAGGGGCCTCGCTCCAGGACAGCCTTACAGCTGAGCTGTTTCATAACGAGCTATAACACTACTGAGCTGGCCCACAGCCTTGCTGTATCACAGTTGAGCTGTTCTGCACCGAATAAAGCTTTCTTCTTCATCACACCCTCAAATTTGGGATTCCTGTGGGTGTTGAACTGGTGGCCAAAGACCATCGGCTGACAACATGTTTATCAAAACTAAGAAACTAGCTCTGGTATATCACTATGAACTAAACTCCAGACATTATCTGGATTTTAGCAATGTTTCCTTCTCCTGTCCTCGTCACTGCCCAGCACAGAGGGCCGCCCCGTTTGCCCAGGCTCCGTCCCATCCCTTCTAAAGTGGAGCTGGGTTCTCCGATCCAGGCCTGTCTGAAGTCAGACTATGAACTGACCTTGAGTGGATCAGTGCACTGGTCAGCTCAAGGAGGCCGGTTGCACTTGAGTTTATATTCTTATTTGCTAATGCAATCATGTGCTCATAATTAGGGTTGTAGGAATTAGGCAAAGCTGCTCTGTGGAGACTAGAATCTGGCCTTAGGGCATGGGTGGGATTTGGTGGGGTGGAGCAAGGAAATCATCACAGGCTTTGAACGGAGGCCTCCCTTCCCCAGGCAGCGCAGTGTTAGGCACTGAGACCTTAGTACTTAGTAGCTGAGAAATCCCAGGCCAGGAGGCTCAAGAACCCTAGATCTTAGTTATTCCGATCAAATTCAGCTGTCAATTCATGCTCATTGCTGGGACACTGCATCTGTAACCCCTCCGGAAACGCAGTTGCTGGCTACACAGCACGTCTGGGAGGCGCCCTCCATGTCCAACATGCAGGGACTCTAAACCTAGATCTACCTTCCCACATAGCGAAAGGCCACAGGCCTGATACGGAGAGATCTGATCAGATCACTGGGGAGAAGTAGGAGGGGCTGTAGGAGTTGGCTCAGGCGAAGGAAAGCCTGTTGGCCTGGATGGTCGGGCTGCAGCTGCCTGCACTTCCCAAGGGACAGTATTTTGTATGGGAAGGAACGCCGGGCACAGCCTAGTGTCAGGCTGGCCTGGCAGAGGGTGGCAGGGTTATTTTTTGAGTGTTCCAGAGGTGACGATCTCTGAGGCCATTCTCCAGAATTGTGTAGCTTTTGTGCATTATGTTGTTTTAGTTTGTCAACTAATCCTATAGAAGCTAACAGGGGAAGAGCTAAGAGAACTCAAGTGTTGGAGTTCAGCCTTAATTGATAGGCTTAAGTGATTAAAGGCTTAATAGGCTTGATAGGCTTAATGTTACTTCATAGGCTTAAGTAGCTGCTTTTGAATAAAGATTTTAAAGATTTTATTTACTTTTAGAGAGAGAGGAAGGGAGGGAGAGAGAGAGAGAAACATCTGATGTGTGAAAGATACAGGGTCAATTGCCTCCCACACACCCCCAAAAGAGGAACCTGGGTCACACCCCAGGCTTGTGCCCTGGCTGGGAACAGAACTGGTGACCTACTGGTTTTCAGGCTGGTGCTCAGTCCACTGAGCCACACCAGCCAGGGCATGAAGAAGATAAAGATTTTCCCTTTATCACCAAACCTTTGCCCCTGGAATTTTGCCTCGAGGGTGATGGCGGGCAGCAGGATCCCAACTTACTGTTCCGTACCACTGATTTTTTCCCCCTCTCATATAAAAACCTTTAATAAAAATAGCTCTCTACAGAACCAGAAGTAACTAAAACTCAGTTACTTTCTCTACTAAAACAGAAGTAACTGAGTGGGCCACAGAGCACTGTGCCTGTCCCCAAAGGGACAACTCTGGCTGGCTATTGACACGTGGGACGTGAGCTCAGGGTCGACACATTTCATTTTTCAAGAGGAGTTGCAAATAATGTCTTTTTAGGAGAAACTGTATTTTTAAAACGTAGTCAGTAACTGATCACCCTCCCCATCAAATGACCTAGAAGGCTCCATAAAACACAGGCAGCCAGTGAGCAGCCTGTTTTACACACTCAAGATAAAAGTAAGTGGGCTCACACAGTAGCACATTATTTGTACAAAGGCGACAGCTGAGCTGTTAGCATGCAGGAAGCCTGCCAGGGAAGGATGGGGCAGGCTCCTGGTGTGAGATCAGCAGAGGAGGTAAAAAAGGTAAGAGAAGCAGCAGGAAGCCCCACAGCACTCGCCTGGCCTGTCTGAAGTCCCAGGACCGCAGAGCCCTGTGCGTTAATGCAAGGGCCGGGTGGACTGAAGACCTCCCAGCAGATTTCCAGACCCCAAAGAGAGCCCCCCTGCTCAGCCCCAGGATCCCACGAGTCTTTTGGCCTCTTCGCTCTGGGCCTGCAGGGTCCACTCGCACACTTCTGCAGCAGTTTAGTCTTCTTCGTCTGCACAAGCGCCTCCTTGATCGGCTGCGATGGCACAGGGACAGGAGCCAGGAGCTTCGGCTGCCCGTCTTCCCCTTCATTCTCCTGGCTGCCTTCTTCATCAGACTCCTCCTCGGTGACAACTCCTCTTGAAAAATGAAATGTGTCAACCCTGAGCTTACATCCCACGTGTCAATAGCCAGCCAGAGCTGTCCCTTTGGGGACAGGCACAGTGCTCTGTGGCCCACTCAGTTACTTCTGTTTTATGACTGGTCCTGTGCCATAGATGCTGACCTCTTCCTCCTCTTCTTCCTCCTCTTCCTCTTCTCCTCTCGCCAGCCCAGCTTCTATGCTGTCCAATTTTCCACTAAGTCGGCCCTGGGTTTCTTTTCATATTCCTGTTTCAAAGACACAATAACACCACCTTCTTCATCTAGGTAACCATAATATTCAAGATCGATTGCCTTCATGAGCTCAGCACATGTTTTTCTTGGAGGAAGAAGAGGTTCTTTTTCAAATAACTCCCTAAGGCCAGGCAAATTGCTGCTCCAAAGCACAGGGTCCGGCCCAAATCATACCCCTTTTTTGTTACAAAATTAAGCATGCAATTCTGTAACATAACTATCACACTCAAGCACACCACATGCCACTTTAGGTAAAATGTTCAAATTAAAACTGTAAATTATTACACCCATATTATTACCCTACCAACCACACTATTGCAGGCATTACTTCTGCCTGACCCTGTATTTGTAAACTCGATTTCCTGGGACTTCTTTTTCTTGATGATCCAGCATTTTGGGGCCATAATCAGGTCCACCCAGTTCCTTTTATCTGACCTCCCAGTGTCCCTTCTCCCTTAGCAGTTTGCTAATTTCATCATTCAGGTCATCAATTCGGAATTCACCTAAGCCAGCCTTTTTTTTCTGAGCCTTTTTTTTTTTTTTTTTTAAGTGCTCTCTCCAATAATATGACATCTCTACTTCTCAGCTCTGGGCAACTCCGGAGGCAAGGAAGGGTCTGCATTCCTTCACTTTTCCCCACCTCCATTTGAGATTGGTGAAATCTCTTTAAGGCTGTCCTAGCCTTTTCTGCATTTCCCCCCATCCGTACAAGTGAGGGTGCCGCCCTCCGACCTCCACCCGGAAACTTTCTGGCCTCAGGGAAGGCCAACCCTGATGGGGACTGAAGAGATTAACTGTGATACAAGAGATCTGATTGGATCACTGGGAAGCAGTAGGCGGGGCCGTAGGAGGAGTTTGCTGGGAGACAAAGGAAAGCAGTCTAGGATGGGATTGGCTGAGAAGCTAAATGTCAGAGAGGGCTGGCCCTTTGACTCCACAGCTTTCCAGGCTCCTGAGCTGACTCACTCTCAGCCTCTTCTTCCTCCAAGGTGGCTTGGTGATCGTGTTGCAGCTGCCTGCGCTTTCCAACTGACGACAGGTATGGGAAGGAACTCTGGGCCCCACCTAGGGTTGGGCTAGCCTGGCGGAGGGTGGCAGGGTTATTCTTTGGGAATTCTACAGGGAACCGGGGAACCGGCTCCGAGGCAGAAGCCAGCCATTTTCCCGGAATTGTGCAGTTTTTGTGTATTACATCGTTTTATTTTGTAAACTCACCCTATAGAATCTCACGGCGGAGTTGCTGAGCGGCACCGACAGAGCCCGAGAAGAAGGCAAGATGGCCGATGTGCTGGATCTTCATGAAGCTGGGAGCGACGATTTCGCCATGGATGAGGATGCGGAAGAGAGCGTCCACGCCCAGAAAGAAAAAGTGAAGAAACGAAAGGGCCGTGGCTTTGGCTCCAAAGAGGGGTCCCGACCGCGGGTGCATGAGGATTATAGCAGCGTGGAGCAGGATGGAGATGAACCCGGCCCTCAACGCTCTGTTGAAGGCTGGATTCTCTTTGTCACCGGAATCCACGAGGAAGCCACGGAAGAAGACCTCCATGACAAATTTGCGGAGTATGGAGAAGTAAAGAATATCCACCTCAACCTGGACAGGCGTACTGGGTACGTGAAGGGGTATGCCCTAGTTGAGTATGAAACCTACAAGGAGGCCCAGGCGGCTATGGAGGGACTCAATGGCCGGGATTTGATGGGACGGCCGATCAGCGTGGACTGGTGTTTTGTTCCGGGGCCACCCAAGGGCGAGAGGAGAAGTGGCCGAAGACGCAGCAGGAGTCCAGACCGGAGGCGCCGCTGACAGTTCCTGTTGTCCAGGTGTTCTCTCCAGGGACTCCACTGGGCCATGCAGCTAAACCCTTACCCTATTGATTAGTGTGCTTTTTCCCCCCTTTTTAGTTATTAATAAATGTCCTATCGTTTTCTCAAAAAAAAAAAAAAAAAAAAAAAAAAAAAAAAAAAGAGAAAAGCTAGAACTCCTTCTGGTGTTAGAATTTAGCCTTAATTAACAGGCTTAAGTGATTAAAGCTGTAACTTGATAGTGATTAAAGCTGTAACTTGATAGGCTTAAGTAACTGCTTTTGAATAAAGACTCCTTTTTCTTTTGAATAAAGACTTTTCCTTTATCACCAAACCTTTGCCTCTGGAATTTTGCCTAGGGCAGGGGTGTCACTCATTTTAACCAGGGGCCACGTCAGCCTCCGGGTTGCCTTGAAAGGGCTGAATGTACAGATCCTTGTCCCTAGTTAAGGAGTAGTTAAATTTATACAGTTTTAAAATTACACTCGGCCCTTTGAAGGCAACTGTGAGGCTGATGTGGCCCCTGGTGAAAATGAGTTTGACACCGCTGGCCTAGAGAGTGGTGGTGGGCAGTGGGACCTCAACTTATCGTTTGGTACCAGCCATGGCACTTCAGATGGGACCCTAGCTGCCTGTGGCTGGTCGACCCCAGGAGTGGGACTATGGGTTTCCCGGTGTCCAGGAGTTCCTCTGCATGCCCACTCGAGGTGCCAGCCACCTAAACACGCCTAGCTGGTGGGAGGCGATGAGGTGCCGGTGAGGCCGGCTTTGGGAAAGTCATCGTGGGGGAGTGGTTAGCAGCAGAGTGGCTTGTGAGTACCCTTTGGAATAATGAAATCGTGGATACTGGTTTATTTATCCACTCAGGATTTTTAAAAAATTTTTTTCTGATTACAGCTTTTGGCCGGTATGTTGGGGCCAATAGCTTAGTTCTGGGCTGGCTCCTAGAGGGAGCTCACTGGGTAGGATTTGGGAGGACTGGAATAGTTACTGCTGTTATCCAGCAGTAACACTTACTGTAACACTGTGGCCTACATTTGTTTTGGGTTGTGAGGAAAGGTGGCCACAGGCATGGCTCTCTAAGTTATTGTACCATCCATTGAAATGATATTGCCAACAGACAGCTGGGGTGAAATCTGTTATAGCAATACATTTATGCTGTTGTGTAAAATAGGGTTTCACCAGGGCCGCAGAGCCGCTTGATGAGAGAGGAGGCTTCACAATCGGTTCCTGATAGTAAGACACAGGAAGAGAAAATAAGGAGAAAATCCTCATCAATAGTCTTAGCCCAGAGGACACAAGGTTGGTGGTAGGAGGAGCTTCCTCACCACCACCCCCTTCCCCTAAAGTAGAGACCAGGGAGCCAAGGGCTCCACCCCTGTATGACGAGGGATGGGATTGTCAGGGCACCCAATTTGGCCAGGAGCGTCCCTATCCAGAGCTAGGCAGTTTCCTTGGAGGCAGTAATCTACAGGGGGAGTAAATTAGCAAGGCCAGCTTGCTGGCTCCTGTTGGGTCCAGACTCCGTTCTCCACTTCAGACTTACCGAATTGGAAGAATTCCAACCCCTCTTTTATAAGGAGGATCCTCAGAGAATGGCAGATCTTATCACCTATTTTTCCACTTATTATCCAAACTGAGCAGATGTACAGGCCCTCCTAAATATCCTGTTAACTGCAAGTGAGAGAGGGCTGGTTCTATATAGGGCTAATGAAGAGGCCCAGCGTCTCCACCAAGAGAATCCTGATAGGACCCCCAAACCAGCAGAGGCAAATCCCTTGACAGAGCCCAACTGGAACCCAAGTGGTGGGGGCAAGCCTTCCACTGGAACATTATAGAAAGTGTATACTGGGAGAAGACACTTAAGAAGGGGGTGCCCAAGCAAGAGAGCCTGAATCTGATACTTGCTGTTCAACAACGAGCAGATGAGGACCCTTCTGAATTTTTAGAGAGAGACTATGAGGCCTATAGAAAGCACTCTGATGCTGAGCCACAGGCACCAGAGAATGTGTGGGTGGTGAACATGACTTTTATCGGGCGAAGAGCCCTGGACATTAGAAGGAAACTCCAGAAGTTACATGTGGCGTTAGGAATGAATCCCTCCCAGCGGGTAGACATAGCCTTTAAGGTTTACAATGCCCAGGAAGCAAGGAAGGTAAAACAGGCCACGATGGTCTTAGAAACAGAGAGAGATGAGGCCAAAGGAGGAAGCAGGACCCTAAAGGAGGAGAGGCCCAGTAGGTGCCAATCAACATTCCTATTGCAAGGAGGAGGGCCAATGGAGAAGGAAGTTCCCAAACGAGAAAGGGGACATGGAACGCCCATGTAACCACCACTACAGTAAAGATAGAAGACATTTCTCCCATGTTCCTCTGTAGTCAATTGCACCTCCTTCCTCAGCTGCAGGCAACCAGGGCACCACTGATCTGCTTTCTATCACTATAGATAAGGCTTGAATTGTCTAGAGTTTTGTACATAGAATCATTTGGCTTATTTGGTCAGTAAAATACTTGTTGAGATGGATTCACGTCATGGTACCAGTTGTATGAATGTGAGACAAGCCAGTAACCCAGGCACACGTTTGCTCATTGCAAGGTTGCCTGCCCATTTATGAGCCCCTGCACCCGTTCCAGCCAGGGGACCAAGTCCTACTAAACACCTGGAGATTCCAGGCCCTGAACAGCAGCCGGCTGAACAATGGACTGGTCCCTCTGTGTCCTGTGAACAACACATTCTTCCCTAAAGCCGATTGGAATCCAGCCCTGGATCCACCACACACGGGTCAAACGGGCACTGCCTGAGGAGCAGCACGCAGACCCTGCTGCTGTGGTCGATGCTGAAAGGGAAGGCTGGACCTGCGCTCCGGAAGGAGATTTGAAATTCTTCTTCCAGAGGAGGACAGTGACCCCCAATATAGGGTGACAATATTTCTTTTACTTTATTCACTTTAAACCTGGAGTAAAGGAAACCTCACTCTTGGGTATGATTGATCTTTGCTTGCTTGGTTTCTTTGCTTGTTTTCTGATCTTACGGAGACAAGGTTTGAACTTGACTGCTTTGGGTCCATCGGGAATCCTCTGTCTCTGCTATTTGGCCTTTTGGACCTAGGTGAGGACAACTATGAAGCTGGTTGGAGAGAATGGCTTTGCCATTTGGGACCTAGGAAGGGTCCTTAGGTGCCCCTGGAATCCAGTTTGGGGTAAGAGAGCATCTCTCTGCCACGAGACTGGGTGGTAAAGATATTGTATCTGATCAGGAGCCCAGTGGACGCACTTGTAGGCGAGAGTGTGCCTCTACCAGTGAGGCTTTGGGCCATTTGGGACTGAGGAAAGGTGGCCTGTGTCACTGGATACTAGGACTGGTGGGAGATGAGACAGGATTCTAAGGCTAGTTCCAGTCCCCCTTCTTCTTTGGAACTCTCTCTTTGATTTGGATTTTGCTTTGTTTCTGTTCTGGAAAAAAAAAAGTGAGTTTTCCCAGGAAGAGTTAAAAACATCACATAAGTGGGAAAGGAAACAATGAAAGGTATAAGGCATAGAAGTGCAATCTCGGTGGGTATCGGAAGGCTAAAGATTTCCCTTCATGCTTTGAATTTTTCTCCCTACTCGATCCCTCCAGAATTTGGCGTTCTGAAGATGGCAACAAGTTTCTTTGCATAAAACCAGTAAGACCAGTTTCCAATGGTGGTTTTGTTAAGACTTTGACTGGAATGTCACGCACCAAGGGGGCAGAACTGGGCTCTGCTTGTTACCAGAAAGCCTTGAGGAACTGAGGTTGACTTTCCAAGCTAACCAAAGCCCACTGGAGAAAAGGCCTGGTACCTTGTCTGGTTGCGTGGGTCACGGCAGGCTTTCTAGGGAAGGAACGCAGGTTGCTTTCCTGAAAGGTGGCAAAAATGGAACCTTAAAACATGACAGAAACCTCAAGGGCTTGCGGAAGATGGGCACTGCAGGAAAAGCCAGGTGGCTGGAGGGTGGCTTGGCCTCTGTGCCCTGAAGGGCAGACTAAAGCTCCATCTCTACATTCCTTGTATGACTTCCAGGAAAGCAGACTTAAAAATCATACGTGATCAGTCGTTGCTCTTGTGTTTATGCAAGGGAACTGGAAAAAGTAAAACTGGTCTTAATGACGCAGTCCCTTTGAAGACAATGAGGGTGATTCTAAGGAGAAACAGATCTTGATTCGAGGAAAATCACAGTGCTCAGTGCTGGACGTTGCTCTAGTGCAGCTACCGGTCTTCAAAGTGTCGTTTCCACTTGGAAGTTCAACTGGGTTTGTGACAGCAGAGATGTTCAACTTATGGGCAAGTATTTGCCAGTGTCACTGTTTAATATCATTCTAGCAAAAGCCTTGCTACTGAATGTCTTCTCAAAAGGTAGTCTCATGGCCCGAGACTGGTTTGTGATTGTTGTGTGAATTAACTTGTGTGTTCTCACTTCTGTTTTCGTAGGGCACGTGCCTATGACCTCATTACCTGGGTGGCTGTTTATATAATGTGGGCCTCCCTCAAGCCCATAGGCACTGCCACCTCCTGGGACTAAATGGTTTGGCTGGACTAAATGGTTGAGTTGGTGAAGTATGGGGCAGCCTATTGGCTTCACATTGAAACTGGTTTCCTTTTCTATCCTAATGGTTTGGACAGAAAGGGCCCAGAGGTGTTAAATGGGGGGAATCCTACAATATTTCCCCTCACCCTGAGTTAACTATAATGGGTAAAAGGGCTTTGGACCAGTGCGACATGCTTTGCATGCCCTTCCTCCAAGAAAGCCACTTTTTCTTATTCAGAGGCATTGTAAAATTAGTCCCTATCTTTGTTATTTAGTTGTTATAGTTTAGATTGTGCCGTCTAATTCTCTTGCCAAATTTGTTGCCACCAAAATACAACAAAGATGCCAACTCATCCAGCATCGCACATGCTGCTTTCCAGGCATAACCAACTGACCTGGACTTTGCAAGCTCCTTCTCTCACGTAAAGGCCTCCCTCCCACTCCAGACCCCTTTCTCTTATGGATCTCTGGGCCAGGGGACAGGTAGGACTATGTCCATGGCCAGCAGGAAGTAGAATGAGACCTTCACCCGTTTGCCTTTGGAAGAATACAAAGGTCCAGAAGCGTTAAATGGGGGAATTGATACAGCGAGATCTGATTAAGACCACTGGGGAGAGGTAGGAGGGGCTATCGGAGGAGTTTGCTGAGGCAATCAAGGCAAAGCAGTCTAGGACAGGATTGGCTGAGAAGCTGAATGCCTTCAGAGCTGATGGAAATGAAAAGAGGGCTGGCTGCAGCTCTCAGGCTCACTCTCACGCTCTTCTTCCTCCAGGGTGGCTGGGTGATGGTGCTGCAGCTGCCTGCGTTTCCCAATGGACAGTGTTTTGTATGGGAAGGAACTCTAGGCCCTGACTAGGGTCAGGCTGGCCTGGCAGAGGGTGGATAACAGGGGAAAAGCTAGGAGAGAACTCAGATGTTTAAGAGTTTAGCCTTAACTGATAGACTTCAGTGATTGAAGCTGTGACTTGATAGGCTTAAGTAACTGCTTTAGAATAAAGACTCTTTATCACCAAACCTTTGCCTCTAGAATGTTGCCTGGAGGGTGGCATTGGGCAGCAGGACCCCAGCTTACTGTTTGGTACCAGGCCCACCTTTAAAACTTCCATCTCAAGGCATCCTCAGGGTGGTTCATCACAGTGGAAGAGGATTTTATTGTGGTTTCAATTCCACCCCTGGTTTTTCATGGAGGGCCTCTCACCATGGACTCTGGCAGAGAGTGGTCCACAAGAAATGGAGTAAGGTTACATTAGAATCCCCCAGGGTTGCTTCCAAAGCATCCAGAGGCCTGGACCCCCAGTCTAGATCCCCTGAAATCACAGTCCCAGGAATGGATTTTTAGAATCTCCTGGATGACTGGATTAAAGCCAGTTTGAGCTATGATTGTGAATGTATTCCCCCAAAATTATTTTACAGGCACCTTTTCAAGGAGTAGTTTGTGAAGAGAAGCATCCTGAAAGATACCTTGGGTGTGATGTACAAACTGGACCTCGGCCCAAACTGTTACTCCTGTACCATTGAGTCAAGCCCCTCAAGTCCCTCACCCTTCCTCCCCCCAAGGGGCTTGCTACTGGAGGCTAAGCAGGCATTCCCCTCCCTTACTATCTTGATGGAAAACTGCATCCGGTGAGTGGATCAGACAATGCTGAGTCAATAATACTTTGCAGAAGCTCTCCCACCGAAGTTGAGCTTTTGTAAGCACGCAGTGTGACTGTTAGAGAGCTGTGCTCACTTTGTCTCATGTTTGGGACACTTGTGCCCTAAAGGCACATGGCCAGATTCCCAGGAGGTAACCGCGGGCAAGTGAAGGCAAGTTGTACGGAATGTTTGTATACTAACAGCGTCGTGCAGAAACTTTCAAATCGGAAAGTCCTTGTACTTAAATGCCTGACCTTTAGTTTATAAATTACATTTGGTTATTAAATTGGGGTCCTTAAATTTTGTCTCACATTAGCGTATTCCCCTACCCCAAAGCAATACAAATTAATTTAATTAATAAAATTCCCTACTCATTACTCGCTGGTTTTGTTATCCAAAAGAACTGATATTTTTGGTATCTTTGGGTAATTGGTGGTTCTTAATGGGGAGTGATCTGGCTCTGGAGACACACTTGGAAATTGCTACTGGCAGTAGTGGGTAGGGGTTAGGGATGCTGCTAAACATTCTACAATGCACGGGACAGCTCCCCACCTTCATAGTTATCCAGGCGCAAATGTCACCGGGGCTGAGATTGCAAACCCGTTTCAGATATCAGCACACACACACATGGGCAGACTGCGACTGCTCTGAATTTTGCACTTTATACTGAGGACATCTGTCTATTGCTGTGTTGAGGGCGTGTACCGCAGAGCACACACACACAAAACTGGAAACAATCTAAGCCTATTACCTACATCTTTGCACATTTATCCAATGAGTTTTCCATTCAACTCATCTGAGCTATTGCAGCTGTGTCTCCCGCATTGAGGAGAGGACTCTGGGACACCAGGGATGGACTGCCAGCCCGGGTTGGCGGAAGGGCACTGCGGGGTTGTTTCAATGCCCACATGGGCACTCCCTTGAATCATGGAGCCACTGGGCCCTCGGAGGACCTCCTCTCAGAAAGCCAGACCTGTGCTGGAAGCTCACTGAAGAGGCTCTCAGGGTCCAAAGGCCTGAAGCCCACATGAGTCACGGCTTTGAAATCCACCTCAGATGCCAGCTGAACACAGAGGCTTTGCATAATCAAGTTGACGGATGAAGCTGGGCCTGCCCTGCGAGGGACAGGCTCATCCATATCCTGGGTCTAAAAGAAATATTGCGTTTTTAAAGAGGAAAGAAACATATTTAAGAGATAAAGGGGGGAAAAAAGAGGAGAGTTTTCTGGTCATTAATTATAATAAAACGCAGGGGAAAAAAATCACTTTAAAGGCATGCTAAAGCCCCGTAATCTTCAAAGAGATAGAGGAGGCTTGGCTGCCTGGGAACAGAAACTGAACCAGGGACCACCGCTTCCAACCAATTGCAAACTGCCAAGGTGAGGGCTGCAGGGGTTGCCAAAAATATGCTGGGCAGGAAACACATTACACTCCTGCCCATCGAGGGTCCGCTCTTGCCCCTTAGGTGCCCCTGAGATCAAACCACATGCAGTAGAGGGCACAGGTTTCCAAATCCACCCTGGGGCCCATGATGCCCAACACCCACCCCTGCACATTTGAGGTCTCAGACTCTTGCTGCCCATCAGAACCCTGCATCTTCCGGGCGGAGTTTTGGTTTAACTCCATCAGACCATTGCCATGCAAGGCTGCGGGTCCAGTGTTACCAGACATTGGTCACAGGAAGCCTCGGCTCCAGGTGAAGCCCGGTGATGTGCGTGCACACCTGAATCGAGCCTTCAAGTAGCTAGTTGGCCAAATGTCAGAGGTCCTGAAAACCTAGGCCATCTGAAGGAAAGCGACGTCAGTTAATGCCAGGCTTTATTTATCCAATGAGCTCCTGGCTCAATTGTGGGATCTGTGGTGTCAGAAGGAGGGGTGGTGGCTGTGGGGGAGGTGATTGGATTAGGGAAGGACTTTGCTTTCCTTGGTACAAAAGCCCCAGTCAAAAAGTTCCTGTTGAGCAACCTAATTCTTCCCACTTCCCAGGACATCGTTTAAGAAAACTTAAATGGGGTACAAATCTACAAAGAGGCTTTGCAAGCTTTTTAACGTTAACAATAACAAAAAAATACCTTCCATTCATCCTTCTCTCCCTGCCCACTGACTTAAATCTTAAAATACCTGGATAGGACAGGGGGGATCCTGCCCCAAACACCCTCCTTCCTGCATTCAGCTGCCATTTGCTCTGCCAAGCCAGACCCACTCCTAATACACACATTGCAAACTGCAGGTCATTTATTAGAGGCCTTACATTTAGTGAGTTGAGATGGGCTTTTAACAAAGAGAAAACCAGAGTTCACTATTTACAGTAAGGGCAGGTTTTGCTTCATGGTAAGATAATTTTGTTTCAGTTCCACATGCACACAGGTGGGCATGCTGGGGTTGGAGTCACTGGTGTCCTGGAGCTCGCCTCAGCTGACCTGTGAGCCCATTTGGCACCTCTCTTCCCACGTCTACATTCGATGACTTCAAAGTGATGGTTTGAATTGGGTCCTGGTGGGAATATTTACACCATGGAAATTGGCAGACACAGAAATGACAACTTTTTCCCCTGGAGAGCTGGTTGTTGACATGTCACTAATGGTATGCTGGTAAATGTTCAATATGTGGGTCAAACTCTTCTTCAGCCCACAATAAGAAAGTTACGTGGTGTAGGGGAGTTTCCCAGGATTTCCATACAGGTGGGTTTACTAGGGAGGGGCCTCAGAAATAGCATCTGTGGGAAATACGGAAGGAGGATTGGGCTTCCAGGAGAAATCAAACTGCAATGCAGCTGAAAAAGAGGCCTCAGCTGATCCCATGGAGGGTCTTGGGCCAACTCTCCAAGGCCATCCCAGTTCCACGGTGGAGTGAGGAGAAACAAGCTTCACTCCCTTCAAAGACTAAGCATTGAACGCAGGTTGCTCCTGAGAAGAAAGCATGGTGTTGGGTGAAGTGGTTGTCTTCAGGAGGGAGCAATTCTCAGAGAACACTTGATCTGGGAGTCATTAGCAGCCCAAACTCACAGCACCTGGGGGAATGAAGTTTTGGTCTAGAAAGATCTAGGTGGTACCCCTATGTCATCTACTACTTTCCTCTAGCTAGAGTTTAAAGCAGAGTATAAAGAGTGCAGAAAGCATGCTACCATCATGTGAATGAACCCAAGCTGGCCTGCTAGAGAACGGTCCATGCAGCCCGGCTGTCCCAGCTGAGGCCACTCTAAACCAGTTGATTCCCCAATACATGAGAAAGCCCGAAGCTACCTACCCAACCCCAGCTGGCTGGAGATACGTGAATGAGCCCAGCTGAGGCCAGAATGCCCACCCAGCTAAGTCCTAGACTCAGCTGCTTATCTTTTCAAGCCACTGAGTTCTGGAGTAATTGTTACACAGCAATAGCTAACTGATACAAGGTCTGAGATTACCTGGGCTGGAGCCACATTGAGTAGACATGAAAGAGAATGTAAGTATCTACTTGAATTTCTATAGCCTGTATTTGAGGCTTTTTAGGAATAAAAGTTGAAGAGGAGAGTACCCCACTCTAAGCCGTGCCTTTCTGAAATCAGAGGCTGTTCTCATTAAGACTCCTTTGGCTGCTAGAAACAGGTCAACCCAAACTCAACTCAGCTAATGATTTAAAAGAGGGGGGAGTCCTTACTTTAAAGGATGCGGATCTCACAAAAGTCTACGGGAGTGAAAAGGCTGGGCCTGCTAGGAGTCTGAGGACCCTCAGGGACAGAGGCTCCTTCCCATGTCCCTGAGCCAGATGGTGTGTCCTACCCCTGAATGTTCTTCCATTCTGTTTATCCTTGAATGAGAGAATGGAAGATGCCAGTCTTCAAATATTTGAATACCTACTGTGTGCCAGGCCTGGGCTGCTTTGGAAGTCATAGCCTATTTCTCTTTACATCAATTTCTCGCCCCTCCCTCTGCTCCGCTCTGCATATAAAGACCACTGCTGATGGTTTCCTAGGCTTCTCGCCAGCTGCCTTTGGTTTGGAGATAGGAGAGGAGGAGAACCAGGCTATTTCTCCCCTTTCTTTTCTTCATGTGTGGCTTCATCCTTACTTCCAGGTCCTGTTGCCAGCCCCACCCCTCCTTAAGTCACCAATGAACACTGGGAAATTCCAAAGCTTTTCCAGGTGCATCCTGATGGCTCCAACCAAAGGGGGAGGGGTGCCACCCCTTCCTTCTGCCCTCCATCCTCTGCGGCAGAGCCCGCCAGCTGCTGCTAACCTCTGGGCTGTCTCACCTTACCCCGTTTGATCTAGCAATGCTCTCGGGCCTTTGAAATGGACTCTCTATATTAAATTCCCTTGATTGAATTTCCTGGCACTTTCCTTCTGCCTGAGACCTTACCGACGGAGACCTCATATTGAGCCATACGAATGTACACTGCACAAAGTCAGGGCAACTTTCACGTCACGTCTCCTTTGAACTACACAGTGCAACAGTCCCGCACCACCTCTCCTTCTAGGTGCTGGGGATGTAGCCATGGAAACATATATTGAAATTCTGGTCCTCATGGAGCTCACATTCCAAACTCATATTGGACAGACAGGTGAGCTAAATGATTTCAGTCGGTGATAAGCACTATGGAGAAAAATAAAGCAGGAACATGGGTGCATGGAGGGAAGGAGGGTAGTGTGGCAATTTTAAATATGCTAGAAAGGGCCTCATCAGGAAGGGAGAGTGAATGAAGACCTGAAGGAAGCAAGCACTGAACCGTACTGGCATCTGGGGCAAGCATCTGTGTACAGGGTATATAGCAGGTACGAGGTTCCGTGGTTGGACTCAAATAACCCAGCCTCCCTCCTCTTACTGTCTGACCTCCTGTTTCTGCCTCCACTGGCTAAACCCAACTGGGTTTAAGAAAGCAAAAATGGACAGGAAGTGAAACAGTCTGGTCTGGGTAGGACGTGGGGATGCAGAAATGGGGCTCAACACCGATTTGTCTTGCAGCAGAAACTAGTCAGTATGCCTGTGTGCCTCCCTCAGAGAGACTGGTTTCCTCTCCCACCTATGCAGAGGGGAGCAGCCACGGAGGTGCCCCTCGCAGATCTCTCTTCAGAAAAGCTTGCCATTCAGGTGCAAGAATGGGGTCACGGACAAAGTCAGGGTCAGCCTCAGCTTTCCAGCCACGATCATGCTCTTCCCAGGGGCTCCCTGGCACTCACGGGGCATGGCAGGGGCACTTGGGGCTGGCCATTTCTGCCCAGTGCAGGACTCTTCTAGAAGCCAGTCTTTGCTTTTGAGTTCTTGGTGGGTGGGTTAGCTGATACTTTTACAGGTCTGCTTTACAAGCCGAGGTTCTCCGTGCCCAATTCTGCTTCTTCATTCTCTCATCTTTCATAGGCATTATCAGTGGCTTGCTGATTTATAGCATCTGCCAATTTCTATGGTGTAAATATTTCCACCCCAGTCGGGTTCAATCTACCCATCTGGCATCACCGAACAAACAGTTGGGAAAATATTCTGGCTCTAGCATATCACTGGGAATGGGCCTAATAAATAAACCACCTTCTCTTTCAACTCCATCTCTGCACCTACTTTATGAAAGACCAAATACAGATCTGAGAATTCTAGCTTAGAAAATCTCTTTCCACATCAGCATGTCACATAAACTATCTCAAGTATATCTGGTAACTACCCACTTCCTTTCTGCTCTGGTTGTACTAGAAAGAATGGAAGAAAGAAGAGCAGTCGGCGTCATCCGTGGTGAGAGAATAATGTTTTAACATCTCATTGTCTCCTTAACACTTCTACTAGCTTCCTATTGGCCTGACAACAAAAGCTAAACTTTCTTCTGATCTACAGAGTCCTACATAACACGTTGTACATGGGAGATGTCCTTTCCCAAGGCGCCTCCTACCACTGTCTCTCAGCCATGTCTGTGTGTCCTGCAGTTTGACACCGAAATCAGTTGCATTTTACACCCCTCCTTATTTATTTCCTTGATCTGAAATGCTCTTCTCTCCTGAGGTTGACTCAACTGGCCTCCTGTTCTTTGTATCTCAGTCAGGAGGGCATCTTTGATTTTCCTATTTGTCTGAGTATCTGCGGATGCCCCCTAGGGCACTGCAATGAAGAATGGCTACCTACTGCTATTGGGTGAGGAAAATTATGGCTCCTTCTGGAAGACAGGAGATCTCATTGATATTCTTTAGGTCTATATGGTCAGTATATAGCACAGTGCTAGAATGTAGTAGTTGCTTCAATATTTATTGACTGAATAAAGGCAGGCTAACCTGGTCCAAGCACAAGCTGGTGTGTGTATCGCTGGATCCCCGTGCAAGCCCTCTTCAATGCAAGTTTCCAAATGTAGCACATGTCGCCGCCCACATTCCCTTGGCGCACCCTATGGTTCACCCGCAATTTCAGCAGACAGTCCTGTCACATGGACTCCCACCTCAACACCACCTGCTTCTCTGCCGGAGGGCTTTCTCTGGCCACAGGAGCATGCCATACTCACACACAACAATCCTGAAGTGCTGAGAAGTTAAACACTCAGAGTGACCCTCCCAGGTGATCAGACAAAGGGGTTCGTCTTCAGGGAACAATCTTGAGATTTATTCTAAGCAATCTCTCAAGAGGTTCCCAATAGGATAAACCCAAGTTGCTCAGTGAGGTCACCTTATTAACAGCCCCTTTAGTTGGGAGGTCATTCCCAGAAAGCATAATGGAATGGGGAAATGTGACAGAGGAGGGAAAAAGATTAACAAACTTAGTTGTCCCCATATTCTTGTCTCAGGTTGAGATTTCTTAAACAGACCCTAAGCCAGAAAGCCTGCTGAGCTGGTCCCAGTAGGGGCCAGTATGTGCAGAACCCAGTACAAAGGCTCATCAATTCAAAGCTCTGATGACACTTGGTCCTCAAATCAGGCATCTCCATGTAGAGTGGCAGTTGGCTGCCCACACCAACCATTTCACATGCAGCAAAGGCAGGGGTGCTTGGGAGCTCTGGAAGGTGGAAGACCACCTTGATCCACTTAGCCATGGTATTCTGGGCCGGAGATAGCAGGGCCCGCCCCCCACCTGCACACGGAAGCCTTCAGAGGCAAGCTTGGTCCTGCAGACTGGAGGTTGCAATCTCCTGCCTTGATCCTGGGCCATTCACTTCCCGTAGCCTCCCAGCTCTGCATTCCCTACAAGCTCTGAAGTTATTGGGGCCTGCTGTGAATTTAGGAACAGTAAAACCATCAAAGGGCTTGGCCCTGAGAACAATCAGCTGGGGATTTTGCAATAAAGGAACATCCTGCCCAGGAAGGTGTGACACTTCAAGGCAAGCTGATGGGACCCTCCTGAAAGACCCTCTGGGGGGTCTGGTAGGCTCCACACCTGGGATGGCTTAAGATGCCATCTGGCCTGGAGATGGGAGGGTGGACCTTGTCAGCTGCAGTGCAGGTCCCTGTCCCTCCAGGCCTCCAGGAGGAAGATCACGCTGTCCTTCCTAGGATATCCACTCCAGGTGTCAATGCCCCTGGCAACGTATCAGGATGTACCGTGTTTTCTAAACAAGCTTCTCCACCAAGACCCTTTGGTCCTCCTAGCACACAACATCATCTTATATTCTACCACCTGGCCCTTGCTTCTCCCCAATCTCTTCAGTCGCTCAGGGCAAAGGCCTTGAAGGCAGCCAGATGTGTGTACCACTCACAGGGCTGGGGATGCTGAGGACACCGAGTAGGTACTCAACGTCTCCATCTTTGGTAGCTTCCTATTCTGGGAGAGAGTGCATACTCAACAGGTGAGCAGGTAGTTCTCTATCAGGGAACAAGGAGAGTGTGGAAGCCAAGCAGTGTAAGGGGTGGTGGGAGCACAGCACAGGCAACTGTTTCAGCCAGCGGTCAGCTCCAATGTCCCCCCCTCAGGAAGGTGCAAAGGAAGTGTGCCATGGCAGGTATCGAGGGGAAGTGTCTTCTCAGAGCAGAGGCTTCCAGCGGGCACAGGCTTCCTGTGGCCAAGGACAGCAATGGGACCAATTAGTTTCTGCTTTCTTCCCTCACCCTGCCCACCCTTCAGCTGTCATGGGTCCTTGGTCTAGACATTCCCTCTCTCCCCTAATATCTGTCACCTAGCCAAGTCTTACTAATGGGACCTTTACAGTTCAGCTCAGATGTCACCTCCTGCCCCATGCTCCATCTATTTCCTTGGGATACACCACTGAGATCCCCCTTCATAGATTGCCTCAGCTACAGATGGCTGCCTAGCCCAAGGTCATGTCCTTCCTCGTGTAGCCCATGGCCAGTGACATACCCATGCAGGGGTATAAAGGCCTGGCCAGACCACCCTGGGACACCTCTGGAGGGTTATCTTAATAGCCCCAGGGCTCCCCATGGTGTCAGCCGAGGCTCTCGGTCTTATACTGCAGCTCAATTTTTCCCCACTGCCACGGAGCTGATGCCAGGGGCACCCTCTTAATCAACTTCACTTCAGTCTGTCTCCCAGGAGACTCAGCCTGTGACAGTCCAGAGGCATGTACCACAGCCCACTGTAGCAGCAGCCCAAACATGTAGACACTTGCAGTCTTGAGACAATTGACTCAGAATGTCTAGTGTGCCGGGCACTCTCATAAGGGCATAGTGTGATTACACCGTTTCTCATGAAATGCTCGGAATTGGGTAGCCTCACCCCCATTTTATAGATCAGGAAAAGGGGCCCCAGGAAAAGTGGCTCACCCAAGGTTTCCTAGCTCTTAAGAGGCACAGCTGGGGTCTGACAGCAAGCCGTGCCCTCAGGTGTGAATCAGCACAGGTGAAATCTCTTGCCTATCTCCACCTTATTCCTGATTCCAGGACTGGTCACTGACCTGGCCTCTCATGTCCACGGTTCCAAGAGTCACATTTGCATCTCTCAAAGGTACCAAAGGACCTGAGATGTGTGTAGGAGCTTTGTCCGCAGACACCCCCCTCCCACCCTGCCCCGTCTGCCACGGATGAGATCAAGTCTACCAAGACAGGATCTGCCTGGGGAGGAAAGGTGGCTGATCTCTCAGAGGAGAAGGGCCAGAGGCCTGTTCCTCAATGGGCTTTTATTGGGTTTAATTTGCATAGGAATACAGGGCATATATGTAAAGCTCATCAATCATTGTCAGGCAGAAAGGATCAAACAATAGATAACATACAAAGAACTATGAAAGCTTATTCTGAATCAGGGTCAGTTAGCTAAAGGGCTATACAACTTTGGGAAACAAACTCATTTTTTGTTTGGGCCCTGATCAGAAAACTGAGCGTATTAGCAAAGCGGGTTTCACAGGATTTTATGCATTCTTTCTTAGGCCAGATTGTCCCAGGATCTGAATCCCCAGGGAACCTGCCCTTTCCAGCACAGGGCTGCACCTACCTCTGGCATTGTTTCCGTCTTAAGTCAGGTAGGGGAAGTAAGGCAGCCAAGAGATTAGGAGACTTCTTGCAGACAAAATGAGGACTCAGGCTATGTCAAAGCTGAGGGGCGAGGGTCCATCAATCCCTTTTCCTATAGCCCCCCAAGTCCTTCCTGAGGGCCACTTCATGACTATGTCTGTCTTAGGTCATCCCTCCCTTGAGGAATCTTACCCGTCATTGGCTAATGAGTCATCCGCCTGGGGCCAAGCAGGGTGAAGTAAAAGGGGGTAGAGGTGGCTCCCCTGCCAGGGAGATAAGCTTTGTCTCCTTAGTGGCTTATGGTCCCAAGGTCTCTCACTCAGCCTTAGCCACGGGGGTTACAGCTTCTGAAACCAGGCAGGGCGGTTCCCAACAGAGATGGACACCATCAGCCCTGCATCTGCCATTGCCTAGTTCCTCCTGTGTCCTCTCCTTTCCTGCTATGATGAGTTTGCCTGGCCTGTGAACGGAGTTCTCAGTGCAGTCACTGGCCTCCATGAGCTGGTGCCAGCTGAAGGACCTGCTCCAGCTGAGACCACAAAATCCTAGAGAGGCTGGGGTTTGCTCACAATCACACAGCATTGGGGCGGGCTCACTTCTACCTCAGTGACAGGCAGGTGCCCCTGCTTGCCGGGACTTTGATGTACCACAGAAGGGGGGTGTGTTCTGGGATCTGAGCCAGCCCAAGGGTCCCCAGGCTTTGCCACCAAGCGCTACAGCTGAGAGCACTTCGGGCCAGGGTAGAAGTCAATTTCATGTCATCAGCATGTCTGTACCACTTGGCGCTGGCGGGGCGCAGGCCTGCTGGGGTAGGGAGAGCAAGAGATCAGGGTCAGGATCTGAATCCCTAGTCCTTCCAGGATGTGTAGACTCAGGCGTGCTCCTTATCCCCATTTTACAGCCAAGAAAACTGAGTCTCGGAAGCTGAGCAATTCCTGCCCGTCTTCTAGCTGTCATGAGAAGGGACTCTGATTTACAGCTTTTATGAAGAGCATATTTTCCTCCACAACTCTGTACCTATCTGTAACTGAGGCGGAGCAACTCCAGAGGGAGTGCCTCCTTAGAGGGAGCAACGTGATATCTGCACGGAGGAAGGATGTTTTTCATATCCTGTATGCTCTAGGAATCCTAGCTCCAGGGCCCGAATGCTACTGAATCCCTGAGCATGGGATTCATTGACTGTGTTTTGGGGGAAATGCAGGAGGAGAGTCAATAATCAGATTAAAAGTACAGAAGTGATCATTCAAAGCCCAGACCTGCCTGACCCCAAATTTTGTACTTTTCCCCTTTATTAGCCTTGTGACCTCAGGCACATGATTTCACCTCCCTGAAGCTTTGTCGATAAAATGACATTTTAAGATATGGAAGCAACCCAAGTGCCCATTAATACACAGGTAGATTTAAAAAGCTGTGGTACATACATACAATGGAATATTACTTGGCCATAAAAAGAGTGAAATCTTACCATCTGTGAGAGCATGGATGGACTTAGAGGCTATTATGCTAAGCAAAATAAGTCAGAGAAAGACATACCATATGATTTCACTTACATGCGGAATCTAAAGAGAAAAACAAATGAACACACAAAATAGAAACAGAATCAGAGACAGAATAGGCTGATGGTTGCCAGAAGGGATGGGCTTTGGAGGACTGGGTGAAAAAGGTGAAGGGATTACGAAGTATAGACTGGTAGACACAAAATAGTCACAGCACAGGGAACAGTCAACAATATTGTAATAACTAAGTAAGGTGCCAGGTGGGAAACACTGTATAAAGTATATGCTAGTCTAACCACTGTGCTGGACACCTGAAACTGTAATTTAAGAATTAAAAAAAAAAGAATTCATATTAGAAGAGAAAGTTTACTTAGAGAGTTACAGGGAGAGTAGAAGTGAGCCAGCTGGGCTGTGTAGGCTCCGGAAACAAGTTATAGAAGCAAAAGAAGGGCCTAAGCAGCTTAGGAGAGGGAAAGGCCAAAGTGCCACATGTGGGGGGAAGAAGAAGAAGGGGAAGGCCTGGGTGTGCTCCCAGAGGGAGAGCATGCTTAAGAAATTTATTCAAATGACATATTCGTTTCCCACCCCTCTCTGTTGGGATCTGAGTTGGGATGCTCGGTTTGTATCCTGTATCCGTTGACTAGACTGAGTGCCTTAAATAACTAGCAATCATTTTTGTCCATGGATCCGCACGGACATGGCATGGGGAGTGTCCCGCAGCTTCCTGTGACATCCCATGGGGCACGTCGAGCATTCGTGAAAGTAGACTCTTGACCCTTATTCACATGGCTGGCCAGGTGGGACTAGTTCCTTTCCAGGTGGGTCTCTCCTCAAGGATGCTTGAGTGTCCTCACAGCACGGAGGTAGTTTCCACGGTGAAGCATCCCCAACGACAGAGTGCCTGGTGGAGGCTGTATCATCTATTCAGATTTAGTCTTGAAAATCATGGTGGCATTTCTGCATGTTTCATCATTCGAGGCAGTCACAAGGCTGGCCCAGGTTCCAGAGGTGAGGACGTGCATCCCTCCCTCCTGTCTGCGTTTGGAATGAAAGAATGGGGAAGTGCGATCATTCTTGGAAAACACAATCGGTCACTCTGCTGCTGTCCTGAGTTCAGTCCAGCTACCCACATCCCGGGTTCAAGCCTCTGCCTCTTTGCCTGGCACTCTCTCCATGTTGCTTTGGCTTTGGGCTGAGCCAGGACTGGGCACCAGCCGGGAAACACTGGGGAGTTGACAGTTCTGAGGGCCAACTTCAACCACTGGGGGGTGTAACAGGGTGCAGCTGGGTAGGGGGGCGAACAGGGATTTGTAATGGGATCCAGAACTCAGGGTGTTCAAGAAATATTAGAAAATATATATAGGATTTCCTCACCCCCACAAGCCTGAGCCAGGGGAAGGGACACATGGAGCAGGGCCACTGAGAGCTGTTTTGTACAGCAACAGCTGTGCAGCTAACTTCTGGCACGGTCATTTAACATATCCATAACCTTTAACTGGTTTCATAGATATGTTAAATAGCTGTGGCTATGTTTTGAGCCAAGGAGATGGGAGTGACTTCAACCCAGGATGTAACTGGGAAGCAACTCCCCCTGGCTACAGCGCCTGCATGAGAGCTTGGAGATGATTGGCTCCACACTACGGGGCCACGCCTGCCCAGACTTACTATGGCAGCCCAGTAAAGCTGGAAGAATACGGGAATGCTGACAGGTATAACTGATTGTAGGAGGAGTCAGAAATGGGGCTGCAGAGGGAGGTTGGTGTGGGGATTAAAACCCAGGTGCGGCAGCCATACCAGGGAGGACCAGGAGGTGGCTTTGGTAAGTAGGTTGGGACTATGTGGCTTCGGGGTGCTCCCTTTTGCCACGTGGCTTAGGCAGCAGGAGAGACTTTGCCTGGAAGATAAGGGGAGAAAGGACTCTTGCTGGTGGGCCATGAGAAGGTGCCACATGGTTTTGGATTAACTGGAGATCATGCTGGTGATGCAGCGGATGGTGCTGGACCGAGGGGAAGCCTAAATCACAGACTTCCATTTCTTTTCCTGAGATACGGGACCCGGACTGGGCAGAGGGAGAAGGAAGGACTGTGTGCATCTGTGGGTATTCTAAAAAAACTTTCGTATTTTAATGAAGACATTAAGTCATCACTCTAAGTCTGTATAACTTTTAAATAAAAAATTCCTTTGCTTTTCACCAATCTCTGGCACTGAGAAATGTCTTTCCTCTGCTGGCGCACAAAGCAAACCTAGTAGGTTGGGGGGACTCCCAGAGAAAAAGGGGGGGTCCTTTTGGTAATAGTATATCATTCACTCCCCCCGCCCCGGTCTGTTCTGTAACAGGGGCTCTTAGTGACTCTGCCCCACATTCCTTCTTACGCTTTTTGTGTCTTCAACAAAGCAGACACTTTAACATTAGGAGTATGTTAAAAGCACAGTTCCAGGCCCTTTCTGGCTTTGGCTTTTAAAAGTGCCATAAAGGGGGGATGCTGCGGTTGATGGACTAGGGTTTGAAAGTGCCTCTAGAACTACGCCTGCCATTAGGATCCCAGAGCCATCAGGAGCTGCAGGTACCACTCATTCTACAGGGCTCAGGCTGACACGAGCACAGGGTCTGGATGCCTCGGCCAGATTCTCAGAAGTACTCGAGTTCTGAGAAAGGAAGTGTGGGTGGGACAGCCTCCGGGAGGTGGCCTGGGCGTACACTATTTGGATAGCCTTCGACAAAGAACTTGTCTAGTCATAGGAAAGCACAAAGCTGCAGCACCTTTGGGACCCACAGTGCCATTCACACTGCCATGGTCTTCCCCGGCAACCCCTGCTAACGGCCAAGTAGAGTGGGGGTCTGAGGGTCCGGGCATAGCGGCCCAGCGTGGCACTCCTCCAGTGGGCGGCCTTTGCTCTGGAGTGTGTATTGGGCCTGAGACATTATCAGATCTGCTTCTTCTCTTATCTCACACCCTCCCCAGAGAGCTGGCAGGACTCATCTCTGCTCACACCAGGGGATCCACTCCCTAAGGAGAAAGCAGGGTGGTGGGGGCGCAGTGCAGAAGCGATCTTGGCATGTGCATGTGTATTTCCAATACAACACCAGCAACAGCCTTATAGCCAGTTTTAACTCCAGTGCCCTGCTCGGCCCAGACTGCCCCCATCAGAGTAGTGCCTCAGCCACCGCCCACGTCAGGGCGTGCCTGCTCGGGTGGCCACATGTTCCCAGGGAGGTTCCGCCCCAGCTCCTCCCGAGGGATCTTTAAAACAAAACTGCTGACCCGGGATGTGCTGGTGCTGAGTTTATCACTAAGCTACACGCTGGCCTTCTTCCTTCAACTTGAGAGCCAGAACTAACATAAACACCCACTCCCCATTCGTTACCCTAATGCCATCCGCCATATGAGCAGGCCTGATTCCATCGGGGGCTCCTGATTTACGGCCTTACTAATAGATGCAGCCAGATGAGAGTTGAGCTGGGCATCTGGGTACCTAGGAGGAGGGTGGTTCGTGAGAAATGTCAGCCTCCCACTTCAGTGGGGAGGCTGCAGCCTTCTGTCGGGGGGAGACTTAAGAAGTTGGGGCCTTTGCTGAGAAAATGGGAAAGGAAAGAAGCCAAAGCTATCTATTAGGGCAGAAACAGTGGGGAGAAATGAGGAGGTGGTCGAACAGAATTAAGTCAGCTGACCTAGGAACAGGGGGAGAAGCCACTGTAGGCCTGGATCGGTGACATGAGAAGCGGGTATGTGAGGTCTTACTCTCTTCGCCCTTATTCATGGCCCCATGCTTTTGCTGACCCCCAGGGTCCGGTTTTAATTTTAGCAATATATGATAGGATTGTGGGTGGAACTCCCAAGGCAGAGTATTGTTATAGCCATATTTTCTGCTTCACTGTCAGTTTGTGTTGCACGTGTACAGAAAAGTGCACAAACCACAAGCACAGAGCTGGGCGAGTTTTCACAAGGCGAGTGCACGCACGCGTCTGGAGCCATAAATATGCAAGCCATCCGTACCTGTGGAGATCGGTGCTGTTCTGTCTAAAGGCCTGATTCCAGAGAGGTTTGCCACAGGCTTCCTTCCTACTACGTGCAGAAAGTTGCACCTGGTTCATTTGACTTATTTTATAGATTTTTAACTACCTGTTGGGGGATGATCTCAGCCTAAGGAGCTGATTATGGTCCAGGGCTGCTTTGGAATTAGGATTATCAGGCAATCTAGCCAGAGATTCTGTCATCTCTTCTTGCAGTCTTCACTTCCGTCTTCATCTCAACCCCATCACACATGCTGTTTGATGCCAGGGTTTTGGTCCCAACTATGGCTCTGGAGAAATCCAGGTTCGAATCCCATCCCTGACTCTCTCAAAAGTGCGAGACCCATTACAGAGTCCAGGAAATGGGGTTTAACAGTCACATCTACCCCTGACTTCACTTCCACAGTGCTGAATCCCAAGCAAAAGACCACCTGGGCAACACAGGTGGCCTCCCCTCTGAGAGTCAAGTGACAGTTATTAGGAAGTGGTGGCAGGAAGCCAAGTCAGAGAGAAGGAAATGGAAACAGGAAGCCAAGAAAGCATGTGAGGTCTTAGGATCAAGGCCACTGTCGGAGGGTACCTGGCTCCATCCTACAGGCTGGCTCAGGAGACTGCACAATTCAGCTATCAACATTGGACTCATGGCATTGGGGAGCTGGAGAAATTATACCCCTCCGCAGCCACCAGCCATTGGTAAAAACATTTCCCATTTTCCACATGCGCACTCAAAGCAGCCCGAGCTCCAGCCCCCAATGCTCAGACTCAGGCACCGGCTGTTAGGAGTGAAAGTACTTCGGGAGCGAGCAGGCAGGAAAGTGACTACACAACCCAGGATAGAGACGTCACCAAGCATCTGCCTCACCTACAGCGGAACATGCTACAGAGACCGAGAATATGTCCAACATGCTAGGTAATTCCTGTGACAGTTTATGAAGAGGCCACTTCAGGGTTGGGAGCCCAGATCCCTGTACCCCACCAGCCTTTGAGCCACAGATGAATGTTGCCCTCTCCCATGTGGCTTTCATTGTGCAGAGAACCACAGCCAAGGAGCCAAGTTCCGGTGAAAATGAAGAACCAGGAATATCCTGCTTCGTGCAAACCTTACTCTGCACATAAAATTTTTAATCCCCATTCTTGGCAGGGACCACAAGTGCAGAATCAATGGTGACAAGCAGCAGCAAGAGCAGGGTCACCTGAGAGACGCGTGAATAGGAGCAGCAGCTGGGATAGCAGCAAGGGCGTCGAGGTTGGGAAGGACAGACATATTGGGAGCAGTACGGAGACAACTTCGCATGGCTGAGTCAGGCAGGTGGAGGGCGAGAAGAAAGAGAAAAGGCTCCAGAGATGCGGGGCCACCCCAGTGCAGAGGTCTCCAATGAGACAATGGACCATACACTGTTCCACGGACCAGAAACACGCAGTTCTCAGCACAGGACAGTGGAGGCCTAGAAACAGGCTGGCGGCAGGAGATTTCTGAGTGAAACATGCTGAAAACGTGTTGGGGCTGCCCCCAGAGACCCACTCTTTCTGTCATTCTCCTCCCTATTCTGCCTTGGAGAGCAATACCTGTTTGTAATTGGAAGGTCAAAGGAAAAAAAAAAAAAAAAAAGCAAAACCCAGTGGGCCTAATTAATGAGAGGCACCCACAAGTGGTAGAAAGACAAGAGGAGAGAGGTTGGGGTCTTTCGTCCCCTTCCTCCAGCTGGTGGCTGTATCCCTTTAAGCCTTCAGCTTCCATGGCTCTAGCTCACATCAGGCCCCATGCGAATGGGTTATTTCACTGCCCTTTCAGTGAAGGAGGGGCAAGGCGCTCACAAAGGGTGCAGGCTCTAGCAGAGGGATGCCAACGCCCTTGTAGGTTCCCTCAACCTATGCCTGGGGGTGGTCCTCCGACAGGGATCCCATCTCCAGTGAGGCCCCTAATGGAGGGAGAAGTATTTAGTCTTCAGGATTTGATGAATACAATGCTCAGGCTGGTAAGGGAAGGGTACCACATGAACCAACACTTTTTTGTTGTGTTTTGTTTAAAAGATTTACTACAAATTGGTGGTTACAGCATAGTCATGGAGATGTAATGTAGAGCATAAGGAATGGAGCCAATAATATTGTAATAACTATGCATGGTGTCCGATGGGTATGAGACTTACCGGGATGGTCCCTTAGTAGGTTACATACTGTCTAATCACTGGGGGGGGTTCACCCAAAACTAATATGTCAACTGTAATTGAAAAATTAAAAAATGACTTAATAAAACTGCAGTAAAATGACAGCCAGAGTCCTCCTGGTTGACCGATGGTGCTTAAGGTTCTCCGGGAAATGAGAGCAACAGACACTTAGGGAGGGAAGTGACAGAGAAATTCTTCTGGGTTGAGTTACCACTCATTAAGAATCATTATTTCTCATTCAACCAGATAGGTGTTGCTATTGTCATCGCAAGTTTCACGTACTTTGTGGTTAATGGGAAAGGAACAGATCCTGGGGCAACATGTACCCAAACACCCATTGAACGGCTCCCAAATATTCCACACTAACAGGGACCAAAGCCATTTAGATAAAAGGCCAATTATGGGGAGGGAGCAGGGGAAGTACAAGACGAGCATGGAAAATAGCGTGTCTCAAAGCAAGGAAGTACACAAAAAATATTGGGTATTATAAAGTATTCAAGCCAGCCTGAAGGGGCTCCCACTGGAGAAAGAAATAAATTGTCAAAGTGATTAAAATAATATGGAAGTCTTACAGTGATATTTAAAAAGGAGGAAGAGAAATGTCTTTACAGAGAACTGCCGGGTAATAAGTGCATACCAAATAATAGAATTAGGGGTGTTACCACCCAACACACAGTAACAACTGACTTATTATTTGTAAGGGAGAGAGCCCATCCATGTTAAAGAAATTCAGTGAAATATTGAGTCAACTATTTAAGAGTTTCAAAAATCCACAGATTAGTCACGAAAGAGAAGAAGTTCCTTTACAATAGACAGATATTCGTCTCAACCAAGCGGTCAAGCTCCGCCACATCCATCGTAACCCCCCCTTGCATTTAGCTCTAGATACAATGCCATAAAGAGCTACTCAGCATCTACATGAAGTATTTAACCCGAACCTAATTAGAAGGAGCCAATGACGTTTGGATGAGTCCTGGTTAGTTGTTTTGCAAGTTATCATAAGTATGTGCTGTGCTGGGTTAGTCTTGGTCATGAGAATTTGAATGAGGCACGGTAGGTGGGGCTGGCATAGGTTGTCTCAGGTCCTGCCTTCCAGACACATCATAGAAATGCTTGGACGTGATCCAGGCGAAGACCCCACTTGAGATGGAATACTGTCCCCTGTCCACATCACCTCTGTGTGGTTCTGACCACAGGGAGAAAGGCACACCTGCAGGTGATGGAGGTCCCCTAGCAACAAGGACTCTGGGAAGTTTTGGATATGGAGCCTCCTCAGGGCAGATGGGCCATGACTTGGCTGTCCAATGGCCTCTGCCACAGAGAGGAAACTGGGGTTCTTCCTGCCAGCTGCAGGAGACCAGGGAGCCCTCTGCTCCCACCAACTGTGCTCTGGCCACAGAGAGAAGCCCAGCTATGACTTGGGTTGAGGAAAATACTTCCTCTCAAAATAGGAGGGCAGAAACACGAAGTAGAGCACCCCCTGCATCTGGGGTCATGTCGTCTGTCACTCCTTGCTCAGTGACTTCCAGGCTGCCTGGCTACCGAGGGGATGCTCGGTCGCTGCTGTCTTCCCTGTACCAGAGGAGGAGACAGCAGCAACTCCTTCCCTGTCTGGAGGCCCATTGTTCCTGTCCAATGGCCTCTTCTGTGGCGCCAGCCCTTGCTGGTGCTAGTAGCTACAGCCTCTCTCAGTCTCCCTACCAAAATAAACTCAGTCCCAGCACCGCTCTGAAGTTCAAATGCACTGAGCCCTCCTAGTTTGAGGACCCACATAGGTGAAAAGGCACCCATCCCATTCTGACAAGCTTTCCTTACACACACACACACACACACACACACACACACACACACACAAGGACTTTTCATAACTTACTTTTGCTAATCTTGGCTGAAGCCAGCAGTGATTTCTTTTCTACTCGAACCTGGGTCCCCCCACCCCAAATTTATACCTCAAATATGAGGTCAGTTCTGTATGCCAGGAACCTTGTTGTCTTTACTGGTGTCCCTGGTTGCAGACTAGACAAAGCATTGGTGGAATAGTCCCTGTGTTTGGGGACAGGTTGGTGACAACATTGAAGAGAATTTTTACTGTTGATGTAGGAAACATCCAAGCCTGTAGAGGATTTTTATAAAAGTGTATTTGGGCCAAACTGACGACATAGAGCTGAGGAGCAAGATCTCAGATGCTCCGGGAATGACGGTTTTGCAGCTTTTATGCATTTGACATTAAGGAGAGAATATTAGGAAGATTCCATGGAGGTGGGAGAGAGCAAGGTGGGCAGTGGATTGCAGGAGTTAAGATCATGAGCACTTGTGAGGGTCAGTAACCCCTCCAGCAATGAGCAGGGGACCCCAAGAGATGGGAGCCACAGAGTGGGCCAAGTGGATCCCTAAATGAGGTCTGCACGTGCCTCCTGACTATGCGCATGGGTACGTGGAACCGCAGGGGCCGAGACATCAGTTTCTATTAAGAGAGAGATACAGAGGAGCTGGGAGTAAAACGTCCACACAGACAAATCTAGAAATCAAGCTCCAGAAACAGAAATCTAGAGGTAAATATGAATGGAAAGGACCCAATATACTCATTCTCCAAGAGCAGAAGATTCCAGAGAGAAGGTTCACAGTGAACCAAATGGACCGTCCCCACTAACTGGGCAGTGATAGCTACATCAAAACAAGTTCACGACAAACTTCAACTTTTCCAATATCTAAGAAGAAAACGAGGAGAGACTGAGCCTGAGCTCCCTCCACCCCAGACACGTGCATTGGGAGAGCAAAGGGTCAGGAGGAGAAGTGACCAGAAGGCTCCACGCTGCTCATTAGGGGACAGACAGCTGACATTAACACCAAATGGTCCTTGAGCTCCACAGCGGGGAAGGATGCTAACATGGAGGGGCCAGGAGAGGCTTCCACTGGTACCCGCTCCTCAGGTGTTCAGGCCCCTGAGAGCAGGGAGCAGGTTTGGAACCTGAGGCCACCTGTCCTCTCTGTTCAGCCTCAGAGAGACGGGTCTCCTGATCTGTCCTCCGTCTGTGTCTGATTGCTCCGGTATTTGAGTTTAATCCCCCATTTCTGAGCTGATGCAAGACAAGCACCACGCTCCCTTTCTTCTTTAGAGATAGAGATCCCCTCCGTGCCCCTAGCAGCAGGGAAACAGACTCTTGCTCTCCTGGGTCAAGGAGGACACACTCAAAAGATAGCGTGCCCCAAGCCCCTGCCCGCCCCTCATTCCTGAAGCCAGAAGCTGGAGCCACTGTCAGATCTCATTAGGGGAGTGCAATGTCCTTGCTTCCATTCTTAAAGTGGCAGAGATGGGGGAGGGAGTCGGGGTGGGGTGGGCACTCCGGATTGAGTGTTCAGGCTCATTAAGGCCAGAGTCAGGAGATGCTGCTTGTCCTCCGGCACTGAGCAATTATGACCGGCTTTGTTCAGGTCCCTCATCATGGCCCAGAAACTAATTGACCCTGAACCTGGAGGCTCCGTCTTGGTGAATGCAGGGGCAGCATAAGGAATAAAAAAAAAAAAAGGTAAGTGGCACAGAGAACAAAACTGAGTAAGTCTTGGAGTTTCCCCAAAGTGGCTTCTCCTAAAATACATCATTGTGGGCATGACTCCATTTGTTAGGGGTGGGCCTTTACTAACCCAGTTGCAACAGGCTTGGAAACGGTTGAGCACCTGGTTAGTTTGGTCACTTAGAGAAGATGTTCATCGAAGACCAAAGGTATTAAGTAAGAAAGTAAGCTGAGGGGAAGCTGGAGTTTAAAGGGCACCGTTCCAGTAGCACAGTGGCCAGGAGAGGGGTCCAGTGAAGGCAGGTGAAAACAAACATTTCCAAGAGCAGAAGATTCCAGAAGGGAAGTTCACAATGAACCAAGTCCATCAGCCCCACCTGCCGGGCAGCTATAGGTCAGTCAAAACAAGTTCATGGAAACAACCTCCAATATCTAAGAAGAAAGCACCGAGGCCTCTTCCATTCTGTCTCTAGGTCATTCCCCACATTGATTTCTTTTGTGGGAGAAAGGGGGAGGGTTTGCCTTCCTCCATGTGTTCGAAGTGTCAAATCTATAAATCGTCATCAGCTGCCCCATTGTACTTTCCTGAATCTCATCAACAGTCTGAAATCTCTTCCCTTTCAAAGGTGATTTTAGTTTTGGGAAAAGCCAGAAGTCACAGGGAGCCAAACCTGGGCTGTAGGGGGGCTGAGTCACCTGGGTGATTTGATGTTTCACCAAAAAAAAAAAAAAAAACCTCTGCACGAGACGTGATGGAGGAGCAGGCACATTGTTGGGAAGAAGCGACCAATCACCAGTTGTCCATCCCAATAGTTCCCGAATGTTCAAGTTTAACACCAAATTTGATGCATATTTGTTGCTCTGCTGGCTCAGTCATTTTTGAATGCACCAGCCACACAGTACACATGCTCACTCAGTGGCCTGTTCTGCTCCCACTGACTAGTACGGTGAAGTCGTCATTGTTCACGCATCCACATTCCAGTCCAGTCTCCTGGGCTGCCAGTTTACATCAATGTCACACAAACCATTCTTGTCATATTAACAACGGCTGGACTTTTCCAGACAGACCTTGTACAAGAAACAAATTAATGCATAAATAAGTGGAATGACAACTCAATGTTTCTCTCCCTTTCTCCCTTCCCATCTCTCTAAAATCAATAAAATTTTTAAAAATCTGCAACGAAAAGTACAGGAATAACTCCTGAACAAGTCATATCACAAACTCTGCTCTAATTTGCAAGACAGAGGAGAGAGTAACGACACAAGGCAAGTGTGTGTAACTCGCTATTCGTATCACCTGCACAGGTAGCTTTTACCCCACTCCCCACGGCCATGACTTACAGTGCCAGGGAGGACACCCCCGTATGTGTTATAGACAAGAATTTAATACTCTGCTTACTACGTGTCGGACACGGTTCTAAGCGCTTTATCTGTTTTACTTCAAAGGGTTTTGAGAATTAAGTGAATTGTGCTATTTTTATTTCATATCCATCTGAGGAAACTAGCCGGGTTACTTAACACATCCATGCCGCAAAGTCACAGGAAATCAGTGGTCAGGCGGGATTCTCTCCCAGTGTCTCGTCCCTGTTCTAACCTCAACACTAGCTCGTCCTGCCTCTATCATGGACGTGAATCAAACAACTTTAGAAATGCTGATGGATGGAAAGTACAAAGATGTTCACAGGCAAGAGGGAAGTGTTTATTGCTGAACAATTAGAAAACCATTTGAACAATATCTGGTTATTCTTTTCTTGTTAAGGCCCGTTTAAACGTTTCTTAAAACAAAGGTAAGGTTCCAACGGACCTGTTTGAGGACAATGATTCAAGTTGGTGACAAAATTGGATGTCTCCTTGTTAGCAGAGGCTGGGGGTAGTGTCTCTGCCTCTTCTTTTAGAGAGAAAGTAGAGCTAATGACCTAGGCACAGACGGCTGTGGTGGGCAGGGCTGCCCATGGAGAGGGGGCTGGTTCGAAAGCAGGTCCCACTAATCCTTCTCCATTTAACGTGGAGGCAACCCAGTATCTCTCCCGTCACCTGAGACCTTATAATCAGAGACTTAGGAAGCACTTTCTATTATTGGGGTCATAAGTAGGGCAAGAACAGATACCTAAATAAAATGTGAGCTTCTTCCATGAAATGGATGGATAGTTCTTGAACTTCTAAAACACATCTTGCTGCCCAGACAGGGAAATGGACCAGGTGGTTTTATAGATTCCCCCTGCTCTAATGTTTCATGATACTGATCTTTGACGTATACATGTTGTTTAGCGTGAGGGAGGGGTAGTGTTCAAACCCATTGGGCGACCGTATGCAGTTTTACCCTTTTCTACCAATGAAGACAGTTCTCGAGTGCACACAGCCCAGGTCTCACTCTACTCAGCTCAGAAACCGAGTCTGCAGGCCAAACAGCCTCCCGGAGCTTCCCCACTCTGTGTAATCAACGTTTGCACCTTGCAACCCCAGCAACGCCCTTTAGTCTACACTGTGTGAACTGAGCCTTGCTAGACCCAAGTTCATTGTCATCGGTGTCTACTGTATACAGTTGTTGAAAATGGATCCTGCAGATGTGGGACAGCTGTTTGTACTTAGCAGTTAAGTGTCCCCACGATGCTGGCGGCCTCTGACAAAAGCATTGTTCTTTGCAAGGCATCCATCTCTCAAAGGCTTCCTAAATCAGGCCCAGATGTGTACATTCAACTCGCATTTCTCCGGGAAGACTCTTCTTTCTCTAGAAGTAGGTTTTCCACTGAGGTGCATGCAGGAGAATGCGCAAGCCAGCATGCACAGCCCTGAAGGGAAGGGCCCGGAGAACAGCTGGGTGCTAGACCTGGAGAAACCCTCCCATCCGCTAAGTCAATCTTCATAGGCCTGTGAAGTGGATAGCATGGCCATTTTACAGTAGCTAAGAAGTAATTCGCCTAAGGGCACACAGTAAACAGGACTGGTTTTAGAGCTCCAAAGCCATTAACTGGAGACTTCTAGGTAGCCCCGAATATCAGAGTTCCTTTCCCAGTAATGAGACTTCCCATTTTTAGTTGGGTAGACCCGGCTGCCCAGAATAGGACCAGTTTTTCTTGCAGCTGGGTTTTGGCAATGTCACTAAAGTTCTAGCAGATAGGTTGCAGGTAGGATTGGTGAGTTTGGGATCCAGGCAGTGTTCTTAAGAGTAAGGAAGTCCTTTTGCCTTCTTCCTGGCTGGAATCCAGACAAGGGCTGGAGCTCCAGCAGCCATCTTGAAGCATGAGGCAACTTTGGGAATGCGTGTCTTGCACAACAGACGGAAGGAAACAGGGTCCCCTGCATCGTGGAACATCATGCCAAATCCTAGATAAACTGCTTCCAGATTTTAATAGCGGAAAAACTATTTGGTTGAGCCACTATTCTATTGGGTTTAGCAATTGCTACCAGGCAGACCTAATGCAAACTAACAGACCTCCCCACCCGCAAAGGCACTGACCCATCCAGAGTGCCTGAGCAGTGGAGGTCCCTGTGTGCCCTGGCTGATCACCTCCCACCCAGCATGGGACCTTAGCAACCGTTCTGGGCACACTGGGCTTAAAAGGAGAAATATGTTTAGCTAGCATATTTTTGTGTTTTGGTATGGTCTTGCTGATCTCTAGTCAAAAAAAGAGTAGACTCGGAGCTCCTGAGGTTTGATCTTCTTTTAGAAGCTGCATGGGCCCTGGCAGTCCAAAAAGTGCTTACAATGGACAACTATTGTGTCAAGTCCTTCACATATCTTCTCTAGACTCACAAAAGCCCCGTGAGTCAGTTGTTCTGGCCGGATGAGCCTGAGGCTCCCAGAAATCTGACCCCTTGCCTAAGGCCATCCAGCTCAAGGGAGAGCTGGGTCTCAACCAACCTGAACTCCGAAAGCCATGCTTTTAGCCACATCACAGTCTGTACCTAGTTCAATGCCAGTCTCACCCACTGGAGTCAGTGACAAAGTTCTCTTGTCTCCACTGGGTACGTTTTTCTTTCTACACATCTGAGTCCTCTGTGGGGACAACCGTCGGGGCTGTATTGTTTCTGAAGGCCTTTGGTCAAGAAGTCAAGATGTTGGGAAAGAGGGTGACGCAGTCAGTCATTGGTGTAGGCTGTAGGATTTCACTTGGGGGAACAACATTAGAGGAAGAAAAGGATAATTTGGGGGCCTGGACATTTTTTCTTGAGGGTGAGAGGGGAAGGGCTTACCATGTACACTGCCTCTTCTTTCTGTGGGTGGGAGAGGGGGTCCATCTGACAGATTACCTTACTGATGCTCAAGGAGAAAAGTTCCAACCTGGGTGATTAGTTTCTGGGAGAGATTGAAATTGCAATTGGGTCAGATATCAAATGACATTTGATATCATGGGCTCTTAGCATGAGTGATGCCATTTGGGGCCTGAGAGGTATTTTTGTTTTGTTTTGTTTTTACAAAAGAGAAGGATCAACTCTAAGAGGATATTAAGAAGTCCGTCTTCAGAAATAGGGCTGTGGTGATCCTGGCGTGGGGGGCTGGGACTGAACGTGGCCACTGGAAAAAGTCCCAGCCCCCAGTGTTCTCGCCCTTCAGCCCTAGTGCCTACTTAGATTAGTCCCTGGCAGACCTCAGGGGGGAAATTACAAGTAAGTGTTCAATTTCTCCTTCCGCAAGGGCTTGGGGCTGGGAAGTTGTACCTCCCCTGCAGCCTTTCCACACCCACAGCTGTGGCTCCTCTCACTGACAGTGTGTTGCCAACAGGTTGGAAATGAATGCATTTCCTGTGGAGGGCTGTCAGGGAGGACACGCGTGTGCTCAGGAGCCCTTCTTGCACGGGGCTCTGGCAGGCGCAGGGCTGGCATGAGGCACTGTCTGCTATCTGCCCGTCTAGGGTTTCTGATGACAATAAGAGGGGAAATGAAGGGGATGGAGACTAGAGGGGAAGTCTGATGGACCTCTGCTGAGTCCATCTGCCTCATAAGCTGTGGCAGGAAGTCCCGGGACCCCGGACAGGTGCACTGGGGGAGAGAGCTAGGACCACCTGGTTCATAGTTATCCCTTTGCCCTGAGGGTGTGCGGAGAGCTGAGATAATGGCACACCTCTTGGCTGTGACTTCCTACCCTGTCCGAGTTTGCTTCTGTTTCCTTTATTCCTCCTTCCGCTCTTGCATGGGGTGAGTGTCTCAGGGTGTAAGGGGTAGGAGCCAAGTTTATTCCTCTGTCCAATGGTACTTCCAAAAGCTTAAGCAATTTGAAGTGAAGTGACCCAGTCCACTCCCACTGGACCCAAACAGAAAGTGCATATTTTCTAGCAAATGCTCCCTTCGTTCCCCTGGCCCAAACCCTATACTCTGCGAGTCTTGTTCACATGAACAAGTTCGACCTAATGCTCTCCAGGCGAGCCTGTGTTCACTGGTGCGTGGGTGAGGGCACGGGGGAAGGAGTGTTTTCTGAGGCCCGTGAGCACATGGTTGTTCTTGAGAAAGACTGTGTGGAGGTGAGTCAAAATCCTGTTGATGTGGAGGATGAGGAAGAAGGAGAAGAATACTAATAACCATCTTTTCAGCCTTGTATGAAAATAAAAGCAACTAGAAGAAAGCAAGGTACATTAACATGCACTAATGTGGAATTAGTAATAATTACGGCTAGAAGTAATTAAGTGAATAAACCAAGAGGTTTTCTCTTTCCCCCCTAACTGCTTGTGGTCTAGGCGGGCCCGGGCCTCGGCAGTCACTGTGGTGTTGCTCGGCGTGCAGACAGCTCACTGTGCTTTGGCCAGGTCTCCAGCCGGCGCCACCATGGGAGGCTGGTCACTAACGCCAACTTGAAGCCAGTGGGGCGCCAGTCCACACACTGGATGGTATGCTTGGGCTTGATAGTGGCGATAGCAGCATTGGCATCTTTGGGAACCGTGTCACCATGCTATAACACGCAGCAAGCCATGCATTGACCATGGCGAGGGTCACATGTCACCATCTGATTGGCTGGCTTGAAGCACACATTGGAGATCTCTGCCACGGTAAGCTGTCCGTGGCACGCTTTCTCAGCTGAGGTGACAGGGGCGTATGTGGCCAGAGGAAAGTGGATGCAGGGATAAGGCACCAGGTTGGTCTGGAATTCAGTCAGATCAACATTCGGGACTCTATCACACCTGAGGGGAGTGTGGATGGGAGGACACAAGCTGGCTCATAATGCCTTACTAAGGTTAAGGTCCGTGTAGGTTGGGCACTCAATATGGAGGTTTCTACAACAGACGTCAAGGATGGCCTCATTGTCAACCATGAAGGCACAGTCACAGAGCTCCAGGATGCTGTGGGTGGTGAGGATGGAGTTGACCAGCTCAGCTACAGCTGTGGAAACCTGGGGGGCTGGGCCGATGGAGTATTTTCTCTCCTTTCTATTTTTATTAACAAGCAAAGTAATAACTACAAAAACACACAACAATAATCAAAGCTGGTGCAGCAGTGAGGTGCTCCTGTAGTTCACGGGATCTGTAACTTGCTCCTGTCTATATGTGGGAAGGGATCTTTCTGTACAAGGCGGATTTGGGAGTATTTGTCTCAGCTGTCCAGGCTAACAGGGGAATTTCCTATGTCACAATGCTTTTGGAAGTTAACCATGCATGTACATTACTTTATGACAACAGAATTTAAGGTATTCTTCTTAATGCTTTGCTAATACATACTAGAAGGCATTAGTGGAGTTGAATCTCCAAGTATTTCCTCACATGTGATTGCTGAGTGTCTCCAACTGGCCATGGTCCAGCAAACACCAGCACCCACCTGCCCCCGGAAGAGCCCTTCACTCTCACGCTTTTGGATGCACATGTTTACCTGAGCCCAGGGGGGGGTCAGCCACCCGCTATCGGCTCTGCTCTCAGGCTACACATTCTGTGTTCATTTGCCATCTCGCGACCACGAGTGCAGGCGTTTAAGGGATTAGGACCCTCACCTTTAGACCTTCTCACACCTTACTAGGTGTGTTCTAATCACCAAGGCAGGCCCCGGCTGTCAGGCCTCATTACTTAAATATATTATCATGGCCTGGCCTCGGCCAGTATGGTGAGATTAAAGCAATAAAACTATGGACAAATGGCCAGCATTAGGACTGTTCTTACCCGGGACTGCTGTGGGTAATGGCACACAGCTGCAGGGCCAGGCACTGGGCCTTTCGCCCCCACCCACTTCCTCTCTGCACAGCCCCTGCCCCAGTCAGGGGCTTCGGCCCTGCTTCAGCAAGGCTTTGGATTGGTCCAGCTGAGAGCTCTTGGCAACTAAGCTCCAAAATGGAGACCAGTTGCCTAGCAACATGCACACTTCCACTTCTCAAACTCCCGAAGGTCCTTGGGAGAGCTCATCTACTTTTATTACAATAGCTACCACTTGTCCAGGCAGCACACTAGCTTCTTTGCATTCACAGTTGCTCATTCTTCACAGCTCTGCAAGGGGTCTATTAGCCCTACTTTTTAAAGCCAGACAAGGGGGAAGCGAGGCGTGGCTCAGAGGACCTGACGCTCACTCTGCATCACACAGCTGATAAAGGCAGAGCCAAGATTTAAACACCAGTTTGACGATTATGCATCTTCATATTTAGCAATAGTTGTCTAAAGAAGGAGGATTCCCTGAGACCCACCTTTTCATGTTATGAATTACTGAAGTGTTTATAATTCATATAGGGCATGTATAACAAGTAGGTGAAGTCCGACATGACAAAGTAACCACTTAAGCTAAAATGAACCAGACTTATAAAAAGGAAAAATGATATATATATTTTTAAAGAACAGACACATGCCTATACCCACCAGGTAAGACACCAGCTAGGAACTCAGGGCTCAGGCCTGGAATCATGACCTTAAGTTCTGCCTTATGCTCAAAGGCCTGTCTTTGAGACACTCGAGGACTCTCTGGAGGACTGGGCCTCATCCATTTTCCTGAGTTTGCAGTTTGTGACTTGGCCACTCTGGGGCAGTGGTGTAGGTACTTCACGTGGTGCTTCAGTTCCCGGGAGGATATTCTCTTCAACAATCAGGGTCTTGTATGGAGAAAACCACTCACCGTCCCTTATAGGAGCCCACCTCACAGCAAACCCAAGGGCTGCAGCCCAGAACGAGAGCATGCACTTGGAATCCAGCAAGACCTGGAATGGAGCATTATAATTCAGCCACCCCCTTGTGGAGGGGCTGGTTTCCTCCCTGTAAAATGGAGATGCAAGGAACACCATAGGAGTTGCCGGAGTGTCGGCAGTGACACTGCCTACTGCGAAGATGAGCCCCTCGGTCCCCTTTTTCAATAAGGAGCATCTCTGGATGTAGCTGTAGATTCCTGGCTCTGAGCCAGGCTCAGCCACCACTTCCTGCGGAGAGCACATCACGCAGGCACCTCCAAGGGAACATGTCCAATAAGGTGAACCATAATGCCTTTCAAATTGTTCCATGTTTCTTGTTTGAAACTCTGGACTAGTGTCTCACCAAAAAAAAGTTTTCAAACATTGTTGGCCTCCGGTTGACAAAATAGAATGACTATAAATTCCAGAAACAGTGCTGTGAGGGGTTAAAAACATTTCTGTTGAGTGTGGCAGTAGCTTTCCTCGCTTTGTTGGTTCAGTATTTTCTCCTGCTGGCTTTGAGTTTATTCATCTTATGTATCATTTTGCAAGATTTGTTTCAACAAAATATGTAAAAACCCACTGTAGGGGTAAAAAACCTGGACTCTGAAATGTTTGGATGGGTTGTTCTTGGGGTCTGGTTTGAACATCAGCCACACAGCCAGGGAGGAAGGAAGGGAGTCATGTCTGCAGAGGGAAGACTTCCGGAGGCAAGTTATCGGACCTGGGCTGGCGCCTGGTTTTGTTCAGTTGTAGGATTCACAGCATTCGACACGAAGGTAGCTGGGAGCCATCCTCACTTGGACTGTGTAAAAACAGCTTACTGTCACAACGGAAACATTCTCACATACTTTTCCTTATCAAAGGAGAGCCCTTCACATTCCAGCTCAAGGACATCTTGTTTCTCGTTCTCAGAGCTTAACTAGCTGGCTGATGAGCCACGGTCATGGGGCGTCACTAATGTTATTTTTACGGTTCCAGGATCCATTATAAATTCCCCCTTTATAAGTACCAATTCTTAGAAGACTAACGCGATCAATAAACATCATGATGTCCTGAGTAAGATTCTACTAGGAAACCTGATGCAGAACACTGAGCAACCATGTTAGCTCCTGGAAACATGAGCCAAAAAGAAGAAGAAGAAAAAAGTATCTTTACCGATAAAGTTGTTAAAAAATATTTGGATAAGGTGAGTACCAGTGGATAAAGTTCTACGTGCTTCACTGAGAGAGGTTTTTAGTGGAGTGCAGAGAACTGATACATCCTGTTCAATATTTTATCAGTGACTTAAAGGCACAGGTCTAATTAACAATGGTATAGTTAATAAAGCTCAGAATACTTAATATTTTCCATCTGTAGTCTCACTCAAGTCTTACAGTTTCACCAAGATTAACTTAAGGATCTAGGAACCCTGAGAAAGAAGACACCTACTGAGAAGGGCTGCTGGTGACTAGCTGGACTCAAATTGAAAAGCAAAGCCTAGCAGCCATTTCTAAACAGGGACCTCTCATGCAAATCACCCTTTGGGAAGAAGCCCGCACTGAACTGCCTGCCTGCACGATGCTCCTGACATGTGAGTCTGCCCTTATAAAAGGGTTTCTGGGATAGCATTTCAACCAATAGGACTGAGACTTTCCCCATCCAATAGGATCTGAACAGCTATACCCCCATCAGCATCTTCACTGACCAATCAATGGCCCTATTTGGACCAATCAGGACAGTGCGCTTTTTGGGCCAATAAAGCTGAGGATTTGGAGTCCTCATTTGCATGAGAACAGACCAATCAGGGACCAGGGAAGAAGACTTCTGTCTATATAACTCAGCTCCCCCTGGCTCAGAGAGTGTCCTGTCCCTTTCCACCAAATGCTGATGACCACATTTCCCCAGCTGAAACTGAACACCAAAGACGTCTCACCAGACCAGAGGGGAGGAGGGGAGAAGAGCAGAAGAGCCGGGCAGAGTGGAGCAGGTTGGTGCAGAGCTGTCAACCATAGGTTTTACAGATCAAATTTAGAACCTCCCCCTCAAAAAAAAAAAAAAAATAGCTTTCCTAACACTTAGGCGGAAGAGACTAAAAATCTTTAATGTCAGATGTCAACCATATTATCGCCAAAGTTAGTTCAAAATTTGGGTCTCAACATTACTATAACTTCTAGAACGTTTGTGTTTACTTCTCTATACTCGTTGGGCGTCAGATAAACAGTGTCCCATGCAATAATGGGGACATACTTATGCTAGAAGACATTTGTTTCTGCAATTTAAACTTCACTGGGAATTCTGAATTTTTGCTAAATCGAGCAACCCTAGCATTAGAGAGGCGGCACCTGAAGAGTGCATGCTCAGCTGCAGGGGCTGTTCTAAGACAGATTTTGGAGGAAGGAATGGTAAACACGGTAGCTCCTCCCCACACCACAGGGGACACATGCTACAGTACGGAAATGTGCGGAAGTGGTACAAGAGCCAGTTTAGTGCAAGGCTCCTCTGCGGGACAGTCTTGGCTCCTGAGACCGTCCATCGGGCTGCTGGAGACTTTGCCACATGGACGCCGTAGTCTAATGGTTGCCTCTGTTCAATCCTGCCTCCATTTTCCATTCATCAGTCTAACTCCTCCAAAATACCTTTCACACTCCTCACTTCATCTTAGTCTGTTTCCTGGAAAACCCAACCAGCACTGGAGGTAACCTGTAGTCTTTGAGGTCAAAACAAGGACAAGCCAACAGAAGAAGTCATAGGCAGATTTCATGGTGGAAACCACTGCCTTGAGAGACACTGAGCACCTCAAAGGGAGTGAGAAAAGGTGTGGGTTAGCCACCCCTCTGGAAGGTGGGAGGTGATATCTGCACTCACAAATACCATCGGCCTCAACACTTGGTGTGGACGAGGACAATCAAACTCATTTTTTTTAAAAAAGGTTTTATTTGTATTTATTTTTAGAAAGAAGGGAAGGGAGGAAGATAGAGAAGGAGAGAAACATTGATCAGTTGCCTCTTTCATGTCCCCACATGGGGACCTGGCCCACAACCCAGGCATGTGCCCTGACTGGGAATTGAACTGGCAACCTGTCCGTTCACAGGCTGGTGCTCAATCCACTGAGCCACATCAGCCAGGGCCGAACTCATTTCAAAAAGACCTCATGAAGTCACCTAGAATGCATTCATTGGTTTGATTAATGCTCAATCTCAAAGCCACAGTGAGGCACACACAGCTAAGAGGAGGGTTAACCATGACCATCACCAAACACAGGCAAAGCCATAGTCACTGACTATGTCTACAGCTTTACCCGTGACTGAGTATCCACTTCAAGCAGGTGGTTCTGCTGGCATTTCCAAACCATGGGATTTATGGCAGTCCCTTAGCACAAAGCTTACCTAGATGCCCTTGGGTAAAACCGGGTTAAAACCAATGTCACAGATACCCCTGAAACAAAGTATAAGGCTGGTAAGAGACCATCCCTAGTGTTTGTCCTGTATGAATCAAGTCCAGGTACACTTAAAAATAACCCACAAGTACTGGGTGCTAACTGGGCCAACTTCTCAGTATGACAGTCCACCAGAGCAGAAAGTGAATAATTATGTCACACCCCACACAGCTCCAGCAACTCATCCATCTGCATCTCGGTTATCTGTGTAACTTGTCCTTCCTCACTTCTTATCTGATCACCCTGAGAGACACAGAGCCTTTACCGGATATTTCGAGTATGCTCTTTGCAAGGTCCTCACGAACCACAAACAATAGCATTTAACACAACTGCTACAATTATAAAGGCTAAGGATCTGAAGTAATGGCTTAGTTGTGTAGGGCATTCAAAATTTAAAAATTCAACTGCCAAAGAAGATGCTATTAGAACTTCCACGTAAACACGGCAGGCTGATGATGACCCGTTTCTCTTTTCCTTCCCCAAATCCCACTCAAAGGAAGGAAAAGGGTATTTGTTCATAAGCAAAAAATGATTCAGTGGAGAATTAGAAGTTTCTAGAAGAAAATGAAGTGAAGGAATGAAGTGAAGGAATGAAGTGAAGGCCTATCTGCCTTAAAGGAGTGGAGACAGCCAAAACTAACATCTGCAAAGAGACACACACAACAATGGACAGATCCACCCGATAGGGCTGCACCAGCTGATCCCAGGAAGGTGGGTGTGAGCAAGGGCAAAAGGTCGAGTCTTAGTAGAGCAGTTACACACTCAGTCCCCACCCCCAACACAGAGTCCTGTGTCCATTGAAGATTCCAAGTCTGTTCTGAGGGTGGAGTTTCCACCACGTCCTTGAACTCAAGGTACAACAAGCAAAGGGCTGAATGCTGAAGCAAGAAGGTTAACAAACTAAACTCAGCTCCGCCCTCTGTCTACCAGAAGCCTCACCTGGATCATAGTCTAATCTCCACTGTGAAACCCACTTCCTCGATCTGTCAACTCCCACTGCCTGTGGGAGCTGGAGCAAGCTCGTACATACAACAGCCTTTAAACCTGAGGCTGAATCTCTTTAATTTACTATGTTAACCTGCAAACTTCATTTGCACAAATGGGGGTTCCACCACTTACCTCGTGGAATAGAGTCAGGTTAGCTGATGGTGTAAGGACCTGGAGATGCAGCCACAGTAGTTCAATGAGCCACCGTTGTTTCAGAAAAATACATAGGTGCACAGGTGAGAGGTTGCCGACTTGAGTGACCAATGATGCTTTTTATTTTACCCTCACACGTGTCTAGCCTACACAGTGTCTGGTCCAGAGTCATTGACAGATGATCCGACTCGAGACTCCAGAACACTGAATTTCAATGCATGATGCAGTTCTAAAGAGCCAAAGGCAACAATACGCAGTTTGCTTAAGGTACCAAGGCCACCCTCGTCACTGGGGCGCCCACCATTGTTGCACTGAGAGAAACTCTGGGTAGAGAGGCAGGAAATCTGCCTGGTATTAACATGGTGGCTAATCCATAGTCAGACAACTGCATGTTGCCTACTTTAGCAGAAAATGTCTCTAATAGCCATAGTAGGCTTGTAAGGGATTAAAGTTTTTACTCTTTGAGAGAAAAGTGATACCAATAATGGATTCTCCAGCAGAAGTAAAAGCAGCAAGTTTGGACTTTCAAAGAGGGCCCCCCTCTCTTGGTATCTTTGCCTTTAGGTTTCTTGCCTTAATGTTCTTATCGATTCTTCCCAAAGGTGTCTGGTAAAGCTCAGATATCCGAGTCCTCTAAGTCTGGATTAACAATCACAATTCCTTAGGGTCAAAGCTAATCTTCAGCCTCTCGCATCTCAGGTGATAAATACATGGCATTTAGAACATACCCCCTGAGAACTGGGGTCAAGAATGGCCAAGGAAGAAGTTGTTCAGAGTCATAAACCAGAAGCATAAATAGGACTCAGGCTTAAGTCTTAGCCCAACACGTTTATGAACAGGTAGAGAAAGACCAGCATCCTATCACCATAGAAACAGAGCTGGGTACATGGTTGGCACCCTCGTGTTGAATGGACCAATAGCTCTGGATGCCAAGCATCTGTCTGGCACTACATATGTGTCATTCTCAAGGACTTTCAGACCAGACTGCTACCCCGCGGCAGAGACCCTCTAGGAGGTCTTTCAGATTAGATTGACATCTTGTTTTCTGGTCTTTACCAGCCCTCCCAAAGCTGTCCATCCCCTAACTCCCTCCTGTTCTGTTATCAGCCTTGGGTTGGGGGCTGATATTAAAAGGGCTCTGATAAAGCTCCCTAAGTGGCAGCAAGCTGTAAACATTCCCACTGATGCCATTTGATTAACCCGCTGAGAAAATGCCTGAAGAAGGTCCGGGCTTGTCACCAAGAGACAGGCAAGGGTGCCACACAGAGTTGTTGAAAAGCAAGTTGGCTGGGGCCACCACCGTGGAGTTATATAAAGCACTTGGCTCCAAAACAGAGGCCTCTGCAGCGTCGCATGTGCAGTCTGCCAGGGTGGCTGTGGGTTTATGGCTTGATGGACATATGCGATGGGGATGCATTCATAGTCCAGATAAGTTAATGACCTATTAGTGGCAAGCGGGGATAGAGATAAAGCCTTGTGCAAAATCCTGCCCCACATTCCAAAGCCACAAACAATTTGGCTTAACACCCTCATTATATCCCATCCAAATAGCTTCCCTATTAGTATGCTGCAGTTTCCAAATACCCATCTATTGAAAGTGGGGATAGGATGGGCAAAAACAAATCATTAGCCATTTGCTGAACTCTTTCAAGTTCAGGTGCTGGCTAAAGATTCAAACTTAATGAGTCTAAATGCTCAACCATATGTTGCTCATTCCAACATATCTTGCAAGGAATGCTGCTTGGAAATAGACTTGGCACATTTGCATATTTGTGACTTAGGAAGTATTTAGTAATTGGCTCAGGATACATCGATATAGGCAGGGCAGAAGAAATTGTGTTGGAACAATTAACTGAAATTTTAAGAGCTTGCCAACAAGAAGACAGGATTGGGGGTTGAATGTTCTGGATACCTTATCAAAAGGATTCCAACTCCCTGGACAATTGCCCAGTTACATTCTGCCTTTGGCTCTAATGAAAAGGCTACTATTTGTAGTGGGGTGTACATTGTCCTTTTTGAAAGGTAATTTGGTAATAGCTAGTCAGACAATCACTTACAACACTCTTCAAACCAGCAATGCCTTTCTTGGGATTCTCTCCCACAGTGGTAAAGCACTGGATCACAAGGACACGCACGTAACAGTTTTTATTCTGCATTGTTTAGGGGCCACCACCACCCCCAAACCAGGAGGAACTTCTAGCTGGTGGAATGGGTGAATTAGTTATGGAGTGTTACACATCCAAGGACTGACCAACTCATAAATTTGGGTTTTCACAAATTTTTATTAAATTAGAAGAGCCCCTCAACTTTTTGTTGTCTACAAGAAACCTACTTTAATTAAAGACAGGAAGCATAAAAGTAATGGGATGGAGAAAAATATATCATGCTGACACTGGTTAGAAGCTGGAGTAGCTATATTTCAAATAAAACAGAATTCAGAGCCAGCGATCAGGGATAAAGAAGGGCATTCCATAAGAAGGGGTCAACGCTACGGATACACTCAGACAATCAGTGCGAACGCATGTGACGGCATCAGGCGGATGAGGCAAAGGCTGATGGTGATGTGTGCATTTCACCTTGAGCTTCTATAATAGGCGGGGACTTTAACACCCCTCTATCCCTGATTGACAGACCCAGCAGACAGGAAATTCAGTCAAGATAGTTGAAAGAAACAGCCCCAATCAAGTGAGCCTAATGAGCATTTATAGAGGACTTCACTCAGCAGCAGCGTGATACGCAATTCTCGGAGCTCACATTGAATGTTGACCAAGATCACCCACACCCTAGGGTCCTAGAGAAGCCAGACCCAGAGACGGTGACGGGTTCCCTGGTGTGCATTTGGTTGTGTATGTTAGGAACACGGAAAAAAGTTTGAGGGTATACAGTAGGGATTGGTGGGCACAAAGAGAGACGAGATTGTAGGTCCATGTCGAACAACTCTTAGATGTTCCACTTTTGGGTCCCCGTGCACATAAGGACCTAAGTCAGGGGTCAGAGATGGGGACAAGGCAAAGACACTCCCCCCTCCTGAGCTGGAGGAAATGAGTCTTTAATCAGATACTAGAAAGACAAAGTAGTTGTAAGCAGTTTTCCAGACCACACACACACTGCCCTTCTACAAGGCACTAGATATTAGTCCCCCTGCCTACCCACAGCCCAGGAACTGAACCCGCACAGCCCCCGGCCCCTGCAGACGGACCAGGGGGCCACATCTTCGTACCATGTGACTCTGCTACCCAGGGCCCTGCTGATGACATCGAGACTGCCACTGGAGCCTGGAGCCAGATGCCTACTGGCTGGCTGCTGACTCCTGAGACCCTGGTATAAAGAGAGGGGCTGGGCCAAGTTGGAGGCATATATGAAATTAAGAGCGAACAAGCCAGCCAGCAAGGACACTTGCTGCAAGGTTGTTTGGATACCAAATTCAGATCAGAGGAGACTTGAATGAAACCTAGAAATCTCCAAGAAGCCAAGCCTTCAAAAGCCACTTCATTCTGTAAATCTCTCTCCCTTTGTACCTTTTTCAGGACACGATCCCTTCTGCCTAGAATCCCTGCCCCCCCCACCCCCCCCAACCAAGGGAGGCCCTCAGCCAGGAAGGGCCCACTGGCGCATTTCTGTGCTCATGCGCTCTGCTGACAGCTGGACTCAGCTCTCCTCTGGCCATTTGAAGTCAGGAGGCACATTTCCTTCTGCGGCTATGCGCAGGCCACACCAAGGGCCGGGGGCTGGGCTGGCTCCTGGAAAGCCACGGTGGTGGGAGCACAGAACAGACAGCTGCCTTCCACCCTGCTGAGCAGGGCACAAGAGTAAACACGAATCACCTTATGAGGAAAAGAATCGCTACAGAGAATAAAGCTCACATGTAATCAGTGGGCAAACAAGTTGGATTTCTGCAGTGATTGGGAAGGCTGCACTGGAAAGAAAAATAGCACCGCTCCAACTAAGCTTCTTCCCGCTCATCCTGACACCGCTGTTTACTGGACTGGTGAATGAGTATGTGGTCATTTATAACTCAGTTATATAGCTTTGGAGCCTTAGTTCTTCATCTTAAAAGTGGGCCTGTACTACAGACCCTAGGGTTATTGGGAGGCACAGGGAGCACGCATGGGAAGAACCTAACATGTTCAAGGCATTTAAGTGCTCGTGGTAAGAGCTTCCACAGGACCTCGGGCCATTTATAGAGACCACACTGTCTTGTTCAAGTCCATGTCAGGATACACTCCCTCCCCGTAACAAGCATGCTGTCTCAGCGTGCCCACCAGTGACTACTACGGGGCCCTGCCTATAAGGGCTCAAGTATATACTAGTCAAGTATGTGCTCCTGTGGGACATGGGTGTGTCTTCAACCCTCTTAAGTCTACAGGTTACCAGCCCAGGACATCAGAAAAATCAAGGAACCAAGGCCCATCAGAAAGTAGATGAGTAAAAGGTAAATGAGACCCTTGACATTGTCTGAAATTCTGGGCCCAAATGTGTCAGCATTGTGCATTTTACTAATCGCTCCCCTGTGAGTCCATCCCATGCACCAGCCACATTCACACACACTTCCCATTTCACAGGTAGGGAAATAAAGGGGCACTGTCTGATATCCCGGCCAGTGCTAGGAGCCAAGGAACATCAGGAGTCTGCCTAAGGTTTTTCAGAGGCCTGAATTAAATTGCTGACACTTAAGATCGGAGTCTACACAAACTCAGTTGTCTAGCTTTTCCTGAACAAAAATGGGGTGGGCTGGCCACACAAGGTCTGCGTTCCTACGTGGCCAGAGTTCAACCAGAGCTCGGCTCTCTGAGCAAGACAGGTGTCCTGACCAAGCCTCACCTCACCCATTTTCCCCCATATTTGTCTGGACCCTATGAATGTTGCTTGGGCTTCAAATTCTTCAAGTGCAGTGTTTATAGAACGCTTTGGGTCCCAGAAGTCGTGGGGTATCAAAGGAGTACCACTCGAGAAAAATGAGGCTCCGCCCCTAAAGAGATGGGTGGGCAAAGGCTGGAAGAAAGATCTTTTTATGGGCAGCGGGCTATTCTGCTGAGTCATTTGAGATTTAACATTTCAAAGACCACCAACCAGGAGGCTGAATCTTTCTCCCCAATGAGAGAATGGAGCCTTATATCAAGACTTGAGGCATAAAGAATTTGATACTTTGCCTATATCATGAGGCCGTATTTCAAGTCAATCTTTTAGAAAGTCCTTTCTTTGTACACTAAGTTTTATTCAACTTCGGCACACACCTCTACAAAGGTGGTTTTTGTAACTAGTGCCGTTCAATTATTTTGTTTTCCAGGATACAATCTTTACTGCTACCTCAGTCACTAGATGTGTTTTTAAATAAGTATAGATGACACTGTAGCTAGAAGTTGTATCCCAAGCCAGAAATGTGCTTTTTGACCATGACCTCCAACATCTGCAAATTGTGAGGCCACACCCCCAGGAATAGTTAAAGGACGCAAACCTAACTCAGACTTCATGAGCACCAGTTGAGGTTGTTTCAAGGTGAGGGCTACCCAAAATAGCACTTTCGAACTAAATTGAGAGGAGACCTTACATCACTTTAAGACAAACACAACATTTCCCCCTCAGAGGGAGAATTGAGGAGAACGCACCTTACATTCACTTCATACAATGCCTTCATCTGCTCTGTGCCAAGCACTGGTCCTCATGAAATTGGGTAACGAAGCAGCCAAAGTCCCTGTTCTCAGAATGCAGTCCGGTTAGAGGCAATCAGGTATACAGATAAGGTTGGTAGATCCCTGGGATAAGTGAGACAATTTCCTATTCTAACCTGAGTTCAGGGAGGTAGAGTTTCCATAACCAGCCCCGGGCCACCCAAGTAGTGTGGACTGAACCCTGGGTCTTCACCTCTGGCTACAACGGACTGTGATTCGTTTCACAAAGTTCAGGAGAGGAGAGTTTTCACAGTGCATAGTAGGTGCCTCCGTGCCTTTGCCCTGGAAGGGAAAGTTCCGAACGGAGTTCATAGTGTTGAACACAGACCTCCATTATGCCAGCGCATGCCCCTCCCCAGTCTCCTCCATCTCCGCAAGTGGCAGCATTCGTCTAACCTCCCACCTTCATTCCCAGGAATTAAGTATCACTGTATTTTTTAAAAAGCAAAAGATGGTATTGAGCCATAAGCTCCACCGCCTCACCAACAGCTAGGTCAAAGCCCACTTTTCACTGAACCAAAAGTCAGCCCCATCCAACTGGAAAGTGAATGTCCTACACCAGGACTTCAACTCTGTGTGGAGGACACTCCGCCCAACTCCAGTTCAGGAGTCCTTTCATCCAAAGAGGCCCACACCAAGGCAGATCATAATTAGAATGGTAAGGCTTAAGGACAAAGGGAGAATTTTAAAAGTAGCAAAAGACAGTTACCTACAAGGGAGCTCCCAGGAGACTAGCTGCTGATTACTCAGCAACAAACATTTCAGGCCAGAAGGGATTGGCAGGAAATGTTCAAAAATGATAAAAAGCAAGGATGTATAGCCAAGACTACTTTACCCAGCAAGGCCTTCATTTAAAACTGGAGAAATAAGAAGCTCACCAGACAAGAAAAAGCTAAAGGAGTTCATTAACACCTACCCAGTATTAGAAGAAATGTTAAAGGGTCCCCTTAAGAAGAAAAAGAGGAGGAACACAGTTATAAAGAATAAAATGGCAGTAAATACATACTGATCAATAGTCACTTTAAATATAAATGGCTTAAAAATATTCTAATCGAAAGACATAGTAGCAGGACAGTTAAGGAAAGAGGAGTCCTTCCATCTTCGAGGGGGAGCAAGTGTCACACAGCAGTTAAAGGGCTCAGAGGGCTTGCTTGCTGGCCTCGTCCCCCCGCCCCAGGAAGGAAGGAGAGGTTGAGAACCGATTTCATACGGAGCACCCAGACCCTCACTAAAAAGCCCATCCTTGCTGCAGGGATGGTCAGAGGAACCTCTGGAAGAGACACCTGCTCCACTACAGCCACATCAGAGGAGAACCAGAGGCTAAGGTGACCACCTTCCAGGTGGGTTCACTGCAGTACACCTTCAAGTTTACTTACTGCTCCTTGTTCTCGTTAGGAGTCTAGGCACACGCACCTGCTCCCGATAAGTACACATGGAGGCAGAAACACGGCTATTCACTCCCCTTTCTGCTGCTCCGAAAGCAGGCATCTGCTGATAGACACGCCAGGGCTTCCACCTGAAGCCAATCCGAAAGACAAGCAGGCCAAGATGCTTGCTCAGGGGTCACTGATTTCAACCCTTTAGCAGCATATTTGGGTTTTAATCAGCAAAGTTTAAATTCACAGCAAGGTGACTTCTGCAATTTGCTGCGTCCCTTTTGTCCAAGTCCCTTCTGTGCCACCTCCCTACCCACCCCCCTACACCCACCCACCACCGCCTCCCTCCAGAGGCTGAGACTCCGAGGTGAACTTCCTTTTCAGTTTGGGAACTGTTCCATTTCCTCTCCAGCTGGTCTCAGAAGTGGGGGAGAGGCGGAGAGGGGGTGGGGAGAGACTCAGGTTAACCTGGAGCCCAAGATGGGGCTGACGGGTTAGAGAAGGCCTTGATTTATTCTCCTATCCATGGTGCAGACCATCTGTCCTCATTAACTTGCACAGGTTTATGGGTTTTTAATCTTTTCCACATACACGCACTATATGAACATTCCATATTGTTTTTCTATAGTCTGTGGACTTTTATGTTCTGATAGTTGGCCTCCGAGTTATGACCTGGGACACTTACTGTACTTGCTCCAGCCCTTCCGCCAATGAGAAGAGTCCCCCCCCCCCCCCAGCCCCCGAACACCAAGTGGCGTCAGTTGCTAAATCAAACATTAACCCAACGAGCGTTGCCGGGGCAATATGGAATCTCTGCCCCTAAGTCTGAACCTGCGTCTAGAAACCCAAAGCCAGCCGCGCCTATTTCAGACTACAAGCCTAGAAGCCTCACCTCCTTCGACCCAAAGCTAAAGAACAAAACACCCTCCAAAGCAGAAAATCCTGAAGCTGTGGGCAAAGAAGAAAAAGCACCACTGTCCACAATGAATGATCAGGGGCGAACAGAGGACAGGGAACTCGGTTTCCTAATTAAAGTTCAGGCACAAGAGCCAACTCATTATGCCGGGAGTTAGAGGAAGGGAGAGCTATGTCTCTCCTACTTCATAAGCACCTCGAGGACCTCCTCACCCACAGTGATCTCGATACCTGCCAGGAGGGAGACCGTGCTTTCGAGAGCAACTGGCTGAGGGACACAGGTTGAAAGAGTGCCTTGCCTGCATGCTCAGCCCAGAAAAACTATGAAGATGAAGATGATGAAGGAGAATCACTGACCCCCAGGGAGCTGCAGGAGAAGAAAGTGAACGAAGTCTTGCAGGACCATGCAGTGAAGGGCACAGGACTCCTGGTTGTCGGGAGCTGTCCTGCCGCCGGGGAAACCTCGCCGAAGCTGCCTTTCCTTTCAATGAACCAAAGGTCTGGCAGGGCTCTGGATGCAGACAATGAGCGCGCCCATTATAAAAACAGGGTTTTAAAAAAAAACCCTTTCAAGTATCGAATCCCACATTTTCTTCACTCACTGGGATTGGCAGGTCCCCAAAAGCAGGGGACATCAGCAAGTAAGATGCCACTTTCCCTAAATCCAGTTATTCATCACCCTATTGAATCTCTCTCCATTTCCAATGAAAATTTCTAAACCACCTCCCTTGGGTGTGAGAATACAGATATTTTGCCCAGAATCTGAGGGCAAGTTTTTAGTTCAATCAAGAAAAGCATGAACTTGAACTATTTCCAACAAGTTGGCCTTTTCAGATGCCACAATTCTCCCATGCAGAATGTTACACAGTTCTCCCATCTGAGTTTCTTTTAGTAAAGGGGAAGCGCTTTCTCTTTCTGCAGTGATCAGCTTAAAGTGACAGTTAAGGAAGGAATCCACAGAGATGAAAAAGTCACCTGAACACACGGTGGTCCTTCTTTACCGTAAATCATGGCCTGCAGGCGGGCACAAAGATTTCATTGGGAGAAGGCTGTTCTTGACCAAGGACCCAAATGGAACATGAGTTAAATTTTGCATTCCTACCACACCCCAGAGGCTTAACTTTTTCTCATAAGTTGGTTCACAGGACCCTGGTTCTACTGGTAACCCAGAAGCAGGTGGTGGCCCTGAGATGCGGGTTACACAGCATTAAACGTTCCTTTGCAGGACTGAGCAGAGCTTTTAACGTGCTATCCTGAACCTCCAAGAGAAGGTGACGCACAGCGTTCCCTCACACTCACCAGGTGTCTGAGACCTTTTCTCATACTGCAGAGCCGCTCATTCCGGGCTTGGGCTCGTGCACTCCCCTGAAAAAGATGGATTTGACTGTTGTTTTGCAGATCAAGAAGCAGAGGACAGGAGTGGTTCAGTAGTTTGCCCACACCCGGGGCAGCTTCAGGGTTCCTCTAGGTTTCTCTCATTCTTTCTCCTTCCTTTTTTCCTGCAGAGGCTGTATCACTATAATGTATTCTGCGTGCCCACCCAGGACATTTCACGCAGGCAGGGACTCCCCTTAAACACCGAGTGGTGTCAGGAGCTGTAGCAAACATTAACCCATGGCTGGGGCTGTATGGAATATCTCTGCCCCCAAACCTGTCTCTTCTGCACCTATGATTGTCTCCGGAGGATGCCAGGCACCCAGTTCTTTGTTGAGTGGTTTACTCCACTATCACATGTCCAAACTTCAAGGAGATTTGAGACCACGTTTCTGTATTCTGCTCCAACACAACGCTGCTTCCTCAAAAACACCATTGTGCGTCTCCAAAAGCTCAGAGAAAAGGGAGGCTTCTGTGAGTTTGTGTGGATGAGATGCCAGCCCTGATTGTCTGGTAATATTCCACCTGAGACGTTGCAATCCCAGACTGAGATGCAAACTTGGATCTAAGGGTGGTGCCCAGAGCCACCTGAACAAATCTTTTGGGAGCAAAGATCTAAGGATGTCCTTGGGGTGACAACTGGGTAGGACCACTGGCCGAAGGACTGGGCTTAGTTACTGCTCTCAGCAACAGCTTCCCCGACTTCTGGTTGCTGGAGGCCTGAGAAGAACGTGGCATGTGCTCTGAGGCCCTCAGCTCCCCCACCCAAGTCACCGCCACCCAATGGACCGTGGGGGCCCTTCAGTGTCAGAGAGCAGGTCCTCCAAGGGCTGAAGGATGCCCCTCATGAGCAGGCACTATAAGGAAGCAGGCTGCAGCCCTGTGGAAGAAGTTAAGGCAACTGAGTCTTAAGGGCAGAAGTTAGAGCTGCCTATCTACGTCTCCCTGGCAGCTAACCTTGGCCACCCATGATGCAAGTCTCCAAAGACCTGAAGATAGACAGTCATTCCTTTTATAAGAAAGCAAGTCCCGAGAGGTTAAGTGGCTCAGTTAAGAGGCACAGCTGTTGATAACAAAACTCAGACTAGACCTCCTGTCTGAGGGTCAGGCCAGGTCTCCTCCCCAAAGCACAACTGCTCTGAAGGACTAGGAAGAAGTTGACCTTGAGTCAGAAGATACAGACTTAAACTTTGATCTGTGAACCTGAGTCTACACCTTGCCTTTGTTCTCAGCTTTCTGGTCTCTAGCCTCTTATCTACGTTGAACTTGTAAGGATAGGGAGTTGCACAGCCTGGCTCCCTTTCAGTCCACTGGAAATTTTCAGAGGGAGACCAAACATGAGGTCCCCAGGCTAATCCAGCAGAGCCACTATGCCAGCAAATGCCTCCTGGGTGGAGAACTGAGGACTGAAGCTGATTATGAGCACTACTCTCGCAGCTCTGCTTGTAGCTGCCCCAGAACGCAGCTGAGGCAGCCTCTCCTGCAGACGCTCCCCCAGGACAAGAGCTGGGATGGATCAGCGACGGCCCTGGGAGGGACAGAGCAGGTGTGTGGTGCGCATCAGACGGCAATTTTTCTGTCCATTTTACACAAAGGTGAAATAAGTGCTCAGGACTGAAACAGCGTGGCCTTCTCTGCCTTTGATAGAACACCGCCCAGGTCTTCAAACGAATTCACCTAAGAACCTAAAGGGGAAAGGGGGGCAGCAACAACCATGCAGAGATTTCCCCCGAAGCTGGGAGAAGAAGTGAGGTTTGGGCACTTGGCTTTTTTTCTTTTCTTTTCTTTTTTTTTTTTTTTTTTACTACTTTATTGACTTTTTACTATTGTATTGATACTTGACAAGAACTACTCCCTCTGACCCAAAGGGGGCAGCACTCAACCAACATAGGGAATTTCATAAGGGAAAGTACTAAAGCCATTTTAAGAGGGAAAACCCCTTTGCTCATTCCCTTATTAGTGGCATATTAAGGGGAATTATTCTCATGGCCACAACCTGCCATGCGGTTGGTGCCAGTGGCTGGACACCAGAAAAGGTTGGGTCTGCTGTTGCCCACAGTGTAAGTTGTGGGTAGTAGTGGGGAGAATAATGCCAGTTTGAGCAAGTGGGATTTTTCCTAGTGCTTCGGACAGCATTAAACTGGAGGGGAGAATGCTGCCTTTTAAAAAAAAACATAAAAGTCTCAGAAGGCGGCCCCCTTGGGGACTGGGGCTGTCCGGTTAGCGCTAGTCCCCTCCCTTAGCTTTGAGGGCTGCCTCTACAGGTGGGCGTGATTAACCCACAGAGCATCCTTAGTTCCTGATGAGGAGACTGTTCAGCCCCAGAAGCTCCAACATCTCCTGTGGTCCGGTGCTGTCACAGGTGCTGAGGACAGTAACGGAGATCAGATCCCTGTCCTTGAGTGAGTCTAGCAAGGACCATAAGCCTCAGGTATGATAGGCAGCACCCCAATATGCCCCCCAGCCCCCCACCCAGACTTCCCTGCCACACGTCCATGCTCCACATAAGCCCTCGGGTGGGAGTGAGCATGTGCGTGCAGGACGTTACTCCTGTGACTGTTTGTTACGTTGCAGAAGGGAGACAGGCCGTCCCGGGTGGGCCTGACCTAATCACGCGAGCCCTTTAGACATCGGGGTCTAGACCCGGGAGACATATCAAGTCAGAAAGGCAAAGCACAAGGAAGAGTTCACAACACACCAGCTTGATGCTAGAGGGGGCCACGTGGCAAGGGATGCAGGAGGCCCGTAGGAGCTGATTGAAAAGCTATCAAAGGAAGGAACCTCAAAGCCTTACCCTGCACCAGGAGCTGAGTTATACCAAGAACAAGCCAGGAAGCCAGTTTGCCCTCAGTCTCCAGAGGAGACCATAACCCAGCGGACACTAATTTCAGCCTTAGGCTACAGCAGAGGACCCGGCCACGATGGGCCTGGTCGGCACCTGTAGAACAGTGAACCAGTAGATGCATCTCTTTAGTGTAAAACGCCACACCTATGATCTCCACCCCCGTGGGTCAGGAGTCCAAGCATGGCATAACTGGACCCTCCGGTCGGGGTGAGTGTACTTTAAACTGCCAAGTTCGTTATGCGACCGTAGAATGTTAATACCGAGTCCTCATGTACACAAGAAGTGCTTTGGGGGAAGAACGCAGATACAGAGCATTACAAGGGAACCAAAAGTTGGCTGGGGAGACTTGGGGCACCCTCTTTCCAGTGACACCCTTGGGATGCTCCATGGTGTTCAGTCTCTACCATACTGTTACTGTCAGGCCACCACCAGAGGCTTAAAATAATGGTTAACATGACACAGACTGGGGATGAGTCGGTTCGATCCACCCAGTTACAGCAGAAATGGCCAGAGCACACTTGGGAAGGCTTCGGCTAACCAACATCTCGCCAGATGTGCACTTCTGTTACCCATTTGTTAACTGCATGCTAAATCACCGGGCCGTGTAGAGGGGCTTTTTGGGGGAGAGAGTTAGCTTCTCCCCAGCCTGAGCCAAACTCAGCCCACCGATGCCAGTTCCTCCCATTAGGCACAAGTCCGAGCCTCTCAGTCCATCTTTAGAACTGGCCCCCTGAGAAGGGATTCTTTAATAGGTTAGCCTGGGGGGAAGGGACTGTAATATTGGAGGATCTACATTCACATGCCCACAATAGGCCAGGAACTTGAAGCTAGTTTGCTCTTAAAAAAGGGTATCCTTTCTGAGCATGCAGAAAGACTCAGAGGCAGGAAGAACTGTCGTGTGTTAGCTTCGCCTCACACCTCATCCTTGGTGTCCCCTTCCTTAGACTGTGAAGGAAGGCCCCTTGTGGGGACAGGGCAAGACAAGTAAACCTCACAAGCCGAGCACTGAGGCTGGAGGAGTCTTTGAGAAAGAGCAACTCACCCTGTATATGTAGGGCACAAGTACCCAGCAAGTCAAGGCCGCCCCTGGTTGTGTAAAATGTTAGGGCTATTTTTAGCCTAAGCTGTACAATGGATCCTGCTAAACACTAGACTCGTCCAATTCAAAAGCTGTGCTCCACCACCAATGTGGCGGATGCATATGGCCTTAAAGAGTCCACAGCCCAAAGGCATTCTTTCTGTTCTACAGAGAACTCAAGGTGTGTGCTTGTCTTGCCTGGAGGCTCAGCTACCTCTGAGCTTCTCCCCCCCTCTGGTCTAGACACATGCCAGGATCTTCTGGTTGATCTTGTTGTGTTCCTGCTCAGTGCTGAGCACTGGGAAGACAAGCCAACAGGGGCCACCCTTCAGTGTTCAGTCCACTTGGACCTGCATCAGCCTCTGCTGTTAGGCCTCTAGGTCTGTGCAAAGACCCCTCTCTCTGTCTAGAAGGCTTCCAGACTCACTGAACTTTCTGGAACTTGGTCTGAGAAAGCCCCTAAGTAGACCAGCTACCTACGAAGGTCTCCCAAGAGAGATCTGTTGTTGCATAGAAGGTAACAGCGTTTGTCCCCCTAACCTCTCCCCGCCCCAACTGGATCAGGCTGGGAACTCTTTCCCAGCAGCCGGCCAATGGCATGTGCTCTCAAGTTCTAGAAGGATATGACAGCAGGTGCTGCTTTACAGACGGGAGATAGATGCTAGAGCAGGACTCAGATGAAGGGCCAGAGGTTGAGGCGCAAAGACAGTGGGACTGGACCGGGCCGGTCCTGCAGGTTGTCTTAGCTGAAACCCAGGTGCACTGGCTTTTGTCTTGTCTACCGAAGAGTCATTTCAATTTCGAGACCACCCTGCACATTGGACTGACAGCTGCCCCATCCTCCCCCTCGTTCGCAATCAATGCCACGCCAGAACTCGGTGTCGGGCATGCATTATTTATCTCCCGTGGGAGCAAGTTACTCAGGGCATCGATGAATCAATGAATGCAGATGTTTCAACAGGGCCCTCAGTCAATTGGTGGAGGGCAGGTTAAACAAAGGAGAGGAGAGGACTGAAGACTCAGGGTGACTAGTGCTGGCCCATGTCACCATCTGGGCTGCAAGTCTTAGCTCACACCCTAAGTCTAGTATGAGTACCACACCTCCTTATTCACAGAAGATGCTTCTGGGAGTCATGGATGGTACTGAACTCTATGTAAATTTGTTCCCCCCATTCATACATACAAACCTATGACAGTTTAATCTTACTGTGCGCCCCACCTAAGTTAACTTATAGAATTATAACAATATATCATGAGTTATGTGAACGTGGTCACTCACGTTTCGGAGGATTCCCTTGCTATAGGCTCACTGTTTTCTGGCTCAACATGTTGCCATCAATGGAAACAGTTTTCTTATTCACATCATCCACTTCCAAATTGAATGCCCCTTACATCTTAAGCACTCACAAACTGCAGCTGCAACTTTTGCAGTGTGAGGCGCCACGGCAGAACCAGCACAAACGTTTCCTTCTTCACAACTTTGTGGGTAAGAAGATTCATTCTTACCTTAATCTTAGCAACTTCAGCATGCCATTTTTTTTTCTTTCTCAGCATACGATTTTCCCCCCTCAAGTCGAGAATTTTTACCTTGTTCACTTCAAAGGAAGCACACTTTGCGGCTTCTCTTTGGCACATCCGAATTGCCAGTGTCACTAGTCTTGTGCTTTGGGGCCACTGTTAAGTCAAGTCGTTAAAGGCTTAACCACAGCGCTGGGAGACCTCAACAGTGGGTCGGATAACTAGCCGGCTATTGATTGACAAGTGGGCGGGGAGCTCACAGAGCCCAGGAATGCAGGAGGAAGGGAAGAGTCAAGGCCTCGGAGAGGCAGAGCAAAACCTCACGAGATCTCACTGTACTCAGAACAGGTGCGCAGTTTAGAAGGTTTGAGTTATTTCTGAAATTTTCCATTTAATAATTTCAGACCCCATTGGACCACGGGTAACAAACCGCAGAGAACGAGACTGCAAACGAGCAGACTGTTTCCCCCAGAGAGGCCCTGGTTTCCCCCCAAATGTGCAAAAGGGCCATCAGGATGCACTGATCCAAGCACCCTTCCAGCTCTCCTCTTTGCAACCATTAAAGAGAGACTTGAAGAGGAAGTTTCCAGGGACTGTTCCCAAGAACAGCTAGAAATGGCCAAAGCAATTGAAACTGGCTAGTTTAACTAGCTCAGGCGCCTTCTGAAGTCGAGTTTTGGAAAAGCCATTATTTTTACAACATAAACGATGACTCACGAACCCGGAGGCAACCGAGCCGGGATCACGCTTTCCATGATCAACATGGCTCCTCCGGCCTTTCTGCCTAGGGCTCAGGATTGACCTCATTTTTGTTATTAAAAAGTGAGCGGCGCTCTTAAGAGATGGTTTGGAAAGTGAAGAGGACGGGAAATATTATCCAAGGCTCAAGTCTTTCTAACCTCCTGTCTGCGGAGGGCTTGATCGGTTTGGTGTCTGAGTCTAGGATTTGCTTCCGTAAGTTGAACTGGAGTTTTGACCATATGCTTAACAGGCATTTGGGTTTTTTTAGTTTTGCCACGCCACACATCTTTGTTCGTAAAACCCTTCAGTCCTCAGAGGGTGAGGTTTGGGTTGTTGGCATCGCTTCTTTCCAAGTCTTCCCCTGGTGACTCCCTTCTTCATTCCTGTGGACCACCCATGCCGTTGAAATCTCGTGCCCAGTTCCTCCTGCCTCCTACATGGCACCAAGTGACACTCCTTGAGGTCCCCAACTCGTATGAGAACTAGTTAGATGAGTACAGTCGGGGGCGGGGCTCAGCCCTGGTAGCATCTTAAGGGTCCCAAAAGCTTGCTCCCAATACGGCATACATGTTCTCTCCTCTACCCTGGGGCTTCCCCATCTGTTACTTCTGCTACCACCTAAATACTTAGCCCACAACTGGGAGCAATAGCTTTGCTCCCCACTTCTTACCCAACATCTAGGCCCTTCAAGCAAAGGCCGCTAGTCACCGCTTCTCAGAACTCCCCAACTCATTTTCATCTTGCATTCTCATTGTCTCCACTTTGACTTAAGTACCCTCTCTCACCTGGCTAAGGGGAATGGCTTCCTAACCGATACCCTTTCCTTCTTGGTGCCTGTAATTGACTTGTCAGACAGCTGCCGTCACAAGCTTTGATTGTTGATGACTTCACATTGTCCTTAGGAAGCTTGGATTCCATTTTATTATTAAAACCAAGGTCCTGCAGAATTCAGCTCCTGCCTATTCGTGTCTCATCTGTTAACTGCTGCTGCTGCTGCCGCCACCTCTAGTCATTTTTCCTTTTGTTCTTTGTCTCAAAACCTATTCCTAACCTTAGGACCTTTGTACTAGCTGTTCCTTCCCATTGTGGATCTGAGATTTTTGCCTAGATTCTCTTAGTTCAGGCACCTGCTCAGGTGTTACTTCTCAGAGACCTTCCTTGACTACCAGGAAGGTCTAGAGTTAGCAACTATCTAGAGTGGCTAATGAGCGCCATGCTGGATCCCGGCCCAGGGGCATGCGTTACCCTGGATGGTTGGGTTACTGTTACACTGGGGTAGGGAGTTGTCCAGTTTGTTTTTAGTGCTTTATCCCAGAAGGGTTAGAAAGCCTCAGGAATGTGGCCTGCCTCGCAGCAGGGAGGGATCCTGTTGGGAATCCTTCAAAGTAAACTGTAATCTAGGCCGAGAGCACAATTTCAGAAAGACTCTGACACTTTTCCTAAGAGAAGCATTTTTCTCTAGACCTTTGGTTTTGGCTCAGGCTGAAATTAATCACACAAAATGGAGCTGATTTCCCCCCCTCCACCCCTGCCCCCAGCAATGAGTTCTGGTCCTCAGATGGTGTGGTCCATCGTAAGTCCGATGGCAGAGGTCAGAACAGATCTTAGCGTGAGCCCAGACTCGAACATTTCTTTTACAGAAAAGCTAGCTTATTCCTTCCCCTCTTGGCTTTTGGTTGAGTGGCTGGCATGTAGTAGGTACTTAGTGTGAAGAGCTTTCTATCCCCTTATTTAAGCCCCAGAGGCCAATTTTTTTTAATTGGCTTGGAGAGAGGTGCTCAAAGGCAGAGCACTGTTAAGATCTAGGTCAAAGCAAGACCAGGTGGGTTTAGAAGTCAGCTCCTGGGACAGGCCCACTGCCCCTCCAGCCCAGTCGTGGCTCTAGTGAGCATGCACAGTGTTCTGTCTCCACTAGCTGTCCACACCACAACGCCAGTGAATGTTTCGATTCCTCAATAACAAACTTCCTGTGAGGTTCTCTCATCATAACTTGAGACTTTCTCCCCAGAGTCCCCAGCTGCCACACCAAGTAGTGGATGAGCCAAAGCCTATAGGCCCGTGACAGCATCACAAAGCTGGCCTGCCCCTGCTCCACCTGCTTCTGTTTATGCAACGCCATGGAGGGGAATCAAAGCGGTGAACTGCTGGGAACACAACCTGAAGGTGTACTCGTTACAAGGTGTTGGGCACGAGAGGCCCTAGCCGTGGGAACTGGGTGAAACAAGGTGTTACGCTGCAGTCACCAGAGGTTCTTTGGGGGTAAGACAGGGCACTGGGGCTTGGGAGAAGGGGACATGGAGGTGAGAATGTGTAGAAGAGGCAGCCAACCCCCCCACATCAGCATCTCTAGGGGCACCAGGAGTAGCTCACAAAAGAAGCCATTATTCCACGTATGAAAGATGGTTAAGGCATGATGAATGCCGGGACTAAAATGTTGGTAGTCATGGTTACCATCTGTCTCGAGAGTAAAGGCTGTGCAGAATTTGAAAGGATGCCAAGGACACAGTTTAGCTCAGCTTGTGGGGAGGCATCAGAACTGAGTTCAGACCTTGCCAGTTGTAGGTCATTGGACCTAGGGGATGGGAACCCTAGTTGCCCAAGTGTCCGCAATTTAACAAAGGTGAGAATGGTACTGAGCTGACAAGGTTACCCTGAGGATTCACTGAGAAAGCAGCCCTAACGGGGCAAGATCTACGTTTTGTGGAGCCTGAAGGAACCTTGAAGTCTAAGACACAAGATTATGAACTTGGAGCACAAGGCCAGGTTTAAGCTTCAGCCTCACGGTAAATCTGATTCAGAGGCAGATCTTTACTTAGCACGTGCTGAATACTCATCACATGGGATCTGTCAGCCATCCAAGTCAGGAGAGGAAGAAGTTATTCCCAAGCCAGGAGGCGGCTTGCTGTGGTACCTCTGATCAGCGCAGGTATGGGGACGGGCCACCCACTGGCTTCCTAGGAGCTGGGCATCGCCAATTCATACTCCCATGGATCATAGGTCAGAATGGATGTGCTGCTTGGCAAAGAGGGTCAAGGAGACCCATCTGGCCTCACATCTCTGCTTTGTGCTTATTCCCAAACCCAGCAGCTTGGAGAGGCCCTTTAAAGAGGAAGCTAGGATTATTAAAGGGCTAACTGGTAGCCTAGAGTTCAGTCCAAGAATTAACACAGTTCTAGGGGTCACATGCCTGGGTACCACCTGACTGCCTACGTGTGTATTTGTTCTGTCCAAGGTCGAAAGTCCCCATAACTACCACCTAGTCACACATCAGAGCTTCACTACTTATCTCTCATATCCATCTATCCGCTTCACCTTGAAGCACTCTCCAATTCACTGTGAGTAGCCTGCAGCTAAGGATGAGAGCGCAACCTCCACTTAGCCCAGTTACTCTGGTCACACTGGGCCACGTCATCTTAGCACGGCCTCAGCTTTGCCTGGTCACGTGTCCACCCTGTCCGGCTGTGGCCAGGGGTCATGACACGCTCTGGGTGCCCCACTCAAGTTAGGGCTGGGTAATAGGCTGCACACAGCTAGAACTGCCTCCAGGCCCAGCCTGCACAGGGCCCAGCTCAGTGGGAGCTGGCGCTCGGGGAGCACAGGAGCACAAGCAGACTGTGAGCACAGACCATCCCCGACGGCCATGCAGAACAGAGGCTTAAGATCTGCCCTATAGCCCATTCTACTTGTGGGCAAAGGTGACTGGCACCAAAAGGTGATCTTGACTTTCACCCTTCCTCCTCCTGATTTATGGGTTAGTGACCACGGATCTTGGGTCAAGCTTAACATCCTCAGGGATGCCATTTTGGAGAAGTCCTGTGCCAGCCATTGTACGCAGTTTACCCCAACTATAGAAGGACCATCCCTCTAAGGAACTCAGTCCAAGGGGAAGAAAGAAGGGGTGTTAGAGACAGAAGCCAAGTTAGCATATGTAGCAGACACGTGGGATCCCGATGTTCGCCCTTTAGTCTTTCCCAGTTTCAGCTGCGGCCAAGATGGGCCGTTCTCGGTGGGAACAGCCTCTCGCTGCTTCAAGTACAGCTTTTGCTTTCTGCCCAAAGACATCACAGCATTTGTAGAAAATTGTAAGTTATGTTACTCTTTGGGACAGAATGGAATAACAGATGAAATGTTACCTAGATTTAGAGAGGCAAATGTGGGTTTAGATAATCTATTCCATCCAAGTCCAGTAAATGTGGTATAAAAATGTTTTGCTATGGTTGATTCAAAACTATTTTAACATAGGAACTCACGAAATATAATGCCAGTGAGCAGCTTGAAGGTCCTTCACTTGATTCGTGACAAACCAGCAGAACCCATCTATTCATCCTGAGTCCAGGACGCAATATTATAGCAGGTAACCGGCCCGCTGATATAAAAATCTCATCTCTGACTTGGAAAAGAAGTGGACTTTCACAGGTAGGTGCTGTTCCGTAGAGTAAATCCCAACTACCCCCGAATTTGTCTCTTCTAAAAACAGGCCTGAAAAGTCCAACTCATTTGCTTTTGGTACAGGTTTGCACACTTGCATCTCATATTCCAACAAGGAAGAAAGAAAATTTAGTTTTGAGTATGCATTTCAATAACACCAAAAATGTAGATTTTCAAAAAGCCTGACATACTATTACAACAAAACGAAGTCAGGAGTTGATGCTGTGGACCAAAGGTACACACATGACAGGGACCCAGGACGTGCCCGGGAACACCAGGAGGCGGCCTATGGGTATATTCAACACGGTTTCGAATGTTGCCGGAAACAGGCTCAGACTTCACATGCTACAGGGCAAAGTGAAACTATGGCACAACATTCGAGATCTCGTGATGCGGTTACCGTATTTTTTGGACTATGAAGACGCACCAGACCATAAGACGCACCTCGGTTTTAGAGGAGGAAAATAGAAAAATTAAAAACCCACTCCACTGCTGCCCGCCCCCTACACCCCGCCCCAGCCCCGCGGCAAGCCAGGTAAGCTACATTTGGACTATAAGACGCAACCCAATTTCCTCCCAGATTTGGGGGGGTGGTGCGTCTTATAGTCCGAAAAATAAGGTGTAGTGTCAGAACGAGCGAGGTGTTCAGAGGTCTCTACAGGTGTGCATAAGCCTCGACACCTGAAACTCCAATTTCAAACACAAAGTGGAGGAAATGGTAACGATGCTGTACATAGGGGCCCTCCCCACACAGGAGGAAAGGGTGCTCAGTGCTATGCACCCAAACCGCATTGCTCATCAAAATATTTTTGCAAGTGTCGTGAAAGGTGTCCACGCCTTGAGCATAGCAAGATTCTTCGCGATGACTGTTACAAATGTTTGCAAAGCCAACTATTGAAGATTCTGATTGTTAAAAAAATAAATACAACCAAAAAATGTCTTTAAGCAATATCCATGTTTGTTATTTGAAGAGAAAAATTTGTTTTTATATTTCTTCAATAACTTCTGGATTGTAACTGAAAAGAAGTCATGTATTTTATTGTATAAGTATAATACAAATTTGCTGTGTTTTAACACTTTTGCACATACTAGCAATGAATGTATCTCTCAGACACATGCGACCTATGCTGTAACCTTGACCGCAGGCTTAAGCACAGCTTTGCTCTCTGCCCCAAGATGTGTCTTTCACCGCAGATGCCCCTGTGTTAGCTTACAAGCATAGCCAAGTTCAAGCCCAGATTCACCCTTGCTCAGGGGAAAGGGACCAATGAATAAATGAAAACAATGGGGAAAAAACCCTAGACCCCAAGGCGGCTTTCCCCCTGCCCCCCATACCTTGGGCAGGCAGTTCAAGGCATTTGTATACCTCTCACAGGTGGTCCCAGGGGCTCACAGAAGCCGCCTCAATAACACCATTGTTTCCATTTCCTTCTTTATTGTAGCCACTCTCTCCCCAAGATTACCTCTCCTTGACACTACCTGTCTGTCCTGAGACCCCGCCTCAGGCTACTTTCAGGGAGCCCGAATCAAAACACAGCTCCATGGGACACCCGCAATACAAAGATAAGCCCGGTGAGCCACAAGGTCAAAGGTGTATGATGTGTAATTTCGCACTGTAGGAACCACTTTGCATGGCTCGGGAGGCGATAGGTGGCCTACCTGTACAAAAACAGACTAACTAGTCAGGAAGGACCTCTCTTGTGAGCCAAACACATTCAAGGTTAGTAGCCCGCATTCTCCCACCGGGAGGAGATAAAACTTATTGAGCCCGTTGGGCATTGGAATTGGGGCGGGAGATCAGCGATTGGGATGAAATCACAGGCCTACTGCCTCAGAGCTCATGGGGGCCGTTAGAAAAGAGACTCATCTCAGCCCAAAGGAGTAACGTCCCTCTGATAGTCATGGAGCTACATCACAAGCCATCTCTTTAAGCTCATCCAACCCAGCTTGTTCTCAGCTTATTTTCATAAAAACCAAAAAACACGAACAAGTTTCCCAGACTGTGGCCAGCTTCCTTTGCCTCAACTTCATCTTTTGTAAAATAAGGACTGAACTTCTGAGACTCACTCACTTTGGAGGAGGATGAAGTGGAGAGAACCTCCACAGATGCCCATGCCCCAGGCCTGCCAGGCACGGGCATCTCCTCCCAGTGGCTGCAGCCCTGGTGGGGGAGGTGGGCCTTCCTCCTCACCAGCCCAAACCCCATCAAGCATTCTGGGGCCCACTTGGCCCCACAAGACTTCAGAGCTTGAGCTAAGGGCTTGTCTGCACTGACCACCACCAACCCCCTCCCCTTCTTACACCTCACATTCCAGAAGTGTAGCATAAGCAGCTGAACCCTAAGTGGGCACCAGTTGGTGGGGAGTCAGGTGTCTGTCCCTGGGAGATAGACAGGTAAGATGTGGTGGGTGCTCACTAGGAACACCCAGCAGATAGAAGCAGCGAGCGGGACGAACACCCAGCAACACGGTTAAGCCCTGGGTGGGATCCCGGTGGAGGCTTCAGCAGGATGCTGCGTCTGTGGGCCTACATCATACCCACCAAGGGTTTGGTGATGGGGGATAGGTAGAGAAAGGGAGTAAGGCAGGAATAGAGAAAAGTAACTTGAGAGGGACCCAATGATACTTGAGTAGGACTGAGAGACCTTGACTGCAAGTAAAGTTAGTTAAGTCCTGAAACCTCCTGGATTTGTGAAGATCTCATTTTAGGGCAAATGAGACTTTCCCAAGAGCAGCTGGGATCTTCAGAGCGTGGGTGGGGTAAGCCACAAGCTTGATGTTAATCAAGCCGGAGAAGCCACGTGGCAAGAGATGACTACTCCCAGGTGCCTAGGCTTAGCCACTCCCGGCACGAGAGCTGAAAACAAAGTTACGGTCTTTGTTCTGTGCACCTGTAAGATCTATATGATTTGCCCCGTGTGAAAATAAAATCAGTGAGGAAAAACACACAAACTAGGCAAAGGGTAGCCCCAAAGAATAGTGATGCTGGCCCCCTTTTTTGGGATGTTCCTAAAGTAAACGGCTATTTTGGGAAGGAAGTGAGCTCCTACTTGGCACAAAACTTTCTTGATCTCCACGTGGTCTGCAGGGGTTTCGGGGGAGGAAGCGCAGCTCCCTAGGAGGCCTGAACTGTCAGGCACCCCCCCCCTCCCATAGCACCAGACACTGGGTTCAGAACAGGAAGCAGCGGGGGAGCCTCGGATCCCTAGCCTGAGGTCTCTCCTCTGCACACCCTGGAAAGGAGTAACAGCTGCCTTCCGACTCAAGGCTCAGCGTTTCAGAAAGCATCCGTTTCCCCTGAGTACCAGCTCTTTCTAATCCTTGCTTTGTTCCAGTACAGAGGCTTGGTCACTTGAGTTGTATACCCGTTTAATTAGCGTAACCCCGTCCCGACATGCTCTGTCCCCAGTTTAACAAATAGGGAAACAGAGGTACAGAGAGGCTAGGTAACTGCACCCAAGGTCGACGGGAGAGGGCAGGACGGAGATTCCAACTGGGGCAGCCCGGCTACTTCACCCCACCCTACGTTGCTATACTGAGAATTAGGGGTGCAGCCATACTATGTTCACCCCTCTCTGGTGCTTCCCAGGTCGGGGTTGACCTGCCCTAGTCATGAAACTTGGGAGAAGGAATAGAGAACCCATGAAAAAGCAGAGTTTGTAGCAACGACTGAAACCACTCCTCCCCGTCAAGGAAAAAGCCTAGATAGCTTTTTGCTCCTGCCAGGACCTGCTCCCAGCCAGCAGGTGCTGCATAGTGAGCCCCTTGCCCACCTCCTTCTGCGGGGAGCCAACAAAGAGCCCTGTTCAGCCGAAACCAGGGAAGCCCAACCCAATAGACCCACTGGCTCAGGAGAGCTGGGTGTGCCCGCAGCAGGGCCACAGACCCATGCCACATTTTGCCAGAAAGCCCAGCTAAACAGAGACCCCAGTCTTCCCCTCTGGCCCCCTCCATGGTAGAGTTGACATGCCCCACAGGAGCCCACAGGCAGACCAGGGCCTGGGGTCTGGCTCCCAAGAAGAAGCTGCATTAGAGAGTTTAGAGGCAGGAAAGGAGCTTTATGCTTCTTGAAAGTTTCAAGGAAGTAAGAAGAGTTGGGGCAGCTGAGTGAGCTCCCAGACAGATGGCCCAGGTCGGCCGGGCTCTCTTAGTTTGGAATGAAGAAAGAAGTTGTTTTCTGACCCCCTCCCCAAAAAGGACAGCAGGCTTAAGAGAAAAAACAGGAGCAGAGGCCAAGGGGGGTCCTTTTAGCTTTGCCCTCGGTGGCGTCCTCACTGCCCATTGGCTGGCTACTTTCCACCTAAATGCCTTTCACCTGGGCCCAAGGAGCAGCTCCTGGAAATATTTAGTTCCAGGTGCTGCTTACCAGGAGAGCGGCCGTGGGCTCCGGGCGCAGATCTGCTATCCTCGTGCAGTTATTAACGGCACCGCCTTCCACTGGCAAACGCGTTCTTTTGGCAAGAAGGGTGATGTGTGTCCTTCCGCAGCCAACCTGAGCCTGGCAGAAAGTCGCTCCCGCCAGGAGGCCAGCATCAAGGGCAGGCCCGTTTGCAGGTGGAGAAGGAGGTGTTAGGAGAGCCTTCTGGGGTTGCTCCAACTCCTGGGAATAAGGCACAGCTGTGAACTTGGCTTTCCCAAGCCTGGGCAGAATCTAACATAACCAGCCTCCATCCTACCCTCCAGCTTCTTCCCAGAGTCCCCCCTGGCTCCCCACTGCTGTCACCCCCCACTGACCTGGATGCTAGTCAGTTCCTTTAACTTAGGATGGTCCTGGTAGCTGGATCTGGGGTTTTTATCTGTGGCTTTATTTAAATCCTCCTTCAACTTGAGTTATAATGGAATTATGAACTTGTTTCTACTTGAATTCACACAATCCTGGGTCCAAAATACAGCTCTGCTCCCGACTAGCTGTGATGTCTGGGTATGTTAGTTCGCCGTTCCTTGCCTCAGTTTCCCCCTCTGAAAATGGGGGTAATCTTTAAAACCTGGGGATATTATGAGGGTTAACTGAGTTAATATCTATAAACCTTTAGACCAGTGCATGGTATGTAATAAGCACTATAAAAATACCTGTGACTAGAAATAAGAGGACGTAGGAGAGTAACCGAACTGATAGTTAAGTTTCATCCACGAGCTGGCTTATTCTGTGCTTTACCTCGCTTTCAGCATACACTTTGGAGAAATTACTGTTACCCATATCCCCACGTTACAGAAAATAAAAACTTTAGAGGTTCAGGGCTTGTGCACAAGATCTCCTAACAAGCAAACGTCAGGCTTGGGTTTGAACTTAGGTCTTCCTGCTTCCAAATTCTGCACCTCCTTCTAACACCGCCACCGAGCCACCATGCATTTTATTTATGCCCAGCTTAAAACTCCCGGCGAGTAAGGGCATCTCCCAGTTCCGGGCACACCGGGATTTGCTGAAGCCCAACTCCCCCTATTTATAACCCTTCTGATTGTGCACTCTTTGATCCCAACGCCCTTTGGCCGTCCTATTTCTAGACTGAAGTGGAGATGTTTTGGAAGGGTGCAGGGCAGAAAACCACTGAGAGCGATTGTTCTATTGCTGTCAGTGTTTGTAATAACCAATTCAGCCAGCCTTGGGGAAATACAAAGCTTAGCTGGATACTCGGCAATCACAACGTGAGAGCCGCTCCCCTGTCAGCCCCATGCTGGCAGGGATTTCCACCCGTATCCTTCACTTGCATTTCTAGTGCTTACAAATGTGCCCAGCACATAGTAGGTGTGCAGGAACCACTTCTGCAATCACAATCAATGCATTGGAGAAGAACAGAAACTTTGACATCTGACTGATGGGGATCAAAACTCCAGCTCCACCCTGGTTTTCCCCGAGACTGTCCCAGGTTTGGCCCCGAAAATCTGCCTCCCAAGAAAACCCTCCATTTGCATAAAACAGGACAGTGGGTCCTCCTATCAGTAACCCTTAGGTGCATGACCTCGTGCAAGCCCCTTGACCTCTCTGTGCTTCAGCTCCCTCAGCTGTAAGTGGGATAGCAATATTATGTGCCTCGTGAGGGCCCTGTGGAGCTTAAATAAGATAACACGTGTTGAATACATACCGTGGAGGTTAGCACCTAGTAAGTACTAATTAGTGGTAGCTCTTACTGTTCCCATGGCTTTGGCTTCTGGGTCTTAAAAATGCATCCTGCTGCTTGATCTTTGCTCCTAATCTAGACTCAAACAGGACTCTTGGCTCTATGGCAGGGGGAGGTCAGCCACAGAAGACGTTTTCCCCAGCAGAGCTATGGTCTCCCCCCGCCTGCCCCAGGCTGCTTTTTTAGCAATCGTATCTGGCCGCTGCGTGCTGATTTCCAACAGATGTTCCTCTAACGAACCACACTGTAATCTCAGAGCCTTAATATAGTGCTGGGCCGTGATAAGTCCGAAATGGCTGTCAGCATGGCCCGTGAGGATGGTCTGGCCATTGTTCGGGACTGTCTTCCTCTGATTGTTCTGGGAAGGGGAGTTTATTTTCTTCCGCCACCTCTTTACCCTGTGCACCCACCCGCACTACCCTGAGCCCCTAGCACATGCCCAAATTCAGAACCTTCTAGAAAGTGCTCAGTGCACCATGATGAAGGGGATGAGAGAGGGAGGAGTTTGAGAGGGGTTGGTGGTTCCACAGAGGCCTGAAATCAATATTTTCAGGCTCCCAATGTGTCAATTCACTGAGTCTCAGCAAAGAGCAGGTTCCTGGGGGACCTGAGGCAGATGCTCCCCAAGCAGGAGGTATCAGGGTGCAGGCAGGAAGGGACTGGGATCGTGCAGCTGGAGGCTCAGCGGGGAGCATCCATTTACAAAGGTCCCACCTTCTGTTCCAGCAGCGAGAAGCCAGGGATGAGGTGTTTCTGGCTCCCGCTGGGCCACATCTCACTTGTCTGAATGATCTGGAGCCCCTGTTCTGTCAGGTGCACGAGCCCTACTGAAGGTTTTTTAAGTGCGCAGCCCGGGGCCAGATGCAGAAAGTTCCGTGAAACCCAGCCTCTGCCCCCAGGGCATTACAACAAACAGCTCATTGATGGAGAACCAGAACCTGCACCGGCTGGCTGGGCCTGTCTGATATTTGGGACTGCATCGACCAACAGCAACAGGCTGGATAGTTATTTCTCAGAATACAGGATTTCTGCCAGTAGTAGTAATAAATCAGTAAATAGCAGCAAACATTGTCCTGAGTTCTTACCAAGGCTGAGGCACTGGGCTAAGCGTTTTATGCACATTAATCTATTTAATTCTCACAACAACTTCATGAGGTAGATGCTTAACATCTCCACTTTATAGGTAACAAAAGCCCAGAGATGTTAATTCACTTGACCAAGGCCACACAGCCAGCGAGTTCCCGAGGCAGGGTTTGAAATTTGGAAATCTGACTCCAAAGCCTAATTTTAAATACTCTACTAACATATACATCCAAGTTCTGGCTATTCAAAATTTCTGGTTGTTACCATACCAGGAAAAAAAAAAAAAGAAATCCAATCTCTTTTCTTATAATACACTTAGAGAAAAATCTATTTAGCTTTCTAGTTAATAAAAGAATGGGGCTGGGTTTTCCATCATGTAATCAGAGCAACATAGAGAATTCAAAGAATCTGTTGCATAGCGGTTTCTCATTTTATAGGAATTAACCTATGATCCACGGTCTTTCTCCCTACAGTAAGGCCTTCAATGCTCTGATATTCACTTGGGGGAAATTTCATCCATACAGAATTCACACTCTGCGACAGCCCTTCTTATAGAAAAGAGCTTAAACTCGCTCCTGCATGGAGATGTCATTGCTGTCCACAATATCTGAGAAGGACAGCAGACAAGTTAAAAACCAAATGTAGAAATAAGGAGCAAGAACATAAATAACCCTCAGCCCGTATCTTCCACAGATCCGCTGAGGGTCTGCAATATTTTTTCCTTCAAAAGCCCAGGTGGTAAATATTTTAGGCTGGGCGGGCCTTACAGTCTCTGTTGCACCTACTCAACCCTGCCATGGTAGCAAGAAACTAGCCACAAATAGTAGGTACATGATTTAGAGTGACTGTGTTCCGATAAAACTTTATTTACAAAAACAGCCGTGGGGCCTACAGACAGCCAGGAGGATTTGAACCTGGTGACCTTACTGGGTAATACATTGGTAAGTTTCTTTCCAAATTTAAGAGTAACATCAAAATAAATAATCCTAATAAATAGCATTCATTGACAGCTTTTTAAGTGCCAGGTTCCTCCTGTGTGAAGCCGTCACACACTCTCACACACTTTACGATATGGCTACTGTTACCATCATCTCTGGTGCCTGCCACATGGGAGGGAGGGACTCACTGCACCCTGGCCAGGTGCATAAATCCCCACTTTAGGGTTGAGGGAACAGAGGCTCAGAATGTTTGGTTATTTGCTCCAAGTTTTTGAGCCCATAATAAGTGCCCAGTAAATGTCAGCCCTGAGACAGCCACAGAATTTGGAGCCAGGCAACCTGACTGCAGATCCTGCGGGTCCCTTTAACATGACGAGCTTTGTGTCTCTGCAACCTGCTCCTCCCCGTATTGCCAGAGTTACTACAGCCCAGCCTTGGGCTTCGCAATCCAGCTCCTGGAAGGCTCCTCACTCCTCCGTGCAGAACTGCAGCACTCAGCGTTCCCAGTCTTCCTTGATTCTCTTTTCCTCCATGAATCTCACCGTCCTCTATGCAGTCACCCTGACTCCTCAAAACCGCCACCCTTGGGTGGTCTGAGAAAGCTGCTGAGAGGAGGTGAGAAAGAAGAGGAACCTGAGAAGCTGAATGGGTGGGACAGGCTAGGCTCTCCAACTCGGGATTCTGCCTTAACTGCGTCAAATCCCAACTCCATCACCTCCTCGTTGTGGGACCTTGGACATATCAGCTCGCCTCTCTAAGCCTTCTTTTCCTTATCTACAAAATAGGGCCAAAAATGGTACCTACCACCCAGGTAGAATGTAACAAGAAAATCCAAATAGAGAAACTGGCACGCGGCAGGGGATCTATCAGTGTGCTGTGTTACGGGGTTGTGAAGCCATACTATGTGTCACAGAGAAGCAAGCTGACTCCCAGGGCTCAGAGAGGGAGCTTGTGTTGGGGAGCAATGGGGCAAGAAGTTCAGAAGAATTAAAGCAGAGCTATCGGCAGCCTTAAACCAGAGGCTCTCAGATATGCAGTGTCCTGCCTCCTCCCCATGTCCCATTGAGTAGTTATATTGGGGGCCTGGGAATCTGTGTTTCCAACATGTCCTGGTGATTCCGATGCACAAATCCTGGATGTCCACAGAATATGACGTGGACGTTCAGCGGGGGCACCTGGACGTGCCCATGTGAGGGCACTGAACAGCTGCCACTGGGAAATGAGAGGATAAGAGTTCTTAGATGACAGGTCTAGTAGAGGTGTGAAAATGGGTTGGGAGGAGAGAGGATAATTAAGAGGCTGTTGCAATAGTCCAGGCGTGAATCGCCAGTTTTAACGTCTCCCTATTAGGTGTCTCAGCTGCTGTGAGGCAGGCCTCTGGGGACCCATCCAGGGACCCGGTGCTATGAGGACTGACGGGACCACGAGGCTTTTCTTTCTTTCTTTTTTTTTTCTTTTCATGATGCCTCTTCTCCCTTCTTGAGCGATTTTGATGGACATTAACCATGACAGCAGTGTCCATTTATTAAGCATTCCCTCTGTGTCTGGACCCAATACTTTATGAATATCACCCTGTTCAATCCTCCCAGCAGCCCTGCAGAGTAAATTTCATTATCCTCCCAAGAGGCTCAGAGAGGGGAAGTCACTTGTTCAAAGTCACACAGACAGGAAAAGACAGAGCTGAGCCTAGTACTGTCCAAACTCAAAGACTGTGAACCTGTTTCTCCAAAGGGTTTCACCAATTCATATCCTATTCATCCCTAAGGCAAACTCTACAAAGATCCATGACATTTTCATGGATTTCTCCTTTCAATCTTGTAGTCATCCAGCAAGGGTGTTCCGGCTTGGCACAGGGTGCCCTCCACAGTAACTCAGGGACCCAGGCATCTTCTCTTTGTGGCTCTGCCTTCTCTTTGGGTGTCTCTCTCTTTCTCTCCAAAGAGCTTACAGAAAAGGACTAAAGATAGTAGAGGGGCCACACTTGCTTCTTAAAAGCCTTGGCCAAAATTTGCATTCCTATTTCCACTCACATTCTATTGGCTAGAAATCAGTCACATGATCAGTCTCATGTGACACATGAATGCAAGGGAGGCTGGGGAACGTAGTCTACTAGAAGAGCTACAGAAAGAAGGGGACATGGATTTTTGATGAATGGATAGGAAACTTGTCACTTAGCACATAGTAAGTGGTCCAGAAATAACTTAATTATTAATAATAGTAGCAAAGTAGGGCAGGGTAGTGGTTAAGAATTAGATTTAGTTTCAAGTCCTGTTCCAATTACTAACTAGTTTTGTGTCCCTGGGTAAGTGGATTCAACCGTATACACGTCAGTCTTTTTATTTTTAAAACGGGGATTAAAACACCAACCTGGAAACCTTACGGTCCAGGTTCATTGTATCTAGCCGAGTGACTTGTTACATAAGCGCTCAAGTGGAAACAGTGAGCCTGCTGTGCATCGCCAGGTTTGCACAACTTTAAGTCACACACCTACCCTACAAGGTGGTCAGTAATCCCTTTCATACAGGTCAAGAGAGTCCAGGTTTTTAGCTGGAATGATTCCAGAGTTTAATCTGAACCTGCCAACCTCACTCTACAACCACTGCCACCCCTCCAGACCATGTGAAATCATCACCCTTCCTTCTGTTCCAGCCTCAGGGCCTTTGCATTTGCTGTTCCCACTGTTCGAACACTCCTCCATCCCCGGGCCTTTGCATGGCTGGCTCTTTCTTACTGTTTAGGTCTTTGTTTAAATGTCACCATGTGAGTGGCATCTTTACTGACTACCTAAAGTAGGTTCTTCCTCCCCTATCTCTGCCAGTTTTATCTCCTTATTTTACTTTCCATATAGCAGTTATTATTCTTAAAATTATCTTGTTAATTGATTTGTTTATTACTCCATCAATACGTAAACTCCCTGAGAATCAGGGACCTGATTCTCTACTGTGTTTCTACTCCCTGGCACACAGTAGGCACTCACTATTTACTCAGCGATCTGCAATGAAACTTAGAGTGCCTAAGCCACTACTTACCCGAGGTCACAGAGCTACACCTGGAAGCCAGGGCTTGTACCTAGGTTCTCTTGTTCCAAAGCGCATGTCCTTTCTGCTATTCCAAGTCACCTTCTGGTGTCGTAGTGGAAGTTTGACAGGCAGGCGCATAATCGTGACCCTGGCTGTGCTGTCAGGCTGGGAGGGGACACTCCCTGGCTCATCCCGAAGACAGGTTGGGATGGCCCAAATAGTGGGTTTTCCTCGTTATAGTCACCTCCCCCTTGCCAGGCACAGATGAGTCCAGGAATCCGCAGCTCTTAAATGGCCTTGGCTTCTGGCCCCTAGTAACGAGGGAGGAAGCAGAGGGGTCATGCTTTGAAGTCAGAGTGGCTAGAGATTTGCCCAGCAAAGGTGGGGTGGGGGGAGGGGGGGAGAGAGAGAGAGAGAGAGAGAGAGTTGTGAACTGCGAAAGGCTCTGGAAAGCTCTAAGGAGTGCGCTTTGGCTTTGTTGGACCTGAGTTCTCATTGACCACATCGGTGGAGGTATCAAGTGCCCAAGGGACACTTGAGCGTCCTGCCCAGAGGGGATGCGTTTCCTGCGAGAGGAGCTGGGGGGCTCTGGCCATCTTAGATGTGCTGGATATTCTCGGTTTGCCCGTCTGAGGCATTTTCCAGCCATATCTGCGCTGCTCCGTGCCTGGGAGGCTGACCCATAGGACTGCGCCACTCGGGGATCCTGGCTTTCTGGCTTTTTCTGGTTGGGCTTGGTGAATGGGAGGCACCAGCAGGAGATCAGAGGCAGGGAGGAGGGGGTGCCAGGAAAATATCAGTCTTCACAAAAAGGGCATCCATTCATTTGTCAGACCTCAGGGAGCAGAGAAGCAAATGCCCACCCTTGCTGGGGCCCCGGGTCTCCTCCTGATTCGAGGAAAAGGCAGGCGACCGTGTGCTGTCAGCAGGGGCCAGGCTAGGGCTGTGGCCATGGCAGGGGAGGTGCACACCTGGATCTCCTGGCCCCATGCTCTTGGCACTGAAGACAGACGAGAAAGTAGTGGCAGCTTCCTAGTGTTTCTGCTGAGATTCAGTGCGGCAAAAGGTCCCCCTTTCCATGGGAGGAGTTTTGTTCTGGCTTGGAAAGCATCAGAGCTATGCTCTTGAATAGCAACCCTAATCTAATTGTATCTTCTTTGGGGGCCCCCAAAAAGATGCTCAGGGGCAAGGGCAAGTATATGGATCTGAGCCCTGGCTGGTGTGGCTCAGTGGATTGAGTGCCGGCCTGTGAACCAAAGGGTCGCTGGTTCGATTCCCAGTCAGGGCACATGTCTAGGCTGTGGGCCAGGTCCCTTGTAGGGGCCGCATGAGAGGCAACCACACCCTGATGTTTCTCTCCCTCTCTTCCTCACTCCCTTCCCCTCTGTCTAAAAATAAGTAAATAAAATCTTTAAAAAAAGAAAATTTTCCAAAAAAAAGTTTTACTCTAGGCAAGGGTTCTTGCCATGCTCTGCTGATAATTCCCATCGTTCTCACACGACAACATACGCAATCAGTTGGCTTGCTCCTTTGAAACACAGTGCATTCTTTGCAGGTACAGAAAAGCTTGAAGGCATAAGGCCAAAATTAAATCAAATCAACTCTTTAATGCAGGCAATTTTTAACACTGTGGTGCACGGAATTCCACAATCTTCCTGTGTGATTATACTTAAAAAAAAATGATAATCCTATTCTATGTTAAAACCTGTCTTGTAATTTAAAAAGATGTCACAAAATGTGTTGGTTATCAATCACTCTTTAACATATTTTTAAATAATAGCTTTATCTTTATCATGTCAAGCTACTGTGACGTAGCCAACCTCCTACCTTAGACATGAGTTATCTTTCTTTGCGCCACTACCGAAAATGCCGCTATGAATCGCTCTGACATGCAAACCGTATGCCCCGCCTGGATCACTTCCTTAGGATAAATCTAGAGCTGTCCCATTTCTTAGTCAAATAGGACAATTTTTTGGCTCTTGCTATCCCAGGGCGAAACACAACTTTCAGAAATGTTATACCAATTTAATTGCTTTGCTGTGGCCTTTCAAAGAAGTCATTAGGGACTCTTGTTCTGCTTTGGCTCATCAGCAAACGAGCAGAGTCTCCATGTTCCCTAAGTGGAAAAGATTTGGTTAGGAGCTTAGCCTGACGGGGGGTACTAATAACCCCTTTGACCTGCCCCAGGGAACATCAAAACAAGTTTGCCTTCTTCCCCCTGAAGGCACTTGGAATTCAATTGCCCGATGAGCTACCCTCTGTCCAGCCATTGCTGACCCTTTTGGGCACTAAGGACTCTGGGATGCCTTCGGAGCCAGGGCACTTGAACTCCTAAGCCTGGTACTAGCATATAGATCGCCCCTGACTGCACAGCCCCCCGGTTCTGTTGGCCCAATTCACCTAAAATGGCAATGCCTTCAAGTGAAGGCTTATTGAACGAGGAGCGGCATACGTAGTAGCCATATCAGCACTGAAGACAATTGCACAGGTGACAGGTCTTCCTCTGGGCCCTGTCTTTGTCCGTTCGGGCTGCTATCATATCCTGCCACAAACTCGATAGCTTATACATAACAGAATGGTCTTTCTTGCAGCTCTGGAGGCTGGAGGTCTGTACTCAGGGGGCCAGAATGGCTGGCTGAGGGCCCTCCTCCAGCTTGTAGAGCCCTCACTGTGTCCTCACAGGGTGGGAGGGCAGAGAGCTCTCTGGGGGCTCCTTTATAAGGGCACCCCTCCAGCTCACAAGGACTCCACGCTCATGAGGAAAGTACTTCCCCCAGGCCCCATCTCCTGATACCATCCTTGGGCATGAGAATTTCAAGTTGTAGATTTGGGCTGCGGAGACAGACATTTGGATGGCAGCCGCCTCCCTACGGGTGGAGCCTGTGATAGAGACTTTTGTCCCACAGAGTCACCAAGGCAGAACTCTCTAGGGGTGTCCCATCTGTGGCCTGCGGGGCACCTGCAGCCCAGGATGGCTATGGGTGTGGCCCAGCACAAAATCATAAATTTACTTAAAACATGATGAGACCTTTTTGTGATTACGTGTTGCAATGTATTTAATGTGTGGCCCAAGACAACTCTGTTTCCTCCAGTGTGGCCCAGAGACGCCAAAAGGGTGGACACCCCTGAAAGAATCCAGTAAAGGGGTGAGGGAAGCAGGGTAGGGCAGGTTCAGAAGCCACTGGATTGTGCGGGCTTCCTCACAGCACGGCGGCTGGGATCCAAGAGTGCGTCCCAAGAAGTCCAGCAGAAGCTATGTCACCGTATATGTCCTTGGCTCACAAAGTCACACGCTACTACTTCCAATGTCGTCACACACTTACTCAGATTCAGCGAGAGAGGACACAGCCCCCAGCCTGGACTGGGAGAGTCATGTTGGCAAAGGAGCCCGTGGAATGTACATATGTAGCTGCAGCTGGAAAACAGAATCTATGTTTTAACTAAAGAGTTTAATTTGACACATTAATTCATATAATACTTTAGCATGTTTGTTTGATATGATTATGTTTAGATTTACTCGTACTAGTGCCATTTCTATTTTGAGCTTTTTATTTAAACTGTTTTTTTCCTTCGCTTTTTTCCCCCGTGTCTTCTATTAAATCCACTTCATTATTTATTCATCCCTCACCCAACACTGTTTGGTAATTATATCCATTATTTTATTTAGTAGTTAACCCTTATATTTTTAACAACATTTGACTGGAAGTTCAAAGATATCAATCTTTCTAACTTCCTCCCAAACCGTAAGAACCTTAAAACATCCCACGTCTGTTTCCTGCACCCCAATGCCCTTTGTAATTGTTGTCTAGGATTTTGATTGCATTTATTTTACCCCCCTGCCAGCCATTCTTAGCTCTGCTTTCACAATCGAAAACTGAGCGGTGGCTCAATCTGAAGCTAGGTGTCCCTTTCCGGGACAGCGGCCATCCCGTCCTAGGGCCTTTGTGGGCCCTCCCTGCTTCCCGCCTCCCTCATCAGAGCAGCGCCCTTCCTGCGCAAGCCCTGCACCCACAAACCCAAGGGGGTCATTGTGGGCCCAGGGAGGAGAGGGGTCAGGAGTTAGGGGGAGTCCCAGGACAGTGGCTGGGAAGGGAGGGCGCCTGAAACTCCATAGTATTTGGGTGCTCCCCATGGTGAGGCAAGGGGCCTCCCAAGGGAGGTCATGCAAAGGCCTGGATGCACCAAAGAGGAAAGAACTCATCAAAGTCACCCCAAGAAAATTAGGGGCAGAGACTTAGGCTTTTGTCTGGCCTCTGTTCCTTAGCCCACGGCTCCTTGAGCAAGACCCCAGATGGTTTCCAGGCATACAAGGACAACTAAAAACTGGGCCACGCCCTCCCTTGGGGACCAAAAATCCTTGTATGTGGAAAACTCACACGCAGCCCCCTAATGAATATATTTAATGAAGGAGGCAGGGCAATAGGCTATTGCCCCTTTCTGTCTCCCTCTCAGTTTCATGGGGCCCATCTTCACCCACCTTTAACACCAAGATCCTCTCTCTGGAGCCCTGATTCTGGAATATGTCACGGCTTGGCCAGGTACTTGCTCCTTGGATATGGAGAATAACAGTGCAGCAAGGAGGCTGGGAAATGGAAGGCCCCCGGTGAGGGGAAGCCCCTGGCCACCCACGCCAAGGTCTCAGATTTCACCCCCAGACCCGCCAGAGACCTTGAGTCGGTGCTCAGCACCTCTCCGACCGCCCAGGCCCAGACCTCGGCTACAGTCTACTGCGTCCTAGGCTGGGCTAGCTCTCGGGGTCTTAGCACGGCAAAGAACAAAGATGAGTTTTGGCACCAGACCAACCTGAGACCGAATCCCAAATCTATGATCTTGCTAGTTAAGTGTTTGGGGTCAGGTAGTTTTGTCTTTCTGAGACTCAGTTTTCCCATCTGTAAAATAGGGTAACAGCAAGACCCACCTCAATGGATTGTTGGGATGATAGGGTAGGGAGCATTTCAGCATAGACAAGGCTTATGACCAATGCCTGGCTTGGGGTAGGCATTTAAAAGCATGGATTGAATGAATGAATGAATGAATGAACTAATAACTGTTGTATGAACATCATCCCCAAAGCATTTCCTCAACTTTCCATCTCCTTTACTGCCCTCCTAATCCACACCAGGAGGCAGGATAGCGTAGGGCTTCAGGATCCGGGGCCAGGTTTGTTTTGCCCCTGCCATGTCCTAGGTGGCCTCGAGACTCCCTTCTCCTCTCTTGTAATGGGTTGTAATAAGAGCACCAACTTCTTCGTTTGCTTTTGAGAATGGCATGTGTTACCTGGGGGAGCTCTTGGCTCCCTATGCCTCTTGCCATCTTAACGGAGCCAACAAGATTGGGCTGCTGAAGACTCTCCAGCCACAGCCACCACTGAAGCCTCTCTCTTCTTTGTTCTCCAGCCCCTGGCCTCCTCCCCTCCCCATCTGGCTTCTGTTCAGTCCCTCTGACGTGCTGTGCCCTCTACTGCCACAGGCACTTTGCACAAACTGTCCCTCTGTCTCCTCCCTTTGGCTTTTCATTGCAGCTCATATGTTAACTTCCCTGGGGCAACCTCCTTGGCAGCAGGCTGATCTGGGTTCCCTGTTTCGTACACTGGTGGAACCGCACGCCTGTTCTTCACAGCACTCATGATTCGTCTGGCTTTCTTGGAGGGAGTGATGCGTGCCTGTCACCGCCTCTGGTTGATGAGCTTCATGAGAATAGGAACCGTACCCGATGCCATGGTGGCACCCCGCCCATGTTCCCTCACCCCTCCAGTCTGGCAGGACCTACTTTGTACTGCCAGACCCTCATATATATATATTTCCCTTAGGATTTTTAGGGGTTAGGGTGTAGGTTTAAGTATCTAAGGATTTACTCTGGTACTACAGTCTGTCTGTCCCGTGGAAGACTAGAGTGATGGGTAATAAAGGCGGAGCAGCCTCACCCAATGAACAGTGGGTGTTGGTGTATGCACACCCAGCTGCCTCACCCCGTGGGTGGGGTAACTCTGACACGGGCTCCCAGAAACTCCCCAGTAGGATTAAGCTCCATTTGCCCACAGTGGTAACTGGCCTGATGAGATATTCCTGGCCGTCTGCCTTTCCTTCCTCCCCATTTCCCTGTGCATGCTTCTGTCCCTTCCCACATAAACCACTTGTACTCAAACCCTTGTATTTGTACTTACACCGATGTCCCCAGAATATACGTGGCTGGACCCTTAGTTTGGTGGCCCCAAACTAAGACATCATCATGTACCCAGAGCCTGGCATGGGGCCAAGGGACAGTGAACGCCCTGTAGAAATATTTCCTGAAGGAATGACCGCATGAGTAACTGAAGGCATGAGTGGACGGAAAACATCCAGTGAGGACAACTCCTCGGTCTCTGGCTGGGCTCAGAGAAGCCACTCAGGGCAGTGTACTACCCCGACCCAGGCCCCCGTTCCTCCACCTACACAATCGCCGGTGTCGAAGCCTGGGATTTGAGGACAGTTGGCCTAGGAGGCCTTCAATCAGGAAGCGCTCACTAGGGGGCACATTTTGCCCCACCCAGAAGATATTTGTCAATTTTTGGAGCTATTTTTAGCTGTTACCTGTGGAAGGGGGTGCTGTTCTACTGGCATCTAGTGGATGGAGCGCCCAGGACAGCACCCAGCACCAAGAACCATCCAGCCCCAAAAGTCAGCAGTCCTGCGGGTGAGCTGACAAGAGGTCACAGTAAAGTCTATGATTGCAGTACGTGATCGAAGTCCTCCACCCAAAGGGGTGCACTCTGCTGATCTCTCTTTTAGGAGCATAATTACTGTGGTTCATCTATTCGTGGGTGGACAGTTTTCCCACCTTTTTATTTCTGGTGCATCTTACGATCCCTGGCACGTGGTAGCTTAATCGACAGAGGTCTTATTCCTTTTTGTCTTAGGCTAACAAAGTAACAGTGCATTTTATCTTAGATTTGACAGCTCGTGGCCGACTCTCTTCCTTCCTGGATTTACAGTTCATCGGAGACTCCAGAGTGCGGGGCTGATGCAGAAACCTGAGACTATCTCCGCCTTGTAAATAAGAATTCCCCCTTTACCAGCCCACTTTCCCTTTCCTTTTAAAGCTTGTTCTGACCCGAATCCTTATTTTCCTTTTTATCTCCCCACAGGGAAAACTTTTTCAGTTACACCTTCAACATGTTCACTCTAGAAACACTAGCCTGTAGGTGCCTTCCACCCTCTGAGAAGACAGCCTATCGCAACTTGAATGACATTCAGGCACTCGAGGGCACCTCCCTACAAAGCCAACACACTCAGTGGCCTATGTAGCACCGAGCCCCTGCTCGTCTCTGCTGGACTTGTCTAAGGCTCTCCAGTAGGAACAACCCCAAGAACACCCCCGTAACTCAACCTAGGGTAGACCAGATGTCCATGCCCATTCTCTCCAGCAGTCACTATAGCTCTATGTCTCTTAACGTTAATGGTCACCTGGGAGACCATTCCATTTATCCCCCTGGTTCCAGGAAAGCACCTTCTTACTATTTATCCTTCACGATTCAGCTCACATCCCAACATCTCTGTGAAACCCCTGTGTGTTCGCTGTCTGTTCCCCTAGTCCCTTGGATTTACCTGGACTGCAGCACTCATCACAATAAATTGTAGTTGTCTTTGACTTGCCTCTCCCATGGGGCCGGTGTTCTCCAACTTGAGCCTGCACTAGTCTCCCCTGGATGGCTTGTTTAAAGTGCTGGGCCCTTCCCTGACATATTTCTGATTCGATAGCTTAGAACAAGGAGGAGAATTTGCATTTTCACAAGATCCCAGGTGATGGTGGTGCTGCTTATTCAGAGATTGCACTTTGAGAACCACTGGCCGCACCCATGGGCTCCTTCAGGTCAGAGGTGTTGCTTCCTTAACATTTCTAGAATCCTAGCACATCGTAGGCAGTTAACACATTTGCTAAATAAATTCAATCAAGTATTAATTAAATTGAATGCCCCCTCTGTGCTAAGAATGGCATTAAACTTTATTAAAAACAAGTTTAAAGGAGTGGTAACAGGGGTTTTGTTTTGTAGGAGGTACTAGCCCAATCGTCTAATAGAAGGACATCTTCTTGCTTTTTTTTTTTCCTCCTCGGAGTCTATTCTTGGCACTTTATGTGTATATTGTCTGTTTTAATCCATCCTCACCAAACCCAGTGACATATGTTTTATTATCTCTGTTTTACAGAGAACTTGGCAAAGACCTAGAAAGTTCCTAATTCTCAATGTGAATTTTCCGTACCCCACAGTCCTTGGGTATGACAGCAGGCATTTAATTAATGCCATGTGTTCAGTAGAATACATGTTTCCTAGAGGTTCCATTTACTGGAGGATTTGGGAAAGGGATAAGATGTTTTGACACACACATATAAGTAAATTGGCAGGACTCTGTTTTTCCATATTGACTATCTCAAAATAATTGTTATCACCAAACGCACTTCAAGGGTGTCTCGCCATTCTGTTCTCGGAATTTCCTGGTAGTAAAGTCCACTCTCCTCCAATTCTGGCTGGACTAGACTAAAATCACTGGCCTCAAATGAGATTCAAAGGTTGTTGGTATAAATTCCAAGTCTGTGCTTTTAGCCTCTTCTTTTTTAAGTAAAAAGGGACAAGGCTGGCATTGGGCAGGTTGACCAGTTAACTGAGCCAACTTGTTTATTTTTTACTAAGGCCCTGGGAGTCTGATGTTTATGAGACAAAGTTGCAGTTCTTTCAAACACCCTTGAAAATGCATTTGTAGCGAGCATTCTTCACCCAACACCCATTGGCTCATCATCCTTGTTAATAGGATATCAAGTTTGCTAAGGGAAACACTAATCCCAGTCTCAATGGACTTTGCATCCTTGTTCTAGGTAAATTATTGCTAGCCCATTCAGGTCCTCCAGACACTTTCTTTCATGGCCTCCCTTGCAACTGGGAATTATTGTGTCATCTCCTTTGGGAAAGGATTAAAAGACAGAGGTTTCCAAGGAACATTTTCCTCCTGCCCCATCTTTCTGTTTGGGGTACTAGTATGATAGCCGGAGCTGTGGCAGCCACCTTGAGACCATGAGAGGGAAAGCATGGGGGATGAAAGTCAACAGGATAAGAATTGAGACTAAGACTTTAATGCTATAGTTAAGCTTCTATACAAGCCTTAGATTGTTTACTTCTGTTCTTATTTTAGTTGACAATAAATATACTTTTGGTTTAAGCCAGTACTTATAGCCACAAACATTCCTACCTGATAGCTAACCCCCGGGTCTCTCCTAACACATGCAGGGCTTGTTCTCCTGCACAGAGAATGTTTTCAAAGGGATTAACATAATGCAACCCACCTGCTCATTTTCTTCCATAGCCCAAACTTTGTTCATGAGAAATCTAAGCTTGTAGGATATCATGTGTTTCCTATGTTCCTTCATTCAGTAAGTATCTACTGATTACCTGCTATGTGCCAGACACTCCTTTGGGCATTGGCATATGTCAAGGAACAAAAGGGACAGTGTCTGCTCTTACAGCGATTACAGCCTAGAGGTAGAAGACGGAAAACAAAACACAGAAATATGTACCTGGTGCTAGGAAGAAGAGAGCAGGGAAAAGCAGGTGAGGGTGGGGGGAGAGGGGGGAAGGAAAGAAAGGAGGGCGAGGGAGGGAGAGAGAGGGAAAGAGGGAGAGAAGGATTCTCTGAAAGAAGAAAATCCAACAGATAGAGGAAATTGAAAATTCAAAGGCTTGGCTTCTTCGAGGCACAGCAAGGAGTTCCCAGGCACATGGAGGACTCCAAGCTGTGGTAGAAATTTCTCTGTAGACTTGAACATCATCTTCTCACAATTGCCTCTGGGCCCTAGTTCCTCCTTCTATGGGACTTCCGCTTTTCATTTTGGTCTCACTCCTGCTCATATCTGTTTCCCTTGCTCTACACCATGCCAACCAAACACAGTGCCTGGCATATAATTGGCACCCCCATAACTGCTTGTCGGTTGCATGAATGAATACCCTTGATTTATACAAGACCAACCAACAAATAAAAATTCACTCTCTCTCCTGTGGCTTTGGGCAAGTGACTCAACCTCTCTATGGCTCCATTCTCTTACCTGTAACGTGGGGATCATTGTAATATTCTCCCTTAGTGTTTCTGTTGAATTCGAGGAACATAAGAAAGCAGTAAGTGCCGTTCTAAATGCCCACAACCCTCCGGAGTGAGTCATCTTATCATCCCCACTTTGTAGATGACGAAACCGAGGCACAGCGAGCTCTAGTCTTTTGCCCAAGGTCCCCCATCTGCTAAGCAGTAGAGTCAGAATCTGAACTGCCAAACTCTGTGGTGGCCTGAACAACCATAACTTCAGAGATGACACATGAGAATGTAGGGAGAGCTGAGCAAACACTCAACAAATGGTAGCAGGGGCTGTGTTTGTGGTCGGTGTTTGTTAATGTTACTATTACTGTTACAATTAGTATCATGCACAGCTGCCCCAAGTACCCTGTTTCTCTAATGGGGTAGGAGCAATAGATACCATATTGGAGCTCAGAACAAAGAAAGCAGGGGAGTTCTGCCGGCCTTGTGAGATATCTGTGTATACCTCCCACGGGCTCAGTGTGGCTTGGGGGGGGCGGGGCTGGTAGTGGAGAGATGCAGGGGAGACAAGTACCCTCACCTCCACCCCCAACCTCACAAACCAGGCTAACCGCACGCCCCCAGCTGAGGAATCACATAACCATGGCAGCTGTCCAGAGCAGAAGAGGCCCGCACCTGTTTGCAATGTAATTCAACTATTATCAGCCTTCCCATCCAGCTGAAATTCAAAGACTACAGCATGGGGGACGACGGAGGGAGCTGCTGGAGAGGGGTTAGGAAGCTGGAGAGGTAAGATGATCAAATGTCCTAAATTGCCTGCACTTTAATGCCTTATATAAAAATTTCCTGTAATGCATGTTACCATAAATAAGGGATTGCTGAACAAGCCCCGAGCAAGATGGTTTTCTAGCTGAACTCTCCCGGAGGGAATGTTTGGAGCCAGCCTGGTTATGTCCCACCTCTCAAATTATCTCGTTGTAAAAAGTCTGGCTCCCAAGACCTACATTTACTGGGCTGAGTGCAGCTACATTATGGTCTTTGCAGAGCAGCATTTAGGGTTCATCACTTAGCAGAGGACCGATTCCCTTCCAGACCCCATCTCTGCTTACAGAGATGTTGGGGGGCAGGGAGAGGGTCTCTCCACCCTCCGATTCTCTCTATCCAGCCAACCCCCATTCAAATGAACCTGTCAGGGCTGGCAGAGACCGACAGTATAATCCCCAATCCTGGCCCCAAGGAACCAAGCCAGATATTGGGGTCACTGGGGCACATTTTGACAGTTCTTAAGGGAAAGCTTGCAGGATGCACCTGGACAATTGGGCCCAGTTTCCCTACAGGGAGAGATAGAAGCATTTTTTTTTCTGATAAGATTCAAATTCAACGGATGGTTTATCATATGCCTGCTGAATACCAAGAATTGCCCTAGCCTAGAATAGGCATGGTGATGGTGATGATGATGGTGGTGGTGGTGGTGGTAGAAGGAAGAGAGAGCAGGAAGGACCAACACTTCCTGAGCATTTGCTACATGCTCTTAGCACATATTGAATTGTTTGAGACGCACAACCGACCTAAGAGCCAGATACAATTACCCCCATTTTACAGGTAAGAATAACAAGAGTAAATACAACACCTTGCCCAAGATGACCTTTCACGGCTTCGATCTAACTTTCATGCCAGTCCTGGGAAGCCAATATCACAACCACTTTTTAAGGGGCAAAGCAACACAGGTGAAGAGAGATTAAATGAGTTCATCTGTTCTACTGTTGCCGATTGAGTGCCTCCCGTGAGCCACGCACCGTCCTGGAAACCGTGGCCATGAACGAGATTTCTTGCGTTGTGGAGCATGAATCCTCATGAGCATTCCTCATAGAGAGGCTTTAAATTCAGAGCTCTTCTCCAAAGCATCTAGACAGCACTCATTTGCGAACAGGGCAATCAGCAGGGTTAGAGAAGGACTTTCACAGGTGTCTTTGCAAGGATCTACCCCCCGCCCACCACCAAATAAAATCAGAGCCCGAGACGAGGGCTTAGAAACAGAAAGTTCATTTAGGACATGTCCCGCAGGAGCAGGAGTGAGGGGTCGAGGTGAGCACCCTGGGGGGGGGGGGGGGGGAAGGGAGCCAATGCAAGGATGCCTTGTGGAGGTATGGGAGCCGCTGCAATGGGTAGCCAGTGCTCCGACCACACATTTTCCCAAGGACCCACGTGGAGCGCTCATCGGACTTGTTCTCCAAGGGATAAAAGAGAGAGGCTTTTATCCAGTTCCATTGCCCTTTGGTGGGTTGGGGGTTGCCCCAGGGGGCTTATTGCCCACCCACCACCACTCACCCTTCTGGACTCTGTGTGTGTAAGTGACCTGTGGTTTCTTGAGCTGTCTCATGACGCCTATTAGACAAGCCCCAGAGCAGAAAGTGAGTAGCATACAGCACAGGCTTGAAGTTTGCGGTAGCCAGGATAAGCATTAGAGACGAGGCAAAGAGGACCTCAGTCAGTGGACAAGAAGACTCTGATAGTCCTTGCATCAGTCAGGACAGGTTTGATTTGGCTGCAGTAACAAAAAAAATCCCTCATTCTTGATCCTTGGCACTTTAAATACCTGATGCAATGTAATCTTCAAAAATATCCACCAAGATATTATTCTCACTTAACTGACGAGAGCAGTGAAGCTTAGAGAGGCAAACTAACTTGGCCGAAGTCACTCACCTAGCCGGCGGTGAGACCAAGGGGCAAACCCAGGCAGGAATGGCTATAAAAGCTGGGCTTTTAGTAATATGTTTCACAGAACCTAGGGCAGCTGAGGAGGAGCTCGGAGATCACAAATATTGTTCTACATTTCATTTTAAAGCGATGTTTAACTTCATACAAAATTGAAAGTTAAAAAAATGCACATTGCCACCTCCCAGGTACGGGCGGATCGCACCCGACTCCCTTCTGGCTGACTGGGGTCCTGCAGCCAGTCTGGCCAACAAGGTATGGCTTCCAGGCCAGCGCGTCTCTTTGCCAGCGAGAACCACCCACCACAGCCTTTACCTTCGTGAAGGCGCTGTTCCAGATAGGGGCCCCTCTGTCTGCCGGGGACCGTGACTAAGGACAATGGAGAACAGAGACCCTAGTGGACTTCCCACATGCGTGTATAGTGGATAAGAAATGAGCACAGGTAGTACAAAGCCACCCAGGAAAGAGCCAGGGAGGGTGGGCAGAGCAACCCCTCACATGCTGCAGGGGCCAGATCCTCCCACACCGAAGAAAACAGGCGATGGGAAGGGACCTCGCCTGGTCTGCTGACCCTGGAAGAGGAAACTCCCTCCATTCTACTGCAATCGGCGATCTGGGTTTTGAAGTAACCTGCGTTTTCAAATAGTAGCATTACAAAAATAAGCGCGTTGGGGATGCCGGAGTTGCAGGCTCAGTTACATAATTACTCTTCTCGCTGGACCCTCTATAATTTAGACCTTTTCTATAGCTGCAAGTGTGTTTTGTCACTGCAAAGTGAGAAGCAGGACCCCGCTGGACTCCCCACTGCACGAGGGTGGGCGTTCGGGGCCCTCTGGGTCATGCTGAATCTCCTGCACAAGATGGCACCCGGTGCATAGTAGGTGCTCAATAGATATTTATTTGAGAAGACAAATAATGGTTGGTTCCAACTCAGTCAAACTGAGCTAGCTAGCCCCCACCGAGGCACAGTGTGTAGCGTGTATGCCAGACGCAAATCAGCAAGTTGCTGGACAATAGAAATAATTTACAGCAGCTGTTTGCAACTGCTGCTCATGAACACAGAATGGGCCGGTTCCCTCAGTTCACACACACACAGCTGTGTGTTACTGTATTGTGAGAGCAAAAGGTGGTTTTCCATCTTCCGTGCTAATGCTTACAACTGCATTATTGTGGTAATAGCCAACTAGGTATCGGAAATTGTGTTTTCTCGTTTGTTGATGGCTTCATATTCTAAATGCTCACCTGGTAGAAGAGATGCTTGTAGGAAAAAAAAAAAATGTCAGGGATGAACCCTGAACCACCCCTTTCTCCCACACGGAATAATCTGTCTGAAGCGGCACAGATCTTGCCAATCCTCAACTGGCTTCATCAGTCTTTAGAGATCACAGAAGCCTGTCCTTTGAGAAAAGCCAGGCTGGCTGGAGCAAGGGGGGCTCTGCAGGACCTCACAGTGGAACTCTCGTCTCAAGAGAGCTGGGCTGCCCTTTTAACCAGCCCTTCATCTTTGGGGCCTGAAGCTCAGACAGTTGACCTCCTCCTTCCCACCGCTGTTTTTCTCTGCAAAGTGGGACGCCCTCTCAGAGCTAGACTCCATCAACCTCCTAGTTTGCTCCTCTGTACCAGCATTCTCTTGCTTACCGTTGTGGATGGCAACATGGAAGGGAGGAAAAGAGGGAAAAAGGGATAGAGGAAAATGGAGGGAGAGTGAAAGGAAGGAATGTAGAAAAGGAAAGGAGGGAAGGAGAGAAGGAAGAAAGGAAAGAGGAATTTCAGAGTCAATCACAGTCTTTCCTCAGTGGGCTCTGTATCTCAGACAACTACATTTCCCAAGCTCCTTTGCTCTCTGGATAAGTTTGGCCAATGGGAGACCTTACTGGGAAATTGGAGGGTGGGAGGAGAGGAGAATCCAGGGTATTTCTACTTCTACACCTCTCCCCCTCCCCTCCCCTCTTCTCTCATCTTCCTGCAGCATCTAGGGCAGTAACTGCGCCTTCCCTTTAGCTCCATCTCTTATCAGACAACCTCCTCCTCCATGGTCCCAGCACCTACCAAGGAGCCCTCACTCTGGTTCCAGCTCATGCTAGATGGTTCTGACTTCTGATGTACCACCTCCTCCTCCTGTTTCTCTCCAGCTCTGGGGCAGTGGCAGCTTCTTGATGTTGCTAGTCTCCATGTGACATCAGTCCATCACACTCCTCCGATGTCTCACCTACACCCATGTGCCTAGTTCACACTGAGATAAATGACATGTAGAAATAACATAATGCCTGGCATGTCTGATAATAATAATTAATAATAATAATAATACCAGTTCACAGAGAGTACTTCTTAAATGCCAGGACTTCTATGCATTTTAACTCATTTGGCATTCAATAAATGTGGCTGCTACTGTTTTATCATCACCATTATTCACCTCTAATCTCCCAAGCCCCCCACCAAAGTAATTTTTCCCTCGAGCCAGCTTTCTCTGCTTTGCTATATTATATCACCTTCTTATTGCCTTCGTAGCCCATGTGGGTGTGAGTGTATCTCATCCGTGGCTCGCTTTCACATTGTAGCTGATCCATCTCCCTCACTCAGGGCTGCGGGACGATTTTCGTGGGCCCCTCCTCCTCCCCTAATAACACCAGCACCACAAGTTATTTTTGATGTAACTTCACTTAAAATTTTTCTTTCTGTGTAGGCAGCATTTAATCAATTTTCATGGGCTCTACGACTACTTTTCTGATATAAGGAGAAAAATGAAAACATTTCTGTAACCCTGACTTGTTTTCTTTGTGAGGGAAAAATGTAAAGCATTAGGGTTGTGCCCAGTGGGTGAGGTGGCTGTCCCTCCCTGGAAGGTAAGCCCCATGATGGCAGGAATTACATCTGTGGCTCTGAGTGTGGCGCCCAGGGGAAAGCACCGTCCCCCCACAGCTGGAACTGGAATCCCCTCCTGGAATCCCCCAGCTGGACCGGACTGCAGTGAGGCATCATGGGAGGCACTATGCAAATACGGCCTCCAGGCCCAGCTCCCAGCATAACTGCTTTATAGAAGGCAAAGCCCTAGGCTAATTGTCACCCTGATCCTTTCCCTCCAGCCTGACTCCGGGTGTTGCAAAGCAACACTCATGCCCGGGGCCTCTAGAGCCCATGCTCTGGGCCTGTCCTGGCAAGGATGGAGCTGCGGGCCGGACCCTCGCCCTCCTTGCCCGCGAAGTCCTCGGCAGACCCGCTGAATGGGGCTTTCATTTCCCTGACCCTGGGGTCATCTGTTTTCAAGACGTGAAATATGGCCGCCTGGCCGAGGACAGAAGCCAGGGAGATAAGCGCCAGGGAGGAGCCTCCCGTCCAACAAGCCGTGACTAATGATGATTGCGGTGTGTTTGGCGGGGCAGAATTTATTTGGTTCCTGGTTACCTGAGGATTAACCCTTTGTGGGATCCTGTGTCCCAGCCCAGATGAGCCTGCTTTGCACACGCCCTGGGCTCTCCTGCTCACCCAAGCACGGAGGTTGGGGTACTTGTAGTGGATGTAGGGAAGGAGGAAAGAAAGGAGGAAGAGAGAAAGGAAGACAGGAGGGAAGGAAGGAAGGGAAGGAAGAAGGGATGGAGAGTGGAAGGAAGGAGAAAATGAATGTACATTCCATGTCCTTGAGCCTTCAGCCTAATAAAACTAGCTCACATTTACCGTGTGCTTACTGCGTGCCAGGCACTCTGCTGAACAATTTACACACATCACCGCATTAACTCCTCACAAATTTATGGACCACATACTATTATACAAGCCCATTTAACAGATGAGGAAACTGAGACTTGCGTATTACCTTGTGTGCCCATTTAACAGATGAAAGCGTGGAGTTCAGCAACGGGCTGGGACCCGAATTGAGGCTTGGCCTTTCTGGCTCCCACTCAGGCTCTTAACTGCTGTGTCAAGTTGTCTTCTGGTGTGAACTGCCCTTTGTTTCCACCTATGGTGTCAGTCTGGGTGGTAGTGTTGGTCATTTGCTTAGTCGCACATGCCCTCAGAATCCCAGAGGGTGTACCGCAACAAACATTTACTTTCATACTTGTGTCTTTGCAAGTCGGCTGTGGCTTGGCTGATCCAAGCTGCTCTTGACTGGGCCAGGCTGGGCGGCAGGCTTCAGGCTGGGCTCAGGTTTTCCCTGCATACTGGTCCACATTGAGCCTGAGAAAATAAGCCCTGCCAAGCAGTCCCTTCAAAAGCCTTTGCCCCACCCACATCCTCTAGCACCCCATTGGCCAAGGCAAGTCACATAGTGAAAGTCAAGGGTGGGACATTCATCCCACTGCCCTAAAGGTAGGGCAAGGGTGGGGAGGGATAATTCTATCATGTTGAGTGTAGGAGGGGGGCCAGCCATCTACATATGAAGTATAAACATGAAAGAAGTGTTAGGAGAGGTGGGAGGTGCAAAAACACAAAACACGTGGTATTTCCCTTGCCTTCCTAACTACCCAGGCTCTGGTTTCATGTACGGATGTCCCTGCAACTCACACCCAATGGATTCACACACATGTGCGTGTGTACACACACACCAGCAAGTACGTAATTGTACATCCCCTGGTTGGTGGGCCACTTAAAAGTCACCTGTACAAGGACTATTTTGCTCCCCTGCCTGCAGGGGACATTTGGCAATGCCTAGAGACATAATTGGTTGTCAGTCTTTCGGTGGGGCCTGCTATGGGCACCTAGTGGGCAGACACCAGGGATGCTATGCAACACCCTCCTATGTTCAGTTCAGCCCCCACAACGACAAACTGTCTGTTCCCCAAATGTCGGTGGAGCCAGGGTTGAGAAATCTGATCTCCAATAGCAATGAACCCAACCTGGTGGCTGGAGGGCCATTAAAAATACAGATTCCCAGTGCCTTAACACAGTTTGGTTCAGAAGAGCCATGGTGTTGCCTTGGAATCTGCATTTCCGACTAGCAATTTACCAAATTTTGATCGATTCATCGAAGCTTGGAAACTGCTGCTTTAGGTCCTTACGCCCGTATGGGAACCCCAAATCAAAGATTACGTCAGGATTTAAACAGAAGAGTCCTCCTCGGAGCACCCCCTAACATCACCCTCTCCCCAGATCGGGCCGCTGGCTCCCCAGCCCCACAGATCCCGGTGTTCAGCCACGAACTGGCTCTCCGCACAGCCCGGGCCATCTACAGTTTCTTCGCTTCCTCTGCCTTTCACTTTTAAAACCAGGAGGCATTTGAGGAAAATGTAATCCATATGTTTCAGAATCATTTACACTTAAATCATGAAAGTACTGCCGTGGTTTTTAAGAGCTATTTGATGTCCAAAACACCTTATGAGGATTTTTAAAATAAGCTTTTTAAAGTCTCTTTTTACTTGCAGTTGGATTTCACTCTGGGTAAGTGAATTGAAATGCCATGAAGCTGGGGGGGGGGGAAGTGGGGGGGGACGGGGATTGCTGCCGGAAAACCCCAGCCCATGAACCTGAAGGAAATTTGACACCCAACAAAGCAGGTCTTCTACTCTCACCTAAAGTTGCCCTTGACGTGCATCCATTTCGTGCAATAAAATCGATCTTATTTTCCCGACGATTATGGATTCGGGCAGCCACTCCATCAGCTCTTCAGACATCTTCTTTCGCGTGTTGCTTCTCAGGGTTCCTCAGGTTCCATATTTAAACCATTTTGACTCACTCTACATGGAGATCCAATTCCTTCTTCCAGTGGGTTTATTATTTCTAAATAGCATCTCAGCTCTGCTGCCAACATCGCATTTCACTCCTCTCCCTCTGCCCCAGGGAGACCCAGGTGGGAGGCCGAACTCTGGAACCGACCATATACTCACTTATCACGCAGGTGGGCCTGTGCATTTGGAAAAGCGATTTGGCAAAATATCTAATCAAAGGCGTGCTTCTCCACAATAACTCTGTTTTCAAGCATCTGGCCCCAGGAAATAATTCTAAGTGTGGAGCAATGCGTATTTATACCCAGAAATATTCAACACCATTTATCATGGAGGAAAACTGAAAACAACCCACCAGCATCATAATCATAATGGTTATTAGTAAATGATGGATTCTCTGCTTGATGCCAACGTTGAGGCCTGGTGGATAGCAAGGCTGCGCAGCTGTAGGAACGGGGAAGAGAGTGAGCTTTCTTTGTTATGGAAGAGCAGGTGAATTATCGATGCTTCAGGAGATTCTTAAGAATGTGTTGAACTTGACAAAGGGAAGAGGGGAAGATACTAAGATACTCGAGCCCAGGGGAGTAACATAAGCAAAAGCAGAGGTGAGTGGCAAGTGCAAGTAATTCAGGGCCGTTAGAGTTCAAGTTTCGGACAGGGAGAGGACATGCCGAGGCTGGGGCAGAGCGTGGGAGGGTGGGTGTTTTGACGATGGCCATGTTGAGTGGCTTGGACGTTAGCCTGGAGGCGATGAGGAGCCATGGAAGGTGTTTGAGCAGGGAAGGGACGCAGTCAAACCTGGACATTTACAAGGTGGCCTTGGTCACGGCACGGAGGATGGATTGGAAAAGCTAGCGAGGAGGCCAGAGACGCATGGACACTCTTTAAGTAGTGCCCACAAGAGATGTTGGATGCCTTGATGGATCAGGTTAGAATTCATTCATTCAACAGTCGTTCAGCATGTCATCAGTGGATGTGAGATTTGTTTGAGACGTGTCTAGAAGAGGTGATGGCAGGACGTGGTGTCTAAGTGGACTCAGGGGGTTGGGAGCGAGGAAGAGGAATGGAATGACCCCAGGTTCCAACAGTTGGGTGATGCCCCTGTCATTCACAAGCTGGAGGTAAAGAAGGGTGGCTCCAGGTTTGGGAAGAGAGTCCGTGCGTCCAATCTCAGGCCACATGGGTCAAGGTAGAGGTGCCCAGCCAGCAGCTGGGTGTTAAGTCTCCGATGCTGGGGACAGGTGTGGGCCGCAGATGCGAACGTGAGGACTGGCAGTGTCCTGGTGGTGTGCAAATCGCGTAAGCAAATGAGCACACCCGGGGCAGTCGTGTTGAGGGACAGCATAAGGCCACGGTCACCCTGAACTTATCAAAACTTCATAATTAAAAGTCTGTGGGTACACTTAAAAGGTGGAGGCTTTCAGGGAGAGAAAATGCTAACCAAAGACTGCTGCTGGTTTCCTAGCTCGAGGTAGGTGCCCAATCTATGGAGCCCTTGCAGTGGCAAGAAAAGAAACGCAGAGATGAGAAAGGGAAGGGCTGAAATTAAAACATGATTTGAAGGGAACATGTGGACAAGCCTGGGGCAGTGTCCGGGAAAAGAGGGGGAAGGGGGAGACCCAGGGAAGAGAGAGAGAAAAAGGAGAGAGTGGAGCCATCAAAGTTCACAAGTGAAGGAGCAAGACAAAGACAGGGAGAGGGAAGAATCATACGGAAAGTGAGAGGCCCAGGATCGGGAGCTCCTGGGCTCCCTCCGCAAGGCTCTCCCACCAGGAAGGGGGGTGAGTTGGCGCAGGTGCAGCCCAGCAGGCTGATCTGGGGCGAGGGGACCCTGGACCTGATATGGAGAGTGAGGTGGGGAGTAAGCACAGGCCAGCAATGGGCCTCTCCCTCCCTAGCCCTTCCTCAGGACCCAGCAGCCCTGGGAGGAACCCCATCCATCTGCCTGCCGGCACCAACACTGGATGCTCAGGAGAAACCTGATGGCCTGCGGTCTCCGGAGGGGCTGACCCCGGGTGGTCCAGGCCCCAGGTGGAAATAGAGTGGGCAGGATTGGGTTTTGAAGAAAGAAGAATTTTTGAAGACTCCCTGGTGGTATTGGGGAAAGCACAGCTGCATAGGTAGTGAGTGCTTCGTGCATGGGGGAATTTAAGTCAAAGCTCGGCAGGCATTGAGGAAAGGCTGTTGTGGAGCGGATTCCTTAGCACCTGAGGGTATGAGCTACCTTTTGTCTGCATCTTGTAGCATTGTGCTTAGTATGTAGCGAACCCTCAATACATGCTAGCTGTTATTATTATCATCATCATCATCATCATCATTATTATTAAAGGCTTCAACCTTTAATGCCCTTTAGGATTGGTAGATATCATAGACGGTGAGTGGTGGGAACTTCTTAACCTGGACAGCCGCAATACCAAAAGCATTCCGATTTTCCAAAAGAATCCAGAAATCCAGATGATAGATGAAATTTTTCCATGTCGGTTCAAAGAACATTTTAACCTTGTGCAGGCCAGCTCTGCCCACAGCCCCCATACGTGACCTCTGAGCTAAGGGTCCCCTCGATCTGCGCTTTTTCCACCTACCAGCTGTGTGGCCTCGGAGAAGTTACTCAACCTCTCTGTGCCTCAGTTTCCTCAGTCATGAGATGGAATGCTGCTACTTGGCCCACAGGGTCGTTGAGCAGGCAAATTAGATAATACAGCCCAAGCCCCTGTGTGGTGTCCCACACATGGTAAGACTTAGTAAGTGATAATTGTTGTTGCTGCTAGGGTTTTTCCTCTGTGCAGCTCAGGCTTCATGTTCCAGGCAGAGGGATGTCATGGCAAGTGGCCCACCCGCACCCCATGCTGAGATCTGGTTTTATCCCAGCGTGTTGCCCTGGGATCTTGGCCGGCAGCTTCTTCCCATTACAGGCGTGCCGAGTGATTGCTGGCTTTCCGTGTACCTGGTGACAACTTGAACCTGGCTGCCGGCATTGAGTGGGGGGCGGTGACAGAGTCAGCATGAAGGAGGCTGTTTGGGAAGAGCCTAGTGCTGAAACCTTCATCCCAAGAAGGCAGAGATGGGAGATGAGAAGGGGTCTGTCACAGCTCAGTGGCTTCTGAGGCTGTCAGTGAGCACGGCTTTGCTCATGCTCATCAGAGGGGACATAGATCGTGTGTAATGCTCCTCTGGCTCCCCGGGCTCTCCCACTGGCAGCGGGTAGCATCTGCCTGGGAACAGTGTTGCAACGGAGATTCTGTTTCCATTGGTCTGAGGTGGGGGCCGAGACTCTGCACTTCTAATGAACTCCCAGGTGATGCGGCTGCTGGCCCAGGAGCCGCACTTGGAGTATCGGGACACTAGCCACATCCCAGCCTCTCTGTGGAACTCTCAGGCTGCCTCGGGCAAAGGTGAGACCTCCAGAGGTAGTGTGCCCTAAGCAAAGTAGTTTCAGATGGCAGAGCACCAGCTTCCGGTGGGGGACCCCGAACAGCAATAACCCAAAGGATATAGTTACCCGCCCTGGGAAAATGAGGAAACTGGAGCTGAGAAAGTCCAAGTCATGCGATCACAGCGACACAGCTGGGAAAAGGCAGAGATGGGACTCACAGCCTGTCTCAAAGATGCTAGAACCACATTCTGAACCAGAAGGCTTCTTGTGTCTACTTGGATTCGAATTATTTTCTTACTGTTTCTTCCCTCCTCCTCTTCTCCTTCTCCCTCTCTTTTTTCCTTCTCTCTTCTCCTCTTCCTCCGTCTTCTTCAGTAAGGACGGCCCCTCTGCATTCTTTGTGTTAGGAGTTCCTGACCTGGGATCGGTGGGGTACCCAAACCCCATCAAGTCAGGGCAAAGTTTGGTACGTACGTGTGGGTGTTTTTCCCACAGAGCAGTTCCATAGATTTTTATAGCTTCTCAAAGAAAATCATAGGTAGAAAAAATGTAAAACCTCTACTGCTATGTTCGTTCTCCTTTCTCTCTCTCCCTCCCCTCCCCACTCTCTGTTCCCTGGGAAGGGCTGGTCTCACCCACATGCAGTATGGTGATGCTGGGAGATGGGCCATAGGGAGAGCTCTCTCGGGACATGTCCTATGTTAGGACCTGCGGCTGCCAGGGTGAGGGGTAAGGACGGGAAAGGGCATCCGTTCAATGTCCTCCTGGCCAGCAGCCTGCTGGGAACCCTGGGCAGCATCCTCTGTGTCTGTGGGCACAGCACCCCACCCTGGCTCCGTCTCCTTCCATCTTGCACTTGGGCAACAAGAAGCCTTATGTCCCTCTAAGTCAGTTTCCAAACACGGGAAGTCAGGGACATGAAGGGCTCTAGAGCGTTCTTATTTTCACCCTTGGCTTTGCAGCTGTGGAAACTGAGGCTCGGGAATGCGGAGGGCCGTGCGTCTTTAGCACCCGCCGCCGGGGGTGGCAGAGCTGGGTCGGGCCTCAGCTTCCCCAGGGCCACCTCAGAGCTGTTTCCACGTCTTGAAAGTCCGTCTCACCCGACTCCTCCTAACGACGCTTCTCTGAACCGGGAGGGGAGGCAGATCTGCCAATCCACTGTCAATCCCCACTGGAACCCAGGGATTTTAATGTCGTGAGCTGCTGCTAATGTATTCCTTTAAAAATCAAAAAGCCCCAGAGCTCTTACTCCAGTGTTACCCACCGGACAGTCGGCAGGCTTTATCTGCCAGCACTTAAGAAAGAAAAAAAAAGAAAGAAAAGAAAGAAAGATATTGCCATTGAAGAAGAATCCGAGGCCCCCGGAATCTTAACAAGGCAGCTCTGTTTCTTATCATCTTCAAAAAGCCTTTATTAAGCCTCTCTGGGCTCACGTGGCCGAGCGAGGCACTTTACAGCATGAGATCAATCAGCGGTCCGTCAGCAAACGTGTACTGTGCACCTACTGTGGGGAGCCGGCGATGTGGGGGGTACCGGGGCATGAAGGCGTGACCCCTGACCTCCTGGCAGGGATGCCCAGGGTCTGTGCTGCCTGAGACACCGCCTTGTCCGAGTTAGCGTGGGATGAGCATTGAATGCTGTTCAGAGGTGGGTGGAGAGTCCAGGGAAGGTGAAAGCCCCCAACAGCCGGGACATCCCCCCGCCGAAGGGATGACTTTGCTATTTTTTAAAACCATCTTTGGCTCTTCGGTGCATTTTGGGCATCAGGCATCCCCAGCAGAAGCCTGGCACTCAGAAATATCTCCAGAGCAGAAGCTCAGACCTTATTTATGAAGAAGGAGCCATTGCCAGTGAGACGTGGAGGCAACCGATTAGGCGAACTCAGTGCAGGGCCCGGGAGGCAGTTGGAATTCAAATCCCGGCCCTCTGTCCTGTGTGACTCTGGACAAGTGGCTTCTCCTCGCTAAGCTTCCCTTTCCCCATCTGTAAAATGGGCAGGTGGGGCAGGGACGCTTGGTTTTGTGCCTCTCTTTATCACTTTCTCACTGTCTTAACTTAGGCAGACTCCTTGCTCTCTCTCCATCTCAGGTACCCATCTGCGAAACAAGGACAAGTGGTGGATGCACAGCTCTTGGGGACGACTCTTGTTCTTTCTGACAGCAAAGCTCACTGACAACCACCACTGTTCTCAGGTATGACGCACAGTGCCAGTTGTCAGGGATTGCTTATGAGTTTTAAAAGTTTGTAATCAAACTCAGTGATTGATTACGTGACTCGGGCTGAGAAAATACTTTTCCTGTCTTCCTTGGGTCCTGAGTTAAAGAAAATGAAGATCAAAAGAGGGTAGCAAAAAGCAGTTTGGATAATATACCTAATTTTTAAAGATGTGGTAAAAAAATCTTTTGAAGTTGTCCAGACTGGGAGTTCAAATCTTATCTCTGCTACTACTTATTTGGCTGTGTGTTTTAGGGCAAGTTACCTTACTTCTCTGTGCTTGAGTTTATTTATATGCAAAACAAATAATAATAACTTCCTCCTGTTTAGAGAAAATATTTGCAAAGGGTCTTCTAGTACAGTGCCTGGTATGCTACAGACAGTAGATGCAAACAATTATTATTACTCAACAAATAGGAAACTACCTACTTTAGTTCTTGTTAAAGTTGGAGGATCCACGTAATAATAAGGGTTATGTTCTTTTACATGACTACTCAAATAGCTATATTTGAGGAATTCAAAATACTATATTTTGAGTATTCAGGAATACTCAAATAGCTATAGACTAAACAAAATAGATGTGTATTTTTCTCTTATGTAAAATGAGCCCACAGATGGTTAGTGCATAATTATCCTGGCCATCGTACCAACATCCCAAAGAATCCAGGCTCCTCCAAGCTTAATAAGCCAAAATCCTCATGGCCCAGAATAGCTGCTGGAGCTCCAGCCATCACACTACAAACAACAATATAGAAAAAAGGGAAAGAATGGGCTACTCTCTCCCTCAATAGGGTATCATACTTAACAAATAAAACTACAGGATACCAAATTAAATTAAATACAGGTCAAATTTAAATATTGGATAAATAATTATTAGCACAAGCTTTTGGGACTGCATATATAAGTGTTGTTTACCTGAAATTCAAATTTAACTGGGTGGCCTCTCACCTGCTTTCTATTTTATCTGGTAGCACTATCCCTTAAGGACGGTTCTCATTTCTACTTATATTTGTTGGTAAAAACCTGGTCACATGGTTGATCTCTCTGCCAGAAAGACTGAGAAACATAGTTTTTATTCTGGATGTCCAAGAGTCCTACTAAAAATTAGATTCCTTATTATCAAGGGGGGAAAAACAGGTATTGGGGGTAGATAACATGTAGTTTCCTCAATATGCAACCTATTAACAAGGGGTGATCATATTGAATGTGCTTCTGTCCAGTGGGCAAGGCCAGAGAAAACTAGTTCCATTACGATACTGTCATAACTTATAGTTGCCCAGTGGTTTCGATTTTCAAAGCACACACTCGCAATGGCCACAGAGGCAGATCTTGTCTCCATTTTTCACCTGAAAAACAACAGACTCAGAGAGGTCACCTCACTTGTTCCAGGTCACATAGAAAAGAAATTAGCTGACAATCCAGGTCCACAGTCAACGCCAGCTTTTTGAACGTCTGCTCTGTGCCTGGCACAGTACCAGGCTGAAAAACCTGGTGAAAACAGGAGAGGCTCTTCTGTGTATTATTTTCCTTTAAAGCATCTGGCACGCAGTAAGTGCTTGTATTGGTTTTCTATTGCTACATGACAAGTTACCACAAACTGAGAGTCTTAAAACAATACACACTCAGGATCTCATGGTTTCCTTGGGTCAGAAGCCTATGCACAGCTTAGCTGCGTCCTCTACCCAGGTCTCAGAAGGCTGCAGTGAAGGTGGCAGATGGGCTGCGTTCTTCTCTGGAGGTGTAACTGGGGAAGGATTTGCTTCCAAGCTCATTCAGGTTGTTGGAAGAATTTATTTTCTCACCGTTGTAAAAGTTATGGCAGCTTGCTTCTTAAAGGCCAGCAGGAAAGAGGTCTGACCTCAGGGTGGGTCTGTTGTAGACACTCACCTGATGAGGTCAGGCCCAACCAAGAGCATCTTCCTTTGGATGAACTCAAGAACCAACTGATTTAGCACCCTAATTTGCAAAATCCCTTCGTCTTTGGCATATTCTATTGGCTAGAAGCGAGTCACAGGTTATACCCACACTCAAGAGGAGGGCGTCGTACTGGGCATGAACACCAGGCTCGGGAATCTGTCTGCCACCGTGGAATCTGTCTGCCACTGTGCAGACAAATATCTGTTAGAAAAACACCTAACCAACTGAACAACTATATTAATGACTTAGTGAACACTAAAGACACATGTAGACTAGACAGTCATGGGGCTCCAACTAGTGGAGTTTTTTCTCTCCAACACGCCATTCACCTCATCCCTGGTGGCGCCTTCTGGCTTTGAGGTCCTCAGTCCTGCAACCCAAAGTCAACTGCTTCAGGCCTAAGACAATAGGTGCCCGCAGGGCAGGGAACAAAGAACCCCGAACAAAGAAGCCACAAATAGGCAGGAAGCCCGTATATCACGCCGCAGCCTCGGCGCTGGAAGCCCTGTTGAGGTGCGGACAGCATTTTTATGTCGGTGGAATCGTGGTAATGGGGAACACATTTTTAATAAACATATGCAGCATCGGGGTGTCTGGTAGCAGCCGGTTCCTCACGCCCACACAGTAGGTATCGATTACCGACCTGAAGCAGGGTCTCCTGGGAACGGTAAGTTACGTCCTTCCCGGCTTCCCCAAAACATCCCGAGCTGTGGTGAGGTTGTCAGCTCCCTCCACGAGATGCTAAAAGATTTTTTTTCTTTTTTGGAGGGGAGGGGATGGAATGTTGGCCCAAAGTGAAGCGCTTGGAGTCAGACGTGCTGACGCACACGGATCTGATAGGTTACTGTTAATTACTGACGCTTCCCCAGCACTTCCCACGCCTGGCACTTTTCTGAGCTCTGTAATGCACATAGAGTCCTGCAAACGTCTCACCAACCCTGACATCAGTACTATCGTTGTCTCCGTGAAGAAACGGAGGCACAGAAAAGGTCACTAACTGGCTCAGGACCATCTCTGTTACGTGGTTCTCTCAGCAAGAGAACCAAGATCCAAACCCCAGCAATCAAGAAGCCGTTCTCACTGCCCTTGTGGGTGGCTTGGCTGCTGCACTGGCCTGTCTGCTTCTAAGCCGTAAAGACCGTAAAACACCAGCTGCAGAATCAGTGAGGCTGGTGCACATCCCAGCTCCACCACCAAATACCCGTGGGACCCCTTAGAGGCAACTTAACCTCTCTGTGCCTCAGTTTTCTCACATGTAAAATGGGAATGCAGAAAGCCAACGTCAGAGATTCTTAGGAGCACCAAAAAGTGAAGCATGTAAAGGTATGAGGATTGTGCCTGGAACGTGGTCCCTTTCCTTCCTTCCTTCCTTCCTTCCTTCCTTCCTTCCTTCCTTCCTTCCTTCCTTCCTTCCTTCCTTCCTTCCTTCCTTCCTTCCACACACCCATCCATCCTCTCCTCTTCTCCACCTTTCTTCCTGTGTCTATGGTCCTACTCCCCTTGATTTCCACCCAGTGAACTCGAGGACAACTTTCCTGACATAGGTCCCCACAGCCCCACCAGGATGCAACCGACATGTCCTGCCTGTCTTTAATCTGAACACCCTTAGGGACCACCTGGTCCCAGACTCCAGGACCCTCCTTTACTGCCAGGTTGTTGGCTGGGGCCTCTGGGGCTTTTGCCGATTCCCTTTCTTTTCTGGATTCTTCTGGCTTTCCTCTGAACCTCTGGCCATCCCTTCCCCATCCCCAGTGTGGTCTGTCACCCTCTGGTCATTCTTTGGCATTGCTCTCCTCAGTGTATGTACTGGGTCTGGATGGTCCCCACATCTTTCCTGGCCATCTGTGCTGGAGAGTTTCTATCCGCCCCTCTAGATCCACCCTCTACGCTGTTTGCCTGCCCTGCGCCTGGGAAGCTGGTCTACATGGGTGCATCAGTGGGCTCCCCGCCCTTTGACTTCAAGCAGGGAGGCCCCAGCAGGGGCTGGAGTGCGGAGCACAGAGAGGATGGGGCATTCATTCCTGCCCTCTCCCTGCTGGGCTGCAGGCTGGCATCCCCCCTCTCCAAAGACTCTGGGAGGCAGCTCCTCTTTTCCTCGGCCACAGCTCTTGCCAGATCCCAGTAACCACTTCCCCGCATGCCCTTTCAGGCCGCGGAGGGCTGGGCTGGTCAGTCTGATGTGGTGACTTGGCCAGGCTGTACCACGCAGTTACTGAATCACATCCTAACTGGCCTGCATGCAAAGGAGAGGCACCTCCAGCCAGGAGTTTGGACGGGAAAATGGCACCAACGAAGACGGAAGTGAGGCCGAGCAGAATTCCTGGTCTTAAGGGTAGCTGCTGAAAATGCCACCCTGGTGGCAAAGGGCGAGGTGGTAGAGGCTCTAAACAGTGAGAAGTCATGGTTAGGAGCAAGTCCCCAGAGTCAAACCTGGGTTCAAATCCTACCTTTACCATTTGGAAGCCATTTGACCTGGAACAAGTCACTTTAGCCTTTGGAGTCTCAGTTGCCTCATCTGTAAAAGGGAGATCATGAAAATTAAGCTTCAACCCCCCCCCCCACCACAAGCTCCTTCAAGACTGTGGAAGGGGCCCCTAGCAATGTTTTCACAGGGCCATGTGATTTTGCAAAAATGATAATTTCATATTTTTTCTTAAAGAGGGCCCCCTAATAGAATAAGCTTCAGGTCCTTCCCCCTACCCCCAGCCTACCTGTCTACCTCCCAGAGTTCCAGGAGATTAAATGTAATCACATGTCTAAAGCCCTTAGCACAGAACTCATCACATAGTAGGTGCTCAAAAAATGTCAGCCATCAAGATCATTATCACCTCGTCATCGTCATTGTATTCATCAGAGTTTTTGAAGGCAAATAAGAGAAAGTGACTCCAACTCACTTGAGAAGGAAAGGAGTTATTGGGGAACTTTCTGGCAACACCTAGCATGGGCAAGAAGGCTCCTGAACCAGGCCCAGGAGGGGAGTCATATCTGGGCGGTAAGGGGATCCTGGGGATCCTGTCTCTCCCCTCGGCAGACCGGGCTCAACAACATCATTCCTTTTTATGAGTTTACGTTTCGCCCCCTCTGAAGAGGAGTGTTCCCGTCTTTGCAGATAAGACAAATAGGTCTGCCTTAAATATTTCTATTACTTAAAAGTTCATAAATCTATTGGTTTAAACCTGTCAGCACGATGGGAAAAATCCCGAGATGGAGCCACGCTTATCACCAGGTGAGGAATTTGCCCGAAGAGGGGCGGGATGCCGAGTGCAGCACGGTGGCAGTGCCCAGAAAGGGGCTCCCTCCCCTGGCCCTCCCAAGAAACCTTTCAAAATCTGGCCCCAATAGGCAGTTGTCATGTGAGGCAGCGACCTAGCCCACTGTAAGTTTCCCTCACCAATTCCCGTGTGCTTCTGTCGGGCGTGGGCCGACTCCAAGGACTGGGGCGGCCGCTCCATCTCCCAAACCAGAGGGGCCTTCTGTTCAGGAAGTAAGTTCTTTCCGCTCACCTCTCATTCCCTGCAGCATGGTCGAAAAAGACTCAGATGAGAAGTGAAGGGGCTTGGGGTCCAGACTGTGATGTACTGTTAAATACTTGGAAGGGAGCCCCGACTGGTAGCGTTTGCCCATTTCCCTGGTGTAAATACCCCCGCGGTGGCCTACCTCACTGAACTCAGGAAGTGATGTCAAGCAGCACCCCATTCTACAGGATTTCCACCTTCTATAGGTATGACCTCAAAAATACAGGAAGTGATCAGTGCCGGGTCCGAATTATCTTTGTTTTTAACCTGATTGATCTCATTGTCACCATATGTAAGTTAATTTTTCATAATGGCTGCCTTTAACAACTGGCTCACAAAGGCCTCAGACATTGAGCAGCTGGCTGTTGCAAAGTGATACAGACCAGGCCAGCACAACGCGGTCTCCGGCCCCACTTCGGGGTGCAGGTCAGAACACCAGCATCTTCTGTCTCTGGGACCTTGGGCAACTTACTGAGTTTGACGAGAGAACGTTCGTTCTCTGAGCCACCATTCAGAACTGGCGACATAAGTCAGGCACTCGGCAAAGCCCTTGATTTGATCTTTGCAAGAACCCTATGAGGTAGACACCATCAACATGCCCTGTGATGGATGGGAGAACTGAGGCACAGAGGGTCCCTATGACTTGTCCAAGATGCCACAGCTGGTGAGTGGCCGGCTGGGACTTGAACCCAGGCCCTTGGCTTCTTTTACCATTCTAACCACTGTGCAACACTGCCGCACTCTGCCTCAGTGTCTCCCTGCAAAATGCAGATGCTACTGTGGCTCCAGGGATGGTCGTGAGGATATGGAGAGGAAATGAGCTAATGCCAGGGACCATTTGGCATGCCATGCGGCAAACCGAAGCCCCCAGGAGTGGCAGCCACTGCCAATGAGCTGGGAAAGGGGCTCCAGAAACTCCTCCTCAGCAGGCATCCTGGTGGGCGAGGGGGTGCAGTTCCTCTGAGCACAGGGCTGGACAGCTCACTATCAACTGGCAGTGGAGCGCCCCGGTGAATCATCAGCTGTCATCCTATTATTACCCAGGCTTCAGGCACCCTTATCTGTATTCACTTGGCAAAAATATGCTCTCTCCCTACAGAGCAACCTCAGTGCACAGCCCTGGTGGATTTGTAAGATGAAGCCAAAGTTTGAACCGCCCAAAAGTTTCCGAATCCTGCTATCCGTCCCACCGGGTGTCAGGCAACCGAAATCCAGCCTGTCCCCAGCCTTCCAAGGTTTGCCCTTGAGGAGCGTGGGCTAATTCCGGGAGTAGTAACTGTCACTGACCCTTGGGAAAGAGCCAGGCTGGGGTGCAGGAAGCCTAGAGGGGACTCTCAATTGTCCCTCTGACCCTTGGGCTGGAAATTCTTTATTTGCCATCTATCTTTCTTTGCTGCGTGTACTTCTGAGAGGCTGTGCCCCAAGTCTAGGCTCCCTTGTCCTCTGGCATCCTGTTGGACTCGGACCCCAGGAGACAGAAGAGGAGAGCGGTAGAGGCATTTGCTCCCCCGGGGCCCTCTGTGCCAGTCCTACAGTGGGTCTGGCTATGGCTGCATCCCTCCACCAAAGGCTGCCGCTCTTCCAGGCAAGTGTGGAAACGTCTATGTATCCTGCCTCGTTGGGCGGTGATTTCCCCATCCTTGCAAGCCTCGTGGTCCTCCACCATCCTTATGAGTTCCCTAACCCAGCCCACACCTTTGTAAAAAGCTCCTTCTGAGTGCGCATCTCTCTGCCAGGTTCTAAAACCCTTCTCTGAACCTCAGTGTCCCCATCCACGGAATGGGTCTTCTCCTTCCCAGCCCACCTTGCCGGGGTTGCCGCCAGGGCAAGGAAAAAAACCTAGACGGGAACATTCTTTCGGGAAAACAAAAGTTCAAAGTGCCACCCAGGAATCAGACATTTGTGTTATTAATAAAAGCCAGAGGGGTCTCCTCAACTCGCCACTGCCTCCCTCCTCGGAATCCCCTCCCCTCCCACGCCCCCTGACCTCCCCCCCACCCCACCCCCAGCTACCCCTCCCATATGGTTCTGCCTTGACAGCCTCCTCCCCTGGCTGATGTTCCCACTAAAGCCATCTTCCCTTCCCCCGCCTGCCCTGCCCTCCGTGTCTGCCGAGGGATGAAGCGCCCAGCTAATATACGCGTGTTTACATTAAAATATAAGGACAATTACACCAGCCGATCTAATAGTCGGCTCTGTATATGTTACCAAGTACTTAGGACTCTCTTCGGGAAAGCCATTATGCCCATGTGACTCCCCTCAAAGCCTTTCTTGAGGGTTTTGTTTTGACAGGAGGGCATTAAGGGGTTGAAACTGATAGCGTAAGCACACCACTTACACACTTTGATCCGATCGGCCCATACTTCTCCGAGAGAAAGTCTTGTATATATTAGGAAGGAAATTAATTTTATGGCTGCTGTGGCTTTGCTGGTTAATGGCCAATGAGTCGGCCGGCCCAGAAGGCGAGCGGTGGGAGGTGGACTCCCTACTTTCCTCCCAGGCTCCCTGTCCATGGTAAGGGCAGTCCCAAGGAGAGGACCGTCCGTGGGCACTGGCCAGCCAGAGCCTGGGATGCTGCAGGACATGGCATGAAGTGGGGGCTGCCTGGTCCTTCTGATCTGTCCGCTCACCAGGGATATCCCAGCTGAAGTGCACATGGGGTGCTTGCTACATCGGGGGCGTCTGACCCGAGCCAAGCCCAGGGCACAGGGCACAAGCTGATGGCATTGGGAGGAATTCCAATACCATCATTTGAAAGTCCTGAGACAGTGCAGTGGTATCATCCATTTGTATGCATTAGGAAGCAAAGCCAGAGAGAAGAAAAGACTTTCAGTTGCCATGGGGACTTATTTGAGCCTCGGTTTCTCCATCTGCCCGCCTTTCCATTGAATGGGCACTTGCCCCAAAGTGGTTGTAGTAGGGGCCAGATGGGGACGGAGCCTTCTTCTCGGTTCCTGTGTGCTGAGTGCGATTCTAGAGAGTAAGTGGAGAGTGTTCTGTGCAGCGTGGCCCCCGCCCAGCCACTGCACGTGACCACTTCAAATGAAGACAGAGTCCGACGGTCCCCTGCCCAGCGAGAGGCATTGGCAGGGAAAGGAATGTGGGGGGATGCGTGGTCTTTGTCTTTCCCATGGACTTTAGAACTTAACTTTCCCACAAATAGTAAGTCCTTATACTTAAAAAAGTGAATTCAAGTAGGTTTTACTATGAAAATCATCATGGACAGCACGATCGGATGTGGGGCGGGGAGCGCACGGAGGAATAGATGAAACGACAGTAGATGAAATGGCAAACGGTAACTGTTGAAGCTGGCGATAGGTACCTGGGGCACCTTGTAAAGTTTAAGGCTGATTGGGTCACAAACAGCCTCATTTCCATTCTCTTGAGAAAAGGGCTGAATAAATGTCTTTCTTTCGGCAGCAATTCAGCATGACCCCGACTGAGGGTGTACAGTATATGAGAATGTCATTCATTACGAGTGTTTGGGGGTTTGGGTTTCTGTGTTTTTCTGATGAACAAAAGGAGTGGGGGACTTTCCAGCATAGCGGGCCAAGGCATGGATTTCGAGGTGGGCAACCATCGTTAGCTCCCAGTTCACTCCCCGAGGGACCCCAGGCCAATGGCCTGGCCTTTGAGCCTCAGTTTCTTCCTCTGCGGGATAGGGATGCTAATGACTTCACAGGATCGCATGGTAACAACACAGGGAGTGTCTGGCTCATTCCCGGCACTCAGTGAGCGGTCACCATGGTCCATGTGTGTGAGAGCTTTGGCCACTCAGCTCTCCTTGCCTTTTCCAAATGACCACACTCAGTGACTTGCCTCAAGGGAACTGCCCTTCCCTCTGCCCCTTCCTGTTTCAGTCTTTGTAACTTAGGTGCTGTTGATTCCACGCCCAGCCATGGAAATTAGCATGTGACTCAGGATGGCCAATCACAGCCCCTTCCTGCCTTAGGGGCTGGTTTGCAGATGCCATGTGACCTCATTAGAGCCAATGGGATGGATGCATTCTAGACTTTCCCTGGGTATTTTGTGGGAAAGCATGCTCTCTGGATGTGGTACAGGGGAGCATGGCAGCCTAGAGCTGCCATCAGCCACTGCTTAGGGAAAGTCTAGAGAGAGGGGCACTGATCTTAGACGGGGAGAGAGACAAAGACACCCACCCAGGCCTTGGTTCAAGCCATTCCTCCATCCACGGCATTTTTCAGTTACTTTAGCCAGTGAGTGGCCTTTGGGGCTTAAGTCAGGTTGTGGTTTCCTGTCTCTTGTAATGGAGAATTGTAGCCGAACAATGACTAGTGCCATTATTATTATCATTTGTCAGTGTGAAGGCCGTTTCCAAGACTACTTACTCTGTGTCCTGCCTCTGTTACCCTGAGATGATATCCACCCAGCTTCACGATCTGTGTTCTTTGTGGTGCTTCCTGCTGTCAGTATCGTTGCTACACATAGGTGGATGCAAGGACACTAGTCTGACACAGCTGAAGGGGGAGGAGAAAAGGACATTGTCCTGCCACGCAAATTCCCCAAAGGCCCAGCCCCTTGGCAGGACCCCTAGTATATGATCAGTGGGGTTGTGAGCCTGATAACCCCAACACACTTTGGGGTGAGCATGCGGCTTCATGATTCTGGAATTCCAACAAGGCAACGATATGGGCGAGAAGTCTTTGACCAGTTTGTGCTACAAGGGACCCGAACCTCATCAGCCATGTTCCAGGTACGCCATTGCTGCATAACTGATCTCCTCAAAATCAGTGGTGGAAAGCAACAATCATTTTATTAGGGTCACAGATTCTGCTGGTCAGGCATTCAGACAAGGCATGGGGGGGGTGGGGGGAGGACTTATCTCCGTTCCACAGTATCTGGAGCTTCAGCTTGAAAGACAAATGGCTAGCAGCAGCTCGAACAGCTGGAATCATCTGGCAGCTGCTTAATCATCCATCTAGCGCCTGGGCGGGGATAACTGGAATGCTAGGCTCCGCTGGGACGGTCGGCCAGAGCACCTACATGTGGCCTCTGCATGGAGCTTGGGCTCCTCTCTGCATGGTGCTGGGCTCCACAAGGGAACATCTGGAGAAGAAGCATTCCAAGGGAATGAGGTGGAAGCTACACGACCTTGGACTCAGCCTTGGAAATCATGCAGCACCACTTCTGTCCCATTGGGTCACTGAAGCATCCAGATTCAGAAGGGAGGGAATAAGACCCCACCTCCTGGTAGGAGAGTAGTGAGGTTACATTACAGAAGAGCCTAATGGACAAGACATATTGTTGCAGGCATCCTAGGAAAGTCCCATCTACCATGGGCCACGGGGATTCTCGCTATACCTGGGGGGTAGGCATAACACCCAGCATCTCCTGAGAATTTATGTTAAACACTGTGCAGCCTTTTATACACATGATCGCATTTCCTCTCACCCAACCCTGCGAGGCAGCTACTCCCTTTGTGCTCCTATAACCATGGAGGAAACCGAGGCTCAGAGAAGGCAAGTGACTTGCCCGAAGTCACCCAGCTTGCAAGTGGAGGAGTTGAGACTCGAACCCAAGTCTGCAGGAGTCTAGGCGTGCTCTTCATGCCATGCTATTTTGCCTACAACTTCCCTTTTCCTCTTCCACCCGTCCCCACCCTGCTTGTCTTTGAGAAATTCTTCTTTTTCAAGAAAGGTTCTGCCCTTTCTGTTTTGCCTGATTTCATCACGATGCAGAGAGGTTAAGGAGCGCCATCTCTATTTTGATAGGTAAAGGGGAGACTAATACCCCATTTAAAAGATGGGGAAACCAAGGCTCAGAGAAGGAAAGTAACTTGCCAAGGTCACGCTCAAGGTCCCTGGCTCACATTACCAATCAGTTCATGGGCTGCACATCGCCCTTGAACAGAAAGTAGGCTGGGCTTCCCTGTGATACATGAGGGGAGGGTCCCTGCCGCCACTGTTCACCTCACGGTGTTCACCTCTTGTTGTTCACCCCTTGTCCTGCTGAGGATTCTGTCTCCAGTTGGGCTGCTCCCAGGGTTGTCAGGCACATAAATGATGGGTTTCTTTGGCCCTTATTTCTTCCCATCTCTACCCAATCTCCCTTGCTCTTCCCCACACCAGCTTCGGCCTCCCAAGCTATCTCGTCCCCTCCCCAGTGGGGGATGATGGCACATTCAGAGAGTGTCCAGCCCTGAGAACTGTTTACACTAGAGATTAGCATTTATCTCTATCCTTTCAACCTCTCTCCCCAAGCTGCTGTCTGCCTCCAGGAAGGGGGAGTGGCCCCCAGCGAGGAGAGCCAGCCAGGCTGGGGCCACCTCCCTGGCATCTGGGGCCACTGAACCCCCTTTCCCACCATCCTTGGGGGCAATTCTTTTACGCTGCTCTCATCCAATCTCTGAAAATCCTGGGGATTCTGGAGGAAGGCCTGGCACGCCCTAAAAATGTATGCCTGGGCAGGGGGCTTTCCCCAGACAGGTCGGCGGGCACTGCAATCTCGGGTTTCCAGCCTCCATAACTGTGGGAGATGTGTGTTGTTCATGTGCCACCCGGTTTTTGGTATTTGGTTGTAGCAGCCCAAGCAGACTAGGACATCGTGACACATGGCGAGTTCCATCCGCACGGGCCAAATGCATGTTCAATGGTGCTTTTCCATCATCCCGATGGGGCTGCTGTCATTGTTGCCTTTGTGTAGAAGAAATTGAACCCTATTGCCTCAAGCAACCTACTGAGGGGGTTGTAGAGCTTAGCTTTGGAGGCTGGGCCTCCCTGGCTCCCCACCTGCCAAGCCTCTCGTCAGCGGGCAGGAGCTCTGTGGTCTGGGCACACACTTCCCAAAGTGCAGCCCTGGGAACTTGTTAGAAATGTGCATTCTCAGGCCCCTCCCCAGACCTGCTGAGTCAGCTACTCTGGGAATGGGGGTCCCGGCGATCTCTGTTTAACGAACTGCTTGGGCAAGTCTGCCAACTGGGGGTTTGGGAACCCCTGTTCTAGTCTAGGCAGACCTCAGACGCCTAGAGATCGGTGAGTTCGGCGAGAAGCCCCAGCCTGTCCCTGCAAGGCTTGGGTAGGCAAGGCCCCTCTGCTGACTTAAGGCACAAGAGACATAAACAGAAGATGCAGGGAGAGGGAGAGGAGGAAAAAGAAGACAAGAAGGAGAGAGAGATGAGAAAGAAAGGAAGCTGAGGAAGGAGGCAGAAAGGTACTTACTCCAGAGAGATTCAGGCCTTTCCCAAAACAATACAGAAGCATCGACCAGAATTATTGAGCTTGAACTGTGCACCAAGCACAGAGAGAGGACCAGGTGTGCAGCAGAAAATCAGACACAGGCAGGTCCCAATCCAGCAAGGGACCAGGACCCAAAATTGGACAATAATGCAGATGTGGGCAGAGGTCACCGTGACTGATGGATGGGGACTGGACACAACTGAAAAGATCAACAAGAAAGAACTGGTAGGGACAGTACATCCTCCCAGTGGCAGCTTCTGTGGCTAATACAAGTGACATTGAAGAACACAGGTCGGCGTGGGCAAGTGTACATGTGGCATCGTGAAACGCAAATAGCGGAGCGCGAATCAATATGGAGAATGCCTTCCCGTTGAAAAGAATAACATCCACGGGAAAGGAGAACAAGGGTCCTCCCCCCCACCCCATGGGGAGTCTAGGGATTGTGAGACAAACAGCAATTTCTTTCACTTTTTTTCTTTCTGATCTTCCCAGTATTTTTTTTTGCATGGAGTACATATAACTTCAGAAATAAGATGTTTGAAAACAGAATCAATGTTTTCCAATAACATGGATGATAAGGAAAGAGTTTAAGTGGTTGGATGATACAAAAAAAGACTATTTTTAAAATACGTTAATGATTCGAATGAAAGGTGCTAAATGCCCCCATAGCTTAGTATTTGTCTGGGCAGAAGTATGAGGGGGGAGGGGAAACATTCACCCAGAGAGCACCCCTTCTCCTAGGCACACGCAGCACATACATGCAAAATGTCTTTTCCCACCTTTAGGAGATCTTCAGTTTTATCCTTAGGGTTGCTCTGCTTTGGCTTCAGCAAGAGGGTCTCAGCTCCTTATAGGTGACTCAGCAGTTATCCTGGGAAACCGGGATGGCCACAAAGGGTGGTTTCCACGGCTGTTGGCAGAAAAGCAAAGCTTTAGGCTTGAGTGGTGAGATGGGGTGGGGGTTCTCTGAGTCACCTTAGAGGAGAATAAGTTGGGGGGCAAATATTTTGTGTCCCTTCCGATTTGCGGGTGGAGAGGAGACCACAATTATCATCTAGCAGAGGGTATCGCAGGGACTCAAGATCAACATCCATCCATTTGGCTTCAGTGGAGGACAGGGTGTCCAGGGCAGGCTGCCACCGACGCAGCCCACCCCCTTCCCTTTCTGTTGAAGTACCCCCACGTCCTAAGTGCCCCTGGTCTGCCATGGATTCAAAGGCCAGTGGGGAGAGGCTCATGCCCTAATAGTCCCCACTCATCTGATAGGACCCAGCTGCCCAGGGGAGGAGAAGGCACGTTAGATAAGACAGTCAAACACAGGCTGAGCTTTGTATATTTGATTTGTCTGACCCAATTCCCAGGCCCCACAGGGAGGGGTTCAGAGCTGGGGGGCGGGGTGAGGAAGGGGGAATGGTTTCCATCTGTTGCAGGTTTTCCTAGACCAATGGCCGTGGCACTGGGGTCCCCCACGCAAGGGCTCTGACTCCTGCAGGCCAACACACCTGAGAAGGAATCCTGACACTGTCTACATCAACTCAACTCTTTGAGACTTGGTTTCCTCCCCTCACGTGAGCCTCTCGCCAATGCAAGCACAGCATTAGAGTTCAAAGACATCGGTTGTGATACACACTGGCCCCTAAGTTTGATGCACAGGTCTCTGTTCTCACACAAATGGCCACCTAGCTACTCCAGCAAAGGGGAATAACAATGACCCAGCAGGACTCATTGGGAGACAGAGTATTGGCCACCAAGCTGTCACTTTCTGAGGAATTTCCATGAGCCCCTCTGACTTTAACTGTCCATTGCATAGAAGAGACTCTGCTGTACAGGTCCAACACAGGGACAGAGATGATGAATAACTAGAGGTGGATTTGTACAGGTTGTTCTGGAACACTTGAGACTCCGTACATTCCGTAGCATTCCAAGGAAGCTAACAGAATGGCCACTGGAATGAATACACCCTCAGGTCTCTCGTGCCAGCCAGGAATGGGAAAAACCCATCCATGGTGGCCAAGCTGAGGGATGAGCTGGCAGGAAAGCCGGGCCGATGACGCAGTGGTCAGGGCCTGCCTGCTGCAGGCCCGGTCATGCGTGGTGTGACTGAGCTGCATTTTATCGTAGGGAAAGTGGTGCAGGAGCAATGTCTCTTTGCACCAGAGATCTCGGTCCTGCCACTTGCTATGGGGGTGCTGTGACATCGCAGATGCTGGGGGACCCTTCAGCTGTCAGCTCCTTCAGGGATCTTGTCAGCTGCACAGCCACACTCTTCTGGACGTGGCCCATACATAATGGCCAATGGTGGCAGCAATGCAGAGACCCGGCCATTTCGGCTCCACTTGAGATGTTAAAGGGCCATTCTAGCCCCGTGGCTTTCTGTGTGGTCAACAAAGACTTTGAGCCTCCGTCACCGCTCGACCTGTCCCTACACCCAGTCCTGCATCTGTCCTCCCTCCCACAGGTGCTCTGAGGGTGCTCCTCCACTCCAAACTCCATCTGAGTCTGCTTCCCAGCAACCCTTAATAATGGTGGTGACCTTGGACCTCTGAATGTCTGAATGGCTTGTTTTCTTTTCTGTAAAACGGGGTAAGGAGAGTGCTCACCTCATTGGCTTGTTGGGAACATTCGATGATATTTGTGCAGTGTCTAGTGCAGGAAGCACTCAGTAACTGTTACCTATTATCGCTTTGATTCCTTTTCCACCCCTGAACATGATGTCATGTTAGGTGGGGTCCTGAGGAGTGATAGTCATTTCTAGAAGTTCTCACTTGTTGGGTATTGCCCATATCTACTTGGGGAAGATATTTTCCATGTGCCCTAGGTCCACTCTCCCCCCTGCCCCATCCTGCTCTGTGCCTAGGAGATGAACCTGTGTGGACTGCACCAATGGGCTCCCACACTCGCCCACTTCCGGTTGGGTTTAGCCAATGGGAAGCCCCAGCAGGAGGTAGGAAGGTGGAAGTAGAGTCAGGTTGTAGTATTTACTCTGGTGTATTTGCCTTGGGCTGGAGGTGACCTCAATCAAAGTTCACAGCTCTTCTCCAAGTAGCTGTCTGCACATGAGCTTCTCCTCCAGAGTTCTAATAACTGCTATTTCCTCTCATCCCTTTAAACCTAGGGAACCCCCGCCCCAATTTGCTATTACTACGGACAAAACACTCCCTAGCTCCCTATAGTATCTCTGCATCCTGCTCTCACCTTTATAAAGCCTCTTTATTAAACTCCCTTCAAACTACCCAACTTGTGGCACAATCTTTTCCTTCTGGGAACTTCACTGACATTAGTTTTCATTCAGCAAACTTTACTGAGCCCATGTTGTAAGCCACACCATACGATGGACACCTTTAGGAGCCTAAATCGACTCAGTCTTTAAACAGAACAGCAAAGATGGTCCCCAGATCCCTGGGGCTTGAACAGGAAGCGGGGGTTGCCTACCTGGGAAGACGGACCTGGTGGTTCAGTTCACACTGAGGCAGACACTAATGAACTACCCATGTTCTGCATCTTTCATAGGCATTTCCAGTCCCGAACTCTGCTAGGGAAACAGGGGTGATCCTGTTCTTGGCTTTCTCCAGCAAGCACTGTGCAGAATTTAGAAGTTGAAACCCAGTCAACGTAAATTGTAGCTCCAATTATTTTTATAGGGCCAGCTGTTCTTTCCTCATAAACGAAGACTGGGGAGGAAGAGGGGTAGGCTTAAGCCAAAGTTATTCATTTCTTGCTGATGGAATGTTCGGCAGTATAACCCCTGAGTTGGAAAAGCATTTTGTGGTAGTACAGCCTTTCCACAAAACACCATTTACTGCTGTTCTTGACCAATACCGGGGAGGAAGGAGGGCCCCGGAACAGCCAAGTAGGAGTGGACAGAGAGTCCGCAAGGCAAATCCTCAGTGTATTTGCTCTGAAGTACGACACTTATGAATCCCAGCCGAGGAGCCAACCTGATCCACTCCAAGAAGGGTCTAAAACAGTCCACTCTCTTCCCCTAGGGGGAAAACCTGTCCGTTGTCCAAGTTCCAACTTCTTCCTGCAAAGTGTGAAGTTGCTATGGAAACAATCCACCATGTTTATGTTGCCTGTAATATAGCCCTAGCCGGGGAAATGAGTCCTGGACAAATGGGCGTGTTCCCAAGGCAGCTGCTCTGAGATCTTCATCTGGGACCTGAGGGTGTGGCTGGGGCTCCTCCGGGAAGGCTGGTGGCACCGGTAGAGTTTGGACTGTTTCCTTGTGTTGCCAGTAACTAAAAAGGTTTACCAGCTCAGGGCACCAGTCCACCAGCCTCGGGCCACACCCACTTCAGAAGAGAAACCCATAGAAATTGACAGCCGTGATGGTGGTGGGAGGGCTATTTAGTAGTCAGCATGAAGGTTTAGCCTCCATGGCAAAGGCCAAAATAAATGGGGCCGAACCAAGAGGTCAGTTCATTTCCTTCCTCTGTGATAGAGGCCAAGCACGTGAGCCATCCAGGGATGTTGGGGTGGCTTCACAGCGACGGAGACCCAAGCTCTTTGCATTGGGTTTCTCTGCCATTTGCAACATGAGGCTTCCCCGGCACAATCTAAGGAGGTGGCTGCTCCCTCAGTCAGGGAGATGGAAGGAAAACGAAGTGCAGGACGTCTTCTGCACTTTGATAGCACATCCAGGAAGTTGTACAGTCACCGCTTCTCACATCCCATTGGCCAGAACTCAGTCACATGCTTGTGAACAGCTAGTTGCAAGGGAGACTGGGAAATGTAGTCTTTTTCTGGATGACCATGTCCTCAGCTGCAACTTAGAATTCTACAAAAAATTCTATGCCAGAGGAACAGTCTAATACAGTGGTTAAAGTATACTTTTTGGAGTCAAGCAGCCCAGAGTTTGACTCCTAGCTCACCAACTTTCTTCCCCTGGGCAATGGATACTGAGGCAGAAATGGCCACGGGGAGCCAGTGGCCAGAAGAGAGAACAGGTAGGAGAGCAGGGAAGTATATGGGAGAGGTGGGATGCGGCCTGATCACAGAAGAGTGTGGGCGTCTGGCTGAAGAGTCCTGGGGGCACTGGGAGCCATTGGAAGTGATTGAGCAGGAAAAGAGAAATACTGTGTTATCGAGGCTCAGTTGGAAAAGGGTGGTTCTAACGGACATTTCCTGCCTTGGGGGCGGTCCACGCATGAGAGCGCCCCCTGACTCTTTCTGCCAACTGTGTGGACAGGACAATGATCAGGCCTCTAGGGACATGGCCTGTCATCAGCCCTCTTTCAGGGGTCCCCGGCATGGAACGGGGCCAGAGAGTCAAGGTTTTAAGCTCTGCATGTCAGAAGTGTGGGTGCAACCACTCAAGTCAGCGCTGACTTTGCAGTACAACGGCGACCACAGACAATGGGCAAACAAACGAACATGGCCGGATTCCAAGAAAACTTTACTTACAACCGTAGGCCGCGGGCCACAAGGGTTCCACAGGCTGTTGTTTACCAATGCTCGGTAGGGAGAATTCTCTGCATGCAAGTCCATTCTGCCGTGAAATAAACACTCTGGTCAATGGAATGCTGGGGAGTGTGCCCCCCTGGGCCTGCCCCGTGGCCAGGGTTGATTCCAGGTTTGTGGGGCCGGAAGTTTATACTATTCAGGGGGTTCATCTAAGAAAGTTAAAATTACAGATGCGCAACTAAGTACAAAAATAAACATTTAGTACGAGAAAAGAGATCACAACAAATTTTCAAAAGCTGATAAATATAAATGGCACAAAAACCATTAAAATAACAATAGTTTTATCAATGAACTGCCTTCTACACTGTATAGTATTCTCCTGACATTTTGGGGGACTGTAGGCTCTATTTCTTCATATAAACAATTCTTTTTTAATATCATTCACTCTAGACAATTCCGTCCTTCCTCTAGCAAGTTTTTCCTTTACTCCTCACGTGTTTTGGGGGGCCAGGTGATACAGAACAGGTTCCTGCCACAACCTGGGTGGTAGGCATATTTCTAGAAGCCGCTAGGACAGCCTGAGCAGTAACTGTACACAGAATAACTGCAAACACAGAAAAATATGCCATTAAACCCAAACTAAACCTATTTGCAATTCAGCTTCCCCCGAGGTGGATCCCGGCATCGTCTGAGGCCACCAGGAAACGCGTAATGGAGAGGAAGTTGGACTGGAAGGAGAAAAGGGTCTTCGCCCTTCCTTTTGCAAATTTTACAAAACTTATGGCTGTGCACACATGTTATTGGGCCTTTCCCAGCGGGGGACGGGGCTTATAGGAGTGAGTGGCCCTGAAGTCTGGCACCGCATTACATCAACATACAGGGTCCAGCCCAAATAACGCCCTCTTTTTATTACAAAATCATAAGCAAGTAATTCTGTAACATAACAATATCGCACTTAAGCACACCGTATGACATTTTAGGTGAAACTATAAATTATTACACCTATAATATTACCCGACCAACCACACTCACGCAGGCCTTACTTCTGCCGGACCCTGTATGTGCCGCAGCGCTTAGCACATGGCATGTTCCCACTAACGAACTGGCGAGGGAATCCAAGACTCCCAGACTCCTTAGCAGCAGCTTCATTCTCTACCCTGCAGTAGCAAGCCATTCCACGGCAGGCCCTGTTTTCCCAAAGAAATTAAATCTGAGCGGCCCACCCTTTGTAACAAAACCAGGGTTATGCAAAGAAAGTAACTCTGCTTTAGCTTCCAGGAGTCCCCATGGAAAAACTGCGTTCCCTTCTAAAGACAAGAGATTAATAAGCGAAACAACCTCACTAAAGAAAATTCGAACCGTGTTCCAGCCAGAGTTATCAAAGTGCCCCCGCCCCCGAGAGGCACAGAGGTTTCACGTTCCCGTTTAAATTTAGATGCTGTCTTTTCTGATGGAGCTTGAAAGTTGGAAGAAAAAACCAATCTCTCCCTTCTCAGATTAGAAAGTATCCACAGATTCCATTTCCTGAATTTCCCAGCGAAGATAAATTATTACTGAAAGGTAGCAAACCCAAAAACTAATGCACTTGCTTCAAAGAGGGGATCTCAGACAACTGAGAGGAAAGACTCTTTCAAAATCCCAGGAAGAACCAAACCTCAATAAGCATTTGTCTATGTCAGAAGTTCAGCTAGATGTGGATGAGGGGGAAGGGCTTGGATAGGTTCTCCAAAAGCAAGGTCTTTTCAACTGTGTTAGGACTGTGACCAAACAGACTGGAGGAAGTAGTGTGAAAGAGTTTATAGCAACATCAGTGACTAGACTAGGAAACTATAGAGAAAGGAGATACATTAGTTAAGATAAAGATTAAACCACTTTAACAAAGAGACCTCTAAATAGTGGCTGGAACAGGATTAAAGTCTATTTTTCATGCAAGCACAGATCTGGGTAGGTGGTCAAGGGCTTAGTGGCTCGTGCATGTCAGCAATAGGGACCTAGCTTCCTTCTACCTTGTGATATGATATCCATTGTAATACAAGGTGGCTGCCCCAGATCCTGACATCAAGACTGCATTCCAGCCTTCTTTTTGTGAAAAGTGAAGCCAGAAGGGGAGGGTATGCCTCTTCCTTTCAACCTTGAAAAGCACACATCATTTCTGCTTTGACTTAATCACATTGCCACACCTAGCGGCGAGGCTGGCTGGGAAAATGTCATCTTTATTCTAATTAGCCAAATATCTAGCTAAAATTTGAAGGTTCTGTTACTAAAAGAAGGAAAAAAGGGTATCGAGAGATATTTATCAGTCTCCGCCATGGTAGTCAAGTGGAGATCCCTTTCGTAGGTACCTGTTACCCCCACCAGCCAATAAGTCAGAGCTTGCTCTCCCCAGGCATCCTCTTCTGATTCATTTATTTAATAACTTTTCGAGTGCCTAACACATCCCAGATGCTATTCTTGCAACCAAGTCCCTGCTGTCATTGAGCATGACTCCTAGTAGGGGGACTATAAAGGCAAAAAAAAAATTAAGTGAATAATGTTTTCAGAGTGATGAGTGCTGTTGAAATGATGTAACAAGGAGTAGCTGGAGCAGCAAGTGTCACGGGGAGAATTGTAGACTGACTGACTGGTCCTGGACTGCCTGGCTGAAGAGGTGACATTGCAGTGGAGACCTGGGTCATGTGTAAGACCAGAGCCGATCATGTGAAGGTATGGGCAGAAGAGACAGCCCGAGCTATGGCACAGAGCAGGCAATAAGCCCAGCTTGGTCAAGGACAGCACAAGGCCGTGGCGGCTGCAGGACAGCGAGCCGGGGAAGAGCTAAAGAGGTGAGGCTGAGAAACAGGTAAGGATTAGATCCGTCAGGCCTCAACGGGCATGTGCAGGGCCTTTCTCAGACTCGGATCCATGGAGTAGGGCCTGGCTAAGCTGACTTTACAGACGTTGCTATGACCTTGAAGAGGAAAGAGCTAAGAGGGGTTGGATTATGAATTCTCCATTGGGTTTCACCAATAGATTTGTCTGCTCTGTCGAGTGTTCTATGCCCCGAGAAAACATTTCTGCCCTTTCTTGTCACTTCCTTCCCATTGGAGCTCTCAGAAGAACTCGGGGCGGGTGCTGGTGTCCCCACTGGGCAAAGGAGTGTGGAGCACCATGGAGACGTTCAGTGGCTGCGGCACGATCACAGAGCTGAGTGGTAGGAAAAAGACTGGAGACCTGTCTTCAGTTTCAAAGCAATCTACCTCACATCCTCTCCCAAAAGGAAGTAGGCAGGAAGAGAAACAAGCTACAAATAATGACGACTTAACTTAAACAAGACATGTGCATTTTTCTTATATAACTATATATACAGCCCTGGCTGGTGTGGCTCAGTGGATTGAGTGGTGGCCTGCGAACAAAAGGGTTGTCAGTTCGATTCCCAGTCAGGGCACATGTCTGGGCTGTGGGCCAGGTCCCCAGTAGGGGGCGACCAAGAGGCAACCACACATTGATGTTTCTCTCTCTCTCTTCCTCCCTTCCCCTCTCTCTAAAAAAAAAATAAATAAAATCTTAAATACACACACACACACATCTACAGACAGACAGAGACAGTTACAAAAGTTTGTGTGATCCCACTTGCCTGAGTGAACACAGACTGACTGACAAGCCACTGTTGCTGGCCCCGAGGTATTGTACCCTGCCCACATCTTCCACGTAGTTTATTCGTTAAACTCTCCTCCATGACTTGCGTGAGCAAGTCATGTCTTCCCTGCTGGGACCTGACTGATACAAAATATCTAGCGGGGGGGGGGGGGGGGGGGGGCGGGGATTGCAGCACAATATATATGCACTGTGATTATCTGTGTGCTAGTGAATGAGATATTCAGACACACACATGCGTCTATAGAATATATGTTACTGCCAACTACTTGAATACTTGTGATAAAAATTGTTAGTTGTCTCCCACCATCCATTCTCCCCTTCTTCCTTTAGTAAGGGATTCCCCCAAATTTTAGCTGGGTATATGTTTCCCCAGCCAAAGACTACATTCCCCAGCATCCTTTGCGGTTAGCTGTGCTCATGTGACTAAGTTCAGGCCAATGGGATGTGAAGAATAGAACAAGTGTGAGCATATAATACCACACAAGTGCCATTTAAGCCCTGGATGGCTTATACATGGACTGATAGGAGAAAGAGAGGAATACACTGTTACTTAAGTTACTATCAATTTGGGTCTTCGTAACAGCATTTGAAGGTATATCGTGATTAATTCAGATGTCAAACTAAGGATGTTTGTGCCGAGAAAGGATGTTCTCAAAGCATCTGTGTGGAAAGTGGCGAGCATGGAAAGAAGGGACGTCCACTTCCATTTCTGTTCCTTCCATCCTGGGACCCTTTGGCTCAGATCTCCTTCCCCGTTGCTCCTCACCCCATCCCTCTGTAAAACGCAGTAATCGCGCTGCTGACAGGGTGGGCCCGGCAGACCAGTCATCACCATCACTCAGGGCAGGCGCTGTTCCATGATGGGCTGTAATGGGCACCAGCAAGACACAATGCGGGCTCTGAAGTCAGACAACTTGTGTTCGAATCCTGGCTCAGTCACGTACTTGCTTTTAAAAGAGATTTGTGCGGTCTGTTTGATCATAATTGAAAAAAATGATTTGAGAGCCAAAAAAGAAAGTGCTTTCAAATTCTGAAGGCGGGTTAAGTGACACGGATCTGTCTCGTGGGGGAGATGATGGGGTGTGTGAAGACCCCTTGGAGCGGGGGCTTGGTCAGAGCCATCAACACCTTCCTCACCATTCTATTTATTGACTTCCACTAGATTCCAGTGAGTTAGGAGGGAAGGAATTACTCCAAGATTTGAGTCAGCGCCGAAGTCAAGTTCTGCCTTTTATTAAAGGGGAATCCTCGCTCCCTGAATACATGCTAAGGCCATGATTCAAAGCAGATATACCTGGGCGACGCCGGGACAGAGGGGAAAGTTGTCTCAGCCAGAGCTCCGGGGAAAGTAAACACCGAGGGAGTTTCTGCCCCATGAGGAAGAAGAGCGTTTACTGTGTCATCACTTAGTGCTTTCTGGCCAAGATGGCAGGAAAGGGTTAAAAAGGAGGAGGTAATTGAGGCAGGCTCATTGTGAAGCTCAGGGACCAGGGGAAAAGTATTGATTTCCTCTGAGCCACTTTGGACTGACCCATTAGTTCTGGCTCACTGAGAAAGTGGAAAATATGCGAGTTGCACTTGGCTGCATTTTTAATGCTCTCTTACTAGAACCCTCCAATGTCTTCTGAATGAATGCATGGGGGAGGGGTTCAAACTGAGCAGTGGTCAGGGTACAAGTGAGTTACTGATAGATGCATCTGTGACATCACTCTCCCCCGCCCGGGTGACACAGTGGACGCTCACCAGGTGTTGATTGACTCTTGAGCCAAACACTGCTCAGGAAGGAGGAGGCTAACAACTCTTAGCCATGATGGCTTTGAACTTCAGCCTCTAGAAGTCAATGCTGAACTTCTCATCTTCGACCCACAGAGTGAATCTGGATTCGCCACCTTCTCCTCTGGCCTAAAGTAGTTTTATTCACTAGCAAGATTGTTAAGAGTCACTCTGCAAGGGTTAGAGTTTCATTTCTACCACTTGCTAGCAATACATCCTTGAGTAAATGACTCAGACACTTTGAGACTTTTCCTATCTCTAAGACAGAGATAATTATAGGGCTATTTTATGGTTTGGTTTGGTTTTTAAGATTAAATGATATCATCCATGAGAAGGATTTGGCCTAGAGCCTGGTTTACAGAAACGCTCAATATATTTTAACAACTTGATGATTATTGTGCATATATCTTGCATTCTGTAATAAGCAGCTTTCAAAGAATCAAGTCCAAAGGAGGGCGAGAAGATGGAGCTATCTTAGAATACAATTTTTATATTTTATCTAAATTAAATTTATATTGATCTGAAGGAGACTGTCATAAAGTAAGATGTATACTGCAACCCTGAAAGCAACCACTAAGAAAATAACTCAAAGAATTGTGTACAAATATCAACAAAGGACTTAAAATGCTACACTACAAAACCTTTATTTAGCATAAAAGAAGGTAGTGACAAACTAATGTTCATAGCACAATTTACAATAGCCAAGTACTGGAAGCAACCTAAGTGCCCATCAGCAAATGAGTGGATCAAAAAATTATGGTACATTTACACAATGGAATTCTACGCAGCAGAGAGAAAGGAGCTTATACCCTTTGCAACAGCATGGATGGAACTGGAGACCATTATGCTAAGTGAAATAAGCCAGGCAGTGAGGGACAAATACCATATGATCTCACCTTTAACTGGAACATAATTAACAAAAGAAAAAAGCAAACAAAATATAACCAGAGACATTGAAATTAAGAACATTTTAACAATAGCCACAGGGGAGTTGGGAGGGGAGAGTGGGGAGAGGGGTCTATAGGAGCCTACTATAAAGGACACAAGGACAAAATCAAGGGGGCGAGTAGAGGTGGGGGAGGGAGGTGGGACTGGCTGGGGTGGGGTGGAGGGAAGGGGAGAAAATGCAGACAATTGTAACTGAATAAAAATAAATTAATTAAAAACAGAGAGAAGGTAGTGACACAGGAACCAGCTCATCTCGTGAGCTAGTCCTCAGAGGTCTTTGGTATCTTGTCGAACAATGGGCTGTTGTCCTTTAAATGGTCAGCTGGGGCTGATGGATCACATGACCCAACCAGCTGCACAATAATTAAATCAACTGGTCCACTCAGCTACAATTTTTTTAAAAATCACACCATCGAATTAGCTGGTCCATCAGAAAGAAACCACATGGTTCATTGCCCGGCTTAGAACAGCTGTGGATGGGATGCTTCCAGAGGCAGATATGAGTTCAGCATCTGAATGCATCTGAAGAGGTGGACAGACTAGCTGTTACAGAGACCTTGTTTCAATAAGGGACTAGGAGAGAGGAGACACAGTGCCAAGGAGCGAGGAAGGGGACAGAAAATTAGGCCCTGCCAGGTTCAGCTCCATGGGAGGGCCTGGGCCCCATGATCATTCCAACAGGAGGGTCCTTCTATCCAATGGAGGAGAAGACCAGGAAGACCCACAGGGTAGGGAACCAAGGCCAAGATTATTACAATGGGACCTCTGGGACCACCCTGGAAGACTGGGTCTTGGGCAGCGGGTTGGTCTGACTATAGCAATACCCCCATGTCTGCCCTTGCCGTGGGCAGTAACCCTGCCCATGGCTCCTCTTGCCTGACAAGCCACATTGATGCCTCATGAGTTTTGCAGATTAGACCCAGTGGGAACCCACTCGTGTGTCTGGAACCTGCTATGTCTTAGGTGAGGTCACCGAGTTGGTGCCCTGGGCCCTGGGGTCAAGCTTCTAAACTCCTTTGCTTACCTCTCCCTTATAGATCGACCTCTCTTGCCTTACAACCTTTGCCTGTGATGTTCCCACTGTGGATACCTTTCTCCAGATGACCCCCCACACACATCTTTGGGGCCTCAAAAGGAAAGGAGAGCAGTGACTCTAGCACCAGAAAGAACAGAGCTCCATCCCTGGGGTAGCCTCTTACCTTGGGACCTCATGGAGCCTCAGTTTGCTCATCTGTGAAATGAGTATAATCAAGTGCATATAAGCATATCTTGATGGGTTATTTTGGGAATTTCATTTTTAAGATGTATAGAATTTGGCATGATATGCAGAACAAAGAAATATCTCAGTAAGTTACAATTTTAAGGACAACGGTGATGAAGATGAGGAAGATGATGATGTGACATGTCACCTCTTTTGGGAGGCGTCCCCTCGTTCTGGCAAAGATGGGTCCTCGGTGATCCCACGGTCCCCTGAGCACTCCCCTAGCCTAACACCTATCACACTGCGTTGTCATGCTTGTCTCATCTCTCCACCAGTAAACGATCATTTCTTTGTAGGCAGTGACTGTGTCCTATTTGCCACTATAGCCCTGGCACCCAGCCCACCGTTTGCCACACACGGGGCACCAGGGCATCCACTCCAAGTCTTGGCCTCCTGAAGCACTTTTCCTGTCTCTCCCATGGAATGTTAAGAGCATGGGCTGTAAAATGATATAGACGTGTGTGGGGGGAGGGAAGGATCCACCAAGCTGTGTGACCTGGGTCGAGTTACTTGACCTCTCTGTGCTTCATTCCTCTCACCTATGAAACAGAGGTAGGTTAATAACAGTTCCTACCCTATCAGGTTGCTGTGACCATTATGTGATAGAATAAATTTGAAAAGGTCACCCCATTCATTCATCAAATATTTACCACGTACCAGCTATGTGAAAGGCAACATTCTGGAAGCTGAGGAACAACACAAGGAACTTGTTGCCCTCATGGGGGAAGGCAGGCCTCAAACAAAACCCCACAAGAAGGCACAATAGGTTAGAAGGGAACGATACTCATGGTAGGGGATAGAGCGGGGGATTGCACTTGGTAAATATTTATCATTCTCAGTAATATCCCAGCCGGCACACAGCCACCAGGGAAAACAGAGAAGCCACCACACCTTGGGACCTGGAGAGTTTAGGTCCCAGGCTGCTTGTCCAGCTGGGGGTAGAGGCTGGCTCTTGCTCCCACACCCCAGGAGCTGATTCCTCCCACTCCTCAGGGGGAAAGAGCAAAAGCCCAGTTTTCATGACACCTGTAGTCATCCTGGGAGGAATGTATCTGAAAAGATGCAGGAGAAATTCTTAAAATATATTTCCCTCCGACCACAATATATTCCATATGCTTGGAAATGGCCAGGGAGGGAGCCTGGTGTTCTCTGTTACCTCTGGTAAATGTTTCTCTCCCACACTGGGGAATCCTTATCAAGGGCTCTCCTACCTGACAGCTGGAAGGAATTTAGGAGAAAATGCAAAGTGCTGTTGCAAAGGAGGAATCAAAACCGCAAGAGGACTTGAGAGCTTCTCTCAAAGTGAAAGGGTTTAAGACTCCAGGCCCCTCAGCTTGGGGAAAAAGCAATTTCTGGGAGGGGGTGCTGAGAGAGTCCTCCCCCACCAGGACTCGCTGTGCAACCTCAGGACGTTCACCGGCCCCCACTGAGCCTCGGTTTCCCCAATTGTAATGTGATGGTGTGCTCTACTTCAGAATTCTGTTAACCATGGAGGATTCATTTACGAAACCATGGCTAGTTCTGCGCGTTCTTCCCACGGAGAGCAGAGGGAACACCCTCCAAGCTAGTGGTGGGTGCAGCCCCGACCCAGTCTCCCAACTGGGAAGGAAACTCCCTGACCTGGTGGTTTTCAATCTCAGGGGTACATTGGAGTCACTAGGGAGAATTAAAAGTAGAGGGGTCCCACTGCCCAGAGATGGTGATGCGTGGGCTTCGGGAAGTTAAAAAAAAATCTCCCCAGGTAATGCTCATGTTAAATGAAGGCAGGTTGGCTGGACCGGTCTCCTGGCCTTGCTAAACCAATTCTTTCTTCTTCCCTTGTGTTTTGGGGCTGAGAATTAAATCTCAAGAGAGGCAGGTATATGACACGCTTTGAAACAGACAAATAAATAGGTCCTAGTCCCAGCTCTGCTACTTAACTGCTGTGTGACATCTGGCAAGTTGATTTCTCCACGCATCAGCTTCCTCACCTGAAAAATGGGGGTAAGCATTCTCGCACCCACCTCACCCCTTTTGGGGGGGTCCACTGAGACACACATGTAAAGTCTTCTGCATGAGCCTGGTGCATAGGCAGTGTGTTGTGCTGATAATATCTAGCGAAAGTTGACAATGACCTCTCGAAAGCACGTTCCAGGGGCCTTCAAGCGGTGATTCTGCACTTGAATGTGCATCACAATCACCAGGCAGGGGCTCATTAAAACACAGGTCCCTGGACCCCGCCCCTAGGGTTTCTGACTCAGAGGCTCTGGGGGTGGGAGGAGGGGTCTGAGAATTTGTTAACCCACCTATTCCACTACTAGGAATTTACTCAAGGAAATAACTGGGAGAGTCTTCAAAGACTTAGCTGTATTTGCAGTAGCAGTGGTTATAAAAGAGGGAAAAGATGGGGAACATCGAAACCGTCAATGACGGTGGATGAGTTAATAAATACAGGCCTCTGATCAGGTGTTTTGCAGTGATTAATGATGAGTATGTGCAATTATTCACATGAAAGGATTTCAAAATATATCGTTATATTTTAAAAAGCTGGTTATAAGTCTGAGAGTCCCTCACAATAGCTCATTTTTAGATCAGTGTATGAATATAGATGCTAGTAGATAAGCAGATGCCGACAGAGGGAGACAGTGGAAGGATGGGTGGAGGGATGCGCAGGTAGACAGATAGGCGGGTGGATGGACCCACTGACAGCGTGATGACTTGCTTTGATTTGGTTTGGCTTGATAAGAACTTTAAATTACTTACACACAAGAGCTGTGAGACCTCACGAGACGGCCTCATTATCTCTGCCGGGAAAGTTAGGGAGCACCTTCAGGGGAGGTAGTCAAACACTGGCCAAGCATCTGGAGGGTTAAGCAACTTGCCTGAAGCCCCGCAGCTGCGGTGGAACCAGAACTTGGACCCAGGCAAGTCAGTTTCCTGACCCCCACCTCTTCCCACCTTCATTAACTCAGCTTCTCAGGAGGGGTGTCTTGGACCGGCAATGGCACGTTAGAATCTGGGGTCACCTTCAGCTGGGTGCTATCACCTGTCACCCCAAGCACAGCTCTTTGTGAGCTGCTCTGCTGTCTCCACTCTGAGCCTGAGTGAGGCAAACTTGGGGGCCATGGGGCTGGCTCGACTAGTCAATGCCGGGATGTCCCAAAGCCACTGGCCACCCCCCGTGTGTCCTCTTGAAGCTCTGGATCACCATCCCTGGGATGCAGGGAGGAAGCTGGAGAGACATCCAAAAAGAGGGCTCCCGCCACCCCCACCCCTGCCCCGTGCTTTCATAGGAAGCGAGGAATGTCGGCACAGATGCGCGCCCTCTGCGGTGTCTGTGGGCCTGTGCTCTGGGTAGGAAGCGAAGAGCCGGAATGTTCTGGGCCTCCAGGGCCCTGCATCCTGATGAGGGAGTCGGCGTAGCAGTGTTCGGGGGGCCTTGCAGGCCAGCCCTTCCACAGTGAAATGCAATCAGAGCCCAGAAATCGGACACACCTCTCCATGCAACTGAGATTGAACAGATTTCTTTGTTCTGCTCCTCTTCCTTAGTGACCATGGGTGACATAAACCTGTTGCCTCATTCCCAATTCTTACAGAACTCCAAGCTGGACGGACTTGGTCTTTGAGACCAATGGGGGTCAAAGACCCCTCCAAGGCAATAAAAATGAAAATTGAAACAGCCTGCTGTGGACCTGGGCATTTACAAACACATCTAAGCCCGTCATACACGGAGTCTCATGAGACCCTCATATGATTACCCCCATTCGGCAAGGGAGGAAACTGAGGCAACAGGAGGTTAAATGTCACACAGCTGCAAGTGGCTAAACCAGGATTTGAACCCAGGAATCTATTCCCAGAGCCTACTTTCTTAACAATCAGCCCACACTGCTGTGCAGGCATGTTTGTACACTATGGACGTGGAATACCTATTGCCTTCCTTTTTCCTTTTTCTCTTTCAGAAGCTGAGTGAGACTCTTGTAGGGACGGTCTAGAAATGAGTTGGGGACAGGTCCCACCCCCCTCCCTAGCACTAGGTGTTTTTTCTTTCCCCATGGCCACCTGCGTGTTAGCTCAACAGCTTTCTTCTTGCAGGGCTTCTCACAGCCTTTGCTACAGTAATTACTTAGCATTACAAAGGGTGGAGGGAGGGTGTTGTATCAGACTAGCAGTAATGATGTTTCTTTTTGCTTGAGGTTCGGCTGTGAATTTGATAGGGTGCTATTAATGATCTCTTTACTTAAGATACTGATATTTTGTTCATCATGGATTTTTGCATTTTTATTTTTTTAAATATTATAATAGTATTCATGTTGAGGACTGAGATTTTTGACATCCCTTTAGATAGGGTGTCCTAGGCATATGCTTCACTTGGCTCTGCCCCGTGCAACATCCTCTGAACGTGTATGACCTTGGACATCTCACGTCATGGAGCATTTCAAGAGAGTAGGCTTACACAGAGCACGCTTTGTGAGACCTGAATTATCATTATGTGTGGTTAAAATAAGTGAAATGCCATGAGTTTTTTAAGTGTCAGAACGAAGGACTGGAGGGAGGAGATGAGTACATTTTTTATTCTTTAGTTGGAAATTAAATAGAGTTTGGGAGCAAAATTTATGACAATGTGGAATGTTCCGGTGGAAGCCTAAAGCTGTAGGTATCAGATACTTCTCAGTTATCTGATGCCGGCGTCATGCTGTGTAATAAATAACGCAAAGCTTCGCCGCCTGTAATAATAAGCGACCATTGCTCATGTGTCTGAGCGAGCGGCTAGGCAGCTCTGTTCAGCTTGGCAGGAACGGGACTGGGGTTGACCGGCTGTCGGCTGGGTAACTGGGGTGGCTTGGCCCCACTGCACTTGCCTCTCGTCCTCCAGGGGGCTGACGGCAACGGTGGGGAAGGGACAGCGAGAAGAAACACACAAGGACTCCTGATGCCCAGGCTCAGCACCGACAAAGAGCTGTTTCTGCCGCAACTCTGCGGGTCAGCTCTGAGGGCTAGCGACCTAGACTCGGCCTCTTCGGCGAGGGAATCTGGGAAGTCACATGGCAAAGGGCACAAAGACCAGGAAGGGTAAAGAGGCGGGACCCTTTGCGACAGAGATTGTGCCACACAAATTCCAAAGCAGGTGTCCAAGAACTGATTAGTTGATGCTTACATCCCTCGTCTCCATTAAGTATATGGAAGGGTCTGAAGAATAGAACAAAGGAGAGTACGTTTCTCTTCGGGGATTTTTACTGTAATTCTACCTCCCCCAGGGACTAGGGTAAAGGTGACACTTTTGACTCTCGGGCACGAAAAAGGGACTTTAAGGATATTACTCCTGCAGTATGAATAAGTGGTGAAGTTTCACCCGGCTCCCGCTGAAGAAGTGGAAAAGACACAAGAGCAAACTGGTCATCTGCTCAGCCGGGAGAGAAGCGGCTGCTTTAGAAAGGCCTTCGCGCTCAGAATTTGTTGGAGCAAAGGGTTGTGAGTCTGCTCCACAGCCGCGGTGTGGGCTATGTGTGTGGGGGAGCAGGTGCGGGGACAACAGTGACACCTGGGGAGGTGAAAAGATGCCAGCAGAGAGATGCCAAAGCCATCCTAAGTTCCTGGAGGCTGCAGGAAGATTAAGCAGTGACCCAGAGCAGTGCTTTCTTAGCCCAGGTCAAGAAGAGGCGGGGGAAGGCCCACTGCCCAGTGATGGCCCATCTCCAAAGAACCTGCTGAAGTGTCCATCAGAGGACAAGTCAGTCTAGAGAGCCCAGAACTGTCAGTAAAGCGAGAACGTCCACACTGGGCCCCCGCCTGCTCAAACCCAGAAACCAAACATGACCAGTGGGGCAGCAAAGTGGGAAAAGAAAAGAGGGTCCAATGAGCAGGTGCTGCCTGGGAGAAGGGAGACATGTAATTCTGAGTCCAGTGTGAAGTTGGGTTATGAGACAGGACTGGGCCACCCTACAATAAGAAACGGGTTTCTGGAATGTGCCAGGCTCTCTCCCGCCCCCGGACCCTCATGGAGGCTGTTCCGTCTGCCCAAGCCACCTGGTTCTCCTCAAACCCCATCTCTATGCCCCAGCCTTAAGTAACTCAGCCTGACTGGTGCCACTTCTCAGAAGCCCCCTGTGACCCCTCAGCCAAGGTTAAAACCATGACACGCTCCCTTCTCACCCAGGACATCCTCCAAAACAGGTTGCACCCTGGATACCTTAACTTGCCTGTGTTCTGCACTCATTCAGAACATCCGTAACAACGGGGACCCTGTCTGCCGGCGCCTGTCCGGATCTCCAGCACACCGCCGCGTGTTTGCCATAAATCGTCGCTCAATGAATATATATTTCCAGTCCCACCTGTATGAATTTATTGCAGTAAAAATGATCTCCCAAGGGAAAGAGGCTGGATGGTTCCAAGCTCCTCAAAAAAAAGTTTCTGAAAATTGAGCAAAAGGGGAAAAACATTTTTAACAAAGAATGTTTTGACAGGTACCTCTCTGGTGTGCGTTTTCCGAAACGCCGTTCCCTTGCCTGGGTCGCCTTTCACTGCTTCCCCAGTTCCCACTCTAATACCCCAGCCCGGGAAAAGGTCATAATTCACAGGAGGGATATTTGCAGATTAAAATAAAAACAGCCACATTCTGCAAGTAACATTGACATTTGGCAAAACGTCTCGGCCAGAAAAATATGTGAATGTCGGATGCTTCGCAGGACTGGGCCGGATTCCTTTTATTCTCTCAGAAATATAACAGGGTCGTCATTCCACTTTGGACGCTTTCCCACTCTCTGGAGTTCGGGAAAATACAATAAAAACCTGGACTATGATCTCATGGACCCTTCGGCTTGTCAAGAGGTATCTCTTCGAAGTGGCTTTTTCTTTCTTTTCTTCTTCTTCTTCTATTTTTAAGGCTTGAGATGCTTCCAAAATATTTATAAAAAGCAGCAGGGCTGTTCAGAAGTGGGAGACCCTCCCAGACCTCCAAAGAGGAGAGGGAGGTTATGGCGGCTCTGCCACCCACCCCCTCCCCGCCCCAGCCAGGGGAGGGGGCGGGGAGCGGGTCCTCACAGGGAAATTGGGAAGCTCGGTGGTCCCGACTTCTGGCGTTACTGATTTTTACTTTGGAATCACATTCTACCGAAGTTAACATTTGCTTTCTAACGTTAGGACCCTAGCTGATAATTAGGTCTGAAGTGTGAGGCTTGGCAAATGACATCTGTCACTTCCACAGTCCCTGAACTATTTTCTTCTTCTGACTTGTTTCTCCTTTTTTCCACATGTTCCCAGGGAGACATTATTAGCTATAAAAAGGAAAATCTTAATATATCACCTATTACCTGCCAACTCCAGAACTTCTGTGAGCACTATAAGACATGCCTCAGCGTGTACACGCACACTTTTGTACTTTTACACAAACTTAGATATTGTCGCATGTACTGTTTTGCCAACGGACTTGTTTGCGTGTGTTCTGAATGTGCCTTTTACGGCCCGCGTGAATGAGAAGGCATCACTTAAACACTCTGAGCTCAAATTTTCAGATGGGGATTAAAAATAGCACCTACGTCATCAGGATGTTTGAGGATGAAATTACATAATACCTGGCACGCGCCCAGCACGTAATGAGTACTACGTGTGTGCGTGTGTGCGTGTAAACATGCGTGTGTCCATATACTTACGTGGTCTTTTTCCTTGTCTTTAGAAAATTCCACATAGAATTCCATTATCCGGGTGGATGGCTTTTAAGGAGCCATCCCTTTCTGTCAGACCAAGGCTCGTTTAAACACTATTCTTATTCAAACATGTTTGACATACGACACTGTGTAAGGGTATGACGCATTGACCCAGTACACTTGCACTGCAATCCGATCGCCATTGTCGTGTTGGCTAACGCTTCTACCACGTCACGTAACTGTTTCCTTTCTGTGGGGGGAAATAATTACGATCTAGTCTCCTAGCACTTTGGGTGGTATGATGCGGTGTCGTTGTCCAGAATCGCTACACTGTGCCTTAGTTCTCCAGAACTTACTTATCTACTCGTTCATTACAAGCCTGTACCTTTAAACATCTCTCCTGCTCCCCGACACCACCCCCTCCTGCCCCTGGTAACCACCTTTTTGCTCTGTGCTTACGAGTTTGGCTTTTTTATATTCCACGTACAAGTGACATCGTACAGTATTGGTCTTTCTCTGACTTATCTGACTTAGCTTGATGCCCTCGAAGTCCACCCAGGTTGTCGCAAATGACGGGATTTCCTTCTTTCTCACGACTGAATCACATTTACATACCTACACCACACCTTCTTCATCCATTCCTCTGTTGATGGGCACTTAGGTTGTGTCCATACCTTGGCTACCGTGAATAACGCTGCGATGAACCTGGGAGGACCGATTTCGCTTTGAGATCCTGTTTCATCTCCTTGGGGTAGACACCCAGAAATGGAATGGCTTGCATCCTGTGGTAGTTCTACTTTGAACCATCTGAGGAATCTCCCTAATGTTTTCCATAGCGAGAGAACCAATTTCCATCCCCTCACTTCAGTCTTACAAACTCTCTGTGGAATCGGCATTAGTAATGTGGGTGATAATAGCTGCTATTCTACAGTCAAGATGGGAGAATGTTTTCTGTAAAGGGCCAGATGGTAAATATTTCGGGCTTTGTGAGCCATATGGTCTGGGTCCCAACTGCTCGGTTCTGCTGTTGCCATGGGAAGCGGCCATAGACGATACGTAAACAAAGAGGCACGGCTGAGTTCCAATACGATGTTGTTTACAGAAACAGATGGCAGGCGAATTCGGCCCGTGCGCCGGAGTTTGCTAAAGATGCCGAACGCCAGGCGCTGTTCCAAGAACGTCACCTGGATACTCTGATTTTATTCTCATGGTGACTTTAGAGGGATGGAGTCCAGTGTTAGTCCCATTTTGCAGATGGGAAGACCCTGTGAGATTTCAAAGCAGATACATGGTTGGGTCAAAGCGCACCCTCCCCTCTCCCAACCCCCAAGTCCTGTCCGATCCTTTTTTATCCTGCCCTCTGTGCCTTGAACCCTTTCCCCCAACTGACTCCCACCATCAATTCTTCAACAACCTGGGATGCACGGGTGCCTCCCTCTAAGGACAAGAGCTGGGACAGGCAAACCCTCTGCTTCCCTTCTCCCAGGGCGGATGTGCACATGATTTAGAAGTGGCTCTAGAGGGGTCCTGGGGGATCACAAACCCTGGTTCTATGTTTCCATTCTCTTCATCGTCCACCCCAGCAATAAATTCCAAGTAGGATCCTGCCCCAGAGCCAACCATGTCAACATTCTTTTGCTTTTCTGTGAAGCTCTGGTCTTAAAGATCAAAGTTAGAGGCACTACCCTTGCGGATCCTGTGCAGAACTTCCAAAAAGGTCCATTCCCTCCCAGCAGGAACTTGAAGCAGCTCCAGCTCACCCCTGCACCTTTAACTTTCCCCAACAGCCACTGAGCTCTTCACTGCAGAGCAGGAGAAAGCCTGTGCCTTCTTGATTTACTGCCCAAAGAGACAGGGTGAGAACATCCGAGAGGATTTCTTGCACGTAGCTGATCTGAGGGTTTCCAAGTTCCAAGGAAGGGTCAAGTGGCAGCCTTCTCGTATAGAATGTTTTCCAGAATGCAGCACCCCCTGGGGTTTTATCTTCAAAAGGGAAACGGGCACCATTGTCTGGCTCCTTTTCTCTAGTAAGTTTGTTGTTTTTTTTCTCCTGATTGTGACGGAAATGTATAGTAGGATAGATACACAGTAAGATGGATGGATGGATGGATGGATGGATGGACAGATAGATTGATAGACAGATAGATAGATAGATGCTGTAGCCATTCACCGCAATTCCGTTCTGGGGAAATAATCTGAAACATGAGAACAACTTTACGCATACACCTGTTTATCTCTGGGTCATTCGTACTATCAGAAGATCGAAACCACCATGCTGGTCCCTGCAATGCAATATTATTCAGTCTTTTAAAAAGACAACATCACGTTCTGACTGACGTGAAAAACCCCTGTGGTCAAGTCAAAAATCGTGGTAGAGAGTTATGCATTTTTTTCTCAATCATGTGGAAAAATGTGCCCGCGTAGGAAAACAGAAGGCAATGCGGAAGAGTATTCGTTGAGGTTATCTCTAGATGATTAATGATTCCCTTCATGTGTTCCTTCATATTTTAGATTTTCTACATGGAGCATAAATTTAGGAAGGAGCTTTAATTTTTCAATTTACAATCTACAGTTTCTTCTAAGAGAGTGGGGGTAATCTATTTGAATGCCAGGTAAGATTAGTTAAGCTGTAGCATTATTGAGTCTCCAACATTAAATAGTGATTGACTGTTGAGGTGGGGATGGGGGGGATCCTTAAAGGTCAGCTCATAGTCCTTCCGGATTAATAGAGGGCCAGGTGGCCGGATTCAGCAAACAAAAACATAGCACCTCAAGTTAGATTCGCAGTTTAGATCAATGAGTTTCTTTTAGTCTATGTATATCCCATGCAATATATGGGACATGCTTATTTGGAAATTTTGTAGTTATTTAAAATTCAGATTGGACTGTGCATCCTATTTCTTCCCTGCAACCCTATGGGGGTAGGCACATGCCAACTGGTCTGGGGAGAGAAAAGGATATCCCAGGCAGGCACTCAGTGATCTGGATGGCTTCCTGTTCTTTACATTACAAAGGTAGGTATGGGTGGGGTGTAATTAGTGTGTAGGAAGCCCCACCTGGGAAAGCAGAATTCCTTTTGTGATTAGGGACCTTAATCTCCCAGTCGTTGGTGCAATCAACAAACATTTGGACCACCTACTCTGTGTTAGACATGGTGATGATGCTGAGGTGGGAGCATGTATGTAACAAATAGGGCAGTTGGTGTGTTCAGGTGAATCTGACCACTTTGGGGGCTAGGCAGCCTTTCATTACACACTTACGCCCCCAACATATCGGGGGTCGCCCACTGTGGCTCATACACTCAGAAAGAAGGAGAAAGACAATACTGGGAATGCATTTCTCCTCCAACCCCCCTACACACACACCCCCCCACTGGCTATGCCTCCCACCCTCAATGCCCCCCACCTCTTCTCCAACCCAGGCCAGTCCTTATTCACCTGAGCCATATTCTCTGCTCCAAATTCCTAAGTCTCCTGCATCCAAGAACATAAAATACAACCACTAATATCAAGTGCCATTTCTTGCTACCATCGCTTCTGCCAGGCACTCCACTAGAAGCTTTATACTACTTCAAATCTTCATCCTGCAATTTAGTCCCACCCTACAGGTGAGAGAGTTGAACCTCGGAGACATAAACTTTGGATCACCAGGGTGTGCAGATTAACTGAAATAGAGCACAGAAAGCCTCAGGGGAGGCTTAGTATATAGTGAGCACTCAATAATGGCAGCAATACTCTTTTCATTTAAAGAGGCAGGCACCTAAAATGAAGATATAGAGCAAATTAATAATACTAATGATGTCACCAAAATCTGCTGAGCTGAGGTGTCAGGCATTGCGCTATTTTATGTTTTGCAGCTGTTACCCCATTAATTGTCCACTACTCTATAGGTAGGTAATGCCGTGCCGTCTTCCCATGTGACAGGTGAGGAAACTGGAGCACACAGCTAGTAAGGACTGAAGCCAGCTTTCAACGGGCTGACGTAGGAGTGAGAGGTCCCGGACTTGAGCTGAGGAAGAATGTTAGATGGGATGTGGAGGACATCGTGGCAGATGTCATCTTCATCACAGCTTACCTTCAAGGGTGTCCTGCACTGGGCTCTGGGCACCTTTTCCTCTAAGACGCCAGGGACCAGGTATGGTCATGCAATCTGAGGCCAGGGGCCTGGATGCTCAGCAGTGATCCTGGCCTGACAGAATAGGGGGTGCTGTGGGGGTGTCTTACTATGGCTGCCATGGGACTCCTGGGCAAGGACAAGCTCCCAATGAGCCCAAGACCCATCGACAAAGTGAAATGGATTAGCAGCTCACTTTCAATGAGGCCGAGTTACTAGCTCAGCGATCTGTGGGACGTTTACATGAACCAGAAGATGTGTTATCTGATGAAAATTGCTTAATTTAATATCCTGGCTTGACAGGCAATGAACTGTACCTCTGTGGGAGAATCTGCCAGGGTGAGTGATTTTTTTTTTTTTTAAGTCCCTGGACACGTTGAAGAAAAGCAACTGCTCTCCTTTCCTTCCCCATCAAGGAACAGAAGAACAGTTCTGGGGTTCAGTGGGCAATCTGCCATCAGACAGTGAACCCAGGGAGGCCTCAGAGTATCCGTTTCCGTTGAATGATGACCCAGAGACAACCGTGCTTACCCCACACCCAGGGATGCACGCGGTCTGGTTTGAGGCTGATAGGAAGCCGCTCAAGCACAGCTCTTCTGGGCGAGAAGCCTGGCTCTTGATGAATTATGATTTAGCCCAGAGCTGAAATTTTTCCTAAGACATAAAAAAGAGGCTACCACAAGTGGACAGTGTTTCCACAAGCTTTTAATTCATTAATTCAACACAAAGCTACTGAGGGCTTAACATGTCTGGTTTCAGATTCAGCGGCAACAGAATGCCCTGGAGGGTTTGTGAGTTGCAGATTAAGGAGCCCCACCTCCAGAGTTTCTGACTCAGAAGATCTTGGGTGGGTCCCAAGAATTTGCATTTCTACCAAGTTTCCAAGGGCAGCTGCTACAGCTAATGGTGGCGTAGGAACCACACTTTGAGAACCACTGTGCCAGGCCCACAGTACACAGTTTCCCTTGGGACTCCCTGGCCCTGTGAATTCTACACAGTTCTGGCTCAAACCCGCATTCTGTGCCATATGGAAACCCAAAGCTCTGCCCAAGATATCTGCCACTTCCATGGGATGTATGATCTCAGTGTTATCCTTCACCTTGAATGTCAAGGTTTGTTTAAATTGTCTTTTGTTGAAAAACTTCTGGTGAAGTTGGAGGCATAGGTGGACTTCCTCTCACAACCATAGAATTACAGCCAGATCTCAAAACTGGTAACACCCAGAAGCATCAGAAAATCGAGCTGTGTGAACGTCTGCCAACCAAGGATTTGAAGAAGCCACATTCATCCAGATGGGTAGGAGGGGTGGAGTTGCAGACATGGGCAGAGATGGCAGAGGTGGTGTGGCAGGCAGGGCAGTGGCGGCAGCAGCTGCAGTGGAATGGCTGAGGGGGATACCTTGGAATTGAGCGATCCCAGCCCCAGGCTAGACCACACAGCCCAGGGTTCCAGCACCAGGAAGATAGATCCCTGTTACCTCTGGCTGTAAAAACCAGCAGGGGTTGGGGTGGCAGAAGAAACAGCTGGATTTTCACTGCTTAATGGGCCAGAGCAGTCTTAGAATGTATGCAAACCCACCCACTCTGAGATTCACTACCGGGGCAGCTGGAAGGGTGCCAGTCACACACAGGAAGGGGGTGAAGTGGCTAGAAATGGGGCAAATGCTGGGGGAACTGCCTGAAGCCAGGCAGCAGCATTTTCCCCTCTCAGAGTCCTCCTCAGACAACCACAAAATGGTGAAGCAGGCTCTCCTGCCCTGGTGATTACCTAAGGCTCCGCCTCACACAATCTACAGGTGCCTTTTCTACATAGGCCATGCTTCTAAGACAGGGAGTAAAAGCAGCTCTTCCTAATACACGGAAACAAACACAGGGAGGCTGCTAAATTGAGGAGACAAAGAAATATGGCCGAAATGAAAGAACAGAACAAAACCCCAGAAAAACAACTAAATGAAACAGAGATAGCCAACCTATCAGGTGCAAAGCACTGGTGATCAGGATGCTCAGAGAACTCACTGAGTATGGCAACAACATAAAGGAAGAAATGAAGGTCACACTAAGTGAAATAAAGAAAAATCCACAGGAAACCAACAGAGAAAGGAAGGAAGCTGGGATTCAAACCAACAATTTGGAACATAGGGAAGAGATAAACATTCAACCAGAACAAAAAGAAAAAAGAAGAATTAAAAAAAATGAGGATAGGCTGAGGAACCTCTGGGACACCTCCAAATGTGCCAACATCCAATCATAGGGATGCTAGACGGGAAAAGGATGGGCAAGAAATTGAAATTTTATTTGAAAAATAATGAAAGAAAACTTCCCTAATTAGGTGAAGGAAGTGACATACAAGTCCAGGAAGTACAGAGAATCCCAAACAAGTTGGACCCAAAGGGGAATACACCCAAACACATCATAATTAAAATGCCAAAGGTTAAAGATAAAGATAGAGTCTTAAAAGCAGCAAGAGAAAAGCAGACAGTTACCTATAAAGGAGTTCTCCTAAGACTATCAGCTGATTTCTCAGAAGAAATCTTACAGGCAAGAACGGACTGGCAAAAAGTATTCAAAGTGATGAAAAGCAAGGACCTACAACCTAGATTACTCCATCCAGCAAAGCTATCATTTAGAATGGAAGGGCAGATAAAGTGCTTCCCAGACAAGGTAAAGCTAAAGGAGTTCATCACCACCACGCCATTATTACAGGAAACGTTAAAGGGACTTATTTAAGAAAAAGATCAAAACCATGAACATTAAAAAGGCAACAAATTCACAACTATCAACAACTGAATCTTAAAAAAAAACTAAGCAAACAATCAGAACAGGAACAGAATCATAGATATGGAGATCATTTGGAGGGTTATCAGTTGGGGGGAGAAGGGGGAAAATGGGGAAAAGGTACAAGGATTAAGCAGCATAATTGGTAGAAACAAAATAGACAAGGGTAGTTAAGAATAGCATAGGAAATGGAGAAGCCAAAGAACTTGCACGCACGACCTGTGGAGTTGAACTAAGAGGGAGGAAATTGCTGGAGGGAAGGGGGGTACCAGGTGGAGGGGGCAAAGGGGGAAAAATTGGGACAACTGTAATAGCATAATCAATAAAATATACTTCGGCATAATAAATTGTTCTGTTTGTTGATCACTATGCTGTTCCTTTTCATACTGTCCATTGTACATGAATTCAGCCCTTTTCCATATTCCAAAAATAATCTGTTAAGCAAAAGCAAAAAAATAAAGCAAAAATAATCTGTTAAGATTTCTGGTTATGTTGAAGCTTTTACTTAAGACTAAAGGGTACCAAGGGAAACTACATTGCAGAAATAATTTAAAAAGCTCAAATTAATAACTGACACTCCTGTTGTCCAAAGTACCTGACCACCCCCCTTGGGGGGATTTATTCACTGACCCTTCACTGTGTGCGACAGCCTGGACTCAGGGCCTTCCCCCAAGCCCATCACTCTCTCCTTCCTTTCCATCTCTTCTCATTCCTACCTGACCCCACCTCTATGCGCCACCTCTGGGAGCTCCAAATTCCCCACACGCTGTTATACAGAGTGATTCCATTCCTTCCAGCTCTGCTCCCCTACTTGGCTCTAGGTCCAGTTTGGCATATCCAAATTTGTGAAGGTGGTAAACAAGACAAAAGGCTTTTCCCTTAGCAGGGGGCCTGCTGGAGTTCATACAGTCCTTCCCATTCCCCTCCTTCACGTATATGGAGAGAAATAGTGTAGGTCTGTGCCAGGTTGGCACTGTCGGACAGATAACACATGTCACATTATTACACTATTAGTGTGTACCTTCAAGTACTATACAACCTACGTGAATATTAAGGGCTCTGAGAACAAGACCAGAGGACAGGAGCAACAGGTCTAGCTGTAGAAACCAAGGGAAGCTTCCTAGAGGAGGCAATGTTTAAGCTGAGTTGGGGAGGGTAAGTAGAATTCAGCACTTGTATAGAGTGGGCAGGGTAATCCTGGAAGAGAGAACAGCACAAAGAGAAAAATGCAATAGTCCAACAACTCTATTCAAGGAACATCTCATGTTCTAGTTTTTTCTCCATCTTTATCACCTTCTGCCATGGGCAATCAGAACCAGGTAAGCCTCCTGTTGTAAGTTCTGTAGACAGGGTGCAGCCCCTTTCTTTAGATTTTGTGAGCACTCAACAAAACCATCCTTAGCTTTGAAGTATGGCTCAAATTCCAAGTCAGGAAAGGCCTTATTTATAATCCCATTACACTGGTAAGCAATTATGGAGCACCTACTATTTAAGAATCTGTGTACACTGAGCATGTAGGAAGAGATAGTTGAGACTCAACACCTGCTCCAGTGGTCTGAAATATAACTGAGGGGGCAAGGTGTCTCCCGTCTTCATAGCCAGTGAGTACCATATGAAGCCACGTGGTCTTCTCCTAACACAATGCTGTACTATGTTGTCGTCTGTATCACTGACACAGACTGTGTTTGGAGATGAAAAGAGGGAACAATGATTTTTAGAAAGTCTATATATTCATTAGAACTCTTTTAGTTGCACATAACAGAAATCCATCCCCTCAAGAGAAAATATTGTCTCCTGTAGCTATACAAGAGGAAATCAGGTATGGATGGATCAAGGTGATCATCTAATTACTGAACAGTGGTCGCTAAGTTTCTTTCTCTCTTCTTTTTTTTCCTCCTTTTCAAGGAAGCGCATTCCTTTCATTACTCCAAAACACTAATTTTTTACCTCTTAGCAACCTCCACAGGAAAGAGACTTTCTCTTTTTGGTTAGCTCCATCAAAGGCCCCTGGACTATTCCATGGCACTTGATGGGTCCTGTTTGGATGATGTACCCACCTCTGAAACCAAACTCCATGGCCAGGAAAATTGCCACTCTTATTAACCAGGCATAGGACACTCACCTGCCCATCCTGAGCAGCTGACCCCATCTGATAACCAGGCCTGAAACTGGGATGTCAGGAAAGAAGGCTGAGGGAATCCCCAAAAGGAAGGAAAGAATGTCGGACGGCCCAAACTAACAGATGTCCATCCACATGAATATATAAAATGTGCGTTTTTAAAGAGCAAGTGTGACGGGTTATCATTAATTCCACAATGAATTATATCAGGTCCCTCCCATCACAGACCCTGCATGGTCGTGTGGGGTAGTGTTTAGCACGTGACTGAGGACTTCACATGCCAGGTCTGTGTCCCACCAGCTGCCCACTTAAGCATCTGAGCAACCTTGGGCAGATAGGCATAATCATAGTATCTGCCCCTGGGGTTCAATAGGGTTGACTGGGTAAACTTAAGACCTTAGAAATGAACCTGTGCTGTTTTAAGTTTTACTCATTGTTGACACTAAAATTATATTGCCATTTAATGCATCCATGTACGTGCAATTTTTTCCCCTGGCTAAAGGAGCCGTACCTTTTACTAGATTTTCCAAGGGATTTGTGATGGAAAAAAAAATTCCTCCTCTTCTGAGGCAGTGTTCCCCTCCTTTGGGCTTCCCCTGATTGCATGGATAGAGAGTTGTTTCAGTCCCACACCGGCCTCGTGTCTCTCCCACACACTGTGTGCTGGTGAAACCCCAGCGTTCATCTGCAAGGCAGCCCCGCAGTGCAGATCCAAGCTTCCTGGAGCCCTGGGGTGTGCTTCTCAGGGCTGCCTGGGCCCCTGGTCCACTTCAGTCTTCATAGGTTAGTGAACACGAGCCTGGCGCGCTGGATGAATCTTCAATTCCAGGGCTTAAATAAGAGACTGGCTCCAGACCTGGGAAGAAATACCTTCTCTGGGCATCAATCACTTTGTCAGATTCCTGGGGACGGGAAGCACCAGAGCACACTTTGTGGTTGCCCACATTTGAGATCAGACTGTGTAGGCACACGGCTAAACAGGTCTTCAATTTCAATTAGACACCCTGTCCAGATAACTGGGGGAGCGGGAGGGGGGAGCAGGCGATATTAGGTGGGTGTGCGGAGGGGGTGGTTGGTGGAACCACAGGGTCTCTGAAATCCCCACCCTGCCCTTTGTCCTTCCATCCCTGCCTCCCCCATCTCCTCTGACTTCCTCCCTGTGCTACCAGAGACAGCCCCCTCCTACGCACCGTGGAGGGGCGGCTGGGGGTGGAGGAACCCTTGAGTGGAGAAAGTCTGCACTGGGGGACCGACGCAGGAAAAAGTCAGCGAAGGGCAGGCTGTCAGCTGGCTCCGTGCCGTCTGCTTCCAACCCAGGGCATTGCCAAGAATTACCAAAAACTGCCCTGACCAGCGTGGCTCAGTTGGTTGAGTATCATCCTGCAAAAGGAAAGGTCGCAGGTTCGATTCCGGGTCAGGGCACATGCCTGGGGTGCGGCCTGGTCCCCCAGATGGGGTATGTGTGAGAAGCAACTGATCGGTGTTTCTCTCCCTCACTTTCTACTTCCCTTTCCCTCTCTCTAAAAATAAATAAATAAAATCTTGGTGGGGAAAAAAGAATTACCAAAAACACCTTGGTCCATTTAGCCTGGGTGGTAGGTGACTCATCGGTCAATTCTTCTCTGTCCCAGGATTAGAACGCATACAGGTCTCCACTGCCTTCCCAGTGCCTAGAACTATGCCTGACACATAGTAGGGACACAGTAAACATTTGCTGGATGAATGCAAGGCAGGGACCCCTCCACTCCCATTAATGAGTAAATAGATTCGTTATTTAGAGTCACACAGCTAGAAAGCAGAGTCCAGGTACGTCTGATTTCAAAGCCTATGATCGTCCCGATGTCACGTGACCTCTGATTTAAGTGTATACGTGTTATCAGAGGCCTGTCCCTTAAGCCAGGAGCCCACAAAGAGGGGTGAGGGAGGTGCATGATCCCCTGGGATGCAGAAAGAAAATATTAAAATTTATAGATTAGCAACGGGGAGCAGAATTTGCAGCCCCATAACATGTCTCTTTGGCGTAAGGCTTACTGTAGGCTGATAATTTTTAAGAAAGAGCGACCACAGGAGAAACGCTGAAAACTGAGTGGAAGTCACCCTTCTGTAAGAGACACGTACATTGGTAAGGGAAACCTCCACTTGCTGCCCAGGGTGTCTTCTCTGCATCAGGAAGTGGTGGGTGGTGACTCAGTACTTCTGTTTGTTTTTCTCTTGTTAATCTGTCTTTTATTAGGAGGCGGTGGGGGTGTGCCTCAGCCAAGAACCTAGAGAGCAGAAAAAAATTATTTTTCCTCACCCACATTAACTTATCTTTTAAAATTTCCACGTCTTTCTGTATGTGTTTTACAATATGCCAAGTTTATAACTATAGTGGAATATATATATAATAGTATATACAATATGTTTATAATATGTGCTCAAAGATTTCTTTCTTTTTAAAAAAAAATATATTGTTATTCAAGTACAGTTGTCTGCATTTACCCCCCCAGCACTGCTCCAAGATTTCTTAATGATGGGGCGCATGATCAAACAAGCATAGATACTCACCAATAATACAGTGGGTGAATAAACTGTGATATATTCACATCAGAGAATACTACAAAAATGAATAAATGCTGCTTGCAATAACATGGATGGGTCTCAAACATCATGTAAAGTGAAGGGCCAGATATAAAGTAGGAGGTATGCCCTGTGTTCCCATTTATACACAGTACAAAAACAGGCCGCATTACATTCTGCTGTTAGAAGTCAGGGTACAGGTTACCCCCAGGGAGGATGGTGGGTAGAGACTGGGAAGGTTCTGGGGAACCCCCGAGGGGCTGGTGAAGTTTCATTTCTCCAACTTGATGGCAAATACATAGGTGTGCCCACTTTGTGTTGGTTCCATCGAGCCATACACTGTGCTGTGTGAGCTGTTCTCTCTCTGTAAGTCAGGCGTTGATGGAGTTGATGTAGTAGATGAAAGATGTCGGCAGAGCTATTGCTACCCCTCCCCCTTGAATGGTGGGCTGGAATTCCTCTCGCCTTGAATCTGGCCTTGCCTTCGTTGTCAGCTAGGGTCTCTCTGGAAGCAGATGTGAGAAGTTAGCAGGAGTGTAAGAGGTCTCTTGGGCATAAGTGAGCATCCCTGAAAGGTGACGGGCAAGGAGGCAGAACTGGACAGGAATGGCCTGGTACCATGCCACGGATCTCGCCACGGCTTGGGCCACTCAACGTGGGGCTCCAGAACCAAGATCTCTCAGTAGAGGAGTCTGGTGTTGGGGAGAAATGGCCAGGCCCAGGACCCCCTCCATGCCCGGCCCTTGGCTAGAGGCCCTTTGGCTGGAACGCTGCAGTGGCCCCTAAAGGCGCTACAGTTGGAGGCTGTAATGCTCCTGGATGAATGACAAATTCTTTCTTGAAGGGATTTCCAAGTGGTACCTCTATAGTTACCACGCTGAGGACCTTGGCTGATCCTGTGGGACGTCCAAGGCCAGGTTATCAGAATCCTTGCAGCTTTTGCTAGAGCCTCTTGGAGCACAGGCTCTCTGAGGCTTAAACCTCCACATAAGAAGCCTAGCTACCCCCTGAGATGGCCATACTGTGGGGAAGCCCAACCTGCCGCGTGGAGGGGCACATGCAGACAGAGAGGTATACGGGCACGTGTTCCAGACACCCTAGCCTAGGCACGTGATGTGAAGAGGCCATCTCAAATTTCCCAGCCCAATAGACACCATGGGGAGGAGAAACAAGGAAACAGGCTGCCAGCTAGAACCAAGGCCCCAGACCTATGGCCCCAGCCAAGGCATCCCAGCCAGTTGAGCCACTTCAGCAGAGATCTCGGTCATTACAGAGCGTGTGCGAGCCAGCCTCCCTCCACCAGGACCACATTCCCCAAAATCATGCAAACAAGAGAGGGTTGTTTGACTTGACTAAGTTTGGGGGTAGTATTTTGATGTGACACTAGATAACTGGAACTATTTATGTGAAAGAAACGACGTTCGAAGACCCTGTCAGTGTAAGCCATGTGGGCATGTACTAGGACGGAGGGGAAGTGTTCTCATTTGCTAACCAGAACCCCGGTTTAGAAAGAATGGTTCTGATTATGAATCATAGCCTAGCCCATTAGTAGTGCTGTTTACCAGTTGCGTGGCCTTCAGCATGTGGCTTCACTTTGCTGGGCTCCAGTGGACTCATTAGTGAAATGGAAAAAATGAACGGGTTTGCATGAGACAGAGCATCCGAAGCACTTACTGTGTAGCCTGACACATAGGAAATGCCCAGGAAACTTCAGTTGTCATCTGCATCACCACTGGGATCGCAATTTCCCCATGCAACAAAAGGAAATGATGTCTGGTCCACCCACCTGTCAGAGGAAAAAGGAGCAGGTGGGGTTTGGAGAGGCTCCGAGCACCCAGCCAGCCAGCCACAGCACCTGCGCTTCCAATTCTGAACACCAGACCCTGTCATCCGTTCCGCAGCCCCCAGAGGTACTGACCTGGGTGCCGTCCAAGAAGAGAGGTTTGTGCTGAGCGCCCAGGCTCAAGAAAAGCAAAGAACGAATCAGAGAAGGTCAGGACTTTGGAGCAGGAATCAGAGTTGGCACATTTTCCAAGGTGAACCAGAGCTTTGGCGGGTAGAGACCTGCATCCCAGTCTCCTCCAGCTCAAGTCCCTGTCTGGCCCCATTAGCAGCCCCTGATCTGGAGCTGGCATGCCTGGCTCCAAGCTGGGGTGTGGAGCAGAACCATACCCCACATGCCAGCCCCGCAGGGCTTGGCTGGAAGGCCTCCAGGCGCAGGCCTCTCTGGCCAGATCACCCTTTCTTTAATCCTGAGCAAACCCTCAAATGTGGCTTGTGCTACTTTAAGACCCCTGGTCTGGACCGCTCACTCTTGAGATCTGCGTGGTTGAAGGAAAAAAAAAAATGCTGGCCAAAGAAGTGATGGTAGACACTCTATTTCTTATTTCCAACCGCCCTTCTAGTCCTCCGGCGGGTCTCCCTCTCAGGGGCGCCATGAGGTGAAGTGCTGCACTCAGTTATTATTTATTTTGTCTTGTTGCTCTGGCTGGGAGGAGGTGTCTTAGTCTACCCTCCTGGCAGTAGGAAATGGGATTCGAAACGGCTGCCCAGAGCTCATCACATGTATTACAGGTCATGATATATCACTCTCACTCCTGGCCTCTGGAATTTGCGGAGTGGGGAAGGGAAAAAGAATCCCCACTGTCCATGGTGGGTGGAATGATGATAATAATAATAATAATAACAACAACAACAACAAATGGAGCCAGCACTCACGGAGTCAGGGACCAGGCCGTGTGCCAGGTGCTCTACACCTGTTGTCTCCCTTAATCCTCCCAACAGCCCTGTGACATAAAACTATTGTGAGTCCCATTTTACAGATGAGGAAACTGAGGCTCAGAGAGGGCAAGTGGGCTGCCCCCAGTCACACAGCAAGTGACTGGCAGAGTATGGACTTTTGAACCCAGGTCTCAGACTCCAAAGTTACAAGCTAAATACTCTAAAAAACAGCTACAATGCAGTGAAAATGAGTTCTCTTTCCCTGTGGTGTACAAGAGACAAATGGGTCAAGTTGAATGCCAAAGGATCGGTATTTCTAGAACATGTCAGTGGTTTATGGTGACGTGGAGCAAAATATATGAAAGTGGGACCAACCCCAAATATAGCTTATATAGTAGCTGGTGGATTCCTTGCAAACATCTATGCCTTTATCCCCTCCTTTGCTGTGTGATTTTTCAGCTCCTCCCATGCGAAGGCAGAGCCTGTCCTCCAGCCCGACCAGGAAACCACCTGGCTGAGTCACAGCGTACCAGCTGGCAGGACCTGGAGCTCGGTCAGTGGCTGGTTTAAACCTCTATGTTAACTGATCCAGGGTCAATAGCTTTGCATCACTGAGCTGTTCATACGGGCCCTTCTGTTCTGTGTTCAGTGGTCAAAGGACACCGTCACCATGGTGCAGTTCAAACAGGCGGGAGCTCTGGGAACACTTCTGTGGACACATCTGTACAAAATAATAGCAAAGGCCCTGGCTGGTGTGGCTCTGTGGATGGAGCACTGGCCTGCAAACCAAAGGGTCGCTGGTTCAATTCCCAGTCAGGGCACATGCCTGAGTTGCAGGCCAGGTCCCCAGTAGAAGGCGTGCAAGAGGCAACCACACATTGTCGGGTCTCTCCCTCTCTCCCTCCCTTCCCCCTTCTCTTAAAAAAAACCTTCAAAAAAAACCCCAAAATAATAGTAAAGGCTGTCACTGGTGAAATCCCTACTGTGTGCCAGGTACAAGGAACGCCACATTTGCTAACTCATTTAATCCTGTCAACGCCTGTCTGTGATGCCTGCTACTGACTCCAACTGGCTCCACATCCAACTGGCTCCACATATTAAATATTATTGAACTTGGCAAGTGGGTTCATTTTCCTGAGACTAAATTTCCCCATCTGTATACAGTGGGGATAATAATAGTCTCCCTTATGGAGTCATTGGGAGATGAAATGAGATAATGCAAGCACCCAGCAGGGTTCAATAAATACCAACTACAATAATAACTCATTGCTATATACATTTACACAGCTTTAATGATAGAAATGTTTTCTTGCAGTAACTTGTTCATTGTTTTTTATGTGGGTAGTCTATAATTATTAGTCACACTCTTCATTTTGAGTCATCGAATTCTAACTCACGTAACGGCTGTCCCCACAGTTCCCTGCCACTCTGTTTTAACTCTGCCTCTGTTACTGGCTTCCCTTTTGGCTTCCCAGGCTGAGTTCTTTCTGAGATGTTCCAGAAATCCACTGAGTCCGCAAAGTTTGTGGCCATCTTTCCACATCTTAGGAAACAGAAAGGCAGAGCTTAGCAGGCGCTCAACTTGACTTTTCCATCGGCCCAGAGCCTGAGCTCCGTGAGGTCCCCCTGAAGGGCATGGGCCCCATCATTCCCCCTCTTTGGCTCCCCAGAAACAGCCTGCTTTTGGAAACCTTATTTGGCCATGGATTGGAGTCCTGTGTTCTCAGGTGTTGGGGACTGAAGGGCAGACAACTTCAGATGCTTCCATTCTGAGCCTTTCAGTCATGAGCAGCTCAGCAGAGAACCCTGGCAATTTCCAGTGGGAATACCGGACTGTCTCTGCAGCCCGAGGGTTTCTGCAGACACGAGAGCTGACACCTGCTTCCAGGTGGGAGGTGTTGTAGGGCGTTCTTGATGGCCAGGCAGCACGTGGTCAATGAGACACAACGTACCCAGCCTTGGGCAGGGGGGATGGGGAGGGAGGGCAGAAAATTGACTAAACATGTGGTTTGTCTGCTCAGCCCAATGACCTCATCTCTCCTTTCCAAGTGTCCTTGTCTTCATCAGCCTAGCAGGCTTGGTAGACACGAAGATGTGCGTTCTAGATCCTCCTTCAGGGAAGAACTTACTGTCCACCTGCAGGAAGTGTGGTCAGTAGATGTCCCCCAGCAGCCAGCTCCTTCAGGTATTTCTCAGCTGCTGAGAGTGACCTTGCCCGAGGCCATGCCCTTCCCGTGGCAACTGATGGAAGTTATAGATGCCTGGCCATTTTGGCCCAATGCGGGTAGCTCAGTGTCTGCTTCTAGAAAACCCAACCTGAGACACAAGCCTATCAGTTCTTTCAAACTCCAACCTGCTCTACTTCCACCTACTCCAGCTCTTGTGGAAAGAGGTACCAGTATTTCTTTCACATGAGCATCAATCCCAACTGTTTACCTGGGAGCTGAGTTCCATTTTGCACGGGCAGACAAGAATGCCTTTGCTGTAAGTCATCATCACTTCCTTCAGTAGTTTGGGCTAAGAATAGAAACGCTAGCAATTCCCTATGAGCCCAGCCCCCTGTACACCCTATGTCATTTCATCTCTACAGCTGCCTCCAACAAGATGAAATTTTCCCCATTCTACAGAGCAAGAAACTGAGGCTCAGAGAGCCGAGCTACCATCAAGGATTCAGAGTCTACTCTAAATCCTTTAGATTTCTACTTCTGAAGACTAAGCTGAGCAGCTTGGCTACCCAAGCACATTTCTTCCAGAAGACCTATTTACTGGGTCTTCTTGGGATAGAATCTTGGGAAAGTGAGGCCCAGGAAAAGCAGTGTGGTTTAGTGGCTAAGAACTCAGCATTGGTGCCAAACAGCCTGAGTTCAAATCCCATGTCCACTGTGTACAAACTCTGTGACATTGACCTGTCGTGATGCAGCTTCTTTGAACCTCAGCCTACTCCTCTGTAAAATGGGGGTGATGACAGTTCCTCTCTCAAAGCATTGTTGTGAGGATTAGGGACTAAGTTCATGGACAATGCTCAAACAGTGCCTGGCACCTAGAGAGGCTTCAGTAAGTGTTGGGTGCAATTATGAGAGAATAGTTCTTGGAGACTCTCTGCTCCTTCAGTTCTCAGCCTGAAGAAGGTGTTGTGAATCTCAGTTTATGCATCTGTAAAGAGAAACTCCTTCAGGACTTCTGTAAAGGTTAACAAATACTATGTGTAACAGGTCTTGGGCAAAATAGCTGCTCCATAAAGAGTAATGGGTCTAATGACTAGAGTCTTTGGTCCCCTGAAAGTCTTAGAAGATTGAGACCCAGCTTTTGTTCTGTGTTTCCAATGGATGGACAGAATTGTTCGTTTGCCAATGATCGGGCTTCTCAGATGAACAAAAGCATGTTTATTTCTCTTTGGGCCAGAATGTTTACAACTTGCCCCAGAAATGTTCATTATTCCGTGGTCTGTAGGGCTCTTAGAGTTGAGTGAGGGGACCGTGAACCAGGCCCCACAGTTTGCACTCCCTTCCTTGAAATATTCTAGGTCCTTTCTGATGCCTGGGACCAGCCAGGGCTGGATCTGCTGTCTGAGCAGAGCCCTCTGAGTCTGGAGGGACTCACGTGGGTCTCAGTCCCTGTTACTCCCTCCTGTCACGCCTTTGCCTGAGGTCAACTGGATACCGTGAGGAGCCCCAGGACTTGCATCTCTCAGGTTGTCAGGGCCAAGGCTGGCCTCAGTTCCAGGAGGGCAGCTTTGGGTACAAGTCATACCCCCCGGCCTACCTGCTGTCCCTTTCATGGAATCATGCCACCAAAACGGACCTGACATGCTGATTTTAGGTCATCCGATTGCTGAACAGAGAGAGCCCAGCAAAAGATATTTGGCAGAGACCCCATACATTCTGGGTGCAGCCTTACCTGTGGTGGTCAGAATTTGTGGTTGTCAGCTGTGTGTTCCTTTTTTATATGAAGATAATTGTCTTTAATAACATTAAATAAGAAGGTGGAAGAGAAATAGCATTGTAAGGAATTCTGACTGCTAGAGAAATGGTTTCAGAGCATGAAATAAACACAATAGAAGTGAAAGAGAGCAAAGAAACGTTGGTAGTGAGAAGTGTGGGAACCTCTGGCCTGGTCCAATCTCTTATTCAACATATGGGGAAACTGAGGCCCAGGATAGAGAGCAGAAGTGCCCAAAGTGTCCATGGTCATCGGGCCAGGTTCTGTCCTTCTGGGATGCTCGAGACCTGCTGACAAGCACGAGTAATTGATAATAAAACCAGTCACCCATGACCGGAGATGCAGTTCACAACCCTAATGCTAATGGACCCCAGAGAGGCAGAGGGCGCTGGCAACCACTTTCCCTCATCTCCCGGGGCTAATAGCTTTATAGAGGTCATAAACTACTGAGTATTCCAATGATGAGCGTGACCTCCCTTGGCCAAAGGACCCACCCTGTCTTGATTGACAGGCAGGCCTGGCATTCCTGAGAGCGGCAAGAACCAGCTTTTCTCTAGGCCTGTGGTCTGCACCACAAGGTCCAGCTCCCTGGGAATTTCCCAGATGTCTGTGGGAGTTTTAAGCTGTTGCTGGCCCATCCTGACTCACAGCAGGAATAGTTCAAGTTGGCAGCAAATACACAGTTTCGTCCAAACTCAGTTCTCAGATAATTATCCCATCTCTACCCAGAACAGTTGGGAAGACACAGAGAACACCATTGGCCTCTTCTAGTTCTGAGGCTATGATTCAATTGTACAGTTGTAGCTCATTTTAGTAAATGTGGTGGCCAGCTTCCAAGATGGTCCCCAGTGATCCCCCGCCACCTGGAACTGATGTCCTTAAGTAGGACCCTCCCACATTGAATAGAGCTGAGTACGGTAGCCAGCGAAATATTGTGGAGATGACAGAGTGTGACCTCTAGGCTAGGTTGTAAAACATATCACAGCTTCCACAAGTGGATAAAAACATCTGTGGTACATATATACAGTGGAACACTATTCAGCCATAAAAAAGGGAAAACTTACCATTTGTGACAGCATGGATGGGCCTGAGGGTACTATGCTCAGGGAAATAAGTCCATCGCAGAAAGACAAATGCCATGGGATTTCACTTACATGTGGAATCTGAAGAACAAAATAAACGAACAAACAAAATTGAAACAAGACTCGTGGAAACAGAAAACGGATGCAGGGGTGCCAGGGGGGTGGGGTGTTGGGAGACTTGGGTGGCCAAGGTGAGGGGATGGAGGAGCACAGATTGGTGGGTATGAAACAGTCACGGGGATGTAAAATGAAGCATAGGGAATACAGTCAATAATATTGTAATAACCATGTATGATGCCAGGCGGGCCCTGGAAATACCAGAGGACACACTTTGCATAGTCAGCCTCGGTGCTCGTCGGCCTCAGAACTCGTCAAACCCTGCACACGTCACATTGTGATGAGAAAAAAAATGTTTCCACACTCGGCTCTTGCTCAGGACTCACTCTTGCTGGAGCTCATGTGAGCCACGATGTCACCCCACCAGAGAAAAGGCTTCATCGTTCGGTACTCGCGGGTCCGGCCCTCCTCTCGCATCCCAGGATGACTTCACAACACGTACAGAGAGGTGCTGCTGTGTGTGATTGTCTCCCCGCTCTGCTGCTCACCGGAGACCAGCACAAAGTAACATTGAATGTACATTGTAATTGAAAAGAAAAAACTTTAAGGGAAAATATATATATACATATAAAAAGTACTACAACTTCTGCCTCACCCCCTCTTTTAGACCATTTCTGGGGGGAAAGCCAGCCACCACACCTTGAGGGCTCTCAAGCAGCCCTGTGCAAAATCTATAGAACGAGGAGCTGAGGGTTCCTGCCAGCAGCAGGTATGACTGGCCAGCCATGTGAGTGAAATATCTTGGAAGTGGATCCCCTAGCCCAGGTCAAGCCTCCGAATCAGACCGCGGCCCCTGCCAACAACCTGAGAGACACCCTGAGCCAGGCACCCCCCCACCCCAGCTAAGCCAGGCCAGATTTCTGACCCACAGAAACTGTGAGATAAATGTTTGCTGTTTTAAACTGCTAAATTTGGACACAATTTGTTACACAACAGATAGCCATTGTGCTCCAGGCCCTGAATAGGCATGAGCCTGCAAAAATGAACAAAATAAACAGAACCTCTGCCCTCCTGGAGCTCGGAGTCCAAGAACAAGTCTTCGAAAGAGGGCGGAGTTAGGTGCAAGATCAAGATGCAGCGAAACCTGGGATCCGATAGCGTCGCAGTAAAAACATGGTCTTCTCTAGGAAGAGGAATTAAAGCCGCAGCTTCTGCTTCCTGTTTCTGTATTGTTCGGGTACATGCGTATATTGCTCGGGGGGTCATTTCAATCCAGGCATTTTTCTCCTAAATATTTCTTGTAAGAATTTAACTGATACAGCTTTCTAGAAAGGCTTCTTGGCAACATATATCAAGAAATCACAACAATGTGCCTACCCACTGACCCAGCAATTCCACTTAAATTAATTTATGATAAGGAAACACGCAGAAATATAGGAAAACAGGGACACACGAGGGTGCTCACAGCACTGCTACTCGTGAGTGCAAGAACAACTTGGAAGTGGCCTCAATGTCAACAAGAGTAACTTGGTTAAACGACTATTTAATCACAAGCCATCCATACATCGGCATCTTATGTAACGATCAGAAAGGGTGAGGTAGTTCTGCATTTATTTCCCAGGAAATATGTCCTGACATAATGCTAAGTGAGAGAGACGAGCTCTACAACAGCGTGTACTGTACAACTCCGTTTTAATCAAAAGAATATATATTTATGAATAAAATTATTGGAAAGCTAAACCACATGTTAATAATGTTATGTCTGGGTAGAGGGATTATGCATGTATATATTTTGTTTCTTTTGGCTTGTCTGCGTTCTTTCATTTTTATTTTTAAAACATGGATTACTTCAGGCATAGAGTTCCAAGAATATTTTCATTAAGGCCCCCAGAATACTCATTAATTATGTCACCTCTACTGTTCTTAGGCTGTTTGTCCTTCCCTAGCCTGCCAGGGAGACCAGCCCCCACCTTCTGACTGGCCTCTCTTCCCTCCGCTTGGGCAACTACTGGGACTGGGGGATAATACCCCTAGGGATTGGAACCCAGGAGAGAATACGGTCTCCGTCATGGTGCCCCAAACAACCCTTTCCCCCGACTCTGTGCAGGGAAGATCCGCCTCTCCAGAGAGCCCGTGGCCTATTCACTGATGCTGGCAAGCATCTCCCATCGCTGGCTCCAAGGGTAGAGTGAGCCGAGGAGACTGATTTACTGCCCACAAAGGACTCACGCAGAACGCGGGCTGGTGGTGTTCCCCCTTCAAGATAGTCCTTGAATGATTTGTGGCTCTGGCAGAGACGCTTTTAAAGTCCATAAAGGAAGTTAAACAATCAGGAATTTTATCCGATTGAAATGACAGTCAGCGGAGCGGGGGGCTATACTTTCAAACTTGGCCAAGGTCCACCACATGGTCGCGGGAGTGCATCGGGCAGATGGGCGTCTTCCCGCTTCCCTCAAGCAAGGGACATCCACCTGGACCATTTCTGTGTCTTGAGTTCACCAACGCAGGCCCTGGCTCCTGCTGGGATGGCCTCTTCCCCATTCCCATGGCTGGTGTGACCCTAACCAGCATTTCATCGGTTACTCCCACCCTCCCATTTCGCCCCCTCTACAGAGAGCCATTCATTCATTTGCCAATGAAAGGTCTGCAGTGATGCATTGCTTGTTTGGATTTTATTCTGAAGACAAGGAGGAGTGCGTCTATTCCTTCCAGGGTAGTGAACGCCTTTTTCAGGATGGGAACGGGGCTCACCCTCAACCAAGCATGGGGCGGGGCACCATGAACAAGCCCACCTGGTCCTACAGTTGTGGGGTGCCTGTTCTAGGCAGGATTGATGCTAACTAGGTAAATAAACATGGAAGACAATTTCTAGTGGTGATAAAAGGGAGGAAAGGGACTCATAAGTCAGAGAATAAAGGATTTTTCATCTAAAGCCAGGGAAGACATTTCTGAAGAGTGATATTTGAACCAACACCTAAATAAAGCTAGAAGCTCAGACACCAGAGCATTCTGTTACGCCTGCCCCAGCTCAGAGGCCAACGTGAGTGTGTTCTGTTCAGCCTCACCCAGGCACAGCACCCATCTCGGCACCATTCAGGACCCCACCCTCCATCTCCATCCCCTTCTGAGTTATGAGTGTCTGGGACAAGGAACGGAGAAGCTGCTCAGAGGAAAAAGTCACACTGTGACTTTCAGGGCCCCACGGATTGGATGTTCGGCATGTGGCATGCCGTCCATAGTTGAAAGGAGGTCCTAGCTGGACATCAATGAGAAGGACAGCTGGCGGGATCCCCAGCACTTATTGGAGTGGATACTGGACAATTTCACTCTACTTGGCTTGTGGATGTGCCTTCAGGAGGAGGCTGATCCAGCCCCTCATGTCTGTTCAGCCTCTTCCACCTGGGTCCTCTCCCCACAGCCCCCTTCTCTCTTTTCCTCCTCAAATCCTCCTCACCTTTTCCCCTCCTGTCCTCCCAGCTGGGGTGTCCCTTTCTAACTCAGGGAATGAAAGCTCACTCTTATTCATCATAAAAACCAAATATACCATCTATGGCCCGAATTTCCCACTAAAAGGTTAAGGATTTTGAATTTTGGAAGCCAGGGCAATACTCCATTTTCCTTTGTTTTCTGCTATCTCCACTTTTCCCCCGATGCAATGAGTTCAGAGAACCAGGAACAGGGGTAGGAGCAGGAAGCAGGGAGCAGCCACAGCCCAAAGCATAACAGCAAATATAAAAATACCAAAAACATGTTTCACTTAGCGTTTTAAAAATCGTAGCCCACCGGAAATACGCAGCACCTACCAGGCACAGAGTCTGGGACTGAAAACGCAACCGGCGCGTGTGGACAAGGCCCTTTGCACAGGAGGCTGGAGAAAAGGGAAGGAGAAGAAAGCAGCTGGCCAGGAGAGCCTCGGACTGTGCTTCCAATCCGAGAGTCTGGGTTAACACGTGGGGCGCCCCAGAGCGGAGACCGCTGACCTCAATGGCCAGGCCCGAGGCCCTAGGATGTGACCTCAGCCGGAAACACCAGTGCATCTCGAAGGTGCCGCAGCTGGAGCCTGTGGGCTGCTGCACTGCTCACCCCTGAACAGGAAGCTCTTTGTCAAAGGGGAGTCTGAACAGGCACCTCTGTGACTCTCTCCCACCCGAGAGAGGGCAATTAAACGGTGCTAAAGAGATCAGAAGAGGGCCGCTTCGTCGGGCTCCCCAGGCTGAGACAGCATGTGTGACCAGGAAAATAAGTAGAGACCTAAAGGCTCCATAAGGAGACATGCACAGTATGGTGATTAAGTGCATAGGCCTTGAAGGTGGGCTGCCCGGGTTCAAATCCCACCTCTGCTACCCACCAGCTGAGTGGTATAGATTGGATGGGTTCCTTTGGCTTTTCCTCTCGTAGAGCTGGGATAATGATAGTCCCAACCCTTTATTGGAAGGCTTAGAGAAGTTTTTTTAGAAGGTAGCTACAATTTTAGAAAGCCCTTAGAAAATGCCTGGCCAGGAGACGGGATTAGGTAAGTATTAGTAAATGTCCAGGTTGGGGGAAAAAAAAAAGTAACAAAGAAATAGTGCCCCAGGCAGAGGGCCCAGACTGGCTGCAGCCCGGAGGGCTGGAAGGCAGCATGGAGCCTGCTTGGGCTGAACCACTGGCAAATCCAGTTCAACCCAAGCAGTGTTCCCTTTCTTTTTCAGGCACTATTTCTAAGAAAAATCACGTTCTTCCGTGAGCCCACCGAGATGGACTGTGTGATTTTCCTCTGCTTCCATCCGGATTTTGCCCAGATGGACTCGAAGCTGAGAAACAGTGCATGCTGCCTTCCCACACCCTTCTCTAGCAAACGCTGCAATTTCTTTTGAAACAACAGATAGCAACACATTCTTTCGGCCACCCAAAAGGGAAATTCGGTGGGCTTCCTGCAATATCCTCTCTTCGTCCAGGATTCAGATCCTGCCTCTCTCGTCCCGTGGTCCTGATCCCTCCACAGCAGAGGCCAGTCTGCCTGTGCCTGCCAGCCGGTCATTCATCAGCCCAGCATGACCACGTATGCTCCGGACTCCACTGGCTCCCGCCCACCCCGCTTGTCCGCATATGGAATGAGTTGCTGCGTTCTTACTCCTTATCAGAGGTGGAAATATTTCCCCTGTATCTTTGTGGAGTTTTTCTGCATTTGTGAGACTGACCAATGCTTAACTCTTATAGTTCCAAAGTGCTACTGGGCTTCTCGCTCCCCGATGGAAATCGCTGAGTTCGGATGCTGCTCAGAGAGGCCTCCTCCGGTCGTTTCTAGACTTGCATGTCCCTTCACTTCATACTGTGACGTGTGACCTTGCCATGTTTATGGGTTTACATGCTTATGTTTTTCCCCTCCCCCAACTAGAATGTAAGTTCCAAGAGGCCAGGGACCCTCTCCATTCTGTCCCCTATTGAATGCCCAGAACCTAGTCCAGTGAGCTGGCACATAGTAGGACTATAAGGTATTCATTGAATGAAACAGCGAAGGGTTGAGAGCTCCTTGAAAACAGGCACCATGTTCTTCTTCTTTGGATCCAAAGAGCCCAAAACAGGGCATAGCATCCAGGAGGTGCCAAATTAGGGTACATCCCTCCTCTTGAAGGCCACAGAGTGAAAACTACACAAATGACTTCTGCTCACAGCCCCGTTAGCCAGCACTTAGTCACATGGCCCCTTTTAACTGCAAAGGAGCCTGGGAAATGTATTTTCTTTTTTATGCTGGGTAGCCCTGTGTCTGGCTAAAGATTCTATTACTATCATGAAACGAAGAAATCAAACAATTAAGGCTCTCTGCCACAAGTAGAAATACATTTTAAAAGAATAATTTTAATAATAATAACAGCTATAACATTCACTGAATGTTTGCTCCTATGCCAGGCACAATTCTTTTAATCCCCACAACAATCCTTTGCGATAAATACCATTGTTATTCCCATTCTACAGAAGAAGAAACCGAGGCTCAGAGAGATACGTGTGACTTACCCACAACTGCACAGCTGGTTAGTGGTAAAACCAAGACTGGGTTGATTTGAAAAAGAAGCAAAGCCTAGTTGTTTGTAACCCAAAGAGATGGAACATTATTACCTTCTAAGCACCGGGGAGCCATTGAAGATTTAGAGCAAGGCAGCCAACCTCAGAGTAACAGCCCCTGCGCTAAGGGTTTCGTGTGTTATCTCATTTCAGCCATAGTACTATTAATAACTCCACTTTGGCGGTATTTTGTTCGCTGCTGTATCCAGTGCCTAGCGGATGGCTAGCATATAGATACGCATTAGACAACTGTTGAGTGTTGGGAAACTGCATTTGCAGTCGGACTAATTTATGAGTCATTATGGTTCATCGTCCGTCTGTCTCCCTCACCGGACTGCAAATGCCATAGAGGGCAGAGTGTGAGTCACACCCACACTGTGTATTGTCCCCAGTTCTAGCTCAGGGCCCGGAACACAGTAAGTACTCGCTAAATGCCTGATGAATGAATGAGTGATCATCCTTGTCACAGAGAATGGAGAGGTTGAGAAGAACCTCTTTCAAATACTGTCCAGGGACCAATCCTTCCCTCGAATTGGAAACTACATTAAAATAATAATAATAAAGAATGCAGCTGCCAAGGAGTGACGCGAGGCTCCTGCCTGCTGGGCTCCGAACTCACGCTGGATCCCGTTCAGAACTGGCGGAGCACCACCGGCTGGTGAGGCGGAGAGGAGCGTGAGGTTTCTTGGGTATCGAGTGATGTTGTGTGGATTTGGAAACCCAGCAAATCCTTTCTGATGAGTTGGGTGCAAATGAATCAGAATCACAGGAATTAAACTCCTCTGGAACACGACATGGCTTTGGAATGAAATAGGGCTCAGCTGGAATCTTTTCTTGGGTCCTCGGAATAAATGGTTTTTAAACGACTTCTAGGCAAGTCCCTGAGCTCACCCCAGCGCCAGGGCCTACCCTGACAGCAGGCTTTTTTTTTTTCTGATTTTTCGTGAGCAGTTGGGGCTGGTTTCTTGGCGACCTGGGCTAGGCTTTCGGGGCAGCCCCTTTACCCCGGAAAAAGACTCCTCGCTAACTGACATCTGTGGGCACAGTAGTGATTCAGCAAACAGTCCAGACCACCAAAGCCTTGGGGACAAAACACTCCCCAAAGCAGACAAGTGAAGCCATTGAGCCAGGAAGGCAGAACTCAGTGCTTGGCAAAATAACATCTCAAAGTGAGTTTTCATGAGTTTGTCAGGCTGGGAAATTATTACTTCTTGATGAGAATACAGTGAGTCCTCTCCTAACGCCGTTGATAGGTTCTTGGAACTGTGGTGCAATGAATATAATGAAACCAGTTTTACCGCAGGCTAATTGATATAAACAAGAGTTCAGCTCCTGCGGCGTCTCATCAGCAGTATAATGAAAGGACACTGAACAAACCAAATTCATTCAAGGACCTGCTGTCTTAAAAATCAGTGCGGTGACCATTGTTATCAGCGCCCAGCCACTCACACACCCCTCCCCGCATTACTCCACATACAAGAATAGTTTCATTTGCAATAAAATACCCAGCCACTCTGTGCTCCTGCCTGGGCATCCTTCTCTGCCTTTCCTCCAAATAAATGGAAAAAAAAAAAAAAAGAATAACTGGAGAGTCTTCACTGTGACAATGCTTTTTGCACACTCTGTTCTCACCATACTTTCTTGCATTTTCTTGAGTCCGAGAAGCTCTTTCTTGCCCTGAACTCTTAGCATCTGCTATTACCTCTGCCACCAATGCTTTGCCCTCCAATTTTGTACAAAACCCGAGACTCCTTCAGATCTCCACCCAAATGTCACTCCCCCACCCCGAGAGGACTTCCCTCCCTCTTCTCCCCAACTCTGATGTTCTCCATCATAACATTTACCAATGTTTGGGATGATGTAGTTTTTCCTTTTTCACTTAACATCTTGCACCCCCACTTGTCTGTAAGTCCCTTGAGGAGTGGGCTCGTGTGTTTTACTCATCATTGTAGACCCCTCTACCTCACCCACTAACCTTTCATTTAGAAGCCCCGACTCTGCTAGCATGAGGGGCTGGAATTCAGAGCCTTTGGAGGAAGATAGAGACCCAGCCAGTGCTAATAGAGTCAAGAGCCATCCATCACTCCCCCACAGCAGGATGTATTAATAATCCTGGTTGGTCCGAGACTAACTGGTAGGCCTGTCTGACCCAAGTTTTTCCGCTGCTTATGAATTCCTGCAGTGGCACGGATTTGCGCTTGTCCACATCATCCTTCAAGCCTAGCTCAAACCGCATCTCCTTTATAACACCTTTCCTTCCCTCCCCAGGTTCAAGTGTTTGCTCCCACCCTGAATTTTCCCAGAGTAAATCCCGTCTGTTCCCCGCATTTGGCAGTGAATCATATATGGGCCTGTAGCAGCCCTTCCAGTCTTGTCTTGAACTCTTCCTTAAACGCTTAACTTTCCATATCCATTCATTCTTTTACCTTCTAACATTCACTCTTGCTCTGGCCGACGTGTGGATAGCAGACTGTACAGAATAATGATCTTGTCTTGTTCCCCACCAGGCTGTTCTCCCTAGAGCAGTCAGTGACCTGACCGAAAATGTACACGGTTCCATTTTTCTTCTGCTGAAAACCTCCAATGGCTCCCCGCTCACTCAGAGCAAAATTGGGAGTCCTAACCACAACCCGCAGCCTCTGCAGGAACTGCCTCATGCGGATCTCCCCATGGCTCTCACCGTTCTCACTCCTTCATTCTTCTCTGGGATGGCTGGCCTCTGCTATTCCCCCAGCATGCAAACAGGCTCCTGCCCCAGGGCCTTTGCACTGGCGGTTTGCGGTTTTGTGCTACCAGGTATACTCTGCTCCAGATATCTGCATGGCTCGCTGACTTAACTCATTCAGGCCTGTGCTCAAATTCACCTTCTTAGAGAGACTGCTTTTGACTATACCTTGCCATTCTCTATGTTCTTACCTGCTCTTCTTTTCTCTCTGTCTTCTGCAACTACTGCTTTCTTATGGACTGTTTGTTTCCATAGTATAGAAAGAGAGAACAGACACTGGAGGTAAACCAGCAGTCTAACCGCAGACACTATTCAAAGGAATATCCGAAGACCATGATAGGCATTCAAATCAACACAGTCCACGAAAAGCACCTACTGTGGTCGGGGCACTGTGGGTTTGCAGTTTCATGCAAGACACCCTCATTATTAAATTAAGTAAGAGAACGGCCATGGACTGAATGTGTGGGTCCCCCACACCGCCCAGATTATACTGCTCCCTAACTAGTACAGGTTCATCTCCCAGTTGTTTTCAGTTTGCGTGGGACTTGTCAGTCAAGGTGCCCTGTGCCTTCTGGTCAGCCAATGGCCAAGGGACCCAAGATAAGGTCACGAGAGCCTCTCACTGCTAAGAAATGAACTGTCAGGGCCATGAAACACACCAGAGGGCAGCTGGAGCCAATTCATCTCAAAGGTTGTATCCTAAGGAGACTATCAGTTCTTGCTGTCCAGAGACTGGAAGCTTCTTACTTTCTATTTGTTATGGTCTGTTGCTTTGTTTTGGGTTTTTTTTGTTTGTTTGTTTTTTCAAATCATCAGAATAACCTGCATCCCTGTAATTTAGCCTGAGTCATTGACTAGTAGAGTCTCTGTAAATGCTTACTCATTTGATGCTATTCAAGCTGCTGCTGCAGAGCCTTCCCACTCAGTGGTCCATCTCTTGTCTACAAGGCAAAGCCACCCAACCGGGAAATTCAAGAGAAAGAATTTAAATATAGGTCACCAGTTACAAAGGTGTTGGAAGAGCTGTGAGGGCAAACAGTGCGTTGGAGACAATTCAGAAATTGACAAGAGCAGGAAGCCACTCCTACTCTGGGACAGGAGGGACCAAGGGAGGAGGTAGTGTTACCAGGAGCTGGGGCTGCCCAGTGGGAGTTGGGACCCTGGAGGGACATAGAGAAAGCTGGAACCGCATAGGAAATACAGCCACTGCTAGAGTCACCACCATACCCGGAGAGGCCCCTCAACTACGAGGGAATGGGGAGTGTGAGAGAACGATCTTAGCCTTTCTCATCGTCCTTCAATCTGCCAACCCTCCCCCATCTCCCCCCGCCCCCCCCCTCCGCTGGAGGCTCCCAAAGGACACTGGGAATTGTAGTTTGCAGTACGCAGCCATCTGCCATACAGAAGAGAACCGAGGAAGGACAGGAAGGAAATAGATTTGAGAGAAACAGGCATGAGAGGCCCCTTTCTACGATCTGCCTCCCTTCACGTCCTTCCTGGCTTCCAACATGGCAGCAAAGGGGCAAACAGATGGAGAAAGAAAGAGGCATATTCTGCCATCGTGCTGCAGTCCTGCCCTCCCACAGAAAGTCTCCACGCGGCCCCTTACAGTCTTCAGGCTGGGTCCATGGCCCGGCCACTGCTCCCCTTCCGCTGCCATAAAATCCACTGGGCCTGCTGGTGACCAAGGCCTAGCTTCGGCCGTGTCCCAGATAACTGGAGGCAACTCCACTCCACTCAGAGCTCTGGGCCGTGCCAGGGAGCAGGAACCAAGCCCTTTTCCTGTCTAGAGTTTGATGAATTCTCTAACAGTTGCTTCTACCCTCAGAATTGAAAAAGCAATGTTTGTGCAGCCCAGCTCATGGGCACGTTTCCCTGGTGATGAGCCCCCTCCACCTCTGTGGCGGGCCTGCCTTCCCAAGCTGCAGCCAGGGCTCTTGCTAACATGCTCTCTGAAAGTCACTCTTGGACCTGAAGTGAGGAAGTGGGGCCAAAGCTCACTTTGTGGAAAGATTTTATTTCCATCTGAGTCCACTTCAAGGAACAGCGAGGGATTAGTTTTGTTAGCTTTTTTACCTCCAAAAAAATTGCCGGGCCTTTCCAAAGCAGATTTATGGAATTGCTCGGCAATCGTGTTTCAAACTATGGAGACCAGGAGCCCTTTCTTTGGGGATGCGTCCAAACTGGCTGGCACCACTAAGTAGAGGCTAAATGAAAGGCATTCAGCAAGCTTGGCTTGGGACAATCTCTTCCAAGACAGGTTGGCAGAAGCTGGCGCAGTGCCATGGGAGGACCAGCAAACTGCCCGCATGCTGGTCGAATGCAAGACAATGACGGGGACTCCTTCAACCACAGGCAATAAGGAGAAGGTACAAGATGGATAAGGATGCCAAAAATTGAGGGGTTTCTCTCAATTATGTTCCTGAGATCACTGGCTTCCAAACTTTAGTGCATGCAACCCCTCCCCTGGGGTAACAGATGCTGGTTGCCCTATGTATACTCAGGAGATGCTCTTGGTCTCCTATGCACACTTGAACATCTGAAACCCTCTTCTGGAGTGCCCTAATGTATGCAGGCAGAGCTAACCATGACAACTATGGCCATGGTCATAGTTCTGTTCAAACCAGAAACAAGACAGCCTCATGCTTAGCAGTACCACCAGCATCAGAGTCGGACAACCTGGGGTTCAAAACCCAGCTCTACCACTTCCTGAGCTGGGTGGCCTTGGACAAACCATTTGGTCTGTGAGAACTTGCTTTCCTCATTGGTAGAATGGACAGAAGACCTCCTTCGCTGGGCTGTTGTGGGGATTCAACAAGATAATGTACATAAGCCACCCGATATGGTACCTGGAATGTAATAAATGACCATGCATGGTGGTCTTTAAAATACTACTGGTAAATCTGGGTGTGTATAAGAGTAACACAGCTCTAGGATAATAGGGGAGAGAAGAGCTGAGACTCAAGGATGTCTTTCTGGAGAGAAGAGCTGAGAGGGAGAGTGAAAGGGGAAGTTTAATAAAGGTGCTCTTCATAACGATGGAGGCAGGGTTTAGGACACCAGTAAGGGATGGGAAGCACCCAGGGGCTAGTGACATTGGGGAGCTGTTAGTCCCATCCATCCTAAAGGAGCAAAGACAGGGAATGTCATCAAACCCAGAAAAGAGGAGAGAAGGAGAGGGCTCCTGATACAAGCCGAGACTTGTGGTCAAGACACTGCCAGCCCTAGAAGGAAGAAGCCAAGGAAATAAAGACCCAACTTCACTGTCCTCCATTCCCCACATCTCCTACCAGCACCTCCCATCACTTGAATCAAGTTGGAAGCAGAGACAAGGAGCCCATTGATGGGGTCTATACAGGTCAGCCTCATGGGTGGAGAACAGTGGGGAGTGGATCTGGAGGAAGCCAGAAAGACACTGGGCACCTAAACCTAGTGAAATAATGCATCAGTCCAGATTGCATTCACCTGCTAGTCAGAGAGACATAAAATAACCAAGGTAGAAGTTTATCTTCTCTTCTGTTAAAAAAAAACACACCAAAAAAATCCCCTTTAAAGATAGCCAGGACCATCATGTTGCACAACTCCAGGATGATTCTACAAAGCATAAACAGTGAATGGTGCCCCCTGGAGTTAAATGACCAGGGGTGGCTGGGTTGTTGGGCTGATTAGGTGACTACATGATGCCATCAGTATCTCAGGTTGCTTGTGTCTTTCAACTCTACCATCCTTAGCACTGGCTTTCATCGCCAAGGTGGCCTCATGATCATAGGTGGCTGCTGGAGCTCCAGTCATCATACTGGGAAGAGAAAGAAAAGAAAGAAGGGCCATAGCTCTCTGGAAGCTCCACCCAATACCTTGTGCTTACGTCTACTTCATTTACCACTCTTATCTGCAAGGAGTGCTTCATAGGGGACTTTTATTAAAGAGACAAGGAGTTATTTGCTCTGCCTCAAATAAGCACTGAGTTTTGGGAGTCAAAGGACCCAGGTTCTGGTCTCTACGTTGCCTGTACTTGTCTAGGTGACTTTGGGCAAAACACTGTCCATCTCAGATAAACTGTTGATTCTGTGGTTCCCACAATAGCTTCCTCCTCATGCTGGTTTTCCTCCTGCCTGCCTCCTTCTAGGTCATAGCACATGCCAGTTGGTTGCACTGGAAAGTTGCAGTTAGTTGGAAAGTTTAGTTGCACTGCTACCCACTCCCTTTGATGTGGCAGGGATGGAAAAAGGAAAATACAATTGTTCATCTTCCAGCGTCCGTATCAACAGACAATATAGTTTAAGGCCTACAGCCAGTTAGCCTCAGACAGATGTGTGTTGAGTACTGGTGCCATCCTTGTTAGCTGCATAGCCTTTGGCAAATCCCTTCAAGTTCTCTGAACCTCCCTTTCCTCCTCTGGAGAGTGGGGCCAACAAAGCACTCACTTTGTGGAGCTGTCGAGAGAATGCCACACGATCGATCGATCATGTGTGTTAAATTCTTAGTAAGTGATAAGACACAGGAAATGACAGTTCTGAATGTCGCAGAGCATCCCTCCTCCCCAGCAGGTGTCGTGTGGCGGGCAGGTTCCCAGCCTGACAGCAGCAGGGAGAAGGAAGGGGGCTGCACGTTGACTAACGGGGTGCTGAAAGTCGGCCGCTGGTCCAGCCACTGGTGTGGGAGGCTTTTGCCTCTATTCCTATGCTCTTCTTACACCCCATCAGACAAGCAATGGGAAGTAACCAATTTTTGACCTGGAATGCTTCCCATCTTAAATGCAAGGCCTTCATGTTGCTATTTCCCAAATGCCCTAAAAAATGTAAGGATGTGTTTATTACAGAAGAAGTTTCCAAGTTTACCTTTTTTTAACTATAGGACTTCTCAAAGCTTTTAATATGCTAATGTAGGGGTTATCACATACAGTGTGCCCCAAACATATTTGGCTAACAGCTCTTTTTTCCCAATAGTAATAATAATATCAATAACAGTAACTATTTATTGAGTGCCTACAATGCATTAGACCTTGTGCCAAATGTTTTGCATTGTTCAGTAGTCAGCTATTATTGTGATGATGTTGCATAACAAATAAGGCCAAATCTTAATGGCTCACATCAGTAATATTCTTTCTCATGCATTGGCCTGTGATTAGCTGGTGTGCCTCTGCTTCAAGTTGTGGACTGAGTGCAATTCTGCTCTATATGTCTACAACTTTGGAACCCAAGTTAAAGCTCCATCAACTGCTCAAGTCATGCTCTTCTCATGGGTCAGAGCAGGAGCACAAAAGAGCAAACCAAAACTATATAAGCACATTTAAAGTCTCTGCTCAGATGGAGCATGTGCTCCGTCTGCTTACATCCATTGGCCAAAGTAAGCCACATGGCCAAGCCTTAAATCAACAGGATAAGGAAGCATACCCTTGACATAGTAAACCACGGCAAGAGTAGAGAAAAAAAATCTGAACAAGTGACATAATTCACAACTATTGTCCATATGCACTACGTCATTTAATCCCCAGGACAGCTGTATGTGATATCATTTGACAGGTAAAACAACAACAACAAAAAGACGAAATCTAAAGTTCAGAGGTTAAACATCTTCTTGGAGGTCGCACAACTAGGTGGCAGACCTAGGACTTGAACTGTCTGAATCCTTTAGGGTAGCTATAGAAATCGCCTTTGACTTTACTGTTCCTTAATTTCACGTTTCTTTTCGTTCTTCTGAGACATTTGTGCGAATTTATTTCCAATGCAATGAGATGTTTTATGATGCTCTAACCCAGAGGCTCACCTGTAAGCCCACAGCATTTATGTAAATCCTTACATCATTAATATTACATGAGCCCTGTTCCTAATTTACTGTGAAAAGTAAGGTTGTCATCTTTAAAGCTGTGTCTCCCAGGAGCAGGAATCGCACTCAGCGATGAAACAGGGAAATGTGAATTTACGGGCGTAGTAAATCCCGTGGGGAGTTCACCCATATGCTCTCAGCACACACCTTCCCACGCATGCTGGGGGCCTCCAAGCATGAGCCAGTGCAGCCCCCCCACCTGACAGCTTCCCCTGGCCTTAGCTCACGGGGTAGACCAGCAGACTGGGGAGCGAGGCCTCCAGCACTAGCCCTCAGAGAATGGCAAACCGGAGCTGAAGGGTGGATACTCCAGCTTCTCGTCCCCCAGGTGGGACACCCCGGAGGCCTGTTCTGTGTTGGTGTCTCAGAGGTCCCTGCAGGGCAGAGCTTCCATTTCCCGCAGCAGGTACCCTGTTCACTAACACAGCCTCTATAGGCTGCTTCCCCTTCAGATTTCTCTACACCCTGATGGTGCTTTCAGGGCTCACCTCCAAAAGCAAAGCAAAACCAACCAAAAATTACCGGCGCTCAGATCCTTGTCTCAGGATCAGCTTGGGGGAACTCCACCTGAGAGATGAGCAGTATTAACCAAAACAGAGTTGGCATCCTCTACCTGTTTGATAAAGGCTGGCTTTTTTTTTTTTAATTCATTCATTCCAAAATGGTTTTCTGCCCTTTTCAGAGGGGGAGTCACAGAAGCCCTGACACAAGCCTCGGACGCTCTCAAGAGCAAAATGTGCATTCACATGAAATGCACCTCGCAGGGCGCTTTGGTTGTTTTCCAATATGGAGACCCAGAGCGAGGAAGCCGTGGGTGGGTCAGTCTGTGGAGAAACAGCCCCCAGCTCTCAGTCTAAGGAAAACTGAACAATTGCTGAGCTCATGGCTGGCTTAGCTGCCTTCAGGAACATCATCCTTCACAGCTCTGCAAACTGGATGAAGGAAGCAAAGCAAACCCCAGGCGAGAACCTGCTGTCGGTAATGCCTCGTCCTGGACGAGGAGGGCGCTCGCCAGTGTTTGGGCTGCTTATCTGCTGGCCCCGTGTTCACCTCTTCCCTTGCTCCCCACCACCGTGGCTTGCCACAGCCGCGTCACTGCTGACTTCAAAGGCTTCCCCACCCTTTGAAGTGACGTGTGGGTGTGTGGGTGGTGGAGGGAGCGGCAAGCCAGACTCCAACCTCTGGCCTCCTGGCAAAGAAGAATGGCTATGGCAAATGCCAGAATTGCTCCCATGAGCATTGGTCTCAGCTAGAAGGACACCAACGCTTCAGGGGAAGTTCAACACGCACCACCACCCGCCCCCAAGGCCAGGCCTCCTTTCTTTCGGGGTGTATCTCCATGGTCCACTTTCATTATCTCGGCTTGGCAATGTGATAGCAGCGTGGGGGGAGGGGGGCGGGAATGGCCTTCGAAAGCCGCCAGCCAGGCTTGAACTGGAACCCGGGGCTCACTGGAGGATGACTTCACTTCTTTGGTCCTCACTTGGCTCATCCATAACATAGGAAATTTATATCTTTCTTGAGGGACGTTTTAAGGATCAAATGGGAAAACTAAAATCAAGTGCTGATGAGAACAGAGCACATAGTAGGTGCTCCATAACTGCCCACTGCTATTGCCGTTACTGTTAAGACTACATTCCCCCCCCCCACAGGTCCGTAGAGGATCTCCCTCTCTAAGCTTCATTCCACTTTTACGGTTTTCTCTCCTTTCCTTGCAAACCGGAGTCGGCCATTCATCTTGCTGCATCCCCTCCCCCAAATCCTCCTCCACTGGAATATTCTCCTGGGGTTTTCCCGGAGCCTTGCAACCACCTGGAATTATCCCAGTGGCCCCTGACAGGCAATGAGATCCTTCTTTATGGAAAAGAAAGGTCCAGGAAAAAAATAGTGCAAGCATTTTAGATATGCCTTCTTGGTCCACCCAGAACAATACCCCTCTATTGAGCCCGCATCGTAAATATCTTCCTTGCTTATCCTAGCCTAGGAAGTTGTTTCCAGGGCTGAGAGACTGCGTTCTTCCCATTTATTTATGGGGAAACGTTTACAGTTCCACTGTTTGGGCCCGTAAAGCCCATTATTGACCTGGAGAATGGAAAGGTTTGACTAAAGCAAGTTACCCGTGGCTCTGTGCCTCAGTTTCCTCATTTGGAAATAGGGTGTGACCTATTATTACTAATTATGAGTACTACTACTATGGCTATTACTACTGTGAATAATAATATTAGGAATAACAACACCTCACAGTTACAGAGGGTTTAGTAGGTTCCAGGCACTGTGCTAAGTGTGGCTTCACTCATACCTCCAAAAACTCAATCAGATGGAAGTCATCTCTGTCATTCCCATTTCTCAGATGAGGAAACTGAGATTCAGGCAGGTTGCATAAACCTCATCAAGGTCATAGAGCAGTAAGAGATGGAGTCAGGATTTGAACCAAGGGCAATGGAACCAAAAGCCTTAATCACCCCCAACACACCACCACCCAGAGGCTGTTTCCATAGTGATCAAGGATCCAATCAGAAAAACCCATAGAGAGACCAGCACCACTGGGCAGGATGAGGTTATCTTTTCCTTCTACTGTTTTTATTGTAAGATCAGATTAGCCTAGTGACTATCAGCCCCCGCAGCCCAAACAGGCGGTTACCAGGACTCAGAGCGTGTGATGGCCAACCTCACCCCAAAACCAATAATACAACATCTGCGCCTTTCTGTGACCTTCCTGTCCCTCGGAGCTATGAGCAAGCTCATTTCCTACAAAAACAGATGAGCCAACTTGGCTTCAGAGCAGCTGTCTCTGTTATCTGGAGGCAAGGAGAGGCTGATGGTAGTCCTCTTGGGGTCCGGCCTGGTTCAGGGGTCCCTCTGTGAAAGACCCCGGGCTGAGTGACGGGTGACTTAATTCTCTTAGTTCCAGTGGAGGGTAGGCACGGGCTACCTCCAGCCTTGGCTCCAGAACTGACATGTCCCCAAGGTCCTCTGGGAAGCCGCAAGCTGACCGCTGGAAGAACTAGACCTCAGAGCCTCGAACGCCCACTGGAAAGGGCTCCCCAGAGCCCCTGCTAGGCAGACCCAATTCCCCGTGCTCCTGGGCTGCTCAGTAAAGTCTCTACCCGTAGTCTACTCACCTGGAGGCCGTGAGCCTGATTTGTTCATTTTTCTCTTGCACGAGGAAGACCTGGCCCCCAGGCGGGTTCTACAGCCACCAGGCTCCACCAGACCTCCCCACAGGCGCTTCGTTCTCAGTCGTCAAATCTCAACCCAGTTGTCTCCTCCCCTGAGAAGCCCTCCCTGACCACCCAACCTAGAGTAGGCTCCGCCCAGGTATGCTCAGTGACGTCACCCAGTTTATTTCCTTTCCACTTGGAGACATTGCCGTCTTCGCTAGTTGTTGGATGACTTGTTGCCGGTTATCTTCTCACTAGGGTACGAGGCCCAAGATGCAGACGCCTTGTCTGCCTGGTTCACTTCTGTGTTTCCAGAATTGAGAACAACACTTGATGTATAAACAAGATTCGCGGAATGAACGAATTCAACAAATGAGTAACGGATTGGATGAGCAATGGACGGATGAGTACCTGTTTCCGTTCAGCTGTTTGAGGGGAGGGAGAGCTGGTGAAGGCAAAGTAAAATAGACAAGCCAGCAGTCCCGTGAGCTTCCGAATGCCTCACCCCAGCCCTTTCCTCTGTCTCTACTGGGCAGTCAGTTCTCCAGTCTGAGCTGCAGAAAAAAAGAGAAACATTGTTTTACTTGGCTTTTATCTCTTCCTGGGGTAGAGCAGGACTGGGGCATCAGACTTCCTGGGTTTAAATCCCACTTGCTCCTGTGCGATTTTTGACAATTTACCCGTGCTCTCTAAAGCTCAGCTTCATCATCAGAAAACAAGGGTCATAATAGAAGTTTCCTCAGAGGACCCATGCGAGGATTAAATGAGACAGCTGTGTAGAGTCCAGGCCAAGCTCAGTCGTTACGATAATAATTATTATTGTCACTAAATGTGTTCCTATTTTACATGTATTATTACTAAGTGCTTTAATATGTGTAAATATTATATCAATGTTTTAAATGTATTATGAAATGTTTTACATGTATTATTACTAATAGATATTTTCATATTTTAAATATATTACTAAGAAATGTTTTCATGCTTACAACAGACGGTTTTTAAATATTTTCATTTTATATGTATTATTTTTTAATATTTGCTAAGCTAGTAATTTTTTTAAAAATTAAGGCATTCGTCTGGGCCTGTCTTTTTCTCCCCTTGCCCCCTTTTCCTCTGGAAGTGGGGCCCAGGGACTCTGACACTTGGGCCGTGATCACTCCATTTCTGTCTCTGCCCGCACACCCTTTTTCTCAGATGCTCGCTCCTCTCCTTGAGGGGGATCTAAGATGAGCGCTCACAGGACAGGGCAGCACGAACATCAGCTTCGATGTCACACAGACAGAGGGGTTCAAATCCTGATCCTGCCACTATCTCTTTAAGCTTTGCTTTTATTATTTGCAAAAAAGAGACGCCAACAAACCCACCTACCGCACAGGTTCACTATGAGTGTTAAATGTGAGCCTGGACAGGAGAGGGCTCAGTCAAGGATGCACGTATTTGTTGAGCACCTGCTATGTGCCAGTTCCCGTGCTAGGGGCTCAGTCAACAAGGGAAAGAGTTCTGCCCCGAAGAGGCTGCTGTGCAGCTGGCATCTTTTTCTTTGGGAATACCCCATCTTTCCTGGGGCCCAAGATTCTCAGGTCCTTGTCTGACACGGGGGCTCTCTGCGTCCTCTGGTGTTTTCTTTCTTCTCCATCCAGCTTCATCCAGCTCACAGTGGCAGGCACTTACAGAATGTGCAAACCTGAGAGTGCAGGGCTCGAAAAGGTAAGAAGACACCCCCTGGGCTAGTGGCAACTGAGAGCAGCCGCGCTGTGCTGCCCAGCTTCCTCCTCAGGGCGAAAGGATGTGTTCCCTCACCTTCTAGGAATGTGGCCACCTGGTGGCTCTTAGCTGACAGCCCTTCTGAAAATTGCCCTTTTTCCAAGGCTACACCCCTCCTTGGGGCAGCCCATACCCAACAACTGGCCCATGCTGGCCTCCTTCTCCCAGCTCAGGACAACTCGGTGGGGGGGCACTGAGTTCCAGCATCCCTGTAGGGCTAGCTCTGGCCTGATTGTAACTACCTCCCAGCGCAGTTCCTCCCACTGCCCGATACTGTTTACTCCCCCTTCTTTCCGCAGCTCTTGGTCGCAAGGGCCAATTCCACACCCTGTACCCTGATTGCCATCTCAGAGTCAGCCTCACAGTGAACGCACCCCGCAGCCCCGTGGTGCCCTCAGTGCCAAGCATGGGCATGTAGGCAGACTCGGTATTTGCAGAGCAATTGGGGGGTGTGTGTGCGTGTGTATATATGTGTGTGTGTGTGTTTACAATCGCTTTGACTACAAGCAACAGAAACTCCGTTCAAAGTGGCTTAGGCGACATGGGAGAAATGTAACTCAAGATCTAAAAAGCCAGAGCATTTGATGTCATCAAAACTTTGTTTCTCTTTTTCTCTCAGCTCTGGTCTCTTCCTGTGAGCTCTGTTCCCATGGTGGCCTCGTGGCTTCTATTCACCCACCTTCAAGACCCGGAAAAAGAGAGAACATCTCTTTCCCAGTAGTCTCAGCAAAAGTTCCAAGGCTGAGTCTCACTGGCCTGGTTTAAAGTCACATGACCATCCCTGAACAAATCACTGTGAATTTTGCTAGGAAATGGAATTCTCTGATGGATGGCTTTGGGACCCTGGGAGCCAGAGAGAAGTACAGCCAACTCTACTTTAAACCGCAATGGGAGTTGAGCATAGGTGGATCTCCAAAGGAAAATTGAGGCAATCTTGCCTGAAAAAGAGGAAATGAATGTGGGAGAATAAAAACCACAAGGGGACCACTACAAAGAGTTTGTGCAAAGAAAGTCTAGCTCGTAACACTAGTAATTCCACTTCTCCTTCTTATCACCCACACCTCCCAGCACTTAAGTCTTTCTGGAAAGCCTGCAGCCTTCCCTGAAGGTATAAATATGATGCTGTCAGCCGAGAAATGTTATAGGCATTCTACGCACCAACTGACAGGAAAGTTTCAGGGAGCACAAACCTTAAAAAGTGCCTGCCAAACTCCTACTGCACTTGCAAACCTAGTTCTAATGTCACAGCCTCCTTCCCTGGATCATTCCAGAAAGTGATTTTCTAATCACTCTTTTCAGGGTTACCTCCATCCCCAACTGTACTGACTCCATCGGGGGCCCTTATCAGGCTATACTTTATCCATTTTTATTTCACTTAAATGTCTTCTCTACTGACCTGTGAAGATATACACAATGGAGCTTTCCAGAGGAATATTCTCCAGACAATAGAAACTGAATGTGGATTTATTTATTCAGGCTCAGTGTTCCAACTGGTCGACGGGCGTTTGGCCAAGATGTGTGGAAAGCTGCTAAAGGAAGTGTTACAACGGTTTGTAGGAATTCGAGAACTTCTCTCTTTGACGGAGCTGGGCATGATCTTTGCCTGTGTGATCAATGATAACGATTGCTTATGTGTGTAAGCACTGTTTGGTGCGTGCCCTTTATCCTTCCTTAATATTAGTATTACCCATGGTTATTATTTTATGTCTCATGTGTTGAGTTCATGCTGTGCAGCTATCCCAGAGGTAAGCTTCTTACCTGTATCATCATTTTAACTATGTATGACATTAAAAGGTAACTATCACTTAGTTCACTGTTGAGTACGTTGAGACTCTCTCAGAGAGGTTAAGCAACTTGCCCAAGGCTGCACAGGTAGTTGGGAGTGAAGCCAGGACTCAAACCCGTGTTTGTTGGGCTTGATAGTAAACATTAAATTAGTATTATGCTTACCTTCTTACAAGGAGGCAAGCACAGAAGACTTAGCTATCCCCACTTTACAGATGGGAACTTGAGGTATAGACCGTTAATGGTGACTTCTTGTGAATTTCAGGTTATGTCCAAAAAGACACCAGGATCAGCTGAGCTCCTGGAAGATAATGTTCTCATGGATTCAAGAAAAGAGAGTGAGGTTCCGAGAGCGGCAAGCTGGAAGAACACTCAGTCCCCCAGAGATGTCTGGTTTCAGACACGTGTGTGAATGAAGTGCTTGGCACCAAGTGGACGCTGGATGCACATGAGCTGAAGCAATGGATGCCGGCAAGCGTGGCAGGCTCCTGACAGATGGGAGACTTCACGTGGGACGATTCATCCACATGATGAATGGGAGGGAGCAAAGCAGAGCCCTGGGTCCCACCTAAACCAGCGTCCACAGGAGAAGCACTCTACATCCCCCAGCCCCTTCTGCAGTTGGATTTGGAGCAAGCTCTCTCCCCACACCCGCCGTCTGGCCCTTCCCCCTCCTCCCTTGGCCCTGAGCTCCACAGTGGAACCTTATCAAGTGTTTCCTGACCCAGCAGTAAGTACCTAACATCGCCTGTACTCACCCTGCCCACCCCCCTGCCCCGCGCACCTTGGCTACAATATCTCCTCCTCATAAATCACGCAGCCATATTAACTGTCTCTCAATCAATCTCTTCCAGGTGTGGGCTCAGACAGTGTCTCAAGACAAGTGTCTCTCCCCTCGAGGCTTAGGCGCTAAAAGCCCCCTCGTCTGGGAACAGTTTAAACCCAGATCGCTTCTCTCCCTTCTCAGGGTCTCTTGGCTCAGGCCTGAGACCCCCAGGATCCAGACTGCAGAGAGCTCCAGGAAACCCCGGAGAGAGTGTCCAACAGACTCGGGGGGCATGGGACAATGGTGTTTATCAACGCCCCGAGGCTTGGGGAATACAGGTCATTTGCTTATTCTCCCAGCAAAGTCCCCAGGAAGGATTGAAACCCCAAAGCCAGGGCTTAAAGGGGAAAGCATTGGGTCTTCCGAACCCAACTGTACCTATTAGTTAGTGTTAGAATGATCCTTCCACATCATCCGCTGCATTTTGGGTGCTTTGGTGGGTGTGGCAGAGATAATGCTATGTGTTCAAAACATTCCATTTCTGTCTTTCATTTCCCAGAATCCCTGCGGAGGCTGATGCTGTGGGAGTAGGTCCTGGCCACTGGAAGGGGGATGGTATATCCTCTATTGCCACGTTCTGCCCTGAGACTCCCCGCACACCACCTGTAATCTGCCCTTTCCTCCATCACTGAGGAGGCTGTGTGTTTAAGATGAAGGAGACCTGGATCACTGAATCACCACCTGGAAGAGAACAGCCAAGGATGCTGCCCAACTCGTATGAGACTGTGTTGAAAGGCAGAGCGTTCAGTTGCTGAGTTTGGGGGATTCGGCACTGTAGCATGACCTAGGCCTGCCCTGACCAGTACAATTAGAATCAGAAAAGTTATCAGCTTGTGAGATACAACAGCAACCCACTTACATACCGCCTTCCATAACCCACCGTTACCCCGAAAGGCCACCGTGGCTGTGGTCAGCAGCACGTACGTCTGATGGCAAGGAGCCATCCACCGCTGGACATACACTTCGTTTATTGCAAATCCAGCCTCCCGTTTGCCCCACAGTTAGACTTTAAATTCCATTGGAGAATCATAAAGCAATGGTTAAGCACGTGGGCTCTGGAGTCAGGCAGATTTGGGTTACATTGTGCTTTAATTACCCACTAATGAGTGGGCTTTCACTTCCTCACCTGTAAGTAGGGTTAAGATGTACGCCTGATCCTGTTGTCTGCTATTGTCGTGCCTGTGACCCCTAGGTGCCCCCTGTTCAGGACTCACTAATTGACTCTGCACCAGAAAGAGTGTCAGCTGATGGCCCTCAGAAATTGCCTCATCAGCAGAAAACCACCTCCTCTGAGGCCACGCCCTTTCCTGGGACAGCCCATGTCCAGGGACAGGTCTCTCGGAGGTATAAAGGCTTTAGCCTCCTGACCCAGCTTGGGACCACTCTGAATCCCCATCCCAGCTCCAGACTCTAAGACGGTCTCCTGTTGTCCCTGCCTCTTAATTTGCACATCCTTCTATAATCCCGTCCCCGGGAAAGTGGGGAGAACCTGTGACTTGCTTCTAACAGTTGAACATGGCAAAGGTGACTGATTGCCACTTCTGCGATTACATCACATAAGATTGTAACGTCTGTCTTGCTAACAGACTCTCTCTACCTTGATGGCTTTGGTGAAGCAAATGGCCGTGTTGGGGAGGCCCATGTGGCCAAGAACCACACAGGTGGCTTCTTGCCAACAGCCAACAAGACACTGAGGCCGTCAGTCCTACAACCTGCAAGAAACTGAATCAGAGGACAAGGGATGGACTCCTGACCTGAAGAAAAGGTGAGATTCTAAATCTGTGCTACTTCAAGCTGCTAAGTTTGGAATTAATACAAAGCTTTGTGTGGGGTCAGCTAAAACCTTCTTTAAGGCTGCATCATAGCCCAGCTTCTTTCTCTGCCCCGCTTGCTTCCTTCTCTTCCCTTCCACCACTGTTGACTCCAAGACCACCGCAATCCAGGGTCTGCTGCTCAGAGAACCCAACCTGTGAGTTGCTTGTTCCCTATCTAATACCCATTTGTTCCCTTTTCCATTTTGCTAAGCAAACCCTGAATCTCCTTTAAAGGGCCCCCATGCCTCCAGATAGGCAGGCTGCAGCCCCTGGGCAGAATCCTGGTTAGACTAAAGCCTAATATGAAGGTCCCATTCTTCTTGCTGGTGATCCTTTTAGGATCCCCTCCTATGTCACATCCCCTCCTGTGTCCCGGACACTGTTAGATCTTATTGGAGGAACTACAACTGCTGAAGTCATGTGACATCCATGCAAAGAGCCAATCAGAAGGCTCAAGACAGTAGAGCAAGACGGTGGAAGAAGGCTGGATCCTGGACTAGACGGCCTTCACAGCATTAACCAGCCCTGGTGCTGCTCTGCCTTCAAATGACAGTGGGACACAGTCAGTTTTCTTTAGAACAGCCTTATGCATTCCAACTGAGTTGATTCAAGCCGTCACTTCATAGGATGGTTAGGCAAATGAGTGAAATGATGCTCTGCTGGCCCCGAAAATGCCCCACACAGACCCCCAAATGTACGGGGAGGAATCGGCAAGGGCTCCAGCTGCTGCATTGGAAACCCATCGCCGGTTTTGCACCCAGGCCACACTCACCTCAGGCTGCTTCTGGCCAGGTGCCGAGCACAGCAGGGACACTAAGGCAGGTGGGTTCCTGGGAGGCACCGGATTCCACGGTTGGATGACTTGGGCTCACAGACTCCCCATTGGCCTTGCTGAACCTTCCTTCAATCTGCACTGTGGCCTGAGCCTCTTCCTCCTCAAACTTCCTTCCTTCTCCCTCTCCTTCACAGGGCGCAGACCGGCCGGCATCATGATCAAAGGCTCTGCCAGCCTCCTCCGACTCCCTCCCCGTTTGCCCTCCTACATGGTTGCCCTCGGGAGACCACCTGCAGGTCCTGTCTCATTTTGGTGTCCACTTCTCCACGGATCAGAACGCAGAGTCAGCACTCAATCAATGGGGATTGTAGCGGTGACTGTAGTACCCACTCACGCCGACTTCCAGGGTCTAGCACATCGCCTGGCACAAAGTGACACTTGGTAAGTGTTTTTTGCATGAATGATTGGATGAGTGGATAGACGGATGGATGGATGGATGGATGGACGGACGGACAAACAAACAGATAGACAGATGAGCAGGTGGGTGGATGAATGAATGACATTTTCTTTCTCCACACCTGATGTCTTTACATCCAGGTCTGATGTTTCTCAAACCCTGCCTTGATCAGGGAAAAATGGAAGGAACTGATAGTGTGTGCCTGAGAGGCCTCCAAGTTGGGTATCTATCTAGTCGTCTGTACCCCAGTCTACTCAGAGAGACACGGCAGTCATGCATGAAACAATTTGAGGCTACCAATGGGCACTGATATCAGGCAAGAGGGTGAAAACTGAGCACCTGGGTGCTAAGTGGGTGTGGCTATTCGGCTGTGGTGGGGGATATAGCAGGGGCAAAGTCAGGGGTGCCCATTGGGAGGGAAGAAATACGGAGAGAAAAGGAATCCTGACCCCTTGCTCTCCCTGGCTCAGTTAAGAGTCCCCTCCTCTGTCCCCACCTTTGCACCTACTTTTACACAAATCCCCCATACTCCTCACTGCAGCCAGAGTGAGCTGGTCACAAGACTCCCTTGCTGAAAACCCTGCCTTGGGTTTTTCATGTCCTGAAAAGTAAAGACCACGTTCCTTATCCACAGTCTCCAGGGTCCCCTGTGGCCTGGCCTCTGCCCATCCCTCTGGCCTTCCTCATGCCCTGCCCCCACATCTCCTTCCTGTGCTCCAGCCACGCTGACTCTTCCTGTTCCAAGAATTGGTAAACTCAGCCCCACCTCAGGACCTTTGCACATACTCTTTCCTCTGCCTGGAGAACTGTTGCCCTCCCACTTGTCCTAATTAACTCCTACTTCTCTTTCAAATTGCAACTTAAAGAACACTTCCTCGGCGCAGCCTTGGTGGCATCCCCGCACTGTGACATAAATCAGCCTGATTTACAGGTGTTTAATCTAAGTCCAACCTCCCTACTTCCTGGAACACATGTACTTGACTTTCAGCTCCCAGAGGGGCAGGCGTAAGGCCCATGTTCCTCACCAACAGCATAATGGAGTGAATAAAAGCAGAGGTTTTGGAGCTATGCTAGTGCATGGGTTTAAATCTCAGCTATTCCACGTTCCAGCTGTGTGACCTTGAGCAAGTTTCTTAACCTCTCTGTGCCTCCCTGTGTTTTCTCCCTGTGTTTAAGTATAAGAATAAAATCTACGTCATAAGATTGTTTTAAAGATTAAATGAGTTAATGTATCTTCAAAGCTTAGCACGGTGCCTGCATACAATGTATTTAATAAGCATTTAATATACTAGTAATAATGATGATAATAATATGCATTGTTATTATTGTTACGTTCACATTTCCAGTATATATAGCCAATGCCGGCACATAGTAGGTGCACATAAATGAATATTTGTCTCACTGTAGGCAGAGGTAGCTATATGCCTTTTCATTTCTTTATCTTACCACTCGGCACAGGACCTGGCACTTAGTAGGTGTGCAATAAAGGGGGAGTGGTTGAGTACCCGAAGGTGGGAATGACTCCCTAGGGAGTTCCGTCCACCCGAGCCCCCTGACTCCCAGCCTTGCTGCCTGCTTCAAGCCTATCCCGTCTCCCTTCTTCAATCCAGGTGGCGATACTCAGCGCCCTGTGGTCGGACAGCCTCCCCGGCCCCCTCTGTCCTCCCCCCGCCCTGCCCCAAGACACAGAACAGCTTTGACCACTGACAGGAGGCTTCTTGGAAGGCAGAGAGAGAGGTCTGGCAGTTCGAGCTCCCTGGACATGACACTTCTTAATAAAATGAGCAGCTGGCCGCCTCTGCTCCGACCAGATGTCCAGTGCTCAGGCACAGGGCAGGCTTGGGGTGGCCACAAAGCTGGGGGAGAAGCCGCTGCCTGCAGATAGTAACCATGTAAGTAAGCCCAGGCCTCTGCCGGAAAGCCCCGGCGTGCCTGAAATGTCCGGCCTCGTTGGACTTTGACAGCTTTCCGTGACTGTATCCCTGATTTTCTCCTCTGTTTTTCTGTTGTTTCCTGTTAAGTGTTACTTACCCAATCAAGACTACGACCCCCTTGCTTACGAAAGTTAACCTTACAGAGAAGGACACAGAAGCCCCGCCCCCATCTCGTCCCCTCAACGCCTCCCAGGAAGTAACCATTGACAACATTTGGGGGTGTACCTTTCCCAGCCCTGTTTTGTGCTTGACATCCCCCCGTCCATCACACAGTAGGTCGTCTTGTTTGGCATGTGGGTGTGCTGTTGGGACAAGGCCTTTTCTGGTGGGGTTGATTTGTTTGGGGGTTTTTCTGAATGGCCCCACCTTGAATGCATGCTTCTGCAACTGGCGTCTTTCATTCAGCAGCGTGTCTGGGAATCTTGCTGTCCAGGCGGATCCGGATCAACCTCGTTCTTTTTCACTGCTGTATAGTATTCCCGAGGGGACCTAGAACCTGGTTCCTTCAACTCGGGCTGCATATGAAACCATTAAGGTGGGGCAGGGCAGCCCTCTATGAAATACAGATGATCAGGCTCCTCTCCAGACAGACTGAGGGAGAACTCTGAGGGCAGGGCCTACGTATGCGACTGTTACAATTCCCAGTGACTTTTAGCTTGGCAGCCAGGCCCCTTTTAACCAGTCTCCTATTAACACATATTTAAGCTGTTTCCGCATCTTAGCTATCAAAAGAAACCAGGCCTGCTGGGCTCCACCTTCAACATTCTTCCTTGCACACCTGTGCTGGCATGTCTCCAGGCCAGGGTCTCTCTACCTTGACGCTGCTGACATTGGGGGTCCGACAAGTCTTTGTTGTGGGGGGTGTCCCATGTACCGTGTGGTGCTGAGTGGCACTGCACAGACTCACGCACCACGACAAGAAAAAATGTCTCCCCACGTTGTTCAATGTCCCCGGGGAGCCAATTCGCCTCTGCTCTGGGGTAGGGACTCAGGAGGAAAGGGGGTGGATTCTAGGGGACTTTTGGGGGGGAGTTGGCTATACCCCAAAGTGCCTGCACTGGTTCACAATCTCTAGTTTGCTAGGAAGATGCCGCTGGTGGACATTCTGTTCCTTCGTCTGGATTTAGAATTTGGGCACCTTCACTTCCACACTTCAGCCCCAAAGCTGAGAAGCACTGCTGTGCTTTGGAACATGGTTCTAGAATCTAGAACGTGTGAGCCCAGAGGTCCGGGGCATCAGGCACTATCCAGTAATACGGAGGATCCCATTTCTTTCTTTTTTCCTTTCATTTCCTTCCTTCCTCCCTCCCTCCCTCCCTTCCTCCCTTCCTTCCTTCCTTCCCTATAATTCCTCTAGGGAGGAGAAGATATTTCCCTCATCCTCCCCCCACCTCACAGTCCCAGAATCTACTCTCAGTCCGTCGACGTTGCAATCTTGTGTCCTGGTTGCTCTCTGGCTTGTGTAAGTGCTGAGAACAGCGGGCAAGAGGGAGGCAGACAGGTAAGCTTTGCTGAGAGGCAGAGAGAGGCTTCCCAGGGTCTGGGTGCACGTGTGTGTGTGTATGTGTGTGTGTGTGTGTGTCTGAAAGAAAATTCAGTTCACAGGCTGGGAAGGAAGGGAGGGGGAGAAGCCACAGGCCAGCCAGTCCTGTCTCTTTAAGCGAGATAAGCGGCCTGTCCCATCCATCTCTTTGACACTATCGGCCTGTTGTCTAAAGTACTTACAGTTCCCTCCTCAAGAGAAGAAGGGGGAGGGGAGGAAGGGAGGCATTTAGGACAGGGCCCCCTGGCTGGCCCGCCTCCCCAGAGAGCAGGGACACGTTTGTGGAGTGAGGAGGTGACCCCCACCCGGGGTCTGGCCTGTTTTTAGCTCAGCTCTGAGTGCTGGTGAGATGGCCCCACTCCGGCTCCCTACCTGGGGCCCCCGTCCCAGGGAAACCACTTGAAACCAAACCTTGTCATTCTCAAGTGGCTGGGGGAGAGTGTGAACCCGGGAAAGAGAGAGTGGGCAAAAGGGAAAGGCCTCCTGCAGTCGCTCAAACTGACCTCAGCTCTGCCCCCGGACGCTTTAAAAGCCCACATGCCCCCTGCTGTACTATGGGGCAGGTGCTATTGCTCCTGGAGGTCGTGAAAGCAGACTCAGAGAAGTTAGGTAACTCCCAGAGGGTCACACAGCCCCTCAGAGATCTCACAGGGGATTGAACCTGCATCTGTCCCAGTTCGAAAGCTGGCTTCTTACCCCGTGAACCAGGGCGTTTCATGCCCCCCTCTGTTAGGAGAAATCATGCCAGTGAAGGGTCGTCTGAGCGGATGGACAGCCATTTATTCTTTATTCATTCAACAAGTCCTTTCAGAGCCTGGCCTCTGTGCCAGGGCCTGCTCTAGGCACGGGTGATAAGGGCCCAGCCTCAGGGGCTTCCTGCTTTCTGTAAAATAGCCCCCTAGATGAAGCCAGACCTGCAGAGACCTCGGTAACCAGACTGTACCATTTTGGCCTCTGGGCCTCTTGATTGTGTCCACCGGCGAGGTAGGCTTTGGTAGCACAGCAAGGAAACCCGGGATACACGGTCCTATAATGTGTGCTGGGGGTGCGACCTCCGCCAGAGCATCACCAAAAAAAATTACAGAACACGGTATCTTTCCAAGAACCTCAGGGAAAATTCCCTCCTGGGTTTTAGCAAACATCTCCATTTGTTTGTCTTTTACGAATACTTTGGGCCCTTGTAACTAACTATAATTCTCTCCTTGTTTTGGCAGTGAGGAAGCTCGCAGCCAAACATATTTCTATTCACTACACAGGATGTTCCAGTTCCGAGGGCTGAGAAGCAAAATATCCTCAAACCCTTCCTTATGCTGCTGGGTCCTGTGGGGCGGGGATTCGGACGGGGCCTGGCAGGGCCGGTAGCTCTCTGCACCACAATGCCAAGAGTGGCGGCGGGGAGAGGGGGGCAGAACAACTTGAAGCCTCTTTACTCACATGTCTGGGGTGGATGCTGGCTTTAGGCTGGGGGCTTCAGCCTCTGTCCACGTGGGCTCTCCCTGGGGGCTTCCTCACAGCATGGCAGCTGATTTCAAGGGTGAGCGCCCCAGTGCAAGGCAGAGTTAGGATGCAGAACTGGTATGACCTTGAGAGGTTTTCTGACCAAGGAGGTCCCGCCACCTGTCCCCCCACCCCGAGCCTGGACTGTTTTCAGCTGAGCCCTGAGTGCTGGGAACATTAACCGCTCCCCCTCCCCCCATCACACACACACATTCTATTTGCCACAAGGGAGCCACTGGGTCCAGCCCACAATCAAGGGCGAGGATCAGACTCCCCCTCTTGCTGGGAGAGGCAGCATAGTTCTGGACACAATACAGGACAACATTATCGCTGTGGCCACTTTGAGAAAAACAAGCTGCCACATAAGACCAATGGAATTCACTGACATGGGCTCGTCGCTCTCGGCTTTATTGTGCTATTAATTGTGTGTGGATTACACGTATTTTTGCAGCCTACGATTCTTTCTGGAACTCGACAGGAGGTGGGCGATATCTGTGACCAATGCCGAGTTTGCTGAGCGTCGGTTGCACGCGTGGTGCTGCGCACCGAGATCCTTCCTTATGCCTCCGCCAGGTTCAATCACAAATATCCCTCTTAGCAATGCTTTACGGGCAGGGTAACCGGAGCACAGGAAGCTGAAGACGTTTACCAGATTTGGCACAGTGGAGAAGAGTCAGAGGCGGGGTTCCCTCAGGGCCACCTGACTCAGCTCGGCCACCGGTGGAGTCACCCCCCACACCCCCATTCTCGTCCTCAGGGCCTCGCTCCACACCAGGACCCTGACTTTAATGGGAAGGCTATCCCAGATGTAACCCTCTCCTCTCCCCGAATGTCCCCTCTGACCATAAGGACATTCACAGACCCCTCTGTGCCTATCAAAGTCAGCATTCTCTCCAGCTTAGATCAGCCGGCCTGTCGGAATTTGGGAATTTGGCAGAAAGTTTCCGAGCACCCACTTCCTGCCAGGTCCTGCGCTAGCTCTCAGGAATCCGGACACAAGACGCCAAATGTCACATGGGCCTGAGATCTGTGCGAGGGCAGGGACTGTGCTGTATTGGCTCTGTCGCTGGGCACGCTCTAAGCGCCCAGCTCCATCGTGAATGGAGAAAGTGAGAGGGTTCGTCTATTGCAGCAATGGAACCTCGGGTGAGTGGTGACCCCTGTGAGCCTCCGTTTGCTCACCTGTGAGACGGGGCTGAGAACGCTTCCCGCACACCTCACCGGGCAGGACTGGGCATCTTGTCACTGAGTAGGTCTCCATGTTTGCACTGACTTCTCCAAGGCTCAAAGTCAGGTTTGGGGCCTACGCAGGATAATATATAAAATGCTTAGCATGCAGTCAGCCCTCAGTAAACAGGGCAACAAAAGTACTCTGGGTCTGGAGCCCCAAGTTCAACTGAAGTTGATGGCACGGGAGAGAAGAAGGAGAGGAAAAGCCACTGGTCTTCCCCCTTCCCACCTTTGGAGAAGGCAGCTTCAATGCAATGAGGTGGCAGTTTGAGTTGGTGGGGCCGGTGTTTCAAGAACAAATGGAAATCTCCTAAAATCTTTTTTTTTTTTTTCAGTAAACCCTCCAAAACAAGGTTTTTGGCTAGATGTCTGAGCGTAGTGGGTCTAACCAAATACAGGCAACGGCCCCCAGAGGTTGCAACGTCATCGGTGTGCGCCTGGAGAGGACGGGCAGCCTGTCTGAAGAGTATAAGAACTTAGCTCTACCGGCCAGGTGCTGTGTTCTCTGTCTCGGCCCCATTAGCACCACCTCTGTTTCTATTTTTGATGTAGGACGTGGCTGGTGAGTCAGGGAGAAAGGAGATTTGCATTATTTGCTCTTGGAAATAGCAAGAATAGTTGGCCCTCAAGACAAACCCCAGTTCTGGGCCTAACAGCGAAGTCCAGATATGTTATACATTTATTCAAGGCAGCAATTGGCCAGGAAACGACTATAAAACACACATTTTGAATAAAAGGGAGATTTATGGTGCATTTGCGAATCTGAGTCATATCTCTCTGGCTCCCCAGGCCAGGATCCCTCTAATCACTAACATACCCCCAGCTTGTACACTCGGTGGGCACAGAATTGCTTCCTTCTGGTCCCGTCCCAGTGCAAGACGTGATGGGGATTGTGCTACTTTATCTGACAGTCAGTAAATGAATTGCCGATTCATTCCGAGCGTAGATGGGGGCTGGTTTTTGCCTTGGGAAGAAAAAAAGTGGGGTCCTTTCATATGTATCTTTGATCAGTCGAGACTTGACAAATTATTTTCCTAGGAATTTCTCTATCCTTAATGCCATGGGGAAAAAACGGATTTACTCTAAAAGAATAGCTTTTATGTTTCAGAAATTAGAGCAAAGTAAAAGCTTTTCTTGGGTCTCTCTCTCTCTCTCCCCTTCTCCCCCTCTCCTCTTCTTTCCCTTCCATTGTATTTTTCTCCGGTACAAGGAGGCAGGTAGCAGAGAGAGGTGGGAAAGGCTGGACCTTTGTTTTATGGACAAGCTTCAACCTGAAGAATACCCGGATTGTGTTCTGGCGGGATTCAGCTATACCACAGCTACCTCACACCCGTGGTTCCAGAGGTGTCCAACCTTTTGGCATCTCTGGGTCACAATGGAAGAAAAAGAGTTGTCTTGGGTCACACATTAAACACACAAACACTAACAAAAACTGATGAGCTAAGAAAGGTTTTAGGTAAATTTACTATTTTTGCGTTAGGCTGCATTCATAGCCATCCTGGGCCACAGGTGGCCTGCTGGACACCCGTTGGATCCTCACTTATCTGGAGGCAGAGGTCTGGGGCGGAAGGTCTCCAAGTTCCTTCCATGGCAAGGTTTTGATCAGCTATGGTGCAGCCCTCCGGGAAAGGATGTACTGGAAGTATCGATGGCCCAGGGCTGCCGTGGCAGCTTTGAAAGGGAACTCACAGAGGTGAAGGAAAGCTCGAGAGCCATAATTATAATAAAGGGACAATCTGGGCAATCTGAGTGGAAGGAACTAAAAAACAGTCTAGTTAGAGACTAGACTTGTGTGCACTAGCAGTTTCGTTCTGTGTATTTCTCTCAATATTCTCTCTCGGGGGAGAAAAACAAGATACATAGAGAGAGAAATAGAGATAGAGATTATAAACCTTTCTGAGGCCAAGTGTCCCTACCCTCTTGTCTGAAGGGGAAAAGCTCTTGGGGTAACAGTTTTACTCTCTCAGTTTGGGTTTTTCTCAAAGCAGGCCCTAAAACGTGGGTTTGGGTGCCGTGTTATATCTGGGCAAACAGGTGAGACACGAGATGCGGAAGGGGAGAAATAACACTATGGGTAGTAATAATAATAATAAATGCTAATTCATCTTTTTCTTAGCTAACAGCCACCGAGCCTTTCTTCCGTACCAGACAACGTGCTTAGGGTTCATTACCCTCATCATCTCCCGGAACCTCCCTAGAGCGACTGACTGCCTGGGGTGAGTACTCTTATTATCCTCCTTTCATAGATGATCAAATGGAAGGTTAGAGAGGGTAAGTGGCTTGCCCACAGTCACAGAAGCAGTAAGTGGCACAGTGAATTGGATAAGCCAGGCCAGCGAGAGAACAAAGGTGAAATTCTTACAACTGCCTGGTTCCGTGTGTGTGTGTGTGTGTGTGTGAGATGCATTTGTTAACAAGAGAATAATAGTTTACTCCAGGACAGCAGCCTAACCTCGCAGGAGATGTAAGCACGGAAGCAGCAGTCCCAGGGAGCGGGGACAGAGAGCAGCATCAGGCATCTCCTGGGTGGGAGGTGGCACACCCCATCATCAGCACTTGGCTGACTCGTCCTGGTACCCAGCTCTGTCATTGACGGGGCTGCTGCCACTCCTCGGCGGAGTGCTGGCCCTTCAACCTCCAAGTAGAACAGGGTGGGCCGCCTCCCTCAGATGCTCCATTTGACCAACGACCAAACAACGAACTGGATTTTATCTTAGTAATTAATCCTGTTCTTTACCACAAAGATAATGCATCTTCACCATCACACACGAAAAAGGAGAAATGCCCAATGAAACAAAGAAAATTTGAAACATCACAGTCCTGGCCCTGAGTGCTGTGGCTCAGTGGGTTGGGTGTCGTCCCGCAGACTGAAAGGGGGCCAGATCGATTCCCGGTGAGGGCACATGCCTGGGTTGCAGGCCAGGCTCACGATTGCAGGTTTGCTAGAGGCAAATGATCAATGTTTCTCTCCCTCTCTTTCTCCCTCCCTTCCCCTCTCTAAAAATAGTTAAATAAAATCTTTAAAAACAAAACAACTCACAGTCCCACCACTGTTATATGTTGTACATCCTGGTTTTTCCCCTGAGAATGCAGGTGTACTTAGTAAAACCGAGAAGCTACACGTAACCGCCTTCTTTACTCATAATGTATGTTAAATGTCGTCTTTAAGTCTTCTTCACGTGTTTTTGATGGCCTTGTGGAATGCCATCACGTGAGTGTACGCTGATCTATTTAACCAACCCCATGTTATGGGATAAGAAGGCTGTCTCCAGTTTTTACGATTAAGAAAACTTCATAATGGACAGCACAGAGAAGAAATACTTATAGGCACTCCTGATTATTTGAGCTCTGTCTCGCACCAGCTGGGCCACATTGGGGGTGCTCCCAACGTCTCTGAACTCAGGAACACTGATGATCTGAAACTCAAAGTGCTGGTGGGCCTCCCGCCCCATAACTGTGAGTCCCACACTCATGTGTGCAGTGTTGGGCCAGGGGGCCAGGAAGATGCTGTAACACTCTCCTCCCGAGTACAAAGCGGCCAACCCACTCTCAAGCCCAGTCCGTGCTCTGCACCTGGGGGAACCACCACCATCAGTAGGTCTCCAGTGAGTACACGTGTCTACCGTACAAGGTGGGACCTTAACACACGCTTATTGAATAAATGAATGGTGCAGACTAGGAGAACACTACACATTCCTGAACCGATACCCCGTTTCCCCCTCTGCCGTTTCTGCCTCAGGACCTTTGCACAAGCTGTTCCCGCCACCTGAAATGCTGTTACTCACAATTTTTCACCTGGCTAATTCCTACTCATCGTTCAGAGCTCAGCTCAAAAGTCCCCTCCTGCAGAGCAGGTTAGCACCCCTCATCTGTCTTATCCTATCACGGCATCATCAGCTCCCTCTGCCTTCGCAGTTCTTCCTGTGTTTGTAGCCCATTGGTTGTGCAATTACCCAAGCGCTCTTTTCTCTCACTAAACCATATGGTCCAGGAGGACACAACCTCCACCACCTTGTTCACCCGTGTGTCCCCAGTGCTTATGACAGGTCTAATCCAGAGCAAGCATCCACTAAATATGCTATAGAAACAGAGTAATTTGTGTTCTGCGTCTGGGCACCTAAACAGTGATAAAACTACAGGAACATTTGGCGCTCACATCCTTACACCTTTATCACCACTGTTTGGAGCCCAAAGAGGTTACCCTGCCTGTGTTATGGAATGAGCGTGTCCCTTTGCTGATTTTTGAAACTTGCTGAGAACATTGTTTTTAATGATTTTCCAAGGGTGGCAACTGTTTGAGTGCTGGGGGCGTGGGACGTTAATTCGGGATTCTTGTACTGTTCTTCCGAAAGAGTGAGACTGATGGCCTTGTGTCCTTGGTAAAGGCATTTGGAAGGCAATCTTTTCAAAAGTCGCTTGTGTGTGTGTGTGCGCCCATCAGAATAAATACCTCCTTGGAGTACAGTCAGATCTTAGTCGGTGAAACTGTGCTAATTCGTTCTCTGTGGGGGTAAAAATGCCATTGACAGAGCTTCCCCACTGTACTTGAAAAAGGCGGGATTGCCCCATCTTTACAATGAATTCACATTTCTCAGGAATTCGACTAGGACAAGTCCCAGAGGGATCTGATTAAATGAAGAATTTGTGATCGACATGCCAGTTATTCCTGTTTCAAAGGGATGTGACATTCTGGACAACCGAGATTAAAAACATTTTGCAGGACTAATGTACTCACCAATTTGCTGCTCCATACTGCCCCGTATATGTCATATAGGACCGATTCACAAACCCTAACTTTGTGGGTTTTAAGTAAATATCCAGTGGTGGTCCATAAAGTTGGGCGCACTGGGGCCTCCAAGATGCTCAGCTCCGGCAATGGAATCAAAGAGAGAGATCCTTCAGAAAACCAAGTATTGGGTGTTACCTATAACATGGCCAACACCATTTATTGATCAGTTGGAATTCCTGATGGTTTTTCTTTCCCAATGCTGACACAAATTCAATGAAAATGAATAACTCCATTCCAGGGCTATAAGCCAGTGGATGCATAGATTCAGCTCCATCACACTCAAGTTCAAGGGATTCTAAATATCTCGAATCGAACGAGAGAGGACAGGTGGGGTGAAAAATTCACCTGGAAGACAACAACTCCTTACTTCCTCTACCTAAGTTCCTTTCTATGCAGTCAGTTAGAAAGAACAGGAAAAAAAAAAAAGGGTGTTCAAGTCCCTTGTACTTTTTTAAGCACATAGTATTTATTAGGCATTACTTGGCACACAAATATACGAAATGAGTACTTAATTCTCACCCTCCCCCCCTTAGCAACATAAAAAGACAAAATTGCTTGAAGACACTCACATACAAACATACTCACACTCTCTCACGTACTTGGACATACTTGGCCTCTCATATTACCCTGTTCTTTTAATTAGGGTCAGTTAAAAAAAGATTTTTTTTTTTAAATCAAGAAAGCAAAGCACATTCGAAAGGAAAAAAAAAAACGCAAACTTGGTTTTGAGTATCAATAAAATTAAAAGCTCTTGGCCAGCTCCCATGCTGGATTTCATGTTATTACTTAATTAGAACTCCTATTTATAAATAAATAGTACCAGTAAAATATTACATCTGAAGAACCCTGCAATAACTTTTTACTTACACACTTTTTTTTTAATACCGTTTTCTGCTTTCTGTAACCACAGTTTGGTGTTGGCATTGGGTGTGATCTCCGTGGAGAGAACTGATGGCTGAGCTCGTCTTGCCTCTTCGTGAGGAATTGTGGGTTTTGCTTCTGCGTCCAGTTGGGTCCTCAAGAGGTTTGGAGGCTGGGGCTGGCTTTGTGTTTTATCAGGACGAATATTTATTTTGGCTTTTCTGCCACTCTTGTCAGCACAGGGCTTGCCCCTTGACTATCACAGTTCTGCCTGCACGTAAACCAGGGCTTTTTAAGTTTTTCAAAGCAAGCTTTCCGGCCCAGGAAGCTATAGGCCACGCGTTAGCGACAGATGGCTTGGAAAGACCCAGAGCTGGGAAGACGGGAGCTCGGAGTAAGACGTGGCGCCGCGTGGAGTCCAAGGTTATCCTGACTCCCCCAGAAATCAAACTGGGCTCCGTGACGTTGGGGAAGGTAGGACACAATCAGAGAAAAGCTGGCCACATAGGGGACCTTTTCAGAAACAGCACATGGCAGAGGTAGGTCATTTCTTAGTTGAGGGGAAGATGGCAAATTTAGATTTTAGGGGTGGTTTATAGGAAGGGGACCCCAAAAGTACAGACTTGGAAACATACTTGCCTCAGACCTCCCCCAAAAGAAGGGACTGGGCCCCATTAAGAAAGTTGAAAGAAAAAATATATTATTATTTATTATATAACAATGTCAACATTAACACCGAGACAGGAAGAGACTCCAACTCCACATGAGGGTCAAATACTTGGCGAGGCAAGGCTTTCTGGAGCCCAAAGGGGGGAATCAGGGAGGACCTCTAGAGGCGGCATCAACGTGGCCTGCTGTCGAGTGTGCTGGCTGTGGCGGGGATGGGACTCCTCTTTTTTCGTTTTTGTTTTTTTTTTTAAGTTTTGAGATGAAACAACAAAGTCACATTTTTTGAATTGTGGTTTCGGGCTACTGATTAGATCAGTGTCTGGGGGGTCTTGAGTGCAGGCGTGAACATGGGGTAAAATGGAGAGTCTTGTCCGTGGGGTTCTCTCTGCTACTGTCTTTCTCCCTCTCTCCCGCACGCTCTCCCTCTCTCTCTCTCTCTCTCTCTCTAGCGAACGTCTGTGAGGAAGCGGGCCTCCCTTTAGCTATTCTCGCTCCACTCTGGCACCATGCCGACCCCGTGCACAGAGTGGTACTGGTGTGGGGACAGGGTCCTCGGCACGCCATGGGAGTAGAGGAACTCAGACGGCTGAAGGCTGCCAGGGGACTGCAGGCCAGTCTGAGGCCCACACTGCCTGACCACAGGCTGGTGGGCCACGGAGGTCTGGTGCTGGAACATTCCCTCTCCAAGCTGTGGGGAGCCATGGTTGGCGATGCCAGCCAGCCGGGGGACCAGGGGCCCCGAGGTGAAGTGAGCAGAGAAGTGTTGGTAGGGAAGCCTGTCCATGGGCTGCACGGTGGTGACCGTGCAGCTGCTGTAGGAAGGCATGCTGGGCCACGTGTTGCAGCTGATGTCCTCCAGGCTGGGCACCGGCTCGCTGGGCGGCGCGGAACTGGCGTACATGCAGGCCTGCCGCTGGGCCGACTCTGTCCTGTAGGAAGCGCTCAGGCCCTGCTGCTGGGGGTAGCTGGGGCGGTAGAACGGGTCCTCTTCGCTGGGCGATGTGTCCATGTAGGGCTTCTTGTAGGGGTGGTCGGCGGTGGGGCAGTCTTCATCTGCTAAGACAGGAAGAGAGAGAGCCATGAGGCCACAACCAGCCGCCCGGCCACTAAAGGCAGGGACAGCCGTGGGGGCGAAGGCCCGAAGAATCACGTGTCCTAGGACTGTAAGCCCCGGGCTCCATTCTGCTGCAAAGAAGGGGACTGTCATGGTGAGGACCTTGGCCATGGAATTCTAAGCAAACACACTGATCTTTCTCAGCTCAGTTTCTTTGTCTGCAAAATGGAAAGGGTCATAATAGCATTTTTCTATACAGGAAATTGTTGAGAATGAAATGGGAGAACGTGTGTTAGTCCGGAGCTTGGTACAAAGAAACACTCATTAAGAGTTATCATTAAGAGTGAAATAAGAGTTATCATTATGTAAATTATCTTCCTTCCTCCCCAGCCTAAATTTGCATAAATTCCACGAAGGCAGGGCATTTCCAGAACCTGATTCATACTTAGTAACAAAAAATAATAATAAAACCAACAATAGCATAAACAACACATAGTGTTTTAAGTCCTCCCCATGAGATAACACACTTAATCTTCACAACCACCCTCTGATATGGGTCCTATTATTATCCCCATTTTACTGAGGAGAGAAAGGAGACACAGAGAGGTTAATAAACTCGCCAAAGCCTTATATAGCTGAATGACAGTGCATTTAGGTGGGACCAGAATCCAAAGTCTCTGCTCTCCAATATCATGCAATACGGAGAAGGCATGCCATGCCTATCTGTGCAATGGATGGAAGGATGGACAGACAAATGGATGGGAGCTCAAATAAATGCATTTCCAATCCCTTTCCTGAGGCCTTGTGCAAGCAAGTGCCTGGTGACTCTGCTGAGTCAGCACAAAATACTGAGTCGCTGTTTTGCGGCTGAGCAAGCCCCTTCCGTTCTCTGGGCGCAGGTGTTCCCTAGCGTGGGGCAGTGGAGACCCCTGGAGACCCCAAAGTTCTGACCCCTCTGAGCTCACTGACCGCTCTGGGAACTAACGAAAGGGCTGGGCTCTCTCCTAGAAAAGTGCACCGCAACACACAATTGGGGGAGTGCAGCATGCACATGGCTTCCAGGGGCTCAAGGACCCCCTCATATCCAGACTCCAGGTTCAGAAGTCTAGACCTGTCTGGGACTGAACCTGGCTCTTCTACTTCCTGTCTGTGGGATATCAGCATCTCCCCCCACAGAGACTGATTTTCCTCATCTCTGAAACTTCTCGGCGTGAAAAGTTTCTACTTCCTGTCTGTGGGGGGAGATTCTCCTCGTCTCCCCCCACAGAAACTGATTGTCCTCCTTTCCTCATCAGAGTTAGTCATCCTTACTCCACTGGGCCCCTGAGGATTCAGTGAGCTCGAGCATGTAAGTCTCCTGCTAGGGCGTTTCCAAGGGCAGCTCTGGAGCGAGGGCAACACCGCCGATCAGCCTCAGGGCAGGTCCCGTCTGTAATAACACACCTCCAGGTGTTTCCTTTGGGGGAACAGTACTTGGGACTTTCTACCGAGGTGCAAAGCTCAACCCCGATTTGTTCCTGAGCTCCAGTTCTACCCCTAAACTGGAGATTTTTCTTTCCGCATCTTCCAATTGCTTTCTAATCAATAAATGTTAAGAACTATGTCTGTCGTTAGGGAGTGTGAAGACAAATGAAACACCGGGACATCCCTGCCACGCCCGGTGGCGGTGGATGGCGCAAGGGCAGGACGCAGGACTCAGTGACGGGAGAAAACAGGAGCTGTCGTTGATGGAGCAGCTACTAAGGGACCTTCTTCTCATCTCCTAGCCATTCCTCCATGTGGCTGCTCTCACTCCTGTGTCACAGGCAGAAACTGAGGCTCCGGGAAGTAAACCCCCCCCCCCCACCCCCCCCCCCCCCGCCCAAGGCCCTGCAGCTGGGAAGGACAGAGGCCAGAGTCAAAGCCAGGTCTGACCGACTCTGCCCACCACACCCTGCCGCTAGCGCTCTCGATTTCCACTCTCCAATGCCACTCACCCCCTCTTTCAACAGGTATTCCTGCAACCCTACCAAGTGCCCAGGGCCTCTGCCAGGTGCTGGAGATAGAGCGGTCAACAGGTAGTGACGGTTCTGCTCTTGGTACATATCCGTGGCCCCTCTCCATTCTTCCCTGGGCACTGAGGGTGGGATGATGACCTTCTGTGATCAGGAGGGGGTCCTCAGATATAAAGTTCCCAGCCAGTCATTCGCCCCACAGTAAATCCTTGGACTTTGGGCTGCATTGCAAAACAGCTCCCCAGCTGGGGTCGGGTAGCCTGGGTGTAGGTTCCGCCCCACATCTCCTCTTGCATCATTCTCCCAGTGCCTCCCACAGATAAGTCAAAAATCTCCCAAACAAAACAGAGCTATGCTAGGGTTGTACCCACTGAACAGCCGGAAAACTTATTTTCAGCTAGACCCTTTCTGGGACACATCTGGGACCCATAGGACGTCCAGAAAAAAAGTGAAAAGGGCAGCCACTCTCCCAGGTGTTCTGTCTGCGTCACGCCAGATGTTTGAAGACATCCACATTTTTCACTTTTCAATTGGGCGTTCTTTTGGCCTCTTGAAGACATGGCTACACTCAACTTTTTTTTTTTTTTTGTCTTGGTCGCTTCCTCTCTTGATTTCTTCCTTCCATTCTTGTTTCCACCCCCAGATCCATAAATCGGAATGTTTCCATTGTCCCTGGATTCAGAACCTTCGGGTTTTCCGTCCAACCAGGGCGTTCCCCCTTTGCAATAATAGAAAGTGCAGCTGCTGCAGGGCACCCTTGGCAGGAGAAAAAAAAAAAAAAAACCAAGGCAAAACTAACCATTCCCAAGTTTCTGATCCCCTTCCAGATTTGTTACAAGTAAAAAAGGAAGAATAATACGAAAAAGGCTGGAGCTCATTTTGGAAAATCATAAAATTACACATTCCAGGCTTTAATACCCCGAAGATCTGATGCAGAGCCCTCAGAAAAGTTCGATGCTGGCTCATCGATAAAAGCAGGTCCGGAGCGTTCTCAAATTCCTCTCGAACCTCACCACATTGTAAAGAAACTCCAAAGCAAGCATCCAAATTTCAGGTTGTGATAAATGCTTTGGATGTGATCTCTGCGTTTATTTTGGTTGTGGATTGCTTTCTGTCTTTTTTGGGGGGGAGCCTGGTAACTGATCAACAGCAAAGACCCCTCTCTCAGCCAAGTCATGTTTACCTTCTACGGTTAGGGAAGGGGCTGCAGCCGCGGGTCAGGTCCTGGGTGAGATGAGGCCACAGCTCGGTTTCAGAAAGCTGTGTGCAAAGAGCGGTCCTGAGCCCAAGTGCGTATCTCAGAAGAGCAATAAAGCTCTTCCTGATTCTGACCACCGATCACGGCAGAGCACTGGGAGAAACCCTTGTCCCTTGCATTTTTCTGGATGCTATTGCTTCAGGGAAAAAGTGGCTTTAATGATGAATCCAGATTTTAGGGCACAGAGTTATGTCTCTGGCTCTCACTGGCTATGTGACCTTGGATGAACCCCTGGGACGACTCCAATCTCAGCTCTTGACTGTACATGATGATAATACAGAAATTTCATGTAGGAATTGAGATAATCAGAAGTGCAGTCTAGTTTCTGTCCATCTTCCTTGCACATAAGGTAAGTGTTCAAATCTTATCTGTCTAAATAACTGGAGGCTACTCTCTTTTACCTCTTTTCTCCCTTGGAAGAGTGGACAGATGGCTTTGTGAAGGTCGTACCATACTTGAAGGTATTTGGGTGGATTCCAGAGCTGCGAAACACACAGCTGCTTTCGAATCACTTTCAAATCACTAACCCCAATGAACAAATACCATTGCCATTCCCATATGGGTCATTCCCCTTGGCAACTGAGTGCATTTGGGCTGACACCCGAGAGGTAGAGTGGTGAGCAGCCACCGTTGCTGAGTGATCTCCAGCAACACAGAAGTAGAACTATAATCCAGGCCTCTGACTCACCAAACAGTGCTCTTTCTGCTACATAGCCTTAGCCTCTCCGCTTTCATGAAGCTCGTGTTCAAAGAAGATGAAAGGTGGTAACCTTGGACCAGACGGATGGATGGATGGATGGATGGATAGATGGATGGATGGATGGATGGATAGACGGGTGGACTGATGGACTGGTGGGTGGATGGATGGGTGGGTAGATTTTAGTTCTTAGCTTAAAGTAGAAAGGACTGCAATGGTATTGTAAGAATGTCCCTGATTAGGAATCAAAAGACTCCAGTTCAGATCTCAGCTATTAGCCAAAGCCATTGAATTTATTTGCTTGCTTACTGTCTGTCTCCTCCCAGGGAACACAAGTTCCATGAGAGTGGGAAGCTCTGTCATCTTGCTCTCATCCCAAGCACCCAGCATAGTGTCCAGTACAAAGGAAGTGCTTGATCATATACATTTGATGAATGCATCCCAGATCTGCCCTCACCAGTCACATAACGTTGGCAGTCTACCCCAACCCCTTAGTCCTCTGCTTGCCCCTGCAGAAAGGGGATGAAGGGGAGCTCCCTTGGCTCAAAGACCGCGGTGAGGATCCAGGGAGGGAAGCCACATGAAATTGCTCTAGAAAGCACACAGCACTGAGAAAATGCACCCTGCCAAGCCCTTCACTGTATGCAATCCCCCTTTCCCTCCCACCTCTGACTCCCCTTTGAATATCCAGTGCAATAAAGGGCTTGCCTAAAATCTTTATTTGGGTTGCCTTCGGTGTCTAAAGGGGTGGGGGCTTGTCAGGGTGGGATGGGGGAAAGAAGACAGACAAGTGCTCTCTCAGGTCCTGGGGGCCCAGCTGTGGTTGAGTGGCATTGATAAAAGACCTTCCCGGCTCCATCCATCGGGGTAGATAGTTTGGAGACAGCTGGGCCCAAACACAAGGAGCCCTCTGGCCTGCCTGGCCCTTTGACATTTCATTGCACTGGCCTCCTGGGCTCATTGGAAAGGAGACAGACAATGGGGGGAAGTCAGATAGTGAGTGGGGCAGCCAGGGGCCAGGGGAAAGCCACCCATGGAGTTATCACTTAACGGGAATCCCAAACTGGAAGGAAACCTCCGCTGATTCCTTATCACTTTACAATGGAGGCTGATGATGAATTGCTTTCTCTGTCTCTCGGGCAGGCAGGACAGACAGCACTTGGCTGGAATGTTCCCTGTCCCTGGGAGCTTTCTTTTGGGGGTGGAGGGAGGTGAGAAGGGCAGAGGTTTCTGGAAGGGTGAAAGGACCACCGCAGGGTGCCTCCTGTCCCAGGCACTCCCAGGGCACAGATCATGGTGTGGATTTCGGGCAGGGCCACTCACTAGGTGGGTGACCCTGGGCTGGTTACTCAACCTCTTGGAGCCTCAGTTTCCACATCCGTGAAAAAGGGGCAATTCTTCACCTTGTTATCTCCTGCCCATCACCGAGTCCTGATGCCGCCCACATCTCCGGCTCTGCTCCCCACACCCTGGTCTGAGCCACCATCAGCTCATGCCCCCAAGCTCCCAACAGCCTCTCACCAGAGCTCTGGTGTCAATTCCAGTCCCCTCCTATCATAGTCAAGTGACTGCTCCTAAGCAAAATCCGAATCCTGTCACTCATGGGTTCAAACCCCTCTGACAGCTGCCTGCCGGTGGTAGGATGACATCTACAGTTCTTAGGACGGCTCACAGGGGCTGACTTCGTGCTTGACCCTGGCTTCCCCTCCCTGCACTCAGCTACCCTGGCCTTCTATTCACTGCCCAAGGTGGGGGGCAGACTCCCCATCTTCCGAGGGGCTGCGCACATGCTTTCCTCTGCGCCTAGATGCCCACTATCTCCCCCTTCTCCTATCCAACCACGACGCTGAGCTTAAATTCCTTCCCGATCCCCTCCCCCAGCCTGATACCCCCTTTCATGCTCGTTAGCACGTTGTGTACCTCCTTTACGGCATTCCATCACCGTTCGCACCAGACAATCATGTAATTATAATGTCTGATCTGCTTGTGACAATGTGAGCTGCGTAAGGGTGGACGGTGGCTAGTTAACGTTCACTGAGCAATTACATAAGTCAGGCCCTGTTTGGGGCACTTCACATGGATTATTTCATCTTATCCCCTAACAAACCCACAGGGTAGGCACCACTGTGACCCCCATTCTGCAGAAAAGGTAGTTGAGGCTCAGAAAGTCAAAGCAATTTGCCCAGGGCCACACAACTGGAGAGTGTCCACTATGGGGGTATCTTGCAATGGACCAGCCATCGACTCCAGCCTCCCCGGTGGCCACCTAAAGTTGACCTTCAGGTCACACAAGGATCCCACAAAGATCCCCCTGAAAGTCAATGGCTCCCATAATGGAAAGCGGTTCACCGGCCTTCCGTTCAAAGCCTCCCCGCTCCATCCTCCAGGAATGTGCTCAGAAGGATGCTGCTATAAATATTGAACCTAAAAAAAGCGCCTTGATGCTTTTTAACTTCTTCCTCCTCTTCTTTTGGTCTGGCATTAATTTAATAGACAGAGCTCCTAATTCAAACCTGGTGAGCTCTTAATCAGCCCGCTTGACCCAGTCTCAAGAGCGAATCTCCCGTGGAGGACGAAATTTTGAGACTGTAGCTGATAAGCAAAGGGGACAGTACAGAGTAGATGGTTCGGAGCCCAGGCAGAGTCTGCAGACCAGGCAAGGGTTCAGATTCCAGCTTCAAGAGCCACCAGCACATGATTTTGCCTTTCTGAGCCTCAGTTTCCCCATGTGTAAAGTTGGTTCATAGAAGCACCTTCTTAATAGTGTTCCTGAAAAGGTTGCAGTCTGGAACCTGGACAGGACACCCTTAAATATAATAGAAAACAGAATTTCTAGGCAGGGACCTGTGCTCCATGAGACATTCATAATCCCCGCTCGTGCCTGAAGAGGCAGACATGTTTGCAGGCATCTGGTCCCCAGCCCATCCAGCAGTGGACTTGCTGGGAGTTGGGCCAGGGGGCCTGTTGGGGTGATATTGTTCAGGCCTTTGAGATCCAAGGAGTTTGGACGGGCTTCAGGTAAGTCTGGAGACCTTAGCCTCCCCCAGGTCAGCTCCCCAGCCCAGGCTTGGACCAAAGACAGGTCTTCCCTCCTTCAGAATGCAAGATGAGTAAATGTCAAATAGTCAAACTGTGAGTTTCCTCGTGTAACCCCAGCTCCAGAGAAAGCCACCAGAGCTTTGTGTACATTGGTTCTCATTACTGAGTTTGTTTGCAAAGGTCAAACACCGGGCACTGGACTTCCAAAAGCGCAGTTTTGGCTACTGAGGGTTTGAGATACAACAGGCCACTCTAAAGACCTGGATTTGGGCCTGCCCTAGCAACACATTGAGTCAGCCCTGTGCCCAATACAATCATGATTTCACAACATCTTCACACCAAGCCTGTGGGACAGGTCCAGTCGTAAGCCCAAATACACAGATTTTTTTAAAATTGAGGCACAGAGGCCCTGGTCAATGTTGCTCAATTGGTTGGAGCATCATCTCATAAACCTAGGGTCACAGGTTCGATTCCTAGTCAGGGCACATACCTAGGTTGCAGGTTCGGTCCCCATGCAAGAGGCAACAGATTGATGTTTCTCATAGCGATGTTTCAGTCCCTCTCTCTCTCCCTCCCTCCCCCTCTCTCTAAGATCAACGAGCATATCCTTGGGTGAGTTGTTGTTGGTTTTTTTTAACGAGGAGTAGAGGAGTTAAGTAACTGATTCTTAATCATAAAAATGTGCAAATGGCAAAGATAGGATTCAACCCAATTATTTGATTCTAAAGACCATGAGCACAACCACTAGGCTACACGGTCCCGTCCCCCTATACCTGATTTCCCAAGCCTTCACCTAGTTGAGCAGTGTTTCTCTTTGCTTCCTTTAGGGACATGCTTTCTGGAGTAATATGTGCCACTTACGCAATCATAGCTACCACTAACTAGGTGCTTATAAGTACATGGTGCTCTACAAAGCTTAGCACCATTTACAAAGCAGGAAACTAAGGCACAGAGGGGCTAGGACACCTGAGGTCATACAAGAAGCTGGTGGCAGAGGTGAGACTTAAACCTGCATTTCTAGGCCCCATTATCCTCCCTGTCCTCACCGTGCCTGTCTGAAGCTCACACCAAGCAATGGTTCTAGTAAAGCTGAGCTCAGCCACACCGCCCATGCCACCTGCTTCAATTCTGGTTCAGAAAATGGGCCACCAGAAATTTCCTTCCTTCATCTAGTCCCTTTGGACTCCAATGACTGAGGAAAAGTCATCCATTTGTTATTTGGCAAAGAAACTATGAATGTCTTGGACACCAGCTTAGTAGATTGACAAAAAAGGATGCAAAGAAGATGCGAAATCAGTCATGACCCTCCCTTCCTTCCCCTCCCCTTTCCTCCCCTCCCCTTTCTTCCCCTCCCCTCTTCTCTCCTCTCCTCTCCTTTTTGTACTGATTTTGAGCTGGAAAGGAAAGAAGAGCTAAGAACCCACCCGGGAAAAACCCTGGCACATCCTAAACATCCTGGCACATCCTGGCACATCCTGAACTAAAGAGGCACATCCAATTAGAAGGACACTCCCAACAACACGGCTTGTGATACAACCAGCAACGCTGGAAACGACCTTTCTGTCAGCTAGCGAGAGTGACAACAGACACTCACTTCATCTTTTTGAGGCAATACTTCCTCTTCATCATTAAAAAAAACCAATGAGGCAGCTCCAGGTTCAGGTATCTACAACATATTCTGAAGTTTTTTTAAAAAATGCAAGTTGCAAAACACATACAATTTGATATCAACTACTGAAAGTAAAACGTGTGTGTGTGTGTGTGTGTGTGTGTGTGTCAATGAAGAAAACAGGTCTGGACCTTTCACGTGTGTTTTCCCCAAGGAAGGGGCTAGAACTGGTGGGGGTGAGTGGGATGTGTTCCTGGTAAGGTTTGAGTTTCTTATCATCTCTATGTAGTTTTGGATTTACATTTTTAAATTAATAAATGTAGTCCTGTGTACTTTTTTCCCCTGCAAGGAAAGAAAAGAAGCAGAAAAAGAGGCACGCTGGGTGGGGGCTATCACACTCACCTTTCCTCTTGGTGCAGTGGTAGATTTGGCCATGCTCCTGGGGCAGCGGGTATGGGTTGGGTGGGGGCAGAAGGTCCTGGGAGGGTCCAGACACACCATTCTCACACTGGTACTGGGACCCCAAGTTGGATGAGGTGGAGAGAGCGCGAGGCTCACTGCTGAAAGGGCTGTGGTTGGAGGCCACTTTTTGTCTCACCGTGCTCCTAGGAACCACGGGATATTCTTTACTGAAAGAGAAAAGATGGGAAACCACATCGATCGGGGCCCTGATACAGATCACCCTCCCCACTGGCTGAACCATGAGGTCAAAGAATCCACCAGAAGAGTCGCAGAAAAAGAAACAAAGGGGTCTTTGATGAGCAAAGTGATCCAATTACACTCAAGTGCATCATATGCCTTGGATGCACACATTTGGGCACTAGCTTTTCATGCCTTATACATTAGGCAAGCAGGTTTATGAATGGTTCTATATGTATGTAGAAAGGTAAATGAGTCAAGAATGGTAGCTGACCACGAGGTTACTCAGGGATGATCCTAGGTTACCCTAGTCTGCATAGTTGGCTGCTCGGGCCTTAGAATCTCCTTTTGAGCTGCTGTACTTATTACCACTGACAAAGTCCTCCATGCCTTTGTGTTCCAAGGAATAATAAAAATTCCCAGTTCAAAGGGGTGTTGAGAGAAGCGGTGAGCAAATACATGTGCAAAACTGAACAAGAGTGAGTGCCCAACAAATGACAACTATCATCATTATGTCACTGTTAATATAACTGGCTTCCTTTGCTATCTACGCATTTTATGTTATGCCTTCCATCAGATTATTCTAAGAATTAGTCCACAGTTGTCACTAGACTTGCAGTGAGCTCCATGGTATGAAATGGATTCAGAATCCCTGCCCCGAAGAAATACATATCAGTAAATCCCAAATGTAGTTGTGATTTTCTCCATGACCCAGAACCAACTCTTCTTTAACTTACTGCATTTCCTAAATTAGGTTTTTAACCAAATAAGTTTAGCCTCACTCTGAGCAATATCTGTGAAATTATGGGCTTGTGATGCTAATTATACCTTCTCTAATGCTGTTAGAATAAATCCTTATCTATTAAAATCAAAGGCTACACCTGAAATCATCTCATGTAAAAAAACACTACACCTCCCACATTTCGAAGGATGCTGCATTAGCCCATTTTATCCTCTCCATAACCATTGGAAATAGGTATGTTCTTGTCCGCATTTTACACATTAGGGAACTGAGGCCCAGAGAGATTAAGCAACTTGTCCATGGTCACACAGCTGGGAAGAGACACACTGGAAATCTAACCCAACAGTCCCCTCATGATTTCTGGACAATCACCTAATTACGTCTGTCAATATTTAAAACACGATGTGCTTTAAGGGGAGCAGGGATTTGGGGTTCATGATTTCCACCCCTCAGAGGTGTGACAGCCTTCACTCTGGACCCGTGCCTTTGTTCGTCATGTGAAAGCATGTCGGAGTAGCCAGGCAGGGGACGCAAAGTGTCTGCCAAGTTTCCATGAGGCTGCAGACACGCTTAGGACACCCAGGGGTCCCCTAGCCGAGTGTTCCCGTGGCGTGTGCCATCTCAGAACCGAAGCCGAAGCCGTCTTGAGCAGCCACGCAGACATCAGTATCACCCCCTGGGGCCAGGAGGCTGAAAGGAATGGAATTAGCTTTAGAATTCTCACTTTGCGGCTCCAGCTACGTCATGGAAAATGAAGAAGAATTATAATAATAATAAAAGTTGTCGAATCTTGCTGGCAATGCTGTTGGGGTCTGCTTCGTGGAAGTACTAGGCTGTCAGAGCTCCCACAAAAGGAGGGGGATCTCTTTTAGTTTTATATTCTTAACAGAGAGGGTTATTTTATTTTAATTAAAGAAAATAACTCCCAAAAATGTTGGCTGAGGGAGTTTACAAGAGAACAGATCAATGGGCTCCAAGGAATTCTCCGTTCCAGCGTTGCCAAATTGCAAAATCACTCTGTGGAAAGGGCAAATTCTGCCTTTGATGACTAGCACTCACAGAACCAGGAAAGCCATTTCACCCCAATAACCACTTGTCCCTCACAGCTGGCTTCTCTCCCGGGAGCCTGAAACATCACCCCCACCGTCAGCCGCGCACATCTCTTTTGGTGCCTGAAATACGACGTCTGCAAGCGCGTCTGACAGGTGTCGAAATACGGCTGCGAAAGGGCGAAGTGACTTCCCGGTCAGTATGAGAAGAGAGAGGCAATGGGAGGAAAACACTACAATCAAATGACATCTGGGTGACTTTCACGGGGCTCTTCAGAGAACCAACCAAAAGAGCATGATTGGCAGCAATAGAGCAATGATCTCTGCAGTCCTTGTGATGAGCAGATAAACCACATTCTCCCACAGCCTGAGAGCATCACTGCAGGATCCGGGGCACAAGAGAATTACCGTGGAAGCTGAAAAGCCCTTGTGTGTCTGGAAAGAAAGGCAGCAGCAGAGGGCTGGTGTTTTATCACCTTCATCACCCCACCACCATCATCACCATCACCATCATCATTGTCACCACCCTCATCCTCACCTTCCTCATCATCATCCACATTGTTCTGTAAGTGTCTCCTAACGTCCCAGCCACTGTATTGGCTGACTTACATGCTTTCTCTCACTCGATCCCGGCAACAACTCTATTTTAGGGTGTGATCAGATTTACTTTAGCAGTGAAGAAATTTCAGAGACGTTAAGCAACTTGTCCCAGATCACACAGCTCAGAAGAGGTAACGTGGAGCTTCAGCCCAGGTCAGAGATATTTCAAAGGTCTTGCCAACTCACACTCGATAATAGGAAATCATTGTCTTCACGCCAACTGCTTGGGCAATGCAACCGTCCTGTGATAAAAAGCTTCCTGGTGATAACAGCGTTGGGGATTGGCTACACCCAGGCAATGTCAAGTTCTACCGGCCAATCTGCTGAGCCTATCGTTTGAAGAACCTGTAGTTTACCATTAAACCCCACTGCTGTCGGCTGTATCAACAGCTGTACCCACATCCTGCCAACTGCTCTGCATAGTCTGGGCTCACAGGACACCCGCCGGGGGTCCTGAGCACCTCGTTTCACCCTGGGTGTCGGAGCTCGGAGCCCGCAGACCGGCTTCTCCCGGGCTCTCACATTCTGTTCCACGTGAGCGAGTGCCATGAATGACGCCATTGTCGCCGGGTCTGGGTTGTAAAACGTTACAAGGGAATATTGAAATCCGTGGCCAAGCTGCACCCACAGCATGCCGCCAGCTAACGAACGCCCCTGAGAACCTTTTTCCACTGCAGCAGTCTGAATTGGCCTTTTCACTGCGGCAGGTGGCCGGGCCGCTGGCGTGCTGGGAGATGGTGTTGTTGTTGTGCGCTGCGATGCTTACTCAGTTTCTGGCAGCCTTTCCCAAACAACCAAAGCAGTGCAGTGGGGCAAGGCTAGGGACTGTAACATTCCTGTTCTCCGGGAGCAGATTCCTCCTCTGGCGAGCACTCCGATCTGTGATTAAAATTCACGAGGGGCCCCACAATCCCGCGACAGCTTTCGCCATTTATTAACTCTCCAATATGCTTGGGGAAGTTATTCTGATGTAACATGTGTGGACATGCAAAGAACCGGGGATAGTTCACCCCAGGTGGGATTTAGCTCAGTGCTAATAATAATCGCCCTCTCCTTCACATCTACAACCGTTTTATTACTCTGTTCACACCACGCCAGCAAGCTGGAGGAGGGATGGTGAGTGCTGGCCGTTCCAGCCAGCTGGGGAAGACACGGGGGCACAAGAAGCTACCTATCACTGACAGAGTTCCCATCACTGACTCGACCGGGGCTCTGTTTTGAGGGACACTGAGAAACTCAAAGACACCGTCCTCTCTGTCCTTGAGTGGCCAAAACTTAACTTCAGTTTGAGGTCGTGGGGCTCCCTTCTTAAACCTCTAGGTGTCAGGGTGGGCATTTCGAGCTGGGGCTCTGAAGTCAGGCTGGGTGGCTATGGCTTACTTCAGCCCCCAGTGAACTTGGCCATGTGGTGCTGGCTAGATTCCTGCTTTCTCTGAGCCTCAGTCTTCTGTCTATAAAATGGGGATGATGAGAAACACCACCTCTTGGGGTTATAAAATAACACGGTGCACAGGCAGGCTTAACGTATATTTGGGTCACACTGCTCAATAAATACCAGCTTACAGATCACACATTATTATATTTTGTTTTTTAACATTATTAGATTTTGAAGCAGTTCTTATCTTAGAAGGGATGTTCCAATGGTCTATGAACATCCCTCCGCCCCCCATACCATCAATTATCACCAATTATCAGGTATTTAGAGCTTGTCAGTTTTCTAGGGAGTGGTCCATAATTGCATCAGCTACCCAGAAGGGGTCTTGGGTTAAAAAAAAAAGTTTGGGGCGATACTACAGAGCTGGCTCTGAAGTCACAGGGAAAGTCCTGGACCAGCCCTGTGGATAATTCATGACACGTCCCTTTGCCTCAGTTTCTCCACCTGAAAAGTGGAGCAGTAAGACCCAAGCCACATATCGAGAGTCGAGATCCCCTGGAGGAAAAGTTAGATGTGAAGCTACAGGTAGAAAAGTCAATGCAAACTGGACTTCCGACGGGCTCGTGGTAACAGGACGTGGAACGGTGCCGCCAGGTACCTTGCACTGGGTTGAGGAGCTCAACATTTTAGTTCAGTCCCATGAAACTAATAGTTTTAACAAATTTAACAGTGTCTAGTTTTAATAGTTTTTTCAATGATTTTGGAGGGAAGGTGGAAAGAAGCGGTCGAAGGCTAAGCCTTGGTCCTTCTGGAAGCTGGAAGGCCAGAGGGGCCAAGTCTAACTGACCTTAATCAAACTGCTTCCTGTACTCAAGGGCACTGTGTGGAGGCCTCCTCTGCTCTGACAGAAGTCACATGCAGAGGCAAGTTAAGGACTTCTCGGTGACCCTCAGGGAAAATGGTGACCTTGGCAAAGTCACCCCAAAGCAACAACCCTGCAGGAATGTTAAATGTTCTGTGTGCTGATCCAAAAGTTTGCCTGTCCTCAAAGGAAAAAGAAAAAGAAAAAGAAAAAAAGAACACTTAGGAGGGAATGAGTCTCTAAAAAAATTGTCTGATGTGGGAACATTCATTATTGGGATGGGGTAGTTGAGAAACAGGGCTTAGAGCGGGGAGGGGCGGGGACGGGCAAATCTCTCCAGGGGCGTGGGTTTCAGACTGGACTGCATCCTGTGATCGCCTGGGAATTCTTCTTTCAAATAGTGGCTCCTGAGCCCACCCCCAGAGACTCTGGTCTTGGCTCCTCTTCCGCACAGCGGACATCGGGAGCGTTTAAAGCTCCCCAAGAAGCCTTACGCAACAGAGTACACGCTGAATGATTCAATTTATACTAAATTCTGTAACAGACAAAACTAACCTATAATAAAAGAAAATCGGAACACTGACTGCTGTAGGCGGTGGAGGCAGGAATTCACTGGAGGGGGCAGAAGTGGGGGTGGAAGAACGTCCTATATGATGGAGGTGTGGGTCCTTCCAGGTGCATTTGTCAAAAAGGGAATGGTGCACCTGAGATTTATGTCTTTCACTGTATGTAAATGTCACCTGAAGAATCGTAAATGATTAAATCCTAGTACTTGCTAAGCATGCTGGAGTATATGAGGGTGGAATGTACTCAGGTCTGCAACTTAGTTTGAAATGTATCAAAAAAAAAGGTGGACAGATGGACTGGTGGGTAGGTGGATGGACGGGTGGGTGGATGATGGGTGGACGGGTGGGAGGATGGAGGAATGGGCGGATGGATGACGGATGGATAGACGGGAGGGTGGGTGGATGGACTGGTGAATGGGTGTGTGAGAGACCAAACACATAGCCAAACATTAACTGAAGAACCTAAGCAGGGGTACATGTGTGTTCCCTGTGCAATTCTTCCTCGTTTTCTGTAAGTCTTGCGTGTTTCATAACAAAACCTTGGAGCGCACTCCAGGTGCTTCTAATGTTCCACCAGAGTCGAGCACGAAGTAGAGAAAAGGGTCCTTTCCCATGAAACAGCACGGGGCTCTGTTTCCAGAAAATAAGGTCCCATATTACCTGCGTGTCCTTGCTCATTCGGTTAGGGCCCCGGGATTATCCTGGTGTGACCAGGGGTCACCTCCATCAGAGGCCTTGTCCAAGGGTAGTGTCTGGCCCCTCCCTAGGGCCACTGATTCTGAACCTCTGAGGGTGAGACCCAGAGACCTGCTTTTTAAAACAGGCCCTCCTCCCAACCCTTGGCAATTGTGACGTGTGCCTGAAGTCTGAGAAATGCTGTTTCAGCGTGGATGAGTGAGTGATCTGCCCACAGCCACTGTCCCTGAAGAGCAGGTACGTTTGAGCAGGGGTTTGGGGCAGGGTGAAGACAGGTAGGGACAGGGGTGCCGATAAACAGGAAAAGGGGAGGTGGACTGCTCTGAGCATCCAAATCCTTGGGACAACCGTGAGCCAATGGGACCCTTTGGGACAAACCTGTCTCACAGCGGAGGCTAGCTCTGCTTCCCAAACACAAGGCCCTCTTGTTTCGTATAAATCGACACTTCCCTGGGGGAAGCCATGCGGCTAGCCAAAAACACAGCGAGAAGTGAGGGGTCAGAGCTCTCTCCAGAACCTTGTTGGAAACCATTCCTCATCAACTGGGCCTTCGGGTTACCTGTAAGCCCGAGTGTGACGGCCCCAGAGCGCTAAGGCTGCCATTTGAAAAATGACCCTCTGAGGTGAAGAGCATGAATTTCAAATCAGGAAGGAAGGGCCGGAGGAGTGAAGGCTCCCTTGGGCGAACTGTCACCTTTTAAGGGTCCCATGAAGCTTATGAAGTCATTTGATATTTTTTGTACTTGTATATTGAGTTTTCATAGAGTCCCTTGCTTGAATTGAATGTTCAGAAGGGGTCTCAGACCCCAAGGGAGGAGGCGAGTATAAGCATTGCGGAGGCTGGGAAGAATGACCCATTTCCACTGTAGGTGGGTAGAAGTGTCCCTGGACCCAGACTGACCAATTAATCTATTCGGTCTAGCCGGGACATCGTGGGCTCTGAGCTCTCCTATCTGACCTCTGGGGGTACCCCTGCCCCAGAGACCACTTCCCCTCAGTGCATCAGGTGCCCACGAAAAGATGAAGGAAGCAGAGGCAACCTCAGTTCTTCCATGAGGACCTCTGAAGCCACCACCCATTCCCGAGGGACACGGCCAGCATCTACTAGCCTCCCATAATGTTCCACAAAGACGGTGTGTGACAGAAAGGCCAGGCATTGCCCGTGGCCACTCCGTGCGAGGCAAAGCGTGGAGCGCCTGCTGCTTGTTCCTATTCTGGGCTTTGTTACAAGAGGACCAAGGGCAGAAGAGGGATTAGCTCCACTTAAGGAAGCCAGGCCCACCACCGGGCCTCTCCCTGCACCTTGACCAATGGTATGACCCTGGGCAAGCCAACCTGGCCTCCGGCTTCACAAGGGCTTGGACCCTATCTCACACTTGACATCGGCCCAGCATCACTCTGGGCAGACACCATGCTGAGGGCTCCTGTGCCTGCCAGGGCAGTGTATGACTCTCCTTCTAGCTAGAGGAGGGCTCACTGCCCCTCCCCCTCGAATCTGGGCCCATCGAAGTGAGTCCCTGGCACTGTTCAATGAGCAGAATGCAGCAGAAGTGACTACACATGAGCAAAGGCCATGCAGCTTCTGCCTGCCTCTCTTAGGGGCAGCCAGCCAGCCACAGAGAAGCCCGACTCCCTTGAGTCCACCATGCTGGACGGGCCACATGCACGCACTCCAGATGGCAGCCCAGCTGAGGTCCCAGCTGAAAGCCAGCCTCAACGGTGGGTCATGGGAGGATGCCATCCTGGATGCCCAGCTTTGTCGTGCTTCCGGACACCTGGCAGCCCTGCTGACATCTGACTGCAAGCAAGGGCCTCTCAGATGAGTCCTTGCCAAGTTCCCAACCCACAGATCATGAATGAAACGAAAGTGTGTCCCTGTTGTGTCTTGCTCCCCCTCCTACACGAGCCGCACCTGGACTTTTCACCGTGAGTAGCATTTACGGGCACTCCCAAGGGCTAGCAGATTGGAGGAAATATGCAGTACTTTGATGGCCTCTGAGCTCTTCACGGATGGACTGGGGTAGTGTGTACTTGTCCCTTTAGTGGCCATAAATGCACTGCAGGGACGTGGTCTCTGGAGCTTTGGCTGTCCTGGATGGCACAGCTTAGAGCCTAGACCTTGCCAGCCAATCCAACTGAAGCTTGGGAGTATTTCCTTAAGTAGCAATAGCAATCAGAACACATGTATTATCTCATTTCACCCATGCAACAGCCCTGCGGGTAGGTTCCATAACTACCCCCATTTTACAGATGAGAAAATAGAGGCTCAGTGGATTCAGGGAGCCTAGAGCTACTCCATGTGGTAACCTGGACCCCAACTCCAAAGCCTGCTTCTCCATCTGTGGAGCCTGTCCCCCAGCATGTTGATTCACCTTTGCATCCCAGGGTCTGGCATGCAGTAGGAACTTCATAAATGCATGTTAGCTGAATAACAAATCAACAGACCAAAAACTAAAGGAATGAATGAATCCCTGGGCCTCAGTTTACCCTTCTGCAAAAGGGTTTGGCAGGCTAGACCAGATGCTGTCTCCTCTGATCCCTTCTACTTCTAGAATGCCAGGGTCACCCTGTCATAGCGCCATACCAGGTGGCTTTCAGAGAGCTTCAGAATCTGACCCCTACATTACATCCCAAGGCTTCTATCTCCCTGCCCACATCTTCTCTGCTTGAACCTGGAAAACCCTTCTTCCCAATAGATTCAAATCCCCTTCCTACAAAGCCTAGTGCCCCTCTGTCCACAAAGGTGTCTGTCTGTCCACCCCCACTGGCCCTGGCACCTTTGACTCTTCGGAAGTTCCAAACTTGTCGGAGCACATCTGAGAGGTTGCAGCAAAGTGCAGAGAAAGCAAAGCTCTACGAGAACTGACAGTCTAGATCATTTCCAACGTGAGTGAAGCCCCCACACCTTTCCGATTCAGAGGAGCCATCAGGTGCATTTTCCAAATTTCTGTCGGTTTCTGTATCACCTTGACAACGTCTGCCAAACCTCGATACCAGCTCTACTGCTCTGCAGCTAATATTTTTCTTTAAATAATCAACCTTCAGTTAATTCCTCTCCTCCTTCCTCCCTTCCTTCCTTCCTTTGAACTAACTCTCATCCTAAGCAGTGATGTCTATGCTATCGGTCTGCTGTCTGTCTGTCTGGGCACCCTCCCAGTCCATTTACTTTGCCACCAGGGTAGGGGCGCTGCAGTTTGGGATTTAAGGGTTTCTAGGAGTAGACGTTTTTTAAGCCACGGATTAACCTTGCGAAATAACCTTGGTGCCTATTTCAATCAGTCTGCTAGAGGCAGGATTTTTAAATGAGTTTAAATCCCTTAAAATGATTTTGTGCTCTCCGATTTTTATCATGAGCAGTTGGAACTAGAAACTATAAATGAATGTTGGAAACTCACTGAGACACCATCTGTAATTTTCCAAACACGGAGAGTTAGGTGAAGAGAGATAGTGGGGTGAGTGCCCAGACGTGGGCCGGGCTGATCCAAAAGTGACTCCTGGGGGCTCACTGTGCGTTGACGCTCGGCCCTCTGTTCGAGGGTCGGGCTGAGAGGAAATTTCACCTCTCCTGCTTTTCTCCCCAGCAGCTGTCACCGGGTGTGAGTCGAACAGGAAACAGGATTAGAAGATTAACAGTGAGCCTGCCCATTCCAGCCCGGCTGTTATCGACTCTTGGACAGCCACCTTCCTGGGACACTTGTCACTACCTGCTGCAACCTGGGAGTGGAACCACAGCCCAGAATAAATTCGGAACCAGAGCGCAACTGGGAGTAATGGGGAGTCTCACCCCAAATCGGATGCATTGTACTGAGCCAGGACTAGGCACCAAGCTCTCTCCCAGCAGTCTCTCACATCATGCTCATAAGAACCCTGGAAAGCGGACACTGCATTTATTTCTGCCCATTGCACGGACGAGGAATCGGAGGCTCTGTGATGTCAAATCACTGGCCTAAGGTCACAGGCAGAGGAAGGATTGCACCCAGGTGTGTCTGAGTCCACAGTTTTCTTTTGGAGCCACTCGGCTTGGTTTTCTGTCCTTCCCCTGGGCTATCTGCAGGGAGCTGGGCAAAGGACCCTGCCCACACACCCCACCTGGCCCCTGGTTAGCCCTCTCGTGCCCCCGTGCAGCTCCTAACGCAGCCACGAAGACACACGTGGCTCTCAGGCTGAGAGGTTTGATCCTGCACGCAAGTACTGAGTGCCTAGGACTACCAGCTGCCCTCTCCCGCCTTCCACCTGCAGCGCCTACCCAGGAAAGTCACCTGATCGAACCCTCCCCAATCTACAACCACGAGGGGTGGTCAGGGTAGCCAATTCTGACCAAAGCAGAGTCAGCTGCCTAAATAGCTAACCACTGTGTTTAGAACTTCAGGGGAGAGTCCCCAGGATCACTGACACCTGAGCTTTTAGAATCCTGTACCTCCCACCTGTGTCTCCTTCCACGTCTATCGTCTGTCCAATCAGCTTCCAAAGTGCAGCGCCTGGCCTCACCTAGGAGAGCAGCAAGGGGTCCTGGGAGCAGGCAGGACTACATGCACAGTGTATGGCTGGAGGAAGCTTCTTGGAGGAAAGAAAAGCTACAAGGTGACCCTAGTGATGGGCAGGGAATGGCCAAGTGCAGAACGAGAGGACAAGGCCTGAAGAAGACCAAACGTGTTCCAAAGGCCAAAAATCACGGAAAGAATTACGTTAAGTTTGGAACGTGGTTGAAGCAGGTTGGAGGCACTGATGAGGGGCAGAGCTAGGGGGTGTGGCCAGCCCTGAGGGCGTGGTCCATCACGTGTAAGAGTCTGGGCCTTATATTGAAAACAATAGGCTAGGAGTGTTATAGGTGTGGAGTAACCTTGTCTGATTTGTGGTTTACAAAGATGTCTTTAGTGGCTGCCTGAAGAATGTCCAGGAAGAGAACCGGACTGAAGTCAGGTGGGGATGGTGGTGGTTAGAACAGATGGGCTGGCCCTGGCTGGTGTGGCTCAGTGGATGGAACACCAGCCTGCGAACCAAAAGGTCGCGGATTTGAGTCCCAGCCAGGGCACAAGCCTGGGTTGAGAGCTAGGTCCCCACTTAGGGGCATGCGAGAGGCAACCACACGTTGATGTTTCTCTCTCTCCCTCCTTCTCTCCTTTTCCCTCTCTCTAAAAATAAATAAATAAAATATTTTTTTTAAAGAATGGATGGGCTGGAAGGACAAAGGGAGGTGAATTCTGAGATACATTAAGAAAGCAGAATCAGCAGGACCTAGTAACTGGTTAAGTCTGAGGGGGTGACTGCAACACCTTAAATCCATTACCCCATCTGCTCCTGACTCTGGGAAGGAGGGAAGAAGTGGGGGCTGGGAGAAGCTCTGTATTTGCAAGCTGCAACTGGTGGCTTCATCCAGTCCCCACCTGCACAACCAGGGCCCTCACCTGCAGGAGCGGGGACCCTGTCAATGGCTAAGCAGCCCGAATGGCAGGTAACTGTCAGACCGGACTGGAAGTTTGAACACGACAGAAACATGAACTTGGCACTCGAGCCCAGGGCCACCGAGGGTTTGACCCCTCTCCACTTTACGTGTTATTTGTCGTCAGCTTTTTCACTGGCCGCAGACGAAATCCAACTCCAACTTCAAAATGCAGACTTAACGCCAAGTTTTTTTTTAAATGATCATTTAGGAACTTGGCTATTTTAGCCACAAAAACATCTATGAATCCACAGTTACGAAGACAACCAATTATGACTGAAGGGGTGTATATGAGTGTGGTGTACATGTGCACACCTGAGGGTGATGGCGTCTTTATTTGTATTAAACTATAGTTAATATACAATGTTGCATTAGTTTCAGTGCACAACAGGTGGCCAACACTAACATACCTGATGAAGGGACCCCACACCGAGTCCGGTCACCGCCACACACGTTATCACGGTATTATTGACAATATTTCCTACGGTGAACCCCACATCCCCAGGACTGACTGACTGCTTTTGTAACGGGAAATTTGTGCCTTTTATTCCCCTTCACCTTTTTGCCCTTTAGCTTTTAAAAGTGTGCAAAGTGAGAAGTAGTAAGCCTGCTGTCTAAAAACAGCTTCCACAGCGTGCATTTATTTCCAAAGCCGATGTTAAAACCACAGAGCTGAGACCTCTCTCTGCGTGTCTCTGTCTCTCTCGTCTCTCGTTTCCCTTTAGACGAGCACATCTGTCCCATCCGCCCGACTCTCCCTTTCTGTGTCTTCCAGAAAGGATAAGGAAAAGCTTCCTAAGTGACCTCATTGTATTTTGAAACATGAAACCCACCCAAAGGGGAAGAAAAAAAAAAACTTTTTTGGTCGAAGGGATCAAGATGTATTTCTAATTCTCTTGCCATATGGTAACTTATTTTGGAAGCATATCAAGAGGTAGAGAGCGTATTTGACAAAATTGGCAATGCTTGTACAATCCCTTGAAATCAGACCAAATTCCCACTGTAGACATTTGCTACAGCCCCTTCCATTCATCATATCAGCAGCTGTGACCACAGGATATGTAAAAATACGGAGCAATTTTTATCACCATCTCCCAATCCCCGGTGCCCTGGGCACCACATGGTGGCAAGTTTGTATGGCACCCCCAGAAAATCAAGTCATTAACTTCCTTTTTCATTTACCAAGAGCTGTTGCCAGACAAAAAACCACTCAGCAGCAGTGACCTTATGGGAAGAAAGAGAGAGGACCTCACTAGAGGGAGAGGGACGGCAAAGGGAGAGGAGACAAGGGTAGCGTCTGTCCCCTCGGCAGAGGAGGGGTGTCACATTCTCTTGTGCCTCCCGCCCCACACTTCTGAGACACACTCTCCAGCTTGCCTGAGAGAGGGAACCACACGGGAGGATGACAGAAAGTGGGGCTCAAGGAGGCTCACTCTCCTTTTTCTTGTTTGCTCATAGGGCCCCGTTTCCCTGTACCTGGTTGGCTGGGGGAGGGTGGGCTCACCTGGGCTCTTTGGGGTGTCCGTGGCGAGAAGGGAGCCCACGAACCCACTGTCTTACCTTTGCATCCTTGACATTCTGTGCAGCTCCATGTCGTCGCTGCCCCGGAACCCTTTGGCAAAGGGGTTATTCTCAATCTTCAACTGCGTGATCTGAAGGAAGGAGAGAGGTGGTTTTCAGAACCTAGGGACATGAGCTGAGCCTGTGTTGCAGAAACACAGCCTTCAGCAGCCGGAAAAAAGAGGGGACGTGCCAATTAAGACAGTCCTGTCAACAGGACCCATCACTTGAGTCAGGCCAAAGCTTTGAAAACAATGTCCTAGGTCAGACTGCTTAGGAACAGAGGAAAAAACCTGGGTTCGATGTGCTCATTAATTACAGTCATATTCAGCATCATTCTAGCTGATTTGTTACTGTTGTTGACTTTAATCATAATATTTTGTGTGCCAAACACCAACTAGGCCTCAACAGTGGGTCCCCACCTCCCCTTCGGAAAGTCGTGCATGTGGGCAGATGGCGTCACACTCCCCACGGCGTCACACTCTCCATTTGGGAGGGCCTGACGATTGCTTTCCAAGTCCCGATGCCTTGTTGCAGGTTCACGTCATATTGCACAGAGAGCCTTTGCTAGCTCAGGTGGAAAATGGGGCCTAATTAAATAAATACCAACGGATAGGAGGATAACTTATATAATGGCTGTCTAACAGCTTCCAAACCTCTTTAATTTTTTCTTGAATATTTTTGTTGCCATGTACAAAATTGAGTAATAGAACAGGGTCTTTGGTTCAAGGCCCAGAACTTTCACCTAAACCATTAACATACATTCTATTAGCGTTGAGTGAACAGCAACAGGTAAGATGAGAGAATACTTCTATATAGCATATGCCAGAATTATTTCCTAAAAACTGTGTGCAAATTAAACTTCTCTGTATCACCATCACTCTACAGGCTCCGAGGCAGCGTCCATCAAGGCTCAGTCATTCAAGGTTCACCTTCATCATCACTGGCATATCTAAATAGCACCTGTACACTGGTCGGCCTAATCTTTTTACTTAAATCTAATCACCTTTTACTTAAATTTGTTTCATACAAAGTATTACATCACTTCTCTCTATGCCAAGCCAGAATCCCTTGCTATTCAATACAAAGAAAACAGCGATATCAAATTCTCTCCCCCGGTGCCCACAGAGAGCTTGGAACCCCAGGCCTGCTTTCCCTGTGTCTCGAGGGGGCGGAGATCAGACTCTTTCAGAATAGCACTTAGCACAGCAGCACCGACTAATCTGAGCCTGTCTCCCTGATCGTTCAATAGAGAGATAATCGAGAGAGAACAACTTGCTGGGGTTCTATCGTAGGCAAGTAACCGGCCCCCAGTCATCTCGCGTACCCCCAGCAGGAAAGGACTTTCAGAAACTCTGTACTAGGGGTCACTAATGAAGGGGCCCTCTAATTTGTCCGCTTGGGGACAGGCATTCCGGTATGTTCTGTTTTCTAACAGAGATGGCTTATTAAGGTCTTCTACCTCCAACACTCTAGAATGAGCATGAAACCACTATATAGGTACACGCAGGTGCGTGTGTTCCTGATTAAAAATTATGTAAATGTGCCACTTACAAAACGTGCGTTACATGACCGCCATCACGGGATGCTTTAGAAAAGACAAGACTACTGAGCTGGCGGGAAGACGCGTGGTGGGCAGGACGAGAGGGGCGGAAGGGCGGAGCGGGTGGGCCACAGAGGAGTTTCCGGGCAGTGAAGCTGTTCTGTATGCCCCTGGAACGGGGGACGCAGGTCATTAAACCTTTGTCCAAGCCCACAGAACGGGTACCCCCAAGAGTGAACCCTCAGGTAAACTGGACTTTGGGTGACTGCGACGTGTCAGTGTTGGTTCATCGATTGTCACAAGTGTCCCACTCTGGTGGGGATGTTGGTCGCAGGGGAGGCTGTTGGGGGGGTGATGCAGGGGGTATATAGCAAACCTGTGTACCTCCCGCTCCACTTTCCTGGGAACCTAACACTGCTGTAAAAAATTATCTGTTGAAAATTTTTCTAATACGGGGTGGGGCAAAAGTAGGTTTACAGTCGTTTGTAATGGAAAACGATACAATAATTAATAAATCATAATACAAGTATAAACTGTGCTCTGCGTACTCACAATTATAAACTACTTTTGCCCCTCCCTGTGTGTGTGGGTACTTATGTGTGTACACATTCCCTCCTCCCTCCTTTTTAAAAAATTGTACCCGTTCCTGCAGTTTTCCGATTTTAACTTGACTCTTCAGAACAAGAAAAGTCTGCAAAACCCCCTTTGAAAATGGCCTTTAAAAGGTGCACTCCTGAGTCCAGTTCTATTGTGAGGATAAAAGCCCATCACCCAATGGGGCTTTCTTTTCCACTCAAGTTTTATCCCACAAAAGGCAATCCACTTGACCATCAATCGCTTCTTTTAAAAAGGGGGATTCTCAAAAAGTTCAGTACAAATTAGATCATTGAAGGTCAGATTAGACAATGAGGTCTTGCCCCACTCCCCCGTCCCCGTCCCCTGCTGTCCCTGAGGCCGGACCCTGAGAATTCTGCAGACAAACCAGGAGATGGTGTCAGGTCTGAATTAACACCCAGCCCAGGAGGTCGCTCTTCTACCACGAGCTCAGGACAAAAATGTTACCCGAGGAAGAAAAGAACAGGGTGGATTTTTGATATTTTATCAGACGAAAGCTCAAACCCATGTCTTGCTCCCCAGTTTACTTCGACCTAATGCTTGCCCTTACCACCACAGCTTCCAGAAACGGGATTGCACAGGGTAAGTGTGATTTGCTCTACAGGCACTTGGGTGTATTGATCTGACATAGGCCTTGCTTTGGAAACTGAGTATAGATGTCTATGGGGCTTAAGAATTACCCTTGAGAAATGTGATTTACAGCTAAGCTTGAGAAATACAAGCTTAGCTGTAAGTGAAAATGTCCATCTTATTTCGTAACAAAAATGCCTTCTTTATTTCAGTCCAGGCAATAACCCTGTCCTTGAGCTTCCCTTCTGATGGGCCGCGTGTCAGCTCGCTCACTCATGGGCGCACGCGCACACACACACACACACACAGCAGATTCACTGTGATGTCTGAGTTCTACCCAAAGGCTCCCCTGGAAACTGACTCCCATCCGTCCTACAAGTGGACTCTCTCTGCCGTGAGCATAAAACCGGATATCCGGGGGAGGGGTGGGGGCAGGTGGGGAAAAAATACAAATATAAATGCCAGTTCCAACCAGTGAGACAGAGGTTGTAAAAATTAATGAGAATAATTGTTGTGAATTCTTGCTTTTGAAAAAAAAAGAAAAAGAAAAATCCCTCACGAGGGCCAAAAATCTTAATTATGTCTCTCTATTAGGGGTTCATTTCCTGGTCCCAACCAGAAAGCTCATACCTCATAAATACAGGCTCTTTACACAATGATTTAAGCAGGAGGAAAATGCCTTTTAATGGCAGAGCAAGTTAATATCGGGGGATAGACGTGCTCGCATACACAGCCATTGTTGCAAGAGCAGGGAAATGAAATGCCCACGTGACCTTTTTTTAACACCTAAATATTTCTAGGGATCGCTCCCGGAGCTGCTGACAACTCCAGTGAAAACCTCACAAAAACGTGTTTCACAGAGCGAACGTCGCTGGGGAAGATTCAAGTTTTTAAATATCTTTTTCAAGCTGTCGGCCATCTGGGGAAATAACTCCCAAATCCAGCCAGGGATCGCAGCTGGGCTGAGGAAATACGCCGTGCCATTAGCAGCCTGTGGCTCACCGGTGAGTGACTGCAGCCTCAGACGGGCACTCTGCCACGTACCTGCCTCCCCCTGGTCCCGGCACCCGCGCACAGATCATGGTCATCACTGAGCCCCTCTGACCCCCAAATTGGCGGCTCCTCTTCTCCCAAACTGCCCTGGCAATCAAATCACATGGACCAGCTCACGTAGTCAAAGCAACGCCGGGCGAACAGCCCTGGGACTAGACTAAGAGACTCGATCGGTGAACACGCTGAGTCCCAGAGACTAACCTTTTGCAGTTTTGCAACCACAGGAATAAGAACTGATTGAAAATCTCGGTCTTTCAGATTCTAAAACAGTCAGGGTAGGAAAGGGTTTTCCAGAGCCTGAGTTTTGGATGGAGTCGCCCTGTTAATAAACCGATCAGTTACCGAGTCAGCCAATGGAACTGTCACTGACACATTGTGCTCTGCTTGCTCTGTGCCAGGATCCGCCAGACACCCGTCCTCGGGTTATCTCACGGAATCCGCACACCAATAATAACAAATGAGTCTTTTACTTCCCCCATTGTACAGATGGGGGAAAGCTGAGTGAAGCAACTTGCTCAAAGTCAAATGGATTTGAACGCAGGCAGGCGGCCTCCGGAGCCCCAACCTTACCCCTACACTCGGGTGGCTCCTACCCAATCAAGTCAGGGGTCTCAACACCAGGTCCAGGTGGGACAATGAAGTAACAAGGCAGAGTAAATCACACCCCGGCGGGCCCGCTGATTTAAGTCACACGTCATATATCCATGCAGGGAATGCGTGTAGCGGCCCTGGACTTGAACTGGAAAACTGTACTGCTTGAGACTTCCTCCTGACAAAGCAACTAGGTGCCTTTCGTGCTCACAACTGGAAGGTGGAGGGAACCTCCAGGCGGGGAGAGTGACGGAAAGCTGTCTGCCATGAAATCCCTCTTTCAGAAGCCAGGCTGGCTGAAAAGACCTGTACGTATAGCTCAACGGAGTTCCCCGGACCGGCCAAGAAAGAAAAAAAAGCGATTCCCGTGTGTGGTCATCAAATACGCGAAAACCCAAATGCATGTCTGGAGAGGCACATTTTTTTAGACCCGGGAGCATTTAGACACACAACCCCCCTAGACTCCACTCAAAACTCACACGCCTGCACCCCGCTGGTCGAGCTCTCCTTTGTACAGGGAGACCGCTAGACACACCCACCAGGGAAGACATTTTTTTTTTAAGTAGAAATTCGGTAGACTGAAATTTATATAACATTAGTAACCAATGTCAACCCAACAAATGAAACTTTTTTAAGTGAGAAAGAATAGAAATGTGGGGTGTGCTGGGCACAGTCACAAGTGGTTGGGGTGCTAGTTTCCTGAGTGCATACGTGTTAAACTAATGAAATTGTGTGCTTCCGAGTTACAGTTTATTGTATGACAATTATGACTCAATAAACCTGTAAACAGAGCGGGAAAGAAAGGCCCCCTGATCTACCCATGCCTGAGGGACCCTAAGATGGTAACCACCCAAAGCTGAGGAATTTCCCCCAAAGGATCTGACCATCCACGTGTTTCTCTAGCAGGTTGCTATCATCTGCCCACCACGTCCTGTTCTTTCTGTATGAAGCTGGGCTTTCTTGGAGGGCGGGGGGAAGACTCAACATATTTTTGGACCCTCTTTCAGGGCTGGGAATACATATATATATGGAAAGTAGCATGTTTGTTGCTATTTTTTTCCATTTTTCATCCGTAACTGTCACCGCAAAGTTAAACATGGGTTTACAGCAGCGACAGGGGAAACAGGTTTCTAGCAGCCAGCCTCAAATTAGCCTGAAATGGCTTTGCAACTCTCAGGGCGTTTGGCTTCATGGTTTAGCTCTTGTCGGTTCAACGAATGGAGGGAACTCAGACAAGTCCTCCTTCCCCTTGAAAAAGCCATTGTGTTTGGGGGAGAGCAAGTTTTCTTCTGGAGGGAAGCTCTCTCAAGACCTGGGTTCCCAGACAGGCCTTGTGGCCTAGAAGGGACCGTCCATCACAGCTTGGCCCGGCCGCTGACAATCTGAATTTAGAGATGACTCCACGGCATTTTGTAACTACCCTGGCTTCACAGTGGGGGAGAGAGGGGCGCCTATCTGACACCCAGTCTGTACTGGAATGAGCATCACTGGGTAACTGGAGGCTGCAGGGTGCTCTCGCCCAGCCTGGCTCCACAGCCCCTGTAACTCCCTTATCTTGCAGGTGGTGATAGGCCCTGTGGAGGGGGAGGGGCGTCGCCATTCCCACATCCATCTCCTGAAGTTGTCCACGTGACCCACCCTCACTGATCCCATATGGAACCCCCTACTTCTCTGTGTAACAGCCCTCTAACCCCAGATCACTGCTTAATACTCTTAACAGTCTACAACCCCACCGTGGCCGCGGCCGCTTCCCAGCGCCCATATCCTGCCTTTTCAGATTCCAGATCTTTTCATTAGGAGCCTTAGAAAAGACTCCACCCTGCCCTGCCCCCAACGAATCCGCATACCCTCGGGTTTCTAAAGAACGGACATCAACTGTGACAAGTCAAGACAAACTCCTGCCTCCTGAGGAAGAATAGGTGATGCTCCCCTAACCTGTGTTTATGGGGTGCCCTGTTCCAATAGCACTGTCAGGCTTTGAAATGCCCAAATCAGAGGCTGGATTTCGAACAGGGTGACATCTGACATTGACACAATCAGTCTGGCACCATCCCACCTCTACCCCAAACTGCAGCCGTCTTCCTTGCCCCAAACGAAGCGTTGTCCCACGTGCACGACTCCGCTCCGCCCCCTCCTCACCAAGCTGTGGTTTTGCAGGGTCCTAGCTAAGTCCTGGGAGCGGTGGTCTAGGCTGCTGGTGGCCAGGCTTACTTAATTTTGTTTTTGTTTTTCTTTTAACAATGCAAACCTTGCTTTAGCGTGTGCTCTGGGGGCAGGCGAGGGGGAGGTCAGAAGTTGCTGAAACCAATTATAGACGCATCTGGAAAATCCAAGCCCAAGGTTTCCGGCAACTTTGCCACCTGCCCTGATGGGAATTGAAATGCATCCAAAAGGCAGAGTGGAGGAAAGAAGGAGGCATCCCAACAGGAAAGTGGCCCCAGGAAGCGTAGCCCCAGGCTCCCACCAAAGAGCATGGAGTCAGGCAATGAAGTGACCCTTCTTCTCGTGGGCTGTTTCCTGAGTGTAGTGGGTTGCCTCCTTGTTGTGTTGGGGTGTGTGGACATCTGCGGTTTGATAAAGTTTGTTTCTAACTGAGGTGCATGCGTGTGCATGGGGCAGGGGTCTGCCAAGCTCGTGACTATAGTACAAAACAGCTACAATCCTTAGGCTGCAGCTCTGTCCCAGCTACACAGCCCCTTGGGGGGGAGCACTTGGTGCCTGCTGTGCAGACTGAAGTTGCCCTTAGCTTGAAGTTTCAGCGGGAGACCCCTTCAGAGTCCAGCAAACGAGTGGGCAGCCCCAGGCGCTCTGGTTCCTGGGTACCGGACTTACCTTGTGATTCTGGTAGGAAGTCACCGCGATAAACGCCGTCTCAGGAAAAACGTGGGTGCAGAAGGCAGTATTTTTTGAGCCAAATCCATTATTTTCGTCCGCTTTCACAATGTGTAATCTGGGCTGGTATTTGTGCATGGAATTTAGAATAATCTAAAAATAATAAAGAAAATGAGATTGTAAGAAAAATGAAAATCCCTTTGTCTCCAGCTAAAACCTCGCTCTCCACCCCCAAAATTAGCCTCTTCATATAGGCTCTCGGGGGGGAAAAAATAGTCCGATTTTTTTCCCTCCTGTTTTGAAAAGGGTCCAGTGATTTCATTAAAAAGAAACATTTCAAAAATGACAATTTCCAACCGAAAAAGCCAGGGTAATATTCCAGGAATCTACCCAAAGCACACACGGCAGTAAATCAGAATTCTTAATAAAGTTTGCTTAATAAATTAACTCCCTACGTAGGGTACTTGCCGCCCCCAACAGGAGCAAGGCAAGTCTGGGGCAAGACAGTGGCGCCCCTGGGAAGCCTGGGTGACAGTGTTTGGATTAAAGGGGAGAAGAAACAAACAAATAAACAATCAAACATACAAATGGCCCACCCCACCCAGGAAAAAAAAACCTCGGGAAAATGCAAACGAAGAGACCAAGCTTTTGCAGAACTGGAATAAAAATCACGGGCTTGGCCCTTTGTTTGGAGAATGTGTGAAAGTCGAGGCAAAAAGAAAATAATGGGGTGGGGGGGACTCTAAGGATGGGGAGAAGATGGGGGAAGTACCCCACCCCACGCCCTTCACCACCAAACAAGGGCCTGGTTGCCCTGAGATTCTCTTCCATTTTTTCAACATTTCAGGATCCACAACTTGGAGCCGTCTCCAGGCTTGGCCCCAGACAGAACTGCTTCCCCCACTTTCTTGGGAATATTCTCTGCCTCCTGCCTCTCGATCTTCTCCATGTTTGGGGTGCTCCCAGGGACAAGCGGGGTCTGACTGATGTAGCTGTGCAGCTGCTACAACCACCAGCATCAGTACTAAGTGGGGGACCTCCAGGTCTGTTCATAGGAGAGGAGCATCCTTCCTAATAACCTGGGGGCGTTGTTCTGATGACGCCTGGGTTTACATCTCCCCGAGCCTGTTAACGCTAATATTAGTCAAACCGTTCTGATCTGTGCCCATCGAATGGGCGAGTCTCAGCATTTAAGAGGCTGGAAATCTGGCCTGCGTTTTCCCTAGGACCGCAGGCCGGGGCGGGGGAGGTTGTCTGGCTGTCTTTGATTGTTTGCATTGATGACCCAGGGGCAGGGTTCTTGGGCCAACCCTAGAGACCGGCCTGGAGGAGGGGGAGGCCCCGGTGACTCCTCCGGATCCCAGCCTCGCGGCTCTAATCTCCGGCCTACGCAGCGCGGCCGCCGGCCTGGCCGATAGCTCTGGCGGCGTGGCGACAGAGAGACGCAGCGGGGCCCCGCGGGCCGCCGCAGCCCCCAGGTCGGCGCGGCCATCGTCCCGGCTTAGCCAAATTGCTTTGACGGCCGGGGACAGTGTGGAGACATCGGCGGAGGGCGATCTAATGGTTCCTAATTTCATTAGGACAGCTGGGGACTCGAAGTCTGGGGTTTGGTGTGGGTTTGCGTGGCAGCTGCGGAGTCAGGAGCAGCTCTGAGTGGGCTCTCTTTCCCGGCTCGAAGAGCCTGAAACCCGCAAGGGCGCCCGGATATCCATGGCGGGACTGTGTGCCTCCCCCACCCCACCCAGCACGACCCCAAAGGCGTGCCCAGAGCCCCAGAGGGAAAGCTAGGAGCCCAATTGGAACCGGAGGGCAGTCCCACTTCCTGCCACCAAGATCCCAAGCAGGACCCCACAATAGGGTCCCAGCCTCTAGAAGGACGCCAGCCAGACAGCCGGAAGGTGAATGCTGGACCTTCACAAAATAGTCCTGTCTCTCCCCAGTGCTTAACCTCAATTATCCGTTCAGTACCTGCAGGTACGGGGCCCACGCCACCTGGAGATCATTTTGATTGTGGGTGCACCAGCACGCAGGACTGTGCAGACACAGCACCTTGCTTTAAATGAAAAGGAGGCCTGCATTTTTTCCCCATAGAAACGGCCCCCTCTGCACCATTCTGGGTGCTCCTGACCACGCAGAAAGGGAACTGGCCTTCTCTCTGGCCCTGTGACCAGCAGTTCAGTCTCCCCACCAACCACGTGTAGACAGCAACTTTAAGCACATCGGGTGGATGGCCCTGGGGTCCCCTTCCCACTATAGTCCCTGCCTCTAAGGCCCCACAGCAGCAGATTTCTCATTTGGGCCTTCACGACCTGACCTCTGTGCCCATCAAATCCATTCGCACCCAGTCCCCTCCTGTCCCCAGAGTGGGGACCATGTTTCTGCCCATTCTCTCTAAAGAGAACATAGCAGGGAAGGGGGCACTTTTGGAATTAGAGACCTAGCCTCAAATCCTGTTCCCAAACACAAGCTGTTTGACCCTGGGCAAGTCCCCTCCCCTGCCCTAGACGCCCAGTTCCACAGGCTGCGTGTTTCTGTCCTCCAGGCCGGCACCCCCCGCCCCCACCCCCAGGCTGCTGTGAGGGTCAGGGTGGAATAGACAATCCGGGGATTCCAAACACGGAGTTCAGAGACCGTGTTCCATCCTGGTGATGAATTCTTTCCACCAAAGGGTTCTAGGGACACTCTCCTACAAGTGAGTGTGTTGTTCACATTTGTTGTTCTTTGGGGAAGAGAGGGTGACGCCCTCTGGAACATTTGCTAAAAGCTACACATCTCTGGGAGGGTGGGGGCTGCCCACTCCCTATCCTGTGTGTGGTTTCAGAGGCTTCCCCAGGCTCCTCTCTCTGGGGGCTGATGGGACCCCAGGTTTAGGACCCTAGTCTCGATTTGCCTGCTCTGGGCATCGCTGGGGGAAAGGGAAGGATGGAAGCTGGGAAAAACAGGTCTAAGCATCAGGCTAAAAGGAGTAGGGTCCCAGAGTTCGCCTCTCGTGTGTTGGTGTGCCCACCTGTGAAAGAGGGGTCGGATGGCCTGGGGTCTTCTCTCTGTGGGAACACCCCAATCCTAAGGCAGGTTTTGGAAGGGGGTGGGGAAGGTGTATCGGCCCCCACCATGTCTGGCCCCTGTGCTGTCTGAGCTGTACCCACTAAGTGTGAGCATGTTTTTTTATGCAGGACTGAAACATAGCCCCCCCCCCCACCCCTAATCACAGATGGGACGGGGGCAGGGCACAGACCGGGTCCCCAGCCCCCAGGTCCACCCGGGACAGTGCAGCTTCGGTCACACCATGACCCCTGCCCCATCTCCATCCACCCCGGGGAAATACAGACTTCAGAGCGTGGGGTAGTGGGCCACGGGGGAGACTGCGGAGGGGCAAACCTCTCAGTGGGAGAGAGTTGGAAACGGAGAGGGGGAGAGAAACCCAACAGCTGAATTAGAGGCAAGGGAAATAAGAGACAGGAAAGAGAAGAGAAAGGAAGGACACACTCAGAAAGAAGGCGGAGAAAAAGACCAAGGGGTGAAATAAATGAGGTAAGGAAAGGAGAAGGGTGGGCTCAAGAAGCCAAGGAGAGGAACTGGAAGAGAAGGAGGGAGGGGGGAGGGAAGGGGCTAGACCTGAGGATCTAGGCTGGGCCACGCCAGGCACTTACATGCCCAAACGGGTCCAGGTGGTTGTTGGTGAGCTTGAGTTTCTGGAAGGAGACGAGCTGCCGCATCCAATGCGCCCCTGTGGCTGGCGAGTCCGGGTGCACGTACAGACGGCCCGGCATGGCTGGCTCCGCTTTCCCCGTCACGGACCTAGACCAAGGAGAGGCGGAACGCCCAGCCTCAGCGCCCCGGAGCGCGGCTGGTTCACACGCCTGGCCTGGGCTGCCGAAAGTGAGAATGATCTGGAAATGGCCTGACCCTCAGGTCTCCCTGGCCCGGCGCTGGTATCAGGCAAGCTTCCCTCCACAGCTCTTTTTTCTTCCACCTCATCCCTCCCCCCAGCACCAGGGGCGCCCGCGGGGCCTGGCAGCCCCTCGCTGCCCACCATCCGGCAGGTTCTGGGAGCCAAGGTGTGCAAAAAAAGTCTCGGAAAAGTCCTTGAGGGCTTTCGAAGGGGGCTTCGTCTTCAAGTCTTGGCAGCTGTGGGAGCGACCTACTCAAGGAACAGGCCTCTCCTCTCCACTCTTGCCTGTTTTACTCAAATACCACGGGCCGATTTTGCAATTTCATAAAAAGGCAGGTTCAAAGCGAGTAACTCATAAAAAGTAACTGTAAATGGTTTTATACCCCCAAATACCTCCAGTGCTTGGTAACAATACCCTTTTTAAAAAATCGACAACCCACGGGGGCGGCAGTAGACAGAGGCCTTTCACTTCCTCTGAGCCTCAGTTTATTCGTCTCTAAAATGGGGGCTTAACAACTGCTCTTTCTTCCTTTCAGGACGAAGTCAAAGGGATGCAATGAGATAGGCCAGAAAAAGCCTTTCATTGAAGGGTAGGAACTAAAAAAAAAAAAAAAAAACGTGGAGTGGGTCAGCGGTGGGAGTGCCCGCCCCACCTGACATTCGGAGGCCTACCATTTATTATCTGCAAACTTGTATCTGTGGTCATCTGCAGGGACGATGTCCATGAGGAGAATGTACTTCGTTTTGGGATTAAGGCCCGTCACCTTCACTTTGTAACTGGGAAACATCCGCCTGGGAGAGGTGCGGGAGGAAGACATGACGAAGAGAAGAAGGGAGAGAGGGAGAATTAAAGCTAATATTCTGAAGAGCACATCCACCGATTCTATGGAAGAAGCCATTCCTATAGAAACGGGAAAGAGAAAAGTGGCCCCCAGTCCGCTCTGGCTAAGATCCATCCCGGGTTTCCCTTGGAGTTATGGGGAGGAGAAAGGCGGAGAGAGGAGGCAAGCCACTGCGTCTATTTAGGAGGAAAATAGTAACCAGGAGGTAGGGCTCTTGGAGAGCCGGTTGGGAAGACGGCCTGCACGGGATCCCCATTTCGACTCTTGCTTAATGTTCTTTTCAGAGCCCGACACCTACTTTTTTAAATTGGGGACAGAAGGCAGCTTCTGAGGTAAAAAGCTGGCCTCCCCATCTACCCAGCCAGCTGCTTTGGTCGATACGGGCAGCGCTGCCAGGTCACCTGGACACCAAGGCGTGTGTGCCCCTAGGGACAGAACACACGTGGGTGCCCACACAGTCCTCATCCTGGCTTCAGTCCTCCGCCCCCAGAAGATAGCAGTGGCTGGTGACCTCCAACACACATCCCTTGAAAGAATTTATTCCTAAATACCCCATAACTTCTGCAAGGCACTCTCACTCTTCCTTGGAGAGTCTAAACTCTTTGGCCCTTGGCAAAGAAATTCCACACCCAACCAGACTGGGTTTCAGAAAGGGTCGGGGTCTGAACAAGAATGGAGGATCAGGTGGTTGGGAAACCAGTGCCCCAGAACTGCGTGCACCGTGCCCACTCCCTCTCCCTCCGCACACAGCTGCACCCCCAAGTCCCATCCTGCCTCGGGAGGAGTGCGCCCTGAAAAGCAAGCATATGCAAGGCCGACCTGGGGTGAAAGGCCTAGCTGCTGGATCCCGGCTCGCTCAGGGATGGCGGGAAGGGCTGAGTGGAGGCCTCTCCCTTCAAGCCTTGGAGGGGATCGAAGCCACGGTATTTATCGGCCCGACTGAGCGCGGCCGGAGGCGGAGGCTGGGTACGCCGCGCGCGGGCCTTTTATAGTTAAATGCTCTCGGCTCAGGCCCGGGGAAAGGAGGCCCGGCCGCGGCTTTCCTTCCCCGGTGGAATGGGAAGAAAACCTTAGTTCTTTGGTGTAAACAGAACGCGCCTCCTAGTTCACCCAGGCCGAGCGGGGGAGCAGACATTGTTTAATTTCAAATAATAATAAATGTCACTGTTGTCAGTTTATTGCGGGAGGCTTCGGGCTGGAGAGCCGGGGGCGTCTGGAGAGGCGGCTCCACCCTCCCCCTTCACACACTCGGTGGCTTGGGCCTATCGACCTCTTCGGCTTCATGGGTCGACGCGGGGCCTTCTGTACCCACGGGACGCAGAGGGACAGTTGGTAAGGGTAGCGACGTGGCCAGGATGTCGCCAGGTCTGGGCACCCGCGAGCACACTCATATACCGAGATACAGAGCTGCACGACTCTCCCACCCCCTTCCCCAGAAGTCTAGCATTTAGCTAAAACTCGGCGAACTTTAAAAGGGAACTGCAGGCCGAGTGTCTTGGCGAAACTGCTGTGTTTATCGGTGTCTGTATATAGAGCCCGGACGAGCCCCGGGTCAGTTTCAAAGGCTTCGCCTGCTTTCTGTAAACAATGGAAGAGGTAGCGAATACATTCAACGATTCAGACTTGGGCAATCGGGTGGGACTCTGGAACCATTCCAAGGTCAGGCAGGGTGGGAAGGAGGATGGGGGCGAGGGATCAAGTCTGAAACCCGTCTCATCTCTGGGTCCCCTCTGCACCTCTCGGTTTCTCCGTTCTCTCTCCCCCCTCCTCTCTCTTCTGGTTACGAATCTGTCCACAGAACACAGCCTCCCAAGCTCTAGATTCTCCTTATATAAGAGGGGGAAGGAATGCCCAGTGGGAAGAAATGCCTGTTTCTACAATTGACCCCTCCAGGGATTTACTCCCCCCCCACCCTGATGGGGATCACTGGAGGAATTCCCTGGGCCTCTTTAACCAGAATCTGGTCAAACAAAATATCGTCTAGTATCGATCCCCCTCTCTCTCTTTCTCTCTCTCCTCTCTCCCCTTTTCCCCTTCATCTCTCCCACAATTTCTCCATTACCCTTCCACAGAGACAACTGGCTCACCTCCCAGCCTTAGTTATGATCATTTCCGTGCCCACTTCATGGAATTTCAGCCACAGTTCTCTTTCATGGAGAAACACCTTGATCCCTTCCATGCCCTGGAAGAGAGAGAGGAAAGTCACACAGACAAACCTGGGCACGGTGGACCTTCCATCCACAAACTCCCGCCCCCGCCCCAACACACAGCCTTCTCCTTCCCTCTGCAGCCAGTGGGTGAAGAAGCTAAAACTGCCCCAGCCCCGCTGCAGAAGGGCTCTGGGCTCTGGACCGCTGGGCAGCCCCTGCCCAGGAATCCCTCTACATGCTCCATAACGGGAAGGGGGTCTCTTTCTAGTGTTGCCTACACAAGACTAGAGAAAAAAACCCACAACTGTTAGGGTGCTCCAGAATGTCCAACGGGGGACAGGACTGAGAAAAAAACCAGGTCCAGTCGCAATCTGCTTTCGCCAAGATGTAGCTAAAGAAATAAATCCCCAGTCTCGAAAACCCACTCAGGATATTCTCGTGGAGACGCAGGTAGCCACAGGCAAGCATTCCGATGTACAAATACTGTATACGTGCCTGTTTATTCTCACCACGGCAATGCAAATCTAGACCTAGGTGCGATTTTAAATTTACAAGTATTTATGCATTATAATAGGTTCCCGCAGTCCAAAACAAAAATGAATTCTCAAACGTCTGTATTAATAAGCCTTCCAGGCTCTCCTCACATCCAGCTTCCTTCATTCAAGCTGTTTGAACTACGAGCATAGCCTGAGCCATTTAACATTTCCACGTTCAACTAAGCGTTGTTTTACAAAAGCGATGCAAAGGAAGTGCGTACAAAGTCTTCATTTTGCAATAATCCATAACCGTCTAATGAGTGGATGTGCTTTTCTGTAAAAAGGGAAAAAAATCTAAGTTTCCACAACTGCGTGCCCACTTCTCTCTGCTGCTCTACAAATAGACATGATTTCCTGAGACCTGTGAAGGGCAAAGTAGAGAGGCGACGAACTAGCCAGGAAGGACTTTGAAATCCCCGAGAACGGTTTTAGCTATGTCCCTGTATCTCTTCTGCTTGTCACGCTGCTTCGCGCCATCTGACAGCTTATTAAAACTCCTCCGGGTCTTCTGGGGCTGCCCCATGCGCAGTGAATTCACCGCGCCCAGCTTCCAGCCTGGCGAGCCCGCGGCTCCTTGCGCCCTCTCCGCACAGCCCTGCGCGCCAGCCGGCCAGGGCCGGCGCCTGACAAATGGTGCGCCGCGCGGGTCCGGGCGCGGGCGCGGAGGAGGCGAGCGGAGGCGAAGGCGAGCAAGATCTGAAGAGGGGTCAAGCCATCGCTCACGCCGGCCTGAACCGGCCGCTGACCTGGCCCTTAATGAGGCGCGCGGGGCCCAGTCTACACCTAGTGCATCAGGAAAGGGAGGATCTGCGTTCTTGTTAGCTGGCCCCAAATAGCCGGGTAATTAAGGCTTCTTAACAACTCAAATGCATTTTTTAAATCTTCTGGCCATAACGATAATCTTAAAAATAAAATGGATTAGAATATACTGGTGTTTGGGGAGGCAGGGCAGAGGAAGGTGTAACTGAGTGGGGACAAAAAGGGAAGAGAGCACTCAGGGGCAGTGAGCAGCCCGTCCCTCCTCCCCTGCGAGAGGGACTTGGGTTTCTGCAGAGGACCCCTGGGCGTGGGTCTTCTTACCTGCTGGGTGAAGGCGGCCTGTGGGGACGAAGGGGACTTGCTGGGGGCCCCTAGGGCGCTCTCGGGTTTTGAATCGCACGGTAGATCCTTTGAGTCAGGTTCCAGGGGGGTGTGCGCTAGGCCAAAGCCCTCTTCTGCGTCGGCCATGGTGTGCCCGGGGCCCTGTGACCGCGCGGGGTCCTGCACTGCGGACAGGAAGCAGAGAGAGAGAGAGAGAAAGAGAAAGAGGTAGAGAGAGAGGGAGAGAGGGAGAGAGAGAGAGGGAGAAGTTGGAAGCCTAGTTCAAGTGATAACAGGGAGCAGTAGGGGCCCCATTTCCCAGCTACCAGCACCCCCGTTCCCAGCTGAAGGAAGCTGCAGAAGGTCCCGTTATTATGACCATTACTATTACTTTAGGATCACGCACAACCTCTTGTGAAAGACCCAAGTCAGACCGGGAGGAGGCGAGGCCCGCATCTCCCCTGCGCAGGCTCCCGGCGATAAGCCAGCTGCCCGTCAAATTTGTCTGGACTTCTGGAAGAGCCAATAAAGATAAGGCCTGGGTATTTTGGGAAGCCATTGGGTACGAACCAAAAACAAAACAAAAACCGAGTGTCCTTTTGAGAATTTTTTTTGTCTTCGTCGAATTACAGATCATCAGAGCTCTGTTTATGAAAACTCGCCAGCGGAACAGTTTGGTGCAGCCGGCAAAATGTCTGCAAGCACCCGCCTCTTGCAAAACCAAAAGCTTAAAAGGAGCCAGAGTTGCAGACCAAGAGACCTGTCCCAAAGAAAATTCATGTTCATCTTTTATCAGCCACAGGCCTTAAAATTAAAAATCCTTTAACGTGAACAGTCCTCCCCTTCCCCCCAACCTTAAATAACGTTAAAAAACAAAAAGAAACCAAAAAGACAGCCAGGCAGGAAAGCGCCGCTCAGCAGTTTCTAGGGAGACGCGCTTCTGGGTGCCCAAGGCCAACGCTGTGCCGGCCGCCCGGGGCGCGCGTTCTCCGGCTTTCTCTGCTCTCCAGCCCGGGTCAGGAATTTCTGTCGAGCAGCCAGGCCTAGAGGAGCTTCTCCGAGCTTCAGCTGGGCCTGGCTCGCTGGAAGTGCAGGCCCAAGCTCTGCACTGGCGAGAACAAAATGGGTCCCAGAGAAATCCTGGGCTTCGGGCGTGGATTCCGCCGCCTAGGTTCCACACAACGGGCAGAATGGCCCGGGTTTGCAGGCACAGGGGGTCGGAACACAGAAAATTGCAGCTGCAGAGCTAGTCAAGCCCGGAGGAGCCTGTCTCCTGCTCTGATCTTCCGATCTCCTGTACATTCCCTAGTAGGGATTTCCTCCCTCCAACCCCAGGAAGACAGAAGGAGGCGCAAGGGATGGCTCCCCAAAATCTCACCCGCCTCTCCACCAAAAAGCCAGATCCCACCCTGGTCTGCAGTGGCCGGAGCCCCAGAAATGGTGCTGAGGCCCAACTCCCAAGAACTTCCCTCACCACACCCTTGGGGTTCTCGGGAGGCGGTGATGGGAGCTCCGCAGCCGGCTCACAACAAAAGATATCGGGGCGGCGTCCCCCACGTGCGCTCCCGTGCACCGCGGGCCTCGGGGATAATCCCACCCCCCGCCCTAGCCAGGGTCCCGGGGAGCTAGGGACTGGCGAAGGAGAACAAGATGCGGTTTGACAGAACCAGGCCGCGGCGTCCTGGAAACCACGCCGTTCCCCGGCCGGGGCCGCTTGCTCCGCTCCACGCGCCCAGGGCTCCGGGCCGCGCGAAATCTCTGCGAGCCGGGCTCTGCAGAATCCAAGGCGAAGCCGCAGTACCGTCAGGCGCGCCTCCCGGAGCCCGCTCGGCCGGGGGCTCCCTCCCGAGCCTCCCGGGCCATCTGCAGGCAAGGTTACCTCGCTCCGTGAAGCCGGTGCATTCACCACATCCCTTGTGCTCCTAGCAGGGAAGCCGGCGGCGAGGCGGGGGCGCCGGCATGGTGGCTCCGGGTTTATGCAGGGTACTGCGTGCCCAGACTAGCGGCTACTGCTGCCTACAAAGAGCACCCACCGCTGGAGCCTCAGCAGCCACGGCCCACCTCCAACACACACCTCCTCTGCTCTGCGCTGCTCTCTCCCTAAAGATTTCCAAGTTGTCAGGCACCAGAAGGGCTCCAAAGAATGCAAAACGGCAGCCTCGGGGGACACCTTCAATAGGAAAAGCTCAGTGCCCTGCTACTCCCTGGAACCCCCAGGGAGGGGAACCTCAGGAGACCAGAGGAAGCCGTGGGAATGGTCCAAGTCCTCTCCGAGTGCCACTTTCAGGGTTAAAGTTCCGGAATCCGAGGTAAGATTTCTCTCTCTCTCTCTCTCTCTCTCTCTCAGAAATACAAGCCGACTCAGCTGAGCTCAGTGACGTTGAGCTGCCTAGATGCTTACAAAGTACTGGAATTGCCTATCCAACTAGCTCTCACTGCAGGCTGCCTCTCTCCCTCCCTCCCTCCCTCTCTCTCTCTCTCTCTCTCTCTGTCTCTCTCTGTCTCTCTCTTCCTCCCTCCCTTCCTCCCTCCCTATCCCATCCCACTCCCTCCCCCAACCACATTTTCCATTAGATTTCCCGAACACTCACATCACAACACGACTCTCAAACTCAGACCTCCAGATCACCCCCTCCCCTCCACCCCCTTCCCAGAGTCCATCCATCTTTGCTGCTCTGAGTTAGGCTCGGTGGCTGCAAAAAATCCTGCACAAATCATCGCAGAAACCGGTGGGCTTCTGCCCCGGGAAGTAATCTCGGCGACGCGGCTGTGCAGAGAACGGAGTCTGAACGCAGGACACCTCCTCTGCAGCCTGGCCCGGGTTCTGTCTCCAACGCTGACCTCAAGAGGGAGAGCTACATGACCCCGCCTGGCCCAGCCGGCCGCCCCGAGCCGCCCTGACATCTCTCCCCCTCCCCACTCATCACCCAGACTCTCAGTGACTCTGGGGTGAAGGCAGGGTGAAGGTGTGCCGGGATGGGGGTCTGAGATCAAAGATGCCGAGAAATCGCCATTGGCCCCCACCCCCCAGGGCCACCAGACCTCCCTGGCTGGATGTGTATACAGGCAATGCCCAGTTTTATTAAAATAATCAAACAGTCATTGGGGGCTGGCTGGGGTTTCCATCTCCTTTCGGCTCCTCTCCCTGCCCCCTCACAATGTATTGTTTTGAGGGTTCAGTTGAAGAGGTCAATAGAAGCATAAACGCAGTCAGCAGGTCTTAGCCTGAGCAGACCCAGACTGGAGCACCAAGTGCTTGGAATAAATGTCAGAGTTCCCGTTCTCATCTCCTGTACCCCCTCACCCTGCTCTTTTCTGGGGCTCAGATTAGAGACTTGGACCTGCAGGCCAAGGTCTGGGTAGAGGGATGAAGGGAAGAGAAACCTTCTGGAGGTCAGCCGTCACGGTGTAGCCCTCTGCGGCCGCGGGACAAAGTCCTGGGGCAGGCCCGGCATGTCACTGCAGAGTTCCAAAGTGAATTATCCAACCCCTAAAAGTGGGGCAGCCGCGGAGAAAACTGACCCGGGCATTTGCTACAGTTCTCACTCCACCTTCCAGGTTTGTTTGCAAACAGCCATTCACGGAGGCTGTTTATTTAGTTGTGAAAACACCCTCACCCTTCCAAAATGTCAGCTCAGAGGACTTTGGGCTTGCTGAGGAGGCGACCCCCAGGGCCAAAGACGGAAAACAAACACGGCTTCGGGATGAGGCGGGATGTCTGCATCTCTGGCAAAAGGAAAGGGAAATCCAGAAAGACCTCTTCAATCCTTGTAAATTCTCAGAGATTTGCGGATAAAATAAATTCCCATAAATAACCTGCAGGGCCCTCTCCAGAGGGAGAATCTCAACTCCCCCAAGTCGTTGCCTGGCCGGATTCACTCAAGTTCGTGGAGCCCAGATGGTGCGGGCCACCAAGCAAAATTGGGATTTTGAAACCTCCAGGGGGAATCAGTTCGTGCCAGGTGACACCCCAAGGCGAGGGGAGATGCAAGCGGACGCACTCGCATTCCGCCGGGGAGAAGTAGCAACACTGCGGGGGGGGGGGGTTCAACAGGGCCGAGATGGGGCAGGAGGCCAGGGGGCCGGGGGCAGGCGAAGAGTTGAGAGAAACCTATTCCCCCTCCGCCCCAGAGCTCTCCAGGGGGACACTCACCTCCAAAAATCCCACCTCTTCTCTCCAGCGCAGAAGCCAGGAGTGACGCCTCGTTGGGGTGGGGGTGGGGGGGCTCAGGTGAAGAGTTTGGAAAAGACCCCCAAAAGAGACCCCTTTTAGGCCAAACCTTCTTCCAGCGTCTGTCACGAGCAGCATGTACCTCCCAGCTCGAAGTTGGTTTGTGGTCTTCGACAAATTAAATATTACTGTTTATTACCAGGCATACCCCAATAAAATAAAGAGGCAACTAGGCGATACCGGCTATCTCACCAGCCGCTGCACCTATAGGACTTGGAGACGTCACGAGTCACGCAACCGGTTCGCGCGCTGTCACGCTCGACTGGGGGGCAGTGGCGGGAGGTTAATTTCTCTGCGTCTTCGCCTATCAGTCCCCGGGGTCCGCGCAGCCACAAGTCCGGGACGCGTCGGCCACGGGAATAAATAAAGAAATAAACAAACCCAGCGCCCTCTAGGGAAATGGGGGTGGCGAACTTCAGACACAAATTGAGCCAAGATCGATTTTCTTAGGGAGGGGGAGGGGGCCTTCTTGCGAAGGGAGGTGGGAGCCCACCTCAGCCCACAATTGGAAAGCAATCAAGTTCCAGTGCAAGCGAGGTCTCTTGCAGGAGGCAAGAGAGCCCTCTTATTATTTAAAAATTATCCCCCCCCCCCCCCAGGAGGAGCTCTCGGCAAAGTGAATGTTGCGGCGCCTCTGTAGCTGGTCATGTTTGGGACGCGATAACTCAGTGTCCCCTTGCAGACCTTCATAGAAGTAATTACTGGGCTATCATAGAGGGGAAATGACACAGAGACGTTGGGAGGAAGAAAGAGAGTCGGCTGTAGTGTTTCTTGCTGAGAAAAAGTCCATTCGTCCTTTAGCTAACTCCGGGGATGCAAAGCGGCCGGGCGGGGGCGGGGTGCCAGTGGGTGGTGGGGTGGGGATGGAGAGGAGCGATTTCTGCAGAGAAAAATTATAACGTCAGGGCCTGCAGAGAAACGAGGAGCTCTATTTTGTTTTGTCATAACGTCTATTTTTATTTTTGTTTTCATCTATGGGTATAACTTCTACGCAGCCCCGGGAAGGATGCGCGCGAGCTTTTGCGCGCAGCTGGAAACGCGCTGGGGTCAGTTGGGAATCGCGTACTGCGTAGACGCCCACGGCGGCGCGGAGAAGAGAGCTAGGCCTGCCCAGCACAGAGCGAGCGAGCGAGCGAGCGATGGGCCTTCTGGAAGGGTAAGTTCTCCGCCAAGGGGTCCCCCTAGGGAGCCGGACTTCGGAATCTGGACTTGCCCCCAGCTTCGGTGTTCGATCCCGGCTTTCGCGCAACCCCAGTCCCCAGGGCCTTCAGAAGCCTGGCCTGGCTCCAGGCCTGGTTCTTCTGGGGCTGGAGCGGCGGCAAAAAGGGCAGCATAGCGGTCGATTGAGCCCCCCAAGGAGCGGAGGTCAGGCCCGCGGGGAGAGCACGCAGTTTCAGCGCCGGACGCGGGCGCCCAGGCCAGCCGGGCCTCACACCCCTCTGCTTCCAGCAAGGCAGAACCTATGTCCTCACCCTGGGCCAGGCCACAGTGGCTTCCGTGAGCTTCGCTTTCGTTTCCCAAGTTACTCATCATTATCTTTTCCTCAACCCGAGGCCCGTGGATGCAGAGTTTGCTCCCAAATGCCAAGAGCGCAACCCGAAATAACTTCACCCAAAGTCTGGAGAGGAGTTGCTATTTGACCTGTGGGCCAAGGTGGGCTAGAAACCGAGGCCTCAGCCGCGCTGGGGCAGCGAGGGGAAAGCAAAACCTTGAGCGGGGCAAGTTCCTTTCCGTTGGACTCCCTTCTCTCAAATCCCCGTGCGGGCCCCCAAATCACCCCGGCGACTCACAGAAAGGATTCCGCAGGCTCAGCTTTCTAGGCCCGCTTTCCCACACGCTCGGGAGGCCGCACCAGGGAAAGGAAAAATAAAGACTTCAGCTGGATTTGAGAATCTCCATTCTTTCCCCTCATCACTGGGCAGTAACCTGGAAAAGGGGGTTGCAACGCACACCAACCCTTCTTCCTTTTGTAGGACTGATGTTCTCCCTGACCCGCTCCCAGCTCGATTTTCTCTCAAAAATCTATTTTCCTCATTTCGCCAAATTTCTGTGGATTTGAAACACTGCAACAGATGGGAGAACTTTTCCTATTTTTAAAAGTCGAAAATGAAAACAAAAACAAAAGTGAGGATCGACCACTGTTGATCTTTGTTTTTTCTTTACTCCTGCCTGGTTTTTAAGAACGTCACCTCCTTTTTTCCTCTTAAAAGAGAACTTATTTAAGAATCCACCCCCTTTCTGCTTCTCTCCCAATGTGGCCCGCCCGACTCAGGTCTCCACTGAAGGGGCAGGGGGAAGTAGGGAGAAGTGCCGAGGGGCCTGAGAAAATTAATAAGAATTATAACAACAATCGAAATGATGACAAAACTAAACTTTGACTAACTCGTTTTTCGAAAGAGAGGGTCAGACTGAGGGTGGGAATTTCCCTGGTTTCTCAGGGGGCTGCCTTCCCCCCCTGCCTGGTGAAATCTGGCTCTACGATATTTTTTTCCAGGACTGCCATCTCTAACGTCCCAATGTCTCTCTCGATTCCTAGCTTCCCCCTTCTGACCGGATGTATTTGGGAAGAACATCGGCTGTTGCTGTTATTGGAACATCCACTATTCTCCAATATTTCCACCGAGTATTATTGCTACTTGTTTCAGTTATCATTATTCATGTTGGCGTTTCCTGTGCTGCAGAAATATTCTTCCCCACTCCCCCAAGTTCGGTGGATGAGATTTTTATCCCCTGCTCAGGGTCATGAAATTAGAAATAGAAATGGAACGTGGTTCCGGAGGGCCAACTAAGATAGCCAAGCTGGAGGTTTGCAAGCTCCAGAAGGTGAAGGCAGGCCAGGCTTGTGATACAAAGGAGCACTTTTCTTGCCCCTTCCAATTTGGGAGGGTCCCCAGGGGAGGAGAAGGGTGAGGGTCTTGAGCTGAGAGAAGCTGGAGCTGCCACCTCCTATCCCGTGGGCTGTGCTGGGCCTGAGACCTCCAGCTGTACCTGCCACCCAGAACCCGTAGAAGGGCCTGTGGGTGCGGTCACCACGTCTGCTTGATCAGCGTATCCCACAGCCTCAAAAAGATGTGGGGGAAACTGTACTGAATTCCAGGGCTATGACCCGGTAAGACAGAGACTCGGGCTAATACCTCCAGGTCTGGGAGGCCGGGCGGGGGGCCCTGTCTGGAGACCCCCTCCCTCAACTGGAGGGTGCAGTGGAAACTTGGGAGCCCGCTGCTCTCCGGGGCTCTGGAAAGACAAATTTTCTTTGGCAAAGGGAGCGGTGTCGCGCTGTCGACACGGCAGACTATTTTTCTTGTTCCCTCATGAGGAGGGGTGCGGGGGGGGGGGGAGAAAAGAGAGCAAGAAAGAGGGGGAAATTAAATCCACACGTGTTAAGCTTGCTCAAAGGGCCGGATTCAAAACCAGAGATGAAACTGCGACTCCAGTTCTGGCTGCTCGCCGGCCTCTTTCCAGCCAGCCCCAGCCTCACTGGGCAAGGCGGGACGTCCCCACCGGACAGAATTCGATCTGATGTTTCATAAAGCGCTTTAGTGAAGGGGGTTAGGGGCAATGGTTCCTCTCTGTCTACACCGCAGAGTCAGAACTCAGAGCAGCAGAGAAAACAAAGGAGGTAGGCATGGGGAGAGCCCCATTCCCCCTGTAAGAAAGCTCAGCTCGCTACCTCCCAACGAACCCAAGGACTCAGGTAACACTCCTGGCCAGAACGAGCCAGACCAGTAGTTTTGGAAATTCACAAAATCTGACCAGGCTTTTCCGACTTGGGCCTCCCTGGGTCAAGAGAACCTAAAAAGCTGTTTTATTGATGCTGAAATAGCCAGCTTAATCTGCATGGCTAACACCTGCATCCCTTACCCCTCTCTTTGGGGAGAAACTTGCCGGGAGAGAGCCCTACAGGCCCCAGCTGCGGGAGGAGCCCCGTGCAAGCAGGGGAAGGGGGGCGGACAGAGGGGGCCAACCCTCCTGGAGCTGCGAGTGAAAACTCTAGTAATGACGTTAAGGAGGTGAAGGGAGGTGGGTGGGGGTGCCGGTGAGGAGGGCGGCCAAACCCCAAACTGGAGGGATCCGTCACCAAAACGATTGCTTGGTCGAGACCTCTAATTTTTCTTCCCTTTCAGCCCGGGGCCGCGAGCACCGCATCGGGTCTCCTCTGGCCTCCCCGGGTGCTGGGTTTCCGGCCTTTGGGGGCAACCGCGACAGAAGGGTCCGGAAGCGGGGACCCGAGACATCTCGCTCCCCGGCCACACCACAATCACACCCGGAAAACACTGGGGTGCGACTGACAGAAGTTAGTGGTGGAAAAGCCCCTGGCGATTGTTTCCGCCAGGGCCCTGGGTTTCCTGGTCACCATGGCAACCCTGGAGTTCCCGTCGAATAACAACCGCGCGCCCTGGGGACAAGCGTGCACGTTTGCAGCGCGTTCTGAGGCCTGCAAGGCGCTTCCGCCCGTGGCTCTTGGCTTTCCGGAGCCCGCGCAGTGGGCTCGACAAGGCAGGGATTGCAAAAGTCGTCGTTTTTTCAACGGAGGAGAAAGTCCAGATTTAGTACAACCTCTGACGGGGCGGTTCCAGCCATGAGCAAAAGCCCCCACTCAGAGCTCAGAGCGATGACCTCGGAAACCCGCGCGCAGGCAGCCGAACCACGAACGTTTCTGCCGGGAACCTGGGACTCCAGGAGTCCCGCATCTTCGCCCAAGGCTCTCCACATCCATCCAAGCAACCCTTTCCAAGCTTACTTGGAATAACTTCTCCTAAAGGGAAGGAGAAAAGTCGAGAACTGCACTCGTGGCATTAATACCTGCAAGGTCTTATTGAGGGCAAGAATAAATGCTCCTCCTTTTCCTTTGTGGATGCAATATAAATAACATTAAATTAATACTTTTGGGTTGTGCTTCTTTCTTCTTGAACCTGCAGGGGGAAGAGGCCCCTTTCCTTTGGGGATGGACAGTGAGCAACACAGACCGAGTTTTCTGTTTGCATTTTGGAAGCAGTGAACTCTGAGAAAGAACCAGGGCGCTGACCAGCTCAGACTGACCACGCTCCAGTGACTGAGGGAGCCAGGGGAGAGAGGGGCTGCAGAAAGAAGGGGCCCAGGCCAGGGTGCCTGCAGAGGCCTTTGGCCCTGGGATGGAAGGAACTTTTCTTCTGGGGTCCTACTCCATGTTTCACTCTCTACCGTGGACCCCATTCATCTCCAGGCTAGTCAGAAAAGACAAAACTTAGCTTCTCTTACTTCCCATGGGCCATCTAAATTTCCCCAAAGCTCTGGGCTGGCCTGTAGTGTCCCCATCTGCTCCTTTCCTGTAGGAATTTGAGACAGCCCACAGACACTCCCTTAACCTCACTCAAGACCCTGTCTCCTGCCCTCCCCAGGATTTTGCATTCATGTTCTCAGCAGAGACCCGCCTGTGTCTACACAGCCACTAAGAGAGACGTGTGGGCATTTGAGGCTCAAGAATCTGTTGCCATTTGAGGTACAATAACAGCCAACATTTATGGCAGGCCAGGAGCTGTTGTGGCACAGTCTTACTCAAGTAATTAGGCTCAGAGAGGGTGAGGATTTGACTATGTCACACAGCTTCTGCTGGAAGTTCACCCAGCTTCTCACCATTCCCTAGGCTTTGTGTCTTCAGGTGGAGGCTGAAAGGGAACCCCAGCTGCCTCCCCTGTGGAGTGCAGTGTGCAGGTGGCCGTTGGCTTGGACTGCTGAGGCCAGCCCTGGGAGGCGTGGAGGCCCGGCCTGCTGGACCCTGGGTCTTCTTTCTCAGACACTCGGTTCTCAGGGTGGAGGGAGCGTGACGGGTGCAGCTCTTTTGTCTTTGTGTCACTCAAGATGTAATGAGCTTCCTGGGGCCGGTGGAGTCCCGTCGCCTCAAGGTCCCAGTGGCAGGTCTCAGGAGAGTCCCAGAGCTCTTAGGAGCCCCACACTCAGGACCCAGAGGGATCCGCACCAGGCGCTGGTCCTGAGGACTCTCGGTCATGCTCCTCTTGTTGTCCCTCTTCTAGATGCTTCGCCCTGCTGCTCGTTTGCCACGACAGCATCGCTCCTGGAGCAACACTGGCTGCCGCAAGTCCAAGTTAAGAAGGGAAGGTGGGGACTCTGAGATCCAAACGCCAGGAGTAGCACCCCAAAGGGAGGTGCCGGCAGTGGCCACTCTCCAACTCCCTCTCTTCAGTTGCCTCTGCCAGGGGCCGGCCAGGTCTTCTAGGGAGGGTTCTTCCCACCCTCATGCAAAATGCGCTTCCTCTGAGGCTGCCCCATCTCCAGGGTCCCCCGGAACTCCACATCCTTCTCCCCCACAACGTTGGCAAGGACACCAGACTCCTTTCGGAAGGCTTTCTCCCAGACCTCTCACAGCAGCCTCTCACAGCAGCTGCTCCCCCAGGGGCCGTCCGAGTGGGTCTTGGTGAGAGCCCAGGACCCAGGAGGCAGCGCCTGACCCCAGAACACCTGAACCCGAGCTCCGGCCAGGACCACTGCCTTCCCCAGCCTCCATCCCCAGTCTCCATCTTGTAACACAGCTCCAGGTTCTGCTGCCCAGCTGGAGAGGTGGGCTGTGTGACTCCTTCTGTGTGGCTGAATATGACATTATCCCCAAGTCTCTATAGACGACAGTGTGTCATTTGAGGAGGGACTTTAGGGACCTCTCTGCTGTTGTATTGAGCCTGCAGTGTACATATGGGCCCTGTGTGGGTGTGGTTTGGGCTTGTGTGGGTCTGTGCCTTTTCCATTCATTGACTTTAGAGAGGGAGAAAGGAATGAGAGATGAAGGAAGGGAGACAGAGAAATATCCACTTTTTGTTGCTGTGCTTAGTCATGCCCTCACTGGTTGACTCTCTCTGTGCCCTGGAGATACCCCGGCCTATCGGGATGGCTCTCACCAACCGCACTACCCGGCCAGGGCTGGGTCCCTGTCTTGTTGTGGAATGTGTACCACCCGCAGGGCGGCTCCCACCCAAACGACACCAAGGGTCAAATGCTGCCCTGGGCTCCTAACCCAGTGTTCAACTCCCTTCCATTTTTATTGGCCACTTTTATGATTATTATATTTCACCGGCAGCTCCACGCAGGAACCAGCCGGCCTGGGCCTCCTGAAAGGCGGTGGAAGTTGTGCCGATCAGACGGGAGGCCACAGGGGCTGTCTACAGGCACCCGGGCCACCAGGGTCTATGTTAGGAAACAAATTCCACAGCCACTTCCTGGGAACTGGGCAGAAGGTGCCCGGGAGTGGAGGAGAGAGTGCCATAAAGGAGCCCCCTGCCCCACGCCCCAGTGCTCAGGGGGAGCCCCCACGTCCCTGGCAGGTTGGAAGTGTAAATAAAGCATAGGAAATATAGTTGATAGTATTGCGGTTACTATGGATGGTGCCAGTTGGGATACTGTACTGGAAATACCAAGGGGATCACTGTGTGAGTATCTGATTGTCTCACCACTAAGCTGTCCATCTGAAACCAATACAAAATAGCATTGAAAGAAAAAGAGAGAAATGTGCCTGATACATACCTTGACAGGAACGGAGCACGATCCCTTCCTGTCAGGCAGAGTGAAGGAGCAAATACACAAGCACACCCCCATAGCACCCCCAAGGGTGCACCTGCTCCCAGGGCAGAGGAGTCGGCTCTGAGTCCTAACCATGTTTACTTTTGGAAGTTGGTCCCAAGGAATCAGGTGAAACAGCCCAACTGCATCAAATGCCTCGCCCCCAGGCAGCCTTTGACCTTGTCCCCAGCATCTGTGAGCCTGGTGGGCTCTGTAGACACCAGGGTAAGACCAGGTTGGGGGGACGGCTGCTGAGCCCATCCCTCCACCAGCCCTGTGCTGGGAGCAGCGAGGCTTCTGATTTCTGCCACTTCTTCCCCAGAAGGCTTGCCTGAGCCCCGTGTCCTGGGCCCTAGCTGACACCCCTGTCACAGCCCTTCTGTACCCAAGGAGTCAAGCAACAAGGTGCACCAGCCCATTGGGAGTGGCTTAGAGCCCACACAGCCACGCAGAGTCACTGTTGCCTGTCCTGGGGGGGCAGTTCTGGCCCCACACAATCTCATCAGAGTCCCCCACCACTTGTGCAGGTATGATTGTTTGGTTGCACAATACACCTACACGAGAACCCCGCCACACACACAAATACACTCGCACACTCAATCTCACGTGAGCTTGCACAGAGAAATACCCACAAATGTGCACCTGTTCGGTCTCACACTCACACGTCCATACCCATTGCCACACAGACACACACCTACCTGCACACACTGAGATACACACCACCGAGGTCGTACACAGCCGCCCCCACTCACACCTGCATACGTGCAGACATGAACTCATTTACACACACCGTCACAAGCAGTCTCCCTTGTCCACAGTCACGCACAAAAAGTCTCACACACGATTAAATCCCCTCACCCTGAGTCACACGCCCTAGCCATGTGTACCTGAACGCACACACATGCTCGTAGGCAGGTTCAAGTTCTCATCCATTCCTTCATGACTTGCATTCAGTCACTGGGTCCACGGCTCCCCAGACCCTCACTGTCTCCTCTCCTGCAGCGTGGCACACGGGCGCACTAGGTTGGGGATTACTCACCCACGGCATGGCGCGGTTCCCCTGGAGAGAACCCCTGCATTCAACAGCCCCGTCCAGCTGGGTCTCGCCAGTTCAGGAGGAGGAGAGACACACAGGTTCCTGAAGCTGCCCAGGGAGAAGCCAGTCTCCAGATACCAGTCCCCTAACAGCCTGTCCCGGCCCCCCCACCTCCTGCAAAGGCCCCTGGACTTAAACACAGTCCCATTCCAGAGGGCAGGACCTGAGGAAGCCCTTAGCAACAACTAGTCCAGCCCTTTAATTTTACATAAGGGGAAACCGAGGTCTAAAAGCACAGAGATAGGGAAGGAATGGTCAAAGTTCCGCAAGACTTTGCAACAGGGCTGGGAGTGGAACCCTGTCGTCTGCCCCTGTGCAGTCCACACTGCAAGATTACTGCATACCGCCCACCACCTCCACAGCTGCCACCACCCTTCCGCCTGCTGGCCAAGTCCAGCCCCCCAAATGTATGAGCTACCTGCTCTTAAACAAAATTGAGGTCTCAGGTCATGCCCAGGGCCAGCTCACAAGCCTCCACAGGGCATCTCAAAAGTTCTGGAATAAAATCCCAACTCCTGCCCATATCTTTAAGGCCTTGCAGGAGCTGGATCCTGCCTCCCCCTCCCACCTCCTCTCCTGCCCCCCCTTCTGCCTCCACATTTCATCCACCTCCCTCCTTCTGTTCCTCGTTTGCACCAACTTTGCGCCCACCTCGGGCCTTCCACATGCCACTCTCTCTGCTCCCAGCTCTCCTCATGGCTGGCCACCGCCTCCCATCACTTCTGCCACGTGCTTGTTTATTATGTCTCTACCTTGGATTCTAGGAGGCGGAGAACAGAGGCTGTGGCTACCCAGCACGGCCTGCGTCCCTGTCCCACAGTCAGGACTAGATATGAGTAGTTGTGGAGTAAAATACGGAAAGGCATTAGAGCAGATGGACTCAGAGCCTAGGACCTGGAGACACAGACAAAGCACCTAAAGGAGTCAATGAAATGAGCAAGACTGTAGAACTCGCCCCTCCTCCATGCGTCAAATAAGAATTAAAGTCTGAACGGTAGTAAGTGTGGAGGGAACAAAACCCCACAGCAGGTTTTTGGTTTTCTGAGCCTCGAAGCCTGCACTGTTTCCTCTGTCCTTGCCCCAAGTGCCCCCACCCCCAGCCATCCCTCCCTCGTCCTCTGGGCCTTTCTTTTGTCCACCCTTCCATCTGTTCCCAGGAGCCTGGAGAAAGAGCCGGCAGATAGTGAAAGCGGTATTTTTATAGGCTGATAAAAGCCACGCTTATCTAGAAAGCTCTGCCCCATCTCCCCAAGTGTCCCTAATTGGTCATTTGCCCAGTGCCCTCTCCCCAGGGGCTGCAGACCCCCTGGGAAAGGTATGTCCTCCGTGCCCTTCTTCCTGCTGTCCCATCACCCCCTGCCCTCCCCCCTCAGGGAGGACGGGCCTGCAGGAGACCTTCGCCAGGAGGACTGGGGATCAGGAGGGAGGTGAGAGGGGTGAGGAAGAGGGGCGGTGGTGAGGGAGGGTCCGGATTTCCCCAAGCGGGTTCACTGTGCCACTATTTAATGGTGCCAACTATATTAAATTCTATACTCCAGCAGCCTCTTAAATCCATTTATGGTCCAAGCTAGACCCTGAGCTGTAATAATAATAAAAATAAAAGAAAGAATTTATGCACCCAGGGTGTGGACCCGTCACCGGCAGAAAAGAAAGAGCTGTTTCTAGCTGATCTTGCTGGCCCGTTGCCCACCCCCTGGCCTCCTGTTTCCCCTGGGTGGAGGCTCCCAGGGACAGGGAGGGGACCTGGGCTCCTAGTGGGAGGGGCGATTTCGAGAGCTCAGCTTAAAGGAGCCCTTGCTGGATGGAGCCTCTCCCTTTCTCTCTGGGACTCACAGAGAATGAATTTCTTGTATTATATTTCTCCCATTATGTTATATTTAGAGCAGATCTAGATCCAACCTGTGGCCAGGGACTGTGGAGAGAGCAAATAACTGGGGTGAAAAGGGCTTAGAGAGGAAGCCGGGTGTGGGGGTTCAGATCCTAGATGTCTCTCTGGGTTTAAATCCAGACCCTGTTGCTCCCTGGTGGTATGAACTGAGCAAGTCTCTTCACTCCCTCAGCCCTCGTGTCTGTCTGTGCAATGGGTCTCAGAATGCCAGCCTCAGGGGGTGCTGTGAGGGGAAAAGAAATGAGATCTCACATACGTCAAACCTCGGGCACGGCTCGGAGTAGGGCTTCACAAGGGCATCATTCTGAAGAAGGCCTATCCTTCCTGTACAATAGAGACTGGCTTCATGGAAGTCGCAGCCTGTGGCAGGAAGGAGGAGGCGGTAGAGGAAGGCAGGAACTGAACTTGGCAGTCACATGTGTAACTGGCCCCCTGAAGAGTGTTAGCGCCAACCTACAGGATCTGGAAGAAGGAGCTGGGCCCCCACTGACCAAGGCTTCTGGGGAAAAGGAAGTGGTGTGAGGACGGAAGAAGGAGACCTAGTCTGAAGGGCCCAGAGACACCCCCCCTGCCTCGCCCCCAAATCTCAAGAAGGCCCTTAAGAACCCAGGAGGGAACCACTGACTTCCGGTCTGGCCCCCATAGGAGACAGCCCTCTGTGTCATTGCTGCCCCCCCGGGTCCCAGACCATCAAGAAATGCTCATTGATTGAATGGCTGAAACCTGAATGAAGACAGGGACCTCCAGAGGTTTGCTGTCCAGGCCTCCTGTGTCAGTGAGGCCAAAGTCAAGGTTACTGGCAGTGAATATTCTTTTTCTTGGCTCGCTGTGGCACGATCCTCACTTCCTGATCACCCTGCTATCGGCAGACTAAAAGGATAGATTTGGAGTCTTTGGAAGGTTGATTGCATTTAACGACCGGATTTCACACACCACTTTAAGCCCACATCCTTGGGGAGCCCCCTCCCACACTGATTCTGAACTTGGCCTCTGTGTCTTGCTTTGGCCACGGGACAGTAACCAACTTGACACGTCGTGCACTTCTACTCTCGGGTCCTTCTGCCTTCTCCGTTTACAGCTGGGCCAGCCTGCTAGGGGATGAGATGCAGAGCTGAGTCAGCCCAGTTGTCCCCGCCAAGGCCTTAGATAACTAAGAAAGCCCAGCCAAGATCAGTAAAGCCACCCAGATGACTGCAGCTGACCCGCAGGTGACCACAAACACCTGAGTAAGCCCCGCTTGGCACACCCATTCAGCTAACCCATGGTCGCATAAGCAAAACTAAATGTTATTGCTGTCGCTGCTGGTGTTGGTGGCTATTTGTTATGCAGCATTATTGTGGCAGCAGATAACTGATACAGAGCCTTGAGCTGAATCCAGGCCTGACTATCCCCACATGCCAGGTTTGGCCGAGGAAAGGAGTTTTAAGGCTTCTGTTGCGAAATTTTAGCCCCTGACTTTCATTTCAAAGGTTGGTTATTTAAAGCATCAAAAATAGATTGGTGCTTCCGACTTCCAACTGTGGGAACTGGAGAAGACAAGGAATGAGGGAGAGTTCTTGTAAGTCCAGGTCTATAGCGAAGCAATTTCCTGGTTAATCGTAAAACACGTAGACCTGGGTTTTGTAAAGCAGGATGAGTGGTCCCTCTGAGAAACACTAGGGTGGGGTTTTCCGTGGCACAAGTTGTCATGCCACAGTGGACATGGCAGTGTAAACTGAGCAAGTCTCTTCACCCCATCAGCCTTAGTGTCTTGGTCTGCGCAATGGGACAGCGTCCATTTCCTCCTCTGGTTACAGCACCCTGGTTTTCTTTCCCCAGGAATCAACCGCTTCCTCACTCTCATTACCCAGTAGATGGCTGATTCGCATATCCCATCCACAGCCACTCTGATTGGCTCAGCAGTAGGCATGTGTTCAAATTCTATCCAATCAAAAGTTACTGTGGGACTTTGGCCAGACACAATGGGAGGAGAAGACCCCTTTCGACTGGACTTCAGATTTTAGGGATGGAAAGTCAAGTGTTGTTGGTCACCATTTTATTACACCGGGGAGAGCCTGCCCACACGGCCAAGTGCCTGGCATTCCTAGGAGTCCCTTTTCTCATGCGAAGAAAAGAGGAGAATAATTGTGTCCACTCACAGACTTGGGAGGATTTGCATGAGATAATACAGGGAAAGAAGCAGGCACGTGGTCCATGAATGTGAGCTATTGTGATTCATTTGGTGCACCCATTGGCCCGGATCTGTAATTGATATTTAACCTGTAACTAGGAATGAGCAGATATATGTGCGCGTCTCTATGATGCTTTCCATATGCACGTGGATAGTGGTAAACACACCGTATGGCGTGTGCTCCCAGATGCGCTAGTAAAAATTCAAGCCAGTCTTTTCAAGTAGAGAGAATCCTGACTCTAATCAGTCATGTCCTTTGGCTTGCTCTAGTGAGGGGAGGTTTGCAAGGAGCCCCCCTGTCACCAGAGGCACAGATGTGGCCGCTGCAGAAGTTACTGCCTTCTGCAGTAACTTGGAATAAGTCTATTCTCAGGGCCATCCACGGTCTCCCTGCCCTCCAAGGATGTGTTAACATGCTGGTACTGCATGACTCAAACAACAGAAATGTATTATCTCACCGTTCTGGAGGCTGGTTTGAAACCAAGGTGTCAGCAGCGTCGGTTCCTTCCTAGATATCTGAGAATCTGTTTCATGCCTCTCTCCTATCCCCTAGAGGTTTGCTGCGATCCTTGGCATTCTTTGTCTCGTAGACACATCGCCCCGATCTCTGCCTTCCTGTGCACATGGCGTTTTCCCTGTGTGTGTGTCTGTACTTCCCCTTTTTATAAGGACACCAGTCCTATTGGATTAGGGCTACTCTATCGACCTCATTTTAACTTCATCACTGCTGTAAAAACTTGTCTCCAAAGAAGGTCACCTTTGGAAGTCCTGGCAGTTAGAACTTCAACATGTGGATTTGGGGGGACAAAATTCAACCCATAACAAGGTCCTCGTCCACAGAGCATGTCTAGACCTGTTGGCACATTTCCAGCATCCAGATAACTGAAATCCACAGCCACGGGCCAGAGGGACATCACGAAGCCATGCCTATGTGACAGGCATCCCACAGACAACGACAACAAAGGACTCAATGCCTTGAATCTGGATCTGCCTCTCTAACGAGTCACTCCGAGCTTCTCCTTCCCCGGCTGCCACATGGACTTCATGGGAAGAGGAAAGGTGCTATAAGAATTAAAGTCACACAGGGGAAATGAAGGTGACTGGCATGTCACCGATAAAACAATGTCACACGGCTTCTACCCCATAGATCTGGGTTCCATTCCTGGCACTGACAACCCAGCCTGTGTGGCTTTGGGAGGTTAACAAACTCACTGAGCCTCAGTTTCTTCACGTCTACAATTAGGATTAATTTCAGGACTCACCTCAATGGATTCGGGAGATAGTTAAATGACTGTCACACGTGTCAGGTACTTGCAACCTATGGAGTGCTGAATAACTAATAGTTCTGGCCCCCTCCCCCCGTTTTGGCCCTTGATACTTGCTTAAATCTCAGTTTTGACAAAGAGATCCTGTGCACACACCCGGCGGTGTGCATCCTTAGAGCTGAGACTTGAGCAAGACAGATCACCCCAAATCTCTGCTGCACATCAGCCAAATCAAGTCTCTGGGGAGAGGTTGGACTCATCTCTCGGGATGGAGGAAACTTCCAGATGAGATATCTGCTCATGTTGTATTCTCAAGGAAGTGTCGGTAAAGGGGCAGGGAACGCAGCCGAGATTGTAAAATGTCTTCAGCAGCTCCAAGCCCAAAAGCGAGGGTGTCGGTTCAAACACCTGGAGATATGTAGGCACTGTTTTTATGATAGTGCAGCTGTAGGCTGTCCCAGCTCAGTTTTCCGCTCCCCCCTACCTACTCCCACCCTCTTAGCTCACAAATGAGCCCTGCCTCGATTTATATGAAGAGACAATGAGGGTGGGGGGCTGTCGACCCATCATCTCCTATGAGACCTCAGTAATTTACCTGCAACAATTTACGTTTCAATGATGAAAGATATTTGCACAGCCTGCATGGATCACAGTAACAACATCCTCTTTTCCCAGGAATATTAGTCTCTGTTTATTTATATCAAAGCCTTATTTCCCTTTTCACACCCCTAAAAAGAAAGCAAACAGTAAGGGGATGCAATATACCAAGAGACCCCCAGGAGGTTATTAAGCATTAATGGAGGGCAGTCTTACTTCGAGCTGACTTATAGTTCCTCTCCTGCTGGATTATGAAGGCAGTTCAAAGGGTGGCCCTAAAGTCAAGGTGGCTTGCTTAAGGGTTGGGAAATCTTAAATAGAGCCTTTCATCTCTGTGGCCACATTCTGGCTGAGAAAGTCATTACCATCTGCTTGGAGGTGGGTGGCCAGAGGGTCGAACTGGTGGGCACCAGCTACAGCCCACTCTTCACATCTCAGTAACCCAGAAAGTTACCTGGAAGAATGCATTCACGTGGCCACTCAATGAATATTGTTTTAGATGCCAATAACGTAACACCTCCTGGCCCATGCACTATCTAACATCTCGTATCATTGACACGGAGGAAAAGGGACAGTGATGCTTTTAGTGGGCTCTTGTGTGATGTAAGAACCACCCAATACCTCTTGGCCAAGGCTTGCCTGAGGGTGTTGGGATTCTCAATGCCAAGCACATTTTCAATGGAGCTCAGTAGCTGGACTGCCTGTGAAGGGCATTCGGATGTCATGGTTCAGAGCCTAGAAGGGCAGCCTTGGGTGGCCAGGAGTAAGTTCCTAAAGTTTCCTGAGCCTCAGTTTCCTCTTCTACAAAATGGATATCCTGGAACCTCCCATCTAAAACTGCTGAGAGGATTAAAGAATTAAGTAAGATGTTCATGTTGAACACTTAACACAGGCCTGACAGAGGGTGACCAGATGTAGGGGAATTACCGCCCTTCCTCTCTGTGGTCCATGTGTAAAGCTGAGAAAACTTGCTTCTCTTAACCCACAACAAAGCGTTCAGGCCTTTTAATGGGAAGAAAAGTCGATCCTGAACAGGTTGTTCCTCAGCCTTGATGACTTTATCTGAAAAGATGAAACTGTGAACACCCACCTTGTGGGATTATTGCGAGGATGACAGATAAGGCTTGAGGAGTGCCTAGCACAGGGAGGAACACAATCGCTGGGGATCATGGATAATTAGAATCATAAGTGGTGCATCCAACCAAGAGCCCAGTGGACTTCATCGACGCAGCCTCAGTTCACTGCTGCTCCCTTGCCACCCCTTTCAGCTCCAACAGTGGCACTTCATTAATGCCCCACTCATGGGAGACTGAGAGCATCTTTTCCACCCGTTGCTCTGGACCAGCTAAAAGAGATTTAACAGACGTCGATCTGAGCTATACCTGGAATTCATTTCACAATCTAACCCCATCCTATTCCAAAATCAACATCCAAGCGGGGGCTTATAATTTAAATAAATAGTGGCTGGGTGTCTGCTGTGTGCCCAGAACGACTCTTGGTGCTGAAGTCACAGCAGTGACCAAAATCAATAAACATCTTTGTCCCCAATAAGCTCATATTCTACTGTCCTCCTGGTCAACCACCAATGAAAAAAGGGGCCCACCCAACACGACATCAGCTGCCTCATCTCCAGCTTTCTCTCAAATGCTGCTCTGCAAAGGGTTAGGCTGGTCTTCATTTGCAAAGTAAAGGATGAACTTGACCCACAGAGAGATGTACATAGAGATGCACAGGCACATACAAGGCATGCCCGGAGATCCAGAAAAAGGATTTGAGCAATGTCAGCCACTTCACCAAACAGCGACTTACTCTAATGCAAATCGAATCCTTACAACCACCTAGGAAAGAGGCAATGCTATCGCCTCCTGTTTATGGAGAGAACACTGGAGACTCAGAGAATAAAAGTGATTTGATTTAACAAAGAAGCACTTCAGAACTCCACCATCGTCGGAGTCGGAGTAAGTGTGGCCTGTGAGTAAAACCTCAATTACTGGAATGGGTCAGAGGGTGTGAAGGACATTCAGACAGGTTGGAGTATGGAGCGCTCGTCACGGTTTGCGTGGAAATGGTCAAATTAGGGGAACCAAAGACTTTTATGTTTTTACAGGAAGGCTGCCTTCCTGAACAAATCTTAAGAGGGCCTCACATCTGTAAGCAGATTTATGGAAGCACACCTAGCTGAAGATGACCTAGAATGGCCTGTGGGCTTAAGGTGGCTCTAAAAAGTCACACGGCCTTTGAAAACCCAGCACCCATAAAAGCTTGGCCAACAAGCATCATGAAACCATGAGCCAGTAACACAGGAAACTTGCATGGGCTTCCTTCAAAGCCCACTTCCATGAGTTCACAGAAACCCAAGGCTTGGAGCAATGTTATATTAGGTGTCTAATGAAAAAGCCATCACCTTCCAAAGGATTAAAATTATGCTTGCAAAAAAGCACGTGGAAACATCAGACAAACCCAAATAGAGGGACATTTTCCAAAATAATGGGTCTGTACACTTCAAAAATGTCATGGTCAAGGAAGACAAAGAAAAGCTACGACATTCTTCCAGATTAAAGGAGAGCTACGTGTTGACTGAATGCAATTCGTGATCCTGGACTGGATTCTGAATGAGTAGGGGCAAGAAGGCGGGACAGCTCCGAAGATTCATTATTGGGCCAATTGAAGGAAATGAAATGTGGATTTAGCATGTGGGAATAGTATGGACTCGACATCGTATTTTTTTTTTATTTGATCATCGTGCTATGATTACACAAGAGAACATCCTTCTTTTTAGTAAATACTTGCTGGTGTGTTTAGAGTAAAAAAGGGACTGTGTCTCTAACTTACTCAGATGGTTCATTAAAAATTATTTGTGCTTATAAGTGTGTGTATATGTATACACACAGAGTCCACTGAGTGCCCTATAGGGCTGGTTGGCTCTCAGCACCAAGCATGCAGTGACTACTATCTGGAAACATCTTATCTGATGATGTATCCAGCAGAGAGGGAATCCGAGCCAAAAGATGAAGAGTTATAGTTGAGGTCCTTGATCCAAATACGCCTGAAGCCAACATGCCCTCAGATTTCCCGATTTAATGAGCCAATAAACTCCTCCCCTTTTAAATCGTTTTTGCTCAAGCCAGTTTGAGTTGTCTGCCTGCTGGCTGAGGGAAGTAAGCTGTGGACTGCACGGGCGCCGACCATTCCTGCGATGTTGTAGGAGAGGACCACTCCAGATGAGGATCACTGACACCTCCCCCTGCCCTTCATGCTGTCCTTGTGGTCTCCTCGGGAGGTGGACATACAACAAACTATTCCCATACAATGTTATTTGATTTTTCTCCACCTCTCCTTGCTTGAGATAGCCTCTCTGCTTTTGTTCACCTACCCAACTTCTAATTTCCTCCTGGCCTGGAGGGGCCAGCCCAAGCTCCCCCTCCTTTATGAGCCACCATTGACCATGGTTCCCACAAAGACCAACCATCAACCACCCACTTGTGGGGAGACAGTATATGGCATAGCATACCCTCCCTTGCCAACGGCACCCACAGCTGGTGAGGAATGAAATGTACAGGGACCGATATGTAATAATAATTAAGAAATGTCATTGGAATTCATTAAATCACATAAATAGCCAAGCTGGTGATTGGAAGAGCATGTGGCTGTGAGTGGAGGGTTCACAAAGGATGTTTGCCAAGAGCGAATAGCTGAAAACAGATTCTTAGATGAACATTAATTTCTCGGGCCTGAGAGCCAGGCAGAGACATCTGACAACGTGCCCCGCACCATGACCGTGACTCCGGGCCTGGAGCTCTTCAGAACCCTTCCCCCTGATTAAAAATGACTGCCTTCCACAGAACCCGAGAACCCTGACCGAAAAGGTACGGTGGGTCGGAATCCCTGGGGATCAGTCACCCTTCTTGTGTGATAAACACATTCCCGGATGACAATATTTCTGGGAATTCGCCAAGAAGGGCAACAAGAAGGCACAGGCTCAACCACTTTCTACATCTGCATGTGAGCGTGTGCGTGGCTTGTGTCATCATCTGGGAGCTGAGGAGACCCCAAGTCCATGTCCGCATATGGCTAATCACCAGGACCATGAACTTGGGCCTCCCGCGCATGAGTAGTGGGTTTCGTATTAATTTGTTAGAGCCGCCATCACAGAGCACTGCAGGCAGGGGGACTCACACAGAGGAAATGTGTGTTCTCACAATTCTGGAGGCCAAGATCAAGGTGTTGGCAGGGCTGGTTTCTTCTGAGGCCTCTCTCCTTGGCTGGCAGACGGCCGCCTTCTTCCTTTGTCTTCAGGTGGCCTTTCCTCTGTGTTTTGTTTGTACCCTGATATCCTTTTCTAGGAGGGCACTAGTCAGAGTGAACTAGGGCACACTTGTGTGACCTCATTTTACCCTAATTACCTCTTTGAAAGATTTACCTCCAAATACAGTCGCATTATGACGTACCAGGCATTAGAAATTTAACATGAGACTTTTTGGAGGACGTAGTCCAGCCCATCACATGCTTTTATTTTCTTGTCAAAAACCTCATTCTGTCCTGGGCATTTTGCAAACACTTTACATGTTTCGATCTATTTAATTCTCGCAATAACTCCATATATACAGCACTGTCACCCCCATTTTACTGATGGGAAAAGCTAGGCTCAAAGTGGTCGAGGAATGCGAACCGAACAAAATCACACAGCTGCTAAACACTGGGGCTGAATTTAAATCAGGTCTAACTAACACCGAGCCCTCCGTCCTCAACCCTCACCCGAAACTGTCCCACACCCTGGCCGTTCGCAAGGTGATTTTAGGGGCAATCGGATGAACTTCAGAAAACAATTAATATTTATATATTAATTTTAATGTATGTTATATTTTTTAAAAAGACTAATCTGTCAAACTCATGATTGCTTAGAATGAGCTCACAGTAGATATTTAGATTTAGAATTGTGAATATAACGGAAAATAGAGAGTGTTTGAATATGGGAAAAATGACCAAGTGAGTCCAACAATGACTGAATCATGGGAAGCGATGACTTCCGTGATACACAGATTCACACAAACACATGGCAAAGCCACCGCAGACCACTCCATGTCAGCGCGACACCCACATGCATCTCCTGAAACCGTATTTTTGTCCCCAGCGAATGGCGATAATGAAGTCGAATTTCTGCCACACACGATACAACCACTGTGCCTGCTGGGGTTCAAGTGATCGTGCTAACCCTTCCCCCACCAGAAGGAACAAGCTCTCTTTTTTGCCTTTGGGCAATGTCCACTCTCGATTCTTCTCCCAGCTGACTTATACAAATAAAACACATCTATTTCATCGTCCGCCCTCCATCTCTCTCTCTCTCTCTCCTACCGTCTCTCTCTCTCTCTCTCTCTCTCTCTCTCTCTCTCTCTCTCTCTCTAGCCCATTTATTCCCACATCATCAGCCTTTGGAAAACTAAGCCAGACATTGTACCACCAGGACTTGGCTGAAAAAGCAGGTTGGGAACCACTGGTGAAGTTCACGTCTGATTTTCTCCCTTCCCCCAAGGATCGGGTGCATTGTTTCTCTGCCACCCACGGCCGCCAGCACCTCTCATCGGTTCTTCACCATGGACTCTGTGGCTTTATTAGCAAATGAAAATGGCCCGACTCCAACCGACATCAATGGGGTCTTAGCTACAGCAGGACCGGAGCGTTTCCTGAGGCCCCAAGCCTCAGACAAACCAGTTTGAAGAGAAGCCAGTTGGCTTTACTCAAGCTACCAGTGAGCTATTTTTGACATAAAAAGAAGCTGAATTCAGCTGATAACTGATTGAAGAAAATTTAAACACAACTGTGCCATCAGGGGCTTCATATCTTGGTGGTTGGGGGCTTTAAGATCTCAGCAGAGGTGGCAGAGAGACAGAGGAAAGACAGTGAACTTGGTCAAGCACTATGTTTTGAAAACAACTAATTGAGAGACATCAAGTAACCAATTGTTTGCAAAACAACCGTTTGCATTACAGCTGTGTATTTTTCTCTCCTTCCCATCTTTCTACTGTGTATACCAGTTTATGTAAGAAAACAAAGCCTTAATATTTTCACGGACCAGAATTTGGCACAGCCACGAGAAACATTCTGTAAGAGTAATATAATGTGTTCTCCTTATCTCCCAATTTCAGAAGTCAAGATAAAAATTTTCTGAAATGTTTGGGATATGTATGCAACAGAAAAATGGTTTCTGAATGTCCAGCCAAATCTAAGAGACGGAAGATAATATCTTTAAATAAACCTCAAATCTTCTATTTTCAATCATTCGAAAAGGGTTCACCCAATTCACGCCCCCACTGCCCACTTCACCACCTGCCCATCTCTGTTTCTTCATAGCAGCCTTATGTCAAAAGGCAAGAAAATGTCATCATTTTTCCACGAGACCTGGAGAACTAGGCCCCCAGAAAGGTCAGGTGAGCTGCCTGGAGTCACACAGTGGTCGTCCACGGGCCCAGAATGGCCCCGTCCCATTTGAAGTCTCTGCTTCATTTTGCTCGCTCTGGTTTGTTTGATGTGGTTTGATATAAAACTTTAACAGAAGTCCCTGTTGCTTATTTTCAAGCCTATAAAATAATAACAACCGAAGAAGCATCGTTAGCTCAGTCCTAAAGATCATTTTTCAACTTTGGAATGTGTGTCCTTGATAAGAGTCTGGCCAGCACGGCCACAGCAGAACGCAACAGTGATATTCTTATTACTGACTCTAACAGCCACGAGTTATTGAGTGTTTGCCACGTAGCACTCCTTTAATCTCCACCTCAGCCTTTACAAGCCAGCCCTCGTGTCTCCGCTTTCCAAAGGACAAAACCGAGGATCGGCAAGGTGAAGGCTGCCCAAGACACCACGTGCCAATGTGGCACGGAAAATGTTCCGGGAAGTCGGCAGAGTACACACTCCAAGTCCCAGAAATTCTTTTGAGCGTCTACTCAGTAGGAACTCTTGCACACAGAACCATAACTGCTACATGTGAAGGAGCAGGTACAAAGATGTTCAGTGTATCATTGTTTCCTTTTTTTCACCACCATAAACAATCTAAATATCCATCAACAGACAACAGCCTTGGCTAGTCATTGGACGCCATGTGCCTCGGTTTTCTTGGCTGGGTAATGAGGACGACAACAGGAGCTTTCTCATAGGTTTGAGAAGTAAGGGAATTCATTATACACACTGCTTAGAGCAGTCCTTGGCACATGGGTGTGTCAGCTGCCATCACTATTGTATAATAAATCGCTATGTAGCAATTAAAATGGATAAAATGGATTTATATAATATTTGCAGTTAAATGTTATGTCTGCTTACCAAGATAAATTGAACTCACAAATATAATGTTGGGTGATGAAAGCAACTGTCGAACAATGTACACAGTAGGAGGTTTGTGCAAATTAAGAAATACAAGCCAAATTGGTGTATCCCTTACAAAGAAACGCATTATTTTCATCAAAGCATAAAAATGTGGACCACAGATATTTACCAAAATTATGATAACAGCTACCACTAAGGAGAGGAAGAGATGGGGGCGGGGGGAAGTGAGTCTAGAAAAGAGAAGAGTACTTCAACTTTATAATGTTTTACTCCTGTTATTAAAAAAATTGTTTTTGAAGTGAACATGGCCACATTAGTAGGTGTTTTTTCCTGGGCATAGTGCACACATATTAGAGACATTAATCTATGTACTTTTCTGTATTTAAAGAATTTTTCCCAGCATAAAGAAAATGCCCACAGAATTTTTGTTTATGTGGCTGAAAAGCTACACTCAGCATATTTTCATTCTCACTGTTCTCCTACTTTTTTTTTTTTTTTTGGCTTCTTTCCTGGCGGGAAGAAGGCACGGATTTTATTTACTCATGACCAAAACCAAAACAAAACAAAAAAGCATCATTTACCATCCAACTGTATGATGATCTTTGCAAAGAACTATGAAGTTGCTTCCCGAACACATCTCCAGGGAAGAAGCCAACATGGGCTGCTATCTCCGTAAGATACCGAGACCTTGGACCACATGCCTGGACCGCAGACCCCAGCCTGGGAGTTCCGGAACCGACGCGCAGGTTCCCTCCGAAGACGGCAGGGCAGCACCTTCTGCCGAAGGCGGGGTGCTCCATGCCGAGGTGGCAGTGGGTGCGGGCGAACAATGCCCGGCACATGTGTACAAGGGGATGAATTCTAACCCAGAAGAATTCCTTGCAGAAGTCAACAGACAGTTTATAACGTGTGCAGCAGCCTTAAATTTGTAAACACCACCTTACTTTTTAATATGACCACAGACATTTTCCAATTTAACACAAATTTCCTTCCTTATTGAGGTCTACCCACATTCAAAGTAGCCAGGGTAGCCAATTCTGGGTTCAGGCTTTTGCTTCAACTGCTGATATAACACACACACACACACACACACACACAAAAGAGTAACAGAAATACCAATTCTTCGTTGTATAATCCTCATCTCTCTATTTGGAAGAAGAAGCCGGGCTTAGAGAATTTTAGCATCTTTGCCCTTTTTCAAATGTTGCAAGTTTTAAGATCCTTTCTCTGCTGGTGGAAACTTAATGCCTCAGGTATTTTTCTAATGGTCTGAGAAGCCATGACCTGCGTCAGAAAGGTACGCGCTGAAGGAGAATGAGGCACCAAGACAGAGAGAAGAGGGTACGGTGGTCTATTATTCATTCTAACACTAATAGCTAATATTCATTGTGTGGTTTCCTTGCACCAGGGACAATTCTAGATGCTTTGCACATTTTGTCACATTCAAGCCTCGTAGGAAAGATGTCCATAGGCAGGTATTGGTGTTAACCCCATTTTACAGGTGGGAAAACCAAGGCAGAGAAATTGAGGGGCTTGCCCAAGGTCACAGAGCTAAAAGGTCATGGCCCCGTAGATGGATCCGGGCTCCTGAGCTCTCACACACTAGACTGTATGTTACATCTCAAAGGTCACCATTCAAAGAAGAAGGCATTAACCATGCACAGATCATACCCTGAAAACATACAAGAAAGGAGCCCTGGCGGAAATCGCTGAGGAAGAAGGAAACTGGCGGATTGTGGAAAGGGCAGCGATAGAGACATTCTCACTGCGTGAGGTGAAAATGGAGTTCGAATTTAATTTCTACACTACACAAGTAGATATGAAACTGCCACATATTTTAGCATCTTGGATGTGTGGTGCCCTGGACATACGTGGTAGATGCTCAAAGGCTATTTGCAGACTTGGCCATGAGTTAGTCCCCTTTGCCGAAGAGTAGGCTCCTGGAACCTTCCCGGTGGAAGAGCACTGCATTAGAATCTCGAAGGCAGCACAAGCACAAGCCCCAGCCTCAGATAAGAGGAAATTTGGTAACCCCCAGCTCCCACGTTCAAGGACTCCCCACAGGAATCTGAGCGCCACCTCCGGATGTTAACCGAGAAATTTCCCAAAGCCGTATCCTCACACCCCATTAGCTTTCAGGGCATACAGCCGCCCCGGGAAGGAAGAGCTGCTAGGATTTATGGCAACTGTGGCAGGAGCTGGAGACCAGGACGGGACGTGGGACCAAATCCTCCCGAAGCACCAAGCCCCGCGCTGGGTCTCCTGTGAACAGCGGAGACGTGCCTGACTTACTTCTGTCTCCGACTGCGAGGCCACCTCCCAGTGCTTTCTGCCACCCTGTCTCTGACAGACTGTCTTTGCGCTAAGTTTATGACCAGCACACCTGCCTTGGTCTGGACTTAGCTGTCCTCTTTCAGGAGTTTCCCTTTCACATGATTCAGTTGTGAGTGGTGGGGTGACGGGGTGGAAATCAGAGGACAGGAGAGGGGCTGGAGCAGTTGGAAGAAGAGAAAAAAATGTGGACAATGAAGAAGATGCTGAAATAACTTGTGAGGTTGTAATTGTTCCGTGGAGGGAAACAGACTCTCTGGGTTTGAAAGCAGCTTCCTCACAGTGAGGCCTCAGGCGGGAGGTTTGCCTCTGAGAGTCTCAGTTTATACGCCTGTGAAATGGGGCCACGGTGCCTCTTGGCAGAACTGATGTGAGGACGAAATGACATGTTTTTTAAGTGGTTGGCTGAATCCCTGCACACAGTGGGGGGTTCGTCGGACGGTGAGTGTTCTTCTGGGAGGCAGAAGAGGAGAGGAGTGGGCGATCTGGGGTCTCCTGGGAAAAGGGCCGCAAAGACAGCGACCGTTTTCTATTATTTGTTAATTCACTTACAACGTTCCTTTGGTAGAAGCCACGTGAAAAGCAAAAACACCACCACAAGGACAAAAGAGTGCACAGTGAAAAGTAGCATTTTCTCCTTCAACTATTTGGTTCGCTTCCTGGAAGTCAGTGTGGTGTCAGGGCGACTGGGTCTTCTTGTGCACCCTTCTGTACGTGTGCCCATCTTTTTCATCGCTGCGTAATATTTCACGACTCCTTCCACCATTGCTCGTTTCTGCAGATCCTCGTTCGGATCCCCTTCAAGTCGTTTTCCAACATTTGCTATTACAACAGTGTGCTGATTACCCTCATACACAGGTTCTTGTGTGTGTGTGTGTGTATGTGTGTGTGTGTGTGTGTCTACAATTATAGGATCAACATCTTGGACAAGATTCGCCGAGCCTTATATTTTTGGTGCTTATCCCAAATTGCCCCCGATCCTTGTTGTAACCATTTGCCCTCACCTGGCCCATGTTGGAGAGGGCCTCTCTCTCACACCCTCACCAGGGTTAATTAAATATTTTCACCTTTAACCATCTTCTTACTGGTTCCTAAGCTTCAAGACAGCTCAGCAATCAGTGGCTTAAAGAACAAGGCAGCTGCTGGGATCGTTCCAGAAAAGCCAGACGTTAAGAGCCTGTGGTCAGGGAAATGACGTGTGATGCTGCTACCAGCATTTCTTTCCTGAAGTCCCCTCCTTGATCCCCACACAGGAGCACCTGTTTCTCCTCTGTCCCTAGAAGCACAAGTCCCCAGCCTGGGTCCCCGAGGAGCCTGGCCCTGCGTGAGGCTACGATCATCACCCTGGCGTTGCCCCTGGCTCAGAGATGTCAACGTTCTCTCCCTGTCTGGTCTGAATTGCATGCTGAGGTTTCATGCCTGGGAGGAAATGACCTCTTATTAATAAGGAAGCTTGGGGAAGGTAGTGGGGGTGAGGGCTCCTTCTGGGGCCAGAGTGGTCAGATGTTAATATTCTCATCACTTAGGAAAGGGGGCAAGGGTGTAGGATTCTTACACTCTTTGTCAGAGCAAACAAGGGAACCGGTTGGAAGATGGATGTTGGCCGCCCTGAGCAGCATATTAGGGAACAAGAAGCTTTTCATCCAGGTGTATTTATGTGGTTTATATTTACCTAATAACTACAACAATGGCAGAACAGCTGTTGAGAAGGGGGAGACCTGGGCTCAGAGGGGAGGGGGGGAAGAAAAAAAAGAAATCTGTCATCTGGGAAGGGAGCAAGGGGGTCGCGGCAGGATCCTAACCTTGGGTGGCTTGTTTGTCTTCTCGAAGCTCTTGCTAACTCAGGACAGAGGTAGGGATCAAGTACATGGCAGGCATGCACCAAGCCTGGTACGCACCCGTGGATGACCACGCACAGGGCAGAGCACGGAGAGCTGGGTATTTCGCCCCATCTACAGAGACCATCCTGCCGATCAGGAACCTTCCTATTTTTAGTAACCCTTTCAGCCCCTTTTTCTCGCCAGGGCAGCCGGGACACCCGGGTACCCAGTCCTGGAGAGGCGCGTGCTAACCCAGAAGTGCAGGACTTCTGGATGCTGGAGTTAAATGTCTTCCTTCCCTTTCTGATTTTCTGCAAGCCAGTGTGACTTCTTGGGGTTGAATTTCCAATAACCAAGGGAGCTGGCAATGCTGCACATTCTAGGGCAAGAAGTGGAAAACTCAAGTAGATAAGAAAGCGGAAGGAGAGAGAAATAATGAAAGAAGAGGAGGGTGTGAGGGGGGAAGGGGAAATACAAAATAGTGTAAATACGAGAAAAGACACCAGAAGGAATGGGGCAGGGGAGGCTTGAAACACTGCAAATGTGAGGAGAAAAGGAAGGAAAAAGAAGAAAGAAAATTGAGCATATAAGGGCAGGAAGGTGGGAAGGGAGGGGGGAGAGGAAAGAAGGAAGGAGAGAGAAGGGGAAGGAGGAGAGAAGGGGGGAAATGTCGAAAAGGTGGGGGGAGGTGAGAGTGGGAGAGAAAATAACACAGAGGAGACTCGCAGAAAGGTGAATGATGGGAAATGGTCAAGACAGCTTCCGACTGGCGACGTTTCGGAAACTCCTGCTACTCGCTTCTGCGGCAGCACATACGTCTAACCTCTTAAACAAGCTTTCGCTCATGGCTAGGCATATAAAGGCATTTTTCGATTAAACCTAATTAGCGAGCAGAACTAAAAGGCGACCCCGGCGGGAGCTGGAAGGGGGAAGCTGGGCCCCAACTCCTGTGACCCAGGCTATGAGGACATCGGGGGGCCTCACGCGCGCGGGAGGCCCGGGACTTGGGCCTGGTCGCTTTCCGCTGGCTGGTGAGGCCACCGGGTCTGGGACTAGTCTTTCCCAGCGCCACGGCTCCCGAGTGCGGGGCTGGAGCCCGCAAACCGCCAGGGAGTGCATCGGCGTGCGGGGCTCCGGCTGCGATCGCTGCAGAACCCACAACCCGCCTTTCCCGAGCCGCCGCGCTTAGGCCTCTTTACAACGCAAACCTATAATTTACACATTTTGATTCCGCCTGTAATTTCGCCCTCCGAGCTCCGATGCCATAAAACTCGTGGGGCCTGGCAAAGGGACCCCCACCCCACCCCCCAAGGCCCCAGCTCTCCCAGAAGTTCCCTTCGCTGCTACAAATAATCGTGTGGAAGGCAGCCAAGAATAACTAGAAAATAAACACAGCTCCCCCGGCCCTCGGAGCGCAGGCCCTGGGTCCCTCCCGGCCCCACCTGGTTCTCGGCTCGGGGGAGGCGGAGAGGCCGCGCGGAGAGCTCCGTGCTGGTCGCGCTGCCCGTAACCCTGGAACTGCTCCTAGACCTCTCTATTCAAAACTGGTGACCTGCTGGCTGGCCTTTGTCCCCCGCCCTGTCTTTCCTAGCGGGAACATTGTCTGGCTTCCGACCTCTGTCCGAAAAATGAACAACGAGAACAAAGAACCAACGAGGGCTCGAGAGAGTTTTCTCCTCTAAACTCCGGGACTTTCCGAGAAGAGAAGAGACCTCTGGCCCTTGTGCCCCGCGGTCTTGTCCTGTGGGTGTGCGCCCAGGGCTGTGCCACGGCCGCGGGAGTGACCTAATGTGCATTTATACAATGAAGTGTATGTGCACTTATGCGCGTGCAAAGAGTTGTGGGTGCGCAATGATGATGACTCTGTCTACGGTTAATTATGCGTAAATTTCCGCGGCTCGGAAAATGCAAACAACATGTGTGAACGATTATTGAAGCGCAAATAATTCGGAACCCACGTGCCGAAGGATTTGGGGTGTGCAAGTATCTCTGTGCATATAATTCTTGGGGAAGTTGTTTCGCGTGCAAGCGATTTGGTGTTCGCACCAGTGTTTCTAAGCTGCAAACAAATGTGTGTGAATGTCTGATGCCTTTACAGAGACCAAGAAAGGGCTCCCAAAAATCGTGTCTCTATAGTTGGCCAGGGCGCACATCTACAGGACTGGCTAAGACCCGAGAAACAGTGCGTAAAAGAAAAACCGCCTTGCTTCCAACAGTGCCGTCACCACGCCGGCTCTGCCTGCTCCCGGCGCCCCAGCGCAAGCAGAGGGTGGAAGGGCGGATAGGTGTTGTAGGGTCCTCCGTGTGCTCCCCCTCAACCTTCCTGCTCCCCGAGGTGGGGCGCCTTTGCAAAACGCTGCTGCCCTCCCTCCGGGGTCATGAGGCCCCCCCGGGGGGCCTCAGTCTCTTGGCTGCCGCACCGAGCGCTGGGCCTCTGCTAAGGTCCCCCAGTGCCCTGGAGCCTTTTAACCCCTCCCGAACCAGGTGCCACCGATCCCGACCCGCAACACGAGGACAAAGAGAAAGTTCTTGCGTTTCACCCAGCGCTTGCAGGCGCCACCACACCCCAAACAACAACGGCTGGGGAAAAGGTGGGACGCCGAGTTCCTGTGTCCCCCACGGGCACTGCAGTGGCGAAGCCAGTCCTGGCTGAAGCAGCCAGTCCCTCCCAGCGCGCGCACACGTGTGCCCAGAATTATAATACAATATAACACATCGTAATATCGGATATTATGTCGCGTTTACCTTCCATTAGGATGTGTATATTGTGTTAGGCTGTGCTTCTGTGTTTGTTACGACGTGCCGAGATACTGCGCCCCTCGGTCTCACTACCATGGGCCACCATGCACCTACTCTGCTTGACCTGCACCGTGACCCTGGGGGCAGGACTCAATTCTCCTGCTGCTCGCAGGAGGCCCAGAGAGGGGAAGACACCTGCCCGAAGTTATCCAGCTAGACAGAGGCAGCGCTTGGGTTGGAACCCACAGCGCGGGGACCGGTAGTAAAGGCAGAAGCAGACGTCCACACTCAGCACTCAGGTAGAAGAGATCCTAAGCCACACACTGCTGTTGCTGGAATAGCTCAACAATATATATATTTATTTTATTACGTTTGCACCATCTGGCTGAGATGGGCCGCTGCCAGCCTGCGCTCTGCCACCCTCTGGCTGAGCACTCAGTGGGGACAGGCCTCCAGCTCTGCCAGGAAAGCTCAGACCCCATCTTGGCCCAACCATCGCCTCCTCTCCCCCTTCCATTGAACAACCCTCTGAGGGAAGAATTGTTACCGTCCAGTTCACAAAGGACACTCGCTTCAGAGAGGTTAGATCACCTGCCTAAGGTCACTCAGCAAACGATGGGAGAGAAAGGGTTCAGGCAGTGGGGCTCCAGAGCCCTCGGTTTTGATCATTACTGTCCCAACCCCACCCAAGGTGTCAGGTTTAATTGAAGTCCAAAGGTAAGTGCGGGGCGCGCTGGTGGGGATCAGGTTGTAGTGACGATCTTCTTAACATTTGGGACGTAGAAACATCCCTGGGATGCAAGAAAAGTTCAGGATCTCCTTTCCAAAGGGGGAGGCGACCCATGAACCCACGAATTCATTAAAGTCTCTGGAAACCCAGCTGTGGTCCAGGGCCTGGCCTGCGGCCGCACTGGAGCAACACAGCCTTCGTGGGGACAGTAGAGGGTGGGTCCTTCACATATCCTAACCCCCCTCTTCTTGTGTGCAGCTAGAGGGGACAGCAATGGGGACACCCTCAGACCCAACCCCAGGGCACAGTTTTATCCCTCCTACCCAGCTGCAAAACTCAAGGGCCACTGTGTCGGCAAAAGTGTCGCCCACGACTGGAAGACAGTTACCAACCCCAATACCAAAGGAGCTCCAGGGGAGGCGATTTCTCCATCCTGGGTCTCGGGCTTTCTGGCTTTCCAGCAGAGGTCTGCACTGGCAAGAAGAAGGGCAAGGGAAAGGAGTCGAGACCCAGCGTGTCTGGATTATCCCACCCCGGCCCCAGCTGGCCACGCATTTTCCTTCCCAAATATCCGGATTGTTGGGGATCCTTCGCGGTGCTGCTATGTGGAACCTGCCTCTGACTGGGGGCTCGGTCGGAGGCACAGGACAAGGGAGAGAAGCCCTCTCCCCTGCAGGGGCTATCCAGGAAACGGAATGGTCAGAAATTGGCGCCTCCGGCAAATCCACATCCGCTCCCGGTGAGATCTGACAGCCGTTTCCGAAACTGCAGAAGTCGGCAGAACCATCCCAAACCCTGGCCGGCAATCCCGCCCGCTGCCTGGTCAACCCTGCCTGGTTTGAGGAGCCCGGGCTGGCTGCGAGGGGGCTGTTTGAAACCAGCAGACAAATACAAGGGGGTGGGGGGAGGTGTTTTGTTTTGTTTGCCTTGAAAGATAAAACCCATGTATCTACACCTTCCCCCAGAGAATGGAGATGAAAGAAAATGAGAAAGTTTTCTGGGAATGTTGGGCTCAGCTTTCCCTTGCCCATATACACTTAATTATCTGACATTTGGGGACAGTTTAGAGATTTCGTGTCTTGGTGACTAGAAATGCTTTAATTTTCTATTTCTCTGTGCGTGTTGGGGAGTTGTGGAGGGGGGATGAGGGGAGGGAGCCAGCTTTGAGGCTCTTCCTTAGAAAGTGCCTTGAAACCAACGAGTCTGAAAAAGGCCAAGAGGACAGTCCTCACCACCTTCCTCACCGCCCCCATCTCTCCATCCCCACCTCTCCATCCCAGCCCCTCGGGCACCGGGATATTTGGCAAAGGAAAAAAACTCCAGAGGTATCTGGAAAACTCAGGAGACCGTGCATCCTCCGGAGTAGTAGATGGAGGATGGATCATTCCACTTCTGCTAATACAATCTGGACAGTTGTCCCTCACAAGAGCATGTGGACTGCCTGGCAAAATCCAGGAGATTCTGGATAAGTCAGTATAACATCTGGATAACTGGCCATTTCTCTTGGATAATTCAAGAGACATACGATGGGGGGATTTGTAAGTAGGCGGCGATTTCGAGCCAAGGTAAAAAAAAAAAAATGTGTAGCTGAGTTTTTCGTTTTGTTTTAATTCAAAATGCGCAGTTTTTGGCTACAATTTCCGCCTCCGCCACACTCCCCGAGGCACTGAGAACTACAGCGTGGTGGACACTTTCATCGGTGGCCAAGCTCCCCCTCCCGGAGCAAATCCCTGGCTCGGCGGGGCCAAAGTGGGGGCCGCTCAGAGCGAAGGGTCGCTGGGCGCGCACAGAGCACGTTTGCCCGCGCGCACCCAGAAAAGATTACCTAAGTGCCGCTGACGAACGCTGCCCGGCTTGAAACGCGCTTAAGTAAAGGGTCCGCCGGTGGCGTGGGCCGGAGGGATTGCCTCACACTCCAAAATCGGGCCCAGACACGTTTAGAAATGTCTTGCTGGACGCCTGCCCCGCGAGGGCGACAGCAGGAGCCGGGCGGCCTGCGCAAAACTGCGCTGCTGCTGGTTACACGCTGGCGCTGAGCGGTGGTGGCCGGGGTGGCGTCCTGGCTGGAACAGAACGTCTCCCGCCTTTGCCCCTGTGTGTGTCTTCCACGTTTGTGTCCCCCTTGGGGGCTGGGCTCTGTCCGCTGCTTCCCGACTTAAACCAGAAAGAAGTGATGGAAGTGCACAGGCAAGAGTTTGGCACCGAATGAGGCACCGGTAGGTTTAAAAAACAGTCTCTCTCAGTGATGGGGGGAAGGGAGTGCTGCACGTGGCAGAGGACCATCCTGGTCACAGCTGAGTCCCCAGGGCGCAGAATGGAGCCTGAAACTAATGGAGTATTTATTGAATCCATGAATGAATCCAGAAATCAGCCTTTCAAAAACCTCACTTTATCATAATCCCCTCTGGGACATTGAATGTCTCTCCCTAGTCCCCATCCCCTCTGTAAAATCACACGGCCGGCCTGTGGTCTCTGCCAGGCGCTCACGAGTCAGTCATAATAAGTGATAACCACAACAACATCTGACACTCATTGGCCATCTACGCTTTTCATCAAGCTCTATATTTAATTCCCCAAGAAACCAGTAGGGGTAGGTACCATTACATCCCCATTTTACAGATAAGCAGACTGGAGCTCCAAACAGCTAATTAACTCAAGACACCTGGTTCACTGGGGATTTGAGGACTGAAAGCCCTGTGCCCCCCGCAGGCCAGCATGCTCAAGCAAGCTGAGCCCACGGCTCTCAAGTCCTCCAGGCTTACAACAATTCTGTGCAAGTCCTCCCCAAAGCACCAAGGGTCTGCTTCCCCCCCAGCAGCAAAGCTGGAGCCCAGCAGTCCAGTCAGGCTAAGCCCAGACCCTTGTGGAGACTATAACCAGCTCTAAACTTACAGAGCAGGGCTGGGACCCATAACTGCTTGGGTAGCTGTGTTCACACGCCCTTCCTCTCCAGGCGGGAAGAGATCCTACCCAAGGCTCTGCTTAAAAGTACTGCTTAGAATCCCTAATGCCCCTAAGACCCAAGAGTGTCCCCAGGTTATGGCAGAAGGGGACCTGAGAAAGGTCAGCCCGGGGGCGGATGTGACCAATTTAAGCGGCTGAGCGCCTGCGTGCGGTGCGTCTCACTCTCGTCTTTACGCCAGGGAGCAATGGTGCCCCGCGCGCTCGCGCAAAGTAGGACCCTGCCCCTGGTCTCCAGTCCCTCCAGGCTTCGGCCACTGCACACCAGTCAACGTAATGAATGGAGAGAGAAAAGAAGGGGCGGGGAGGGAGGGAGCATTGTGAAGGGGGTGAAATATCTTGGAAATAATACACGGAGAGAAGGAAATATGGACAACAGTTTATCAGCACCCCCGCCCCCATTGCCCGCATGTTTAAACCCCCTAAGTAATTTTAGATCGTGTCTTCAGTTAATATATCTCTCTCCCTTTCCCGCGAGCTGACAGGGAAGCGCCGTGGCTGCAAGATGTCTGCAGAAAAGGGTCTTTAAGAGTTTCCACATTGTTTAGCTACACAAACGTGTTTGTGGTTCCCGAGGTCCTCCCCCTCCCCCACCCGCCTCCGAATCTCATTTCACTTTATGACTCCAATTGTTTGAGGATGCCCGCGCCACATAAATCCTGCTTCGAGATTAATCTTTCTGCTCGCTCGCGCTGGGCGCAGTGATTTTTTTTTTTTTTTTGGAGTTCTTTAAAAGAGGGCGCCGGGCGGAGATTTATTAACAAGGAAAAATAGTTTATTTTTATAGTCGACCTCGGAAAAGTGGGGGTGGGAGCCGGCCGGGAAGGGGAGCCGTTCAGATGGATAAACAATGAGGCTGAAGGGGCTGGGGCGCTAAGGACCCTTCAGCTGAGAGTGTGCAGGAGACTTGGACTCCTCCTGGCCTGGCTGTGGACGCCTGGCCAGGGGTCTGCGGGACCACTGAGTCGTGCGCCTGATGAACTGGGGGTGTGTGTGTGTGTGCGTACACTTGCATGCGGGAGGATCCTACACACACACTCCCCGAGGACAGCTTCTTCTGAGACACGGTGACCAGAGAGGCTGCCCCAAGCCTGCCTCTGGTCATCGGCTTCCGGTCACTTTAACCATGACGACATGCATGGCCGTCAGGGGTCTGCAGAGCATTGCAGATTCTGCAAAAATGTATACACGGGTGTATTTTTTCTAGAGAAAAATTCATAGTTTTCATCAGCTTCCCTGTGGATGTTTTGTCATCCCGAAGGTTAGAACCCCACTAATTAAGGAAAGAGCTAAGCTGGGCCTTTCCCCTTCCCGTGCTGCGGCAGCCGCGTGGCGCACTTCCCCAGATGTGCGTCCTTCACACCCGTCCAGCAGGAGCTACTGGAGAGAAACAACGATCAGAAGCCGCCTTGCGCTGGGGCATTTTGGAGGCTGCACTGGCCACATGTGGGACTCAGGACACTCACTCTCCTGGTTCTCAGGAGCGTGAGGTTCAGAGCCCTGGGGTCCCACTGCTGTTTTCAGTCTCCAGCGAGTGGAGCGATCTGACCTTGGGGCAGCGGCAACTCCTCTCTGGGCCTCAGTTTCCCTTTAAACTTTTGGAAAGGACATTTCTGAGATGGGTGTGCGCGCACACGCATTTTCTCTCTTGCAGATGTGTCGGAGAAGAACACACAATCTTGAATGTTCCATTGGGCATCAAGGATAAGGCCTTGAGCTCCTGGTGGGGAAGGGTGGCTCTTAACCTTTGGAGGAATGTAGACCCTGTTGGGAAGCCAATTTTGAAAAATGTACCTACGCCACACCAAAAAAGAAAAAGACAGCACTTAATAGTCAGTTTTGCATACAATTTGCGGCAGTCCCTGGACAGGTGAAGGTCCCTTGCTTGACGTGAAGAGATGGAGCATAAGCCCCGACCAGTTAGGGTCCCAGCAAGACTGCGGGCTCCGGGCCACGTGAGCCTACTGGTCAGAGGCCGGTTCAGCACTCCCAGCGAGAAGCGAAGGGTGAGAGGGTGAGAGGCGCACGCCCCTCCTTTGATTCACAGACCCGGGTGCAACCGGAGACCGCCCGGCACCGCGGCGTCTGTCTGTCTGCGCGTCTGCCCGCGGGTCCCTGGCTGTCCCCAGTGAACTCGACGCGCGCCGGCGCGCGAGGTTGGACCCGTGCTAGGGCGCGCGGTGAGCAGGCGCGCCCTAGAGAGGACGCGCTGGGGGCCAGGCTCTGACCGCGGGCCCCCAGGGGCCCCGACCCGAGCCTGGGAGTCGCCCTTGGCTGATGTCTGCAACCCTTGTGAGAGGATCTCTGCCTCCTGCCCACTCTTCCTCAACCTCTTCCCTGAGGCGGGGGGCACCTGCTCGGAGCAGAAGCAGGCCGTGGTTCAGCGTGTTTGACCCGGGCCCCCTTCTGGGGGAAAACACATCTCAGTCAGCTGAGCTGTCCATTGGCTCTCCCTAGCAGTGCCAAATTTTTCCTATAATAATAAACCACTTAAAATAAAGTTCTTTCAATTTCCTAACGATCTTCCAAACTGTCATCTTACTAACCCCCAACGACTCACTTAATTGTTACTAGAATTCCTCCCTACCCCTAACCCACAAGGTCAGGAGGAGGCTGGGCCCAGAGAGGGTAAGCAGCCAGCTGAAGAGTGCACAGTAAAAAATGGAGAGCCTGGATGCAACCTCAGGGCTTCAGACTCCAAATCCCTGTCATTTCCTAACGCGCCACAACAAATTTCTATTACAGGTCCTCCTACCCCAACACACAGGTACCCCACCCAATATGCACGCTGGCTTCCCGGTGGAACAGAGCGCAGCACACGGCGCTATTGCCGAAGCCCGGGAACCTGAGGCCCAACTGTGGGAAAGTGACCAGGTGCATCGGAAGCCAGGCACACCTTGCGGGGCGCACCTTTGCCGACGAGTTGCGGGGCACGGCTTGAGTCCCAGCATCTCCTGCCCTCCCCGTACCCTCCTGTCATTCCCACCCTGAAGCCCTCGGGCAAGGTTGCAGTGACCCAGGCACCTCCGCCTTGGCTCCCGCCTCCACACCCAGTCCCCAACCTCCCCGTTCCCTTGCCCATAAAATACCAGCCCAGAGCGAATAGTTCCAGGGGCGCGGAGGCGCTTCAATCGGGCCCCAGGCACCTGATGTCTTACCTGGTCGCGGGCAGATGGAGGAAGACCTGCTCTCAGAGCCTAAGCGCTGGCGCGCGCGCACCGGGACGCAGACCACTCCATGGAGGATCCACTGGCCTCCGGCCGCGTTTCCGGTTGTAGCCCTGGGCGCCCCCGGAGTGGGCCCGATAAGCTATCGGCCTGCCCGGCCCAGGAGGGGCGATCAGCAGCGAGCCAGGGCACCGCAGGCCCGCTCCCCACTCCGGGCCCGGCTGCCTGCCAGCAGCCTCGCAGGACAGCAGCGAGATGCCTGCCGAGGTGTTTCTGGTTACAATCACCTCACACACGGGCCTGCATTCCGCCCCCCCACCCCCATCCTCACCATTCTGTCTGAAGTCACACCTTCTGCCCGGCCTGGGGAGCTTCGCTGGGGTGGGGGCACCGTGTGCCTGAGCACGGGGCCAAAGCTGTTAATCTGCAGAGTTCTAGCAGGTCCGTAAAAAGGAGTATTTTTGGTGGCCAGAAAATCAATATTGGGTAGATATATCGCCTCCTTCTCCTATCCACCGGGACTTAATTTTCTACCAATTTATCCAGGACTGCTGTGTGTTCCTGATTATGTTCTGGAAGGGTCGAGGCATGCAGTTTAATGGATTGGTTTGTTTTCTCCTTCGGAAGACGGAGGGTTGAAGAGATAGGGAAGGATTCTCAGGAGAAAGCTAATATCGGCCCTTATGTAGTCTGAGTAAGAATAATCACATAGTAGCTACCATTTATTGACCCCGTATGTGTCTGAATCCTTCAAAAAAGGCTGCCAATTGGTGGTAACTGTTCCTCCCCCCATTTTTCAGATGAATAACCAGAGGCTTGAAAAGGAGGAGTGCTGTCCCAGACACACACAGCTGTGGGAACTGCAGCCCCAAACGGCCCCCTGTCCACTTCACCCAGGCACACAGTAGGTCTGTGACAAAGGCGTGTGGAAAGTCTGAACCTTGATGATGGAGGGGAAGGATGCTCTCACTGGCTTTTCTTGGAGTGCAGCCTGCCACTCAAAGGACAAGCAGTCAGACCCCAAAAGGGCCCCAGAAACGGATCCATGCCTGAGAACGTGGCACAGAGAGGGCCCCTGACGGCCGGGGCCCTGGGAGCTGGGCTCGGAGGGGTGGCGCCTGACTCGCTCTGGGCAGGGGGAAGTCTGGTGCTTTTGCAAGCTTTGCGAAAACTGCCGCCGAACCCTTCGGGTTCCTGGGCTAGCCCAGGGTGCCAGGGGTGACAGCGTAGACCGCAGCCACCCGTCTTCGAAGGCAGACAGCCTGCTTTCTCCGTTGGGTCAGGCCCAGGGGCCGGGGCCCTCACCGTAGCCGCCGTGCGGTGCTCTGGGATGACTCCAGGCTTTGTCGAACCTCCCCCCATCTGGAGAACAGGGCCGCCCAGGATCCGTAGTGCAATTAACCTCACCCACCCTCTCCCTACCAGTTTCCTTAAAATAAATGTGACAAACGTGGGCCTAATGATCTGCGGGGGAAGATCTATATGCTTCAGGACCGTAACACATGGCTCCCAACCTCCCCGGTGGAGCAGGCAGCCCTACTTCAAAGAACAGCCAGTTGGTGATATTACAGGGGTTTCCTGGCTTTCAGGAAACAAACAAACAATCCACCAGGTTCTCTACGGGCAGAATAACAGCCACAGACACTCACACTGAGGAGGAGGAAGAGGATGATGATGATGATGATGATGATGATGGGGCCCATATGTCTCGACCACACGTGCCAGCTTCAGTGCTCAGAGCTTTGCAGGCTCTGCCTCATCTGCTCTTTGCAACAACCCTAACAGGCAGATGATGCAATCGCCCCATTTTCCAGCCCAGGGCGATGGAAGTCATGTGTGCACACCCCCACAGCTACTAGGTGGTAAAGCAAGATTCGAATCAGACATGCCAAGCTTTAAATAATAATAATAATAAATAATAATAATAATGGATTTTTTAAAAGATAAAAGCACATGATAAAAAATTATCACACAGGGAAAAGTATAAGCGATGACCCCATGCCAATACGTCTCTGGTTTCCCCTCCCCACCCCAACAACTGGTACCCAAGTCTGTGTTTTGTATACCTGTTTACATTCTGCAAATGGACCTCACAATATAAACTGCTCTGCACTTGGCATTTTTATTATTTGGTTAATTGCTGATGTTTTTAAAGTATGGGCTTTTAATCACTAATCCCCGTAGGTAAAATATTTTGCCAAATAAACAAACAAACACACAGGGGATATGGGAGGGGCTGGTTCTCTGGGGAGCCCGTGAGGGATCAAGTCCTGCTTAGGGCCACTCGAGCTGCTTAGGGACAGGAGTGGGGGAGGGAGGAGAAAGAGAGGGAGGGAGGCAAGGGACAGAGAGGGGAGAGGAGAGGGAAAGCTCAGACATGTCTTGCATTCCAATCAGAGATAGCAGATGTCCCAGGAACAAAACATGCTCATCCGCTCTTGGCACGGGGGTGTCACTGGACTTGATTTCAGGGCAGGAGGTTTTCAAAGCCTTAAATGGTCTCTCAGAGACATGGCAGAGCCACGTCCACTCTCCGTTTTGTGCGGAGGGGCAGGCTTTCAGGATGGAGGGCTGGCGACACCAGCCCCACTGGTCACCAGGAGCTGTGGGGTGTCGGGGAGGGGGTGCTGGACTATTTTGGTCCTGCCTTCCCATGTGGTTTTTCCTGCCAGGGCATACTGACGTTTGAGGATCATCCTTCCTGTTCATTCACCCCTCATGCCCAGCTCCCCCCACCACCAAATCACCACTTAATTTTTATAAATTTCCTTTTTATACACGTCGGCTCAAACCATTAGGCAAAGTGATTTTCCCGAATGGCATTTGTGTGGTTTTGTTCCTATAGTTTTTAAACACAGAGCACCTTCCTGACAAACTTGGGCAGCTCCGAGTGAAGGCTTCCAGGCTGTCTCCCAGGTGACAGGTGGGAAGGGCCTGTCAGTGCCTGTGGCACTGGTGCAGAGAAGGTGGGGTGGCCAGAATGCAAGGCAAAGGGGAATGCCTTGGAGGAGAGGTCTTGGACGCACAGTAGCTTGTCCTTTGTTGAGAACAGTTACGACCAACAGTTCTGCCTGCCTCTCTCTGTCTCCTGGTCCCACTGGTTCTAGCTCTCCAGCACAAGATACTGATCCACCCTTTTTGTCTTGATCTCTTCTATTTCCATTTTCCCTCACTCCTGTTCTCTCTTTCTCTGTGTGCTTCTGTGATCCTCCCTCCCTCCCTAATCTCCTTGTTCTTTCCTTCCTCCCTCCCTTCTTCCCTCCCTCTCTTCCTTCCTTCCTTCCTTCCTTCTTCTGTCTACCCGTCCTTCTTTCTTCCCATTATAGTCACATCTTCTCCTTTCTCATCCTCTCTCTCCTGCTCTCCTCAGGCCTCTCTTATTTGGGGAAGGAGAATTATAATGAGAAATACATGGCAAGGCTCTGGGGCCTTCCAGTCCAGAAGCTTCGGGGAACCGATCTTAACTGAACAGTGAGTCTCGCTTACAGTCCTGGGGAGACTGTAAGTGGGCACAACTTGACCGAAGGCGCCTTGGCAGTTTGCAGCTTCTTGGACTATTTCCCTTCTAGAAGTGTTTTCTAAAGAAATAACCAGGAATGCGGACAAGTATCTGTCTATAAGAATGCGCATAGCAGTGAAATGTATAATAACAAAAAGGTAAGAGCTCAAAGGTGCAAAAACAGGGCACTGGCAAAAATTTGCTACATCTATAGATGGAATACTATGTAGCCACTAAAAATCCAGTTTTAAGTGAGAGAAGCAGATGTAAAGTAGCATATATTTTTATGATCCCATATTCTTCACTTATTATTTATTTTTTAAAAGGTTTTATGTATTTATTTTTGGAAAGAGGGGAAGGGAGGGAGAAAGAGAAGGAGGGAAACATCGATGTGTGGTTACTTCTCACGTGCCCCCAACAGGGGACCCAGCCCACAACCCAGGCATGTGCCCTGACTGGGAATCGAACCAGCAACCCTTTGCTTTGTAGTCTTGTGCTCAGTCCATTGAGCCACACCAGCCTGGGCCGATCCCATATTCTTTATATGTGTCCATCTCTCTGTGCCTATTGCATGCCCATTAAAAAGATGGTATATACAGCAAGATATAAATGCTGGGAGGCAAGATTACAAAATTTTGGAGGGTTTGTATTTTTTTACCTCCTTTGCCCAAGGGTCTATGTTTGAAGCTGGTGATGAAATTATACTGGTTTATTAGTGTCTTTTCTACTTCTATATATGTTTGAAAGTTTTCTATACGATGTTGTCAATGTTTACAATGTCACACAGTTCTTTTGCAAGTGTGCAAAAGACATAGTTCAAGTTCATTTTCCCCTTGGGGTTTCTGTTATAGAGCTTTCTGAAGCTTCCTCTGCCATTGCAGCCAGGTTTCTGGATTCTAGGGGTTCATAAACCTGCTAACCTTAGCAGGGCCACGGTGTGTGGGGGGCTGCTGCTCACTCCGACTTCCACTCCCATCCAATAATGAGCCGGCCAGGACGGCCAGCCCAGCAAGGACTGGAAAGGGGGTGAAGTCAATTCGGTGGGTTTGCAGTAAGAGGTTATTCTGAGAGGCCAGGAGTTAACATGGGGAGGCTTGTCATTGCCGAGGGGGGTGAGAAGGAGGGCCTGTTAGGCCTGGGGGACATTTGGTTGCTATTATGAGTGAACAAACCCAGTGAAACTGTAACAGGAAAATGGCAAAGTTGGGCATCTCAGTGGGCTGCAGGGAGGCCCAGTGACCCTGGGGCTAAGTAATTCCAAATGGCCTTTGAAACCTCTGACAGTGGGGGCCACGGAGACCCAGGGGCAATGGGGTTCGGGGCAGAGGTCCCGTTACAAAGGGGCTGAGGTTCTAGGCACTGAGCCATTTTCGAGAAGGTTAACAGTTGCCCTCCCTCGCCAAAAGCCTCAAAGGGACCACCTCGAGTCGATGTCTTTACCCTCCAGCCTGCAGAAAACCTGCACACCGGCTTTTGAGAAAAGGAAGATAAAGTGGAAATATTTCACAGTTGGAAACAGAACTTGTCAGCTCAGCCACCAAAATGCCAGCCTGTGAGCACCTTCCGCTGGGTCTGGGCGGCCAGCTTGTCTGCAGTGCCCGGACCACGGAAGGCGCAGATAACTACCTGAGGTATAAGCCACTGGATCCATTAATTCGCATTTTGTGGCTTTGTGCGAAAGGGCTGCACCTTTGCTGCCGTATTGCACGAAGTGTGCATCTAGGACCACCTGCCACCCCCTCGCCGGGTGGGCGGGCTGTGCCACAGCCTCACCAGTCAGACTCTGAGCTGCGGCGGCAACAGCGGTAGCTCACCGCCTCGCAGTCCTGCAGCCCTCATCCTGCTCTGGGCACCCTTGCCGCTCCTAGGAGAAGGAGACGCGTGTGACAAGGCATGTGATCACCTGTGGCATTCCTGTCTTAGAAGTAAATGTCATAGGTAAATATTCTACTTACCAGTTATTTCCAATTTATTATGTGACAGATTATGATGATTAATTCTATAAATTCATTTAATCTCCAAACAATCGCCCCAAGTAAACAGCATGCCTGGTTTACAGAAGAGGAGTCGTCACAGACAGAGGTGACGTGACTTGCCCAGAGTCATGCACCTTTTGGCAGCAAGGACAGCGGCAGCAACAATGACAAAAACGGGTACCCTTTACCGGGGGCACCTCGGGGGCCAGGCACTGTGCTAAAGCATAGATTTTTAACCATTGTTGTTTCATCCCTGTCATTTAACCCTGCATGGGTTATTTTATTTCACTGTGACAACTTTATAAGGTAGGTACCGTTCCCATCCCCATTTTGTAGATGAGAACACTGAGGCCTGGGGAGACTCACTCGCCATGGTCCCAGAGCCGTGACGGCAGGATTCAGGTCTAAAAACTGCAGGGTGTGGTGTGGGGGCTCAGGCCGCTGTTCAGAGGTGACTCAGAACGCTCTGACTGTTCTCCCATGTCGCTAGATATGTTTAAGCCTCAGACTAGCTTTAGTCTAGAAGAATACCAAAATAGGCCCCAAGGAGCAGAGATGAGGTAGAACAAAAGTGAGGCATTCTAGAAGCCTCGAATGTCTCTTACTCAGTTTATCTACCTGTTAAGTGGGCAGATGGGCCACCCCTGAGAGTGGTCCAGCAAGGAACCATCAAAAAAAAAGAAACCCGGCTGTTGAACCCAGAGGTACCCCCACTCATCACGTGCCTTAGCAAGGTGGTCCCTGTCTCTGGGGCTCAGATTCATGGTTTTCCCATCAGCCTGAGACCCTATGTTCCTGAACCCTGAACTTCTAGTTCAAGCTCTCCATGCGACCCTTCTGCTAGCTCAGAACCTCAGATTTTATAGGAAAAAACAATAATACTAATGATAATACTAAGTAAAATTTAAGGTTCTGGGAATAAAAAATGCCCCCAACTTGAATGTAAACTTGGGGAGTTTTCCCAGCCTTGGAAAAGGGAAAACCAGCCTCCCTAAGCAAACAAATTCTCCTCTCACCGTGAGTGCGGGTTATCAATTGGAATTCTGAATGACTTCGGGGCTGACAATTTTAACAACCACTTAAGTCTCACCCTGTGGCTTTTATCTGAGCGCTACACAAACATTGTTAAACACACAAGCGAAGGCCAGGGAAAACGGTGTCGTCCTGGAGGGGAGAAGACCCAGGGGCCCGAGGTGTGCAAAGGCCAGCCCCTCCCGCCCGTCCCTCCACACAGCTAATCAATGGCCTGGCTAAGCTTAGAATTAATATGTCTGGACTCTTGCACTTTTGACCTAACTGTTAGATAACAATTCCTTTAGCTAGACCATGGGTTATTAGGCATGAAGAGTCAATTTGATAAATAGATGTCATTTGATTTATCTAAATTTCTGACAGAATGGTGTTTATTTTAAAAGAGAGGAATGTAATTTATACATAATTTATTTGTGCAGTATGAGTTAAACACTGAACTCTTACTGGAGAAGAAAATAAGTCAAAAGGATCTCATACTTTATTGATTAAAAAAGAAAATCTGACTCTTTATACCACGGTTTTACTCATCCTTTTTGGTCTCCTTAATGCCTGAGAGGTGGTTTGAGTCATTGTTCTGATATTTCACGTTGAATCTCATGGCTGGAAAAGGCTTTCTCGTTTGCCACGAAGGAAGCGGGTGGAATGCTACAATGACTTTTAATTCTGAAAAGGCGGACACAGTCTAACCATTCCCAGATTGAGGGTGGGTTAAATGAACAATGATACATCTGCAAAAGGGAATGTTCGTCTGACATCCCCAAGGTTCTAGAACTTTATTCATGCGTTCTCTCTCACACAACACACTATCTATCATTTATCTATCTCTCTATCTATCTCTCATCACTAAGAAAATTAAAAAACCCAACCAGGGTACAAAATAGTTTGATTGTATTTTCTTCAACATACCCAAATGTCCTGTTACAATAACAAGAGCACATGCCCTCTGACCCAGCAATTCCATCTCTAGATATACTTGCAAGTTTGCACAATGAAATATCCACAAAGATAGTCATTGCAACATTGGTTGGAATAACATAAGACTGGAAACATTTCAAATGCCCATCAGTAGGGAGCTGGTTAGATAAACCATGATTTAATTCCCGTGGTGGAATACTATACAGCCCTGAAAAGGAGCGAAAGGAGAACCACCTCTGAGACACATTGCTAAAGAAAAAGCTAAGACCAATAACAGTGGGTGAGGTATGAGCCAATGTCTGTAAAAAAAAGGAGAAAGGGACCCAAGGAAGTAACCGGTGCCAAGGTGGGAGACAGAGTTTTCACTATTTCTATCTTTGTAGCTTTGGAAATGGCAACCATATGAGTGTTTTCCCACTAAAAATAGATGAAAGTACAAACAGGCAAAGGATACCCGTGAGTCTATGCATACAAGAATGTTTTAAAAGACACACATAGAAGTTGGTTATCTCTGGGTGCCTTGGTCTGTTGATATTTTTATGCTTTTCTCTTTTGCTTGCCCACATTTTCCAGTACTTATGAAATGCACATAAAAAGAATTCTTTTGTAGATTAACAAGAAAGAAAGGAAGAAAACAACTTTCCCTCCTTCACCCTCAATGATATGGATTTCTTAATATGTGTATTAAAATCTCTGTAAAGTGACAGGAGGTGGCAGGAGAAACAGACTAATAAAAAGAGGTTTATGGCTATTTGGGTGGAATAAAAAGGACTTCCAGATGCATGAAAACCAAGATTTCAGAAGAGGGAGAGAAGTGTTCTGTGCCAGTATGGAGTGAGGTACACTTTCAAGGTTTATGGCTGCCCTGGGGCTTCCTGTTAAGGGACCCCAAATGTCCAGCGCACACGGTCCCCCCACTGAAAAATGGACAGAGGGAAGAAGCAAGCAGGATCCCTTTTCAAGGATGAAGAAAGTCAGATGTCGAGTGATGCCCTGGCTGGTGTGGTGGCTCAGTGGACTGAGCACCCACCTGCCAGCCAGAGGGTCGCTGGTTCAATTCCCAGTCAGGGCACACTCCTGGGTTGCTGGCCAGGTCCCCAGTTGGGGCCGTGCAGCAGGCAACCAGTCAATATATCTCTAGCACATCGACGTTTCTCTCCCTCTCTCCTCCTTCCCTCCCCATCTCTCTAAAAATAAATAAATAAAATCTTTATTTTTTTTTAAAGTCACCTAAGAAGAGATTCCGAGTTTCCCTTTCCAGTGAGGGTCCTTTTCTTTATTGTGAGAATAATAACGAAGACACTGTCAAGAGCTGACTCCACTCCGGACGCAGAGCAGAACACTCTATGTGCGTTATGTTGTTTAACCTCAAATGCTGATCAGGGTTAAACGGGATGAGACCCCTTGAGCAACAGACAACCCTTGCAGCCTACCAAGGCTATGCTCTCTATACGGTCTTGCCAGCAGGTTAAATGTAAGAGGTAACTGCGGGCATTGATTATAGAGGTGCCGGTGTGCCTGTGCGTACCTGTTCATACTTTCATTTTCAGGAAGCCAGTTTATCTTCCGACTGCTGGCACCTGAATTTCTTCGCCTGAGGACTTTCTCTAACTGTTGGAGGTCCCCAGGGCGGCCTTCAGTCAATGACCATTGGAACGCTGTAGGTCAGTATTACAGCTTTCTCGCCCCTAGGGTGGAGTGCTCTGGGGCATTGGTCTACACTGACTCCCACAATTCCCCAGTGGAACTAAGCTCACGGGGGTAACTTGCCTGACTATATCCCCTGTACTGACTCCCTCCCTTCCCTGCCCCACTTCCCCAACCCCTGGTTTTTCCTGGGACCACCCCCAAATCAACTACTTGTGTTGGAAACCTTGTCTCAAGATTTGCTCCTGGGGACCCCGACATCTGTAACCTCATCCTTAAAAAAAAAAAAAAATCCGCTTCTCTCTGTCCTCTCTTTCATAATAATCAATAGAGCATTTGATGGGTTTCGAATCTCATTCACATATCTTACCTCAACTGAACCTCCCCCCATTCTGTGAGTCAGGCAGGCAGACCACCCCCCATCCCTTCCCAGATAAGGGCAGAGAGAGCGAAAGAGGCTGGATGGTTTCCCCAGGAACTCGCAAAGCTGGAAGGGGCGGAGCCAAGCCCTGGGCTTCTGCCGCTACCCTCACCAGGCCCACGCCACTATTGGCCTTCCCCTTCCCTCATAAGAATGGTGTTCGATCTATTCTTAGGCTAATTTATGAATGTATTATGTAGAATGTGTTGCTTGGTCTCTGAATATTTGGGGATTTTCTAGCTTCTTTCCAGTTTAAGTCCATTGATTCCAGGTTAGTTCTATTGTGACCTAAGGACATATATTGTACGGTTTCTATTCTTTCATATATGTCAAGGCGAGTTTTGTGGCCAGAGTGGGGTCTGTCTTGGTGAGCGTTCCACGTGAGCTTCGGAGGACGGTGTGTGTCTCTGTCATTGGGTAAATAGTCTGTAAATGTGGACGGTGTCCCGTTGACTGGTGATATTGCCGAATTCAACGACATCCTATTTATATGTTACTGTGCTTTTTTTTTTTTCTGGATAAAATCTCATTCAAACTTCTCAACAACTCTGCATTTTATTATTATTATCATGTATGGGCGAAGAGTCCAAAACTCATAGAGATTAAGCCATTCGTCTACAATCCGCTGGGAAGTAGGTCTTTGGACTTCTGGTCCAGTTCTCTTTCTGTGACCCCAGGCCACCTCCCTCCCCACTCAGCTCATGCAGAGGCCACTGAGGACACCAGAGACCTTCATGGGAGTCCAGGACCTAAATACAGTATTGGGGCCTGGCTGGTGTGGCTCAGTGGATTGAGTGCTGCTGGCCTGTGAACCAAAGAGTCACTGGTTCAATTCTCAGTCAGGGCACGTGCCTGGGTTGTGGGCCAGGTCCCCGATGTGGGGCATGTGAGAGGCAACCACACACTGATGTTTCTCTCCCTCTCTTTCTCCCTTCCTTCCACTCTCTCTGAAAATAAATGAGGAAAATCTTTAAATAAATACAGTATTGGGATAGTCCTTGACACCAAGCTGGTCCCTGCCACTTGGAAATCAACTTGAATTTTAAAAACTCTAAGAGAACCTTGTTCTGCTTTTGTATGTTTTACAGCAGGGGATTGGCAACAGTTCCAAAATGGGCTAAGTCTTTGGTTCTTGATTCTCTGGTCTGTCTTTGGGATAAGGAGGTGTGAGATAAGGAGGCGTCTGGACTTTGGGAGAAGGGATCCTGGTAAGAACTGACCACAATAAATTCACAGCAGGGCTGGGGAGGCAAGGGCCAGCCTGCCCTGGTGACTGCTCACAGTACGGTGATGTCGAGCCCTTATAGGGTACATTCCCCAACGGGATGGCCAATCCTACCAACCCAATGCCCTTGCTAATGACTAGTAGGAATGGAACTGTGACCCCACTCTGGCCAGTGATGTATAAGGAGAAGGTAGCTGGGAGGAAGAGGCCTCTGGTAAACCAGGCCTCCCTGTACTGATGCCCTTGTGGTGTCTCCTCCCCTTGAACCTGGGCTGGCCCCAGGACTGACTTTTAACAGAGGGGGTGTGGATACAGTGACTCTGTGTGACTTCTGAGGCTAGGCCATAGGAAGCCTTACAGCTTCCACCCAGATCTTCTCGGGGGGGGGGGGGGGGGGGGAAGCCAGCTGCCACGTAAGTCCGATTACCCTGTGAGGGCCACGTTGTGAGGAAGCCCGAGCTCCCCACCTGCAGAGGCTGCAGGGGAGAGATGTTGGGCCACTCTCCAATTGTTCAATCATCCCAGATGAAGCTCGAGTTGGACACTGAGCTCAGTGGACATTCAAATGGCTGCAGCCCCGGCTGTCGTCTGACTGTTGTCTCAGGAGAGACCCCAAGTGAGAACTGCCCAGCCGAGCCCAGCCAACTCAAAGTACCATGAAAGAAGCTTCTGGGGAAAGTTTCCTTGCTTCTGAGAAAGAGATATAGACAAAGTGCCCCCCTCCCCTCCACTTTGTTTCTGGATGTGTCAGGCCTAGCTACATGCAGCCAACTTGGGAACACAAGAGATCTAGTTGTTGGAGGCAAGTTCCACACGCTGAGGATGGCTGAGCAATGAGAAGGGAGGAGCCCAAGGCCTTGACGTCACTGTAGCACTGCTGAATCAACCAGCCCCTGTCGGACAAAACGATGCAATGCCTTCAGTGTCAACAGCAGCTTGGGCTTCCCAATTCATCCCTAGATCTGTGCTGGAAGGCGATGGAATAGAGGGGTTGGGTAAAGCCACTGTGGGTTTCAGCAGGGGCTCTGCTGCTTCCTAGCTGCATGAACTTAACTTCTCTCTGAGCTTCAGCTTCCTCATCTGTAAAATGGAGAGGAGTGGGGAGACGAATTCTGCCTGCCTCATAGGATGCCTGTGAGGAGTCAGTGAACGAATGTGTGTAAAAGCCTTATGCAAATGCTTGGCCTGTAGTAGACACACAAGTTCTGCCCGTTCAGACAGGTTCTTCAGGCCCCTGGACCTCCGACACCTCTTCTCAAAGGGAGTAGCTTTGGGAACTGCCCCAGAGATCACCAGCTACAAGGTCTCACCAGAGCGCAATGTGTTCCCATCATCACCCTGGGGCTTCCGGGAGTCTAGGGTCCGCCACTGCACATCAGGACCCCAGATGCCTCCCTTGCACACACCTGGTTCTTCATCAGCCCAGGGGCAACCTTCCCTTTGAAGTTGGCCCATCACACCACCTGCTCCCAACTGGTTTGAAATTGAAGTTTAAAACCAAACCCAAGTTTCCTCTTCCTCGCTCTGTTCTATTTAACTTTCCTCTATAAACAGAAGCTCGTGTGCGTTCAGCTGGCTGAGGGGCAGGGGAGAAAGGAGACTCAGACATGCTCATTAGGCTTGGTTTAATCAGAATGCAAGGCAGCTGTCCTGTGTGCACAGCGTCCTCAGCTCCTTTTAGTAAAGTGGACGCAGCATCTGCACAGAGGTAGACATGACTGGGCACAGCTCACCTCAACTGCTGTTCACCTTAGCGGGGCAACCAAAAGTGAAATAATCATTGGAGAATGTCTCAGGTGTTTCACGTTTGAAAGCAGGAACTCCAGATGCAACTGGATCCCAAGATTAAAAAATAGGGAGTAGGCGGCCATAAAAAAGAATGAGGTCTTGCCATTTGTGGCAACACGGATGGACCTAGAGAGCATTATGCTAAGTGAAATAAGTCAGAGGAAGATGAACACAGTACGATTTCAATTATACATAGAATCTAAAACACAAAACAAATGATCAAGCAAAATCAAACAGAAATACACTCATAAATACAGAAAACAAACTGATGGGGGGGTGCGGGAAAGGGAAAATTGGATTAAAAAGTACAAACTTCTAGTTATAAAGTCAGTCACGGGGGTGTAATGTAGCCTAGAGAATATAGTCAATGACGTCATAACAATTTTGTGTGGTGACAAATGGTGGTCACTCTGTGAGACACGTACATGTCAAATCACTACATTGTACACTTGAAACTCACATCATCTTGTATGTCGGTTATAAATGAAATAAATGTTTAAAATAAATAAAATTAAATAGAAAAATAGTGAGTAGAAGAGGGAAAAACCAGGGCTGAATGTTGAACATGGCATGTGCCAAATACATTGTATCTATTTTTTATAGGCAGAACTCGCTGATGTCCCTGATATATCCGTTGTTAAATACATAGAATTGGGAGAAGGACCAACCCCCTCGCCTCTGCTCGCCCACCCTGTGACCTTGGAAAAGAAGGGTTATCTTGGGAGTGCTCACCTGTGGCACAGCCACTTCAAGACAGAGGACATCAACCAAGGGAAGAGAGTTGTGCACGGTTTGGTGTGTATAGGAAATATACTGTTTTGTGAGCACATGTGAATTTCCTGTTTTGGTACCCCCAGGAACACTTGGTGACTTTTGTATTAATCAAGGGCTTGTATGGTTGCAAGTGATGGAAATTGAACTCCAGTTGGCTTAGCTTATGAAACTGGGAAGTCCAGGAATAGAGACAGCTTCAGGCATGGCTTGACTCAAGGGCAAATTACTGTTGTCACTTTTCTCTCTTTCTCTGTCTTGTAAAACATTAAAAGTAAGTAAAGTGGATGCAGCCTCCTGTGGTCACCTATGGATGAGATTATTAGACAAAAGGCTGATGAGAAAATTTTCAAAGGAGGGATCAGGCTGTTGTCTCGTGAAATCCCTGATCAACATGTACCTAAAAATGGGACCACCAGACAATATGAAGCTCCCACAAAAAGGCTGAATCTGAACCTACCTAAGCCTTGCTTAGTTTGAGTTCCCCCAGAGCAGCCCTAAGATGAGAACTCAAGCGCATGTTATATATTTGTTTCCTTTTTTAACTTTTATTTTTCAATTACAGTTTACATTCAATATTACTTTGTATTAGTTTCAGGTGTACAGCCTTGTGGTTAGGCACTTAAGTCCTTCACAGAGTTATCTCCCCAATATTTCTAGTATCCACCTGGCACCGTACATGTTATCACAATATATTTGACTGTATTCCCTATGCTGCCCTTTACATCCCTACGACTGTTTCGTGTAACTACCAGTTTGTACTTCTTAATCCCTTCACCTTTTTTAGACCTGGTCCCCTAACCCCTAGGCATGTGATGTTTTGGGGAGGTATTTTCAGGAAATGCTGGTAATGGGGTGAGACAGGGAAAGGAGAGTGGTCAGTCAGTAGAGGGGGAGTTACCAAGCAAGGTACCACTGTAGATAATTAAAGCTTAACCCAGCTCAAGAAGTCTGGGAGCCAGTGGAAACCACGCCCCTCAGGGTCAACCCACCCAAAGGACGGGACAGCAAGAGTATTTATAGAGCAATTCCCATAAGCCACTGGTTAAGAGCTGTTCCTGAGGCAGAGGGCTGAATCTCTAGCACTTCTCAGCCCTGCTAGCCGAGAGAGTCTCCAGGCACAGAAGAGCAGACACTGCCCGTGGACCGTGGGCGGGCGTGCAGTGAAGTAATACAGGCACAATGACAGGTGTGGGGCCCAGATGCTGTCTACTCCCAGTCTCTGGAGCTCACTGGTACTTACTGGAAACACAAGGGATTTGGGAACAAGTTAAATGACCTTGTAGGGGTATTACATAATGGTGAAAGGGTCAATTCCCCTAGAAGATTTAATAATCTTCAACATATATGCGCCTCACAACAGAGACTCAAAATACAGAAGGCAAAAACTGATAGGCCAGCAAGGAGAAAGAGACAAATCTACTTATGACAATCGGAGAATTCGGCACCCTTCCATCAGTAATGGACGGATTCAGCAGGCAGTAAATCAGGAAGGACATCGTTGAACTCAACAACATCATCAATCGACTAGATATCATCAACGTTTATAGACTATTTATCCAACGACAGTGAAATACATATTCTTCTCAAGCTCGCATGGAACACTCACTAAGACCACATTCTGGCCATAAAACATGCCTTAACATATGTAGAAGAATAGAAATCATACAACATATATCCTTGGATCACAATGGAATTAAACGAGAAAGATAGCTAGAAAATCCCAAAATATTTGGAGACCAAAAGACACACTCCAAATAAATTAATGTAATAATAGATTAAACACACATTAATAAATTAATGTAGTAATAGATTAAACACCACTTCTAAATAATACACAGGTCAAGGAAGTCTCAAGAGAAATTTAAGAAATATGTCAACAGAGAGAAAATTAAAATGCAATTTATCAAAATGGGTGGAATGTAGTGAAAGCACTGCTTAGAAGGAAATTTATAGCATTGAATGTATATGTTAGAAAAGAAAAAAAAAGTCTAAAATCGATCATCTAAACTTCCACCTTTCTAGTCAACTAGGAAAAGCAGAAAAAAAAATAGATCTAAAGTAAGCAGAGGAAAAGAAATAATACAAATTAAAGAAATAATCAATGACATTAAAATAGGAAATCAATAGAAAAAATAAGTGAAGCTAAATGACATACAGGAAGCAAACAGAAAAATCCAGAATGTGGGCGTCATCTCTGATTTATTTCTGCCACAAGTCAGTGGCATAAAAAAGAATGGGGTTGGGTTCTAGCAGAAAAGGTACCCAAGCAGCACACCAATCAAATGTGATGTGCGTGCACTTTGTCTGCAGTCTAGTTAGAGAAAAATGAAAGAATTTTTTTCATCCATCAGGAAAATTTGATTCTAAACCGATCATTAGATAGTAGCAGAGCATTCTTGTCAAGTTTGTTAATGTGCCAATAACATGGAGGTGATGTTAAAAAAAAATGCCCATGTTATTTAGAGGAGCCGACAGAAATGGGTAAGGAGGGGCCCTGGCTGGTGTGGTTCAGTGGGCTGAGCACTGGCCTGCAAACCAAAGCATCGCGGGTTCGATTCCCAGTCAGGGCCCATGCATGGGTTGCAGGCCACGTCCCCAGCGGGGGGCGCACAAGAGGCAACCACACATTGATGTTTCTCTCCCTCTCTCTCTCCTTGCCTTCCCCCCTCTCTAAAAATAAATTTTTAAAAAATGTGTAAGGATGGAATAACACAATGGGTGGGATTCCTCAGCAACGATTTTTACTAAAAGTGGGGTCTGACCTCCCCCACCCCTTGCTTCTCCTCACCTGAATCCTGGACCTACCAGATCTGCGTTTATTTAAAATTTAAATAAAATCTAAGATCATAGATCATTTCGCATTCATTTTGGGTTTTTTGTTTTATTTTTTAAATAGCGCATTAAAATACCATGGATCCTGGTGACTGAGTGTGTTGGCACCCCCTGAAATTCTGTGGCCATGAGGTCATCGTCCTGGCACCGTGTGGAACTCAAGTCACCGTATTCCCTGCCTTGGGGTGGCCCCGCCTGGGGGTGACCAGAGTCGGTCACTGTTTTCTAGGTAATAACCCACTGAAGTTTTCACCGCCATCCACTCTCACCGCACCTAAATATTTAACACCCTCTTCTACCCTCCAAGGAGCCACAATGGAAGACACAGTCCAAAGGCAGGACATGGTGGCTTGTGGTTAATTAGGAGTCTCGCCAGCACACTATTTACAACCCTTGCCTTGAGTGGCAGGTCCACCCTCCCAGGCTGCCCTGAGTTTTGCCGGCGTTTTTAAAAGCAGCTTCAAAAATGCCCATTGCTGTGCCCAATGCTGCCTCCACGCTTTCCGCTTTGGGTCCCCATGTCCACCCCCTTCTAACCTGGTGGAAGCCACTCTCTCCCACCACCAGCCCCTCCCCAAACAGGGCACTTTGCGGATGCCCTGGACTGATTCTCTGCCCTGTTTCCAGCAGAAAATCGAGTCTTTCCCGGACGGCACACACAAGCGGTACAACGGCCCTTGTTGGATAAATAGGGTTCTATTTCACATCTTCCTAAAAACCCTCTTTGAAAAGAATTAAATGTCACCCTCGGAAGGGTCCTAAGGAAGAACTGAATCCCACGCCTCTTACCTCTTTTTAGGAGGTAAATGATTGTAGCCCTAAGAAGCAGCTGGACCTGGGTTCAAATTCTGTCTCTGATGCTGGGGGTCTGCAGACAAGTGACTTAACCTCTCTGGGCCTCTGTCTCTTATCTGTCCAATAGGGATAAAAATAGTCTTGGCATCATAGGGTTGTGAGACAGCAAGTGAGATGATTCTTGTGGCCGGCTTAGCTTAATTCTCAGCACAAAGTAAGTGCTTAATACCTGCTGATTTCAATCATTATTTTGGGGACTGCTTTGAGAATCTATAAATAGCTCTGAAAGACTCCTCAAAAAGATACATCAAATGTTCGCACTCTTTTACATAAAATAGAATTAAATATGCCTTAGAGCGAACCCACACAGGCATTTTATGCTAATATTGTAAACATACTTTATGAAAGATGAAAAGTAATAAAAATACTATAGGAGTGCACAATAAAATAATGGAACAGACGATGTGGAGACCAGAGGGGGCGCGTGCACTTCCAACCTCAGCCCGGAGATGTAGTCCCGGTGCCCGGCGTTTCCTCCGCCAGCTGGCCTGGCTGGCGTCCGAGGCTTCTGTTCCTGCAAAGTCAAGAGTAGCCACGGTGGATACACTCTGTTATCTGTTTGTTTTGCTTCTTAAAATCTACTACGTCCTTCCCCACATTGCCACACAGGCCTCGTACACCTTATTTTTAACCATCCCTGTTTTCTTCTGATTATGGGACTGCCACATGTTCCATGTGTGAACGGAATGTGAAAGAAAGTCTGTCCTGATAGATTGATGCGCATCGTTCCAGAATCCGCTCGGGCAGATGGTAGGCATGCCAGCTCCCACACTCGCATCTACTGAGAGCTGGTTTGTCACATGGCTGGAGGTAGGGCCCTCCACACCCCACACACCCCAGCTCCAAGTCCTTGAGCGACCTTAGACAGTCCTCATAGTGTCTTCAAACTTCATTTTCTCATCTGCAAAGTGGGCAGAATACTAAGCATATGTAACCTGAAGAATTTTTGCAACTCTGAAACGAGTCGATGCACGTAAAGCCTTTAGCCACGGGGTTCTCCACGGCACACCACTGACATTGGGGCTGGACGATTCTCCCCCGTGGGGACTGTTGTGGACTTCGCAGGGTGCTTAGCAGCATCCCCGCTGTCCCCTAGACGCCAGTAGCATGCCCCTGTGTCTCCAGTTTTAACATTCAGGCCTCCAGATATTGTCACACGTCCCCGCGGGGAACACAACCCCATCCGCCCCCCGCTGAAGACCGCAGTGCCAGGAACATAACAAGTGCTCAGTAAACTCTCGTCAAATCATCATCAGTGTAACAGGACACCTTTACTGCAACAAAGCATTCATCCCATTGCTCAGTTCACGCAAATCAACGAGCATGTTAACTGTCTGTGAGGAAGTCCACTTTTCTTCTACTCCCAGACTTTTCATACCAAATCCTCAGTTTAACCTCAGATGCAGACTTCTCCTTATAAGAGCGTTTCATCTGTATAATATTAAAATACCGGCGGGATACTCCATAGTGATAGACTTCGGCCAATTTTATTGGCTTTCTGCCTCCTGAATCCCTCCTTTTCCTACCCCTCCCCCGACGCGCTTGAGAGACAGGACTGAGCCCACAATGAATAAGCTGCTTTTCCCACTGAATATACCCAATTTCTCGTCTCTCATTTTGCATCCATCGCGGTGTTTTTCCACGGAGCCGTAGGAAGATGGGATTATGTGAGTGCATGCGTTCATTCACTGGCTGCTTAGGATCGAAAACCCCGGGGATAAATTTGGAAAACGACCAAATTAATCACTTATGATCTGCATTCGGTGCACATTATCATAATATTGATATAATACACACACTGTTCTTTGCTTATTTCTATATTGAGTGAGGCCCTGCAGCAATTTTGAGGAAATTTGAGACCCACGCACCTGGCTAAACGCTCTTTCTCTCTAAATAACCCCAGGTCTCCTGGTTTGCAAGGATTGGCCTAAAATGAGTTACAGTTGCCAGAACATTTTTAAGTAGGGAAATAAATTAGAGTGGTAATAATCATAACAATTATATAATAAATGTTAAAAATTGTAAGTTCCCCAGTGTCCTTAATAACTTTATTTTGGTGTGTGGGGGGTGGGGGTGGGGGGATGTGGAAATTCCATCCCTGGCTTCTGGTGACATCATCAGGCTGAAGTGAGAGGACAGGCTTCTAGATTCCAAATGTCACCAAGGTGCCGAATGAGGTGGCACTCTGACTTTCGCAGCTGAGTTTGCTGGGCTTGAATTATTAAAGTCGTCGTTTGTGAAATAAATTTGGGACTTCGTGAAAGTTTCTGGATTGACCATCTCCCCCCGCCCCGGCCCCCAACCCTTTTCTCTGTCTCTCTGGCTCCCTCGTTCTCTTTCTCCAACCGGCAATACCCAAGGCAGCGGCAGCCGCATGAGGCGCCCAGCATGGGGCAATTGGGATTGCCCCAATCCCAGCAATCTCCCCATCTCCCGCTGCAGATGGGAGAAAAACAAGACTGAAGAAAGGGATGCCAACAGGTCCCCAAATAAGTGACTCTTCCAGGAAGACCTGGTGGCCAGAACGCATGTAAAAATGCCCCAAATGCCCAAACCTGTGTGCTGGGCTGGGTCTGAGACCCGTCCACGCTACACAGATGAACACAACCATGCACAGAGAATTCAGCCACGCACAAGTCCTACACACTTCACAGCCACACTGGCCAACGTCTCTAAGCCAGGGGTCGTGCTGAACACTCGCCTCTCCCATCGTACGGATGGTTATGATCCCATTTTATGGATGTGGCCACCGAGGCCCAGAGGACATAGACCACGCGCTACAGGTCACAACATCTGCCAGCAGGAGAGGTGGGGAGGTCAAGTCCAAATCTGGGTGACTCCAGAGCCCCTATTCTTATTAGCCATGATGCCATGTTACTAAGACGCACTGTATCCCTGCAGGGTAAAAAGATTTTCAAATCCTAAAGGCAGGCCTGCAAGTCCGCCCCAGTAGGGATGCGAGCCCAAACGAGAGTCTAAGTGAGTCCTCTCCGGGACAATTTGGAAGATCCTTTATGTCGGAAGTTAGTGCTGTGTCTGCAATCAAGAGTGAAGACCCAAAGCAGAGTCTACGCTTTGATGAGGTTCTGCTCCTTTCCCGAACACCACCAACGGGCCGTCACGTGTGAAGCAATCTCTCCCCTGCGCTATTCTGCATCTTCTTGGGTCACGTGCTTTTCATCCTGGGGGATCCCTAATGCAGCAGCGGGCTGGAAGCCCAGGGTACGGTTTGACGGTCCTAGGTTTGGAAGCTGACTTCCTCTCTAACCCACACTGCGGCCCTGAGGCGGGGACTCCACCTCTCTGAGCCTCGGTGTGCCCACCTGTGAGTGGCAGGGGTGGTCACAGCCACTGCGAGGCCATACCCTGCCTTTACAAAATTAGAAGAAGGCACACATTCCTGCAGTCACCTTACTTCCATGTTGGACATTTGTCCTGATAGGCTGTCATTAAAACAAGACACTCTCCTGCCATCTGCTGGAAACCTGCTGTAATACAGCGTGCAAAGACCAGGCTGTGAATGGCATCCCCTTCCGGCAGTGCAAGACCTGCCCAGCTGTGCGTGGCTGCCCCATGATGCCTCACTGGATTGGTGGCGAGAGAGGATTTGATATTGCTGCCAACTGTTTATTTGATGCTTTGGTAGACCTGGCTCACAGGTCCTCAGCAAAGGTGGCTGTTCTCTTGGCTCAAACGAGTTGGATGGGAGTGTCTCGTCTGGCCACATCTAGTCAATGAGAAATCTCGTGTAGCATCCTTTGAGGGGGACCTGTCTCCCAGTCATTTCACTTCGTCTCTCCTGGACGGCAACCTTCTGCTCTTGAATGAGCCTGCTGACAGGGAGACGAGACTGAAGGAACTTTCTGAGGCTTGCTCCTAAAACTCTGGCTGGCATTTCTTTGATACTTTGAATCTCTGGGGCTCTCCAAAGAGCCTCGCCAAATGCTTAGTATGTTCCAGCAGCTTTGCCCCTCGGCCAAAAGGTTCTTACAATGGGTGAAGAACATGGTATCTGGAGTGCCACAAAAACTGGGTTTGAATCCTGGCTTTTCCATTTCCTTGCTGTGTGGCTTTGGGTGAGTCACTTAACCTTGCTGTGCTTCAGTTTCTTCACAGGTGAAAAGGCCAGATTTCCCAATCTATCTATCACACGGAGGTGAGGAGTGAAGACAAAAGGAGAAAATGCGTTTAAAGCACTTAAGAGTAAGCACTCTATGCATCAAAGATATTATTGGCTCCAGGGAAAAATATTTCCGACTTCTTTTTATAGGTCGTTCATTTCCAGCTGCCCATGCGCTCTCTGATGACCGTGTTTCTGTGAACCTAGAAGTAGAATCCCCGATTTCACAGACCTCCAAAAAAATGTCTTCCTTGAGAGGTTTTTCGGAAAAGCTAAAAAGTCTCACGATGTTTACTTCTGCATTTAAGGCATCCCACCACATCAGATGTCCCTGGCTTCTATGGGGCAGGGAGTTGCTTCACTCAGGAAGTGTTTGAACTTCACAGCTGTTTCCTCTTCAACAACAAATACTCTAGAGATAGGAATGGCTGTGGACGAGAACCCACCGACAGAGTCTCTTCTCTGTGGGGCTCTAACTGTGCCGCCGGTTGCTGCATCCTTTTTTCCTGGAATTTCAGGCAGGATCAGGACACGTTCTGTTCCCAGTTTCTCCTCTGATGTTTTCTGTCTGCTCCACCCCCCATCCCTGGCTCCAGACTTCCAGCGCCTGCTCTCTCAGCCTGAGGATCTGTGGCTTATTGAAACGCCTCTGGTACACAGAGTACATGCCTAGGTTGTTACTGGCTAAAAAACAGCTGTTTTTGGATGGTGGTTTAGTTCATTCTGGGGGATGTGGGCAGGGCAAGGAACGCCAGTCTGCAAGCCGATGGCCCAGAAATGCAGATGCACAGGCTCCTTGTGTAGCCTGCCCTGGCTTTGTGACTTCAAGCAAGTGGCTTCACCTCTCTGAATTCCCCCCACACTTCCATTGTCTTTCAATGGCCTTAAGTGCAGATGAAACAAATTTTCACAAACATGTTCTACTTAAGAACTGGCTTTCCGGAGGGAACCCCGCCGGCCTCTCTGCCAGGCTTCCTTTCAGCGGTCGTGTGACCTGAAATTACTTCCCTCTCCGGGCCTCAGTTTCTTCATTTGCAGAAGGGGCAGAAGAGGTGGCTCCTATCTCCGAGACTGGTTGGGAGGACTAAGCCAGATGATGCTTTGAAAGGGTTTGCTCAAGTGTCTGACCTGGGGTGAATGCTCCATAAATCTTAGCCATTATTATAGGCCTTTTAATAAAATAGAGGCTTTCTGGGGAATAAAAAAAGAGAAAGAAGAAAAACACTAATGAGTTCAAACAGCATTTTGGAAAACTGCTTTATTTAATATGTTCTCGATGTAGCTGGCTGGCCTATTCCATTAAAAAAAGATTTTCTTCTCCCCTAAGGAGGCCACGGTCTGGGCCCAGCGCGGCCCGCTCCAGGCCACACAGTGAGTGTGACCTGAGCTCCCAGGGACAAAATCCAGGCCTCTGACCCCTCGTCAGATGGCCGAGGCTCCTTGCTCTCCCTCACGGCCAGAGATGTCACACAGCAAACGAACGTTGTCACATCCTAGGGGAGGAAAATGCCATTTCTCCCTTGCCTTGATCTGCCCAGTGGAACCAGTCAGGAAACCACGTCGGTCCCCTGGCCATCTCCCCTGCCCCCTTTCTCCCTTCACTTCCTAAGTGCCCAAGCCTCTCCACAGTGACCCGGCCCCCAAATATTCTCCAACCAAGGACCCGAGTGAGGCTTCAGGGGCAACAGGTAAGGGGGCCCCAAAACTCAGCAATCCAGGTGAATCATATTTTAATGGAATATATTAAAAATCCCATGCAAAAAATAAAGTCCACGATGACCAGAATGTCAACATTTTAAAGAAGGAAAGAGTCGGTGGCTAGGGTGGCCCCTCTCTCACCTGCAGCCCGAATGTAACCAAGGGGCGCCAGATTCAATTCTGCCCCCACCCCCTGAGCCTCGCCCTGTGAATTTCCTGTAAGGGCCACCGCCATAAATTTCCACCTTCCCGCCCTGGGCACCCCCCTTCCCCACGGAGGTGAGCTGGGGTGAAGAGCACAAACGCTGTTTGGAAGACTGAGAGGACTTGGGTTAAACAGGACTCGGGTGGGACATTCCAACTTTCCGTCTTGTTTTTGAACTGCATCTCGGCTCCTCTCCTTAATCAATAAAACAGGAATTAGGTCTCAGCTCCAAGAGTCGCTTTCTGTCTTCCAGTTTATGACCCTGGCCACCTCCGCAGCCCTTTTAAAGTTGCCGGACTGCCTTCTTCAAATACCTGAGGTCGCAGAAGCAGGTAAAAAACGTTTGGGAACTTGCTGCGGCAAAGCGGGAGGGCAAGTTCAACGGCCGGCTCCCCCCACCTCAGGCGGCGTTCTGGGTGCAGAGGGCCCGCGCGGGAGCGCGCCAAGAACTTTAAACCTTTTTCTTTGATCCCCCTCTTTTTGGGGGGGGAAAACGCCGGGGGAAGAGGGAAGCAGCGGGAAATGAGGTGCCGAAGCAAAGTGCTTCTGCCCTCCCGCCTCTGGCTGCAGCTCCGCCCCCGTCCAAGGGGGAGGACTTTGAATTCCAGACCCGGAACCCTTTCCGTTTTGAAATTGATCGATTTTATCCGGGAGCTTCAAATCGAAACCAGGAGAGGGGGCTTTGAAATGTCAAAGAAAAGTTGCAAAAGGAAAAAGGAGGTGGGGTGAGGAGGGGGGAGAAGGGAGAGAGAGAAAAAAGTAAGAGGTGGGCAGAGGCGTTTTGTTTTTCTCCTGAAAACCTACCTTTGTGACGGTTCGTAACCTTTTCACCCTCCCCGCGGTGGTGGTGGGTTCCTTGGAGCTCTTTGAAAATCTGCTAAGAGCTGGGGACCCCCCTCCTCGCAAAAATGCCCTTTAGGGCCGTGCGTGCGACGTTTGCATTCGATTTCAGGAGGCCGGGTGGAACCGATTTTGCGCAATTCGGGGAAATTTTTGCAAAACCCTCTGCTCGGCCATTTGCATTGGAATTTAACCGTCCCCAACTTCAATTTTGGACGGGTAGTGTTTGTCTGGAGGAATCTTGACCTATTTTTTAAAAATTATTATTTGGAATGGAAAAAAATAATCCGGCCACGTTTTGGAGAAGGCAAGCGCTGGCAGGCGCGACTTCTAGCGGGGGACTCGGGTGTGGCCCCGGACTCCACGCATGAAAACCTGGGCGCATTGGAAAGTCCGCCCGCGACCGTTCCCAGCGCAGCCACCTCCCCACACTGGTGACTCCCACAGCCCCATACCTTTCCTTCTGGTCCCCAAGATCCGCGCTCTTGCCTCTGGATGCTGGGGCAGGGGCTACGGGCCTCCTCTTCCCGGGAAGACCTCTGGATGGTGCCCAAAGGAAGCTTTTTAGGCGACTGGCACGGTGGGAGGCCCCCGCAAGTGCAAATGCAGACTGGGTTCTTGGCAGAGAGCTTCCGGTCTCCTTCAGGTGGGCTCTGGGTGCCGCCCCCGCCCTCCCCCCCAGGAGTGAAATGCACACCTTAGGAGTCATGGCAAACCTAGTTCCCATTGTCTTTTATTGTTGTTTTGAAGACCCCCTGCGGGCAAGGCCCCCTGGGGGGCTGGCAGAAGAAAGTGGGGGCTTGGTCCAGCTCAGTCTGTCCCCTCATTCTCCAGCAGCCCAGAGCTGAGGCTCCAAGAAGGAGGGAGGGGAAAGGGGCACAGAGGGTCCTGGGATCCCTGAGGGCAGCTGCCCCCAAAGGCCAGTTTGAAGGGAAAGGCATGGAGAGGTCTATCATTTTAGGCCAGACAGAAGGTGAATCAGAGACAGATATCCAGAGACAAGCAGAGAGGGATGCACATCAAGGAGAGAGACAGAGGAAGAGATGCAGGAAGACAGAGCCATTGTGAACTGGCACAGAAAGACGCAGAGAGAGAGAGAGACAGGTTGGCAATCCCAGCATGCAGGGTGGCCAAGCTGCCATACAGATGGAGCCCGGCCCAATGGGAGTGTGGCAAAGCCTGAGCTAGAACCGAATCTCCCTGGCCTCCACCTCCCGTGTCCCTTCCCCAAGTCTTTGGAGATGGGAGTTACCGAGTCCCACGTGCCAACCCCCCACCCCAAGAGAGTTACAAGTGTGATAGGGTGGGATCAGGAAAGTCACTTGTTCCCTGGAAGCTGCTTTAGGGGCTGGAATGTTGCCTTCGAGCTCTTGACCCCAAATATCTACCCACCTCTGCCTCTGAGCCGCACCTCCCAGGTGGAGAGGGAAAACCACCTTCCCCACCCCATCCTTAATTTAACAGTGTGGCTCCGCTGGGAGGGGTATAAATTGAGGTCCACACACGCTGGATGAGAACTTCGGAGTTATAAATGAAGCTGACAAAGTGTTGATCGTGTTCCGTCATCTGACAAGTTGACAAGCATATCTTTCTAATCACCCAGGAGGCCAAAGTGGCCTTGAGTCCTGTCCCAGAAACACAGGTAGAGCGGACACTCAGCCTTCTCTGTGTGCTCGATGCAGCCTGTTTTTACCACGACAGGCTCTGTGAACATGTGTAGACACCCTCACGTGCAAACACAAGCTTCATCCACATCCCCTCGGACTAATACCCACCCCTTGGCCATCCCTCAGGCCTAAGCATTGGGGTGTTCATGCCCCAGAGATGGATCCAGGGACTAGGACCATGCAGGGTCTGGACTCAGGCTGACACCCATGTGGACAGAAGCCTCCCTTTCTGGGTACCCTGAATATGAGGGTACAGTGATGGGGAGGTGTGGCCTCTGTCCTGCAAGCCCCCTGCCCCCATGAGAGAGGCAGACCCAGAAGGGAGGCAGAGCAGAGGCCCCTAAAGCAGAGATCCCCTCGCCCAGGACTAAGAGCAGCACCTCCCTGGCACAGCCGGACCCCACCTCGGGTGCCCCCCGGAGCCCTGACAGTCTGCAGACCCCGCCGGGTGCTTTGACACACACAGCTTACCCACTCTCCAAGGCCCCAGCCGCGCTCAGCTCCTGCCATGGCAGACGTTTCCTCTGGGAGCAAATTCTCCAAGAAACTCAATCTGCTGTGTACAGAATTATGGGTTGTTCTTGGCTCCGGGCTCGCCTCGCCCTCGGTGCGCACACAGACATCTACACAGAGCGAGCGGGCTTTGCTGGAGCGCCATGGGGCTTGGGGCTATGCCGGGGAGACCGGCCTCTTGTTTCTCCCTCTCTGGGCTGGAGCCCCTCAGCAACGAGGAGGAAAACACAAAGGCATTCAGAAGCAGCCTTAGAGGGAAACCCACCTTCCCTGCTCTGCCCCCCACCCAAAGATACAGCTCACCCCACGCTGTGGAGAAGGCCTCTGTGCCTCCCTTCCAGGGTCAGAGTGCAGCTGGGGGCCTGGAGGTGGTCCCGGCATGCACGTGGGCCTCTGTGAGGCCTCCCGAACATGGCGTGCAACACTGTTTATGTCGGTGCCTCTGCATTTCTAGATCTGTGCGTGTCTGTGCATTTTGGGGAGGGGGCCCAGCTTTCATCAGATTGCCCAAGACGTCCTTGACCCCAAAAGGGTTTTGGACTCGGGCTAAGGGCTTAAGGGTTTTCCAGGGCAAGCAGCACCTTTGTTCACCGGACATGGATAAGAACCTCCGTGACAACATTGTTGCCAATAGCCCTACCACGGACACAAATACCTAAATATCCACCAGTAGTGCGGCAGATGGGCGCATAGCAGCAAGTTCATCACTGGCACTGCGATTCTGCAGTGAAAATGAATGAGCTACCACGTGACACAAAAGTGTGGATGACTCTCCAGCGTAGGCCTGAGTAAAAGAAGCGGCCACATTTACCCATCGGAGGAGCCCAGTTGAACTTAAACCACGGTCTGTCTCACCCTTTCAAACTCCTAAAGGCTAAACTCTAAATTGCTCTGCTAATGCGGGTCTTGGAATGATCCCCAGGAGTTTACAATACAGAACCTACCCGCTTCGTCATGCTGGGGGAGGCAGGGACGGGGAACAGTTAACGGGGCAACATGCCCTGCGAGTGGAGACTTAACTAGGCCGGGACAGTGCAGACAGAGGGGCAAAGGGGCTCTGGAGCTTGGAAAATAATTATTTTCCAGCCATTATTATGGTCCCTGGGAGCACATTAAGGTTTGAAACTCAATTCTGACCATTCCAAGAAGGATATTTAAAAGGTTGGCTCTACCGTCACTATACTCTTCCTTTGAAAACTAATTTAAAAAAACAAAAACAAAAATCTTACAATCCCCCACCCGCCTCCAAACCCTTTAAAAAGCCCACGACACGGCGATCCAGGCAGCATAACTGATCTCAACTTGCCCAGAGAGGTTACCCTAATAACCCTTTGAAGTACAACTTTGCTTTCAACCCTTCCAAATATACCGAATAGCTATGTATATATTTCCCTCTCTTTTCTCCCTCATTAAATTCCTCAGATGCAGGAGCCAAAGGAAGCCTCCTGCAGAACCCAATTATCTGTGTTCCACATGTTTAGTTTTTAATAATAAAATAAAATGAAATGAAACCCAAAGGGCGCAAGCCTCTGACCAAACTTTTATTACCTGATCGGAACATATGCCGAAGCCACGCTGGGGTGGGGGGAGCTTTCTTCTTCCGCCCGAGCTGTCCCGGGAAAGCTCTTCTCTAGTCCCCTGACCCCAGGCCACTCCGGAATCCTCCGCACCCACGTTCGGCTCTTCTGAAGGGGCTTCCCTGGCAGAGAGGGCGGGCTCTGGCTGCGAAGGAGCCGAGCCTAGATGTAACTCGGGGCGCGATTCAACCGCGGGTTTTCATCCAGCTTGAGTCACGCCATCTGTTCCCCCGAGTGCCTTTGTTTTCCTGTCGATTAACTCAAGAAATCTTTATTCGGCGCATCTAGTATGTGCGCTCAGGTGCTGGAGCTCGGGATAGAGCGTGAACTCGATGGGTAGAATTCCTGTGTCGGAGGGGTAGCCATTCGAGGGGAGGAACCAGACAACTTTATGTATATAAGGTGTGTGCCTGTATGTTTGTGACTTTCTGCATGCCACATACTGATTTCTAAAAGTATACACGGTACCTATGTAACTATGTATACGACTTTGAAGTTTACTTGCGGAAAATGGTATCTATCTACATACCCACCCCTCCCCCACCGTCATTCCGGCACACGGGACTGTACGTTATTTTCCACATAGCACTTCATGATGTCTAAAATTATATATGTAGTTTGGTATTTTACCTGGAACTTTATTTAATTTCCAATAACTTTATAAATACATCTTACATGCAGTTACACATACCGTCCTACATAGGGTTAGAAATCGCGAGTACTATGCAGGCAGCAGAAGCAGCTTGTGTGATGGTGGAGGAGGAAGTCCTTTGGATGCAGTGGGACTAGGAAGGCCTCTCTAAAGAAGTCAGTCTGTTAAAGGCAGGTTTCTTGAGTTAAATTTACGTACATTGAAGTTCAGCCTGGATAGTCACACAGTCCAATGAGATTTGACAAATATGTACGGCCGTGTGGCTCCCGCCACCGTCGAGGTGGGCAGCATTTCCCTCACCCCCAAAGTTCCTTTGGGTCCCTTCACAGTTTGTGTCTCTTGCCCTGACCCCTGGCAGCCGACGATGTCTTTTCCGTACTCCGGTGTTGCTTTTTCCGAGATGTCACAGCAATGGAACGAAGGAGCATGTAGTCTTTTGGGCCTGGCTTTCTTTCACTCAGTTCGAATAGCTTGAGGTTCCCCCATGTTGTTGTGTGACTCCCCCCTGCCCCCCGCCGTGCATTCCATCGCTGATTAGCTCAGGGCGTGCGGTGCCACAGCATGTCTGTCCGCGCAGTGGGGGATGGACAGGGGAGGTTGTTCCCACGTCCTGGCCACCGCGAATGCCACCGCTCCAAGTGTTCGTGCTCATGTCCCCGTGTGGAGATGTGCTTTCATTTCTCTTGGGGGCAGCCTGAGGCAGGTCATGGCTGGGCAACAAGGGAACGCGAGGTCTGCCTTGACAAGAAACTGCCAAACTGTGTCCCAAAGTGGCTGGACTGTTGTGCAAGTCCACCGGGGCCCTATGAGCATTCCAGTCGTTTCCTATCTTTGTCAGTACTTGGCATGGACAGCCTTCTTCCTCTCAGCCCTTTCAGCATCTCCATTGCATTTCCTAGAGAATTGATGATATCGAGCATCTTTTCAGGAGCCCGTTGGCCATTATTATATGAGACATTTAATTTTATATTAAATGTATTATAATTTGTCTGTAATGTATTATAATTTGTGTGTCGTTTATATGTTTACACTTATGTAACACGTGTGGTATATAGAATGTATTTGGATTCATTCAATGCCGATAAGAAGGCAGCCATGGGCTGAGGCTGCGGGGGACTGTTCCAGGCAGAGGGAACAGCAATGGCGGAGGCCCTGAGGTGGGAACCGGCTGGGATGGTTGAGGAGCAGGAAGGCCAGTGGACAGTTGTGTATCTTACAAAAAGGAAAGAATAGAGTCGTTCCAATACTGTTGTTGCATTACATTATTCCAAGATTTCCCGGCTTTAAGTAACAACTTTTATATTAAGCTCATAGATTCCGAGAGTCCGGAATTTAGACACAGACTAGAGAAGGTGGTTAATCACTCTTTCACAATTGCCTGACATCTGAGCTGGGGAGAGTCCAGAGGCCAGAGGTGACTTGATGGCTGGAGCTGGACTCTGCTGGAAGTTCCTTCACTCATATATGTCTGGTGCCTGGATGGGGGCCCCTTGGAGGCTCAGCTCAGCTGTGACTGCGTAGCGAGCACCTAACCTTGGCCTCCTCACAAAGCCTCAGGATATAGCAGCCTCAGGGGTCAGAGCAGAAGTATTCCAGGGAGCAAAGCTGAGGTGTCCTTGACTCCTCTGTCCCGGCCTTGGAAGTCACACGGCACCACTTCTGCCTCATCTCAGTGGAAGGAGCAGTCACGAGCCCGCCCAGATTCAAGAGAAGAAAAACGGGACAGCTGATGGGGCACGCGCAAGGCCCCGCTGGAGAAGATGGAAGGTGGAGGCTGCTGCTATGGCAACCTTTGGGAAATCGAAGGCACCACAGAGTCAAAGCTGGTAGTGAGACAGCTTGTTCTGCTCAACAAATGCTTCTCGGGGTGATGAATAAGCATGTGGATGAATAAGACCCAGTCCTTGAACTTGAGGAATTCCCAAGGCAAATGGAGGAGATGGCTATGTAAATGAAAACCATACTGTACTGACTTGGACAGCATGTATCACATTAGGCTACACAGTCCCCAGGAAGCAATCCATATTGCCTGGGAGGTGGATGGGGCTTGGGCTCTGGGGGCGGGGGGCGGGGGGGTGCGGGAGTGTCCCAGGTAGGCCAGGGCAGAGAGAGCATTAGAAAGAAGGGTCCCCTCAAACAGTGGATGTTCAGGCAGAAGCGGAGCATGAAGATGAGTTGGAAAGGCAGGCCGAGCCCAGGTAGGAAGGGTTCTAAGTGAAGGCTGGGAACTTGGACTTGATCGTATGGATAATAAGAAACCATTGCAGGGATTAAGTGCTGTAATCGGATGCTGGCTATGGGAGGAGCCCTCGAGGGGCTAGAAAGGTGGATGGATTGACAATTGACCAGGAATACACATTTAAAAGCCAACAGGAGGTTCGTGTAGCCGGCCTGGTGAGAAGGGAGGCGCAGGCATGGATCGTGGGGCCAAGGATGGAGAGAATGGGGGCAGAGTGTGCAGAGTCAGCAGGGTCCCCAAGAATGGGGAGGAGCGGAGGGGAAGGAGCATGTTCTACACCTGGGCGGCTGTGCACCTCATCACTCCTCAACCCTGACCATGCACTTGAATCATCCAGGGGAGCTTTCCCCAGCTGGAACTGTTTGATCTCCACACCCACTCAGCTCAACCAAAACCCTCAGGTTGGGCCCCAGTCGTGGGCGCTTTTAAAAATCTCCCCAGCAAATGCCCCTGTGTGCCTGAGGTTGGAGGCTGCTGGATTAATGACGCATTTCCAGAGACCCTGGGGGGCTTTCTAGAACACTGGCTTGAGTAGACCAAGGAAAGAGAGAACTGATTTTGATTTGGGACATGTTGGCTTTCACGATAGCAAGGATGTTGGATCTTTCTCCAGGAGGCGTAACATAGTTTAATAGAAGTTAGTTAATCCATAAAAAGAGATTGCTTCGTTACTTCTCCTGCAGCAGAGTGAAGCCACAGAAAGCATTGGCTACAGTCCTAAGCGTCCCGGCACAGAGCTACGGGCTTTCCGTCAACCCCCACAACCACTGTGATTATCAAACCCATTTTGCAGAAGAGGAAACCGAGGCTCAGACGGACCAAGGAACTAGCCCCAGGTGACACAGGGAGGAGGTCCGTGGGAGCGCCCATGGAGTCCGACCTCAGAGGCAGAGCCCACAGGCCACGCACAACTACTCACTCTCAGTCCACTCTCGTGGCTGCATAGCATCAGCTCTGCTAGAATCGCTGCTGACCTTGAACCCAGCCCTGGGACTGCCATCACCCCTGTGTCGCCAGGACTCCCACCAGCAACCCTCCTGACCATCCCTAGTGCCTTTCCACTCGCACGGCCCTGCAGGGCCAATGGCCTCTGAAAAGTTAACAGAGCCTCCACGGCGTATCATAAAACAAAACCAAATGCTTTCTCCCCCCTCCTCGCCTCCCACACCCCTTTCCCTGAGTATCTGTCAAAGCCAGCAGAGAAATAAAAACCAGAATCTCCAAACAATACACTGCCCGACAGATAATAAATAAAATCTCCAAAGAGGGGGGAATAAAAAAGAGCAAGGAGTCCCACAAAGGCAGGGGCCTTGGGTGCACTGGCCCGCGGCAGCTACCAGCAGACCCCGGGTAAGGAAGCAATTGAGATAAAAAATGGACGTCCCCCTGACACACGCCGGGTGCAGGGAAGCGTGCGACACTGGCCGGAGCGAGGCCTCGCTCGCTTGCATACAAATAAATACACATGTTGCCTTGCATAGAGCAGACACTCAATAAATTCTTAAGCAATGCATCAAAGTACCAATCTTCATTTGTGAATTTTCCAAGTACACGTGTTTGTGGGCCATTGCGTCTCCCCCGCACAACTGCGGAATGAGCAGGCACTCTTTTTGAAACCATTTGTATTTACTGCACGCATTCAGTTAGCTTCCCTCCATGTTGCACGGGGAGAAGGGGCGAGAAAATAACGATCCCACGGGCCTGCGGACGCCTCTGGGGAGCGGGAGGAGGCGGGGAGCGGGAGGAGGCGGGGAGCGGGTCGGCTTTTAGTTTCTCTTTCTGAGAGTTCTATGTTGACAGCATTTTGCTAAAGGGCCTGCCTTGGCTTTGTTCGGTTAAAGAACTTCCTATCTCGTGATTCCTCAAGATTGTTACGAAATGAATAAAGTCACCGTAGAAAGTGAAAAAGAATTAAGGAAATATTCCGAAGGGTGCTGTGGCAGCATGAAAAGGCGAATGGGTGGCCGTTCTCCATGGCGACCGATCAGATATTTCAGTTTTCCTGCCCTCTGGTCCCTGCACAGTCATTATTTTCCACATGGAGTCAGGGTGTAGAAGGTTATTAAGATGTGTTTCTGCAAGCTCTGTGTATGAGCTTCATGATGACTTTTAGCTGATGGAGGCTACACACCGCCCCCCCCAGATGTGTAGTTGACCCGTAGTCTTGGGTAAGGGGGATCTGTCCTGAGTGCCAGTCTTTGGAGGGCCCCTCTCTGCCTCTTTTCCAGCCACACCCTTCTTATGGGTTGAGGAGACTCAAGGGCCAAGGGGCCAGCCCACCCAGAGAACACCCCTCTCTTCTGGACCACATTGTTGGCGGCACCTACGGAATGCTAGGAAGATGCATTTCGTGTGCTGGCCATGTGTCGTGGGTGGGGTACATCTCTCAAGGGCGTTATATAACCTTCAAAATGAAACCTCCCGGGAACGCTACCTCTGCGCCTCCTCTGGGGTGGGGATGAAGCTGGACTTCATTTGCTGCTGAAGAGATGGTAGTTGGTCATTTCCTGAGCTGGGTGCTTCCTTCGGGACTTGGCTCCGAGATGTGTGTGCTTGCGTGTGTGCGGCGGTGGGGGGCTGGCGAAAAGCTCGCCCCCCACCATGAACTGCAAGGGGTGCAAGCTCCTGGGAGCAGGCTTGTGCGTCCCCTGTGAACGCCTAGAGTGTCGGCCCCAGGAGCCATGGCCATCCCACACTGTGAGCCCAGAGACGCCAGACCCGCGCTGCCAGAAGCTTCCTGGATATCGCCATGTGGTGCACACTCAGCCGCCCCGAACTCAGCGTGTTCCAACTGGAACTGATTGTCTTCTCTCCAGATCTGGGCTTCTCCCAGGCTCCCGGCCGCTGTCTGGGGCTGTTCCTTTCACATCTCCCAGACCGGAAGCTGCCCATCATCCACGTGTCTTCCTTCTCCATCACACCAGGGACAACAGGAGCGGGCAACTTCCGCGCGCTGAGCGCCCACTCCGTGATTCAGGTGCAGAGTGTCACCTACCCCACCCACGTACCTGTGAGGTCAGCATTATTGTCGCCATTGCACAGATGAGGAAACTGGGGCGCAGAGCAAAGGTGAAACTTTCCACTTTGACTACACGCGGCTTCCCCTGCAGCCGATCAGACGTTTTTCCTTCCCTCCCTTGTGCTGTTCACCCCTGCCCCCCAGCGAAGTTCTTCAAAGGCACCCAGTAGGTGCTCTGAAAAGATGCATTGGATTGAACTGAACTGACCGGCTGGGGCACGTAATGCTCTGTGTCTCTGCCCCTGTCTGGGTGGAAACTGTTGCCAACACAAGGTCCTCCTTGGAGAGGAAGGGGAGCAGGCTAAGAGCGGGGAGAAAATGGATGGGGCGACTTCAAAGGGGAGGCAAACCGATTAGTGGGAAATCTGTTTATAGAGCCAGTGAGTGATAGTGAGGGAGAGACGCTGAAACGCAGAAGGGCGGGGAGTGCCGGGTCCACCACGCCATCCCCGATCCATTTCATCCTCTGGCCACATTAGGTGCCCCTTTGAAAGTCTCCTGGACCCCTAAACTGGGCAGCCAGCCCTGGACCACCAACAAGCCCCCAGCAACGCTGGTCATAGCGCGGCCCAAAGTTTACGCGTGTCTGACTTCCGGAGGTGCAGGGTTCGGGCATAATTAGCAACAGTATCAACGTGCATGTTTGTAGCGTTTCCGACGTGTCAGGCACCACTCTGAGCTTTTGCAGGTTTTTTAATCCTTATGACAACTTTGTGAAGAATTTCCTATAATTAGCCCCACTTTGTAGGTGAAGAAACTGAGGCACAGGGAAATGAGCTTGCCTAAAGCCACAGAGCTGGGGAAAGGTAGAGCTCAGAGTTCAATCCAAGAGTGCAGCTCCAGAGGCGACCCTTTTAACCCCTCCACTCTATGCTTCCCTGGCATGGAAGCTCTGGGTCATGAGTTCAAGCCCCACTGCCCCAGGACTGCGCAACTGGGTGGCTTCTGCAAGCTGTTCCCTCTCTGAACCTCAGTTGCCACCTCTGTGAAATGGGACCAATACTCCCAAGTACCGCATCGTGCTGCTGAGGTTATTCTGAGATAATCCACACAAGTAAAAGTGGAACTTAATATTAGCCATGGTATTCTTTCTCCCAAACCTTGGGCACCTCTTTCCCCATGTCCAAGATCACAGAGAGGGTTGGAAGGGCCCGGAGGGGAAAAGAATGCGTTCTCGCCACAGGGTTTCACAAAGAGCAAAGGACATAATGTATGGAATGTAGCAGATTTGCCTCTTGAAATATTGCAGGCACACGAGAAAAGTAGAGAACATTATAATAAACACTCATGTATTAAACACACAGCGTAACAAGTAAAATCTTTCAGATACTGTTTCTCCTCAGTAATTCTTCTGATCGCACTTGTCCTCCACACTCTCCACGGGGACCCACCTTTGACTTTGAGATTTATCATTCGCATCCTTAGACTTCCGCCATGGATGGGTGGCTGTAGCCTTAAACATCGTATGGTCTAACGTCACCCCTGGTCTGTCTCACACAGTTTAAAACTGCACACGAATAGCATCAGCCTGTCCACATCCTCGTGCAAACTTCTTTCAGCATCATCTCCCTGAGCTCGTTCTCTGTTGCATGTCTGGCTGGTTATTTTAACTGCCCGAGCACATTCAGCTGAATGAATGCACCTCAGCTAATTCATTCATTCCCAGTTGATGGCCACGTTGGGAGTTTTCAGGTTTTCAATGCCACGAGCAACACTGCAATGCATGTTCTTGTGCGTGGCTGGCTCCCTGTGTGCGTGGGTGGGAGTTTCTCTGGAGACCACAGCAGCAGGCGCTGGGTTGCTGGGTAGAAATGTTTGCATGTCCTAGAATTGTTTGGCTGTTGCCAGTTTGCACTCCAATATATTGTACCATTTACCCTGCCTGCCACCAATGGTGGCTGATGGTCCTACTAGTCCCCATCCTCGCCAACCCTTGGCTTTATCAAATAGAAGCGAAGGCGACTATGATTAGGAATACCATGTGGTCTCTTTGGAGGCCAACAGATTCTCAGTGTTGACCATTGAGCAAGACCAGTGATTTGAGGTCTTTCTCCAAAACAAGTCTACAAGAAGCCCTTCTCTTCCAGGCAGTCTTCCATGGTGCCTCAGCATCTAAACCAGGACCCCCTTTTCTGTGCCCCTACAGAATGTAGTTCTCTCCCCACTGGGTATACTCATAGCAAAGTGGAAATTCCCTGTTCCTCTTTCCTCCTGCCTCAACTGAGCATCATGAAATTCACATTTCACCCCTGGAGCCAAACCCAGAGCCTGGCACACAGCAGGCACTCAGTGGATTTTTACTGAATGAATAACTGAATCGATGTTCAGCCCTGCAACCTGCTGTCTGATGCACGGTGGGGGCCCAGCATTTCATCAAATGTAAGAATAAATGAATGAATGAATGGGCCAGGTTGCTAGGCCCATGGCCCCCATCTTTAAGCATCTCATGGCTTGTTGTTCTGTAATGTGAAGGATGCCCAGACAGCTGAGACAGAGGGCAGCTCAGAGAAGGGAGACTTAACCCAGCCGGGGGTGGGAGGGACGAAGTCTTCCCAGACGACTTCCCCTTCTGCCCTGCTCTCCCACCAGCCCCTGCGAGCCCCTCCCCACTATTACCCAAACTGCCGAAGAGGTCAAATTCAGTTGCTAGATTCATGTCTCCTTTGCCTCCAGTTTCCCCCAAATCAAAAGTCAAAAGGTCGGCGTAGTGGAGGTGTGAGCTGAAGAGCTTTTGAATTTGGTCCAGGGAGGTCGAGGAAGGGGTTTGCCTCTCGCTTTGGCTACGACTCAAGAAAGAAAAGATGTGGGGTGGGAGGTGGCTTCGTTGACACGGAGGACAGGGGCTGGAAGCAGAAGGGGAGGAAACGTCCTACAAGAGACAAACGCAGGCTCCGGGGTCTCCTGGTTTTTGGATCCAGGGCCCAGCATCTTAGAAACTCGCACCTAGGGACCTGCCAGGCAGGCCTGCAAGCACACCTCCGAGCTCAGGCACCACCATAAACCACTCAGCCGGCACTCGCCGGCTTCACTGTGATGGCCCCTTGATGTATTAACCCGAAGAGGAGAAGTGAAAGGTAGCTGTGGACATGAAACCGTAAATACACCCCCGGTTCAAGTGACATCAGCCCGAGCTCCCTGCCCAGTGCTCCGCGGTGCACTGGGCGCAGAATCCTGGGCGGGCGGGGCGGGCGGGGCAGGCAGCTCCAAATGTACTTGACCTCCTGCGCGGAGGGTTTTCCCTTTCACTTGGGGGGCGGGAGGTTGCAGTGACTTCTCATTTTCACTTGGAGAGTGTTTACCTACCTCCTGGACTTACCCTCTTCTAGGGTTTCTGGACTGAAGACAGTGGAGCTTTGCACACAGCGCGGAGCTCCTTGGAGAGCCCGGTGCCTTCTCCGGGTCTCGGTGAGCGGATCCGTGCTGGTCTGTGTGGAACTCCGCCCGTGGCCACTCTCGGAGTGCTGGCTTCTCGTTGGACCTTAAACATCCAGGGCAGAGATTTCTATCTGCTCTGTTTGCTGTTGGGCGGCCCCGCTGCCTGACACACAATATACACCCAATAAAGACCTAGCAAGTGAATGAACCATTGATTTAAGATTTTGATGAACTTTACTGCTAAGTGAAGAGATCGACTAACTCTGAGATTCTTTCAACTTTGTAAAAATCCAAGTAGTCATTCTTGAAAACTAAAGATAGGAGTACCAGCTAGTCAACCTTTCTGGAGGGAAAATTTAAAACATGTTTTGAAAAGCCTTGAACCCCAGTAATCCCAATGCTAGGAGTTCATCATAAAGAAATAATCGGAACTCTACACTAATATATGAGTTGCAAAATGTTCGTTGCAGTGTTATTTATGATGGAAGGAAATTGGAAATAACTCACATGTCCAGCAATGGAAAACTGGCTGATTAGATTATGCCGCCGTAGTTCATGCTTTAGAAAACTCTCTCTCAGAGTGAACATGTGTGGTCTGTATAGTCACTGGGGGGTGGGTTGCTATTGAACAGAACACATGATGGGATCGCAATTTTGTCAGGAAAAATGTCTGCACAGACGGCTGGATTCTGATAAGCTTACACATGCTGTCTCTGGGTGGTGGGATTAGGTTATTTAATTTTTCTCATTGTTCCATTTTAACCCCCAATTTTCTACAGTAAACATAACTGAATAATAAATGCCACGAGGAAATCCCAAGATAAGGGGTTGTGGGATGTTTGGGACGGGGCACATTTATACCCGGGCTCTGGCTAGAAAGGGCTGCTACGAAGCTGAGCGGCTGGTTTTGAACGTGCAGCCCCTTCCCCACAGCTCATTCGATCACCCTCAGAAGAAGCGGAGTCGGTGACCCGCCCTCCACGTACTTCTGCCTGCTGCACTGAACTGTCACTCTGCCTCTCTGAATTCCCCTCCGTGGGGATCGCAACATTTCAGTAGATCTCGGGTTTCCCCAAGTCAGTCTCCACGTGAGCGACGTGGGATCCTCGTCAGCTGCCGCTCCAAGAAAGCTGCCCGACGACACGCCCTCCCACGACACGCCCTCCCAGAACTCGACGGCTCCCCGCAGCGTGCACTTCTGGCTCGAGAACCTCTGAGCTGACTGCGATTCTGCCGGTGCCGGCTGGGCCCAGCGGGGAGGGCTGCGTGTGAAGCTGTGAGCTGGAATCAGGCTGGATGTATCCTCTCTCACGTCCTCCACGGACACGGTCTTCACGTAAAACCGAGCATGTATGACAGTCAATCCACAGCACGTCTAGTGACATCTCGTTGGCCAGAGCAGGTCCAGGGCGAGACCTGTGTCAGTGGGTCAGAGAAACGAGCCCCACCCACTCCGGCGGGCGGTGCTGACAAGTCACACGGCAAAGGGTGTGGGTGCAGCGCAGGGAGGTTACGCAACACTGCAGACAACAACTCGCTCTATCACGTGTGGAAAGGCCGGCGCCCGCCCACTGCCAGCTTTCGCTTTCCCCAGTCTTGATCGAAGATCATAAAACTGTGGGGGAAGCAGACGTGTCTCCATTTCAGGTTGCAGAGGGTGGCTGCAGGCACATGGGGTTGTGTACTGTGTCGCCACAAGGTCTCTGCATGGTCGGTGTGTCCAGGTCTCGCCTCTCCTGCAAGGCTGCAAGGAAAAGACATAAAAGATACTCTGTGTCTTCTGTATCAATTCAGTGTCTCATGCAGCAGGTCCCAGGGTGAGTTCTCCATGCTGAGTTCACAGATTCCCATTTCGACTACGTGGCAGTTTGGAGAGTGTTGCCCTGGCTAAGGGGGAACTATGTCCCCAAGAGTCCCCTCAGTGTTTGGGTCCAGATCATAGTTGGCCAAAAGGAAGATGTGTGAGAGAGAAGGGAGGAAGGGAGCCCAGCCATTGTCCTTGGAGGGTCATCTGGGTTACGCGTGGTGACAGACACAGACGTGTCGGCGCTTTTCTCTGTTCCCGTTCCAGTTTTGCCTCCCAAATGCTGACCAACAGCAGCCCCAGGCTCTCAGCAGATGTTTGGAGCTGGACTCAGTGGAGGCCACAGTCACGCAGAAGCGGAACTGCCCATGGACCCCTCTCCCCACCGCCATCTGCCCCCCTGATCTTCCCTCCAGCCGTCCCACTGCAGCCGCTGGATGTGTGCCATTTCTCAGGTTGTCTGGTTGGTGATTCCTTTCAGGAGCCTCCGACATCTTCCTGGGCCTTGTCTTCCCCGGCTCTCCCTACTGTGAGCATCAGCGAAGGCTTCCTCCCAGACCTCACACTGGTTCTGCTTCTCAGATGGGACCCCGGCCGGTACAGACCGTCTCAAGGGACAGGGGCAGGTAGCACCTTCAGGGAGCAGCTCGTGAACACATTGCTTCTCTTCTGAACTGTGTGCGTCTCAGTTTCTTCGTGTGTACAGTGGGGCTCTCCAGCTCCTGGCACGGCTTCGACAATGAAGTGAGTTAACCCACCTTGATGAGTTGATGCGAATGGCCGCCCCGTCTCCTGCTGAGCCTTTATCCTCTCCTGCCACTCGGAGCCTTTTACAGACGGTCCCTGTCCAGGTCAAACATGCCCCATTTCCAAGCTGCCCAGCTGCCCAAGACAATCCGGCTGGTGTTTAACTTGTCAGACCCTACGAGCAAAAAGAAAGCTCGGTGGAAAAGCCACACCCATAGAGAAAAAGAAAAAGAAAAACAATCCACATAATAATTTGACGTGCCTGTTGAGTGCTCAGCACATAATTCCGCCTTCATCATCACATTCAGTTTCTTAATTCACCCCAGGAGAGAGGCAGGCCAGAGGCTGTTACTTCCATTTCATGGATGGGGACACTGACGGAACAGGGTGACAGGCCTCAGGGGACCGTGATGATAAATGGCGGGCCTGGTGGCTTTTACATCACACCACAACGCCCGTAATACCCGCGTTTTTGGAGCCTGCGTTGTGGGCGGTGGACTGTGGTGAGTTACCTCCTTTCTTCCCCCAAACTCCCTGCAGCTTGCATATTATTATTATTATTATTATTATTATTATTAATCGTTTAAATGAGGAAGCAAGGCGTAAGGATAGGTCATTTGCACGGTGTCATATAACCTGTATGTGCAGAGAGACAAGAGGGTCTCTGAAGAGAGATTCTGTGGGTACCAATGATGACCGTGAAGCTACGTAGAAACAGGGTATTGCAGGAGGGAGGGTTCATTTGAGCCCCCAACCAGGCAAGGCCTGAAACCGTGCATTGGCAACCAGACGGCACATCTCTGGTGAGTCTGGGAGATTAAATGATTAGCCTGGATGATTACACGAGGTCACCTGACGTCATTTTATACAAGACATCCTTGCTGCTGCCGTCTCAAGGTGGGCGGGGCCATCTTGTGGGTGGGCTTGTTCACGTGACTCGTTCTGACCAATGGGATGTGAGTAGATGCTATGCACACAGAGGCTTGAAATACAAAGAGTACTTGCCTTATTGCACTCGGCTGATCTGGCCGCAAAATGACCTTCCCAAGGTAGCCATCGCCCCTTCATCTGAGCTCCAGAAAAAGACACGTGGAGCAGATCACATGCTCTGGATGGTCCAGGGAAGCCAGACCTGGATTCATCCTGAGTTGCCGCTGACCCACAGATCTGAGAGCTTGAGAATGAATGAATGTCGTTGTAAGCCACTGAGCTTTAGGACGGTTTTGCTATGCCACATTGGTGTGGCAAAAACTAATACATTCGATGCTGTGAATACGTGGGGAGACAGTTGCCAAACAATGTCCATAGCGCCCTGGACGGTGTGGCTCAGCCTGCGGAACATCGTCCCGGACACCGAAAGGTTGTGAATTTGATTCCCAACCAGGGCACATGCTGAGTAAGGGAGACAGCCAACTGATTTTTTCTCTTTCCCTCCCTCCCTTCCTCTCTCTCTAAAATCAATAAAAATATTTTATTTTATTTTTTCAATAAAAATATTGTTAAATAAAATTTTAAAAAAGAATGGCCATAGTAAGCCCTTGTCCGGGCACGGAGGCGTGTGGTCACCGGTGTGTGTTCGAGTATGCGTGTGTATGTGTGTGTATGTGTGTGCGTGTGTGCGCACATCTATAGAGCAGATGTTAATGGCGGCTTTCTAGGGGGATGGGCTTTTCAGGATCTCTCACTGTATAAATCAACCATAATTGTAGTGTTCTATTTTTTAAACCGAAAAAACATCTAATGCTTTTGTAATCACATAATGAAGACTGGTCTTCTTTATAAGACATCATACATTCTGGTCACTAATGGATCTGTCACCAGGAAGTGACTCTGTCCTGAGTGGAAATACACATGTTTCCTTAGCACTTTTCCCTCAGCAAACCAGATTCCCCGGGCCACGCGTCATTTGCCAGTTCCCCGGATGGGAAAAGCAAGCGAGAGACAGCTTCTCCGGAACGTTGAGGGGTGATTTTTGTCCCCGCAGGAAATGTCGAGCAATGTCCAGAGACATGTTTTGGTTGTCAACATGGAGGGTGGGGGCAATGTGTGGATGTTTCTGGCTTCTAGTCTGTAGAGACCAGGGAAGCAGCTCAGCACCCTACATGCACAGGGCACCCCCAGCCCCCACGAAGACTTGTGCCGCCCCGAGTGTCCGCAGAGCTGATGTGGACAGGCAGAGGGGAGCACACGCCACGGGACCCGGCTCGGTGCATCCGGGGTAAACCTGGAGCCTGTTCTGGGTGAAAACTATGCAGAGCCTGGTCGCCCTGGACTTTGGGACAGGAAGTGAACAGGCATGGGTTTAGGGAGCTGCACGGGACTCCAGAAGGCTTGGTGCCAAGAGAAGAGCTTGAGGTGGGTTCACGGTACAAGAATCCGTGCCAGGCTTGCTCAGAGGATCGAACTTGACCTCCAGTCACAATGTGGTATGTGTACCGTGAGCACATGTCTGGAAAATGATGGAAATGAAATCTCCTTTTCTTTCTCACATATGTGTGTGAGCTCACACACATGTGTACATTATGTACATGCATGTGTGTCATATGTCATTTGCATGTATAAAGTATATCATATACTTTTCCAGGAAAAGGTCTGGAAGTAGATACACTCAGCTATGAGTAAAATAGTCAGGGAGAAAAGGGATAGAAAAAAGGTAAATTTCTTTTTCACTTTACGCTCCTGTAGTGTCCAGGATTTTTTTTAGAGCACCCATGCATTTGTGTTATAATATTTTATTAAAAGAAAATAATAATTTAAAAACATAGAATAGAATACCAATACCTGAATATATGCTGTTGTTAGGGACATGGAAATACCAATCACCAAGTAGTAATGGGTAGTGGTTCAATTTTTAGAGGTTTTTTTTCACAAATTTATATTCCATAAAATGCATGTTTTAAGTGAATGATTCAATACTATCTTAGTAAATTTACAGAGTTTTGTAGCTTCATGATGATTCGATGTGAGAACATTTCCATTGTCCCCAAAAGGACCCTTGACCCCACTGGCAGCCACTCCCCGTTCTGGCTGCAGACCCAGGCAAACACACGGGGGCTTTTCCTCTCTTAGTGCCCCGCCTCTTCCAGACCTTGTGTGCGGTCGGGGTCCTACAGGAAGCGGTCTTCTGCCACGGCCTTCTTCTGCTCGGTGTAGGTTTCCAGACCCACGTTGCCGCAGGTATCCGCGCTCTGTTCCTCTTTCCCACCAAGTGTATTCCGTCACGTGGAGGCACCACGGTCCAGGCTTCCATCCACAGGTCGATGGACTGTGGGTCGTGTTCCTTGTGGAGCTCTATTGTCTGTTTTTAAATATGCCTAAAAATATATTAACGCCCTGGCTGGGCAGCTCAGTTGGTTAGAGCATCGTCTGAAACACCAAGGTTGTGGGTTCGATCCCCAGTCAGGGCACATGCAAGAATCAACCGGTAAATGCACAAATAAGTGTAACAACAAATTATCTCTCTCCCCCTTCCTCTCTTTCTAAAATAAATAAAAATTTAAAAGTATATTTATATATAATTATATTATCAATTAGACCTTGAAAACACCCGTATTTTCCTCTATATGTAAATAACCCAGAATATTACAATTCCTTTAATTATGTAAATGCTACAAAACATATCTATCTATCTATCTATCTATCTATCACCCCCGCATTCTCAGGGAAGTCTCAGCAGTTTACAATTCTTTAACACAGAAGCCATAAAGTCACTTAGCGAGAAGAACTAAAAGCCAAATAAGCCTAATGCATGTGTGCTTGGGGTAATACTAGCAGCTAGTATTTATTACAAGTTCATACTCAAACGATTCAAGCTACTGATGTGCTTGACAAGCATGCACTCCTTTTAGACGCTTGCTACACCGTGAGGAAGCTAATGTCATTGTCTTTACTTTACAGGTAACAACACTGAGGAGCAAGCAGATTAGTAACGTGCGGAAGGGCGCGTGCTTAGGAAATAGAAGGACTCCAGCCCAGGAGCCTGGCTCCGCCTCCCACTCCTGACCACTCATGTTTTTCCCTCGGTATCAATGACTCATCACAATCTGTCGATTCCTTGGCTGTACAGCATCCATGCCAACCCAGGCTGAGCATCTCCTCTCCCTCCTAATGAGCTACAGTTTGAGTCAGGTACCCAGTCAGGTACAGTTTTGGGTCAGGTACCCAGTGCGGAGCCTCAGACCATGTGCTGTGGAGTCCTGCCAACGGGGTAGCGCTGTGCAGCCCTGAGCAGGTACCACAACGTCTCTGAGCCTCGGTCCTCTCACCTGTCAGGTGGGGACCACCCACCTGGCAGGGTGGCTCTAGTATTCGATGACATGAGCATCCGATGTCTCACACAGAAGAAGCGGTGACGAGTGTCGACTGGTATCATTGTTGTTACATTTGTCGTGCCTTACTCGCCGCTGATGCTCGCTTCGGCTATAGATACTCCCACATCGGGCAAGGGGCCGCTTTTCCACACACCCGCCTCTGTGTCCACACATCGAGAGGTGCTCGGCTGCGATTGTGATACTAATGTGCTCGGTCTGGTGGAGGACAGCAGGGAAAACCTGTACTCAGGACGTGCACACGGAGACCCCCGGCGGCTCAGGCAGCCTTCGCTGACCCACCCCTCCACCCATCGCCCACCCATCCCCCTCTCTTCCAGCATTCCAAGCTGCCGAGGCTGACCCTGTCTCTCTTGATGATTTAAGTTTTGGAGAAGGACCGGAGAAGGATTTGTTTTGACGTTTAAAGGCAATCCAGGTAACAAATGGCGGGGGCGGCGCCCACCACCCCGTCCATATATCTGCGCAACAGTATCTATTTTTGACGCAGCTGACATGCCATTTCCTTTGGCAGCGCGAGGGGGGCTCGTCTCTAAATTAAACTCGTCTCCGACCCCTCCGATCTGCAGCCCATTTGGGGGCAGACCCTGGCGAGGGAGGCAAGAAAGGCCTGTCGGCGGGAGGTGATGCATGGGGCGAAGGGCCGTGCGCCGTGGTCTGGGACTGAGACCCTTTCTAAAGCATTAACTAATGACAGAGGGTGTCCCCAAGTCTCCTAATCACCTCTAATGCGCACATTTAGAAGCTAACAGTAAAGCAGGCGAGATAAGCAGGTCAGACAAAGAAAACAAAATAAAATCCTGCCATTGTTTGGAGGGGCTGCTTTGGGATGGGGAGAGGCAGTGCCTGTGATTAAGCATTAATGATGGTGGTAACTAGGTGACCCCCCAGCCCCCTGCCCACAGGCCCCAGAGTTGGTAGAGCAGAGGGAAAATGCGAGCCAGCAAAGCACAGCTCTGTCATTGTACCAGCTGGCGGGGGCAGGGAGGGGGATGTTGGAGGGGGAGTGTCTTCCTTTACAGAGACTCAGTTTGCTCATCTGCAAAAAGTCCCGCGTATGCTTTCAATGGTGATTGTCAAGGTGTAAAGGCAGAGAAGGACACAGACAAATAGAGATGCAGAAGCAAAAGGGAAGGAGTAGGTGGCAAAGAGGATATCCCTATACGTGTAAGCAACATATAAATTGTTGCAATGTACTTTCCAAATCTTGCAATTACTAGGCAACAGTGGGGAGACATTTGAGGCCTCCAACGGGAAGGCATCGAGTCTGCCTGCCTTCTCTGCCAAGCCAATGTTTCTTTCCATGATCAGCCAGTACTGTCCCTCTCATTCCTCCCCCCTCCCCACCCCCAGGTTCTGAATCTTTGATCTTTTACTTTTAAAAACATCTGATTTAAACCATAACTAAAACAAAGACCTCCTGGAGAATGCCATGGCCAGGTTAGCATCGCTGATATTTGGGCGAATTTTCTTTCCGTCAAAACAAAGCAAAGTGGGGTGGGTGAATGCATTGTAGGGGGTGGAAGAGGCCACTCTTACAGGCATGCACACTCACCCTAGTGGCCACGAATTCTCACGACGTGGAACGCAAGTGGAAAATTATTTCCAAGGCACCATAGTCCCTGGCAATGGCTCCTGGAGGATGATGGGAGATGTGTCCCAAGAATGAGGGAGAGAAACAATGAGAAACCTATAACCAGGGAGAGGGAGACTAAGGCGGGGGCAGTCTCCAAAATCCAACAGGGCCAGCTGCCTGCTGGGTTCCCGTACCCCCATCTCCTCAGACCCACAGGGCCCCAGTGCCTCCGAAACACCCCATGCCTTGGTCCCTGGCTAGAAACAGACCAAGGAGCTGACTTCTTGGTCCCTGCCTTCTTGGTGGAGAACCCCCTTTCTCATAGCACCTACTAATATCTCATGGAATTAGATGTCCAGGGGACTTCCATGGGAAAACATTGTCTCTGCCTTGAACTCTGTGCTTGGGTCCTCTCTGTCCATCCTGTTCCCAATAGCCCCGAAGACAGCCCTGTTTGGAGAGGACATCAGACTGGGAAGGATACTGCAAAACAGGGATGACAATAAAAGAATCCAAAATCCTAAACACTGCTGGAAGAGTGATGGAGGGGTGCCTTTAAGCCCACTTGTATTTTGTGATCTGATGCGGAAATGCAGGGATGACAAGTGGCTTCCTCACAGTGGACATGACTGTGCCCCAGGAGTTTGGGCTCCTGAAACCCACCAGCAAGTGATATCAAAGCAACTCAGGGGGATACAGCCCAACTGTCCGTTCGTGGACAAACGGAGACATCAAGTGTGATCCCTCCATCTGATGGAATATCGTCGAGCTATAAAAAGGCGTGAAGCATGGACACCCGCTACAATATAGATGAAATTTGAAAGCAGGATGCCCAGGGAAAGAAGCCAGGCCCTGAAGGTCGCATGCTGCCTGGTGTATTCTCATATAAAATGTCCAAAGCAGAGAAATCCAAGGAGACCGAAAGCAGATCAATGGTTGCGTTGGGGTGGGAGGGACAGAGCACAGGGGAGTGAGAGCTAAAGGGAACGGTATTTGTTTTTGAAAAAACAGACGCAAATGTTCAAGAATGGATGGCGTGACCAATCTGTGCACTTGAGACGGGCGAGCTGTGTGGTGTGTATGGATTATTATCTCAGCGAAGCAATTCCTCGGGGCTGAGCTGCGCTGCATTCACAGGGGAGCATCTGAGCCGACATTCTTTGGCCAACGGGACCACCCCTAGGATTCGGGTCTGGGGCTCTGCGGTTGGTGCAGGACAGGAAATACCAAGATGTGGGACCTCGGGGCCGACACATTAAGCAGTTCATGGCTATTAATCCTGGGGACAGAAGATTGCAGCCCACAAGTTAAATCTAGAGAGCTGGGCTGTTGAAGAATAAAGCACCTCCTTCTGGGTAATTGATGAAGGTCACGTGGGAATCATGGGGGCTTGAAATGTGATTGAGATTTTAAAAGCTAGAGTTCTTTAAATATATATATTTTTAAATATGTAGTTAAGTAATAGATTTTTAAATATATAATATATATGAGGTCTGTCCGGAAGAAGTCCAGCCATTGTTAACATAATAAGAATGGTTTGTGCAACATCTATGTGTCCTGGCAGCCAAGGAGAGCGGACTGGAATGCACATGCGTGAACAGTGATGACTTCACTGTACTAGTCAGTGGGGGCGGTAGATGCCATTGAGTGAGCACCTGTACTGTGTGGCCGTCACATTCAAAATGACTGAGCGAGTAGAGCAATGAATCTGCATCAGATTTTGCGTTAAGCTCGAACATTCCTCTGTGGAAACTCTTTGGAAGATTCAGAGACCGCAGCTGTGGGCAGCTGGTGATTGGCAGCTTCATCATGACAACATGCCCACTTGTGCATCATGTCTTGTGCAGTTTTTTTGGTGAAACATCAAATCACCCAGGTGACTCAGCCCCCCTACAGCCCAGATTTGGTGCCCTGTGACTTCTGGCTTTTCCCAAAACTAAAATCACCTTTGAAAGGAAAGGGATTTCAGACCATCGATAAGATTCAGGAAAATACGATTGGGCAGCTGATGGCAATTAGGAGAACTGTGTGAGGTCCCAAGGTGCCTACTTTGATGGGGACTGAGGCATCATTGTCCTGTGTACAGCGTTTCTTGTGTCTTGTATCTTCTTCAATAAATGTCTCTTTTTTTGTATTATGTGGGTTTGGACGAACCGTGTACATGTTTTTATATATGGCTGCCTGTGAGAGCCAGAGCTCCCTGTCAAGGCAATATTCAAGAACCAAGTGGGGACCATCTACCTGGGCTGTTAAGAAGGGCTTCTTGCACTAAGGAGCAGGTTTGGAGTGGAAACCTGCCAAGACCATGTCCATTCTCAAGCACCTGTGATTCTGGAAAGACCAGATCCCGGGTTCACTGGAACCCTCCTAAGAAACGTCTCCACTGTCTCCTTTGGAACCGAGCCCAGGTGAGGTGGGCCAAGAAGCTGATTTACAAAAGGACCACTTTCTAAGGCTCTTGAGCTGTCATCTCTGGAGACAATGTTTCCATGACAATCCTAAGGGCCCTCCTAGGGAGACAGTATTAGCTACTTTGGAGTCAGAGAAGCCTGAGTTGGAATCCTGACTCTTCCACTTATTTGCTGTAGGATGTTGGGGTGAGTTACTTAGCCTATCAATTTTCTCATCTACTATATTTGAGCCATTATATATTGTGGGGTAGGTAAGCCATCAAAATGAAAGCTCTTATTGACATCCTAAAATCTTATTCCCTCATCTGCAAAGATAAAATCAACGTGTGGAAAAACCTTCATGCAAGATATAAATGTTAAAAATCAGAAGCAAATACATTCTGGAATTTCACCTCCCGGATATACTTGCTCCTTTGCCTTTATACTTTGGTATATTTTCCATGTTTTCTTCACTAAGTTTATTATGTTCCTCAGGAAAAGAAAACAATTAACTTGATACATTAAATATTAAAGCTTGACGCCCCTCTTACAACATTCTTTGTGAGCTCCTACAAGTCAACTTGCCCTCCAACATCCTTTGCTAAAACCCCACAGGCTGTGGTACCAAGACTTCGGTGCAAGGAAAACTCAGATTTGGCACCTACTCTCCATCACCCTCTCCATCCCCACCATCACCACCACCACCACCACCACCACCATCACCATCTTCATCACCACCACCATCACTACCATCTTCACCACCATCATCACCACCACCATCACCACCACCTTCACCATCACCACCACCAGCAGCACCACCATCACCATCTTCACCATCATCAGGGGAAATTGTGAAATGCCCTTAGGCAAGTCACTTCAGCTCTGTAGATTCTTTGCTTGCATCTCAGGCCTCTTTGCTTATCTTTAATCGAACATCTCCAGGACCCTGTAAAGAATTTTAACAGTATTAAATCCATCCTTACCAGGGTCCCAGTGAACTTACTTCAGTCCTAGATGCCGGCAGCTGAACACACATTAAGTTAAAATTTGTATGAAAATTCTCTGTAGCCTGTAACTGGGGGACTCCATTGACGCTTTTTACTATTAGGTTCTGAGTCTCCAAGACCCGTCTCCTTGGAAGCCCGAGCCCCACGAATGCATCCAAGAAGGAGTGGGCGAGAAGCCAGCACTGCAAAGACGACTCCCTCAGCCCAGGGGTTGTGAAGCCCGGGTCTTGGGAGCAAAGTTCCCTCAGAGAAGCCGGGCAGTCTTTGATTTTTCTGGACTCCATCCTTGACCTGTTGCCTCCTAGTAGAGCATGTTCCTAAGGGACGCGATCGAGACATTCCACTGAGTTATACTACTTCCAACTACCAGACGGTGCCTTTGAACCCAGCCGGCAAACCAGGAACTTAGGAACTGACATCCACACAACACTCAGCGGATTCCAAACACTGGAGGGGGGGCGGAGCCGGAGAAGAGGGAGGGTGTGGGCAATGGCTCTTTGATTAAATGTGTTCCTTTCTCTGTGGGCTCTAATGGGGTCTAAAGGTACTGCCTGACGACTTCAAAGTTCGTGGGCTTGCTTGCCGAAGAAAGTCCCTATCGACTTCTCCCTCAGAAGTCTCCAGCCAAGAGCAATAGGAGAGATTTGTTATTGGTTGAAATACCCAAGCATTTCAACGGGTAAACATTCAAACAAGGAGAGGAAGTCATCGCGGAGAGACGTCTCCGAAGAGAGAAAAGGATGTGAAGAAAAATCAAAGAATGAGCAGTCAAAACTTCCCGTGCTCCACAGAACCAGGCTTATCTCTGCCCAGACGTTCCTCTGTAGGAACGACGGTCCAACCTCCGTGCCACGTTTTAATCCCTCCACGCTGGTTTTAGTTTTTGCCAAGATGGATGTCGGGTCCGAATTAAAACCAGAGCCATTTATCTCTGCCAAAGCATTTTCTTCTTCTTCTTCTTCCACGACGGGAAGTTATGAAGATAGGTGCCTCCTTTTTTGGAATGTGCCCCTTCCGAAGTTATCGGGGCCGCTGTGGTTTGCTGATAACCGGAGAGACTCAACCTCAGAAGGACAGAAGCCCCGAGAGGATAAACGAGGAGACCGCTAAAAACAAGACATGTGGCTGCTCGGCCGTGAGGGGGAGCGGAAGGAGCATTTTTCTGGATGTGACGCTATTTTGTTTGCTAATAAAAGGGGCTTTTAAGAGGTTGTGCACCACGACTTTCCAAGACTTGGCTCAAACTCCGGTCTTTGTACCTCCTCTCTAATTTGGGGGAAGGCAGGAGAGGGCCAGGCACCTTTTCAATTAAGGAAAAAGCGAGAAGGAAATTCTGCCGTTTGCCGGGACAGGGATGGGCCTTGAGGGTATTGTGCTGAGTGAAATAGGTCCGACAGAGAAAGGGAAGTGTTGCGTGATCTCAGTGGTATGTGGCATCTTTAAAAAACAACATGAACGACAACAAAAAATGAATTTACAGAGTGGTGCCAGAGGTGGGGGGTGGGGAGTGGGCGAAATGGGAGGGGGAGGTCAGAAGGTACCAACTCCCGGTTATCAGAGAAATACATCCCAGGGACCTGATGTGCAGCATGGTGACCCCAGGTCACAATCCTGTCTTGTGTATTTGGAAGTTGCTTAGAGAATAGATGGTCATAGGTCTCACATCACAAGGGGAAAATTGGAACGCTATGTATTGACGGATGTTCACTACGATTACTGTGGTGATTATTTTGCCATAGGTACAAGTATCTAATCATTATGTTGAACACCCGAAACGAATACAATGTTAGGTATCAATTACATCTCAATGTTTAAAATTAAATATAGTATAAATGGCAAAAAAAATAATGTTCAAAAAAGCTAGAAAGCAATTTAAAGCCAGGGACTGATTTCTCCCTTTCTCTTCCGCTCACTGAGGAGATGGGTGCTCTTGGAAGCCAGAGTCCAAATCTGCCACCTTGTCAGGAGGGAAGCCTCGAACCAGCCCAAAGGAGCCTACGCGGGCTTGAGGAGCGTCCCGACCTAGGGGAAGCAGGCTGTGCATTTCAGCGAGAACCCCCAGGGCCAGGGTCTTATCAATGGCGACTAGCACGTATTTGGGGACTGAAAAAGCTGCCAGCTTCTCGGATCTACCACCTGGGAAGACCCTCCCCTGAGCTCCTGTTGGTCTGGGCATTTGTCCTTGCTTTCTGGAGTCCAAGACCCAGAACACCGTTGCCAGGGCAGCCTCGTAAACACTGGTCGCTGTTTCACATTAATTACTAATAATCGTGGACCGCTCCAGTTACAAGCGCTATGACGCTTGGCTGCCCATTAAGCTGTCAATATTATTAAATTCCTTCAACATGAGGGAAACAAATCCAAGAGTACCTCATCGGAGGCCAAATGAAGCAAAGAGAGGCAATTAATGAGTGACATGCCACTCAGTGATGAAGCTGATTCATCGGAAGTGGGAAAATTAATTAAGAACTTAAAAAGAAAATTATTTTGAGCGGTCTCCTTTCCCCTCTTATGCCCAAAGATTTTCCCTCGTGGTTAAAGCTACCAGCTGTTTCGCAGAATATGAAAGTCCTCACGGGTTGGAAGATGGAGGACCCCTCCCAGCAAGAATTCTGGAAGGTCTGGGCCTTCTCCCTACCCCCAACCCCTCCCCTTTTTGCTCCGGGAGACGGGAGACAGGATAAAGAAGCCCAGGCCGCCCAACCCCAAATCCCACAGCGCCGGTGCTGGCTGGAAATGTGTATTGTTAGTGCCCTCTAGTGGCCAAAGCTTGGCTGAACTTGAAAAGAGATTTTTCCCCCGGAGCTGGGTGTTGAGTGCTTTTGAAAAGCTATTTTGCAACTTGTCTGTTGCCTTGGTGCTCTAGTAGGATTGGCTTTCGACTCACAAGGCAGCTTCTTCCATTGTGCTCAGTCTCAAATCCTCTTGGGAAAGCGGGGGAGTTTGAACTACAGTTTTTGAAAATGGCAAATTGCAATTTTTCTGAGAAAATCGGTTAGCCTGCAAAGTAGACCATTCTTTTTGTCTGCACGACTTCCTCTTGGCTGCCTCTCCCCCAAAGTAACATCTTCATACTTATAAATGTCTTTTTTTTGCCCAAGTTTCTTCAGCAACATCATTTTTCTTCTTCATGCTAATGGTGTGTCTTGCAAATGCTCTAAAAATTAAGCAATTTCCCCTAGGAGTGTTTCCTTAATAATTACCATGGAAATGAGGAGGATGGAGGATAAGCTACTTGCTGAAGAATTTTTTCATAGCACAGAGAAAAATAAATTCCATTAGCCCCTTAAGTGTCCAACAATAGAGAACTGGATTAATCAGAGTGCAACCAGCAAAATGAAGCGAGACATTGTCAATGAAGATGACTGGTTACAGTTGAGAAGACCCTTTTTGCTAATAGATGGTGACAAGAAGGTCAAGGCAGGGTGACTTTCCTGGTGTGTCACAGAAAACCTGGGTGATGGTTACCTGAATGTCCGCTTTGTGATAAATTACTGAGCTGTATCTTTTCCGAATATATGAGTGTATGTATATTGTGTCATTAAAAAATAATTTTTTTTAACCAGGTGTCCTCACTCACAATTTACCAGTCTTCTGACACTGTTCTGTCCCCAGCAAGAAAGGCAGAAGTCCAAAAGGGGAAAAAATGGGAACCAGGCCACTGGTAACGAGATTTTTAAATTGTGTTTAAAAGACTCGCATGATGAGACCAGACTTACTTGTACGTGGCTTTGTCTCTGGTGCGTTGGAAGACGGTGTAAAACAAAGCGGGTCAGGAAAATGATACACTTGGCATCCTTAGATCCCTGAGGGCTGGAGACTCAACGAACTTCGCTAATTCACCTTCCCTTCTCGCCAGAGCAACTGCGAGTCGCCCTATTGTTGCCCTCATTTTCAAACCCAATAGAATATTTAGAGAAAAACCATTTACCTGAATGTCCAAGGTAGCTGATAACTTCTCCTCTGCATTTCCTTGTCAGAAGCAGAGAAACGATGAGTGAATTTTTGAGTTCCTTTTAATACTTCCTTATTTTGTGTCTGTTACCCGGAAACACTACTTAAAAACAAACAAACAAACAAACAAACAAAACCCTCAGTCCCAGCCCTCAGTCTGGCCAGTAGGAAGCTTTACATCCATGAAAAAAAAAATTGAGACCAATATTAGGCAAGTGAACACACAGTGCATAAGATCTACAAAGGTTACAAGGAAGAAAGTCAAGTGAGAGGCACTTGGAGTCGGACTGCGGCGGATAAATGTTTGCAAGGACAGGTGAGTTTGCATCTCTGCAGCCCAGTCTTCCTGCCTGTAAAACAGGGGGAACATTAGTACCTCCTACTGTGACGATTCAGTAAGACAACTCACATTGCTAGAACAGTCCGTGCTCAAACATGTTAATCGAATACTAATTATTTCTATTAACAAATCTCATGGAGTCTGGCCAACTAGACAGCGCAGGTGGGACTTCTTGGCTTTTACATCAAGCTAGGTGTGCAGGTTTAACTTTAAGAAATGGTTTCTCGCTTCCTCTCTGAAGAAACACACCCAATGGTGGAAGACGCGGGTGGCCCGGAGGCCAGGAGGCCCTGGCATGGGAGGTTGCAGCTTCCGTGGGGAGTTGGGCAGTGGCATCAGGGCCAAGGTGGCTGCCAGGGTCAGAGGGACAAGGAGCAGAACCCCGTCACCAAGCTGGGCCGCCTGGTCAAGGACATGAAGATCGAGTCCTTGGAGGGGACCTATCTCCTCCCTGCCCATCAAGGGATCTGAGCTCATTGACTTTTTCTTGGGGGGGTGTCCCTCAAGGACGAGGTTTTTAAAAGATTACGTACATGCAAAATCTGAAGCAGATGACCCGAGAACGTGGTATAAGGCCTTTGTCACCACCCGGGACTACCGCAGACATGCTGGCCTGGGTGTTAAGAGCTCGAAGGAAGTAGCGCTGCTCTCCATGGGGCCATCGTCCCAGCCAAGTGCTCTACTGCCCCTGTGCAGCGAGGGAACAAGACCGGCGGGCCCCTCACTGTCCCTGGCAAGATGACCGGCTGCTGTGGCACCGTGCCGTGTGCCTCGTCCCCGTGCCCGGGGCACTGGCATCGTCTCAGGCCCTGTGCCCAAGAAGCTGCTGCTGATGGCCGGTCTCTATGACTGCCACCCCTCAGCCAGGGCTGCACTGCCACCCTGGGCAACTTGGTCAAGGCCACCTTCGACGCCACCTCTAAGACCTACAGCTGTCTCACCCCTGACCTCTGGAAGGAGACCGTGTTCACCAAGTCTCTGTATCAGGAATTCACTGACCAGCTTGGAAAGACCCACCCCAGAGCTTCTGGGCAGGGGACCCCGGCTCCAGCTGTGGCCATCACCCAATTTTATACAAGGAAAATGAAGTGAATTAAGCCTGTCTTAAAAGGAAAGAGAGGAAGGAAGGATGGGAGGGAGGGAGGAAAGAAAGGGTTTCAAGCTGAAGTAACCAGCATGCCTGAGAAATCTCTGTATTCGCACTCTTTGCCAGTTTCTCTCAGTAGATGGCGCCCTCGAGACCTCTGCCCACAAGGATTTTTTTTCCCCATCTCAGAGAAAAAGAACCAGTGTTTGTGCCAAGTACAAAGTCAGAGGACAAGAAGTCCAATTTAGTTAATTTGTAAATATCTTAATTTCCAAAGGCTGTCACCACAGAGGGTATTGCTTAAGAAACGCAGCCACAAATGAACGAACGGGAGGCAGAAAGCCCGGCTCTGCCTTGTCCAATGAGAGTTCTGCTATTTGCGGGTTGGTAGGGCACCTGAGTCAAGAACGCCTTCTCTACCTGCGAGAAGACGACGCAGGCCCTGGTGCCTGAAGATCGGCTTTGAATCCCGGCCCTGAACGCAGCCCACGCCTGTTACTCGCCCAGCCCACCGAGAGTACTTCCTCCTCCATAAAAGGGAGAGATAACACAGTGAGCATCACACCCTTTGATGGCAAAAATAAAGCCACTATTAGTCAAGTACTTACGCTGTTCTAAGCGCTTTATCCATGGTATTGCTTTTAATCTTGCACACACCCATGAGGTTGGTACTGTTGGGGCTCCTAGTTCCTAGATGAGGCAACAGAGGCATGTGCAATGAAGCCACTTGCCCGGGGTCACTCTTGTAAGTAAATGACAGAGTTAACCTTTGCCCCAGGCTCCACAGCTCCCCCTCCTTGCTGCGGGGCCCTCCCACCTCCCTATCTCTGAGGTCACAGGATTCACACCCCACTCTCCAGGCTGGATCTGGGTGGGGCCTGGCGTGGAGTCGGTCAACAGAAAGAATCCATAAACTTTTAACGCCCATCACGTGACACTGAAAAAATTAGGTTTTCATCTAGATAGCAGGATCTTAAAAAATATTGTGGCTAGGCATTGCTAAGTTATTTCAATCCCTGACTTTCAAACCTGGAAACCGACACCCTGGAGGGGGGTTTAAAATGGCTATAAGTCCTTTGGTACTTTCCCCAAAGAGATGTGGGGTCTACCTTCCCGCCTCTTGAATGTGGGCTGACTTTCGTGACTTGTTTAAAACCAATAGAATTTGGCAAGAGTGAGGCTGCGTGTTTATTTGAGGCTGGGTCATAAAAGCCGAGACACCTCCCACCGTATTTTCTGGAACATTCTTAGTTGGGCCCTGAGCAGCCGTATAAGAAGCATAACCTTCCTGAGACGGCCATCCATGCTGGTTAGATCATGCCCAGACGCTCTGGTGGGCAGCCCAGCCGGGCAGGTGACAGGCCGCCACCCACAAGAACGAGCCATTCCGGACGCCCAGCCTCCATCCGAGTCTGCCTGCAAACGCGTGAGAGACCTGCAGTGGACCCCGCGAGCCCTTCTGGAATTCCCGACCCACAAACCTGAGGGCACACTAAAGTGGCTGTTTTAAACTATTAGTTGGGCTACTTTATTACATGCCAGTAGCAATTAGAAGGGCAACCAGAGTAACCCAGAGAGAGGAAGTGACTGACCCAGCCATCCGTGGGCAGTGGCGGACCAGGGCTAGCGTCCAGCTGTCTGACCCTGAGCCAGAGCTCTGCCAGCGCCCATGCCAAGCTGAGCCTGTTTCTCCAGCTCTCTGGCAGTGCTTCCCTAGGGACGAGTCTAACCCGGACAGGCAGTGCCGAGCCCTCTAACTGGCTTCTGCATGTGATGCCAGGGACGCAGGAGAAGTCACGTGCCAGGGAGGAGGCAGGTCTCCCATGCAGGAACATTCTGAGAAACCTATGGACATGATCTGCCATCCAGGCGGTGGGCTGTGCCCCGCAACCTGAGAGTGAGGTCTGGGCACCCCGACATCCTTCTCAAGCCTACGGGGCGGATCTGGGAACACAGACCGACTGTAAAGTCAGCCTGAGGAGCAACCTGACAGCACCTGAGCCAGGTGATCTAGGTCATTACCCACGAGGGTGAGTCACACACGTGTCCTTGGTAGCATGTGACGAGGAAGTCACTTTATGGCTGTGGTCTTCCTCGCCAAGTCTCATGACCCCAGTGTGACCGTGAGAAAAACATCAGAAAAACCCTACCGGAGGCGCCTTTTACACCACACCTGACCAGAGCTTCTCACAGCAGTCAAGGTTGTCGAAAACAAGAGGAGTCTGAGACCCTGGCACAGCCAAGGGGAGCCCAAGGAGACAGGACGACTAATGGAACCTGGTATCCCGGGGGGGTCCTGGGACAAAGCTAAAGAAATTGGATTTTATGGACTTCAGTTAATAATAACTCTACAAAAGGTGCAGCAAAACTTTATTGTAATGATAATACAATGTATCGATATTGGCTCATACGCTGGGAGAACTGTATTACCCAGAGCGATGTAAGATGTGGAAAGCAAAGGAGATAGGATCTGGGGTGCATGCAAACTCTGTCTTCTTTGCAACTTTTCTGGAACTCTCAAACGATCGTAAAATCAAAAGTTTGTTTAAAAAACAAAGCCACATGGCGAGCCTGCTCCCAGCTGTGCAGGGGGCCGTGTTGCATCTTTATAGGGCGATCACTTAGTTTCTATCTGCATGGCTTCCCTGGTCCTTCCTAAGCCGTCCGCAAGGGGCCTGGGCACAGAGGGAGCGCGGGATTCAGAGCCTGGCAGATGGAGAACATCCAGCCCCTCGATTACGGGCTGCAGGAGCTTGGGTAAGGCCCTCCGCCATAAGCCATGCTGCATCTGGAAAGTGCAGAAACTTCTATCCCACACTGAATTCATAGGATTAAATGAATCAGCGTGTTGAAGCACTTGGAAAAGTATGAAAGCACTTTGCCTGTGTGATCTCCTTTATACCCAAAGACAAGGAAAATTAATATAAAGGCTTTTAAATATGCAGTTTCCTAATGGGGACACTTATATACATAATCTTATATAAATTCACGGTGTGTCGTATACTGTACATGCTTTGCGTGTGTGTGCGTGGCTTTTATTTTCCTGTTTTACTGGGAAAGCTGAAGGGCCTGTGTTCCACCCCATGACTGTCTGATCTTGAACAAGCTATTCCGCCCCTCTGAGCCTTAATTTCTCCCCTGTCCAACGTGGGCCAAATGTCTACTTGAAATAATTAATTCACATCCACCTTGGTAATTGCCTCGCTGGTTAATAAAATGATTAAATAGGGTGATGTACGCAATTTGCTGAGCTCGATGTCTGATATATAGTAAGTACTCAATATACGATTCTTGTGACAAAGACGATACTACTACTGCTACTACTAATTACTGTGTTTGGGCAGTTACTATGTATCCGGCATGTTGAAAATGCTTTACCTCTATTCAGTTAATCTTCCCCATAACTCTGCAAGATGAGTAGTATTATTACCTCCACTTAACAGGTAAAGACATAGACTCAGAGAGGTTAAGACACCTGCTGAAGGTCACACAGCCAGGAAGAATCAGCAGTGATGTAAACTGCCCAGCCCACATCCTGGCCCCTAGGTGCTCCACACAGCCGTTGTCAATTTTGTTCAAACTTCTGGGGCCCCAGCATGCCTGGGGGTAGCCTAGGGGTTTGCCTTTGAATGCCAGCTCCTAGCTCTGTGGCCTTAGGCTAGTGACTCAACCTCTCTCCGTTTGAAAAATGGGTAATATACTATCCATAGTACCTTCCTTTAGGAGAGTTGCCAGGTTTTAAAGAGTCACAAATGGAAACGGAAATGTCTGGCATCTAGCAAGTTCTCCAAAATGTAAATGGTAACCATGACGATGGTGATACCTTTCCATCTCTCAGGTTCTAGGTGTGTGGATATGTGTGGAGTCCAGCCATCAGACTGTTACAGTTGCTTGTTTCAGAAATAGAAGTTCCTCCCCTGGCTGGTGTGGCTCAGTGGGTTGAGCACCAGCCTGCGAAGCAAAGGGTCACCAGTTCGATTCCCAGTCATGGCACATACCTGGGTTTTGGGCCAGGTCCCCAGTAGGGGGTGTGCAAGAGGCAACTACACATTGATGTTTCTCTCCCTCTCTTTCTCCCTCCCTCCCCTCTCTCTAAAAATAAATAAAATCTTTTTAAAAAAGAAGAAAGAAATAGAAGTTCCTTAAACAATTCATTTCATTCTAGCTTGTGTCCACGCAGTGGGGCAATGCGACCGCTCATCCTTTTCACGTCCTGTTCATCTGCCCCGGGAAGCTGGTGGCTTAGGTGGGAAGCACAGTATGGAGATCAGAACTGCGTGATACGCACACACATGCACACACGTGCACACACACGGTGCCGGCAGCATTGGTCTAAGGTGTCATCTGCTTCAAAGAGCTCTTACTGCACAGCTCGACGGTCTGTCCATTTCGCATTGCTCAGTAAACATTTAGAGAGGCATCAGATTTGGGGTGTTTTCTCTTAAGAATATATCCTTGTTCTCTTTATTTCCTGATTTAAACATGGATATGGGATCACTGGTAAGAGTTAAAACGCATAGAAATACACTGTGTAGAGAAAAGCAAGAGTGTTGAAAACCCCTGTCTTCGCCCCGCACCACCGCACAGCCGCAGCTGGCAGTTCATGGTGTGCTCCAGAGGAGGCGTGTGAGGGTGGGGGCGGCAGAGACGGGGTGGACGTGGATGAGGTGCCATAATGAGGCCGAGTAGTGAGAACTTCGCTGCTTGATTGAACCAGCCGAATGGTGTGGGGGGGAGGAAGGTCACAGGTCCGTCGGAGTGGGTCCCTGCCAACGTGCACTTTGCATTCTAGTAAACATATATGTATAGGACGCGGCCCTGGGATCTGGGGAGTAGAGTTCTGGTCAACCCCTCACCCCGGTGCTCCTCATGCTAGTGTCCTACATCGCCATGGAGCTTTTGTTGAAACTAAGACACGAATGTTAGGATAATACTGGCCACTAAATGACAGGCTGTATTCATATTCCACCAGTGGCTCATCTAATTAAAGCCCTTTTTCTGTTCCCAGATCCAAACCAGGCCGTGTGATTGCATGTAAGGGTTTCATAAATATTCTGACGTCCCTTAGTGCAGGTCCCATGGGTCTCAGCTACGCCCAGCACGTGGCAGAGCCTCGAACACCCAGTCCACCATCATGGAAAGAAAGCATTTATCGGCTGTGCCAGTGGGGACCCGGAAACAATAGAATTATCCAACAATGGGTGATTCAGTATGGCACCTCTGCATGATGACATACTTATTATTCAGTCATTTGAAATGATATTCAGGAAGCATATCCATTAGGATGGCAAGAATTCACCCCATATTCTTGTGAGGATAAAAGGGGTTACCATCAAGGACTACGGCATGATTCCACTTTTTAAAACATCAAGGTGCATTAAAACCTAGGGTGGGAAATTCACCCCAAATCGAACTGGGGTTGGTATAAGTGGTTTTAGTTTTTACTCGTTCCTTGACTTTTTTTTTTTCACACGTCCGTGCCATAAACACACTGTCAACCGTTTTCAAATTTTAAAGACAGAACTGAAATTACACAGCAAGTTGGAGACGGTGGCTAGACAGCGAGAGACCCAGCCCCGGCCTCTCCATTTGAGAGGTCAGCCCATCACCACTTGCTCAGCAGTTATGCCTCAAGCACTGGAAAGCTTCCACGACAAACCGTTCTTTTACAAAGATAGAATACACTGTTTAGAAAGGAAGCAGTCATCGCTAAGCTCGCCACTATTTGACAATTACTTTGAAATTGGCCTTCGGGGACATGTGAAGGGGGGAAAAGACAGAGGTTAGGGACAAAGAGGACAGCCCAGACCCAGAGCTGGTACAGCACGAGCTGAAGAAAGGAGATGAAATCTGAGATGCACTCAGGGAGAGAATGGTCAGCAGAATTCTTGCCTTGGGGAAAAGCATCTATCTTCCTTCCAACTTTCCACCCAGGCCATAACTCATGTCCCGCAGTGATAATGGACCTAAGAAGTGGGTAGGCACGAGGTGTTACAAAGTGTGTGTTAATTACTTACTTAACTGGACACCACTCCCTTTTCTTATCTGAGCATCTTCAGTTCCAGCACCTGCAGGGTCAAAGCTGAACCTTCATTTACAAAACCTTTGGAGGGTTTAACGCTTCAGACAGCAACCAAAGAGGAGCCAAGCAAGGCCCAGAAACACGTAATGGGGTTTTCTTTTTATTCTTTATAATTTGCTCAGCAGTTCCTCTCCACTGATTAACAGGGAGCCCTGGAGTTTGTTTGTGAAAAGAAAATATCTTTATAGTTGTCCATCCAAAATAAACAGCAGCTCCCTCACTGGGAAGGCGAGAAACAGAAGGCATCCCTGACTTTTAAAAGTCACCTTTTCACCTTAGCGGGTGGGGCTCAGTGGATTGAGTGCCAGCCTACAAACGGAAGGGTCGCTGGTTCGATTCCCAGTTGGGGCACATACCTGGGCTTCAGGCCAGGTCCCCAGGAGGGGGCATATGAGAGGCAACCACACACTGATGTTTCTCTCCCTCTCTTTGTCCCTCCCTTCCCCTCTCTCTAAAGATAAATAAATAAAACCCTTTTTTTTTTTAAGTCACCTTTTCTTCAAGAACAGGATATGGGATTTGAGTCACTATTGCATGGGGACCAGGCCCTGGACTTTCTCTCCGTAGGTCACATTTATCAGGGTGACCACCAGGGTCTTCGAATTCTCCAGCCTAGTTCTTACATTTTGAAGGGTTGTCAGATGATGCTTTCGAAGCTCGAGGAAACCTTTGTCTCAGTGAAGTTTCTCAAACAAGACTGGCAGCACAGCAGTGCACACGAGAGCCTGCGGGTAGCAGTCAGCAATGAGAAGGAAGCAACCATCGCCACGCCCGTGACCGATGGCTCTCAGGGGATTGTGCTGCGTGAAAGAAGAGCCACTCTCAAAAGGTTCCGTGCTACGTGGTTCCACTTATGTAACATCCTTGATGTGACAAACCCACACAGAGAGCAGATGGGTGGCCGCCAGGGGTCAGGAATGCGGGAGGGAGGGGGCTGGTGGCCGCTCTTAAAGCGCGGTCAGTAGGAGGGATCTTTGAGAGGACGGTTTCGTATCTTGGCTGACGTGCTCGCAGGAGTCTGCACGCGGTAAACCCGCGCACACCTGAGTCCGCAGTCCTGCAAAGGAGCGCGTGTGGAGCCGTGAAGTCTGCGTGAGGTCAGTGGATTGTGTCCGTGCCGATTTCCTGCTCATGATGGCGTCCCGGCGTTGTGCAAGAGGTCACCCTTAGGGGACACTGCGTGAGGGGATGTGGCATCTCTCTGTGTTATTTCTTGCCACTGCACGCGAATCTACAACGATCTTTGAAAGTTTGAAAACCTGAGCAGCTTTAGAATGTGGAGGGAGGTGGCTTCCTCCGCCATGCTCTTGCCTCCTGCAGGGGGCACTGCAGAGCACAGTGAGAACGCCCAGGTGAAGTCCAAGGCCTGCACTTGACAGTGATGAGCTCACGCCCAGAGGCAGGGAGAAGCCCCATCTCACACCTCCAGATTATTAGCCTAAGGGTCTTTCTTCTAAATCGCGATGATTTTGGTTCATGCTAAGTATTTGCCACAATGATCCTCTTAGCTAACGGTATAGAGATGATTTAAAATAATTAATACTGCTGGCTAATGAAGTCTTGTAAAACCGGATGGGGAAGATAATACTATTATTCCCATTTTGCAGGTGAAGGAAGGTGCCCATGGAGAGATTCAGTTATTTGCTCCTGGATCTAACCAGCAAGTGGGTTTCCCAGGATTGGGACCCACGGCCCCAGCCAAGGAAGATGCCTAGTGCTGAGCCGACCCATGGTACTCACACAAGGCTACGAGTGCGGGTGGTACGTACATTGGGGAGTGTGTGCGTGTGTCTTTCAGAAGTCAAGCCCACGTGTTTGCTAAGGCCATGGTAGAAATGAGATTTGGGTTTCAAACTCAGCAACTTTCCCAGCGCTGCGTGTCTCTCCTTCTTGTACGGGAGGAATTTAATTTGCTCAGGAATCTCCCCTTTGGCCACAGGGGAGCCACAGAGGGACAGCCTGTTGGCAGCTCCGACAGAAGGCTCCTTTGGGCGGCCAGCCTGGCTTCACACCACAGAGCCGGCGGAGGCCCCGAAGTCGGGGAGCTCACACCACCAGCCCTGGCCTCATGCCCACGCCACGGTGACACACAGGTTAGGAAATGAACTTGATAATTATCTTCCCAGGACGGGACGGCCAGCAGCAGAGCTAGAACTCAGGCCCAGCGAGGAGGTCTGGTCCCAGGCCTGAACTCTTAACCTTCATACTGGATCACTGTCTTCTGGCCTGGGACTGTCACCACGTAGGCAATCTGGGGACGCAGCCACCGAACTCTGATGGTGGCCCGTGTCAGGGCAGAGGTGCAGATACTCTGCACATGACAGAGTTCCATCTAATTCACACACTGCACGACAAAACTTACTAATTTTGTGATCATAAGACAAAGGATAAAATAATTTTTAAAAAGATTTACGAGCCCCCCCCCCCACTTAGAAATCTCCCGGTGCGGGTTGCTGACGCCGTCCAGAGAGACGAAGAGAGGGAGAGGAAATCCTTGTCATTTGTTGGGACTCCGGTGTGTTATTAGAGACCAAGACTGGTGGCAGACGAGCAGGCGAAACTGTTATCATCCACCTTCTACTCCATTTCTACCGCTAAAGGCTGTGAGCAAGGTTGGGGTCATGGGCTGAATTGTATCTCCCCAAAATTCGTGGTTCAAGTCTTGGCACCCAGTGACTCGGAATGTGACTCTGTATTCGGAGCAGGGTCTTCACAGAGGTGATTACGTCACAATGAGGTCACTAGGGTAGACTAACCTGCTGGCGTCCTTACAAGTGGAAATCAGGAAGAAACACAGAGCATGAAGCCCCGTGCATGGGGAAGACACACGGGCTCCCACCCCCCTCACTCAACCATCCACTCACAGCACCTCTGACCCCCAGGTCCGTGGGCTTTCTCCCTCCCCCCCCCACTCAGCAGTTCTCTGCTACACCGGCTGGGCATCTAACGATGCCTGTCAGCTGTCACACCGACGGAGTCAGTGCAGACCCCCCAGGTGCAGGGCTCAGGTCCGCAAGACTGCTCACCCCCCACTTCCGGCGCCCATTGCACGTAGAAGGACCCACGACGTCTGTCTGTCTGGTGTGGCTACAGATCAGAGGTGCCCCCTGCTTCGAGGCCGTCGAAGAATAACTCGCAGGCCCCAGGAAAACGTTTGCCTATGTGTGCCAGGTGATTGTATGGTGGGGATGTGGTGAAGGACCCAGGTGAACAGGCAGGTGAAGAGGTCCATAAGGTGGGGTCTGGGAGGGTCCGGAGCACAGGTGCTTCTGTCCTGCTGGAGCTGGGGTGAGCCACCTCCATCGAATCTGATCAGGGTCACTCAACTAGGACTCCGCTGAACGATCGCTCTGTGAGAAGAAACGATTGTTGAGACCTGGCTGGGGTGGCTCAGTGGGTTGAGAGCAGGCCTGCAAACCAAAGAGTTGCCGGTTTGATTCCCAGTCAGGGCGTGTGCCTGGGTTGCAGGCCAGGTACCCCAGTAGGGGGCACTCGAGAGACAACCACACACTGATGTTTCCCTCCCTCTCTCCTTTCCTTCCCCTCTCTCTAAAAATAAACAAATAAAATCTTTTAAAACAATGATTATTGTTTTGTGCCACTGAGGTTTTTCCCCCCACAGCATTAGGATACCGTGAACTGAAATAGAAACAGTAGTAACCACAGAGGACAAACTGAAGACTAGCGTCAACAGTAATTAACCAGCCCGACTACCGTGGGAAGCCCGGGGCGCTCCTGCGGGCCGCAGCCCCGTGACCTGTGCGGTCTGCACTACTTCCCGTCCTCAGTGTGGGATGAAATTAGACTGTAAGACGCCCCGCGGGTGTCCTCAGAGAACGGGGGTGTTGCTTGGGGTGGGAAACCCACACATTCAGAACCGGAAGTGTTGGGAGTAGAGAAACAATTTCTCCCTTTAGTTTGCAATGTCACAGGACTCAACCTAATCGGATTATTTAAAAAGTAGGAGAAACTGATCGAAGAGTCAATGAAACAAGGAGGGAAGGCTCTTGAAAGCCGAGGAATTCTCGGCGCTCTGACTTGGTGTGATGCTTCTACCAAATGTTGGGTCCTGTCCCCCCAGCCCTGCCTGGGGCGGGCGGGCTGCTACCCTGTCCCTGAAACTCCCCCCTCTGCACGCTGGTGGGCACCCGACTGTAAAACTTCAAGAAAGGAAATGCCAGTAGCTGCGAGAGTGTGACGACTTGGTTTTACGCAGCAGTAAGGAACCCCTGGCCAATCGTGGAGTTCGGCGATCCGTAAACTTCACACCTTGTTATGAAAAAATGTTTTTAATAGAAACTTCTGTGTGAGTTCATTGTACACCGTTTGTAACTTGTACGGGCCCCTGGGTGACAGAGCATGGAGGTTGGTTTTTTCCAAGTAAATTTCAGTAAGGGATCAGATTTTAATTGACCCACAGATGTCCCTGCTGAGGTCAGACGGTAACGTGGGGACCTGGGGCAGAGACTGGGACGGGAAGTGAGACCCTAGGTACTGAAACTTTCAGGTACTCAGAGATGTGTCTTGTCCTGGCTCCGATCGGCTCCTCATGTGATCCAGAACAAGTTACTTCTTCTCTCTCAGCCTTTTTCTCTTCTGCACAATGGGGAGCAAACGGAAATAGCCACCAGGGGGCGCGGTGGAGTGGATGAACTGAGATCCCTGTGTCCACGACGTGGCAAATAGGAAGCCTGCAGTAACTGGTCGTTAACAGTATCGTGTGTCCAGGTGTTCTGTGCGTGATGCATGCCCCGCCCCGCGCCAGGCACTTTCTGTGCATTTGCCAGAAATTCGTTGCAGCAGGTCTACGAAGTCAACATATTTGTCTCCATCCTGTGTAAAGACCCTGCCTTCAGAAAGGTTAAGTCCCCTCCCTAGCTGTCTGAAGTCACAGCGGGAGAAAGAGTGGCAGCTAGAATTTGAATCCTGAAGGAGGGTGGGGACCATTTGGAGGGCCAATATCCATGGCTGTTCATTCAGCTGCCTCTTTAAATCCTAGGGCCAATTCGGCAAATATTTTTCATGCCTGCCCTCCCTGCCTCGTGCTCAGCTTAGGTGAATGCAAACTCATCGCACTTTTAGCTGCTGGGACTTCCGGTGGTTCGCACCTGAAAGGAAAAACGTAGACAAAGAAAGACAGCGTCTGAATAAGTGTGAGGGATGTCCCAGTTTCTTTCCATAGCCTGCGCTGCATGAGAAAGCTTCCAGAATGTTCTGGGAAGGCAGAGTCAGGCATTCCCAGACACTCACCTGCTCTCTCCAGACAGACGAGAACAGCTCTCCAGGCTGGCAGGGGGGGGGGACTCGTCAGTCTTGTTAGCTCGCTTTTATAGGGCGTGTTTCGGAGTTCGCTCAGCCCGCCTGGGGTTGCTGCCCGTGTGGGTGTGCAGACGCAGAGCACGAGTCGGCCGTTAAGGGAGGCGGCCTTGCCCAGCACAGGGCTAAACCGGGCGGAGACACACAGGCTAATTCTCCTGCCTCGCCCCCCACTTCTCACACCTGCAGAATTATGACCCAGAAAGAACTGAGCGGTGGAGGGGAACCACCCACAAACTGGAACAGCTTGTCACGCCGAGGGCTGCCAGCCACCTCCGACCCCATCCTCAGCTCCCATGCAGGGACACAGAGGAGCTGATTCTGAACCTTCTCTTAGCCATCTGATTCCGGATACTTCCTTTGTCGCGTGAGGGAGAGACACCGTATCTATCCCTCACCACGCCCAAGGATACCAGCCATTGGCATGTTGGTTCCCCCAATTTTTTTTTTTGAAGTTTTTTTTCCAACACATATTTGTACAGAATCATGGATTTATTATTGTTGTTTTTCAAGATTGGATATTCTAGTTTTGCAAACACAGTATCTCCACTTCTGATACTGAGCATTAATCGTTATAAAACGTCAACTTAAATGATAAGATGCTATTTGGGGCTTTGTGATACTGAAAGCAAACACTTCCATTATTTATATTGCCATGACAAGCATTATTCCATGTGCTTTACATTGGGAAAAAAAAAAGGACTTATTCAATCCGTACGATAACTCTATGATTTGGGTTTTCTTATCATCCCCACCTTACTGACGAGAAATGGAGGCCAAGGTGCACAGGTGTTAAAGGGCAGAGCTGGGATTTGAACCCAGGGAATCTGTCTCCAGACACCATGGCCTTAACTAGAACTGAGACCGTCTCTCAGGTTGGCAAAGTGAAGCTTTGGAGGCTCACCAGCGATGGGAGGAATTAGGGAGACAGGCCTTCGTCAGGGCTGATGGGAGTCCAAAGTGTCATAAATTCCTGCAGGACGGTTTGGCAGGATCTGCAACCGTTTTAAGTATTTATCTCTTTGGCCTGGCAACTTTTAAACTCTCTCATCTACAAGTCCTCCGCCCCACCCACCAAAAGAGTGCGCACACCACCACACAGACCTAATGAGCTCGAGGCAGCGTTGTGTATAAGGGCGCATCAGCAGGAAAATCTTTTAATAATTAAATTAATAAATACCTACTATGGAAAATGTATGACAACCCAGACAGTTAAATGTAAGTCAAAACCGAGAACGTGGGTGTGGAGAAAAGGGGAAACCGAAGGTAAGACTGGAGAATGTGACAATTATGGTTACAAAACAGAGACTATCAGCATGAAAGGTAGAATACAGAGAACGCCGACTGACAAGATAAAATCCACAGCATGGCCAAAAGGTCAGGGCGGGAGGAAGAAGGAACAGGATAGGATTCAAAATGTCAAAAAAAAAATTTTTTTTTAGATGACTCAAGAGCTTATTGCTTTTATGACCTTTCTGCCTTCGTGTAGAATTTCTTTTTTAAAGAGAAGACTGTCTTTTACGGTGAGAGACGTTGTACTAGATTGTTAAGTAGGATGTAAGATAGGGGCTCAAGTTCATTCTTTTGCCCGGGATATCCAGTTTTTCCGACAGCATTTATTGAAAAGACTGCTCTTTCCCCATTGGATAATCGTGGTACCTTTGTTGCAGATCGATCAACTGGCCACCTATGTGTTGGTTTAATTCTGGGCGCTCTGATCTGTCCTGTTAAGTGTAGAAGCCTGTCTTTATGCCTGTACCATACTGTTCGTTCTTTCAGAAAGCTTTGTTGTTCCCCTTTGGTCCGAGGCATGGGAGAGGGCTCCCAGGTAGTTAAAGGATGCCAGTGGTCGCAGGGAGAGGCTCAGACAGAAGCCAGACACCAGGGGACAGACACACAGGGACCCCTCAAAGGTCTCTGGGCTCCAAAGGCTCCTGGTCACACTTGAGGGGGTGCATTTCAAAGAGACACCACCCCACCCAGCCTGGGGGCCCGCCAGCCTGTGGAGGTGACTCAGGTGTCGCCCATCTTCTGGATGAGTTTCACCTGCCCATCCAGGACCTGGTTCTGCAGGAAGTCACAGAGCTGAGGGTGTGTGCGGGCAGAGCCCAGGGCAGGCAGGTCCAAGAGGGCCTGGGTCAGGCTCCTCTCCAGGACCGTGGTGGCTGCCGTGTGTCCTGAGTGTCACCCCACTCATCTTGGGAAGGCTTCGGCGCCTCCCGGAAGAAGAGAACAGGCCACTGAGCGCTGGTTTTGCATCTTTAAGAGACGCTGGGAGCCCTCGAGTTTCAACTCGGCCAGCTCGCAGAAGAAGAGGCCTAGGCCCTGCAAGGCCACATCACTGAGGTCAAGCCAGAAGCCCAGAGCGAGGTAGGTGTAGGGGGCCCGCAGATGCTGGATGACCAGGCGGTTGCCGGCAGCCCCCACCTGGGTGGAATAGTGCTGATGAGTCTGGGGGTTTGTGGTTGCTCGGCAATGAGGAGTTAAGGTCAGAAAACTGGTGCTGGCTGGTCTCAGAGGCTGAGGACGGACGGCTGAGGTGGCTCTGGAGGCGGTGCTTGGAAAGGAGATGGGAAGGGGGTCAGGGGGCTGGGAGAAGGGGCGTCCCTGGGTCTGTTCTGTCCAAACACTGCTGAAGCAAAAGACACCCCTGGGGGGAACTGCTGAGGGCACTGCCGGTACCATACTGTTTTAGTCACTATAGCTTGGTAGTGTATTTTCGAATCAGGACGTGTGATGCCTTTAGCTTCGTTCTTTCCCAAGATCGCTTTGGCTGTTCTGGAGCTTTTGTGCTTCCCTGTGAGGTTTAGGGTGATTTCTTCTGTTTCTGTGGAAAATGCCCCTGGGTGTTGATGGGTATAGCGTCGAAGCTGTGGATAGCTTTGGGGAGTATATGCATTTTAACAATATTAAGTTTTCCAGTCCATGAACACAAGGTATCTTTCCATTTACTCACGTCTTCTTTAACTTCTTCCGTAAATATTTTGCAGTTTTCACTGTACAAGTCTTTTACTCCCCCTTTGTTAAGTCTATTCGTCTGCATTTTATTATTTTGATGCTATTGTAAATTGGATTTTTTAAATTTCCTTTTTGAACAGTTTGTTGTTAATATATAGAAACACTACTGATTTTTGTATGCTGATTTTGTATCTGGCAACTTCACTGAATTTGTTGGGTTTTTTGTGAAGTCTTTAGGGTTTTCTCTATATAAGATTACATCATCTGCATGCAGAAATAATTTTACTTCTTTCTTTCTTTCTGATGTGAATGCCTTTTATTTCTTTTTCTTGCCTAACTTAATAGCAAATAATAAAAATAGCCCAATCAAAAATTGGGCAAAGGGCTCGCATAGACATTTCTCCAAAGAAATCACACAAGTGACAAACAGGTGTATGAAAAAATGCTCAACACCACTAATCATCACAGAAATGCAAATCAAACCCACAATGCCATATGGCCTCCCACATAGGTTGGGATGACTATCAGTTATTTTTAAAGAGAGCAAGACGTTTTGGCAAGGACGCGAAGAGAAAGGAGCCCTGGGGCACCGTTGGTGGGAACGTAGACTGAAGCAACCACTATGGAGAACAGGATGGAGGTCTCTCAAGAAAATTAAAAATAGAACCATCATATAACCGAGCAATTCCACTTCTGGGTGTACATCCAAAGGAATTGACATCAGGATCTCAGAGAGATACTTGTGTTCCCCTGTTTTTATGCTGCTGTGCACAACAGCCAAGGTGTGGAGACAACGTAAATCTTCATCAACAGGCGAATGGATAAAATACAGTGGAATGTTATTCAGTCTTTGAAAAAGAAAGAAAGAAATAAGGAAAGAAATTTCGCCACTTGCAGCGACACGGGTGGACCTGGAGGGCACTGTGCTAAGTGGAATAAGCCAGACATAGAAGGACAGGCACATGATTAACGCTTATGTCAGATTCTAAAACAGTCGAACTCATAGGAGCAGAGAGCGTGAGGGAAGTTGCCAGGGGCCGAGAGGAAGGGGGCCTGGGAGGGTGATGTTCAAAGGCGCAGAGTTTCAATTATGCAACACGAATGAGCTCTGGAGATGGAGCACACAGCACAGTGATGACAGCTAACAAGACTGTATTGGGACTTACAATGGGCTGAGAGACCTGGCTGCTGTGGCTCAGTGGGTTGAGCATGGGCTGCGGACCAAAGGGTCACCAGTTCAATTCCCAGTCAGGGCACATGCCTGGGTAGCAAGCCGGGTCCCCAGTATTGAGAGGCAATCACACACTGATACTTCTCTCCCTCTCGTTCTCCTTCTCTCCCCCTCTGTCTAAAAATGAATAAGTAAAGTCTTTTTTTTTTTAATTGCTGAAAGTAATTTAGGTCTTAAGTTGTGTTCTTACCGCACACCATCGTCGGGAAAGAAGAAAGCTTTGGGAGGTGATGAGTATGTCTTTGGCTTAATGGCGGTGATTGTTTCATGAATGAATACTTATCCCCAAACTCACTGAGTTGTAAGGATTAAATATGTTCTTGTTAATTTGGTCAGAGTGCTAACTGCACGGTAGTTAGAGATATATACGGCATTGTTTATGGGTGAAGTGAGGTCAGGATTTACATTTAAAATACCCCCGAAAGAGGGAGACATAGATAAAAGAAGCGTAGCAAACATGCTGATCGGGGAAGCTGGGAGGTTGATACCTGGGGTTCGTGAAGCTGGTCTTTCTACTGTTGCGTGTGCTTGAATCCGATCCCAGTCAGAAGCCAAAAAGAAATTAAAAAGAAAGGAAAAGTCACCCTGCCTGGCTTCACCACTCACCATATGTTCAACTCGGACACGTAACTTCTCCTCATTTTAATTTTCTCATAACTCAGATGTAAGTGATCTAATTATTTATGTCATAAACTTTTACGGTGACCCACCGAATTAGCATATGCGACGTGACTAGGTCACTGAGACCCCGTAAACCCTCAAAGAATGCAAGTCATGACTGTTATTAAAAATGGAGTTAATGCACATACAGACGTATAGGACCAACGTGGGGTCGAGAAGGCAGGCAAGAAACTTCAGATTGGCAAACGGGCAAAAAGAGTTCCTTCGCGTAGGGGCAGCTGACGCATTTGCCATGAGGCTGGATGCGGAGAGGGTGGCAGCGCTCGGCCACGCGTTCCACACAAAGTGGGCCTGGCTCGCTCCCTGACTCGGCTCGCTCTACCACTAATGCCTGTGTCTCCAGGGAAGGTGAGGACGGTGGTAAAAACAGAAGACAATTGTCACTCGTAGCCCAAATCCCTCTTCTAGGTGGCCAATGAGAAACAAGGAAATGACTTGAGTCAAGGCAGCTCTGCTGTGGAATGCCATCTGCTCTTAGAGATGAGAAAAGAGGCATTTTCTTCGGTCTCTACTGGCCATACTCCTGGCAGTAAGGGAGAGTCACCGATGGAAACTTGCTTGGGCAGGAGTGGAAATGACTAGCGTGTGTTGTGAGAAGTGGTGAAGCAGCAGCTTGTTTCTCCCGGTGGATTCAGGGATGCGACTGGTGCCACAAGAAACTCTGTCCTTTTTGTTGAGCTCTGCTCGACCCTGGGGGTCGGCTCACCCTCATCTTTTTCAGAAGCGTGTCTTCTCTGTGGTGAAGGAGGGGTAAGCGTGGCATAGCATCCTCTCAACTCCTAAACACAAAGTAGAAGGAGGTCTCCCATCTTTTTGTGTTTGCATAAAATCCCAAGGAAAGCTCTGATTGGTCCTGTTGGGTCATGTGTTCATTTCTTGGGCCAACCCCCATAGTCAGTAGGGAGTTGTGGATAATGTCTCAAGTTCCTTGCCCCTCACCTGAGATAGCTCTGAGGTGCGTGTCCTACCCTGTCTCCCCAAGTCTCAGTGGCCCACAGGCATATCTGACATTATACACCTTCTATTGACCTCTTTCCCTATCTATAATTTGCCACCTTCCCACGGGTGTTTCCTAGGATCCCCTCCCAAATAAACTGTGACATTTGAGTCCTTGTCTTGGGCTCTGCTTCTGACGGAGTCCAAGCTTTGAGGGTTCACAACTTGGTGGGGCTAAGAGAGATTTGGGGTGCACAGCTGAGCACTTCTGAGGAAGTTTTTGAAAGTCAAGCAATGAGGTTAAGAACCCTGGGAGGATAAAAGGAAGGAAGAGAGGGACAGATGAGGAAAGAGATGGAGGTAGGGAAGGAAAGAAGGAAGGAAGGAAGGAAGGAAGGAAGGAAGGAAGGAAGGAAGTGAGGGAGGAAAGAAGGAACTAGACAAATGAATAATGAGCCCATTGATTGCCTGGTTTAAAAAAATCACACCATATACGTGCACTGAATAAATGGATGAATTCATAAATAAATGAATGGCGAAGTTAAAGATGCCTTCATTTTAAGGAATCTTTAAAGGAAGCTTTGTAAGGGTTAGAAACCTGTTTTTTCTGAACATTTAAATACCAACACACACATTGAAGTTAAGAACAATCTAACAATGGTCAAGGGGGAGTGGGGAGGGGACAGTGGGAAGAGGGGATTACAGGAACTACTATGAAGGACACATAGACAAAATCAAGGGGGAGGGTGGAGGTGGGGGAGGGAGGTGGGTTCAGCTGGGGTGGGGTGGAGGGATGGGGAGAAAAGACACACAACTGTAATTGAATAACAATAAAAAATTAAAAAAAATACCAACACACAATTTGGAAGAAGCCCTAAATAAAGTTATACCAACCCCTTAACATAAAAGCACTTCTTGGCATCTCATTGTTCTCCTCTGCAAGAGGGTAGCCGGATGGGAATTGGTAACAAAGACAATACCATCACTGTCGTGAAGGGCACTTGAGGGGAGTAAACGCCCTGAAGCTTTGCCTACGAGCATGGACCCTTCTGGTGACATTCTGAGAACAGGGCTGTGCCTGTGACAACAGGACCCCGTCACTGAAACTTGCCAGCTGGACTGGGACAATGAGACCCTGACTGCCCAGCACCTATCACCTAGAAGAGACTCAATTAATAATGGACAAATAATTAGATAATAATACCAACAGGTATTTTTTTTATCTCTTTCATGTCTTTCATTGCCCAATAATCCAACCCCCACTCAAGGGCTCACCAACCAGACTGCCTGTCCTGTTAGAGATGTTGATACCTACCCTCCTTTCCCTTAGAGTCGTCCTTTTGAATTTGAAAGGTGGCTCGGCTTTAGGATTCATACAATAACCCCCTGCTTCCACACAAGTCTATTATTATGTGCTCCGCGTGTGTACACTTTTCCCCCTTGGCATGTACTTGGGAGATGGGACTGAAGAATAGTGGGCACTGAGGGCCATGAGAAAAACATAAGGTTGCAGGCTTTTGGTGGAAGCTCCTGGGTGCAGTAACGGGTGAGCCTCATTCCTAGGCAGTGCACACAGGCAAGTGGATGGCGTCAATGTTTATTTTAAGGGGGGGAGTCATTTATTTTTCAGGCAGAAAGTTTATACAGCTTGGGAGAATTATTTGAAAGGAAATGAACCCCTTGGCATGCGATGCTTACGGGGCCTTGTCCGCCTCCCTTCTCTCTGCCCAGCTATGAAAACGAGAAGGTTGAGCCCCTTCCTCGCCAGGCCCCCCCTCACACTCAGGTCTCAGCAGCACCGGCTTCACAACCGACCTTTGCACTGGGCCGCTGCTGTTGGAAAGGGTTCCATGTCACAGCCTCAGTGGGTCCCACTGAGGGATACAATTAAGCAACTTTTGGGATGTCGTGAAGTTGGTCCTGGAAAGCAGGAATCTGGAGGTGTGGCCGTAAGCCATAGGATTCTATGACAGGAAATGTAGACTGGACTGTGTCAGTCATCTATGAAAGTCAGGGCCTCCGTTTCCCCACTTATGAATAAGTTGGTGGACCCAGTGCTTCCCAAGGTCCGTCCCTTCCAATTCAAATACGATATTTTAGGGAAGACCATCCTCATTGGTTCACTTCCAGCTCTGTCTGGCAAAAGTCTTTCGAGGCCTTGTAGTCTTCCCTGGGACTCGTTTCCTCTCCAGTTCCCTTCCCCAGCTGTCATTCCTTTATCCGTTCATTGGGAAAAAACTCCTAGTGAATGCCAATGCACAGGCCAGGCCCTGGAGTACAGCCCTTCACTAGACTAGGAACTTTCTCGTGTGGAGTTCTCATGCTACTAAGGAAGGCACACAATAGCTAACTAAGCGAGTAAATAGAGCAGCACCCGCTCATCACTCATGCTTAATCCAAAGGCCGTAGAGCATAGTCACGCCTGGGTCTGAATCCTCACGGGTACACAAGGGCAAATTATTGCACCCCTCCGGGCCTCAGTTTCCTCATCTATAAAACGGGGATGATCACGGCATCCCCCTCACCATCCTGTGGAGACAAGGACAGCTCTTAGAACAGCACCTGTGTTCTGAAGCCTGAGCTGCCTCATTGTCATCTTCCTCACCACCCCCGTCATCACCCCTGTGGCTCTCCCTTTAGTGTTATCCACTCTACCACTTACCGACTAGCACGTCATTAGGCAGATAACCATCCCTCTGTGAGCCTCCGGGTTTCCAGCCATAAAACGAAACTGGAAATCCATCAACAGACAGAGTAAGAGAGACAGCGGAGGACACAGACTCTGAAGCAGCCTGCCCTTTGACTCCTGGGAGCTGTGTGACCTTGGGCCAGTCTGTTGAACTCTCTGAGCTCTGGTGTCCTCATCTATAATGATGGTGAGAGGTACCCTGCAGGGTTTGGGGGAGGATTAAATTCATTATCATAGTCAGGAGTTTAGAGGAACATGGGACAGAGTCAAGTGCTCAACCCACAATATTATAATCCCTCAGAGTTTTATCGTGAGAATTATCGTTAGTCTCCATAAGTTGCCAGACCTGTTAAAGAGTTGAAAAGTTGCTAGCTGTTATTATTAACAACTGATTCCTTTCACTTTCCCAATGATGTGGTGTAACTTCTCATTAAACCACCGTGAGTGAAAACCAAGATGTCTCCCGCCTCAGCCTTCTTTAAACCTGGTACACGTTTTAAGCGGTTTTTCTTCTCTGCCCATTTCATATTTGCTTCTATTATTTTGACAAATAATTAAGATGACATTTTAATATCAGTTGGCCTTTTCTGTCCATTTTATATTTGTTTTTATTATTATTTTTTAAATTTTTATTGTTATTCAGTTACAGTTGTCTGTATTTTCTCCCCATCCCTCAACCCCACCCCATTTGAACCCACCTCCCTCCCCCACCTCTACCCTCCCCCTTGATTTTGTCCATGTGTCCTTTATGTAAACCCCTCTCCCCACTGTCCCCTCCCCACTCCCCTCTGGCTATTGTTAGGTTGTTCTTAACTTCAATGTCTCTGGTTATATTTTGTTTGCTTTTTTCTTTTGTTGATTATGTTCCAGTTAAAGGTGAGATCGTATGGTATTTGTCCCTTACCGCCTGGCTTATTTCACTTAGCATAATGCTCTCCAGTTCTACCCATGCTGTTGCAAAGGGTATAAGCTCCGTCTTTCTCTCTGTTGTATAGAATTCCATTGTGTAAATGTACCATAGTTTTTTGATCCACTCATTTGCTGATGGGCACTTAGGTTGCTTCCAGTACTTGGCTATTAAAAATTGTGTTGCTATGAACATTGGGGTGCATAGGTTCTTTTGGATTGGTGTTTCAGGGTTCTTAGGGTATAATCCCAGCAGTGGAATTGCTGGGTCAAAGGGCAGTTCCATTTTTAGTTTTCTGAGGAAATTCCATACTGTTTTCCACAGTGGCCTCACCAATCTGCATTCCCACCAACAATGTACTAGGGTTCCCTTTTCTCCGCATCCTCTCCAACATTTGTTTGTTGATTTGTTTATGGTGGCCACTCTGACTAGTGTGAGATGGTACCTTATTGTGGTTTTAATTTGCATCTCTCTGATGGCGAGTGATCTGATGGCTGAGCATCTTTCATATCTCTCTGGGCCCTCTGTATGTCTTCCTTGGAGAAGTGTCTGTTCAAGTCCTTTGCCCCTTTTTTAATTGGGTTGTTTGTCTTCCTGGAGTGGAGTTGTGTGAGTTCTTTATATATTTTGGAGATCAGGCCCTTGTCTGAGGTATCATTAGCAAATATGTATTCCCATACTGTTGGTTCTCTTTTTATTTAATGCTGTTTTCTTTAGCCGTGCAGAAGCTTTTATTTTGATGAGGTCCCATTTGTTTATTCTTTCCTTTATGTCCCTTGCTTTAGGGGACATGTGTTTTTATTATTTTAATTGCACAAGAAATACAAGTTTGTTGCAGTAGAAACAGAAAATTCAAATATGCATTTAGGGGGAAAAGGGCCCTTGTACTTCTAGACCCAGAGATAAATAAACACTATTAACATTTTGACCTATAGCCTTGCAGACACCCACGCATGCATACATTGTTATAATATTAGATATGCTATTGCCCTGACCAGTGTGGCTCAGTGGATTGAGTGCCAGCCTGTGAACCAAAGAGTCACTGGTTTGAATCCCAGTCAGGGCACATGCCTGGGTTGTGGACCAGGTCCCCAGTTGGGGGTGCATGAGAAGCAACCACACATTGATGTTTCTCTCCTTCTCTTTCTCCCTCCCTTTCTCTAAAAATAAATAAATAAATAAATAAAATATTTGAGATAAATAAATATGCTGTCTTCTAACCAACATTTTTTATTGTCATCATATACAATATTACAGCTGTCCTTTCACGTCCGTAACATAGGTCCAAAACATGGTTTTTAGTGCCGGTGTAATATTCCTTATGAATGTACTGCAGCATTTCAAGTCCTCCCCTCCCACTGGACAGATAGCTTATTTCCACTCTGCACCTGGTAAGTCGGCCATGGATGGAATCACTCCTGTGCCCACTGGTCTCTTCACACTGTTTCTGAGAGATTCCGGAAGGCCGGGCAGAGTCACAGGGACCCTGAGTGGACGCCGACGTGGAGTGAATTAAGACTTTGGGCTCCGGTCCCACCAGGGGCTGCCTGCTGTCAGTTTGGAAAGATTCCCCCCTCTCCAGGAGCTCATTGCCAATGTAGAGAACAGGAGGTCACCGAGAGGTCATGAGAAAGCCTGGGACCATAATACCTGCAGGGGCCTGTTGACTTCTAAAGAAACGAGAAGGGATCATTATTTACCGATAACCTACCATTTCCTGGCAATTCCCAGCCCGCTCTGCTACCTCGGGTTCAGGGCCCACTGCTATTTATTTACTATAACGAGCGGTCTTGTGGCCCCTGAGCAGCATCACTCAGGAGGAAGGGCAAACCCGTACAAAACAGGAAGACATTCTTTTTCTCACAGACTCACTCGCCCATTTTCCCCTGGTTGCTGGGAAACCTCCCCCGCCCTCACCCCAGTAGGGTAGAAAGGATGCCCCATGGCGGCCCTTTGTCAGGGGTCACAGGTCATGACCGCCCTAACCCTTCCCTCCCCCACTGGAGCTCTCCGCGCCCCACCCCCAAAACGCACTGGGACCCACTCCCCACACGGCAGCGGGAGTCAGACGTGAAGGTCACCGATTTACATCGGACAACCCGTGAGGGTCGTGAGCGGTCAGCGCAGGCACTGAGTGCCGCAAATGCTTCCCGCGGCGTCTTGTTTGACGGGCACAGCATCCCAGGGAAAAAGTAGTACTGTTCCTAGTTTACAAAATATATATATATATATATATATGTGCAGAGGCTCGGAGGGTTCCAACACCCCACAGAGAGCGAGTGGGACGAGGCTTCTTGGCCCAAGTCCGTGAGGTCCTGGGGCTCCCAACTGCAATACCTTGCTGCCTCTCTGAACCATGGCTTTGACCTTGAAGGAGGCATCACACTTGTGCTAGAGGCCACGGGGACACCTCCTAGACTTTTCAAAGTCTGTTCACCTCTCCCGTCAATCCACACAGGATCGCCAGGTGTCACATTAAAAAAAGGCGATTAAATAATTGCAGGTATACATAGGTGCATATATAGACTATGTTAAGTTCTGCCCTGATTCTTCATGTAGATGTATGTATATATTCTTCATTTACACACACACATATACACGTGCATGAAATCAGGGAAAAAAGGATACATTTTATGTGGGTGAGTATACATATGTATCCGTGCATGTGGTCGGAAACTAAATACAATTATCGTTGCCCCTCGTATAGGAGCTCAGCAGCGTATCCCTGGCATTCTCATGAGAATCATTGGAAAGTCAACCATTTCACACCTCAAATTCTCCAGTTTGTTGTAAATTACTTTCCCAAAATACTCCCACTCAAATTTTTTAAAAAAACATTTACTGTGAAAAAGAATTTGATGTAGCCGATATAGCTTAGACCCCGGTGTCTGTCCAGCCAAATGTGAGCGAAGGAGAGTCTGGGGTTCAGGCCAGACTCTGGTCCGTCCAGTCCAGAACGTGTGCGATAGGGGAGCGTGCTGTGGAAGTGGGTGCCAGCCCGAGTGCGGGTGACACGGCCTGGATCAAGGCCACGGGCAGAGAGGCCAGTGTTGTCTCGGGACACGTGCAGGTTTGCTCCTGGCCACAGAGGACACCTCCAGGCAGGTGATCAACCCGAAGCCAACACTCCCGGCAGCCTGCTGGCGATTCGGAGGCAGGACTGGACCACAGAGCAGCTGGGCTTTGGACACAGTGATTTCTGCTCACACAGAGAGGCCTAGACTTCGTTCTATGTGGCCTCAGAGAGAGGGTCCCCGCTGCTCAGAGGCGGGTTCCGAATATGGGCCCTCTTTTCTCTGTGTGATAATGTGTGTTAGTGAGTGAAGGCTTTACTGAGGGAAATTAGGAAGGACACAGTCCAGCTGGACCCAGCCTCCCGTGTACAGATGGAGACGTTACTCTTGCTCAGAAAGTTCTGTGAGAGCCCCACGCTCCACTCCTAATGAGACCAGTGGGGAACACTGACCCTCTGGTGGCCCCCGCATCCTCTACCCTGAGAGCAGACATTCCGGTCACTTCCGCTGGAACGCGACGAACCGTCTCCTGCCACAGACGCTCAGCCGAAGCGCTCCTGCTGGGCCCTCTGCGGGCGGGTAATTGCTGGTCCCCCAGCAATAATTACACCCACGGTCGGACCCCAAGCAAAGCAACAAATTTCAACATCTCGGGGTGCCGAGGCCATGGGGCATCACAGAGCCTCCACACAGAAGGCCTCAGCCCTGCAGCTGTGGCTTAGGGTCTGTCTCAGCCTGCGGTGAGCACCGGAGCCCGAGGTGAGACAGCAGGTGACACACCACCACAGACCCCGGTGGCCAGTGCCTGCTCAACCCAGGTCATGGTTTCGTGAGACCCCTGCATCTGCTGTTTGGCTCTGCAAACCCCCCAGTTTGGGGCAGGGCCTCCTGTCCGTGGAGGCCACTCCAACCTCCTCATTTTTGGGGGGTGTCTCGGGGATTGTGGCTGAGATTGGTCCAGCTGCTCCCCTTGTCAGACAGCTGCTGTAGAAAAGTCTTCACTGTTATTATTAGTGGTAGTTAATATCTGCTTTTATTTCTTTCCAAGTATCATCTGGGTGGGGCTTTGTCTTGGTGGAGAGATAAAGAACGGTGCCCTGGCTGGTGTGGCTCAGTGGATTGAGTGCCGGCCTATGAACCAAAGGGTCACTGGTTCAATTCCAGTCTGGGCACATGCCTGGGTTGCAGGCCAGGTCCCCACTTGGGGGACATGCAAGGGGCAACCACACATCAATGTTTCTCTCCCCCTCTTTCTCCCTTCCTTCCCCTCTCTCTCAAAATGGAGAAATGAAATCTTAAAAAAAAGAGAGAAAGAAAGAAAGAAAGAAAGAAAGAAAGAAAGAAAGAAAGAACGAACGAACAACAATACGGGCCACAAATTAATTAGTTATGAGTGGTGGGTACATGGAGTTTCATGAGACTATTCTCTCTACTTCCCTATTTGTTTGAAATCTTCCAAATGAACACGTTTCTCCAATTGTTTTTGGTTCCTTAGACTGTTAAAATGCAATTTGCTATAATATAATTTTCTAAGCAGGGGAAATAAAATCAAAAGAAAAAGGAAAGGAAGGTTTTAAAAGGGATTTCAGGCATCAAAGGGAACATAGGAAAGCGGCAGCTTTACCAGAACCACAGCGCGAGCTAGCCACCAGGAACTTTCTCCATGGTGGTGGGCGGGAGCCAACCAGGTGCCTTCGTTGGCTTCTTCCATCCTGGGTCCTGGTGAGGCCAGCGATGGGGGCCCCCTGCCTCACTTCCCAGGATGGAGAGAGGGGAGGAAAGCAGGTGGGAAGGCTCAGGTGCAGGTTCCGGAAGCCTGGGGCCACTGTCTGCAGACCGGTCAGGCTCCTGGGTTATGTACGTGGGGCCCTGCAGTGACGTGGGGTCTGCTGACCCACAGCTAGAGGCACTCTGGTTCCTTTTACCATCACGGCAGATGGTGAAAGGCCTGGGCTTTTGAATCAGACACACCTTGGTTCACACCCCAACTCTTCCCTTTAGGGGCTGTGTGATCTTGGGCAAGTCACTAAAGAGTCGATTTCCTCATTGGCCAAAGGAAAACAAGGATAGACTCGATCTCTGCAAATCACAGTAAGGGTTCAGTGAGACCATTTTCCCAAGGTGCCTTGTGCTGCCCTGTACTTCTACGCTGCTTCCAGCCTGCACCGTTTCAGAGGGCCTGAATGAGCTGCCAATCACTCGCAAACCTCTTGGAGCCATGTACAAAACCATACCTGTGGGAGGAACGCGGGAGGGAGAAGGAGTCTCTGGGGAGAAGCTCCCTAAATTATCCAGGTGTCCCAGGGCCTTTGGAAAGTCAGCAATCACTGCTCCCCACCAGCACTGCCCAATAGAACTTCCTGCCGTGATGATGACGTTCCCATAGTGTAGCCACTCGGCGATGCGTGACCATCAAGACTGGAGAACTGAGGTCCTGGCCGTGTAGCTCAGTTGGTTAGTGCATCGTCCCGATATACCAAGGGTGCGGGTTCAATCCCTGGTCAGGGCACATTATTTTTCATTATTTGCAATGTCAAATTAAAATTAAAAGGTGATCACATTTCAGCCTCCCACGTGCCCTGGAAGAGAGGGTGAGAAGGTTGGGGAACCTAGTGGTTCTTTCTTACATTCTCTCTGCCACCTTGTAGCTGGAACAGCCACTGCTGGCAGTGGCACATGGGCACTGGGGACAAGTCAGCATGAAGCCCAGGGCACAGACTAGGAGGTATAGCCGTCCCACCGGTTAGCGGGTGGGGACAGAGTGGTGACTACAAGGGGATGGGTTGTCTTGGCTTTCCTGGAAGCAGATTCTGAGTCAAGGAGGTGAGGGCAAGTAGTTCATTCAGGAGGTGACCCCAGGAAGCATTTGTAAGGAGGAGGGGAGAAGAAACCCACCCAACACAGGGCATAGTAAGGGGAAGGTGCTTCCTTGGGGCCATTGAGGTTGAATCCTGGCAGAAATTGCTGAGCAATGTATAGAACATACATCAGGGGGACCACCCACAAGGGGAGGAAGCTGTCATTGGCTGGGGGATGCTCTCGGGGGGGTCAAGTCCCCAGCACTTGAGGCCTGAGCTCCCGCTGAGCACGTCAGAGAAAGCCACCAGATGGAAAGTCCTTGCATTAGGAGGTCCCCAGCAAGCACAGATCAAGGGGTGCCATGGGGAGTCAATGAGGAACCCCCAGAGTCTGCTACTAACATCGCAATCACAGGGCAGCCAACGAGAAAACCCAGAGGCGCAAACATGACCAAGCACTCACAGGGAACAGGTACGTTATCTGTGACATAATGAACTTCCGTGGAATCCCATGTCCTCCATTGCAAACAACCTGCCCTTCAGAAGTACTAACAGGAGCAAGCACACAGCGATGCCAGAGGACACGGAACACGCATTTGCACAAATCATCCTGTAGGGGGCGTGTTAGGTGCTATCGGGGAGAAGTGTAGGGAGCTGTAAGGATTAGCAGGTGCACTATCCTGTGAAACATGGGGGAGATGAACCCTCTTCCACTTGAGCTTTTCAGTTATTGTTTTGAGAACAAAACAAACTCTGTAGACATAAGAAGCTGAAAAGTTCCAAATGAAATCAGTTTTCAGTGAGCCTCTCTGGGCCGCTAGACATATGCTAGCTGGCTATCAGAGTAGAACAAACCTGGCTCTATTTCCAACCACCTGTGACTCAGCCACAATCCTGGACTGGAGGGCTACGCTCCTCCCTTTCCTCTTGGTTTTTCACCCCAAACCACCAAGCGCCTGTTCTTTCCTTGAGGGAAAAGCTCTTAGAAGACCAGCTTTGAAAAGGGACTCTTTTCCAGGGCAGGATTCACCTCAACAAAATAATATAACAACTCTACATTATTCACAACAAGTACTTGAATGCCTGCAGTGATGGGGAGCTCATTACCTTTTGAGGAAGTCCATTTTCAGTTCTTGAGGATCTAATAGTTAGAAAGCTCTTTCTTTCTCTGTTTGCTCAGCTCCCACCTAGTCCTATCTTCTGCTACAAGGAAAAAGCCTCTACCCCTTCGAGGCAAGTCATTGTCCCTCATACAGCTCTTAATTTTTAGGGCTTTACAGTATGTGCCTTTGCAGGAGGAGTGGTTGAAAGGTCAGAGTGTCATTTGTGGGCCCTCCTGATCGTAGCCTTGGGGGACACAATTAAACCTCAGCCTTTACTTCCCTGGCACCAGCTGCCCCTTAAATCTTAGCCTTCAACCACGTTTTCTACACTGGCCTCTGTTTCTTGGGTCTATGGACTTGGTTCTCCCCTGGGTCCCAGTATAAACCTGTGTATTGAGAGTAGTTCTATCACTAAGAGGCAGTCTGGTTTCTTTTTGGTCTAAAATCATTCATGGTTAGGGAATAGAGTCAGTAACAGTGTAATAACTACATCTGGTGCCAGGTGGGTCCGAGACTCATGGAGGAATCACTTCATAAATTACACAAATGTCTAACCACCACGCTGTACACCTGAAACTAATATAAAATAATATTGAATGTCAACTGTAACTGAAAAAATTTTTTTAAATATGAAAGCTGTCACTTTTGAGCCACACGGCCTGGATTTGAATCCTGAAAGTTCTACTACCCAGCTGTGTGACCCTTAGGCAAGTTGCTTGCCCTCTCTGAGCCAGAGTCCCCTCGTCTGTAAAATAGGAAGGACAACACCGCCCACGTTGGTTGTGGGGCGTAAACACAATGCAGTTCTCCGAACCGTGCCTGGTACCTGGGGCTCAGTAGCTGTACGTTACTGTTACCCTTGCTCATTTATTGAGCACCTACTACCTACCATGAACTTTTCGGCTACCATGCGTGGAATTTCTTTAACTTGTCCACAAAGCAGGTACAATTTATTCCTGTTTTGCAGATTAGAAAAATGTAAGACTCAGAGAGAGTGATCTTAAGAGCTACTCTTTCTTTAGTGTTTCCTAGATGAGACAATTTCTATGTTCCTGCAAAAGTAATGGCAATGTTTCTGGCCCCATATTCCCTTCGAGAACCTCGGCACACCCCCAGCAAGAGGTGGAACCATTTCTCCACCCCTTGAATGCAAGAAGGCTTTGTGACTGACTTGATGAATTGCCTGTGGCAGGAGTGATACCATGTGACTTCTGAGATAAGGACATAAAAGAAGAGATGACTTCCACCTGAGCTGTCTCTCTGGGGACTCTAACCCTTAACACCCAGCTGCCATGTGGTAAGCAAGACCAGGCAATAGAGAGAGGCTGTGGGTAGGTGTTCTGGCTGGTGGCCTCAGCTGAGGAACCAGGCGAGAGCTGAGAAACCAACCACCAGACGTGTGAGTGAGTGAGTGAGTGAGTGAGACATCTGATAATCCCAGCATTGGAGTCAACCCAGCTGGTGCTGAGCTGGGCAGAGACTTAGCGGTCTCCATTCACTAAGCCCTGCCACATCGCATATCTGGGAGCAAAATAAATGTGGATTGTTTTAGGCACTACATTTTAAGGCGGTGTGCCCCAAAGCTGTACGTATCTGGAACAGCAGGCCTCAGTGCACTTGGCAAAGAGATTGCTTCATTGAATCTCTAAGCAACAGCTACGCAAGGTAAGTGTATCTCCGTTACGGATGTGGAAGCAGGCAAGATGACTTGACCAAGATCACGTGGCAAGTAAGTGGGGAAGCCAGAATTCCTGCCCAGGCCTCTCTGGCTGCGGCACCCACGTGCGTTTGATGAGGAACACCCATGCAAGATGAGGCTGGGAAGAATGCACAGCACCCAGCAGCCACTGGGGCCAAGAGTCCCCCACAGAGGGAGCAGACCTAAATAGTTCATGTCAGAAGGACTTCTTTTCCCAAGTAAGAACCCAGCATGAAGCCTCTTGTCCCTCCATGCTGGGGCTCCTTCACAGCCTGTCCCCCGCCTCTGTATTCCTTGGAGAGGCCCAAGATTGTGGGGATGGGACACGTTGAGTGTGGGAAGATATTTGTTTAGAAGCCTAAGGTTTTATGGGAACTCCTTCCTCTCTGGGGATAAATGGTGTCTTATGCGGAGCCTCAGATATAGGTGCTGATTAACCTACAGGGAGGCTCATGATGGGAAAATTCAAGTGGAGTATTTCCACTGTCCCCTTTGCACCCCGACCCCACCCCCAACTACCACCAAGAACCAGCCTCACAGGATAAAGTGTCCCTGGAGAATCCATTCACAGTTATCGGAAACTTAGGGCATGCTGTGATTTAATCCATCACATCAGTACTGTGTAGCCTGTACCATACGATGCCCAATGACCAGATGAGAAAAGCAGGGCTCAGGAAAGTAAGGGGTTGGACACAGGTCAAACGAGTTAGGAATTAGAAGAGGTGGGATTTGAACCCAGGTCTGTCTGATTTAGATTCCGCCACTCTTTACAGTGAGCTGCAAGACTCACTTCCTGTGGATGGGAAGGAGGGGACAAGCCAGGTGTAAGGAACTGTGTGAACAAGGGCAAGGAACATGAGGTCAAGGCATTTCTGACTTCGCCATTCAATAGCGCAGAACACAGTGATGATGATATAAAATGTGTTAAGAAGCTTTGGGCCCTGGCTGGCGTGGCTCAGTGGATTGTGCACTGGCCGGCAAACCTAAGGTCATAGGTTCGATTCCCTGTCAGGGCACATGGCTGGGTTGGGGGCCAGGTCCCCAGTAGGGGGAGTACAAGAGGCAACCATACATTGATGTTTCTCTCCCTCTCTTTCTCTCTCCCCCTCTCTAAAAAATAAATAAATAAAATCTTTTAAAAAATAAATAGAGAGTGGATGTAATTCTAGCTAAATATCTTAGAGATATTTTGTTAATAAGTGTGATATTGCTAGTGTTCTTGTTGCCTACAGGGTGTGAATTCAACCACAACTCACCCAAGCTAAGGAGCTGACCATTCAAGCAATGAAACAGGCTTGCCACGAGGGGGCAGCAGAGCTCCAGCAGAAGCTGCCAGCCTCACCACCCCACCCCAATCCTGGCCACGCCCCTTTGGGAGGGAGCCTTAGGAATTTTATCAGCCTTGCCTTTGCTGGGTTGGATGAGAGAAAAAAATCGCAGGTGTGTCTCCTGTAACCAGAGCCCTTTGTTTAAGGGACCCAGACCTCTGGAATTAAATAGATAAAACTGGCTGTGTGACTTTGGATAAGTCATTTACCTTGTGAAGCCTCCGTTTCCTCGTTTCCTCGATGTTTAAAATAAGGATAAATGACAATATGTACCCCGTGACCCTGTGGTAAAACTTAAACACAATAATCTCAAGTAAAGCGCTTCAGGGAAAGAGTAAAAATCCAAAATCAATAACTAGTCATTGGTTAAGCACAGACTGCAGTTAACAATACTGTGTGGTATATTTGAAAGTCGCTGAGAAAGTAGCTCTACAAGAAAAACACTATATGTAAGGTAATGGATGTTTATTAAACTTATTGCGATGAGTATTTCACTACGTAAACATATATTAAATCAATCACTGTGTTCTACCCCAGAAACTACAATGTGACATGCCAATTATAGCTCAGGAAAACGCAACAAAATATATCTCAATAAAAACGGAAAAACAGCTAGCACACGATGAAAAAACTGATGAAGGAAAGCAGTGACTGTTTTTGCTGAAGAACCGAGTGAGGGAGAGGAGCAAAGATCCATGCACAGGACGTCCAGTGCAGTGTTGCTTATGGTAGCGGCAAATCAGGAAAACTTAGAAATCCAGCAACAGGGGAAACCAATCAAAGAGAACTGGTTAAATGAATGAAAGAGTATTCACAGCAAGGATACTAATGTGAAACCATTAAGAATGGTGTGGCTAGCCTTGACCTTGGCGCTGACATGAAGAGAAAACAACAATATACTGTTGAATACAAAGTAATTGTGACAAGCCAGCAAGCACAGTACAACCCCGAGCATGTGAAATTACATGTATGTGCGTGCACATCCGTGAAAGCTTAAAGAGCTGGGTGGGCAATTCAGCAGATACAAGCAGTGGTTGTTTTTGGATGGCGGGGTTTAGAGCTCACTTTTAGCTTTTGATTTTAAAAAACAATTTATCAAAGTAAGGAGGCAACCTACAGAATAGGACAGAGTGTTTGCAAACCATATTTTCTAGTAAGGGGTTAATATCAACATATATAAAGAATGTATACAACACAAAGCACAAATAATCTGATTTAAAAATGGGCAGAGGACCTGAAGAGACGTTTTTCCAGAGAAGACACACTGTCGGCCAACAGGTCCACGAAAAGATGCTCGATGTCACGAGTCATCAGGGAAATGCAATGCAAACCCACAGAGCCACCTCACACCTGCTAGGATGGCTGTTACAGCAAACACAGAAGATGGTGAGTGGGCTCGCAACACCCCTGTGTTCTTTGCAGCATTATTCACCAGAGACAAGGCATGAAAAAGCATTAAAAAAGTATGGTGTTTCCACACAATGGAACGTTCAACCATTAAGGAAATTCTGCCTTTGGCCACAGGGCTGGAACTTGATGGCTAAGTGAAGGGAGTCAGGCAGAGAAAGACCAGGACCGTATGAGCTCGCTCATATGTGCGAAGTCTAAAAAAGCCGGACTCATAGAAGCAGAGAGTAGATCAGTGGTCGCCAGGAAGTTGGCGTGGGGAAGTGGGGAGATGCCGGTCAAAGGGCCCACACTTCAGTTGTACGATGAGTAAGTTCTAGGGATCTAGCACACAGCATGGTGCTTACAGTTGCGGATACTGTGTCACGGACGTGAAAGTTGCTGAGAGAGTAGATCTCAGGTGTTCTGACCACACACAGGAAGTGTAATCATCTCAAGGGGTGGACGGATGTATTAACTAACCTTACTGTGGAGATCATTTTGCAACATACGCGTGTATCAACTCATCACATTGTGAGCCTTAAGCTGATACAATGTTGTTCTGTGTCAATTACAGCTCAATAACACTGGAAAAATGTTGAAATTTGACAGAGAAATGGCGGGTATACTACAGTGAACTTTCATAACCCCTTTAGCTGGATTTGGCATTGCTGACATTTTGCCACATTTGCTTAATATCTCTAATTATGCCTATGTTTATATCCACTCCTACATGTATCCATGCACGTTCTGAGTGTTATTTTTACAGAACCCTTTGAAAGTAAGTTGCGGACATCAGTGTGTATCTCCTAAGAGCAAGGATAGTCTCTCACCCAGTCACAGGAGAGTTATCTCTAATATCTAATACACCATCCACCTGCAAATTTTACCGACCCCGCATATACAGCATGTGCATATATAGAGATATACACAAACACACTCAGACACACATATACACACACCTATTTCTAAATGGTGATTTTTGTTAAAGATTGTACCTGGCCCACAACCAGGCATGTGCCCTGACTGGGAATCGAACAGGCAACCTTTCGTTTTAAGGGGCGACGCCTAACCCACTGAGCCACGCCGGTCAGGGCTAAATGGCAATCATTTTGATTTTCCTTTTTATACGTTTGAGACTTCCAGTTTTTTTCTTCCTGAGGACATAGAAGCCATCTTCACAGTTAGAAAAGGACTGTAAGCTATTTCTGTCCGGGCCAATGGTAAAGTACAAGTCAGGGGCTGGTTGAGCCCTCTCTTGTGGAAAAAGTGGGAACCCAAAAGCAATCTTGGGGCCCTGCTTCTGTCCCCCACCCCTGCCCAGGAGAGCCTCCCCCTTCCTTTCTGGATCTGCCTGGGGGGTGGGGGGTCAGTGCCGGGACTTCAGCTGGGAAACTGTTTCCTGGATGAATTACCCAAGAAGGCCAAATGCCGTCCCAGGCCCCCCGGGATGGGATCAAAGACGGGACCACTCGACTCCTGTTCCCCTGTCCGGGGACGCCCCCAGTACAGGGAAAACCCTGGGGCGACTTGAAATTGTGGACGAGAACCTTCTTTCTGTTCCTCCTTGTCTTTTTTTCCTCCTCATAATGCACCTTTTTTGAGAGATTGAGATCACCTTACCCAGGAGACCGAGGGCAGACAACCATTTTAGAGGACAGTGTGTTGAGCATATATGCATCCTGCACCCCAGCAATCCCATTTCGGGGTTCCCAAGAGACCCTCAGGTGCGCGCGCATCGGGAGACATAGCCAAGGATGTGGTTCCCACGTCATTTGCATGGGAGCTCCAGAAGGAAACGGCCCCGGAGCCACCAACAGCGCAACAGGGTCATGGTGGCAGATCCATGCAAGGAACTACGCAGTGAAGTCTGAGGACACGCAGCCACCCCCGCGACCAGTCCCGCCGGTGACGTGCCGAGGGGGAGAAGCTGGACCCAAGACTCACATGGCATGATTCCATTTATATAAAATTCAAAAGCCAAAGAGGCACTCTTAAGCTATACTGCTTAGGGAGGCTTACATAGAGAGTAACATGATAAAAAAGCAAAAAAAAAAAAAAAGTCCTGAGCAGTGTTGCTCAGTGGGTTGTAGCGTCATCCTGTAAACCAAAGGGTGACAGGTTCGATTCCCATCCAGGGCACGTGCCTACTTTGCAGGTTTGGTCCCAGATCAGGGCACAGACAAGAGGCAACTGATTGATGTTTCTCTCATCTCTCTCTCTCTCCTTCCCTTCTCCTGTCTTTAAAATCAATAACCATGTCTTTGGGTGAGAATAAAAAAATAAATAAATATATATATTTTTAAAAAGCAGACAATGAGTATCCCAAACACCAGGGTAGGGGTTCCTCAGTGGGGAGGAAGAGGGTGCAGGGGGACTTGGGGTGGCCCGCCCACTTGTGTTCCCTCTCTAAGTATTGGTTAAACTGGGTACATCCTAGGCACAAAAACAAAATGTGTTATAAAGTGGAAGCCCTGACGCAGCCTGCAGAGGGTGGTCCTTACAGCCCCTCAGGGGAGCGTCCAATGCGTGGGGCTTTCTCGCCAAATTCTCAGCTGTAAGACCCCGGAGAACTTAAGAGTTCTTTTCAGTTAATTCAATCAGACACCAAGAACAAGGGGCGCTGCGTTCCTGGTGGAGGAGCTGAAGCTCCTCTGAGATTACAATCTGGAGGGGGAGGAGTCAAAGGGCAGGCCCCACGGTGTCTCTTTACTCCTGGGGGGGGGGGGGGGCAAGCTCCAAGGGCTGGAACACTTCCTTGAAGAAACACACCCCCCCATGAGAACAAAGGAAAAGTCAGATTCATGCAGAGATAGGGAAGGGAGCCTGTTCCAGGGGCAGGCAGGGCAGGCCACAGCTGGGGAGTGGGGGGAGAGAATTGGAGAGGGAGCTGGGCCATGGGGTGTGGGCTGCCCTGGAGCCGGGAGATGAGATGAGATGAGATCACAGAGGCCGGAGCAGAAGCTGCCCAAAAGCCACGATAAAGAGTTCGCTCAAAGGCAGGGGGGAGCCACTGAAAGCTCTAGAGCAAGGGGTATCAGATTGGTTCAGAAGAAGCGAGCAGGAGCAGATTAGAGGCTGCTGGAATGATTCCGAGGAGATAGGACGGAGGCCTGGTCTGAGGCCCCGGGAGCCGCAGCAAAGGCAAAGAAAACAGTGAACAGAGCCATTTCCGAAGACCATGCCGATGGGGGGTGGGGGCGGCAGGGTGAGGATTACACAGGTACAGACTCCTGCGTGAGACTCGGCCAGCGGGTCCAAGGTTCCCCTTAATGCAATGGATGCAAATTAAGTCGGAACTCAGTTCATACCTGCTGCACCTTGGACCAGCTGGTGACCTTCGTCCTCAGCGTCCTCACTCTTCCAAGGGCTGAAAGGACACACATCTTAGTGGGGGAGCTCTGACCCTGAAGCAAGAAGGGTTGGCTCTTGGGAACAACAAATCCATTATCGGCCTGAGCCAAATGACAGGGGATATGAATGTTATCAATTGATTGAGCTCCAGGACAGCGAGCGAATTCATGGGAGATTTTTGACAGCGGAGGGATTCTCAGCACTGCTGGGCTCCGCCTGAGCGCAGGTTTGTGTGTCCGCGGAGTCTCTGGGTTTAGGCCACTTGGCCCTGAACTTGGAGCCACGGGGCTCCACTGTGCCCCTCCCTGGCTTCTTAGGGCCTGGCAGGCACACGGTGGCCCAACTGTCCTTATCCTAACCATGGCGGCGAGGGGAGGGGTGTGCGTGGAGGGGGACGAGGGGATGGTCTGATAACCCTCCTTCAGGAGTTTTTAAAAGTAGCGTTGGTTGGTTTTGATCATCTTTTCATGTTAAAAAGAGAAAGAATATGTGTTTGGTGAAAAAGATAATTCCTGCCATTTATTGAGCCTTATTACAGTGTTTTGGTTGGCATCCTTTAAAAAATATATTATTTATTTATTTATTCTTGGACAGAGGAAAAAGGAGGAAGAAAGAGACGGAGAGAAACATCAATGTGTGGTTGCCTCTCATGCGCCCCCTATGGGGGATCTGGCCCACAACCCAGGCATGTGCCCTGATTGGGAATTGAACCAGTGACCCTTTGGTTCACAGGCCAGCACTTAATCCACTGAGCCACACCAGCCAGGGGTGGTTGACATCCTTATCTCTTTTAATCGTTCCAAATCTTCACCATGGCGATGTTTCTGCTACTATATTGTTTTGCAGATGAACAATCCGAAACTCAGAAGACGAGCTCACTTGCCCAAGGTCGCACAGCTAGTGGGCCCAGGTATGAGGCCAGTTGCCCCCATTCCAGAGCGGGTGCAGGCGCCTCTGCGAACTCTCGAGAGCCCTAAAAGAAAAATAACCCCAGGGGGTGACCCCGAAGATATTTTGCTCTATTTTTTCTCATGTCTTTGCATAGGTAGTTTTTAAAAACTTAATTTGGGAGCATACTGTGTATTCTTCCTCATTGAACATTTCAGTGTATTTTTTATGTTCTAAATGTAGCTCATCCTTGTTTTTGTTTTTTTGGGATTCTTTTCCCAATTCAAAGAGTACACAAATATAGGCAGGTGAAAGAGAAAACTCTCTCCCCTAACCCCCTGTTCAGATGTCTTCACTGACTACCCTGTATCTTTCTTCCCATTTACCAAGCAGGTATTTATACCTGTTCCTCTGTGCCCGGCCCTGCACTTGGCTTTGGGACCAAAGACATGTACGGAAGATCAATCGCAGAGCCCTTACCTCTAAGGCCATCCCTTGGTCTAGCCAAGGTGGGGAGGGGTGGGGCAAAGACACACCATGGCCTTAAACCCAGAGAGTGAGCGTGGCAGGGACAAAAATAAAACTCAGGTGCTTTGCTGTATTATAGGGAAGCGGGACCAGCCCCCACCTTGGTGGATCCAGAGTTTCTGGAGACAGCGAAAGGAGAGTAAGAAACTGAGGAATCAGCTGAGAGCCCCTCGGTTACTGGTACACCCCAGCTGAGAATATTTGGACCCCAGCTTGCGGATGAGAGGTAAGCCTGGAGGAGTAGCTCTTGTTTTTTGTTTTTTGTGGTTTTTTTGGGAAAGGGAGAGCTTCCCCTCAAACAGGGGACATTTTGCGGTTCTGTGCACAGTTTTGGTTTCCCAAATGGAGGTACACGGGTGTTCCTAACTGGCATCTAGCTGGTAGAGACCAGAGATGCCTCTAGACATCCCACAGTGCACAGGACAGCGGTCTCCACAAAGAATGATCTGGTCCAAAATGCCAGTAGCACCGAGACTGAGAAACGTTGGCCTGGACAGGTCAGGTAGGAGGCGAGTCGCTCCGGAAAGCATATTCCTGATACCGGGTTTTTAGATCAGCCACTTCCTAGCAAAGGCTTCCTGAGAAAATGTGTTCACCTCTTCGAGCCTCAGTTTCCTGCTCTGTATAATGGCAGATAATGGTAGGCTTGTTTGAAGGAAAAAGTAGAATAAGAAGCACTTACAGTACCTAGCACACTATTTGATATATGTTAGGAGTTTTTCTTTTTAAGAAAAGTTGGGGGTGGGGTGTGGAGATGTAAGCAACTTCTTCTTCGAATCCCCCAGAAAAAGGGTTGAGACTTCTTTTCTGTTTGCACGTCTCAGCCTTGAAAGTGTTTGAACCTTTGCAAAATTTGATGTGCAAGATAATTCACCTGATTTTTCAAAAAAATCCCCTGAAACACACACACACAACTGGTACTCTTAGAGAACTGGAATATGGAGGACTAAAGGCATTACTGGGTGGGGGCAGGTGAATTTTTTTAACTATAAGACATGGATTAATTTTTCAGTTAACAAATGTAATTTGAAAAGTGTCCAGCCCTGATTCATGTGGCTCAGTGGGTTGGGCGCCGTCCCGCAAACCAAAAGGCCGCCGGTTCCATTCCCTATCAGGGCACATGCCTGGGTTGCAGGCCAGCACGCGAGAGTCAGTCGATCGATGTTTCTCTCACATCGATGTTTCTTTCCTTCGTTTTTTTTTCCCCTAAACATAAATAAAATTGTTTTTAAATCTTAAAAAAAAATGTCCAATGATGGGGAAAACTTTTTACAAGGTGAAACAAACAACAAAAAAAGATTATAAATAAAACACAAAACAAAAAAAATCTCTACATATTATTTAGTTATTTTGAAAAAATTCTTTGGGCCACGGCTAAAGAAATTCATCCTTGAATAATTCAGTGACACTCACAGATTAACTTTAAGGACTGCTTGGAACTTATTTCCCAAACACCCCGGAGTCAGCCTTCCGTGGTTTTGCCCCCCCGGGCACCAAAGCCACAGCTCTTTCATTCAACTTTGGGTCCTGGCAAAATTGACTGCATTTCCATTCAAGAAAAAATCTGGGGGGCCTTCTTATTGGACAGGGCCATGGTGGTGTGGAGAAGTGTGCATCCATATTTCCCAAACAAACTGCTTCTCAGGGGTTCTGAGCTTGTATTTGTCCAACGCAAGCCAACCACCAACAACCATGAATCACCTGGGCCTTATTCTTCAAACCTCCCCAGTCTCTCCAGACTGGCTGCCCATTTGTCAACGTCTAGGAAACTTGGTGAAAACCGCAGTCCCCAGATTCTTCTCATCCACAAACAGTGTGGGACCTGTTTACTTCAGAACCGTTAAAAGATAAATAGGTGTTTCCTAAAAATCCTGGTTTCTAACAGCAGATTTGAAATATAGGACAGTTGGGGGAGAGGAGGTCATAGAGAACTAATGAGCAGAAGTTGGACCCCATCGGACCTGCGGCCAGTTCTGGGTGTGCGCCACCATGTAAGCGGTCTTGGGTATGTTCCTTAGCCACTCTGAACCTCAGTATCTTCCTCTATTTCAAAGGGGTCTGTTGCCTGCCAGTCCTGGCAGGCTGTCGTGAAGCTTCTGGAAAATGCCCCATACCTAGTCATGGGTACACCTTTCCACCACTTTGCCTTCTGGGCAGGTTGTTCAGGCTACTCCTTATCAGCTGGAATGCTGGAAACACCCAGAACAGGGCCAGTTGAGGCTTGTCTTCAACAGAACAGCTCAACTGTCTTCTGAGGTTTCGGTGTTTGGATTCCATCTTGATTTGGTCTCTGAAAGGTTGCTGAGGGGCAAGGTCAGTTAGCTGGAGGCCTCTCTGCACGTGCACCCCGTGGAAACTCAGAAACACCCCAAATCAGACAGATGTCAGTGCCCAGAAAAATGCATGCCCAGGGAGAACTCAAGAGAAACAAAGAAAGTGCACTTGGAATAGCTTCCAAGGAACTCCCAGTCCTGAGGTTCAGAGACACTGAGAGGCTTAGGGGGCTCCAAGGATCCCCAACAGGATGTTATTTCCCAGGGAAGGAAAAGTGTTGATGAAGGACCCTGGGACTAGATGCCCGCCAGGCCTCTCGGGAGAGCCATCTGCTGGCCTCCTGGAGCACTTGACTTTTTGGTGGCCTGTCTGGCTCAGCACAAGAGAAATTCTCCCGAATCCAGAATGGAATTTACTTAAACGTGGTTATGTGGTCAGTGACTTTTTAAAAATTATTATTATTTGAGAGATAGAGATCAAATTTGTTGTTCCACTCATTGGTGCGCTCATTGGCTGCTTCTTGTGTGTGCCCTGACCGGGGATCAAACCCGCAACCTTGGGGCATCAGCACGATGCTCCAACCTCCTGAGCCACAGGGCCAGGGCGGGTTGGCAATGTTTTGGAAATTGTCAGCGGAGACTAGGCTACAAATCTTAGCAGGCCGATTCAGTTAGCATTAGCTCTCTAAGTTGTTGGACAGGGCTCTGGCTAACAGCAACAAAGATAATGAGTAATAATCATAGATTGAATCCTCATTAAACCCTCTGACCTGGGGCTGCTATCTTCAATTTACAGATGAGGACAAATGGATTTGCTTCTGGAGATGAGGGGAGGGGGGGGTGGGGGGAAGGAAAGCAGGAATGGAGTTTCTGGGGTATGGACTGGATCTGGGGGTGCTGCATGGGTGGAGGCGGGGGGGGACGAGGGTAGATGGCATTCCCTTGGTACCAGTGCAGCCCCCTCTGGGGAGAAAGTTCCCACTTTAGAGACGAAGAGGCAGATTCCAGCGGAAAGTTTACATGGACATCTGAGGTCATAGGACTGGCAGGGTCAGCAGGAGAGTCTTGACCTTGGAGGACAATATGCTAACCCGACAATGGAATTAAATAGCTAATCTCTGTCATCTCCAGAGGCCTTTTGGAGTCAGGAACTGCATACATAAATCCCAGCATCCTTTTCTGATCTCCACGCAAACAAAGGGGATCAGCACATCAAAGGCTAAATTCTTTGTCCTGTGAGGGGACTTGTCCAAAGGTGGGCGGCCCACCAGAGGGAAGACCCAGGAGTTCAGAATTATTAGCCCCCAGACAGCTCGTGGCCTCCACTCCTGAGTAGCTGCTGTGTGATCCAGGACAAGTTACCTCCCTTTTCTGTGCCTTCGCTTCCTCATCTGTAAAATGAGGGTGATACTACTACCTACCTTATAAACCCTGCGTGAGGATGACAGTAAAACAACATCATTTACTGAGCAATTAGTAGGTGCCAAAAGCCCTGTGCCAAGCTCATTTCTTACGTTAACTCAACCCTCCCAACAGCCCGTGTGTTAAATGAGTTATTCCATAAGGGCGTCTACAGGCTGTTACATAATGAAGAAAATGATGGATGTGAAGCCTGCCTAGCAACGCGGGAAACATTATATTGGGTAATAACAATAAAAAGTAATGAGTACATTCAAAATATGAGGCCAGTGCTTGGTCCAATTTCTGAACACGAGGACGGGAAAAGTGCAGACGTGAACCCCGCATTTTTGATGAAATCGTGCTGATTCAATGCATCTTCAGTTGTTGTTATGTAATTGTTCTTGCGAGAAAATGAATTTGATTGTACATATGATATTGATACATAGACAGAGAAAAGCAGCGGAACAGGGCTCGAGAAACAAAGGTTTCTTATGGGTATACACACAGAGATACATAGCTACCTATATCTAATTACACATCTAAGTGTATACAGACATGTGTTTCTGAAGCCCTGTTCCACGGCTCTCACCACTTTGCACTTTGAGGGAAAGTTTGTCAGAAGGCAAATTCTGGAGGCAGAGGCTGCGGGAAGGCCGCACGCCACGTCTTTGTGAATCACAGGCCTTTGGAAGACCCCTGTTCTCTTCCTCCCAGGAAAATACACGGACTCAGAACCCAGCCGGTAGGTGACCTGCCACACATGGGAATTCACAGACCTTCCCCCAAACCCACCCACTGCACCCCTGGGGGTCCCAGGTCAGGAACCCCTGCTTCCTTTTGGGATTTCACTTCCCCCACCAATAAAGATGTATTGAGCACCTACTCTGCACCAGAAAGAGAGCCGGCCGAGTGCTGGCAACCTAACCGTGAGCTGTTACCTGTTACAATCTCACGGGCTCATTCACACACTATTACTCTCCCAGTTCACGCTCCTTCTAATGGTCCAACTCTCCTCATTCTGACCTTCCTTTGTGAAAACAGCAATGGAGACAGAAGAATAACTAACAGCTAAGGAAGCCATTGCTGACGATAATCAACTTTCTCACATATTACCTGAGGTAACAGCCTTTCCTATTATCCTTGCTTAACAGGAACACTAAAACTCAGAGAAGATGGAATGAATGATAGGGGTATCTCTAAGTGGAGATACAGTTCTGAACCCGTGGGGCTGGGTTCTTCACTGCAGAGGTCAGCGAGAGTTTACCGTCCAGTGGGTAAGACCAGAGACAGAATTCAGACTCGGCAGGTGCTGTGTGACCTGAGATGAGCTACTTGAACTCTCTGAGCCTGTGTGTCTTTATGAAAAGGAAATGAGGAATAAAAATAACATTGACTCGTTAACAAAAACCACAAAAACTATAGGAAGAGAAATAACATCCGCTAGCGCTGTGATGTGATACAATTGTATCTCTTTTACAAAGTGTCGATGGCAAGGACTTCAGCCTAACCCATGACACAGAGAGCGTTCTTGGACTCTTTTCCCCCATTGGTAGGGAAGTTTGGACTGAATTTTTGACAATTCCTCCTCCAGGCCCCGGACCTAAAGCCCCACGGTCAGAGAGATTTTGAATGAGAGGAGTGGCTCTTTTTATTGACCCAGTCTAGCCATCAGGGACAAGGGACACCTTTCCTCAGCCCACCCCAAGGCTGGGTGCGGGGAATGGGGTGGTGGGAGAGACTTTCCAAATTAATATGAATGAATACTTAAATGTTGACAAACTGTAACTTTATGTCAACTTGCCAAAGCTCAACTCAGCTAGCTACATAAAATGGCATTTATTATGTAACGTGGGCGAATTTTAAGATGTGGGGTGAGGGACCCCCAAACTGCTAAAAAGGTCCTTGTCCAAAGCTAAGGTCATTGTTGAAACTGGTTGGCTAGGCTCGGGGAGTTCCTTCTATTTGACTCTAGTCCAGCTTTTTCAAAAGGCCCCTGCCCCTAAATTCCATTTCTCCAACCAAGTCATCCCTCCCAAAGACATTCGGTTAGTGGAGTTTAAAGGGCACATTCCATTGATCTGAGGCGATCACTTGGTCTTGCTGCGATTTGAGATCTCAGGAAACAACAAGAAGAATGAATCAACAAATGTTTGTTTTCCTCTCTTTGAAAATTCCTGAAGGCACGAGGCAGCCCCTGCAGACATTAGGAAATCTTTGGCAGGGCTGGGCCGGGGGTTCTGGCTGCAAGGGTCTCCTAGCTTTGTTTTTCTAAGGCTCTGGTGCGCCCACCCTCAGGCAGTTAAAAAGCCACCCCACTCTTGTTTACAAAGAGAGGTGGTTACATTTCAGTGTCGAGGAAGCGTCTTCCTCCCCGGGCTGGGCGTCCGGACCCAGTGGCGTCTCGCTGTCCTCTTTGCAGACCTCGCAAAGACAAGAGATCATTAGCCCTAATTAAGCCCTCCCCAGCAGGCTGACTGGGATCCCCTGAGGAGTCTTCAACTCTCCCCTGCTTGTAGGGAAAAGGAAGAAGAAAAGAAAGGTCCCTTCGGGCATTTTCCTTCTGGGAGAAATTGTAAAGGACAGGTAGGTGAAAAGTATCTCAAACCTTAAAAAATTTGCTTATCTCCCCTCCTGCCCAACCACCTCTCAGAACTCATCTTGGAGGAATGAATCTGCAAGCCGAAACTATTAAGGTAAACATTACAAGACTTTAAAGAGGAAAAAAAATTGCAAATTAAGTTGCAAATTAAATCTCTCTTCTTATGCATGTCAGGGAGGCAGGGCCAGAAAACTGCCTGCAGCCCAGGTTTCGCCAGACTTTGCAAGTATGAAATCGAGGAAGGGGGAGGGGTGTTGTGGGTAAGGGCTTGAAAACAAAAATGTTCTTAATCGTGTAAAGAAATAAACTCAATGACAAAACAAAATAGCATTTTTATTAAAAATAAAATATGCCAGGCTCATACAAAGCTCTTTTTGGTACGCTGTTTTATTAAATCTTCTTTCATCTTTAGATTTAAAAAAAAGCAACAATGGGTCTTAATCACATTTTAGTGACCGAGGCAGCCAAGGTGTTGGGAAGGGGGCAGACGGAGTTGCGAGGTCCACTTCAGCTCCTCCCCCGGCGGCTGTGAGACTGGGCCTCAGGTGACCTCTCCTAGCAGGCCGGTCCAGCCTTTGGGTGTCTCTGGGCCACACTGGAAGAAGAAGAGTTTCATTGGGACTCACATTAAATACACAAACACCAGTGAAAACTGATGAGCAAAAAAATAAAGGTCTTAAGTAAATGTATGGTTTTGTGGTGGGCGGCATTCCTAGCCACCCTGGGCCGCATGTGGCCCGAGGGCCGAGGGCTGGACACCCTGTTACAGGCGAGACTGTGGCATTGGCCCCACCCTGTCCTCTCACGTCAGCCTGGTTATCTTGTCCGCGGCCCTTACCACCATCTGTATTTCTCAAGTGCATTTTTCCCTGGATTCGGCCCTCCCTGCCCCCTCCAGAATTCGAGCAGTGACCTTGAACATCTTGTTCTGGCTGCCAGGCCCAAGCCGCCATATGTAATGTATGACAGGGACGAAGGGCAGCTTATTAAATATTTTACAATGAACAAATCAGTGGACGGATATGCGAGTGACCGAGTGTGTGAGTGAGTGAATGAGTACGTAAGTGATTGATTAGTGAATAAATAGTGAATATATAAATGAGCAAATGATTACGTGGGTGAGTGAGTGAATGAATCAATGAATGAGTGAATGAATGAGAGAGTGAGCGAGCGAATGAAATTTGATTTTAGTGGGAAGGACCTTGTCTGTGTGTGACGGCTATGATGGACTCTCCCAAACGTGGTCACCAAATACAGTGACCCTCAGAACACGAGAGACACGTGGGTCCGAGGAGTGGGCCTGCCCCGGCCCAGCCCCCACTGCCCTTCCGGGTGACCCTGCTCAAGGTGCCAGTAAGGTCAACGTCAGTGTGTCTCTGTTCCCCGGGGAGGACCTGCCCTGTGTCCATTTTCTCAGGAGCGTTTTGCGCACAACTTCCTTTTGCCATCCCAGCACCCCCCGGGGGGGGGCTGTTTGAACTGGTATCACATCCTTGTTTGAACCGGTGAGGAAATGGAGACTTGGAGAGGGGAGGGTCTGTCCAGTTCACAGGTCAGCACGTGCACTTCGGGTCAGGCCAGTCTGGCAGGGCCAGACGGAGGAAAGCAGCAGCGTGTCCACAGCCTCTGTCCCATCTGGTTCTCACAACAGGCTTTTTACGTTCCAGCCACACTTAGAAGGGCAAAGGGAACACAGAGGGACACGAGGAGCTGAGACAGGACATCCTCAGAGAACGAGCCACAGGAAGAGGCTTTGGCAATCACAGTCTATTCAGTCCTGGGTACAGATCTGCCCCAGTGGACAAGAATGGACGGCCCTGGCCAGGTGGCTCTGTTAGCTGGAGCAGCATCCTAACGCACCAACACTGCAGGTTCAAATCCTGGTCAGGGCACATACAGGAATCAACAGTGAAGGCATGAATGGGTAGAACAGACAGGAAAAAAAAGAATGGATGGATGGATGAATGGATTGGACACAGTGAAGTGGTTAGAAGCAGGCATTTGGGTGTTAGGCTCGGATTCACACTGTCTCTCTCCCACCTCCCTACTGTGTGACCCTAGACAAAGGGCTTTAATTCGTTTGGGCCTCAGTTTCTCCATCTGCAGAATGGGAATAAAAGGGTCGCTGTGACCGTGAAATGCCACAGTGCCCGTCGGTGCTCAGCACGATCCTGGCACAGCGGGACATCTGAAGCCTTGGCGTGGGTCTGCGGTGGCGCTCCAGGGCCCGTCCTGGCTCCCTGCAGTCAGCAACAGTGAGTTATTTCAATTTTTGTTATTCTACTTCCCTTGGAGGCTGTCTATGGAAGACAGTGTTGTGTAGAAAGCTTTGAAATCCAGAAAATCTGGATGCAAATCTCATTTGCTGGGACTAGCTCTGCGGCCAAAGGATGTCATATCACTTGTCCAAGCCCGTTTCCCTATCTGCAAACGGGAATTATACATGACAGAAAGTAGTGATGTTGACATGGGAAAATTTCCGAAGGACTCAGCACGTACTCTGTCCCCAGGAAAATGGAAGGTTCTGGTAGATTCTCATACAACTAAGAGCAGCTTGAGAGCTTTCCCAGAACATGGGTTGGGAACAGGGCAGAATTTGCTGAGGTAACAGACAGAACTGCAGGTTTCCAGGAAGGTCTTTCCAGAGCCTTTTTTTAATAGGCATGAAAAGCAATCAGATCAGAATGGTAGACTGTGGCCCTTGGGGGCAGGCACTGTGTGCTTCCCCTCTGGGTCCCTGGGGCCCCACATACCTGACCCGAAACCTGAATTAACCTGTGGTCTAACTATTGCCTCTCCTAGTTGAGGTCTGAGGATTGAGCTCCTGGAGCTGGTTCAAGGTTAGTGGGTCCAGCCAGCATCATCTTACAGGCCAACTGAAGCCAGAAAGCTGATTCTCTGCATTCCTAATGATAAAGAAAACAAAGAGTGACCGAACCTTTGCTACATGCCAGATGCCGTTCTAGTCACTTTAGATGTGATAAGGATTTACGTGTAAAAACACTGAGCTCAGAGAGGTGAAGTAACAGGCCCAAGGACACACAGCTAGAAAGCTAAGAGGCTGACCCCTCTGACCGAATCTGTGTACTAAGCCAGTGTTTCTCACACAGTTCATTAGTGAACCCCTGAAGGAGCCTCTGTAGACAATTTTCCCCAAATGGCTCCACCCCATGAAATGGTAACATCCCAGATTATCATGGTATTAGATATCTGTGTCTTTTTAAAGTTTTACTTATTGATTTTTTTAGGGAAAGTGAGGAGAAAGGAGAGAAAGAGAAGCATCCATCTGTTGTTCCCCTTATTTCTGCATTCATTGCCTGCTTCTTGTAGGTGCCCCTCCCAGAGAGCGAACCCTCAGCTTTCTCCTATCAGGATGGCACACTAACCAACTGAGCTACCCAGCCAGGGCTTTTTCCTTTTTTTTCCTTTTCCTTTTTCTTTTCTTTTCTTTTCTTTTCTTTTCTTTTCTTTTCTTTTCTTTTCTTTTCTTTTCTTTTCTCTTCTTTTCTCTTCCCTTCTCTTCTTTTCTCTTCCCTTCTCTTCTTTTTTTTCTCTTCTTTTTTTTTGAACTTATTGGGGTGACATCAGGAAGTTATATGGGTTTCAGTTGTACAATCCTATCATACATCATCTGTATATTGTGTTTATTAGGTCCTCACCGCCGCTTGGCTGTCTTTCCAAGTGCACTTTCTGTATATCTGTGCTTTATGCATAAACAGAGCAAGGGTTTTGCTCCCGCCTCACCCCGAATCAGTCTCTGCCCCCATGGAGAACTTCTTCTCCAAACCGGCTCCCTCAGCAAGGGCTCCTGCCTTCCTTGCTGGTGTTAGGGCGGCTTAAGGGGAGTGGGGTAAGGATATTGGGGTTCTGTACCCCCAGTAAAGTTACAGACCGCATCTTGACCAGCATACTGAACCATTTCTGTTCAGAAAATGGGATTTGTCCCTAATACCAGCCATGTGTCCTTGCTGCCTCTGCTCCTTAGTTGGAACACCACATGTCCTGAGATTTCAGTGGGACGGTGGGGGACCTTCCCAAAACAAAAAGTGGACATTTTATAGATGGAGTGAACCATGAGGAAGCATCAAGCCACCCGTACCTTGACCCCTCCGGAGCCCCGGTGGAGTGCTGGAGTTTCGCCCACCTCCCTCTTGCAGTTCGTCAATCCCTGGAGACGGGCTCTGTCTGAAGTGGTCATCAAGGGCCTGGGGGGGTCACAGGGGCCGCTGGAGCCTCCCCAGTGGGGACAATGGCCCTGCATTCTCACCCCATTTCCGCCCGGCCTCTCTTCTGCCTCTCAGACAAGGGGCAGAAAACAAGGCCCCCATTGCCGGGCTCTGCCATTTTAATGCCAGCTTCTGCAGCCTTCCCCCAGGCAGCAGGGTCTGCCCCCTCCCCTCCCCCCCCCCCCTCCGCCCCTGCTCCTGGCACTTCCTCCCCGCTCCTATTGACTGCTGTCATTTCCAGAAAGGATGGATTGTTCTCTGGCCGCCTGGTGGCCGAGCGCAGGGTCCCAGCCCAGGACAGAGAGGGTGTGGAGTCAAGGAAGCACCCACCACCCTGAAGACGGAAAACTCATTAAACCTCCTGCCAAAGACGCCCCCGTGTGCAGGCGCCAACGCCGGCATCCGACAACAAAGCGGATCCTGGCATTCCTGTTGAGGGAGGGGACCTCCACAGTCCCTTCTGCGCTCGTAAAGTGAACTCTGTCCCAGAAAGGAAATGGGACGGGGGTGGTTTTGAAGTCAAGAGGAAAGAGCAGATGAGGTTATGGGGTTCCTAGAAATGTGTGCCTTCCTTTTTTGTCTCAGAAGCCTCATGGCCTTCAGCCAATTAGACACGGTAGCTCCAGTGGTTGGGCACGAAACATAAGGAAGCTTCTAGAAGAAGCTAAGCGGAGTGGGCAAGACACTCGCCCTTGACTCTTCCTATGATACTGTTGCCAAGGGCCTTGGGAATGCCCCTGGTCCAATGTACCCATTTCACAGTGATGAAAACTGAGGACCCAAGGAAGGGAGGGGACTTGCCTGATGCTCCCTCTGGGTACTCAACACATCGTAGGCTGTGGAGTCCTAACATACAACACCTATCCCTGCCCCCAGGTCTCTTCTGCCTTTCCATGGAAATCACATTTCCCGTGGAGAGCCCGTGGGTCCTCTGGGGACACACCACAGGTGACAGACACACAGGGATGCGGAGTAGACCAATGACTCTGGAACTTTAATCCACTTCTGACCTGTGTGGGTTTGGACAATCATTCTCGCCCTTCCAATTTTTCATCTCCCCACCTAGAAAAGAGCTGCTCTACCTTGCCCATGGGCCACTGGGTAGGTGAAGAATGATGCTGTATGACAAGCACGCCCAACACTTAGTGCTAGGACTGTCAGAACAAAGGACCACACACTCAGTGGCTTCAACAATAGAAATGTATTGTCTCAGAGCTTTGAAGGTTAGAAGTCCAAGGTCAAGGAGTTGGCAGGGTTGGTTTCTTCTGAGGTCTCTTTTCTTGGTGAATAAATGTTCATCTTCTCCCTGTGTCCCCACACACAGTCGTCCCCGTGTGTGTCTGTGTCCCAGCCCCCTCTTCTTATTAGGACACCAGTCACAGTGGAACAAGGCCCACCCTAAAGACCATGTTCCAACCTCATCACCTCTTTAAAAGTCCTATCTCCAATCACACTCACATGCAAGCTCCTTGTGTTTCAAACTTAAACACAGGAATTGTGGGGGGACAAATTCAGCCAAAAACACCTAGAAATAACCACCATTGAATCATTCTTGAGATACCTTCATATCATGCTATCTTCCAGAGATGTGAGAATGCTTTTGGAATGTTATCGGAAAAGGGCAAATTCCACCCTCAAAATGTGATTCTTCTAGAACAAGGAGTGACAGACAAGCTGCAGCCCATGAGCCAAAAGCAGCCCATTGCCTGGTTCTTGTTTGTCTGTTTGTTTGGGTTTTTTTTGTTTGTTTGTTGTGGCCTATGAGCTCAGAATGGTCCTTACATTTTTTTTTGTAATGGTTGGAAAAAGTCAAAAGAAGAAGAATATCCCATGACATGTAAAAATTATATGAAATTTAAGCTGTAGTGTCTACCAGGGGTGTCCAAACTTCTGGCAGCCGCCCTGGAAGAAGAGCTGCGTTGGGCCGCACATTTCAATACACTGAGACATGTAATCACAAAAAACCTCATTATGTTTTAAGTGAGTTTACGATTTTGTGTCGGGCCGCATTCAAGCCATCCTGGGCCGCGTGCAGCCTGCAGGCCACAGGGTGGACACCCCTGATTATGCAAAAAATTTTAAGGGCATTTTTTAAAGATTTTATTCATTTATTTTTAGAGAGAGGGGAAGGGAGGGAGAAAGAGAGGGAGATACACGTTGATGTGCGAGAGATGCATCGATTGCTTGCCTCTCACGTGTCCGCAACCGGGACACCTGGCCGGTGGTAACCCAGGCATGAGCCTTGACTGGGAAATGAATCAGAGACCTTTTGGTTCACGGGCCGGTGCTCAGTCCGCTGAGCCACACCAGCCAGGGCCATATGTACAGTTTTGTTGGAGCACAGTCACGCCTATTTTTTCACATGCTGCCTGAAGGCTGCTTGTGCAACTGTGTCGTCGAGCGGCGGCATTGCCGACTGTGTAATCCACAGAGCCTGACATATTGGCTCTCTGGGCCTTTGCAGAAAAAGTCTGCGGACCTCTGATTTAGAGAATCACCAATTTAATCTCTAGTCATTTAAAATCACAATTTGGAGAGTCACTAATTTTAAAATTCAGATCCTGCCCTGGCTGGTGTGGCTCAGTGAATTGAACGCCAGCCTGCAAACCAAAGTGTCGCTGGTTCAATTCCTAGTCAGGGCACGTGCCTGGGTTGCAGGCCAGGTCCCCAGTAGGGGGCGCACGAGAAGCAACAGATCGATGTTTCTCTCACACATCCATGTTTCTCTCCCTCTCTTTCTCCCTCCCTTCTCCTCTCTCTAAAAGTAAATAAATAAAATCTTTTAAAAATAAAAATAAAAATAAAAACAATCATCTGAGAAGGGATCCTTTAGCTTCACCAGGGTTTTATGGCTCAAAAAAGGCTAAGAACTCCCGGGGGTTGGGGGTGCTATTCCTTCCCTTAAATAGGCGCTGAGTATGCACGAGCCCATGAGTAGCAGAGCGCGGCATACAGTGCACTGAATAAATGCATATTGAGTAAATAAGTAAACTTAACACCATCTTTTGTAGCTATGACAATGCTATTATTTGGCTGCAGCCCGCTTCTCCCTCTCGTTTTGGGCTGGAAAACATATCTGATTTCTCAGGCTCCTTTAATAGGTCTGTATCTCTCCAGGATGCCTTGATGGGTAAGCGGCTCCTCCATTTTTCCTGGGAATCTGATGGCCACCTGGTGACTTATCCGTGAACATGCGTCTGCTCATCACTAGGTCAACCCCAATTTGTCATTCATGCCCCAGCCCTAGTGACACTTCCCTGAGGAAACCTTCCTACATCGTCCTAAAGTGTCCGAGTTACTCTCGGATTCCTGATGGATACATTTGTCGCCGGTAGGGTTGTGAATCAGTGTCCAAGTCTGTCTTTTACCTGAAATTTCATTCCCTCCTTTCAGAGAAGTTCTCACAATATGTGAGTTTATACTCATGTGTGTGCTTTCTTGCTTAGGGACTGTCGTTTCCTATAGAATGTGAATCCCATGAGAACAGAGATGTATGTGTTTTGGGCATCTCTGTATTCCTAACATTTAGCATAATGCCTGACACAGAGGAGGGGGTCAGGAGGTAGTTGTTAGATGGATGGATGGGTGAATAGATGGATGGAGGGAGGGATGGATAGATGAATGTATGTATGGATGGATGTTTGAATGGATGGATGGATGTTTGGATGGATGGATGGATGTTTGGATGGATGGATGGATGTTTGGATGGATGGAGGGAGGGATGAATGGATAGATGGATATCAGCCAATGATACAGAAAATGCAGAAGCAGAGGCGCTCAGTTTTTGGCGGGGGGAGAATGGATAATGCACTCAGGTAGACTATCCTTCCTTTAAGGTGTGGCTGAAATGTCTAGGTAGAGACACCAGAGAGGTCCATGGACCTGGAGCTCACAAGGAAGATCTTTCCCAGAGAAGCAGCAAGTCTGAAACGGCCAACCTGTTGATGATTAGGGAGCGCTGGGAACGAGGAGAACATGGGTGCTGAAAAGAGCGGAGGACTAAAGATAGAAACCAAGAAGCTGCATCCTGTGAGACATGGACAGAGAGGAGGAACCTGCCAGTGCATGGAGCCGCAAGATGGCCAGCGGTGTGGCAGGAGGACCAGAGGGCCAGAGGGCCATGGGAACCGAGGAAGGAAAGTGGCTTCAAGGAGTCATGGTCCCCAGGGTCAGGGGAGCCCGGAGACTCAAAGAAGATAAGGCCACGCCCTTGGCCCAGTGTTGGACGTGACAGCCATGGACTCAGTGGCATGAGATTGGGTTTCCACAATCCCTTTCGTGGGACGTACTCGGTTTGACTGAATCTTGGAGTAGTGACTTTTGAATTTTTGGCGATAAGGGCAGACTCTCCATTGACTTTGCGACTTTGGTGAAAACCACGGGCCGTCCCCCCAAAAAGTGCTTTTCTACCCAGGGTCTCTGGGCAGCAGGGACCCACTGAAGCTGGGCCCAGGGAGGAAACCTAATCACCCAAATTTTAGGGCTGGAGGTCTTCTTTCATGTTCTTTCTAAAGCCACTTTTGACTCATAATGGAAAAAATATTTTTCTTTATTCACTCCTAAATATGACTTACCAATGAGATTGCAAGTACCCTATAGGGCCGCTCAATAGCTCCAAACGGTTCCTTTGTTCTTTGGAATCACATGGGGATTTTTTTTTTTTAAACGCTGGCCCTGGCTGGTGTGGCTCAGTGGATTGGGCACCCGCCTGTAAACCAAAGGGTCATCGGTTCCATTCCCAGTCAGGGCACATGCCTGGGTTGCAGGCCAGGTCAGGTCCCCAGTAGGAGGCGCAAGAGAGGCAACCACACATTAATGTTTCCCTCTTTCTCCTTTCCTCTCTGTCTAAAATAAATCAATAAAATTTTTAAAATAAAAAAATAATAATAAATAATTAAAAATTTTAAAATACTGAGGCCAGGACCTGTCTCCCACACTCTGATTCAAGCAGTCTGGGGTGAAGCCCAGGTATCGCGAGACTTTAAAAGCTCCCCAGGTGAACCCAATGTACAGTTGGGGTAGAGCACACCTCTTTGATTTTTATGGCCAGGGCAAGTATTTTGAGTTACACTCCACGTTTGTATACTCCCTTTTGCTTGCTTTGCTGAGCTGGTTTGGTTTTTGCTGCACACTGAATTCTCTGGCTCTGAAACGGCTTCAGGTCTCATCGGGAAACCTTGACCCTCCCGGGCCTCCATTTCCTTATCTCGGACCATGACTAAAGCCTGCCACCCCCTGCTGCCCCGACTGGCGTGAGCAGGCGCAATAAATAAATAAGAACAGAGGCAAGAAGCTTATGTACTCAGAGCTCCTGGTTCTACTCGATGTCATTGGACACCAGTGTGCTTTACTCCACAGCCTGCTCCTTTTGAACCAGGCTACCGCAGTCTATAAAACTTTAATGCATGGATTTCCCATTGTTCGGGGCCGGTGGGGCACCGGCCTTCCTGTTTGGCCGTGGTGCGTACCAACCAGGAAAGAAACTGGCTGGGAGGTCCAGGGCGAGTTGCCTTGTTTCTGGAAACGCATGTGATGGCGTTCACTTTAACAGATGGGATCGCAGGCCCCACGGATGCCCATAATAGCAGGCGCGCGTCAGACTCACGGGGGCCAGGTCCCGGGCTCTCTGCTGGAGCTCCACACTCTCCCAGCAACCCCCGCAGGGCACGGATCGCGATCAGCCCAGTTTCCAGAGGAGGGGAGGGAAGGCTCCGGCCCTTGAACTCTCTCCAGATTCACAGGTTTTCCGAAGCAAACTGGAAGCACGGCTGTGGGGGGAGGGGAGGGAACACAAGTATCTGACTCCAAAACTCACTCTCTTTCTGAGGGATTAGAGAAGACTTATTGTCCAGTTTTTTTAAAAAAAATCCTCCTTGATTTGCTTCTTTTTTTTTTTTTTTTTTTTGCACGCCCGCACGCGTGCACGTATCTGCAGGGGTGGAGCAAAAGTAGGCCTTCAGTTGTGAGCACACGCCACAGTGTATTCTTGTGTTACTGTGTGTGAATGAGGGCATTATTTCTCTGTTACAACTGTAAACCTACTTTTGCCCACGCCTGTACACACACACACACACACACACACACACACACTATTGAGACTTTGATGTTTCGCTTGTTGGGACTAAGACCTGCGAGGGGTCGAGTGTGCCTCCCGGATGGGGTTTTGATGGAAACACAAAGGTTATTGACCTCAAACACAAAGTGGCTTGGCCCTCCCGAGTCTGCCTGGCCGCCTCTCTCCCTGGGGTTTTTGTTCGGCCCTTTCTCCTTCGCTCTGGGCCTTGTTACAGCCCGGGCAAAACAAACAGGGGCTGTCAGGGGAGAATGGCCTCTCCCGGCACAAGGAGGAGGAGGAGTGGGAACAATTACTCCCAATAACTCAGACGCGGATGGTAAAACACTCATGGCACAACCCGGCCGTTTACCCAAATTATCTGGGTAATTGCCTCCACTTTCAGCTCCGACGGGGGTTCCGTAAATCCTGGGGCTTCCAAAGGATAAATAAGGCGACTCTCACTTAGGCGTGGGCCCAAGCCGAGAGAGGCCAGGCTTTGTTATGGAAAGGGCCCAGCCCAGGAGCTCCGAGCTTTGTGATTAAGTCTTGCCTTGGATACAAAAGCCCAGAGCAAATTGCTTCCCTTCTCCAAGCCTCAGTTTCCTCCCCTGACCCTCAGAGTGAAGACGTGCTCTGGGATAGGAAAATAGAAAGAGAGAGAGAGAGAGAGAGAGAGAGAGAGAGAGAGAGAGAGAGAGAGAGAGAAATTGCTGCCGCCTCCTTTGTGTGTGGAACTGCTACAAGCATTCAAAAGGAATAAACATGACTTTATGTCTCCCCCATTCAGCCCAAAGAAAAGCAAATCACAAAAAAAGTCATTCACAGCTAGGCTCGGCCTTTGTCCTGCAGCTTCAGGCTTCCTGCCCCCTCGGGCACTCCGAGTGGAACTGAGAACAAAGCTGGTTTCACCTGGGGTCTGCACCAGCCACCACTGCGCACCCAGCTTTCTGCACAATCTGTTCTTTTGAAACTTGGGCGGAGTCGTTTTAAACTGAAAGTACCTACATCTTACGGCCTTTTCTCCAGGCTCCCGTGTTTCTGCCCTGGGGAATGTGACTTCTGCGAATGAATGGCTATTTTGCTGAGGACCCACTAAGTGCTGGATGCCTTCATGTGCTGTAGCTCATTTCTATTTCAAAGCAGCTTTTTAAATGATTATTTTGAGCCTCATTTAATCCAGTAAGAGCCCAGCCTTCAAATGACTGGGTCCCTGGTCTGCTGTTTTCTTTTTCTTTTTCTTTTTTTGCCACCCCACCCAATGAAGCAGGAACCAGACCCCAGATTTTCTTGAGATTTGTAATGCAATTTTCCATTTTTAAAAATGGGCCTAGTCACCGCCCCTTCCTTTAGACGTGGGGTCGGCAAACTTTTTCTGCAAAAGGCAAGATAATAAATATTTACAACTGTGCAGGTCGTTCAGTTTTTGTCGAAATAACTCACTCTGACTTTATAGAGATTAAGGTGTCCTAGACAATATGTAAATGAATAGGTATGATTGGATTGCAACATGGCCACTAAAATGTGCATACCAAATCATTATCACATGTCATTTGCTTCCCCCCCAATTATTTAAAAATGTAAAGAAATTTTCATAGCTTACAGGCCCCTTAAAAACAGGTGGCAAGCTGGACGTGGCTATTTCCTCTGACACCTTGCATCTTCTGTACCCGACTTTCAGGGGACAGCCTGGAAGCCTGCTTCACTGGAATGCAAATCTCGTGAGAACAAGACATGTCTCAGCGTTGATTATTTTCGCTGAATGAGTGAGTGAATGAATGAATGCTGGATGGATGGATGGATGAGCACATGAGTGAATCGCAGACTCCCTAAGTCTTGGGAAAGCCCCCATGCACTTCCCCAGAGAACCAGCAGATGGCGGCAAAGGAACGCCAAGCAAAGGCTGGGGAGACCGGTGGCGTTAAACTGCTTTTATTCACCTCCCTTCCCGGAGCTCTGCAAAACAGGTAGCTTGATTTTTTTTTTTTTTTTTTTTTTTAAACCTGGAGGAACCAAGAGTTAGTTTTAATCAACTGTAGTTCCCTCCTTCTGTTTGAGCTGTCTCACATGACTAGGTTTCTGCTCCAACTCAGAAACCAAGATATATCAAGAAATAAATAAGGCTTTTCATGTCAAATAAAACCAGCGCAGAAATGACCTGTGGATCTACAAACAGAGAAAAAGCACCATGTCCTGGGCTCCCTGAAGCAGACACAGGCAGTTGCCAAGCACGGGTCTCAGCACCCACACTTTGCTTGGGGTGTACTTGTGAGCTAGCCTTGGGGGAAAGTTCAGAATAGAGGCTTGGGGGGGGGGGGTCCTTGATTTGGAGAGAGGGGACTGTGAAGAGGAGTTAGCCTCAGCTCCCATGGCCGTGTTTGGAATCAATCTTGCCCTGACGCCAGGAAGAAATCCATCCCGAAGTCGCCGAGTCCGACCAAGAGGGATTTATGGAGGCCGGACTTGGGTGGCGAGGGGCTTCCCCTGGCATCCTGTTTTCTCAAAGAAAAGGAAAGAGGAACCGAGTCCCTCGCCCCAGAACATTCCACAGTGTCTGGGATGTTCCTTTATATGCTTGTGAGTTGCCATGTTTGCCTGAATAAAAAGTGAAAGAAAGAAGAGGAAAGTCTGACAGAAATGCAGGCGACATTTTCAAATGCATCTGCTATACGCTCCGCCTTCCCCGGCAGGGGGTCCCCGACCCCCCCCTGGGGGACTCGGGGGTTTGATCCATCCCCAGCACACATTTTGGGGAAGCGTCGACTTGCTTCTAGGCTCTGCTGGGCAGTAAAGATAAAGGGAATTATCTGCGTTGAAAGGGGTCCCCGTTTGCGGTGTTATTTTTGTCCAGAGGAAAAGGCTCAGTGGACCCTCTGACCCCTAACTCTCCCCCTCCACCACGGACAGGTCTACCTTCCAAAAGTCAGACCCCCGATTCCACCGGGTACGCCTTCAGTGAAAACCAAAGTGCATCTGAAGAACGAGGATGAAATCCGCCCACATCACCAAGTGACCGTGATGCATGGAGAGGTGGCTCTGAGGGGGGACCCCCAACCTGGACCCCAATAAGGGACTCCTCTGAGCTCCCTTCACCCTAGGTCTTGAGTCGGGAGGAATGCAGTAAAAAGTAATTGTCTTATGAAAAGTGCTTTCCTTTTACTGCCTGTGATAGTCCGTGGGGGTGACTCCAGCAACAGGAAATTAACACGGAATTCACTGGGGGTGATAATGACTGTTCCTAATCATTTGGTTAATAAGTTAATATCATTAATTAGTCAACTAATTAGACAATGCCTGAGGCCTTTAGGGTCTGGAGGTTTAGATGCAAAACGCATAAAGGGATGATGTTCTTTGAGAAGGTGAGGGACATGGAGACAGAAGAGCTAGTCCCTAAAGCTAAATGCGACCTGACCCAGACAAGAGTCTCCAGGGATCACCCCAAACCCGCCCCCCCATTTATTTGTGTCCCCAGAGCACTGAGTGGGCCTTAATTTGGTTGGGCTCACACATGGCTGAGAATCTGAGGGCAATTGTAGGGTCCCCCCACCCCAATCTGCATATATGTACAATAACAAACTTTTGTGTACAATTTCTGGGTGGTGGGGGTGGGGGAAGGCTGGGTGTTGATGGGGTGATGGGGACACCACTAGGCAGGCACACTCGCAGCACAGGCTCACACTTCAGCTCAGTGCCGGGATGGGGGGCAGGGGGGTGGGGGAGACTAAAGTAAGGACACTGCCAACCCTCCCCTGAGCTTACAGAAGTGAAGCGTGCCTGGTGCCGGCATAAAAAGAGAAAAAAAGTTACGTCCAAGATACTGGCGCTGGGGACTGAGGTAGACTGCCACAGGCAAAAATGGCAGGAAGGAAGTTCACGAACGAGTGTCAGTTCCGTGCCTGGGATGTCCTTGGCGCTTTGGGGACCTGGAAGGGGCATGGGGCTGCCCTTCTGGGCCCGCCGCACTGCGGGAGGAGTGCCTCCGCAGGGGTTGGCTGGCGTGGAGCTGGGGAAGCCATCCTCTCCTCTGGGGACAATTCCCTCACCCGAAACCAGAGCTCTCGGGTCATTAGCTGGAAACCCAAGTGGCACGGGGATCGCATTTCAAAGCTCAAGTAGACTGGCTGACCGGAATCCTTGGACTAGGAGGTTGGGGTGGAAGCCTAACGGCTGGGACAGTACCTGTGCCCCCTCACTAAGCTCCTACCGCCCACCCCCACCCCTATTCCAGGGACTGCACCCCAGCTGCACAATCCAAGACACACAGGCCGCCTGACTTCTTCCTAGCCGCGGGGCAGAAAGCGCCAAGCGTCCTGGGAGCAGGGAAGAGGGCTCCCCTACTCCCCGCCCAAACAACGTCTGTTCACCCTACCCAGCGTGCAGCCTGACCTGGGCCTCGGTTCTCTAGGTGCTCGGAGCCTACAATTGCATAGGCCCAGGAAGCTGGGCTGCTCTGTCGCAAACCAGGCACCCCATTCCATACAGCGGGGAGGGACTGCACCCTCCGCACCCCTTCTTCTGCGGCTCAGCAGAACCTGTCTTCCCAGAAGCTGGGCTGTCGGCTCCCATTTGGGGCCAAAGAGGTGAAGAAAAGAGGGCAGGACAAAAGTAGATGTGCTTAGGGTCTGGAAGCTGGACAGGGTGGAACCGGGAAAGAGACCCCACCTGCAGTCCCCAGCCTTCGCTCCTGGACTGTGGAGCACAGCAAATGCTAAGGACACAGTGAGCGTCCGAGGCCAGCGGAGAAAGGCCAGAGACACCCCCAGCCCGAGTGGTGCTGTGGGACCTCGGGTAGACGGAAACCCTGGAGTTAGCGAGGGCGCCCTGCTGCCCTGGCGCCTGCAGGCCGCTACTGAAATGCCCAGTCCTTCGGGACACCAATCCAGAGGGGAACTCGGGATTTGCTCCAGCACCTCGCTGCAGGCATTTTGAAATGGGGTTTTGTCCCCAGTCCACCTCTTGTTTCATCTGCCTGGGAACACCAGCCCCGACGGGTCCTTCCGGGCACCGGGCAGAGAGGGTCCTGGAGTGGGACGCCGGAATGAAAGCTACATTTTCACAATGCACGACAGATGCCCGAAGAAACTCCATTGTTTTCGTAGGAAGCCCGCATGAGACACACACCCAAAGCCGAACGTGCCCACAGGTTTCTCTGCCTCTGAACTCAAGCGCTGCAGGTCCGCACACCTCCACCTGAGTTAGGGACAGTGGTGAAAGTGGACGCTGGAGCCCACTGCCATTGGAACCCAGGCTCCAGTTTCCTGGGTAAGTGACCTAACTGTTCTGTGCCACAGTTTCCTCCTGGATAACACGGGAACGGAGGTGGCACACACCTTACAGCATTCGCGGTGAGGCTTAAAGGAGACCTCTCCCTTTCGAGAGGTGCTTAACCCAGTGCCGGGCACGTGCCTGCGGCCCGTCCATGCCAGCTATTTGCATTATTGTTGTTATGTGGACTTGGAACGCCAACATCTGCAACATATATACTGCCTTGATTATATGCATCTTGATTATAAAACAACCAAATGCATCTACATCCGGAACTGTCTTGGACATGAGCTTCTAAATGCAAATTGGAAGAGACGTCTGCAGATGAACGGGCACAAGTGCACACCACACACACATCTCCTGCTAACACCTGTATGACCTGGCCCTTGAACGCAGCCCCCTGAAGACCCTGCCCAACAAGGGTCCAACAGCTAGAGCTATGAATGTAAGCATCCAGGGTGCAGCTTACCGCCTGGGGTCTACACCCCAACAGCCACTCTCTTGGCTGGTTGCCGCGAGGTCAAATTTGGGAACCGGCGAGGCAGAAAGCGCGCGGATACGAAGCATTTCAAGCAACTTGGCAGCCCGAAGGCGGCTGGCTGTCTGCTGGCTTAGGGGAAAGGTCACAACAAGGGTTTTTCTTCTTGGATGGAAATTTTTTTTAACGGCCTACGCGCCGGGAACTTTTCCCACAAAGAACGGGTGGGTTTCAGGACGGATGCAGAGGGAGGCTCTCCCCACGCTCACACGCACCCATGCCCGCGTGCACGCACCCCGCTCCTTCGGGGTCGCCTGGACCCGGGAGACTGGACGCAGGGTCGTGACCCCTGCCTCCGCCGGAGCGCGCCCTTCGGCCTCTGCAATTAGCGCCGGGAGGTCAGCAGGAACCCGGACGCCTGCACCCGCGGCTCCAAGCGCAGCAAAAGGCGACCCCCCCCCCCCCCTCCGCCGCCAGTCTCAGACGCCTGGGCGCAGCCAGGCTTGGAGCCGACCTTCCCAAAGGGCGGGGGCCGGAGGGCTCAGGCCAGCACCCGTATTTGTCACCTTAAATCTACAAATCACCAAGTCGCTGGGCCCTGCAGGCTGCGGTAGCTGACCCTCGCCGGTGCCCCTACGGACTGCCGCTCCCGCGAGCGGTGGTTTTTGACCCTGTAGACACGGCCGGTGGAAAAAACCGAAATGAAAAGTAATAATCCAGAGTTACAAAGTAAGAAAGAGAGAGAGAACATCGAGGCGAAGACGTTGCACCCAGGGTCGAATGAATGGTGTATTTTGGAGAAAGAGGAATCCTTTCTCTCTCGGTCTACCCAGCATAAACTCAGGTTAACCCTTGACCCGCAGGGTCGGGGAACGGCTGGAGATTCGTACACAGAGAAGCAAGGTCCTTGGAGAGAACATTAGGAGAAAGGGTTCCCCTCACTGAATATCCTTACGCTCTTTGGAAACCCAGAGGCGGGAAGGGCTGTTTTTCTCATCTGAGGTCCCAACTGGAGTGAAAGGTGATATTCAGGAAAGAGACGACTGCAGCTTCTTCCGACGGGGGCGGGGGCTGCGGGGAGAGGTAGAGACGGGGAGCGCGGGCCGGGAGTGGCGAGAATGGGAAGGGGCAGAGGTGACCCGCCCAGGTTCCGGGACCCAGGAGGCGCTTGGGTGCGGAGCAAGCGGCGGCCACCGGGGCGCATTCGTGGGCCAGACAGATAGGTGGCACTCGAAGCCCGGAAAAAAGGCGAAGGCGCCGGCTCCGAGTGGCCTCCGCGGCCGCCGCCGCCACCATAAAGCCTGCGGCGAGATTGCGACCGGCGCCAGGTGAGTAATAGGCAACGAAATCCAGAGAGATTGCGAGCCATTCACCCCCGTCCATCAGCGCCACAAGAGTTACTCATTAACATCACTATATACAAATAAGATACAAAGGAGATTAAAAAAGAGAGAAAGAAAAAAAACCCGGCCAGCTGTGGAGAGGCTGGACACACGCCTGAGCACTGTCCGAGAATTTGGGGGCTGGGGTGGGGAGGAGGTGAGCAAATCTGCAGATCTAGCCGGGAAGGAAAAGCATTCCTTCCCTCTTTGAGGCCGAGGCTGTTTGCTCCCCACTCGGGAGAGCGCCTTTGGGCGAAACCGGTTGACTAGCACCTTCCCGGGGCGCAGCACGGCTCGCTGTCTCGGGGCCAACAAGCGTCGCGCGCCCTGGAAATCTCCTGGCCCGCGGAGTCGCTAGCTCCCCGCAGGTCCCCAGGCCCCGCACCCCCCACCTTCCCCGTTGTTTTCCCTCCCAGCCTGGGAGACCGAGCTGGAGAGTCTGCGGGGCAGCCCACGTGCCCGGCTGGAGATGGAAGGGGCTTGGCCCCCCTCTCCAAAAGGTCCTGACCTCATCCTCTTCCAAGTACGAGATGAAGGAGGGGAGGGGGTGATCCTCGCCGGCCATTCAAGAGGCTGGAAGGTGACAGGGACTTGGGGCCGGGCTGGCGGGCTCCAGGGAGGGGGGAGGAGGGTAGCAGCCGGACAGGCTCCGGCTGAGTCCTCTCACGTCATGGCCCTCAGGGCAAGAAAAGCCTGGAGAACCTTCTCGTACACCGCCCCCCTACCCCCAACACACACACACACACACACACACACACAACTCCGAAATGAAGCTGCGGGTGAGAAGACTAGGAGACCAAAAGACAGTCGCGGCCTCACCATTTTTTATTGAATGTTTCAAAGATAAATTGAACTTCAAAAGGCAACTCCTCAAACAGCCTGGAGGCTGGTTGGAGGGGAGAACTGGAGGAGGGTGTGGGCCTGCTGGGTGACTTTACCCTTGGAGGGGTTCAAATATGCGCCCTGGAATTACCTTTCCCATGCGGGGAGGCCGGGGGGGGGGGGGGGGGGCGGGGAACTGGCCTCCTCCCTCGGCCGCCAGAGCCAAGCCTGCGCGGAGCAAGCCGGGCTTTGCTTGCGCGACTTCGGGATGGGGCCTCGTTGGGGCGCCTGGGGTCAGCCTGGTTCAATCTGAGACCCCAGGGACGGCGAGGGGGACGTTCAGTCTGGTCCACTTCTCGTACGGCCTGGCTACCGCGGCCTGGCCAAGCCAGGGCTGGCCGCGAGGTTCTGCTAGGTTTGTTTTTTTCCTCCACACTGGTGCAGGGATATTTTTCACTTGGATTTCCCAGATCGAGGTGAAGAGGGAGAGGGACGCCAAAACGAAAACGTTCGCAGCCCTCCAACGTATTTGTGGTCGGGTTCGTGTGGAAAACACTGACTGAGGGAGAGGAACATTCTTTTTCCATTAACACTGAAGTATCTGAAATTGCTATCCTATCCAGTTCTAATCAGCCCCCTTCCGTCTCTCGTCTTGCTCCCTAATTTAAAGGCAAAGTAATTTCAGATTGAAGCGGCGCTCCCTTCGCGGAGTAAAGGACTTTTGTTTTTAGCTTTGTAACTTGAGTGACATCTCATTTTGGTTCAGTGGGGGCGGTCTTAATTACTTAAAGGCGAAGGGAAGGGAAGAGAGGAGGCCAGGAGAGAAAGACTGCAAAAGTTCCCTAAAGAAAGCACTGAAGGCCCAAAGACATTTCAATAAAAATTTATTGAAATTTCAATGATATTTTAAAGAGAGGGGGAAAAATACAGAAAACCAAAGAACTCATCAACAATTATAACACAAAATATACCTTCATGAGTTTTTGTCTTTAAACCAGCTCTCAGCACCTGACTTTTGAACTGTGAATATATCTCTACCGGCACCAATTCAAAACACCATCAATATTGAAGACAGTAGTCAATTCCACTTCGCTTTGAAGACAGACTAGCAAATACAAATACAAAAGAAAAATTAGAAAGCCAAACCACAGCCTCTGCAGTCCCCACCCCTCTGTCGCCAAGCCATCTCAGAACCACTCACAGGGGGTTACATTTTAAGAAATTTAAGGTGGAGCTGGGAAGTGGTACCACCTCCCCAGTTTTGGGTAAAATAGGCAATAACGCTTTTCCTCACTCTTGGACATTCAAAAAGAAAAAAAAAATTTTTTTTTTTTTGCAGACAACTCTTTTGCAAGTGTGTGGGTATTGGTGCAGAAAGTGTGTTTTCTCGTTTTAAAAGCGATCCCGTGACCTTGAACTCAAATCGACTACAGGGAAAACGGGCACACAGAACCTGACAGCCGCACTCCTATTTACATAGAGCTATGTACAATGTCAATAAATTAAAGTTTAATTTTCCGAGCATTCATATTCCACCTATGTACAAGAGTTATCAAATAATTACATAAATACTTTGCTAATAGTCTTGCTTCTTCTTTATTATTTTTTTAAAACCTTGTTATTGCATATACAGGAAAGAGAACTGCCAGAGAGAGACATGAGTCTTACTACAGAGCTTAGATAAAATAAACTCATTTTTTTTTTGTCTTCCCCACCCCCTTCCCTTTAATTCCCCCCCCTTGGGGTTGCCAATGAGAATTGGGGAAAAGGTGTGGGGCCATGTTCTTTTCTCTCTAAAAGCAAGCATTCAAACTGAAAAACCACAAATACATCACTGAACATGCAAGAAGAGACCTATAGTGGCTCTTTAAACATCACAAGAATATTAAAAAGACACAGATTTCCTTAATAGAGACTAAACAAGGCTGGCAGCAGCTGCCCCCCAGAAAACAATGCTGCTCAGGAATTTATTTAGAACTGATACGCAAGTCACTATAAAGTTTTTAATCTTCACAAACAGAATCATGTTAATGTATTCATTTGCCCCCGGTATTTTTTTTTAATTTTATTTGTTTTTGTTTCCACTTGACACGGCGAAGGAAAAATACATATAAATCTGCACTGGGGGAGAAGCCTTTCAACACATCCCCTTCCCCCTGGGCCTGGCTACCTTTTTCTTCCCAGGCTCCCCTCGCTGGGGGTGCTGTGCACAGACCTGTTTTAACTCCCACCCCCAACAACTCAATGCAACCGAGGTTTCTGAGCCCCCAGAATCTGAGCCAGATCCCGGATATATAACCACACCAAGAAGACAGGGCTTGTTTCTAGCACATTCTTCTCCAGGGAGTCCGGCACCCCTTCCCAGACAGGACTGCACGAAGCAGGGCTAACCCCGCTGCACGCCCGTCCTTTATTTTACAACCCACAAAGTGCACTGCAGACGTGACTGGAATGAAGAGACTTTTCTGGGGAGGGGCTTATGGGGACGCGCTGCGGGACCTGTCGGGCTTGGCTTCCAAGCCACTGACCAACCGCTGGATGCTCTGCAGTTCGCTGGTGGCCGCCTCTTTCTCGGGGCAGAGTTTGGGCGACAAGGACACGGAGCTGGAGGAGAGGGTGGAGGAGCGGCTGTTGAGTTCCGAGCCGGAGTCCACGGCCACCGAGGCCGGGCTGGCGGCCAGGGCCGCGGCTTTGACGTCCAGGGGCCCCGCGGCTGCCGCCATGGAGGGCAGGGCGGTGCTGAGCAGGCTGCTGCTGTCCGGGACCGGGACCGGGATGGAGTAGGGGCTGTAGCGCAGGCGCGGGCGCATGGTGTTCAGGTTGAGGAACGGGTGGCGGTGCACCGAGCTGGAGGCCGCTGCAGAGGAGGCGGCGGCGGCGGCGGCCATGTACGTGTAGGGGTAAGGGAACAGGCTTCCGAAAGGCGACATGGCCAGGCCCTGCGGACGAAAGAGAAACGCACGCAGGGAGTCAGCCAGAGTAGGGGCTGCCTGGTGGGGAGGAGCCAACCTCGTCTATTTCCCCCCAACCACCTCGGAACTTGAGGAAGTCACTGTTCTCTCTGAGCTGGGGTGGGGGGATTGGCGGGTGGCTGGTGGAGTTGGGGGAAGGGGAGGCACTCAGACCTATTTCTCTAGATCCAAATCTTAGCTGTGTCACCCTAAGTCGAGGTACTTCACTCCCTGTGCCTCAGCTTTCTCATACGAAAAAAGAACAACAGGGAAATATTAAATAATTCATACACTATTGGGAACTCTGTGGACATTAAATGAGCTAATGCCTTCAATATGCTACGTAGGGCGTCTGGCCAACCGGGCTGTTAGAGATCCTCGCATCAGGGGCAGCCCTGCACCTGTTCCATGGGGCACAGTCAGTCCACCCCGCAGTGGCGGCTGCGTTTGTGCCCAACAGAGGGCACGAATTATAAGACATAATTATTTTTCATTCTTGAACCCCTCTCGAACCCTTCCACTCCAGCCCTGGAAGTTGCACAAAGATCTCAAGCAAAAGGACATTGTGGGGGGGGGGGGGTTGCTATAACCAGAGACAAAGAAGTCTGCTGGCCTGATATGCTGGTGTTACAGGTAGAGAAACCGAAGGGGGGGGTTGCATAGGAAGTCAGCTAGGGAGTGGCAGAAGCAGAAAGTAAAATCTGGGAACCCGAACCTGGACCACTTCTCTGTCCCCTGCCCCGAGGTACCATTCGTCCTTGTTTGCCCATGCAGCCCCTTGCCCACATGTCACCGGCCCACCTATGACTCGGTTCCAGGAGGAACTAAAGGAGGGAATGGCAGGAACTGAGAAAGGCCAGAAACCAAGCCTTTTCTCAATCCCCTCCCCACCCCCCCAGAGGGAGGCCAGTCCTGCCTCTTGGCTCAGGGAAGGGAGACGAATGCGTTCAGACAAAACATGAGGCGAGGGCGTGCAGGAACCGTCACAGAACCTTTCACCGGTGCAGTGTTTCCAAGCGCCCGAGACTTCTCCCAGGCCGCCCCCAGCTGTCTGAGCCACACAGAGGCTGCCAGGCTGTCCCTCAACTCTGACATTCCCCACGTGTGCTCTGACCATTAACCCTTTGGGGGACAGGCTAGCCCGCTTGGGGTGGGGGCAGGGGAAAGCTTCCAGCTGGGAGAAAAGGCTCAGTTGCCATCCTGGGGGTGGTCACTTCCCCTCCCCAGGCCTCAGCCCCACTCTCGTTTCATTCCTGAGGGAGGACTGGCTATGAGACATTTAAAAGACATTTCAGCTCTGAAGCTAAAATCACAGACCCTAGAAGAGGCTCTGGAGTGAGCTCCACCACCTACGAGCTGTGTGACCTTGGGTAAGTTACTCAACATCTCTGGGCCTCATCTGTAGAGTGGAGGTGATACTAATACCCGGAAGTCAGGATAGACCAAATACTCAGAAGAGTGTTTGGTACAACAGAAGGCCTGTGTATAGCTATTATTACTACCTACCTACCCATTCTACTATAAACATCCCTTAACATAAAAAATATTTTAAGATTTTTTGGGGGGGCATGTAAGGTTACGATGAATCTAGAAGATAGACCCTGCACATAGGAATTAATCTTATTTGAAGTTACTAGACCAGGGGGGGCTGGGTGTCTCCTAACAAAAGGAAGGGAAAGTAGAGGGACTGCAGACAGGGCCGGGACAGGAGGCAGGAGGCAGGACAATAAATACCTGAGAGGCCAGGACGTGCTGCTGGAGGTGGAAGGGCAGAGTGGCCGCAGACGCCCCCGACAGTCCCTGTGCCGCGGCGGCGGAGGCCATGGCTGTGGAGGCCATGGCCGTGGACTCCAGGCCTGAGACGCCGGTGGAAGCCCCAGACACGGTGGCAAGCAGGGGCCCCATGCCGGCTGCCATGCTGGAGAAGGCGCCCCCCATGGCGAACTGGCTGGGGTGCAGGAAGAGCGGGTGCCCATTGAAGAACTGCTGGCCAGCCAGGCCCGGGGCAAAGCCGAGGCCGGGCAGGGGGCCTTGGCCCAGGTGCGCGGTGGCCGCGTCCGTCTGCACCGTGAGCGGCGCGAAGGCCTCTTTGGCCGGCAGAGCGCGCGCCTCCTCGGCCTTGGACGTGGCCGCGCCCTCTCGACCCGGGCTCCGGCGCTCCTCCGCGCCCAGGCCGCGGGTGCTGGACGAGATGGTGGCCGGGCTGTGGCGCGAGTCGGGCGACGCCTTGTCCAGACGCCCGCTGTCCCGGGGCCGGCCGCCGGGCTCTGCCGCAAAGAGGTGTGCCTTGACTGCAGGGCTGCCCTTGTCGCGGCTTGGCTCCTCCGACGTGGTGGTGGAGATTTTGGCCGCGTCGCAGGCCTCCGGCCCATGCTCCTCTTTGCTCTCGGCCTCGGCGTCGCTCTCACCCTCGCTAGGACACAGATCTGCCAAAAGAAAGGAACAAAAGCGAGGTGGAAGGGCTGGTCCAACCTGGGCCAGTGGAAGCCCATTCCCTAGTATGCATCTTGGCACGGCAGCTTATTAGCTGGGTACCACCCAGCAAGCCCCTTAACCTCTTTTGTGCCTCAGTTTTCTCATCTGCAAAACGGGAGTGATGATACTTCATAACTTTAGTGGAAAAACTCAATCAGCTAACATTGAATTTAAAAGGATTTAGATAAATCGGACCCCTCCCCCCATGGCCACCTCCCCCAAAATCGGTAATCGATTTTACCATTTTTTACAAGCATGGATTGAGCTCCTACTGTGTCAAGCCACCTTTACTCGCCTTTTGATTGCAAATTTACTTTTAAAAAGAAAAACTCACTCGCTGTGGGAACACCTAGTTACCATCCGGGCCTTTGTTCAGTGTGGGCGATCTGTACCTCCCACAGATTGGTGAATTCTCTCGGAAGGATTTGTGTGGAGAAAGCCCTGACACCTGGACTGGTTGGCAGTGGCAGCAATAAAGGCGCTGCCCAGAACACACACACTCAGGTGAGCCTCTGTGTTGCCCCCCTCTGTCCCCGCAGGCGGAGATGGGTGGTGGGCAGCCCCCTCTCTGCCCCCCAGACCACCAGAGATTCTTTTTCCTTCCACCACACCCTCTGTGGGTGTCCTACCAGGAAAAAAGGGAAAGGGATCTTATTTTATGTTTAAAGCTTAACTGGATCGAAGACATAAAGGACTTTCATTTTATTAAATGTAAAAAACAGGTTTCTTCCCCTTGCAAGAATGTGTGTGTCTTAACAAATAAACAGTTCTTTGCTCTTCAAACACAGGAAACTGACTGGGGATTTGAACCATCTCCTCCTCTCCCACCCCCTCCCCCCACTCCTGGACTGGGATCTCCCTTCTCACAGGTTGTTGCTCTATCATTGGAAGTTTTCTTGGTCATCTTCCCTGTTTCCTTATTGTAGGTGGCAGGGAACCCCTGGCCTCCCACTGTGGTTGCCCCCAAGCCCAACAATTTTACTCTTGAGTTCAAAGATGGCAAAAAGTCAGCAGTTGTTGGGGGAGAGAGAGAGAGGGAGGAGTACTCCAGTACTGTTTTCTAAGCTGCCCCACCAAGAAAGACACTGCCCTTCCTGCAGACTAAGGTTTGAGGGGAGGGGTTCTAAGCACTCCTTATAGTAGCTCAGGAAGGGGGACACACCTGACCACCCATTTGGAACGTTGGTTCCTCCTTATGGACTTCTAGAAGGCTCTGCAGCTTCTGAAGGGCAGGTAAGCTTCCTGGTGCATGCCCCAACCCCCAGCTCCTCCAGGCCTCCAAGCCCTGGAGTCCCACAGGCAAGGTGCCCAGGCTTACTTACCTTTGAGGTTGGATGTCCCAACGGTGGAGACGGCTGGGGAGGAGGACTGAGCGAAGCAGCTGAAGGCTGCCTGTTCGCTGGAGGACTCATCAGAGGTGCCATTGTCCTTTTTGTGTCTGTCGTCAAACACCCTCATGGACTGTAGGGTGAGCTGTTTTCTGCAGCAGAAGCCCACCCCTAAGGTTAGAGAATAGAACCTACACCCTCCCCTGCCCCCCCCCCCCGTGTGTCTCCCACGGTTCAAGGAGCGCACACACCCCTCTCCTGCCTGCGCCCACAGACAACAGTTCTGAAACCTGCTTGCCCCCAGGGACAGCCACACAGGCCCATGCGTTTTTCTTGACATTGCAACGGGACTGAAGATTGTGGCGCAATGGTGTTGGGAAGAAGAAAGCTTAGGTTGCATTTATTCAAGATCAGGGCTTTATTCGGGCAAGGGCAGGGGCTTGGGCTGTGAAGTTTGGTTGAAAAGCAAAAAGCAAGAGGGGAGGCTGGAGCTGGCCAGAGACGGGGACAGCCGGCCTGACAGAGGGAGGGGCACCGGGGACCCAACGCGTGGCACACAGCCCCCTGGTTGCTGAGATGGGGAGGAAGCGGTTACTTCTTGGTGCACTTTTCTGTGATCGGTTCACCAGCACACTCACTGGAGGGGGAAAATTCTATTTAGATGTTAGCAATTATTTTTTCATGCCTGCCCCTCCCTCTGGGGACAGATGAAAAATCTGGGTTGATGTGCTGGATTTCAGAAATTCTTTGAAAGTGGTGGGGGAGGGGAGACTTTCCTTCCTCTACTACCCAGCTGTCTGCTTGGTGCAAAATGACCCATGTGCCCGTGAAGGAGGGGCCACAGAGTTCTCCAGGGGCCTCAGCTCCGTCTGGTGGTATTTGCAAGACGAGATTGCAAAAATTCCAAAGCATTTTGTGAATGGCTTAGTTCCTTCCTGGGACCTGCCTAGGAGTCACTTCAATTAATTAGGAATTAATAAGCATCTGTATATAATGGATTATCCCTGATGCTTTTCTTCCAGAGAGAACCATGGTGTGGCCTAGTGAATTTCCTTTAAGGGGACATGGAGGCGGGAAATAAATAGTGCGCTGAACTCAGCAAGCACATGGCGGAGGAGAGTCAATGAGCCCCCCTCCCCTCCCCTCCTCAATGTAAGTGCCTGCATCCCACCGGGGAGGCCTGGGGCCCCTAGCAAAGTGATTTTTTCTAAATTATCTGAGAAACAAATAATCCTCTCAAGCTCACCTTTTTTCTCTCCTGCCATTTCCAGTGTCCCGGAATCCTTTCGCAAAAGGGTTGTTGTCTATTTTTAACTGAGTTATCTAGAAGGAGGGCACACAAGCAAGCAAGACACATTGGCATCCTTTTCTAAAATGTTCTGGGAGTGTTTCCCCCAACTTAGCAGTTGACTAGCAATCTGACTTAGCAGACGTCACTGGGATGTGCCAGGGTAAAGAGAAAGGGAGAGGAGGTGATAGCAGAAGTTTGGAGGGGCCTGAGATAAAAATCACAGGAAACTGGACCACGGCTTTCATCTCCCACAGAAGCCAAAGCAGGGTTCCAGGCTGAAATGACCCTGCCTGGGAAATGCCTCATTCTCTTCTCCGGGCAGCCGACAGCTTGGGCTTAGAGATGGAAAAAAGTTGTCACAACTGTCAAAAGGGACAACCTGTGGGCCTTAAAAATATGCTTGCATTTTGCCTTTTTTTTTTCTTTAATATTGTGCAATTAATCATAAAATACATTGTGGCACTTTTTTTTTTTGACCCCAAACACAACACACACACACACACTTGAACCTTTTTCTGTGAATCTGATAAAATAATTTATGGGGTTTTGATATCCTTGTGCTAGAGTAGGTTTGATTTTTCTTTTTTTTTTTTTTTTTTTTTTTTTTGCTGGGTGGGGTGGGTGCTTGAGGATTGTAATCTTGACAATTACAGATTTAAAAGGACCGAATGGCCACTGGAAACATTTGTTTGCATTTATGTGCTTCTGCCACCACCATTAGGTAAAGAAGGCCCGTGGCCTCTTGGTCTAATCAAAAATCCTACAATTTATAATTTCAGTAACAATTTAAAGATACACGGGATTCTGGGGCTAGAGGGAGCATGCATTCTACCGACTATGTTGTTGTACTATGTAATCTCTCAAATCCCTTCCCTTGGGGGGGGATGGGAAATAATATTACAGAGGTCCCTAGAGGAAGAAAAGGGCCCCCTGGCTGGATTCTCGTTCTTGGACTAAATCCCGGCGCGCTAGACTTGCAGAGACAGTGGGTCACGACACCTTGTCTCCAGACTAAGGAAACATACCTGAAACCCCCTCATCCTCCAGCCACAGAGGACCCACCTACAGGGACAGTGAATTCAACATGAAGAGTGTTGTCCTGTGAGTGGCATTCACTAAGGTCTGGGGTTCAGAAGTTAAAGAACAGGGGTCCTCCGTTGCCATCCCCCACCCCCATAACTGCCTGCTAGTAGCCAAGCTGTGACTGGTGAATCAGCAGCAAGTGTCACTTTGTGTCTCTGTGCTTCTTCGTGCCCATGACCTTCAGGCCACCATAACTTTACATACCAGGTGCTGCCTGCTGTTCCATTTGGGGACACTCCTAATCCCCGGCCTCAGGCCCAAGGGAGAAAAAAAAAAGAAAAACTTCAAATGAAGTGGTGACTTTGGTCACCTCCTCTCAGAAGCCTCAGACAACTCAATTAGCATGACCCTGTGATCAGAGTAGGTTTTTCCAACCACACACACACACACCATAAAAAACACAACGGCATAAAAGGTAATAAAAACCAGACCAGCTAGCTACTCGCAATTTCTGGCTAAGGGAGAAATGCTGATCTCCACTGGGATTCTCCTCCCAGGATCCCCCACGGCTTTTGCCTTAAATTGTTAGCTGGTTCCTTTGGAACCTGATTTCTGGATCCTTCTTCCTGAAGGGGAAGAGAGTAAACCTGGAAACCAACGGGAGAAAGCCCGGAGGTCAGGGGTGGGGGTGGGGCGGGCGGCCTCAGAGATAGTGGTTATTATAGGAGATTCTCACTGGCAAAGTTAGTTTGGTATTTTTTCACTCAGCATTGAAATCCCAGCTGGTCAAGTTCTTTTTCTTTTTTTTTTTCTTCTGCCTCTACAATGTGCCAGCGCCCCTTCTCCCCAAAGCTCGGCTGACTGTCAAATCACAGAAGAAAACTCAAGACCCCTCCATCTCCCCATTCTCTTGTGACTTTCTCACCCTCATGCAAAGCAGCTTAAAGGACAAGAGACGTTAAGGAGGGGGAGGGAAATGCGTCTTTGATCACCTTATCATTCTGGTAGGCTGTCACAGCGATGAATTCGGTTTCGGGGAACAAGTACGTCCGAAATGTACTATATGGAAGTTTCAGGATGTCGTTGGCTCTCACGATATGAAATCGGGGCTGGTATTTGTGCATGGAGTTCAGTATAGTCTGCAGGGGCAGGGGGAGGAGAGACACACAGCAAAAAGGGATTTAGCGGGACAAACAGGATCTTATGAGCCCTGCCGGGCTGACAGCTACCCCACGGGAGGGTACCACGCCTGTACCGAGCCCACCTCCAGAGAGCACCTCTTTGGGTACTTTGTCATTCCACCAACGTTATCGTCCGCAGAATCCAAATTGCTCGGCCATTTCCAAAGGGTGCCCCCCACCCTCACCAGCTCAGGTTCTTTGGAACCTTGAACCCTAGCCTACCTGAGTACCAAAACTATAATTCCCCTGCCACGTTGCGTGATCACTTGGGAAGGCCAAAGTCTTAAAAGATAGAAAAAAACATGCATTTTAATTTACAAAATGATTCAGTCCTTTAAGCGTCCACTAATTGACGAGCCCAATCCACTTAAAGCCTTGAAAGGCTGAACTCTAGAGAGGAATATTTATGCCTTAATCACATCAAGGACTTCAAATGCAATTCCTGCCCGCTGAAGAAATTTCCGCGCCCTTCGCCTCTTCCTGGGCCTAATCTTTCTGCTTATTCCTCGCTTATCACTGTTTATTTTATTGAAATGTTGGGGAGGGTAGGGGTTGGGGGCAAAAGGTGCTGTGCTGACTTTTTACAAGCAACCTAAGTCTTCTGAAAGTTTCAAAGTATGCTCCCTCTGAATATATGTATATATGCATTCCCCAAACACACGATTTTTACACCGCAAATCTGTCTTGTTTCTAGTACAGCTGACTTTCTCCTAAGCCCGATTCTTTTTTGCATAAAAGAAAACGTGTTTCCCAAAACGGAATCACACCCTTTAACCAATGTAGTGGAGGCTTCGACCCCTAACACTCCGCCGAGAAATACTGTGGGTGATTTCAAAAGACAAGACTACCTGAAAACCTTGATGAACACATCATTTTAAAATTGAGTTTAGAGCTTAACGACTGGTGTTGAACTTCACTGTCAAGTCGGGCATTTCCCAGGACCTAGAATCGCCCCAGAAGAGGAGCCGGTAGGTACCTTTCTTTTAGAAAGGCCAGGCCTCCCTTTCTCCGAAGAGAAACACCCCCGACTCTGACTCCTGCAGCTCTGTGGCAGATCAAACTACTAAGTTGGCCACCCAAAAAGAAGAGAGAAGTTTGAGCAGAAACTCACGAATTTTACAAGGTATGGGGAGCATGGGCCCTAGCTAGAGTGAAGAAAGGTAACATTTTACTGAAAGGAGCTGTGAAACTTACAAATCCATGCTTGTCCGAAATGTTGTTGGTGAGTTTCAGTTTGTGGAAAGTGACAACTTTGGACATCCACTGTTCCCCGGTAGCCGGGCTGTCAGGGTGAATATACATTCTCTTTGGCATTTCAGGGTCAGCCTTACCCGCCACCATCCACCGAGAATTGTGAAATTTATATCGACAGTCATCGGCAGCTATAATGTCCATCAACAAAATATATTTGGCTTTTTTATCCAGCCCAGAACATCTTACTTTAAATGGGGGAAACATTCGCCTGCAATGAGAGAGAAGGGAAAAAGAAAAATAAATAAATAAGTCGCCTAGAATCTTGGGTTTGATACTCTGTTTGGCCTAAAATACTTAAATCAAATGTAAAATGTACGGATGAACGTATAGGGTTCAGAGTACAGCAGCTGGGCGTAAAATTGTTTTCTACCACAGCAGAAGGATTAAATAGGCTGAATTTCTCTTCCAATGTCCCAAGATTCCAAACAAGGGAATTATAACACTGCATTTCTCTACAGGACCTGCAAATGTCTGTTTATATTTTTCTGTCTCGTGTGCCTTTATAGATTGCCCTCTTTCGAGAGAAACTCTTGTCATGCCTCTTCCTGTGGGCGTGTAGTTCTCAACCGCTTGGGGTAGGATTTTTAAAGTGCGGTCAGTTAAAGCTAGAAATTTCCACCACCCGTCGATGAGAAAATGTTTAACTCATCAAGGAAATGAACGTCCAGTTTATTCTGAAGCAATCCCGCTGCTGGCGAAAAATGAAACTGGACTTCGGTGCGTTCTTAAAACCCATTTTGTAGCGTGAAGTGGACTCCCAGGCCTGATAACCAGCCTGCCGGGGAGCGGCTCACCACGTTCCCCAGTCCCTAACTGCAAGACCGGGTCACCGAGTCCGTTCGTTCCCACCAGTGCTGGCTCTGCTCCCGACTTCAAGGAAGCACTGTGCTGTGCAAACGGCTAAATGTCTCCTGGGTCTGAGGAATTTTATGCCCAACTTTGGCCTCATGCTGCTTGAAAAGACACGGAAAGCTGAAGACACCAAGAGCAGCATTTTATTTTTATTCTTTCGACTTTATGCCTTGATAGACTCCAGTGCCATTTAAAAAAATAAAGAACCCGTGATTTTTTAAGTGACAGGCAAATTTTGGTCAGGCATGGACCTCTCTGGTTCAGAGTATTCACACATAAAACAGAAGCAAGTCTCTAGGTCTCCCCACAGGTCTCTTGGGTCTGCAAATATAATCTTAATTATCCCCAAATCGCACCCTGAACTCTCCCTTGGATTACGGACACTGGAAGGGGTCTGGACACACAAACCCAGCTGCCCTTCAATTCCTCCCTGACCCTGGCAGCAGCGGGCTCAGGCCCCCTCCACAACCACAGGCCAGCCTGGAGGCCGGAAAGGGCCAGAGGAGCTGGTGCCAGGCCTCTTGCTACCACACAAAAGAAAGGGGCTTTAAGTTTTCCCCCCTGAGCACAAAATGAAAGACAAAAACACAACAGCAGCAAAAGCATAAGTGTGTGTGTCTCCCACAGGTCTGAGCCGTGAAACTCCCTGCAGGCGGACGGTGTTCTTTCTCGCTGCAGAGACGTCTGAACTCTGCTGAAAAAATTCCATCTATCCAGGCTGCAGACTTGGCCAGGAAAACCCCCGTCTGCAGACACCCAGGTAAGCTGAAATTTCCTCCCAGGGGGGCAGGCCCGGGAGTCTCTGCACAGTTCCAGGGGAACGAAAGTTTCTCGGAAGCCAAATTTACTGACAGACCGACTGTCTGGGAGGAGAGAGAGAGAGAAAGGGAGGGAAAGCCCTTGGAGAGTTTGGGGAACGGGGCCCTCTGCTTGCTTACCTTCCGGACTTGGTAATGACCATCTCGGTTCCCCGCTTGTGGAACTGATCCCAAAGTTCTTTGGCCTCGAGGTGCACCTTGGGGTCATCCTCCACCTCTTCTTCGGGCTCCATAGTCTTCAGAGGCCTCAGATGCGCCTGGGGCCCCAGAGATGAGAAAGGGATGCCGGTTTCGGCGGCTCCCACCAATTGATCCATGATCGGCTTGGCCAGGGCGCCCGGCAGCGAGAGCGCCGCCGCGCCGTTGGGAGGCAGAGTCAGCGCGGGGAAGAAAGGCGGCTGGTGACCCAGAACCGCGCTCATGGCGAAGTCCGGCGCCCGGTGAGGTAGGAACGGATGGTAGGCCATGCTTGTCCCAGGAATGACCGGATCTCTCATGGAGAGGCTCATCCACTCCAGGCGGGGCGCTGGGCTCCAGCCGGGGACAAGTCCGCAGCTGCTGTTTTGCTTTGTTTTTGTTTTTTTAACAGCAGCGCATAGTTTAAAAAGAAAAAAGAAAAAAAAAGAGAAAAATCACAACTACAGCACCTCAAAGGGAGAGGGAGTAAGTGTCTTTTGGGGAGAATGCCGCTTTTAAAGAGGGCAAGGCGAGCAATCGGGAGACATAGTCGCTGGGGTGACTGTTCTTGTGCCTTGCGTTTTTAAAAAGCCGCTCCTGCAAGTCGGTTTCAGAGGCGAGGGGAGCGAGGAGGCTCTCGACTCGCGCCCGAGCCCCGCCGCTCTGCTCGAAATGGACACTCCGGCCCTGGGTCCCAGGAACCGCGCCCCAGCCCCTAGTTCTTTGTTGCAACTGCGAACGGTTCTCTTAGGAGACTTTTTACCTTTTCTTCTCCTTCTTCTTCCCCCGCCCCCCTATCTCTCTTCCTCTCCCTCTTTCTCGCAGGAGGCGCCTGCAATTGCGCTGGTACCGGCTGGAACCGCCGGCGAGAGAGCGGAAAAAGTCTCTCTCCTTTAAAAAAAAAAAAAATCTCTGATTTAAGCCCTCTTCTAACAGCGCTATCACAACTTGAACTGCACACTGGCTTCCGTTCGCCTCCGCCTCCTGCCTCCGCTCCGAGCCTCCGGAGGGTGTCTGGGTTCCAGTCCGAGTCCGCTGTGCTCTTCGCTCGCGCCTGTCGTCTTCCGTGTCCAAAAACGTGAGCAATTTCGCTTCCTAAATCTGCGATCAGACGCGCAGGGCAGAGAGGATGGAGGGGAGAAATGGAAAAGGAGGGCGAGAGAGAGAGAAAGAGAGAGACGGAGTGGGAGAGGGAGCGCGAGGAGAGGGAGGGAGCGAGCCAGCCAGCCGGAGCTGCTCGCCACCCTCCTCCGCCTCTAGAATTCCCCGGGCGTCTGCTCGGCGGCTCTAGAAGGTCGGGCTCTGCTCTGGGCTGCGGGGAGCCGGGGGCCTCTTGATTGGCTCTTTGACGCTTTCGGACCAATTGTGTTGCTGCATAGGCGTGGTTTTCACAGGTCGAGTGCTGGGGGGATAGAGCCGAGTTATAAAAAGAAGGTGTCGGAAACTGTAACGTCGCAGCGCCGCATCGGTACTACTGCCTGTCCTGTGAATATGTCAACATGATCAGAGGGAGGGCGGGCGCCACCGAGGAGCGCGCGCACTGAGTCGCCTCTAGGTGGCTTATCGAGAGATCGCCACAGCCCTAGAGCTTGCTGGCTTGCTCTCGCTCAGCCCAAGTCTGAAATGCCTCAGTCATCCAACCCGAGATCGAGGGAGGAGGCAGGGCCAGGCAGGAAGGGGAGGGAGGAGGGAGCGAGCGAGCTGGGCCAGGAAGGCGGAGAGAGCGCCGGGCGCCGGGAAGGGGCGCTCGCCTCTCGCGCGCTCGGCTCGCCAAGCCTCTCCGCCGCCGCGGCCTTTTCTCTCTCGTTCACTCTCTTAATAACCAGCCCCCGGCGAGCCAGGCGGACGGGTGAGCCTCCTGCGAGCAGCCGTTCGGCCGCTGAGCGCAACAAAAGCCTGGCAGTCGCGGGGAGGCGAGCGTCCAGACTCTGGGCTTGCGCGCTTTCCAGCCCCACGTGGAGCCAAGCTCCGCCCGGCCGCCGCTCCAGGGCTCCCGAGCTCGGGTGTCTCTGGTTGCCCGTCTCCCCTGCGTGTGGGCTCGCGGACTCACGAGCACATGGGTGCGGCCAGATCTCACACACACGTGCGGGGCTCCTTCTTCACCGTGGCCCACCGGAACCCGGGTGCGGAGACCCAAACACCCCCAGCACCTCAGTACGCAAACACTCGCCAGCACACTGAGACCACGCCACCCGCGGGAAAAGCACGTACACGCAAACACGTACACAGCCTGCGCCGCCGGTCCTGTCTGCGCTCACTCGGGGAGGCGGACTGGGGATTTCGTGAAATGCATTAAGCAGCCCTTTTAGATCTGGTCTTCGGTCTGGATTCGGGCTCCTCGCGTTCCACCTGAACGCGTTTATGAGTGTAGAGGGGAGACTGGAGATCCGGACAAAGTGAACGCGGCGCCGCACTAGGTTCTGGGCCCGTCCCCGCCAAGCCGCTGCCCTCCTCTCCGAGGCTAGCTCGGAGAGGAGCTGCGGGTCAGGAGCCGGGAGGGGGAGGTGCGCCAGCCTCCTATCTTCTCCAGGCATCGCACTTATCTCGGTGCCTCAGTTCTTTCTCCACCCGGGACTTATCTCGCCAGTAGTCAGGGGTGAATTTGTAAAACAAACCGTGGAACACCCCCACCCTAGAGGGGCAGAGACTGGTTCCAGTTCAGGTACGGTGGGGACGTGAAGGGGGGAGGAAGGCAACCCGATCTTACAGATCAAACCTGTCGCAGAATTGGTAACTGTGACCGAAGGTCCCTGCCCCGGGTCAGAGGATTCCCTAAACCACATTTCTCGCTCTGGGGGGTGGGAGGGGGGCATGAGTCGGGCCATTCCTGCTTGGAGAGCATTCTTGGGGACACTGTTCTTTTAGAGAAAGGGCTGATTTCAGGGCCTAGGGAGTAAGACCTGTGCGTGTCTCTGAGTGGACCCCTCCCACGTCTTCTTTTCCATTTTGCCTTGTGTACCCTCCTTCGCCCCCAGCTCCGGACTCCGAAGTAGGAGCAAGTGGAGGGGTGGATGCAGTTCCTTTGTGGGCCAACCGCACCGAGACAGGGGCGGAACTTTTGAGGCGACCAGCTTTTCCAGCCTGGCACTTTTGACGCACAAGGTTAAGAGCGCTTGGCGCCAGCGCTGAGAATCCCCTTAAGTCACAAAGAGAATGGAGTGGTTCTGCGAACTCAGTCTGGCTCGCCATTTCGCCCCCTTTATTTTCCTTTAGGTCTGTCCTTCTCTGGCGTCCTCCAGGTCTCTCTCTGCCGGCTGTTACGAAGATCGAGAGGAAAGAGGCGGCAGGGCCCAGGGTGTTAGCTCCAAACTCCCCCTCCCGCGTCCCTTGCGGCCAGGCCGTCCCCCTCCTAGCAGTGACCACTGAGGTCACTGCAGGGTTTCAGGAGTCTCAGGAGGCAAAAACCCACCCCCTCCGTATTGCTCGCCGCCAGAGCCTGGGGCAGCTTCGCCGCGCTCTCTGGAGCGGCCTCAAATCCCCGCGATCGGTTTTTGCCTGCACTCGCGGGCCAGTCTCTGCCCTGCCACTCCGAGGGGGGAAAAAATAATTCTGCCACCACGATGTAACTGTCCTCACGCACTCGGTGCCTCCAGAGTCCAGATGCACAGGAGGGAGACCTCTCACTTGGTCCTCCGAGGCTTTCGGGCCTCCTTTCTGTTTTGGACGTGGAAGGGGACCTTGCAGATTTCATTTGTAAATATCTCGACTCGCCTTTGGCCCCAGGGTGGACCCAGTCTTTTCTGCCTCTCATAATGCCCCTCCCTCAATGGCCTGTTTTTGCCCATAGCTCTAACTTAACCCTGGGGTCGCCCCAGTTGCCACTCCTGACCCCCCATTCCCAATTTAGAGAGCAAGGAAGGGGAGGAGGAGAAGAAAGTTTGCGGGGTTCTGAATCGAAAATGTCGACATCTCGCTAATGGTCTGCAAACTTCCGCCAATTATGATTGACCTCCCAGACTCGGCCCCAGGGGGCTCGTATTATGCAGGGAGGCCTCGGTGACCGGGGATCAAAAGCGGGAAGGTGCGAACTCCTCTTTGTCTCTGAGGGGCCGCCGCGCCCCCCTCCCGGTGGGTGATAAACCCACTCTGGCGCCGGCCGTGCGCTGGGTGATTAATTTGCAAACAAACAAAAGCGGCCTGGTGTCCGCCGGATTCGAGTTAAACTTTGGCTAACGTGTTCCAAGGACCTGTGCCAGGCCTGGCCGCCAGGGGAACCCACAAGGCTGGCGCCCCCCAGCCCGGGTTTTAGGTTCCAGATGCGGGCCCTGCACGGTCCTTATTTTTTTTCTCTTTGCAGACCCCCTCGATTCTCATGCTCCCCCCCCTCCTCCTCGACTCCTTGTCAACAAAAGTGACACAGAAACAGAATGAACCAGTGCTTCTGCGGAGCCCGAGAAGCGGAGCTTTAAGGACAGGAGAAGAGGGACAAAGTTTGGATCCAAAAGGACCACGTTACTTCTGGCGTCCTCAAACATTCCTCCACCTTTCGCAAAAAGAATGTTCACTTCCTTGTAGGCCTGATTCTTAGTAATAAAATAGCCTTCCCGTATCTGTGAGTGGCCGCAGCCTGTGACGCACAGGAGCAGTGCTGAGGGCAGATGTTAGAACGGGGGAAGAGGCAGAGAAGTCTCGGGATCCATTTCGTCTGTACACACACGAAATCAAATCAACCGCCCCCAGCCCAGGCCTTGAATGCGGGGGAGATACTAGTTTTGCCCAGGAAACGCAGGGGAAGCCTGGGCCGGATCTCACTTTTCCCTACAACACCGCCTACTTCAAACTATATAGGGGACAGGCCGACCCTTTTGTGACCGAAGAGTGTTTATCTGAAGTTTACCAAAAAGGGGGGAGGAGAGGGAAAGGATGGTGGGTAGGCGGGGTCGTTTACTTTGGCAAGTTTGCAGTAAATATTCTCTTCAGCATGTGTGAGGTCTGGCCAGGGACTATTACACGCTTATTCCCTCTTAAACTTTCACCCCTGTGTGCGGTGCGGAGCTCTTTTCAGTCCGAGGTGTTGCTAAATTGGGAACTCTGTTGACATAAGAACATCCGAGTTTCTCCAGGGCTCTGAGGCCTAATTAAGAAGTTTCCTACGGGGGTCGGTCAATACATCAACTTTTACTGAGGAGGGGCTTTCTGGTTGCCCAGCCAGTGTCTCTGCCCAACGCGCCTTGGACTCCGCACTTTCGATAGTGACAAAATTTGAAACTGACTGGGACTCCCATTCGCCTTCGTCCTCAGTTATCCCAACGGGGGACCGGGGACGGGGGACATGATTTTCTGGGGGACAAGGATCCCAGGGAAGCAGCTCCCCGGGGAGCGCCTAGCTTGCTGGGCAAGGTCCCTCCGCATATCACAGCTAGCAGCCCCTTCCCACACCAGGAAGGAGCCCTGTGCTGCCCTAACTTGTCCCCCTGCACAGTTGTGAACCCAAAGGAGGACTTCTGTGCAGACCTGGAAAGCTTGATTTTCCTCTGGGCGTTCAGCATTCACACCCCCTCCCTGCCAGCTCCTTTGAAGAACTTAGTTTCTTTCAGAAAAGTCATGAGGTTTAGGGATCACTTTCTTTCCAGGAAGGTCTGTTTCCCCATCTTTCCTCCACCCAGAAGCTGGCAACAAGTCTCTTGGGTGGACGCGACAGGGTGCCCACCTCTCCCACCCCGTTCCCTGTCTCTCTGTGAATCTTCCTGCAAGATTCTATGGCTGTAGACCTGCGATCTTTCTTCCTCTGTTCCCTTAAACTTCCTCTTCTCCACGCCCCCCCCCCCGCCCCCATCTATCTTGTTCTTGGTTTCTATTTCCCCTTCTTGTCTGTCTCGTTCCTTGGCCTTTAACTTCCCTTGTTCTTTCTGTTTTTCATTTGTTCTCTTTTCTAGTTTTTCTCCCCCTCTCCCTCTCTGTTTCCTCTGGCTTCCCTGGTCCTCTGTGAATCTCTCCTGCCCCTCTGTATTTCTCGGTGGACCCTGTGTTTCCCCCTCCTGCCCTCCCTCATCTTTCTCAGTAACTATGACGGGCTGGAGACACCTCCTAACCTGCGTTTGAGCAGACACCTTCCCCTGACGCCCTTGGCTAGTGCTGATAAGGTGCCTGACAGCTAGAAAAGGGCTGGGCCCTTTTGTCTAGGTTGGAAGTGTCACCTTCTCCTTTTGGTAGCCCCAAAGTCACTCTTTCCCCCAGAGCTGGTTCTCACCCCTGTTCCAATGCTCTGATCTCTCTCCGTCTTTCCCTCTCCCCCCTTTCCAAGGCAAGAGCCCAGAGCAAGGGGAGTCATGTTGGGGCTTTGCTCCTACCCTCTGTCTTGCCCCAGAAGCACTGGGCTTTCCTGTAAGACACATTTCCCTGTCCTCTGTCAGCCCTCTAAATTATTGATCAGGCAGTTCGGTGCAAGAGCCTGGAATGTGTGAGAGAGAGCAGATTGTCAAAGTTGCCTAGCTCGGGGAAGCAGTATTTTTAGTGCAGAGGCTCACTTTGGCGCCAGCTGCTTTATGCTCCTTCTAGAGCATCCTTCCTTATACACTTAATCCATGCTTATCATACCTCCTTTTAATGTAAATAGGTTTTTGGCAGAGGCACAACGAAAAGATTTCACCCTCTGCATTATTCTTATTAGCACCTACCTTTCATCAAAGCTGATCGCCCTGCAAAATGGCAAATTTGTACCGGGCTAGTGATTTAGATAAGTTGGAAGGGAAACAAGGGTGGATGGAGGGTGTGTGTGTGTGTGTGTGTGTGTGTGTGTGTGGAGAGGGTGCCTTCTACACATCTGCGAAGGTTTTTTTCCCTTTTTCTCTCTCATGCAGGAAAAGGAACTAATTGTGGTTTTCTAATTTCAAACCAGTCTACATTTTCAGTGCTCTCTGTGTGTTTACCCAGTTACTAAAAAAAAAGAAAGAAGGAAAAAAGAAAAGAAAGACAGAAAGAGAAAGATAACGCAATGGACGCTGTTTGTTAGTCCAGCAGAAATGAATTCATGAGGAAGAGGCCGGGAATTTTCCCTCTCATCTCATCTGACCCAGAATCAGCGAGACGCAGGCCTGAGCTGACCTGGGCCTGAGGCACTCCTGACCACCCAATACCTTTCTTTATTCAACATCCTCTTTCCAGATTTTCATTGGAGACAGGTAAGGGTATAAATGGCCCCTTTGCGACTTGTGCCGGGAATCTGGCTCGTGGGATGGGGGTCTAGGGGGCTGAACCCTTTAAAAAAGGATGGAGGAAAAATATAACTATGTACACTGTCCAATGCCCGAGGGCAGACTGAGGGGGTCATTCAGCAGCACATATTACTCCTGAGGTTTTCTGCTTTTGCTTTTTCCATTACCGCTGGTGTTGTTGTTAGGTGCCAGGGGGCAGTGGGGTCTCACCCTGCGAGAGCAGCCGGGACCCTCAGAGGGAGCAGGGGACTCTGTAACGGAGAGGGCATGACAAATTAAATGGCCGCTACCGTCAGGAAGGTTGACAGGGCAAAGACACATCGGCTCCTCCAAATCTGCTGAACTAACTGTCCCCTCGTAGCCACAGACACGTTTCCTCGATTTGAGCACAATATCCATTACTATTTCCCGTACTGGGTTTCACTTAGAGCCGGGGAGAGCAGCGAGGGCAGGCGGGAGATGGACAAGGAGCAGTGGGCACAGAAGTGCTCTTGTTTTCCCCCTTTCTTCTCTCCATTTCCTTTCTGTAGCCTCCCTCTGCTTTCGCCAGCCATCCAGTCTGCCTGCATTCCCAAAGGTAGTGTTTGCATGTGTCCCAAATCCAGCAGGGTGAGGGGAGAGGAAAGGAGGTAACACACTTCAGGATTCCTTCCTGTCCCATGAAGCCTCCCAGAGAGATGTAGTTGTTGTGTGTTGGGGGGGGGGGCAGTTTCTTGGGAGCATGGGGTTTCTGGGATTGGAGGTGTATAAACATTTAAAGTTCCAGGTTATACAGTTATTTTGAAAACTGATACAATCCCTTCTTCCTTGTGTGGAAAAGATAACCTTTTTGTGGCTTAGGACGCAGGGTGGTGGGGGGCGACTTCACCTGCTTCTCTGGCGTGCCTGGCAGGTAGGGGGCTGGGAAACCTGCTAAGGCCAGGATTTGGGGGTCCTGATTCCAGGATCCTGACTCCAACCCTGGCCTGTCACTGAGCAGCTGTCTGATGCCCAGGCAAACTCTCTGGCCAAACTCACGGCTCGCAATTTGGAACCAAGAACCAGCTCTCTCTCCCCTCTGTCTTCTGTGATCACTGACCCCGTCCCAGGGCCACTCAGATACCTGGAGGTGGGAGGAAGGGGTCACTGCACTTCCGTCAGTCTTAATTACTGGACAGTCCCCGGTAGCCTCCTCCTCCGTGTCACCGAAAGACTTGAGGCCTCGACAATGTGACTGTAAGTCTTGTTCCCAACCCAGTCATCCCTGCCTGCAAATACCACCACCACAAACCCCTCGAGAGTCCCGTAGAATATCCAGGGAGGTGGGGGTGGAGGGACTGTTCTGTCTGCAGACCTGAGCTAGAGGTTGGGGTGCAAGTTGTGGCCTGAGAGATTCCAGAAGTCTTTACAAGTCGCCGGCCTGGGGGTTGAATACACGAAGGCTGTAAAAGTTTCCTTAAGTTTACAATTTTTATTTATCTTTTAGAGGAAGAAAAGAGAGGGAGGCAGAGGCGCACACATACACAGAAAGCGAGAATGTTTGGAATGGAGAGCGCTTTTCCCAAGAGTTGCTTTTGCTGGCGCCCAGGCCTCAGTTCATTTCATTTCCAAGCCAAATAGTAGCAATCCTCGGGCGGGCCGGCAGAGAGGAGCGGCCTTTCTGATGTAGCAACCTGCCCTTGCCTTTCCTCGCAGCGCCCTTTTCTGCTTTCTCTGGAAAAGGAAAACCTTGGGCCCTAGGAAGGAGTGGGAGACAGCGACAGCCCAGGGCGCCCCAAGAGGTGCCCTGGCGTTGGTTTCGGCCCCCGGTGGGGGGCTTCGCCTACCGCCGTCCCCCTTACCCCGGTTCCAAAAACGGGAGCTGGACGCGCCTCTTAGCCGCTCCAGGCCTCGCCCAGCGCGGAACCCGAGAAGACGCTCTCTACCTCGGATTACTCTCGCAGTCCGGGGGGTCGGACCGGGGCTGGGGCTCCGACATTGCACCCCACGCCGCACCGGCCCGCGGAGGAGCAAAGGGGTCTCGGACAGGCTGGCCTGCCCCGGCGCTCAGTCGCGGCAAGGTCCCTCCAGGCCCGGTAACCCGGGGCGGCGGGCACTAGCTCCCCGCGCGGGTTACCTGCCTCCCTTCGGCAGCTACCGGGGCGGGGCGAGGCCGGGCTCCCGGATGGGAATGAAGAAAGCGCGGCCGGCCGGCTCCCTTAAAGAACGAAAACTAAGATTACAGGGGGTTAGGAGCTCCTTACCTACCCTCTCCCCGCCCCACGTCCGATCGTCTTCTGCAGCAGTAATTGCTACCTCCCCCCCCCCACTCCGGTTGCAAAGGGCAACTCCGGGATGGATAGTAAAGATCTTAATTAAGTAGGGGTGGGTGGGGGTTACGAAAAAATAAGAGAGAAATGTAGCACTCTCCGCCTCTTAAAGTCACTGAAAAACAATTGGAAGGAAAGAGCCTCCTGGGAGGAAAACAAGACTCCGAGGGAGCCGAGCTGAGCCGGGAGAGAATTTTTCTCGTGCAGAAGAGAGGGTGGGGTGGAGGGCGCGTTCATCCTCTCCCACCGCTGGGGTGTGTTTTTACATGTTTTCTTAGCAGCAAGTTCTATAAACAGGTCAGCCCTACGCTGCCAGCCGAGGAAATTTGAGGCTGCCTCTAGCTCCGAGTGTAGACGCCTCTCTTTCTCACTCGCCCCCGGACAAGCCCAATGCGCAAAGGGGCGAGGAGTGGGGTGGGGGCGCTCCCTCCCACTTCTGGCTTGGAGGGTGCCTTTGCTTTTGAAATATCTCCCCTTGTCTTCAGATGGTAAAATATGAGTTCTCCACATGTCTGAGTCTGGTCTTCTGGTACCTCAAGCAAGGTTGGGGTAGTGGGGGGTGGGGGAGAAGGGGCTGCTCTAATTACCTCTGCAATGGGTGGGGGTGGGGCAGGGATTCTCTCTTTTCAGCCCGGCCTTGCTGGGGTGCTGGGCGCATTATTAAACCCAGACGCTCGGTCCCGGAGTTGGGGCCATGCGGAAAAGATTTACAATTAAGCCAATTGGGGCCGAATCCAGCCATCCAAAGTTTGCAGGTGTAAATAATGCCTGGCTTTTTTTTTTTTTTCCCTTTCCAAGAGACTTCATTTCAACCTCCCTTCCTCTCCTCACCACTTTTGAGAGGAGGAGGGTGGGAAGGAAGGTGGGGCAGAGTTAGGATTTTTTCCTATTAGATAAGTTAAAATATGATGTTGCATTCACTTATATGTCTGCGTATTAATGCCGTGAATAACCAGGGCAGTTTCTCTGTCTAGAATTTGAGAATTGTTGGACTCAATGACAGGCCTTTTGAGTGTGGGTTATGAATTGGGGGGGGCATCGAACAGATTCCTGTGTAACAGGGATATTGGATCCGGGTTATGAAAAGACTTTTTACTTGTAGAGATTGGGTGAGGGGCAAAGGAAATGTTTAGTTGGGATATCAGAAGACTAACCCAAGGTGAATCTGAAGGGGGGGTGGTTAGAGGAGTAAGTCTGGCTTTCTGAGAGCAGAGCTGCCACTCCTTCTAGAGCTTCCATTTAGATCTCCCTAATGTTTGGGAGCTTGCTGAGCCAAGCACAGGTCCAACTTCAAGGCTACATCCCATTGCAGTATTGAAATGTACGAGACTTGGCATGGGCGTCTCTGAAATGTTCTGTGTGTACATATGGGCATTCCAAGTAGCCCGAAATATGAAATTAAATCTCATTTAAAAACTGCGTTGCCGTCACACCTCCGGGCAGACTCCCATTTGATCAGTACAGACAGAGTTAAATTGGTTTTGCAGTACACGGTTATTCCTTTTCTCTCTGAGCAATCAAGTCTGTTACAAATTACCAGGGAATTGGAGAATATGGCGTCCCCCCTAGAAAAACCTGATTTTCGGTGTTTTTCGTCTTGCACTAACCCGCTCAATAATATATGTAATATGTGTGCACACAGTCGTTCTTCAAAAAAAAAAAAAATCAGCGATAACACTCTAGGTGTATAAAGAGCAGTGTTCGTCTTCCTCTGCGTTTAGGATCCAGTGAGCGCCACGTGGCCACTCTGGAGACCCAAGGGGGTCGACACCCACGGGGACCTCAGGGGGGAGGGGATGTCTCGTCTGGGTTGCAAGCAGGGGCAGGGAGTCAAGGCGCCTGACTGCAGCCGGGATAAGGTCATAGGTATAGAATTAGGAATAAGGCAGGACTTAACACGCCCGCATGGAAGGGAGAGCAAGCGTCACCCAGCCCCGGATGAAACCCGGCGCCGCCGCAGGAAAGTTTCCAGGCACTGGTGGCGCAAACACACGCTTTTTTTTTTTTCCTCCCTATTTTTTTCTTCTTTTAAAAATCTCCTACTCAGCGCTTGTACTGGGCATGAATAGAAGGGGGTGGACTGAGAACCCTGGGTGAACCCGAATCAGCCTCAAGCAGTGCGGGGAATTCGTGGACAGCCTAGGAGGCAGAAGTGCCCTCCTTTCGGGGAGTGGGTGGAGGAAGGGACCGTTTCCCATTTAGAAACCTCCTCACCTCGCTTCCAGAGAGGCTGGCCAGGAACCTCTGCGGAGGGTGCCCTTGGCGCCTTGCCGCTGGATGGCGCTCAGGGGAGACGAGGAGGGCGGACAGTCTGCCTCTGTGTGCCGCGCAGGGCCTGAGCGAATCTCTGCGGGCACACGCGGTAAGGGACCTCACTTTTGAACTTCCTCAGTGGCACCCGGAGGCCGAAGCTGTTCCGGGAAGCTGGGGCGGTAGTAGGTCTCCCAGAGTCCGACAAATCTGGAAGTTGGACCAGAGAGGTGGGGCAAGAACAGGGATGTGGGGAAAAGGTTTCTAGGGTGCACTGGCGCCTAATTTCTTAGGTGCCACCTACACTAGCTCCTTGCTAGCTGGGAAGGTGTGTGTACTGTGGGGGAGTGGTTTGGAAAGAGGGCAGCCAGATAGGTGTGGAGATGCGAAAAGGGTACATACCCAGCTTGTACAATAGAAGCTCAGGGTCCCATGCCCCTTTTTGCAAAGGCCAGTTTGGTGCTGACCAGGCCCATGTGTGCTCGGTCCAATAGGAGTGTTTGGCCTTACCAGGCTGAACTGTACCTGGAATTGGGAATCTCAGGGTCGGGGTGCACTCTGATCTCACCGGCATAGGACACCTTGGGGACTGGACCCTGCACATTCCCTGAGCCTTAATTTGGAAGGGTTTCTGTGAATGTTCTTAAGATCTCAGACTGGCTGTTCCCCAGCCAAAGGGGAGCTGTGGAGGACAGTATGGAGAAAAACAAATGTATCCAACACTTAGTATGTACCAGGCATTGTGTTAAACTTTGTAATCTTGTCAAAAGTTACTTAAAACGCTAGAAAGGGTGTGTGTGTCGGGGGAAATCAACCATAACTAAAGAAGTTAATGGGCTACGTGGTCTGGGTAGGAGTGTTTAATGTGATGTCTCTATTTGGTAAGTGCCTGGAGAGATGGCACCTGTATCTCCAACTCGGATGCAGTGCTTGGTCATTGGTGGGTGCTCGATAAAGAATCTTTCAATACAGGAACGAAGGTGCAGGAAGAAGGGGATTGGATTTTCCGCACCTTTGAAAACAAATGACCACTTCCAAAGTGCATTTAAAAACAAACAAGCAAACAAAAGAAACAACCCAGCATCAAACTTACTAGCTGCACCCGCAGATTTTATGTCAAAGGAGACAGTGGAAAGATGGTAATGGGAAGAGAAGTTTGGTATCACGGATAGAAACGTCCACTAAGTCATTCCACAAGTATCGATTGAGGGGCTTTTCTGCCCAGGTAGTCTGCTAGGAGCTGGAGACACATGAGCGAACAAGAGATGGGTCCTCCCGGGAGTGACACTTACTGTCCTCCATCGTGGTTTTTAAAAAGATGGTATAGTTCCCATTATAATGATTAGGAAAATAGAGGCCCAGGAAGCAAAGTGGGAGAAGGCTGACTTTTCAGGTCTCAGGGCGGGAGGGCAGACCTCAGTCTGCGCATGAGAGAGGCAGGGTTGGGTGGTTTTCGCTCCCTGGAAGAGGCACATCTGGGAGCCCAGGAAATCCCCACGGACCTCTGACCCAACCTGCGAGTTGTAATCGAGGTGCACAGAGGACTTCGCCAAATCCCAACCTGGGGCTGTGGTGAAGGATCTAACTACAGACTCCCCCATCCGTTTCTCCCGTTCAGCGCATACACCTTGCCCAGGACGGGACGTCTCTGCCACACTTCGGATGGCCAGGTAGTCTCTGCCAGGGCTGCGGTGCTAAAAAGCAAGGGCAAAGAAGCCTCTACAACCCCTCCTCCTCCCTCCAGGGTTTTAAATTTCTGCACAAACCCCTTCCCTCATCCCTGCCCCATTGCCCGGCAGTCTGCCGCTTGCAGTGTGTTTTTCCAATGTTTGTTGATTGAATAAATGAATTCTTGTTTCGTTTTTGTTTGTTTGCTTGCTTTAAAGATGGAGCGGAACAAAATAAGGAATCACTGATCGAATAATGGCGAGTGGGATGGCAAGCTCGTTTCCCCCAAGCGCTGTGTGGGAATGGGGCCGCCTTGGGTCACCTGCGCAGGGCCACTTCCCCCCAGCTTGACAAAGCTGGGATTTCCTTCTGTCTATATTTGTGTCCCAGGCTTCATTCGCTTGATCGATGGAGTCAGGCTGACCCACTGTGAGGTCAGTCCAATCGATGCGCTCGCTCCTCAAGGACCGCTGGGAAATCGCCTTCGTTGCTTCCTGCGGGGAAGGGGAGGTTCCTCCCAAAAGGTTTCAGGATTTAAGGTTCTTCGATGCTCCTCATTACTGAGCTGGAGGGAGGGTGGGGGATAGGTGGGCGAAGAAGCCACCCGGCACAGCCTCTGGGAACCCAGGCCGGAGAGCGCTCTCCAAGCCCACCCAGCCCGGCCCAGGGAGCGCTCAGGAGCTCACTAGCAGAGTTCCTTCTGCCGCCTCTCTCAGTCCTGAAATCAAACACGGGATCATTGCGTGGCAGGCCCTCATTTCCGAAATGGGTTTGTTATCAAATGCTATTCATTGGAGAGAACATTTCTGAAATGCTCAGTAGGATGACCGTTCTCAAGAGCTTTCTCACACATCAGCTCATCAGACGGAACACCTCGAGGGGCGAGGCGCCTTCCCTGTGATGCCCGCTTGCCCCAGGTCCCACAGCTAGCCTCTGGTGGAGCTGGGATTCAACCTGGGGACCAGCTAAGTCATTGCCTGGCTTTTAAGGATGAGGCAGTAGGTGTCCCGCACACACAAGGTACACAGTAGCGATCTGTTTCCTTTATGGGGAAGAAATTCCATCGAACCCTTTTGCAGATCATCTGGAAGGCGCCTTGGTCAATTGGCCCCGTCCTTCTGAAAGCAAATGCAGTTGGTGGGGGCTGGGGGGGGTCCAGTCGGATCAGACCTTAAACTCTGGAAATTTCAGAGTTTCAGAGATTTCAAGACTTTTTTTTGTACAAAGGAAGGAGGTGTGTGTGTGTGTGTGTGTGTGTGTGTGTGTGTGTGTGTGTGTGTAGAATCAATATGGTCCAGACATCCCTTCACAAAGGGGCTCCAGGCGGCGCCTCCGCCTCATGTCCCCCACCCCACCGCCCGCGGCGAATTAATTGGTCCCTGAAAGAAGGGGCAACGTAGCTTCCCGTTAATTAGTCAAGAAATGAATCAAGTCCCAGCGGCCTGGCAAAGCCCCTGGGGCTTGGGTTTTGTGAAGACAAATTGGTCAGTGGGGCACTCCCCTGGGGCCGGGTGGGTCGCACAGCTTGGGCGCCTAAGGCTACCCCGCGCTGGCGTCTTGCGCCCCGAGCGGGCTCGCGCAGTCTCGCGGGCTCTAGCCTCCGTCGTCTCTTCCCTTTCTCCTTTTCCTTCCTCTCGCTTCTTTTTTCCCTTTTCGTTCTTGGCCATCGCCCCCTCTCCAGTTCTCTCCTGCTCCCTGAACTTTGCGCCATTCCCCACCCGCCCGTGTTTCCCTCCTGTTCCTGCTGCGTCGTCTGTCTCCAAGTTCTCCGCCGGGAATCTCTCTCTGTGCCCCGGCCTCGGTCTGCCAGGACCTGGGACGGGTGGTTTGGGACGGCGCCGAGGGTGTCGAGAATCCCTGATTTGGGGAGACGAGGTGGGGAAGGGGAGCGAACACTGGCTTTGGAGCCCCGAGGCCTGCTGTGTGTTCGTGGGGACGGGACTCTTCACCCTTGGGTCGCCTTGGATCCCGGCTCCTGGGTCGGTTAGGAAAACACTCTGAGAAGCTCAAGGCTTTGAAAGGGTTTGGCAACCAGTGACCTGTGTCCCCACGGGATTGGGACTTAGAATTAAGGCCGACCTGCAGCGCAGGAGCAATTATTGGGCGCCTGCTGTTTGTCCACCTAATATTCCTCCTCCAGCTCCTCCTCCAGTCCGCAATTGTGCCCCAGACAGGGACGATCCTGGTGTTTCCTTCAGAAACGGCTCTTGTGGAGGGGAGGGCAGGCAGGCACAACTCTAAGCCCCGTTATTTCAAGGCCTTTTCGTGCCACAGGCCAGTATTCTTCCCTGAGATAAAGGGATGGAACGCCGCAAGGCTCAGAGAAGTGGCCTGATTTTCCTAGAGTCACACAGCTAAGGGAGGAGGAGGTGATTCCACCCTCTAACCAGGCCTTAGGTGCCCATTCACTGGCCTCCTCAGGGCATCACTCGTCCTTCTGGCACCAAACCGTTATGGCCAGGAGGAGGGTCGCAGGAATCACCTTGCCTCCACCAGCTGGGTGCTAAGGCCCCGATCTTTCTCAGACTTCTCTTGTATTTCACCCCCACCAGTCATTTTTTCCCATCTTTCTAGCTCTGTGTCTGCCTTGGCCTCCCTCCCACCCTTCTTTCTCTCTCCTGCCCCCTGAAAGCAGACTCATGGAAGCCAGACTCAGAAGTTGAGGTCAGAACTTCCCCCTCTTTCTTCCAATTATCCGGGTAGCCCGCATCTCGCTGGGGGGAGCTGAGTAGGGTAGAGCCCATCCGCCACCGACCTCCAGGATCCGAGGTGCCGGAGCCAACCTATTCAATCCCATGCCCTCCCTGCTCTGCTGACCTCCCAGCTCCTCCCCAAGCCGTGTCCACGAGGTGCTGGTGGACACTCCAACAGAGACTGGGTGAACACATACGTTCCAAACAGCAGCCCGAACCGCGCTTCTATTTTCCTCCTTTGCCCGCTTGACCGACTTTGGCTTCGCTCAAGGGCCTGAGGTGCCTGCGCCGCGCTTGGCTTCGCTTCCCACCTCTCACAGGAGGCCCGGGACTGTGGTTTCCGCCGCCACATCCCTGCCTGGCGCGCGCAAGAGCTTGGCGAGCTTCCCGCAGCGCTGGGAGCCAAGGGCTCCGAGCCTCAGCCTCAGTTTCCTCCCTCCTTTCAGATCCCGAAAGGGACGGACGAAGCAGCCTAGGGAAGAGGAATGCTGAATGGATAGGTTAGTGGCAGAACCACAGACCCCATGTATGGAGGGGGTCAAGACTGGACCCATGGCCTCCTTTCCTGCTCCCCCTCTCTGCAGACTTCCCACCTCCAAGTGCAGTTGAAGAGAGAACACTGGAGCTGTGTCTCTCCCCGCTCCAAGAAGGGAGCCCGCCAACCTCCCTGACCCCGGCCTCCCCTGATTGCGCCCCACAGCCCGCGGAGCTGAGTCACAGCGTGGGTGCGCCCAGCTGCGTGTAGGTCAGGACCAGCCAGGTCCCAGCCAGCTGGTGCAGGCTCGGGTGAGGTAGGGCTGGTTCCCTGTGCGCTGCCTGCTTCATGGTGATCCCCGCTGGCCTTGGTGCGGTTGCAGCCTCCCACGTGGCGCATCCCAGCAAAGCATTGTCACATCTGCTGAGCTTTAAAAGATGCCCTGTTAGAATACCCTGGAACTTCAGAGGAGTCCATGGTCCCCACTAAGCCTCAGTTGTCTCCTCTGAAAAATGGGGATAACAGGTGCCACAGAGGACCATGGCTACGAGTAAATGGGAAAAAAAAAAGTGCCTCACTCAGCCCAACTCCTGGCATTCAGTCTTGGGCACCCTAAACTCTCTGTGCCTCGGGCTCGCTCTGTCCATCTATCTTGTCCATTCTCTCCAAGTATATACTATATATACTGAGAGTATACTTAAGAAAGCATATACTCTTAGAAGACTACCTTGCGTAGGCTTAGCCTTCTTTCTCTTAGTGTTACTGTTGTGCCCTTGCCCAGTTCTGTTCCAGCTCTGCCCGAAGCTGCATTACTTGCCCTCTTCCCCAGCTTAAGTGGCAATAAGATCCTCCCTTAAGCTTCTCACTCAGGGCTTGATGCCTCTGTGGCCCCTTTCCTGAATCCCAGAATCTGAAAGCCGAGAGGGAGACTGCCCCTTCCTCCCCTTGCACTGAAGTTAGTATGTCAGCTCAGAGACCAGTGCCCCAGCTTTCTGCCCCAGGTCGTCACATGTCCTGGGCAGTGGGGTGGTGTGAGGCTGGAGGCCAGGGGGCAGGAACTGGCTGGAGGGTAGAGTTAGGAATCCCTCATGGATTCCTGGGGCCAGACCAGCTCCTGGGGGGCAGGGAGGAGAAGAGTTTCTTAGATTTACAGAGGGAAGAGAACTTGTGTTAGTGAGGGGACAGTACGGGGGCACCCCTGCAGCGATGAGCTCTAAACAAGGAAGAGGCTGCATGTGACCAGGGCCCGAAGGGGCTTCAGGCTCCTGGGTGGGGTATTGGAGGCCTCCTGCCTCTCAGAGCTCTGTGTCACTGATGTCCCCACTCCCAGGACCCGACTGCAGCTTCCCCACTCCTTTCCCACTCCAGCAGTAGGAGCCCACTGTGCCCTTCCTCCGTCCTCTGCGCGCCATCCTTCCCAGCCGGAGAGCCTGGTGGGGGAGGGGAGAGAGCAAGGTGTGGTGGTGGGGGGGATGGATGAGAGAGGAAAGGTGGAGGGATGGAAAAGGACAATGACAGGAAGTGGGGGGAGACAGAGTAAGAGAGAGGGGACACTTGGGGAGAAGGGAGGAAGGAGAAAACAGGGACAGAAAATGAGAGCAGGACAGAGACCCTTAGACACTCAGAGAGACTGGGAGAGGCATGGAAGAGAGGACAGATGAAGGGGAGTGACAGTGACTGAAAGAGAAAGACAGACAAGGAGAGGCAGCCCAGGTGCAGTTCGGGGTGAGAGGGAAAAAAAAAAGAAGAAGGAGAAAAAGCAGAGAGTAAGGATCAAGTGCAAGGACTAAATGAGACAGAAAGAAACAGACAAGAGACAGAAAAGAGACAACAGGTGAAAAAGTGGGGAACAGGAAGGGATGTGGGAAAAGAATGCCCCAAAAGAGTCAGAAGAAAGACAGTGGGCCAATGGAGAGCCCAGCGAGGCCGGGGGCAGCCCAGCCAGCCACACCTGGCCACCCTGATGTACTACTCAGCAGGCACAGAAGATTACCTAGCCCGGAATGAATGCCTCCATTCAGTCCCGGCTGGGCTACTCCAGCGGACCCATTCCTGAAGCAGCCCCAGCCCTCAGGGAATATGGTTTTCAAAACCCTGGAAAGCATCAGCTACCAGCAACTTAGGAGATAAGTTATCATTCATTAGGGGTTTCCAGGGGTCCCCCAGCAAGGCCTTAGGGGTGAGGATGGGGGAGGGTGTGGCTGAGAGCTGGCAAGTCAGTGCAGAAAAAGACTGCGCTCTCTCTGCGTCACTGGCTTGGCATAGGGAAGCCTCTCCTCCCCCAGCGACAGCCACTCTGACCCACAAGGAAGGTCTGGTTGGTAGGGTCTAGGTGGCCAAGAACAGGAACCATTCCTCAGAGTCCTCCAGATTCCCAGAGTGCATTTGGCCGGATGGCAAGTCGCTGAGCAATTTCCTAGCTGCTCCCTCTGGAGAGTGATGGGGTCCAGAGTCTGGGGAGCAGCGCCCAGTACTCCGGGCACAGCACGTCTTTGTTCCATTGGGGGAAGCTGGGAAGAGATGAGGAGGAGGGTTAGATAGGAGCCTGGTTAAGATGAAGTTTCCCCTCCTAACTCCTCACTCCAACTAGTTCAAATAAACCACAGCTCATCTTCCCCCCACCTCTGCCTTCTCCCTTCCTGCCTTCCAGTCTGAGGACACAGGACATTTTTTTTTAAAAGATTGTATTTATTTTTTTTAGAGAGAGGGGAAGGAGAAAGAGAGGGAGAGGAACATCAATGGGTGAGAGAAACATTGCCCAGGTTGGACCCTGGCCTGCAAGCCAGGCCTGTGCCTCAACCGGGAATCGAACCAGGAACACCTTTTGGTTTGCAGGCTGACACTTGGCCCACTGATCCACACCAGCCAGGGCTGAAAGGACATTTTTTAACAGTAGCAAATAAAAGCATTTATTTCTTTCCTTCCCTCCTCTCTCTCTCTCCCTTTCTTTCCTTTCCTTCCTTCTTTGTTTTTTTCTTTCTTTCTGTTGTCGTTGTTGCAAAGGCCTGTGTTTGCTTTGCTTTAACAAACAGCTGAGAGAGCTTGCTTTAAAGGAGCACTAAAAAAAAAGTACCCACAGGGCAGGCCCAGCACTAACTGTGAGCATGCACTTCGGACGTGTGTGTGTTTAGGCCTCCTGAGAGGGTTTGCAGTGATAAATGGGACCTGCTTCAGGTGCAGAAAGCTGGGAGGGGTAGGAGGAGGAATGCCCGGACAGATTTACACCTGTCCCTACAGCTGCCATCGACAACACTTACAGCCTCCAGAAATGACCCTTGGTGCCGACTTGTCTGGAAGCCATCAGGGTTAGTTTTGAAGCAGGAATCTTCAAGTGGACCAGAGGGCAAGCTTTGCCTCCCCTCCCCTCACCCCCCCCCCCCTTCCCTGTGGCTGTTCTCAAGTGCTGCCCAGTGGAGTAGTCTGGCTGCCTGGCCACCGCCCCCACACCCGCCCTGTCCACTGACCCCTCCCTCTCCATTTCCTCTGTCAGACAAATATCATCATTGATTTTTAGCTCCCTTTGGTGCTGCCGCCTAATGAGGGCTGAGTAGGGTGGTGCGGGGTTTGCAGCCAGTTCATCAGGCTCCCCTCCCCCACCCCACCCCCCAGGAGCTGGTCTGGCCCCAGGAATCCATGTAGGATTCCTAACTCTACCCTCCAGCCAGTTCCTGCCCCCTGCCGCCAGCCCCACACCACCCCACTGGCCAGACAGTTGAGCGACTGATAATATCCAGATGCCTCTGGAATCTTGCTTCCAGTCCTCCCAGCACTCGGCCTGGCGCACAGAAGTGGGGGCAGTGGGCACCAGCAGCCTGCCCTGAGACTTGTTACCACCTCTCAGAGGCCGATGAAAGCCCCACTCAGCTGGGCCCTTCAGGACGGGGGACCTTGGAGCCAGGACACTCTGAAGGCATGTTTGACACCCATGCTGGGGACTTGGAGTTCCCCTCTTTCTACCCCTGGCCCCACAAAGGTCTAGGAGGCTGAGAGGGGGCAGATGACAGGCCGCCAGCTGCCAGAGAAGCCACAGGGAAAAGCCCAGCACTTTGCCTGAGAATGAGCAGGAATAGGGCACGTAACTGGGCCCCGATGCTCTTACTGGGGGAGGTGGGGGGGAGGACTGCGATACAGCACATTCACGTTTTTCTATACCTTGGTATCACCTTCACGATGATTTCCTTAACGTATGTGTTAACAAGCAACTCGCATTTTCGAAACACCTCATGTGTTGCACGTGGCCTCTTTAGGTAGGGTAGCGTGAACTGAATGTCTTCTCCCTTCCCAGGAGGAGAAGGAAAGAGGAAAATGAGAAGCGAGGAAAAGAAAGCTGTGTTACAAGGTCCACTCTGTCATCGCTTTTGGTGACATCTGCCAGGGTGACAAGGGTGTTCAGAACAGGCTAGCCCTAACCTGAGACTGGTCTCCATCGGAAGGACTGAAAAAGAATGGAAGTGGACATTGCTTTCCCCCTCTGGGATCCTGTGCCCTGGAAAGCTGTGTTCAGCTCCCACACTTGCACCCCTCGGGACATTTTGGGGAGCCAACTTGCTCTCTTAGAGCTTTTTAACAGGACAATAGCATCACAGCTCCTGCACGCAGGTTTCAAGGTTCTGGGCTCTGCGGCTCCCTTAGTCTCGGAGTCATGGCTGTGCTTTTGCCTCATTCACACGTTCGTTCATTCACCACGAAGGGCTTCCCCCGCGTTTGGGGCCGTGGCTGCATTGGGCAGTCGGCTGAACCGGACGGTCAGTGCCTCAGAATAAGATTTTTAAAAGACATAGGATTACTAATTAAAAGCAGCACACACAAAAAAATAAAAGTATAATCAACGTATGCTGCTTAGAATGTGTTGAATGACAACCTACTATCGTTCTTCCAAAGGCAGGATGGGCATCGTGGGCATCTCGGCCCCACACCAGCCACTCCGCAGGAGAACGTCACATTGTCTGTGACCCTCCTGGTGACTAAGTGACAGCCACTGCTAATCCTCCCTCAGGTTATTACCTCTATTCAAAATGGAAAGGAATACTCATTTTACTGTGAGTTTAGTGAAAATGAAAGTGTGATTTTTTTTCCCCCACGCAAGTTCACAGATCGCTGCATCCCTCCAGGGACTCCCACACCCCTGTAAGCATCCGCGGGTGGACCCCAGCGTAGGAAGCCAAAGTTGTAGAGAGAATGAGTCGGGCTCTTGGTCTCTGTAGGGACAGAGGAAGGTTTTCATGAGAAACAGTCACAGTTAGGAAGGCTGACTCAATCTGCTGATAGGGCAAGCCAGGGCAGAAAGAGAAGTTATTATCAACACCATTTTAAGGAATATTCCCCAGTGGGCCCAGGAGCCCCCCTCCAGCCCCGGAGGTCTGGCTTAATGCAGTTTGAGCTCAGAGAGGGTAAGTTTCTCCTGAAAGCGCCCATCAGCACCTTCAACTCAACACACCCACACTCCACCTCTGGGGTGACATTCTGGGCAGCTGTGGCCCCTCTGGCCGCTTAGTTTTTGCACCTAGATAAAGGATCCCTGTCTCCTTCCCTCCCCCAACACCAGATGCCTTTGCTGCTTTTTTTTTTTTTTTTTGCCCCAAAGGATCTGTAGACACATCGTCCTACGTCAGCACTGGGTAATCCTCTCCTAAAGATTAAGTCAGGAGCTTGCATTTTCTGCCGTTAAACGAAAACACAGTCTGCGCTCGGGGAAGAGAAGTTGCAAATGGCCCCAGGACAGCAGCCCTCACTGCCCTCAGATAAAGAAAAGCAGCCTAAGGAACTCGGACCTACTGGGACAGGCACTTCGAGGCCTGGGTAAGGCACAGGCAGAAATGAGGAAGCTGGAAATTGTCAGAACATTCTGACAAATCAGGTGTAGCTTGAAGTTGAACGAGGGAACCTCAGTGGATTCTGGGGTCTTAGCAAAACAAGAACAAAAGCATTTACGGGCCAATTTGCTCTGTGCACCAATACCAGGTCTAACATTCATTCATTCATTCATTCATTCAATACATGTTTACCAAGCCCCTACTATGTGTCTAAGCCTAAGCATATTGTAGCCGTAAACATAAAAATGATTGTTCCTAAGTCCTTCTGCTGGAGGAAAGAATGATGTAAAACAAGATAAACAGCTAAAACAAATGTTAGATGGTGACTGACGAGTTACATGGGAAAAAATCAGGAAGGAGATTTGTGAATGGGGGCGGGGTGAGAGGTTAATCTGAAAGGGTGGTCAGAGAAAAACTCTCCTGAGAAGAGGACATTTCAGCCAAGACCTGGGGGAGGTAGGGCTAAGCCAGGGGAAGGCTGGGCAGGTGCAGAAGACCACAACTTCCTTGACCATCTGCACTGTGCTGCGCTTTGAACTTGGCCACTGTCTGTCCATCGCCTTCACCGTTTCAGCAGCACTCTGAGGTAGTTATCATTCCTCCCGCCCCACCCTGCCACTTTATTGCTGGGAAAGGGGAGGCTCTGAGAGATTAAGTGACTTGCCCAAGGTCACTCAAATAGCTTCAAGTAAAACTAAAATTTGAACCCATGACTCAATTTCTCTTTCGTGTTCACCAGGCTGCCTCGGACACATCCGTGGGAAAAGAGAAGAAAGGAAGAAATGGGGAGGGAATGGCGGAGCGTCAGAGGAAGAGCAGAAAGTCAAATTCACCCTTAGGCATCATTAGCTCAGTCTTACAGCTAGGGCAACTGAGGCCCAGGGAGGAAAAGGCAAGGTCATAAAGAAAGAAATCCTAACGGCTAGATGTCTTAGCTCATCGCTGGCTCTTCCTCTTGGCCTGGCGTTGTGGCAAATCACTTTGGCTCTCTGGGCCTCAATTTGCTGTTCTACAAAATGGGGCTAATCGTATCAGCTTCTCGCAGCTGCTGAGCAGGAAAGACAAGATCCCTTATGAGAAAGAATTTACTCTAATGCTTGGCACGGAGTTGGTGCCAATAAGTAGATTTCCTCATTCTTCCTTGGCAGCGTTTCATCCAGAGTAAGGGTGAAGCGTCTGCTGAGTTTTGTGAGCTACACTAGCGGTCTCCAGACTCTTTTGCTGTTGCTTTAATGCAACAGTTCCAACATAAAAAGGGAGAGAGCCTGGTGGAATGCACTCCCATATACCCACCACCCGGCTTCAGCGATTCCATCCTTGGCCAGTCTTGTTTCATGCCTACCCACAGTGGATTGTTTAAATGCAAATGCAGACACCATAGCGCTTGGACATACTTCAGCGTTTATCTCCAAAAGATAAGATGGATTTCAGGAAGACACACAACCACAATACTGTTATCCTGCACCGCCCCCGCCCCTGCCAAAGCAACGATTGCATAAATCTTAGGAAATGTCCAGTTAGGACTCAATGTTCCCTGATTGTCTCCATTATTTTTATTATTTCATTACACTTGGTTTGTTCCAGTCGGGATGCGGCCAAGGGGTCCACTTTGTGTGAATCCACCTCCCACTTTTTTTTTCCCCCTTTCTAAAAGCAGTTAGAATGGAAATAACGGAATCATCCTGACTCTCACCATTTGCATCCCTGTGGTGCTATTTTTGATGTTTCTCTGTCCCCCATTTCCTGTAAACTAGCTGTTAGAAGGATGTGCTCGATGAGATCCCCTGTTGATTCTTTTTTTTTTTTAAGATTTTATTTATTTATTTTTAGAGAGAGGGGAAGGGAGAGAGAAAGAGAGGGAGAGAAACATTAATGTGTGGTTACTTCTCATGTGCCCCCCATCAGGGGCCTGACTGGGAATCGAACTGGCGACCCTTTGGTTCTCAGGTCAGTGCTCAATCCACTCAGCTACCCCAGCCAGGGCTCCCCATTGATTCTTGTGGAGAACTCACTTGACAGACAGTGGTGGCAGGTCCCCGTCTCAGGAGGTGCATCACAGTTTTTTTCTTCTCTGTTGGCTAGCAGCCCCTGGTGACCACTTCCTGGGTGGATCCATTATTTACGTCCTAATGTGTTGCAAAATGGTGATATTTCACCTTTCATTTCCTCTTCGTTTATTAGCTGAAATACTCCCAAATTTCTTCAGAGGACACCACATCATTAAAAACTGAGATTTGTCCCTAACCAGGTAGCGCAGAGGGTTAGAGAGTCATTGGGACACACCAAGGTTGTGGGTTCGATTCCAGGTCAGGGCACATACAAGAAGCAGCCAATGACTGCATACATGAAACAACAAGTCGATGTTTCCTCTCTCTAAGATCAATAAATTTTTTTAAGTACTTGTTTTTTTAAAAAAAACTACGATTTGCATCGGCACTGTCCAACGCCTCTCTATTTTCACATTGCAGCCGTGCACACCTCCTCTGCTGAACTGACTACTGAATTGCACTACGACGCCCTTCGCAAAGCGTGACCTTTACAAAGAAATGCATATAGGTCTTCCCTGCTCAGTGGCCGGGCTGCACACCAGTCAGGGGTGTGCACAACTCTATCGAAAGATGAGAATGCATTTCTTCAATCTACAGACCGGAGGGGAGCCCGTGGAAGCCTGAGAGTGTCTGTCCAAGTCCTGGGCCCTGGGGGAACGTCTGCTCTCGTGAGCTGGGGGAATGAAAGGAAGATTCCGCCAAGCTGCCTCCATCTGGGGGGTCCCGGGCCGCGAGGTTTACAAACCGGAAACCGCTTCAGGGAAAGGTGAGCGCTATTTTTTTTTCCATTTTTAATTTTAAAAGACTCACCCCCTCAGAGCAAACGGGAGGAGGTCACTCGCTGGGCAGAGACGTTAAACAAACCCCATTGCCCGCAGGTCCGCTTCCTAAAGCACGGGATTTACTCCTCACCCCTCCGCCTGAGGAGTGTTAACAGCAGAATGAAGGCTGGGGAATCTGGCAGAGAAGCGCTTGCTGCAGGGGAGGTGTGTCTCAGCCTTTTTGCAAGGCATTAATCACTTGTTTATAGTGGGGAAAGGAGAAGAAAAATCAGCAGGAAGACAGCGTGGGTTGCTCAATCTTGGGTTCCCTCCCTGGTGAACCCCACAACTTCTCCCCACATTCCTCTGGGATCAATCAGCTTGCCTTTGTGCTGGGTTCCAGAGCAAGGTGGGGTGGGGCACCCCTCAAAAGGTGGGGAGCAATGGGGGTCGATGCCTGCAGAGCTGGCGTGGATTTGCATTGGTGGGGAGCATGGGGCTGCCACCAGGTGTGCTGACCTTCAAGTGCCAGCTGCCAGTGTGCACCCCTTTTCATACACATTCCACCCACCCTGCTCCCCAAGCTCAGACCTGGGAGTCGTGTTCTGTAAATAAAGAAAAAATACTGTTGTTTTCATATAAATATTTACTGGAGACAGTGGTTTCCTATGGGGGAACTGAACTCGGAAAGCAGACCTGCACCTGAACCTACTTCTCACTGTAAACTCTTTGGAATCGCTTAACATATGGATGCATTACCCATGAATAAGGAAGCAAAGAAGCACAGGTATTTGTGTGTGTGTGTGTGTGATAAAAAAATTAGATCTGCTCATGGTATAAATCTGAAATCTATGAAAGAGCTTAGTCACCATTCTCGTAACCACTCCCCTTCCCATGCATATACTTAAAAAAACCACTGTTTCCTCTTGAGCAGGTTGTATGTGTATAGAGTATCCAATCTAAGAGGCACAAAATGATAAACTGAAAACTATTCTCTCTCTCCTAACTCTCTCCCACTTCCTCTCGTAAGTGACAATAGATATCAATGTGAATCTGTACAGTCACCTGCCTGTACACACACACACACTGAGATTTTACAAATGCATCACTTTTATTTTTTATATTTTCAAATGGTTTCTTTTTTTAGTTGTGTTGCATCATTCTTTTATGTTGGAAATCTATTATTCATGCCACCATGCATTATTTTTTCACACAAACCATTACTTTTTGTTGCGAGTTTGTATACATGGAGTATCTTTGAATGACTCATATTTTGACATGTAAGGGGTTGTCCGTATTAAAAACGGAGAGAGACGTCAATGAGACAACAGGAGGGAGACGGAAGCACCCAGCAGCCAGGGGTAAATGACAAACAACAGCTACATAACCAGTGAGTCGGCTGGGCCAGGTGTTACCCAGACACACACCATTTCCCTGCACTGTTATCAATAATAAATGCAGAACCCCATCAGCCGGACCTCAAGACTTTTGCCTACACTGCAAGCAGACCTTGCTAAATGGACAGAAACTTGCCAGGGTGAGTTTGCGTCTTGAAACCCTCAGCAATTTGGCCACGCGTTTAAGAGCCTCGGCCCCCAAAGGTTCCAGCGGAAACCTTGAGCTCGCTCCGGCCAGGAGTGCCACTTTCTTGGGCCTGTGATGTTGGGCGGGTCCTAAAACGAGCCTCTGCAGTCCCTCTGTGGTCAGTGCCCTGCGCTACTTTGCTGTCTCAAACCCATCTGCAATGGCTGTAAAAGGCTGTCCGCCCAGGCCAGCAGTAAATCTTCCCTCCTGTTCGAAAAGGCTGACAAGAGAGAAGCAGCTTGAGTTTGCACCCTGGCCTTGCAAACTTTTCAGCCCTGCTGGGCTGGCCTTGCCTGCGTGTTCCTTCCTCTCCCCCACGGTGGCCTCATGCAGATGTGAGCCACGGAGCTTTCGTGGCGACGGGGAAAGAAGGTCAGACTGTGTTCCTTGTTCCCCCGGCTGATGCTGCTCAAACCACACAGCCCCTGGCTTTCTGCGCCTTTGTGAAAACATGGGGAGATTTTGCTGGCAAACAGGTTTTTCTGGCTGATTCTCCTGAAGATGGATGTGTTCCTTGACTGAGGGAAGCCGGGGTCTCTCAGGAATGTTTGTAGGCCAAGGAGGTTCAGTGGTATTTGGGGGAGCCCCGAGATGTGGGGATAGACCTGTTTCTGAACCTGCCTCTTCAGGGAAGTCAGTGGCCCAGCTGGTCAAGCAGTCCTAGAAAAACAGCACATCCTGCTTAGAATTTCACGGCCAAGTCAGACAGGCAGCGAGGCAAGCTGTGGGTCTGGAGTGCAAACACCTGGCTTCAGACAAATCTATTCCTGACACTGTGGATAAAACCAGCCACCTCTCCAACCCTCACCGCCTACCAAGCGGGGCTGAAGCTTTCTGCTCTATCTCCTGGGGCCCCTGGCTGAAGTCCTCAGCGAACTTTAAAGTGCAGGATGCTTGCAAGCTGTTATGGGTAGGATGGAAATTATGGAAATGCATCTTGGGAGTGAAACTAATTGACGTTTGTGAAACATGCAGACATGTTCCTGCTCTCCAGGCTGGACACGTGTGACTCCTCGGGAGCCTGGGGCGGGGGCGGGAGACGGAGCAACAGAATTGTTGTTGTTACAGTTGGCGTTCAGATAATCCGCTCGTCAGGTGTGTGGGAAGATTAACCCCAGGGCTCCCCTTTCTCTGAGGAAGAGCTGGGCATGTACACATGGAGGCATAAACACACACACACACACACACAAATGCACACAGCAGTGACGGCTACTGGGCATGTAGATTTTTATTTTTTTATTTTTAAAGGTTTTATTTATTTATTTTTAGAGAGGGGGATGGAGGGACAAAGAAAGGGAGAGAAATATGGATGCAAGAAAGATACAACAGAGAGAGATACAACATTGATTAGTTACCTCTTTTTTCTTTTTTTTAAAATATATTTATTGATTATGCTATTACAGTTGTGATTAGTTATCTCTTGAATGCCCCCATACGGGGACCTGACCCACAACCCAGGCATGCGCCCTGATTGGAACTCGAACCAGTGATCTTTGGGTTCACAGGCCACTGCTCCATCCACTGAGCCACACCAGCCAGGGCAGGCATGCGGATTTTTAAATCGTTTTTTGCCTTTGTCCAGTCCGCTCTCCTAAAGCAACCCAAGGATCACTTTGAAGCCCAGATTGAATCATTACTTCTCCACCATGCTATGGACCTTCAATAGCTTCCCGTTGCTCATAAGACTAAAAATTTCAGATAGATCTGCAAGGGTCTAGTCCTGCTCACTTCTCCCACTCAATTTGTCTCAAGGTCTCAGTCATTCCTCCCTGCTTCTGCCAACTGACGAATCTTCCCTGAAGAGCTGTTGCCCCGTGAGCCTGGGTCCCCCCAGAGTGAACACACATGGAGCAGATGGGACCCCAACCGGCAGCTGGGAGCTAAGCCCCAGGAACAAAGGCCGCTTGTTGATGCCACTGGGGTTTTGTGCTTGTTTGTTTGACAGCAGTAGCTGACTGATACAAGACACCCTGATTTCATCATTCATTCCTGCCATGATTCCTCTCTTGAGAAGCCCTTTCTGACCTTTCCTGTTGGGCATAAACCCTCTGTTAGATAACTTTGGGCACTTACCAGAGTTGTACCTTTATAATTGCTCTTTTAATTGTTACCTCTCTCGCACCCTAAAGCCCTGTGAAGTCAGGAACCTTCTGTCGGGTTCACATGTGTATTCCCAGTCCCTAGCAGAGGGTCTTTCCAGCCACATAGTAGAGACTCAGTACATTCTGCTGAAAGAACCAATGAATGAAGGAAGGGGTTGAGCACAATTTCTCCAGGTTGAAACTATTATAAGTCTAAGATGAACAGCTTACGTGCTCTAAAACGACCAGTATAGAAAGAGAATAAAGGCATGAAACAAATGAGGAAACATTCATGCACAGCAGCGTATCCCGAAGGAGACTGCCTTCAAGCTGAGGGGACCTGGGGTACAGAACAGAATAGGATTGGGTTGTGGCATTCACTCACGCACCTGGCAGGCCCTCTGTGTGGGTCGCATGATGCGAAGGAAGACTCCTAGAGAGGGCGATCCCTGGGCTGAGTCTTGACGGTTCTAATGTCAGGATGCGAACAGGGCCAGCCATAGCTGTGGAGACTTGAAGGAGGAAATGAAGTCTGGGGACACAGGGGTGGGGGGGGGTCGTTTGAACTGAGGCATGCAGATGAGTCGAATTCACCAGGTTGGGGGCAGCAGGGGTGGGGGAAGCGGGACTATTCAAGACAGAGGGCCTAGCACACAGGAAGACAGATGGGGCACCGGAGTGTGCAAAGGATGGCAAATCGTTTGATGGGACGGACCAGGGAGGGTGAGGCGTGAGTGCCTGGCTGGGTGGCAAATAATGAGGATTCATATCAACTGAGCACTTCCTCCGTGCCGTAGTAAACACAGGACACGTATGCTAAGCCTAACCCTAGCCCCACCCACCTTCACCACCATGGAAGTTGTTGCTGCTGTCTCCTCAATTGACAGAGAGGTTGAACAACTTATCCGAGGTCATGAAGTGGGGAAGGGACAGGGTCAGGATTTGCAGGCAGCCAGCCTGGCTGCAGACCGTGGGTCTTAGCCATTAGACAGTTCTGCCAACAGCCTACGGAATGCTGAGCTTAGCATCAGGACGCTGTTCCTGAGCGAAGGCAAATCACCAAAGGCTTTGCACAGGGGAGCGCCCCAGCCAGCTGTGGAACCCCTGAGAGCTGGGTTTGGGCAGTGGCTAAATCAAAACAGAAGAAAGAGGTTTGGGGAGGCGGGGTGGTGAGCCAACCAAGGCAGAGGTCAATTTAATAAGCGGTCACATCGCTAGTGAGAAGTTCTCAAAAGTGGGAGAGATTGGCAGCTCATGAGAAGCTGTGAGATGCTCGGGGAAAGATAAGGAGGATCTAAGTAAATACTCTGGTGCAGGGCTGGGGGTGGGGGTGGGCGACTGGGAAGCCCAGTGACTTTTGATGCCCAGACCTCGTGCAGGAGCTAATGGGACCATACTTCCCTGGGGTTATGGAGTTTGGGTAGGGAGACGTCAGATGGAAAAGATAGCGGTATCACAAGGAAAGGCTAATGGAACCACACGGGAGACATTAAAAGGCAATAAATCTGGCAGCTAGATGGTATTTACCCAGGAATCCTGCAGAGGATGGTTAACCCTTAGTACCCTGCTCACCTGGGGCTGGGGCTGAGCCCGGAGGGCTTTCCACGTGGGCCTCCAGGAAGGGGTCTGGCTTCGCCCTGAGATGAGTCAGATCCTAGAGCTGTGTGTCTGGGCCGGGAGCAGCTCAGGGAGTCCTCGGAGCCAGAAGGGAGGCCCCGGTGGTGGGAAGCTGGGCCAGCAAAGGGACTCCATCACCTCTGTCGCTGGGGAGCATTCTCTGCAAGAGCTATGCAGCCCGTGGGGAAGGGAGAACCACAGGATATAATTTATTTACCTACTCCCTGACAAAATCCTTCCCAGAAGGCTGTGGATGGTAATTCTCTGTAATTATATCTCATGAGAGGTTCTGCAGGCTGTTAGTCATGTTAACTCATTAGCACTCACAGCACACCTGGGAGAAAGGTGCCTGTAGGTGGTGATGACTGACTTTACCAGCCACACGGGGGAAACTGAGGCACTTCTGATGAGAAGAGCAGAGTCGGAACTGTGCTTCCCCAGATATCAAGGGCTGAAAGGGAGGAGAGGAAGAGATCAGGCATCGGGCACCAGGTTCAATCTCTTCTTCCTGCGCTTCCTGTGTGATCTGAGGTACGTCCCTCAGCCTCTCTGGGCCTTGGTTTCCTGACCCACAAAGGAAGAGAGCTGGGTACAATGGACTCCGCATGATTCTTGACTCATGAGCCTGCTGGGAAGTGTCACCTCCCACTGAGTTACAGAGAAATACCAGCTTTGTTGTGTGATGATGATGGTGGCCTTCAGTTGGGCTGTAGGTTGAACTTTGCCATGTTGTCCACATGAGACACGGTCGTGAATACCTCAGGACCGTCAGAGGTGTGTAAGTCCAGGATTAGACTCTCCAGCGAACCAAAACTAACTTTGAGGGACAACCAATTTAGGAGACCAGCCTTATGCCACACAGCAAATGACTTGGAGGACAGGAAGATGAACTGATTTCAAGAACGGCTGCAAAAATTCCTCCCATGTTCCTCTACACCGTGTTTCTGTCCCCGCCTTCCACCAAGAGGTGGGTGGGGTCTGTTTCCCTTCTCTTAAACCTGGGCTGACCCCATGACTTGCTTTGGCCAATAGGATATGGTCGAGATGATGCTGTGTGCCTCTGAGGCTGGGCCTCAGGACACCCTACAGTTCTGTGCTCACCTGCTGTGGTCCGGGTGCCACAGACAGAAGCTCCCACTCCCAGAAGCTCCCACTCCCTGCTGACTAATGGGAACACGCGTGAGGAGTCAGGTCCCAGCCTTCAGCTGGCTGCCGAGCTCCAGGCATCTGGCAGAGGCTGTCTTGGGAACCCTCACCCCTACGACTCTGCAGCAGCAGCCCAGTGACCAGAAATAACACTCCGTGGTGCTTGTGTTTGTATTTGAGGAGGCTGGTTTCAGAGCAACCGGCAACTGGTATAGTGAAAAATGAAGGTGTTCTGGTTTCTTGGAATCTTGGTTTTTCTTGCTTTTTGATCTGAATGCTGATGCCTTCTGCTATGGATCCAGTGATGGGAGGCACGTGTAAGCCCTTTTTGCTCACCTCTAACAGTGTCATCTTGCCTGACGAAAAAAAATCGCCATGACAATTCTTCACAAACCACGAAGCAATCCTAATGTGTTGATATGATGATTGTTGTATTTTTTCCCTTGCCTGCTCACTGATTGGGTTAAGGGCAGGAACCGAGAGGTGGGAAGTTAGAGAAGGAATGGGAAGAGATACGATAACCAGGATTTACTGAGCACCTACTATGATCCAGGTATGATGTGATTTGCTTTCCATCCATGGGCCAAATACAATTTCAACTCCTTAACGGTTAAGGAGTAGTTGCATTAATACAGTCCTAAAGTTATTCCGGCCCTTCGAAGGCAGCTGCAAGGCTGATGTGGCCCCCGGGGAAAATGAGTTTGACACCCCTGCTCTATCCTGTCCACTCAACAGTCCTAGAAGGAGGACATGATTTTTTAAAATATTTTATTCATTAACTTTTAGACAGAGGGGAAGGGAAGGAGAAAGAGAGGGAGAGAAACATCAATGTGTGGTTGCCTCTCGCACACTCCACACTGGGAACCTGGCCCACCACCCAGGCATGTGCCCTGATGGGGAATCGAACCGGCGACCCTTTGGTTCGCAGGCTGGCGCTCAATCCACTGAGTCACACCAGCCAGGGCCAGGAGGACATCATTCCCATTGTACAGACAAGCAAAGGGAGGCGCAGGAAAGCTAAGTGGACTCATAGCCAGGCTGTAACAGGATTTGAACCTTTCTCCAGACTTTGTCCATTCTTTACCTGGGTCCGACTGAGCTCGTGTGGAGAGCTGGAGCGAGGTGGTCCCTGAGTGCATGAAGATCGTCTGACTTCTCCTTTACCTGTGCCTGTAACTGGCTTGGGGAGAGACATAGGAAACCAGGCTCTTTTCTTTCTGGCTCCATCTTTGACTTCAGATCAGGCAAGGTCAACTCATGCCAGACTGTTCAGCCCGGAGGAGTCTAACACAGGGGCTCTTTCCAGGGGGTGAGCGGGGTTAAGGGACTCAGCAAAGGACACTAAAGCTCTGTGGAGCTGTCACTGCCCTGAGGGCTTGGTGGGGGGGCAGATGGAGGCGGGGAGGGGTGGGAACCATGGGAACCAAGGAGACGGGCTGCCCAGGGTGAGCTATGGTCAGGACATGTCACTTTCAGGGAGGGCAGGGAACAGATTCCCTGACAGGGCCTCTCAATCCACCCTCCCTGCTGTCTGCCACCAGTGCCTTCTAAATGCTGAGCCCAGCCCGAAGCCAGAGGGCCAGGGGCTGGGGATGTATCAGCCAGGGCCCCCCCTCCCCCCACCAGGCAGACAGAGGATCTGTGTGTGTGTGTGTGTGTGTGTGTGTGAGGGTGGTGGTTGGGGGAGGGGGGATGGAGAACAAGCAACACAGACTTAGCCTGGTCCCCTGTCCTTGCTGAGCTCCTCCTATGGGGAACACATCCAGTGACCTTGAGACTGTTTTCCGCCAAGAAAGGGGACTCTGGGGTGCGTCTCAGTAGGTGCACTGGGTGTTTCCTGGAACCGTGGTGTGCTCACCAGGCCCTGCGCAAAACACTCTCTTCACCTGTCAGCGCCCAGATAGGCTCAAGTGTGTGGCTGTCGCACTTGGAGAGGAATTTGGAGCGTGTGAGTCTCCAGCCACTCAGACCTCCTCTTTTATCAAGAGCCTTATTTTAAAGGTTGTGTTTATTCGCTTAGTTAGTGGATTTTATTACTTACGGGCTGGGTGACGCTGGGGATGTAAGGTCTCCTCTCTGGGTCTTAGTCTTCTCATCTGTAACTTATAATGAGGGTAGAAGAGTGTCAGACGCCTATGAAGCACATGGTGACTGAGAAGTGTTTTTCTTCTTCTCCTCCTCCCCCTGCTTCTCTTTCCACCAGGGGGGATGGACCCTGTGGGTCAGCGAAAACAACAGAAAGACCCTAACGTGGAGACCTTTTCTCCAAGTTCAATAACCACAGGACAGGAAGTCATGAAATTCCCAGTTCACCGAGTGCTTTCCGTGTGCGAGCTTTTCCTCGGTTCATTCGGTTTCCAACTTGCCCGGAGCCGTGAGGGGTAGGTGTTTCTATGCCTTCTCTGCTGATCAAGAAAGGAAGGCTCAGAGATTGAGTCTGCCAAGAAAAGGCCACTCGCCAAGAGAAGGCCAGGGCCAAGATGGAAACCCAGGTCTTGGTGGGTTGGGGCAGACTCCTCGCTGACCACCTGCCAAGTGTGAGGTGAAGGGATGCACAGCCCCTGGAAGATGGCAGGCTGCTCTCTGCCTTTGAACACGTGTGTGACAAGACGGTCGCTCCCACCGAGCCAGGTTCCCTGTACTTCACATGGCTAACGAGGAGGTGAGAGGTACCGCAAAGAGCAGGGAGAGTCAGGAGTGGGTGCACAGGGGGCTTACACAACAGAAGTGGGGGTTCTCCCAGTTCTGGAGCCTGAAGTTTAAGATCAAGGTGCTGGCCGGGTCAGTTTCCTCTGAGCCTCTTTCCTTGGCTGGCAGGTGGCTGCCTTCTCCTTGTCTCTTCACAGAGTCGTCCTTCTGTGCACACGCTGGTGTCTCTGTGTGCGTCCTAATCTGTGCTTCTGAGGACACCAGTCAGACTGGATTGGGGCGCCCTGAAGACCTCATTAACTTAATCACCTCTTTAAAGGACCTCTCTTCAAATACAGTCACGTTCTGAGGGCTTCTATGTAGGATTTGGGGAAGGGTTGGGGGACACCATTCAGCTCATAACAAACATCTTTAGAATATATTTTCTGAATTCCAAAATCATATGAGGTCGAAACTTATGAAATTGCCAGTAACCAACTCGCTTTGACCAATAAAAATGGCGATTTCATTGGCAACCTGTCCTGAGTCCCTTGAGGTGGACACACGAGCAGTATCACCACGCAGGCCTGTGAACACCAGTGACAGGCGTGCAAGAAAAATGGCACATGGGGAGAAAGAAACCAGCTAGGGTCCCGTCCCTTCTAGAGCAGGGTCGCTGCTGTCATCAGTCAGGCTACTTGTTTTTCAGGCTGTAAAGCTTCCTTGTCCTTCACACACGCACACACAGGTTGTGTGTGTGCCATGTGTCCAACCTGTGTCTCTTGCCAGAGAGCAGTTCATTTTCTCGTTACTTCCTTCCTCTCCTCCCCCCACCCCTGCCCTGATGATCTGCGTTCCACAGAGGATTCGTTAGGGGGGAGAGCAGGCAAGCTTACGAGCATCGGGCATAGCTGTGGCTGTAAGGGTCTAAGCATCTTACGTATACAAATAACTTCGCTCTTAGGACAGCCCTATGAAGGAGGTACGGTCACTACCCCCATTTCACAGATGGGCAAAATAAGGCATTGAGAGACGACATAACTTCCCTCGAGTCACTCAGGCTAGCAAGTGGCGAGGCGGGCCTTGAACCCAGGCAGACTGGTTCTACATGCTGTGCTCTTAACTGCTGTTCTCTAGCGCCTTGTGCGGGATACCTGAGTCCAGCCGAGGACATCAGAGTGGGCACACGATGAGCTTCACTCAGCTGAGACACGTCACTGGAGGCAGTGGCAAGAGTTTCGTTTTTGCAGCGTTCATTCAATCCCGTGTCTTAGGCCCGGATTTTCTCCAGTTCGTACAGTCTTGGGCAAATAGCATTATCTATGGCCTCTTTTCTAGGGGACTGGGAGTGACAGCTGAGACCTGCTTAGTGACGTGACAGATGGGAATCGGAGAGCACAGGCTCGGAGGCTGGTGAGAGTAATTACTAGTCTCGTGGCATGACGGAAGGGATAAGTGAGCCCGCTCCTGGGAAGAAGTTGGCGCAGTGCCGGGCACCGCTTTCGAACGTGCCCAGCGTGGCAGTCGCGGTGGGCCTGGTCTGTTGTTTTGCAGTCTGTACGTTCCTGGGACTAGAATATGAATTCTATGGTTTGGGGACTTGTTACTGCAGGAGGAGAAGGAGGGGATGAAGGGAGATTTTCAAAACACTTAGTAAGCCAGGCATCCGGGGGGCACTTGACAGACAGCCTCTCATAATCTTTGCAAACAGCTCTAAGGAGCCTGACACCCATTTCACAGATGAGGAGACTGAGGTTCATAAATGAACTTGCTCAAGGTCGCTCAGCTAGTAAGGGGTAGACTTGGGTCTCCAACCACATCATTTGGATCTCTGTTACTTAAGCCCTTTCTCTAGACCCTCCCTAATGTCCCTCCTCACTTTAGCTTTTCTCTTGACATGCAAACGTGCTGTAATAGCTCCAGAGCTATTTCAAATGAAGGCATCGCTGATGCACAGTAAAATTCAGCTGTGGCGGCGTAGGGTTCTGTGAGTTTGAGAAATGCATACAGTCCTGTCACCACCACCACAGCGGAGAGCTAGACCATCTCCATCAGCACCCTCCCCCCAAATTCCCTTGTGCTCCTTTTGAGCCAGCCCCCGTTTGCCCCTGCCCCAAGCACCCCCCACCCCCGCCACTCCAGCCCCAGAAAGCTACTGATCGAGTTTTGAGAATGTCACATAGTAAATGGAATCATACACTACGGAACCTTTGGAGTCTGGCTTCTTTCATAATGCGTTCGAATATCTCCAGTCCAAAATAAAACAGAACCACAGAAGAGCTATTTTCTTTTTCCTCATACCGTCTTCTCGCTAGCACCTGATTTATTTTTTTTCTCCTTTCAGAGTGGTGTTCCTTTGTAAAGTGTTCTGGACAGGCTGGTTTTGCCTCCTCAGTCTCTTTCACGCCTCCCAACTCCTGAATCTCGTATCTGCTCCCATCAAGCCTCTGAAAGGGAGAACCAGTCACCAGTGACAAGCTTGGACCCCAAACCAATGAGCTGGCTATTTCCTTTGCCGGAAGTGCTGTAAACCGCTGCGGGACTCACGCCTTCACATCCTTCAAGCCCGTGCTCACACACCCTGTTCTCGCTGAGGTCTCTGCTGTCCACCCCGTTTCCAGAACCCAACCCTCCCTCTCCTCCCCCCTCCTGCCTCCCTCTCCTGTCTGTCATAGCCCGCCTTTTAACAAGCCAGTCAGTGCCCTTACTTCTTGTGTTTATTTTTAAAATTATATTTGTCTTCACATTCAAATATAAGCTCCCCGGGCATTTTTGTTTATTTTGCTCATGGATGTCTCCCTGGAACCTGACTGTGTGCCTAATGCATCACCAGCTCGCAAAATAGTCCTGAAATAAATGAACAGACCAACCCCTCCCTCCAGATGGGGAGCTCATTCCATCACACAGGGAGGTTTCTCCGGGCCCCTCTTCCTGTGTCTGTCTAAGGGGGCTGGATTACATCATCACAGTCAACATCTTCGGCTTCCTCGGAGGGTCAAACCCGATAATGGACGTAAAAGCATCGTGTAACAAAGCGTTATGCCAATGACCATGGGCCTGACCCCTGTTATCCATTCACGCAGTCCCGGGGAGGGCCCTCCCCTCGGCTTCCTTGTTGTGTCTCTCACTGTGTCCTCCTGGGTAGCTTTCAGCTCCTTCCTCAAAGCTTTCTCTTTCCCATCCGGGCACTCCACGTGGCTGCTTCATCATTTATAGTGTCCGCCGAATAATTGAATTGTTATTGGTTTGGAGGGGGTGTGGGAGGGGGAGACACTTTTGCTAAATTATTTCTCCTTGGATAATGTCCGTCTCCTGCCTGGCGGTGATTTATTTCTGCTGTTGGCAGCCTTGCTTTCTGGAAATTAATTCTTTGATTGGAATGGAAAGGGAAGCTGACAGTGGCGGGTTGTGTGGCCTTCCTTTTGGACATCGGATCTAAATGAAGCATAGGTCTGAGTTTCTTGGGGTGTGGCGAGAAGGAGCGGGTAATCTGGGTGTTGAGAGTCTCAGGGTGTCCCGCCTTGCTCCCAGTCTCTGTCTCGGCTGCCTAGCATGTTCTAACCTCTTAAATCTGGCGGGCCTACGTGCCTGGTGTGTGTAACAGCGTGTTCACGCCCAGGGTGACTTTTGGCAGGTGTTCATCTACACATTTGAGGCTCAGATTGGTGAAGGTCAGTGTACTGGTTACCTATTCCTCCACCACAAACTTCCAAAACCAATCTGAAGGCTGGCTCATTCATACATCTGGCACAGGCGCTGGCTGACTCAAAGGCTGGGCGCAGTGGGGGCCTTTGATTGGGACAAGGCCACAAGGCCTCTTCTTGCCACTTGGGATTACTCACATTGGGACAGCTTGGTTCTGAGTAAGACTGTCTTGAAATTAAACACTGAGATTAAGAGTTCCAAGGGAATCAGATGGAGGCTGAATGGTCTTTGGCAGCAAGGAATAACCCTCAACTCAATGGCTTAAAGTCATGTTGTTGCTTTTCTTTCACATGACAAGAACTCCATAATTAAGGGGAGTTAGTTAGTTTGATGGCTCAAAAAGTCATCAAATGTATAGATTTTCCTGTCTTTTTCCTCTGCCTTTCTCTGCACATCAGCTCTGTTTTTAGGTCACCTTTCCTCATAGTCACAAAATGGCTGCTCCAGTTCCAGGCATCACATCCAGATACAACATTTAGCAGAAAAAGAGGGACAATTGCTTTCTCTTTGACATTTCAATAACAGAGGAAATCTCCCCTAGAACTTCTCCCCAACCTTCCTCTGCCCGGTCCAGCAGTCCTCCTGTCATTGGGCTGATTCCTAAAAACATCAATGATAAAGGGAATGGTGTCATCCCAATCAATTTAGATTAATGACTATTTGCTCCCAAGTCACGAGAGGACAAGGTAGTCCCCCAAACAAAATATGGCCTTTGCCGACAAGGAAGATGAGAAATATAGTATGGGTGAGATGTCTTTGGGGGAGACAATCAACCTTGAATGGAGAACCCTCAACTTTTGGTAAGCTTCTAGCCTTTCCAGCCAGAGCCCTACATGGTGGGCCCAAGTTCATTTTCCTGGCTATGAAATAATGAGAAGTGATGCTGATTCAGGGCTCACCATGTGCCAGGCACTGTTACAAGCACTTCACATGTATTGACTCATTGGGTCCCTACAGCAGTCTTATGAAACGGTTTTTAGATAACAGTAACCCCATTTTATAAAGGAGGAAACTGAGGCCTAGAGAAGTAAAAGAACCAATTCAGTGTAGCTTGGCTAGGTAGTTGCAGAGCCAGATTTGAGTCAAGGACTTCTGTGTCCAGAGCCCTTGCTTGAAGGCACTCTGTAACACTTCTCTCATGTGGATACAAGGAGAACGGAGGGCAGGAAAGAGAAATGACCACACGCTCTGAGCAGAGGGAAAGGGAATCTGGTATGGCTACGCACAGGACTGGCCCCTGACAGGCACCATTGATGGATACATTAACCAAGCTCAGAGAGGTGAAGTGGGAAGTCCAAGGTCCTATGAGTGCTAAGTGCAGTACTAGGATTCATTCCCAAGTTCAGATCACAAGGCTTTTCCCAACACGTTTAGCTCGTCCATCTGTATTAGTCAAGGTTCTCCAGAGAAACAGAACCAGGAGGTTATACATGCACTTTAGCAATTGGTTCATGCAACTCGAGGCTGAGAAGCCCCGTGATCTGCCATGTGTAAGCTGGAGGCCCCGGAGAGCTCGTGGCATGGTTCAGTTCAAGCTGGAAGGCCTGAGAACCAGGGGCTGGTCACGCAAGTCCCCGTCTGAACCCAAAGGCCCGAGAATCCGAAGTACTGGTGTCCGAGGGCAGGAGTAGACGGGTGCCCCAGCGCAAGCAAAGAGCAAATTCTCCCTTCCTCTGCCTGATCTGGTCAAGTCCTCAACAGATAGCATGGTGCCCACCCGCGTGGGTGAGGGCGACCTTTTCCCAGTCTGCTGACTCACATGATACCCTCTGGAAGCACCCACACAGACAGTGCGTATCTGGTGGTGCCTCCCCCACCCCGGGCGGCTGACCCAGAGAGGGGCAGAGCCAGAGGCCTCATGGATGGGCCCTGAAGAGGGTCTAGTGAGCAGAGGTCTCAGGCAGAGTCAGCCTCGCTGCAGCACAGAGCTGGCCCCTGCCTGGGACAGGAGGATGGAGAGATGCGGACATCTGCCCCCTTGTTTCCCCACCCATTGCCCAAAGCAGCGCACCAGGCCGGTGGGTGGTGTCCGTCCAGCCTCTCTCCCCGTCCTGGTTGTCTGAGAGGCCCACACACAGACACAGACAGGGGACAGAGGTCTCTCTGAAATGGACAATTAATTGTCTCCAGGCCAGGGAGACCTGAAGGATTAGGGCATCCGGACTGGACCGGGGCCCATGGGAGGCAGAGACCCTGCCCCTATCCCCCCCGGCCACTCTCATTTCCGTGCCGGCTCTCCAGAAATCCAGGCCAGTTTCAAAGCCTGAGGCTGCAGCCTGCCCGAGCATGGGGTCACTTCCGAGGTCGCTGGCCGGACAAGCAGGTCAATTTTAGCAGGAAACCTCCACATAAGTGGTGCTGGCTGAGGCAGGGTCCCGACAGGGGGGCTCTGGCCTCTGCAGTAGGAGAGGTCTTTCCACTTAATTTGACACCTGGGGAGCCTGAGTCTTCTAGAAACTAGTATTTATTAAACATGCACACTCACCCACAGGCAGAGGCTTAATAAACGTATATATATGCCAGGCATGTTGGAAGGCCCTTCTAAATAATTATCATTTGCAATCCTCACAACCCTGAGGAGACTTTTTTTTTTTTTTTACAAATTCCCATGTGAATAATTTTTTTTTACACATTCCCATTCACTAGATCCCCATATATAATAGTTGAGAATACTGAGTCTTAGAGTGGGTAAGAGGTTTGCCCAGGATCACTCAGCTGCGAAGGGTCAAGCAGGACTTGAACTCTTCTGTGGCCCGCATGCCCAGTTCTCTCCTCCATTTAACCTTGAACTCAAAGGGCTGCCTGATAACAGGTCTCCTCTCTCACCTGGCTTCCTGGTCGGATAGGAGGAAGCACAGTCCTCCTCCCTCTGACCCACCCAGCCACCCACCTGAGGTGCCATTAAAGTTAATTGTTTTTACTGCCAGTTTAACATAGTCTTGTAAATCTTTTTATGATGTGGCCCAGGAACACCTAGCTGTGTGCAGAACTTGGGGACGAAATACAGTTTGAACACAGAAGCTTGGGCCCCACAACCACCTAGCGGCTGTAAGATGGGGGTGCCCTCGGCTCTCCAGGGGTACCCTCTTCCCCCACCCTATGTTGCCTGGGTGAGTTTTCTTCCAGGTGAGGCCATGGCTGTGCCTGGAAGGCCAAGATCCTTCCCCCTGCCCCCACTGGCTGGATAGGCACTCTTGACCCTAGATTGTGGAATCCTCTGGAATCTGAGCCCCCTAAACACTGGTGCAAGGTTCTGGAGCCTTTGGAAAGGTCTGGGGGGGACTCTAGTGAAGATAATAGGGCACTGGGGTGGCTGGGTCTCTCCCAGCCTCAGGCACACTGACAGGCTGGCCAAGCACTCCAAGGGGCATGTTAGGGATATGAAGGGTGCGCCTTCTAGGGTGCAAGTCTTCCCTTTCTACCATTACCCGCCTAGAGAGCCCGGCCATTCCCTACCGCTTCTTTAGTGCCAGGTTAGTGGCGAGGAAGGCGCTGGTTGCTGAGCCTTGGGCTGACCTTGGTTTCCACGTGGAAGATGGTCCCTGCATCCCCTTTCTTGATCTCAGTGCCTGGCATCGCTACCTGAGTCTCCAGAAAAATGGGGACATCGTTTTAATTTCTCAGGTTGTTGCTAGTATACAACTGACTGTCACTTCAAATGTACCCAGAAAAGGGCCAGGCTCTCCCGAAACATCTGTAAATACTGACATCTTGAACAGTCGTGATTAAGCCCAAATATTTATGAGGCACTTATTGTACGCAAGCCTTGTGGTAGGTGCTGGGCAGGGATATACAGAGAAGGCTGGCGGCCTCACCTTGACAGGGCTTTTTAGTCTGGGAGGACGCATTACATTCAGATTCATGAGCCACAGAGCGGGCACCTCTCCCGCGTCTTCAGGGGCCTGCAGCACCAGCAACACCGGAGACCCTATAGAAATGCAAATTATCCGGCCCCACCCAGGCCCTTCGCGTCTGGAGCTTCGCGGTGTGGGGCCGCGCCACCTGGGTTTTAAGGAGCCCTCCAGGTGTTGTGGTGTTCGCCAGGGTTCGAGAACCTCTCCAATACGGGCACAGGGTTTGGACGAGGAGGGTTAGGTTTGTATTCCCTTGCTGGCCGTGAGCCTTTGGCCGAGAAATCGTAAGAAGCTCTGTAGGGCTGGGAGGGAGGGGAGAGGGTGTGGAGCAGGGAGTCGGAGAAATTGGCCTCAGCCGGGTGAGGATGACCACCAGGGGAATGTCCTTAACGGAGCATCGGGGTCAGAGGCCGAGTTTCTCAGCTGGCTGGAGCCCTGGGCTTGACCCAGTTCGGGGAGGTCAGACAGGCGTCTCTGATCGCGCCCACCTGACAACCCTGGGGTCAGGCCAACTCGGTCTCTTCCAGGCTGCCTGCCCTTGGGATTCCCGGCCTCGATTTCCCCAATCTCGCGGGATCGCGGCGGCTCAAATGAGGCTGGAAGCTGCAGAAGCGCCTGGGAAGCCGCAGAGGCTCGCGCCAGGACCCACTCTCGGCATGGCTCAGGTCAGTGGTGCAGAGACATTCCTCGCCGGTAGGGTCGACGCCGCCCGGGCGGAGAAGTTGGCTCGGGCCCTCGCCGACGGGGGGCTGCTGGGACCCGGGGCTGGCGCCGTTCCGCCAGCACTCGGCTTAGGGTGACACGAGGCAGTGCGAGCTGGGCGTGAGGTTAATGGCCATGCTTTTCTCTAAAGCGTCCGGGAATTATCTCGCGAATAACGCACGGGTGTCTGAAAAGCTAAAGAATTTTACAGGGGCCTGGGCGTGGGCCTTGGACCGAGGAGCCTTCCCCACGCGCCCAGAGGTGCGCAGGGCTGTTCCCGCGGAGGAGCGCACAGCGCACAGCGCCCCGCGTGGCGTGGGGCGTCGCCACCAGCCTTCCACCCAGCGGAGGGAGATGGGGATGACTGGACAATCGGGAGCGGGAGGAGGGTTTGGAGGGGAGCCGTCTTGGCCCCACTTCGGAGGGTCCTGTAGGCTTTCAGCGACGGACCGAGTGAGTGCATGCCCTAGCCCCTGCCTACCGCTCAGGTCCCCTCGCCCGCGCCCGTGACATCCAGTTGGGAGTGGCCGCCCTGAGATCCCAGGCCTCCCCCCGTTAGGGGAGAGGGGGACTGGGCCAATTTCCCCCTTCCAGACCCCCGAATCGGAACAGCCCGGGGGCCAGCGGCCTGTCCCTGCGGCCACTCCGTCCCCTCCCCCGCGCCCCCCCGGCCCGGCTTTGAAGAGTGCGTTTTACGAACTTTTCCATTTTCCTAATGGAGGCGTGTTTGTTCTTCTCAGTCACCTCACTTTTTTTTTTTTTTTTTTTTATGAGCTTCAGAGCTGATCTGCACGTTCTTCCCTCCGTGTAATTTAAATTCGAACTCTCCCCGGAGCGGCCTTTTCCCTCTTGTGGCCTGCCAAGTCGTTTGAAGGCTGGGCAAACATTCTTCCTCCCTCCCGTGCCCGCCAATGTCGGTCCGCACCGGCGAGGGAGGCGGAGGCGGTTACCCCGAGAGTTCCTGTGGGTTGGAGCCTTCCAGCAGATGCCTGTAGACCAGTTGGGAGGAGGAGTTGGAGGAGGGGAGGCAAAACAACCGAATAACCGCGCTTCCCCCCACCCCCCAGCTCCTCTTCTTAAGGTTTGCGATGTTTGTATGAGCGTTCACAGTCCCTGATTCATCTTTGAACTCATGGGGCGGAAGACAGTGGCGCAAGGGTAAGGGCTCAGAGGAAGTAAGCTTGCTTAGCGTCTTGCGCTGCTCTTAACATCAGTGGCCTGGCTCGTTTTTTCAGCGTTTTCTGGCAAGGAGGTGCTACCTCCATTTCACAGACTAGGGAAACTGAGGCTGAGCCATGAAGTCAAGTTTCTCTCAGCCACTCTATGGGGATTCAAATCCAATTTCAAGTAAACATCATAACAAAAATTACTACTACTTATGGCTTAATATAACGTTAAGTACTTATAACCACTGCTCTTAATTAGGAACCTACTGTGTGCCAGGCACTGTTGTAAGCCTTGTACTCATTTATTTCTCACAAATATTTCTCCCATGTCTTTATGAATTTTCTACTTTCCACATGACAGATGGGGAAATTAAGGCAGAGAGTAGTTGTCACCCACCCGAAGTCACACAGCAAGGAGGAGCCAGAGTCAGGATTTGAACCCAGGCTTGGCTTTCCTAACTACCAGTATTTATGCCTCTGGGAGAATCCTTCCGGCCTCTCTCCTGAGTCACAGGAGAGAAAAAGCCCTGGTTTTCTGGACCCTGGGCTGCATTTGCCTCCTGAGGTCACTCTGGGGACAAACAGGGAGATGGGGGGGGGGGGAATTACATAAGGCGGTGACTTCAAAGGCAGCTACCACCAGGGTGCATAGCCTTGGCTCTGGGCTGCTAGCCTGGGGCCATCTTCTCCATCTCTGACAGCAGCACCTCCTCTTAGTCCAAGCTCATAGCAGGCAGTGGGGTAGACTGGTTGGGGTCGAGGGAGGAGGTCTTGAAACTGAAGGTGGGGGGACACAGATCAGGTGTGGTTAATGAGTGCAAACAGTAAGAGCAGCCAGCATTAACTGAGCACTTACTATATGCTGTGTAGGACGCATAGTTCTGTTCTTATGTGAGCAGTCCTACAGGTAGGACTTTCAATTATGCGATTTACAGGGCACAGAGAGGTTAAGCCATTTGCCCAGCTTCACAGAGCCAGCAAAGCAGTGAGTCCAGAACTCCAGTGGGCAGGAGGCTCTCGGTGGCGGCTCACTTCATGAAAATTTGGCACATTCTGGGGAGGTGGGGTCTGACCTTCTCTGGTACAAGCAACAGAACGGGATGAGACAATGTCAGGACAGTAGATTGAGCCACCCTCCTGATGGGGAAAAATGAGGCCTGGGGAGGGGTGAAGCATTGCCTTATGTCACATCTGGAGGGGAAACAGAAGTGGGGTCCAGGGCAGGCCAGGGCACTGGCCACAGCTCAGAGGGAAGAAGCAAGGGAGGCAGTGGCCTGAGAGAGCCTGAGGCTGACCTTGGGCTCCCTTTGGTCCTGAACGTCCTCTACCACTTTGCGGGAGTTGATCAGCCTCTCTGGGCCTCAGGTTTCTCCAGCTGCAAAATCACGGTGGTCCAGGGGTTAGAATATTTAATGGCTCAGTCATTGGTGATTTTCATGCCCTGAGAAGCTCGGGAGGTCACAACCCAAAAGCAGATTCAGAACCGAGCAGGGCCAGTCCCCACACCCAGGGTTCTGTGGAATCAGGAGTCCCAGACTTCCAGAGGGTCGGTGGAGGCGGGACCCTCACTGGGACACTGAAGAAGGACCCTTTCTTTGGAGGCTCCCCAAAGACTTCTCATCCCAGCCCAGAGATGGCTTCTGTGGGCTCTGACATGAGAAGTGGTTTATAAACCCCATCCCTGGAATTCTCCTGAGGCCTCCTTTTTGCGGGACCACTGAGCCCAACCAGGGTGTGGGGCTGGAGGAGGAAGGGCTTGGTTGGAACAATACTTGTCCCGGTTTGGGGGGTGGTCTCTAAGGTCAGAAGCGCTGTGTGCTAATACCTGCATTATCCAGCAGGGCAACTTAGGTGAGTTTTAGGTCCACCTGGAGATAGCACATCCCCACCCAACCTGCCCTCCCCCCACCCTCATTATTCCTGCTATTATTTAAAGGCTATACTTCTTCTCACTCCTACTGTAAGCCACCTATTTGCAATGTACAGTATGAAGTCTGAGAGTCACAGAGGTGAGGACTTTTGCCCAACGTGCTCAGCCAATAAGTGGCCCAGGGACAGAGAGGGAGATGGATAAAGGGGATTGGCAGACAGAGAGAGGGAGGAAGGGGGCCTGTAGAAGCTACTGGTCTCCCTGCTTGAAATGGAGCCTGGAGCCAGAGTCCCGGGAAGGGCCTTGTTCGTGCAATGATGCTATCAGCCCCTGCAGAGTGTGCTGGGAAGGGCTGTTGGGCTGATTTACAGAGATAGTCCCCTTCCCCGTGACTCAGTGGGGGAGTTGACCTTTTCACTGCAGAAATCTCAAGGTTCCCTTATCTGCTTCAGGAAATGGGAGGGTAAAGATGCCAAGGAGGGAGCTGTGCCCAGGGGACAGACAAGGCGGCCTGGGGGCCCAGCTGGAAGGAGCATGTCAATGCATCAGTTACACTGGGGGGGCCAGCTGGAGGTGTGGGGCAGCCGGCACTGGATAAAGCACTGTCCCTACAGTGAGAGTCAGATGACGTCTTGGCCATTATTTAACAGACTGAGACAGGGGCTCTGACTTGGCCAAGGCCACTTGGATCAGGGATGGGGTCAGGCCACCAACCTCCTAGAACTTGCCCTTCCCCAGCTGTGGGCTGTCCAGAGGAGAGTGTTGAGCACTGGGGCAGGGATGGCGGGGAAAGAAGTGGTGGTCACCTAAATGGCCCCAAGGGTCGTGTGGGGGGTGGTCCAGCTCTGAGGCTCATCCTCTGCCCTGGGTAATCCTGGAGCTTTGCATTTTTCCTACCTGGTTTTTGGGGGCCAGGAAAGGAGGAGAAAGCAGGGCCTGGATGGAGATGAGTGGGTGGGGGGAGTGGAGGAGAGAGAGCTGCGAACAAAGGGGCCGGAGCCCGGCTGGGCCGCTGAGTGACGATCCCCAGGCCAGGGAGGTGGAGCTGCTGCGGGGGAGGTGCAGGGGTGGGGCGCAGACGCTGGGAGAACGGAGACCAGCCTGGGGCTCAGAGACAGTCTGAGAAAAACCCACAGGGAAGAGAGATGCAGGGAGGTGCAGAGAGACCCTGGGGAGATAAAAGATAGAGATTCAGACAGGGAGAGGCAGTGAGAAATACAGAGAGAGAGAGAGAGGGGAGGAGAGAGAGAGAGGAACACGTCAACAGGATTTGTAACCAACAGTTGACTGAAAACCCAATCAATGTAAATTCATTTCCATGGCTCTGAGTCCTGTGTTCTTTGGGTCCCTGACTGTCTCATCCCAGTGGGTCCTGGTTGGGGACATCTGTCCTTCAGACTCCAGAAAAAGGGACTCTGGCCACATTTTGTAATGGAGCTAGTTTCTTTTTGCAGAGAAAGTGGCTTTTAGAAGTAGTGTTTGCTGATCTCACAAGCCCAGCACCCACATCTTCACTTTTAAAATTCACCCATGCTGTCTGCAGCGTGCTCCCTGGGAGCTCAGAGAATTCACTTCCAGCTGCAGGGACACACGTGTGTGCACACACATGTGCACAGGGTCACACAACCTCAAGATCAAGCATCCTTGCCACACATGTGTGCATGCATTCTCATGAAAGACCACCAGGCACACACGCACAACTTCACTCAGTGTAGCTCACACATGTCAAAACACTCTCATCCAACATTCGTTAAGCATCTACCATGTGCAGAACGCTGGGCCAGTCATGAAAGATCAAGAGAAAAACAAATTGAAGGGGCCGCTCTCAGGCTCCCCAGGGCACAGAGTGGACAGGGCGAGCAGGAGGAAGGTCGTCGGCACTGGGCGTGGGGTCTGTCCCTCAGGATCCAGGGCACAGGGCCTGCCCCTCTCTCCGTCTTTGGGAATGTCCAAAGTCAGGGTCTGTGGTGTGGTAGAGAAGTCCAGTTCCCCCACCCCCCACCCAGTGTGGTCAGGTGAGCTTGGGGCAAGCTTAGGGCCTCCCAGAATATAGATTCTGCCCTATTTTCACCCCCAAAGCGTCCCCCTTGATATGAGATCAGATGGATGGGGGCCTGTCCCTCCATCTTGTCTCAGAACTGACCCCAATATCTGTCTCTGGGGAGTCAGGCAAGGGCCTGTCTGCCTCCTACTCCAAATTGGGGACCCCATCCTCTACCCCAAAGGTGATCCTGTGAGGATTGGGGAGGGAGCTTTGGCTTCCTTTTGTATATACCCCAGGATTTGGGGGGTGGGGGTGCATTTCCTTCTTCCTGGTTGAGGGTACAGACAGTACCCAGGTGCTGTTCCCAATAAATAGCCTGATGGTCTTTCCTTCTCGTTCATCAAGCGTCCTAGTGACCGTAATGGCAGCTAACGTTCATTGAGCGCGTGCCACACTGGGGCTGTGCCGAGCACCTTGCAGGTACTGCCTTGCGGAAGGCTCCAAACAGCCCATGGGAGGGGTGGCTGTGACTCCCAGGGCACAGAGCAAGAAATTGAGGCCCTGGGAAGCAAAGGCATTCGCCCCTAGTCAGACAGTGAGACGTCACACCCAGGCAGGCTGACGCCAGAAGTCAAGGTTTTCATTGACATCCATCCTGGTCACAGATAGTTCTGAACTATCTCTGTGCCCTCCCAAAACAGACAAGATGTGCATGTGTATGTGTGCGTGTGTGGGTGTTGTTGAGTGGTATGGGTTCCAGGGGTCAGCTGGGAGCTTCCCTGGGATCCAAACAGCCAGGGACCAGAACAGGGAGAGCTTCCCAGGAGAGCAGCCCTTTCCTCTGACTGCAGCAGGGCCTCGCCCAGCCCCACCAGCTTACCCGCGCTCAGCTTTGGTCCTGCGGCGGGGTTGCAGGCTGGAGGATCTGTGCCCAGCCTGCCTGCCCTGTAACAAGATAGTTTATAGTACATCGCTGAGCAGAAATAAAACTACTGAGTCAAACATTGCAAACAGATGCCTCCAGCCAGGGCCCAGGGTCCCAGCCAGATGCTCTTTTGAGAACCTCTGGAGGGGAGAAGCTGGGAGTCTGGTGCCTCCAGACCTCGCAGGTTGGGGTGGGGGGTGCTGCTGGAATTGAAGGTTTGGGGGCCACTGGGGGGCTTTCAGCAGTGGAGCAGGGAAGGAATAACAGAAAGAAAGGGGGCATCATATATTTTTCCCTTCTGTTGACTCTCTTCTCATATTCCTTCAAACCTGGCGACTGGCGAGGTTCTTGATGTGACCGGCCCTTCCTTCCATGAAGTGGCGAAGCCAGGGAAGCTGGCCTTAAATCCCCTTTAGTTCTCCTAAAATACCCCAGATAAACTGCTCTTAGATGCCCAGCGCCCCTTCTAAACTCACAACAGAGCTCTAGAACTTCCCTCCTTACGCAGTCTCCTAACTCATCTCCCCTGGGTCTGCCACTTCATCTTCCAGACTGCAGCCCGCAGGACCTTCTTTAGGCCCCATCAAATCATGCTCTTACTCCCACACCTTCAGTGGCTCTCCACTGTCCATGTAGAGCTCAGAGTGTTCTGAGGAGTACATTGATCTGAGTCTCCTGAGATGGTTAAAATGCAGATGCTGGGGCTCCTCTTTGGGGCCTAAGAATCTGCATTGCAAATCTGATATCCTCTCCGGAAGGTGGCACAGTGTAATTATTTTTGATTATTATTATTTTTAGATTTTCAAAGAAGATTTTAATTTATTTTTAGAGAGAGGGGAAGGGAAGGAGAAAGAGAGGGAGAGAACCATCAATTGGTTGCCTATGGCACGCCCCCATCTGGGGACTTGGCCTGTATGACCCAGCCTTGTGCTTTTTCTGGGAATCGAACCAGCGACCTTTTGGTTTTCAGGATGACACCCAACCCATTGAGTCACACTGGTCAGGGCGCAGTATAATTTTTAAATGGACACATTGTAGAGTCACTGGAGGACGTCAAACTGTAAGGGTGGGCAGTGCCCTTCCATCATTTGCTGGATGTCTAGCACACCTACTGTGTGCTGGGACAAGGTAAATAGGCCTCTGTCAATCCTGTGTTTCCAGTGACTTCCAAGGAAGGAGGGTTTGATGGCTGGATCATTCAGGAGACCTCATGGGGAGGCATCTCAGGGCTCGCCTTGATGACCAGCGGGTAATCCCCCAGGTTCAGGGTCGCTGGAGTTCTAGGTGGAAGGCTGGTTTAGCAGATCAGCCCACACTTTGGGAGTGGGTGAGGGAGATGAGGAACTGGGGAATGCTGCAGACACCTGGCTTATCTTTCCTGGACTTTATCTCCTTCCTCCTGGAAGTCCCTGGAGGTGCCTGCAGAGCTCTGGAAAGGTTGAACTGAGGAAAGAAAGACGGTAGAAGAGGAAGGGGAAGATAAAAGACACAAGAGGGGAAAGAACAGAAGGAGTGAACGAGGAGACGAGGAGACGGGAGGAAGAGGAGAGTGGGCCGCTGTGTAAGTTCCTCAACTCCAGAAGCTGTTTGGAGTTGGGTGAAAAACACTGTGTGGGTGTGTGTGGGTGTGCGTGCGTGTGTAACAGGCAGAGACTTTCAAAGCAATCAAAATAACTGTGATTAACACTCCTGCCACCCTCCCTCTCAGACCCACTCCCTTCCAGCCAAGGCCCAGGGCAGACACGCCTGACTGTAACCCTAAGAGGCAGGGGAAGCCCGAGCAATTATTTTTACACTAAGGAAGAAGAAGAAAAAAAAAAAGTTCTCCAAAATGCAGGCGCGCTCAGGGCCCCAGCCCAGCACTCCGAGGCTCGGCAGCGGCCTCCCCTCCCTGCCCCTATCTGGTCTGGCCTCTATCCTCTGCCCGCCTGTGACAGACAGGCCAGGCCCGGCACCCCCAGAGACTACCCCCTCCCCAGCCTCGGGCCTGTCCCCTCTGAAACTGATCCCCAGCCTTTGGATCTAATTTGTTTCTCGGTGGGCTGGGTTTGGGGGGGCTCTTGCCTGGGGACGCGGTGGTCACAGGTGACATCAATCATGTCTGCATCTTCCGAGGGATGGGGATAGGATATCAGAGAGGTGACCAAGCATTTGCCACATGATTCAAATCATCTCAGCATTGATTAATTGGGTTCATCCTGAGTTTCTGAATCATAACAACTGTTTTTCCCCTTCACCTAACGTCAACAGGCCCTTAAAGGGGAAGACTCCTTTTACCCAGCGCATGGGGTGCATTAAGTTGGTCAGCTCCTATTAAGCGTTAAATGCTGGATGCATTTTAGACAAACTCGATTTGCTCGAGATACTTTTCAAAGGTTTTGGGGATGATTAGACATCTCTTTCCCTGCCTCGCCTCTTCCTTCCCTGGCTTTTCTTGGGACGTGTTTTGGCTTCGGCCTCTGACAGATGGGATGAAGGAACGTGGAGGCCCCTCGTGAGGGTCCTCTGGAGGGGGGACAGGGTGGAGGGAGAGCCCCCCCAGGATGTTTAAGAGAGATACAGTTTCTGAAAAGTTTAATAAGGCAGAAAACCATCCCGGATGCCAAATTTGCCTTCCAAAACCTAAATATCCAGAATGCCTCTTGCTCACAGTTACAAGGGAAAAAAAAAAAGCACAGTATTTTTCCCAAGCCAAAAGAAAGAAAATCCATTTCCTAGAGAAGAGAAATTCTGTTTCTGCTCTGGTGTGGGTTCTGGAAGTGAAATGATTGGATGAGCTGGGTGTAGAAACAAACCCCAGTTGTGATGCAAATCAGCAAGAGGAAGATCAGGGAGAGAAAAACCAAAGTTCGGCCTGGTTTCCTATTCTCTTTCCTGCTTTGAGGAGGGGCTCATTCACGTATGCCAGCTGCAATTGAAAAGCAAATGTAAAAACAGAGGTGCTCCGCAGGGCTCCCATTACCCTGGCCGTGTGACCTTGGACACATCGCTATGTTTATCTGAATCTAATTTTCTGGTTTCTGATAATAGGATAAATAAGACTCACTGGCCTTCTGAGAAGTAGAAACTCCCGTGCTGGGTCCCTGGGAACACTGGATCCTCTGTGTGTGTGTGTGTGTGTGTGTGTGTGTGTGTGGTGTGTGTTGGGGGGGGCAGCATTGTAGAAGCAGACCCTAGCCCTCTGGGTGTGTGGACACATTTGGCTCATAAAGTTTCAAAATGTAGATGAGCTCCAAGTTTTGGCCAAAGGGACATTTTTGGCTGTGGCATGTGGTGGAAGAGCGTGACAGTTTCGAGCCAACCTGCACGTGTGGGCTTGGCAGCCCCAGCCATGTTGGAAGAGTGAACTGGAAATTGATGAGCATGTCTGGAAGGTTCTCAGGGAGAGTGGCAGCTGTTCACTCCATGGAGCAACCCTCCCAGGAATCCCCGTGCGGCAGCGTTTTCGCTCCCAACACCTTCTGATACTCCAAATGTCCTCGGTCCTCTGTGACCCCAGACTCGTTCTTACTGATGCTGAAGAAGGCAACGGAGGCTTTGGATGGGTTCACCCTAAACCTGTGTGTCCTGGTGGGCTCTGGGTTGGGATGAATCTCACCAACCTGAGCTACATTCCATGGCTGCTGTAGCCACCAATTCTGCTAAGCTGTTCTGAGGAATGACTGGGTTTTCATGGTGCCTTGGGAGACAGAGAAGGGGACAGACAGGTCACATGGAAAGAAAGAGAGGCAGAGGGAATGGGGTGGGAGGAGAAACAGAGAGAGGCACAGAGAGAGAAAGAAAAGCAAGAGAGAAGAAGGGAGCCAGGCAGAGAGAGAGAGAGACAGAGACAAAAAAAGAAAGACAGAGAGACAAGGAAGAAGACAGAGGTCATGGGTCTGAGACAGAATGGGAGGGACAGCAGAAGAGAGCGAGGGAGAGAAGCAGGAGAGAACAGGACAGAGAAGGGAGGAGAAAACAGAGAGAAAATCACTCACGCTCAGATATAGAAAGGAGAGGAGCCAAGAGAAGGTCAGAAATACCAGCACCTGCAGAGAGACACAGAAACACGAGGACACAGTCACACAGCAGGAGAGAGGACAGAGCCAGAAACAGAACAAATGAGCGGTCAGATAGGGTACTTGAAATGTCACATATCGATCCCCCAGAACGCTTAATTCTCTATCGGCGTCATCAGGCCTTCAAAGTCCCCTGCCAGCCTGGCGCCCTTGGGGACACTGCTGAGATATCAGGAATCAGACATCAGGCTTCCATGTAGGGCGGGATGGACTGTAGAGAAGATCAAAGGGGACGAGGGCTCTGGACTCATTGGCAGGACTCACAGTGGGGCCCACAGGCCTGAACTCCTGGCGGAGCCTCCAGGAAACATTCTGATGGGCAGATAGAGACATTCCAACTGCAGGCTGCCCCCTCCCTTTTTCTCCCTCTTCCTCCTCCGTGCTGGTTGAAATCAGAATGAGGGTTGGTGGATGCTTAATTGACCGCAAGACTGTGCACCCCCCCGCCCTGCTCCAAGGGCCCCCAGCTCTTGAGTCTCGGTGGTGTGTGCAATGAACTTCCTAGTGACAGGCGGGGGCTGCCTCTCTGAGTCATCTGAAGACCTGACGGAATGATGCTCTCTGCCCAGGAGACAGAGGACCACGGTGGTTTGGAGGCAGACACCCGTGGGATGAGATCGAGCTTTCTTGCCTGAAACGCAGTCTTCCCACGTGTAAACTGGGGATGGTGGCAGTACCTCCAGCTGCATTGCTGTGAGCCGACCATGCAAACCCAGCGTCTGGTCCCTAGCAAGCCCGGGGCATATGGCGGATCCAGGGTGCCTAGAAGACAGAAGCCAGATTGCTGTCCTGGACAGGGGCTAATATATGGCATCCAGCTACGGCTGAGAATTGAATTCAACCTCAGCTGGAGAATTAGAGCGCTGTGATTCGAAACAAGAAGAGAAGGGACAAAGCAGTCTGTCTTCAAGTGCATGATGACAGAGCGCAGACTCTTCTGGCAGCCCAGGGGGCTGGGGAAGGACAGGGCAGATCATATTAATAACAATAAATTATATCTGCGCCGTGATTTATGGCTCTGATGTGCTTCCCATTATGTTATCTTACAGAACCGCAGGAAGGGTGCGTACTCCTGACGTTGTCACGGCAGTTTTAATCCCTGCCCTGAGGGGCGGTCACTATTGTTAGGGATGTTTTTTCCCCCCTGAGTTTCCAAATGGGGGAAACTGAGGCTCAGGGAAAGAGTGGGCCCAGTGTTTACAGCCAGGTTTTGTCGTCCTGGGTCCTTTCTAGTGTCCTATCTGAGTGAGACAGCTTTCTCTCTGTCGTTTTGGAGCTTCCTTGCGCAGGGGCATCTTGGTTCCCGCCCCCCCTTGGTAGGCGACTCCAGTTTTCTTGTCAGCCCAGAGGGAAAGGGCTCAAGGGTCCCTGACGTCTGGCCCCAAGGCTCCTCATCTGCGTCGTGTGGGAGGTTCAAGAGAGAAAAGAATTCCCACCAGTAGCTTCCGGTGCAGGAGGAGCAGTTCAAGACTGGATGTGGACTTGAACTTTTAGGCTCCGCCTCTGGATGGCCTCACCTCTGTCTTTGAACCTAACAGCACCCTGACTGGCGGGTTCACCCACCTCTCCCCTTCGGCTCCTTTAGGAAGCCCACAGCCCGCTCAGGACTGAGGGGTTTCGGGGAACAGATCCATCTAACGCTTGTAGAGCGAGCTACCCCAAGAATGCGCAGACACAGTCCTGGAAATGGCCTGGAAGCAGCCTGACTTGGTTTCTGAGCAGGAAAACAAATGAGCTCCCCACCTACCCTCTCCCCACTTCTGCCATTTCCTTTGTCTCCGTCCCAAATTCCCCTTTACAGAATCCCGGAGGCTTCCTAATAAAATAGAACTGTAACTTTATCTAAGACGAGCGCAGCACATGTAGGATGGATAAGGTGTAATTAATAACAGAAAATAATGTTTCCCCCTTTCTGACCTTTCACCCCCATATAAGTGTCTTAAGTTTTCTGACAGCTAAGCACGAAATGAGTGTGTGCTTGTGCATGCATGTGTGTGCGTGGTGCATGCTTCAGCGTGTGCATCGGAGCTGAGTCGACGTGGGGCCAGTGCGTCTGTCTGGTGAGTACTCACCTAGCCCTGGCTGGAATTGGTTTACGTTTCTGGGTAGACTGGCCTCTTGCTGAACCCAGGCACTGCCTGCAACTGATCTGGTTTCTTCAAGTGAGGCTTCCATCTAGATTGCAAAATACCCTGTATCTATTTCCATGCAGAACTTGGGCAACACGGAAGCTGACTCTTAGAATGAAAGGGTGGCACGTGGACACGGACGCACACACATACACACACCCTTTCAGACGGGTCTGTGGCCTTTCAGAACCCCGGTGGATGCTGGCGGAGCAGGTATGGGTGGTGATTTGTGTCTGTAGCAGTGGGCAGGAAATCCAGATCGGCATGTCATTGGTTTTGATGCTGTAAGTCCTTGGGCATACAAGGATCTCACTCTGGAAAATGCTCTCTTTCGTAGTGGCAGCCCCCCCCCCCCCCCCCCGGCCCATGCAGCACCTCACCTAGGAAAGAATGAAAGGGGTGTGCTTGGTCCAGTGAGGTGGTGGATGGATGCAGAGGACAGAGGGGGGGAACCCCATCTCCAAGTCTTCGCAGACCCTCGTCTGCCGTGGGAATCGAAGGGCACGCAAAGCAATACTGCTTGTCTTCGTGCTTGCACAACTGTGTTCATCTGGAGTAAGAAGATCTTGCTTGAAAGGTCACTGGGCTGGTTTCTCGTGATTCATGATGTTTGATGCTCGACTTTTCAAGAAGTTAGCGGTGCCAACCTCTGGGTTAATGGAAGCCACACCAGCCACGAAGAGAGTAGCTTTGAATCCTCTCTGGATGGGAGGCCTGGGCAGGGTGGAGCAAGCTGCTCCCTTTTGATCAGTGGCGTTGACGTGAACCAGAGGTCGCGGGCCCGTGTGTCAGTTCTGCTAGACAGCAGCAACTGGACTCGCCGCATTCTTTCCCGCCCCCATCCCTGGGGAGTTTGGTTTTCCATGGTTGTCCCTCTCCGGGCTGACTTTTCCAGGACCCCTAGGGCACCAGAGAGACCTTTTTTTTTTTTTTAAGATCCAGAGCCTTAAATCATTAGAGAAAGACCCTCTGTCCACTCCCCTGGCATCCCCCCCTTCCATCCTTGGTTTCTCAGGCATAGATAAACCAATGCCTTCTCCCTCGGGGCACTCCCTGCTCACCGAGGTTAGGAGACAGGCTGCAGTTGGAGGGAGATCGCTGTCTCTCAGGGGAGTCATCGGGTTGTTGAGCTCGGTTATGGGCATGCTTGAACTCTGGAGGGCCCCCAAACTGACAGCCACCTCTGCTAAATCGGTCGTATATTTTTCTGTCATGCCGTCATCCTTCTGCACAAGCTTTGGCCTGCCATATTTTTATGGCTGTTCTTCCAAGAGGTGTTCCACGGAGGGTGGGTCAGCGTGATTTATCTTCAAGGAGAAGGGAAGGAGAATTCCTTATCACTAGTATCAGAAGGGGGATTTCCCTCTTATCACCCTCTCTTTTGCTTTGGGGTTTAAAGGCACTACCAACTGGCTGGATTAAGCAATGTAGGGAGTTCTTCAGGCTGCCAGCTTCATTAAGTTGACAGTGACCAGAAGTTGGGGACTCAACCGTCTCCTAATTTTACATCCTCCTGGATACTGAAAATCACAGAACGGCAGGCCCCGGAGTTTGTTGCCAGGACAAGAAGACCTTGATGGGATTAAAATAATTTCCCAGTGGAGGTTTGGGGCTTTGGCAAGCGTAATGAGATGAGTAGTTCTTGAGAAGCAAAACTTGAAAAATTAAACAAGTAATATATATTCATTATCAAGAGAAGTAGGAAAGGCCGATAAGGAAAAAGAAGAAAATGAAAATCACCTGTAATCCTACCACATGGGGCTAACTCTTCATGTTCTACGATATATCTTTCCAGTCTTCTGGGTATGGCCTGTGCATTTCAAGCCAACACAAGATTACCTGGCGCAGGCCCTGCATGACCGTTTTCATTAGCAAAAATGAGAAGATACTTAATACGGAAAATAACGGGAACCCTAACAACAGAAAGGCAGAGGGCGACCACTGTTTACTTTCTCATGAACTCTTTCTAGAGATCTCTTTCCATGTCGCGTGATAACCTGCTTGAAAAAACCCTAACATAGGATGGGCTTCTCCATGTCAACACATCTGTCTCTCTGTCCTCGTTTTGTGGGGGCGGAGCTCTGTTCCACGTTAGGGGTGCACCACGGTCTAATCCATCCCCTGCTGTGTGGACAGCTAGGTTGTTTGTTCCCAGTCGTTCACAAAGATCTCTTCTCACCGCTTAGCTGGGGTGTTGCTGACACTTTATCAGGGCGCAGTTTTATGTCCCACCCCCCGCAGCCCACCAAGCAAAGGGGCCCCACTCCTGCCAACAGCTCTGGGTAGCCAAAGAGATGTACAAATCTGCCAAGAAGACCTCTAGTAGCAGAAAGCCAGACTCACAGTAGTTTAAACAGCGAAGGGTTTATTTTTCTCACATGATGAAGGAGTTCAGAGGTCAGCTGCTGCTGACATTGAGCCAGCTGCCCTGTGACGTCATCAGGATTCCAGCTTTCTTGTTTTCTCATTCTACCACTCTAAGTATGTTGACATTTTCTTCTTGTGATCGTCTTCTGCACACTCAAAGATCGGGCCTCACCTCCGGGCATCCCGTCCGCGTGAAGACAGGGAGGACAGGGAGTGGCACTGGAAGGCTTTCCTCTGGAGCCTGGTAAGAAGTGGAAACTCCCCCCCAAATCCCCCCAACAGATCTCTGCTTACACATTGGCCAAACTGAGCCACATGGCCTCATCAGGAAAGTGAATATTTTTTTATTTCAGACCATGGTGTAAGAAGCAGGAAGGGAGAAGGGTATTGGGAGTGGGTGTTGGATGAGCTGACCAATGGCTTAGCCTTAGCACCTGAAACATTTTCACCAACAGGTAGGCCTGTCCTGGGGTATTGTCCCCACTCCCCCATCCATGGCCACATTAACACAGACTTCCTGTGTCTCACCTGCCTGTGACGGTCTTTAAACCCTGTTCCACAGTCTTATATTGACCTGGCTTCTTGGTTTGGGAGGCACCTTTGGATCCTCCCAAGCTGGACTGGGACTTTCACTCAACTCTCAGGCAAGATGCTTTCTAGTCTGTAAAGTGCTGGTTATTGGAAGGACTTCTTTACGTGAAAACGAATGTGGCATTGGGCGCCGCAGTGCAGGGGCCAGGAATTCCTCTTCTGACGCTCCAGCCTCCAGCAGAGAGCCTGGCGTGGTTCCTGCCCATTGCGCCCAGATGGAGGGCAGGGAGGGGGCACTTCTTAAGCTCCAGTCATTGCACAGATCTGAGGGATACAGGGCTGGCAAAGAAAGGCTTGTGCCAGGTTTTCCAGAGGGTGTTTCTTCAAGGTTCCGTGCATCAATCTTGATTTGGGACACTTTTCCCAAGAGCATGCGCTCTGTAGCATCACGATCCTGCATCCTTGAGATGCTTTGTGGCTAGACATCATGGGGTACCAGAGTTAAACCATGCTCCACTTTTTTTGGGCAGGGAGGAGGGTTCCCTTTGCCCTGTAGCCCAGAAGACCATGTTTGATCGGTAAGACCTAAAGCTGGGTGGAGAGTCTGGGATCAGGTTTGCTGTGAATTGGAAGTTTACAGCCCAAACTAAATCCATTAGGATCATTTCATGACTTTGTTTACCAAAATAACTCCATGATCTGGACAGGGTGGAAGTAGCTAGAGAAACCTGTTCTCCCTGTGCTTGTCAAGTAACCTGGGGGAGGGAGAAGGAGGAAGTAACTGGCCATAAGGAAAGAATACAAAAAGGTAGAGGAAATCATTAATGTCCTTTGAGAGGTTATTCTGTGTCCTGGCCCTGTGGGAGGGCATTGACATGTATTAGCTAACTTAAGCCTCAGACCATCATTTGAGAGTGTGTTCTGGTTACTATCTGCATGTAACAACATCACTCCCACATTTAGCAGCTTAAAAACAACTCACAGATTTTGTGGGCCAGGAAATAGGTCAGGATGCAGTGGGAATAGCCTGTCTTTCTGCTCCCTGGGTCTCAGGGCTTCATTGGGAAGAAAGACTTCAATACTGGGGGTGACTTGATGGCTGGGGACTAGCATTATGTGAAGGCTCTTTTTCTTTATCTGAAGGATTGAAGCGGGGGTGACTTGGAGATTTCCATCGCCAAGCAGAGCCTCTACACGGGGCCTGAACTTCCGCACAACGTGGCTGCCTCAAGCTAGACTTCTCACACCGCAGGTCAGGGTCCCAAGGTTACGTGTTCCGGGAGACAAAGCAGAAACCACGTGGCCTTTTATGGTGCATCTTGGAAGTACACAACATTATCTCGGCCATGGTCTACTGGTTGGAACATTCACAGCCCACCTAGACTCAAGAGGAAGGGACAGAGACCCATATGTGAATGACAGGAGTGTCAAAAGGTTTGGGAACAGGTTTTAAAATTGCCAGAGTGTCCCCCCTACACAAGCCATCTCCTGGAAGCCAGGGGGAGCCGGGTCTTTGAGTACTAGCTTACCTGAGACTCCAGCTTGGGGCCATTTCCTCCACTAACAAACCCTTCCTTTCTTGGCTGGAAAAAAAAATTGCCAGAGGTAGGTATAATTTAACCCAATTTTACAGACAGAAAAGGTTGGTGATCAGTCCAAGAAAACATATTAAGGATGATGTAGGGTCAGGTGTTGAACCCAGAGTTGTAGAATAGAGGCCTGAACCTGAAGTTCAAGTCTCATACTCATTGTATGAATGAGAAGACGTGACTTATCCTGCTGCCTAAGCAGGAAACCTGAACAATTCACCGAGGGAGGAACCCACCCTTTGCGGGAGGCTGGGGCTGTCGGACTGGGCACTCAAGCAGTCATAGCGAAGCCAACTGGGTAAATACTATCGGCAGAATTTGGTGATTCCTTTCAGAGGCGGGGGTCACCCTGGTTTTGAGAGGTCAACCAGTCCAGCCCTTGATCTTTTAGCAGGGCTCCTCGTAAACCTCGGTGGACTCAGGAGTCAGTCAATCCAGGTTTTGGAGACACCAAGACTGATGCCCTTTACCAAGGACCTTTCTGTCCAGTGCCACCCTGCTTTGACGAAGCAGTTAGGCCCCATCCCCCGGACTGGCAGATATGCTCCCCTTTCCTGCCCGATGATAGCTCACGGGAGTCGCGTGCGTGGGGTGTCAGGCACTGAGTGGATTTGTCTACGTGGGGTAGTTCATCATCACAACACTCCTATGGGATGTCTATATCCTCAGCTCACAGATGCAAAACTGAGGTTAAGTAACTCACCCAAGGTCACCTAAGTTAAAAGGACAGAGTGAAGACTAGGGCTTCACCTGCATGGTCCTACCCTCATCTATCGTCATGGTTGTGTCCTTGCTGGCAGAACTCACCACGACTCCATTCCAGGTGCCTGTGGGTGTCCCACCCCCTGGCCGAGGGTGTTCCCAGGACACTAGAACACATTCCTGGGCTGGCGCCCAGCGGTTAGCACATCAGTGCTCCTCAGTCCAGACCTTCTCGGTCTCTGTGACTGTCGGGGTTGACGATTCTCTCGTGGGGCCACCCTGTGCTTTGGAGGGTGGTCGGCTTCTGCTCTCTGGATGCCAGTAGCACCACCCCCACCCCCTGGGTTGTGATGGACAAGAAACGTGTCCAGGCATTTCCCAGTATCCCCTGGGGACCTCAGTTGCCCCTGGACGGGAACCACCGCTGGCCACTGCTTGAGTTTCCATTCTGGCTCTGCCATGTAAGAATCATGTCCTCTTGGCCCAGTTCCTTTTCCTCATCAGCTTCAATTTCCTCACTTGTAAGTTGGGAGTAGTAATAGGACCAACCTCAGCGTTATTTGGGGGATTCATTGGGTGAATGTTTACAAAGTGGGAAAAACAGTGCTTGGCATTTCATAAATGCCACGTGAGCTGTTGTTCCTCTTTCTCTTGCTGCTTGAAGAAAAGAAACAGAGCTGTCATCCCTGCAACCCCCGTGCCCGGTATGCATGACATTCAGAGTGTTTGCTGAATGAATGTGTAGCCTTGAAGTACTGTCTTCTACGTGCCAACAGTGGACACACCCACGCCTGCATCTGCCTCCGCCCGGAGTCCTGCCTCCCAGCCTGTCTATAGACCCACAGGTCCTTGGGAGGCTTAGCGCATAAAGGAAGCCCCGGTTTGGCTGCGTAGAAACTTCTGTAAATGCAGTTTCTGGGCCAGATTGCCCCTCCCCACCCACGCTAACCAGAGCTCTGCAGACGTGCCAGAGAAAAGAGAAGGGGAGATGGAAGACAATCCTGAATGCGACAGCAAATGCAGCTGGTGTGTGAGGAGCACAATGCTCCAAACACAATGAAAACTCAATCAGGGTCCGGAAAAGCACATTCGTGTCCCTCAGTCAAATGGCAGAGCCCATGTGGTAGAGGCCTTCCTCTGGGGGCCCCTTCTTCAAGGGTTGTTGTGAGGAGAGCCATGGCCCCTCCCAACCCTGCAGCACCCCTTGCTCTCCTGCGCAGGCCTCGGATCCTGGTATAGGAAGGAGCCCAGGGCTGTCTGTATGTGTTTTTCACTCTTGGTATATGTGGATGCTGAAGAGGAGAGGTCAACTGGTGTCTGTGAGCGTCCATTTATTTTCAGGTGAGAATGAGAGTGGCTCACTTAGTCAATCAACAAACATTTGGGGGCTGCTTCTACAAGCCCAGCACTGGGCACCATCAGAGGTTCTCAACCAGGAGCAATGCTCCCAAGGGAGAGTGCACAAGATCTAGAGACAATTAAAAAAATAATCGGCACCCAAGGATATGTTTATTGATTTGAGAGAGAGAGAGAAAGGGGACAACAGACAAAGAGAGCGAGAGGGAAAGAGAAACATTGATGTGAGAGAGGAGACATTGATTGGTTGCCTCCTGTACACGCCCCGATCGCGGGTAGAACCTGCAACCTCAGTGTGTGCCCTGACCAGGTATTGAACCCACAACTTTTCAGTGTACAGGACGACATTCCCACAGAGCCATCCAGCCAGCGCAATCTAGAGACAATCTTGGTTGTCACAACCTGGGGTGCATCCAGGTTAGAGAGAGACCAAACACCCTGCAACACAGGGCAGACGAGGGCCCTGCCCCGGCTGGGCTTCCTTGAATGTGGTCATCTTAACTAGGAGAGGGCTTCCTTGAAGGGCGACATTGAACTCATTATTTTCTCCTCTGTTGAGGCCTGGGCCTGGTAGGACTGCTGCCGTGGGCGTGTGGCGGCTGGTGAGTGTACATGTGTGTGCGTGAGTGTGTGTGTGTGTTCAGAGCCACGGGGGGCGATCTCTGTTTGGACTTGTGTGGCTGTCTGTTTATGTCTGTGTACATTGGTGTGGCTCTGTTCAGAAGAAGCTCTCTGTCATTTCCTTCCCCTGCTTACTGTAGAGTCACGGGTGCCTTGCTGATACCTGATTGACTTCGTCACCAGGCAAGATTAAGAAATCATTAAGGGATGACCCATCTTTGCCCCCTTCCGCCTTCTTCAACTACCCTCCCTGCTCCCACCTTGGCAATAAGACTAGAGGTCAGTAAACTTGCCTCTGAGTCAAAGCTTTGAACTTGGAATGTAGTAGAAGCCAGCTCCCCAGTGCGTGAGAATCCAGGAAGCTTTAAAAATGGTGTTTCAGAGAAATCAAAGAAAAACCATGAGGGCGACTGATCTAGACTAGTCTTCAGCTTCGGCCCCGTCGACATTCTGGACCAGAAGATGCTCTGTGGTGAGGGCCGTCCTGTGCACGGTAGGGCGTGGAGCAGCATCCCTGGCCTGGACCCGCTAGCCGCACCCCAGCTGTGAACCAGAAATGTCTCCAGACATTGCCTGAAGTCCCCTGGGGAGCATAAAACCACCCCCTGTTGAAAACCATTGATCTATAACTACACAGAACAACACGGATGAATCTCACACACTTAATTTTGAGTGAAAGAAGCCAGATACTTAAGTAGGATGCTGCGTGGTTTCATTTATATCAGATATAAAAAATGAGCCGAGCGAAACAGGATAGTGGTTGCCCTTTTGGGAGTGGGGGCAGACGGTGACGGGAAGGGGACTCTCTGGGGTTGCCTGGTTTTCATCTAGATGCCGAGGACACTCACGTGGTGTCTGTACTTCCCTCTGTGGATGTTACATCTGAATCACCAGTGGTGTGCGTGTGGAGCGGGGGACACATACGAATGAACACATTGGGAGAATCAGAGAAGACTGTCTTAAAAAAAAAAACAACAAAAAAAAAAACCCAACCCAAATGCCACAGGTTCCATCTGCTTCCCAAACTGCGTAGTGGACGGTTTATGAGCAGCTTTATTTAAATGATTCTTCTAGAATCCCTCCAGCTGTTTCAAAAGCTGCAGGAGCAATAATTCTATCAAGCAATGATCTGATTGAGGAGAACACATAGGCCTACACACACACACACACACACACACACACACACACGCAGGCACACCCCACACGCCCCGGATGGACAAGTCACCAGGCCTGCGTAGAATTGAGTTTCCTGCTTTTGTGTTCTCCAGGCAGCCCCACGGAGGCGGGCGCACTGCAAACTGGCGTGTGAAAGGGACCTCTAGGCCAGGTTGAGACTTCTGAAAACAAGTGGCCTTTTTAATCTTCTGGAGGGGGAAAAAAACAAAAACAGTTCCATGTGCGACGATCATAGCTTGGCCCTTTTCACCCATTTCAAAGAAAGGCTCAGCCCCTTGCCCCTCTTTCCTGAACTCTCATCCCCCATGCCAGCTCCGTCTCTGCCCAGGGGACCCTGGGTTATTCTTCCTGGTGATTCAGGCCTTGCCCAATAGAAACCCAGCTGCCTGGATGCCCAAAGCCCAAGCTATAGGTATTCTGTATTTTCTGTAACAACCCTCTTTTGGGGAAACCTAGAGAAAGTTCTAGAAGCAAGCAGGCCACCAGATGTGTCGGGAAGACCCCCAGTCTTCCTCCCAGAGTCCTCCTTAGGCATCAGCATGGGGGCCAAGCTGCTCAGCCGCTGCTGCAGCAGCCTCCCCAGCTGGCCAGCATTTATAAAGTGGGGCCCATCTGTTCTTGACTGTTAGCGTGGAGCAGGGAAGAGGTGGTGGAGAGGCCCAAACCGCACACACCAGGCTCGATCCCACCGCAATTGCCTCTAAGTCGGAGTCCTGGAGAGAGGCTTCATGGCAGGGCAGAGGCTCCGCGTCAAAATGGCCCTCCTTGCTGCCTCCCCTTGCCGCCTGCCTTCTCCCTCCTTTCCTCTTTCTTTCTGCCCACGTCTCCAGGCTCTAACCCGTCTTGAGATTTATGATCTGTTTTGCAGGCCATACACCCTAAGATTGTATTTGGGGAGTAGAGAGCCTCCCGTATATGTTTCGCAGTCCTTTCCTGCACAGTAGGTTGCAAATGCCCCCACGTGAGCCGAGTGCGTGGCAGCCTCTGAAACACACAGCAGCAGGCTCAGAGACAGCACCCAGTCGTGGGCATAGGGAGGCATCACACACACGATGCATTTGCAGACCTGTGTCAAAGACCCACAGGCGGGCAGAAGCATGTGCGCAGGCAGGCCCAGACTACCGCGGGGAGCTGGAGGCAGACGCGGAACTGCTTCCAGCATCAGTGCGCGGCGGGGATCCGGGCCCCGCACAGCGTGCGCCTCCCGGGGTGGCGTGGGGGGGCGCTCTGAAGAGTTTAAATGAATCGACTTGGAGGGCTCCCCTTCGCTCGCTCTTCTCGTTTAGGTTTTCCTCGCAGGACAAATGTCTTCGGAAACACAGGCCCAGGGCCCACAGACCGCGCTCCCTTCTGCTTTCTTCGTCAGACCTCCAGGCCCATAACGGGGCAGAAATCTCAGACGTAAGAACTCACTGAGTTCTACGCGTGGGCCCGGCCGGGGACCGTCTGGACGTGGCTGTTTGTGCCTTCACCGCTGTTCCCATAACCTTTCTGCGGGGCACCTGGCATGGCCAATGTGTTACTGCAGACGACCCCTAGCAGACAGCCAGTGCCAGGACCCAGGACCCAAGGGCACGCGGTGGATCAGACCCTTGACAGGCAAACCAGAGAATTACATGGGGTCTCCAGGAGAGACAAAATAAAAACTGGCCCCACACCCCGCCCCCCGCCCTTTTCTTGGAGATCTAATTACAGATGTCTTGACATTCCTGCTGCCTAGAGTTTCCTTAAAAGATTTGCCAAGAAGAAACATTTGGAAACTGTGTTTTAGGTATAATCCTGTCTGGGAGTCGCTGTTGCTTGCTTTGTCGTCAGATGACAGAAGGCTTAATTACAGCGAGCCGTGTACACTTCATTTGGAAAGCTGGATGCTCGAGCCACATAATATATCCCATGCTGACAATGGCCTTTTGGCAAAACCCGCGTCTCTGATCTCACATTAATTACTACACAAATATACTTATTGTGGGCACGGAGTTTATGTGGCGGAGTCCTTTTGACACATGTTCACAATAAAAACACATTTTTTTTCCCCTTCCCCTGACCCTAAGGAAAAAGGAAAAAAAGAGATGAACATGTTTCAAGATGCTGTTTTAATGGCATGAAAACTGTCTGCTGAGTGTTCCCTCTGCTTTTGTTCTCTTTCTTTTCTCCTTTTATTAAAAAAGCCTTTTAAACCAGGCGTTCCTGGCTTGTAATTCCTTTCTTTACTTTTGCTTTTATGCCCAGGGAGAGACAGATTAGATTAGATTAGATTCGATTAAAGACCAAGGGACACCTCGTGAAATACATTCCATCTAGAGGCAATTTGGTGGATGGGGTCGATTCTTATGTGTGTGCATGCGTGTGTGTGCGTGGATGTGTGTTTCATGGGGCTCATGGATGGCCTTGTTGCAAAGCTAGGTTTCTGGTTTCCCGGAATGCTTCTCCCCTGCAGCCTTTGACTTGACTTGAAGTCAGTGGCCTGACTTCTTGGGGTCTTTGGCATTTTTTAGGGGGGCAGAGTAGTAAATCTTATTAATTCTTCCCTTTAGCTTCTCACAATTTCTCAAAACTTTTCCCCGAAGAAGGAACGGTTTCCTCACGGACTGCAGATGAAAGGGTTTGTTTCAAAGACCCTCTCCCTGCTACCCCACCAGGCCCCCAGCTTTGATGATGTCATAGCAGTAACCAAGGCAACGCACTGTGACATCACAGCTGAAAGGCTACTGACCTTGGCCTGGATTTCAAAGGAAAAGAGGCTCATAAACTTCTAAAGCAGGCAGGAGATAAATATCCTCAGTCATAAAAGAACAAACAAAGTTTGGGGTGGGAGGGGGCTGGAAAAAAAAAACAACGGGACTTTTTTTTTTTTAGAAATACAGTAAAATGCTCTGCCAAGTTCTCCAGGAAGTGCCAGTGGCCATTTTGATGATGTGAACTAGACTTTAAAACAGAAAGAGGAAAAATGAATGTGGAGGAGGGTCGTTTACAGTATTGGAACTAGCCAGGTGGAGCTCCCCCGCCAAAACCATACTCTGTAAAAGGAATCAGAGCCGAATAAAACACGAAGCAAACAGTCGTTTCTGTGTGCGGGGGAGTTAGCTGCCCGGGAAAAGGGGGACATTTCGGGAAGGTATTTATCCCAAAGGGAAAATGCTCCATGCAGCGTGGATCCGGGAACAGAAAAACGGGTGAAGTTGGAATAAAATCTGGAGTTTAAGATCTTTTAAATTTTGCCCTGGCTGGGTAGCTCTGACAGAGTGCCGTCCTGATACACCAAGGTTGCAGGTTCGATTCCCGGTCAGGGCACAGGCAAGAAGCAACCAATGAATGCATACATAAGTGGGACAACAAATTGATGTTTCTCTCTCTCTTTCTCGCTGCCTTTCTCTATTTTAAATTTTTATTTACTGATTTTAGAGAGAGGAAGGGAGAGGGAGACACGCAGACACAGAAACGGAGAGAGAAAGTCTGGAGTCTAGTTGTTTGCAGTGAACCAATGTTGGTTCCTTAGTTTTCAGTAACATCCTTGGTGATGCAAGATGAGATAACATTAGGGGAAACTGGGTGAAGGGTAGGTGCTGATTCTTACAGTACTTTAGCAACTTTTCCACCCACTTAAATTACTACAAAATAAAAGGTGTATTTTAAAAAAGGAGAAGGCGGGGCATTGTGCGTCAGAGTGTGTGACCTGGAAAGTCTTTCATTCTTTTGGTCTTGAAATTGTGCCCATCCCTGGAGGGTTCACAGCCCAGGGACCTGTGTCCTCGGTTCCTTGGTGGTGGCGAGCACACTGCGAGCAGGTGACTGACTGGACCTGCAGGAATGAGATAGAGGCCAGAGTTGCCTCTGAGCTACTTAAGAAAAGGAAAGAAGGTCCCCTGGGCCACCCAAAGTTGTTCTTGTCTGCAGAGCCTTCCATGGGTTGCCTGGCCCTGATTTCACCAAAATGCTTCTTGCTCTAGACATTCTCAAGGTCAGTTCATCGCACAGCACGAGGAGCTGATCTTCGGAGGCCAAGGGCGCAGGGGAACAGCATTGAACTGGGGGGAAGACAGTCTGTCTCTGCTTTCACGTGCCCTTGTATGTGGTGCTGGGAAAGCCAGTGCTGTCTCTGAGCCGATTGTCCTCGCCTGCCGAATAGGGACGTTGGACCACATGTGCATATAGACTTCATGTCAGGCAATGGTTTGGATCAGCTGGTAGAGAGACTGGTGGGATCCCTGTGCTGAGGCTGGGATCAGTGAGGTGTGCAGTGATCCATTAGCAATGTCTACCATGGGTGTGGGAGGGAAAAGTGGAGGCATGTTGGCCATTCCAGACCCCTGCACACTTGGGCGTAGCCTGTCTGGGCTAGTCTATTTGATAGTCCACACAGGCCCTTGTGCCTCTGCCAACATCTGTGTGGCATAGTGGCAGAACACAGTCCCTGGAGTCAGCCAGTAGTGGCTTCTAATCCTTTCTTGTGTGCACCAGAGGTTCTGTGGCCCGTGACATGGGACAGATATGTACTGCAGTGTGCCAACCCCTGTGCATATCCCCTGTCCCCTGCAGGAGATAGACATGTTAACGGGCAATAAAAATGCACTTTGCTTAGTGTTATGATGACAGGAAGAGTGATCTCAGAGTGCTAAGTAGTATGACCTGACTCACATCTGAGGGGCAGGCAAAGAAGACTTCCTGGAGGAAGTGACCTCTAAGCTGAATTCTGAAGGATGAGTGGGTATTATCCTGGGAAGAGGGCAGGGAGAGATGGAGCCTGGCTGGGCTCAGATCACATGGGACCTGGCTGGTCTTATTGGGGAATTTAGGCTTGTTGGGGAGCCACAGAGGAATTTCGCACAAGGCCATTTCATTAGCAGGAAAAAAAAACAAAAAAAAGTCCTTGCTCTGACTAGTGTGGCTCAGTTGGTTGGGCGTCATCCCACAAAGTGAAAGGTTGCTGGTTTGGTTCCTGGTCAGGGCACTTGCCTGGGTTGCAGGTTCGGTCCCACTCAGGGAGTGTTAGAGGGGTGATTGATCAATGTTTCTTTCTCACACCGATGTTTCTCTCCCTCTCTTTCTCCCTCCCTTCCCCTCTCTCTAAAAATAAGTAAAATAGAATCTTAAAAAAAGTGTCCTTCTGGCTTCTGAGATAGATTTGGGGTGGGGGCAAGACTGGGGGCCATTTTTAGAATCCAAGTAGGAAGTGAGGATAGCCTGTACCAGAATTGGAGCAGCGGGGGGCAGGTCGGTCAGTGGTGTGAAGGGGGTTGGTTGGTTGGCTGGCTGTGGCCGACTCCAGTTCCATAACTGCCTGAGTCTCAGTGTCCTCCTTTGCAAGGAGTCATTTGCCACGACAGTCATTGTGAGGTTTAAAATAAAGAATATTATACAATGCTTAGCATGGCTCCTGGTGTGCTGAAGGTGCTCCATGTCCATGACTTCTCAAGAGTCTGGTGACACAGCCAGAAATGAACAGCCTCATTTTAAAAAATAGTGAAATCAATCTCAGGAAGAGGCAACTCATCGTTAGGCATCACACAGCACGTTTGTGGCAGAGCCGAGGTTTGAACCCAGCATCTCCATGGCTCGCAGTCCGGTGTTCTCCCCCCTCTTCTCCACCCAGCTGGCCCCCGGAGCTTCCTTTCGAACTGAATTATTTCTCGTCAGAGGAAAATAAGGTCCATGTACTGGGTTGAATTATGTTCCTCAAAAAAGATGTGTTCTAGCCTCAACCCAGATACCCGTGGCCGTGATCTTATTTGGAATCGGGGTCTTTGCAAGCACAAGTGAGTTTAGATAAGGTCGCCGTCACACTGGGTTGGAGTGGGCCCTCATGCGATGACTGGTGTCCCTAGAAGACAGCAATGGACACAGACACACGGAAAGGAGGAAGCCATGTGAGGAGAGAGGCACAGACTGGGTGTTGCAGCTGCGGTGCTGAGGAACGCCAGGGAGGCCAGCAGCCACCAGGAGAGACAGGAGAGAGGCAGGGGTCAGACCTTTCTTGGAGCCTCCAGAAGGAGCCAACCCTGGCGTCCCTTTGATTTCTGACTTCTGGTGTCCAAGACCGTGAGACAACAAATTCCATTCTGATATCCAGTTCCTGACACCTTGGTACTACAGCACCTCTAGGACACTAAGAGGCGTGTCTCACTCTCAGATGGCATCCTGCCGTGGTCATGGGACCCGAGGTCTAGGGGGAGGTTTGGAAAGGAGGATCGGGGGCTGGACAAGAGGAGAGAGGGCCTGGGAGCAAGGGGGTGGTGTCACAGGTGGTCTCAGAATCACCTTGGCCAGGGACGTGGTTTCCCAAGTACATGTGAGTAGTGTGTCAGCCATCAGTCACATCCAGCTGGCAGTCCTCCGAGGGGAGGGCAGGGAGTGGTCCACTTACCTATGGCTGAGATCCTGTCCCCAGCTCATTGGAGCACAAGGCGGAAAAGAAGTGACAGCAATAACAACACAGTCGTAAACTGCCTCCCCCACGCAGGACCAAGTTATCTTCACTCCCCCCTGGATGACTGGGTGGCCTGTCTCCCTCCTGTCCCCAGCCTGGACTCACACTGGACCAGTATCTGTTTTGCCCTCTTCTTTAAAAAGTCCACTTTTATAAGACTATACTTTCAGAGATCATTTCTATAGTTTCTTTGCCAAAACATCCACTTTATCGTGGTAGAAAGTAAAATGCACCCCTTTCAAGTGTCCAGTTCAATGCGTTCTGATGGATGTTTGCACCTGTGTAACAACACACACAGGCGAGATGTAGCATGTGCGGTGAACTCCCCACTTTCCTCCTGCTGCTTCTCAGTCACCTGCCCACCTCCACTGTACCTTCCAGCCCCCGGATGACCTGCTTCCTGTTATTGTAGATGAACTCGATTATTTCTAGAGTTTCACATTCATGGACTCGTCTAGTGTGAACTCTTTAATGTCTGGCTTCTTTCACTTAGCATCGTGTTTGAGATCCATCCGTGTTGCTGCATGAACTAGTACTTTATCTCTTTTTATCAATGAGTAGCATTCTATTATACGGAAAGCCTTCATTACCTCCATTCCCAGATGAATGGACATTTAGGCTTCATCCAGGTTCTGCCTCTTGTGAACAACGCTGTAAGGAACATTCCAGTGTAAGTCTTTTGTGGACATGTGATTTTTTTTTTCTTGGGTATATATCTCAGAGTGGAATTGCTGAGATCTGTGTTTAACTTTTTAACCATAATGTAAAAAATATAGGATAAAACTAAACCCAAGAGTTAAAACTAGATAATTGCTATAAGAAAATACACCAGGAAATCTTTGTGACCTTGGGCTAGGCAAAGATTTCTTCATTAGGACACAAAAAGCTTAAAGCCTAAAATGAAAATACATGATAAATTGGACTTTATCAAGATTTAAAACTTCTGCTCTTTGAAAGACCCTGTTAAGAAAATGAAAAGGCAAGCCACAGTCTGGGAGCAAATATCTGTAAATCATTTATCTGACAAAGGACATGTATCCAGAATATTAAAAGAAGTCCTATAACTCAATGATGAGACAAATGAGCCAATTTAAAAATGAGCAAAAGATCTTAACAGACACTTCACAGAAGAGGATATGTGAACAGTCTAAAGCACATCAGGAGTGCCCGATGGCGTTTGTCATCAGGAAAACAAAAATTAACACTGTAACGGGGCGCCACTGTGCGCCGTACGATGGCCGCAATAAAAAGACTGACCGTTCCGAGCGCTGGTTTAACATGGAGTGGCTGGAGTATCAATACACGGCTTGTGGGAATGCAAGATGGGACAGCCACTTTGGGAGAGTCTGACAGTTTCTTGAAGCTGTTTGCTTTCGTACAAAAGTGAAAAAAAAGTTCTTCTCATCCTCCAGTGGCTTCCCGTGGCTCTGAAATAAAATCCAAACTCTGTACTGTGACCTGGAAAGCCTTTGGTGGCCTGCCTTCTGCCCTTCTCCCACCTCATCCCTCCTTCCTCTCCCTTTCAGGCATGAGGACCTTTATTCTGACCTTGAAGCACAGCAGCCGCCCTTGTGGTTCCCTCTGCCTGGATGCTCTTTCTCTAGGTCTGCACACGGTGGTCTCTGAGACCAAGTGTCTCCTCAGATGCCCTTGCCTTTCCTGACCACCCTGTCGAAATGTGGGTCCCTCCCACTCCCCAGTCCTTGACCTAGTCTTAGTTACCTCTGAAAATCTCCTGTATTTGCTCACTATCTACCTTTCCTCTCCCACTCTGCCAATTAGAAAGAAAGCTCGGAGAGGGCAGGGATCTCATTTCTCTGTTCAGCACTCGGCCCTGGAGCATAGTTCCCGACACAGAATATGACCTTCAGAAATGCTGGACCCTCAGTGTCATCCATGGGGATAAGGGAAAGGCAGCTAGTTTATGGCAGTACTGGGGTGGGAACCCAGCTCTCTCTGACTCTTCTTCAAAGCTCCCAGGCAAGATGGGGCTAAGTTCCTGCAGGGCAGGACTCTGACGGAGAACTCAGGAACCTGCCCTCTGGCGCCAGGCACAGGAGGGGGACTTCCAGGCAGGAAAAGAGCAAGGTAGCCCTCCAGAGTGAAAGTAGCCTGAGGGAGAGAGCCAGAAGGAGCTGCAGCCGGGCCAAAGGGAGTTCTCCTGGGACTTCAGACATTCCCCTTCCCCGTCTGAAATCAATGAGAGAAACAGTGAATTTGTGGAGGTCCTCCTCCATTTTTCCTAAGAAGGGAGGAATGTCCTGAGGAGGATGCAGGACTGAGATAGAGGTGGGGCCAAGGGGGCTGCTGCTTCTGTGTTGAGTTAGTTGTCAGGATTTGAGCTAGACCTGGGGGCACCTCCAGTCTGGTTTCCTATTGCACAGGTGGGGAAACTGAGGCCCGGGGTGGAGGCGGAGAGGCATGTGCAAGCCTGGGTTGGGCCCCAGGGTTTTGCAGGGCAGGGTTTGCCTGGATTTGGGTGCCATCTTCTGGAGCAAAGACCTCCGTCAGAGCACGGTGCGGGTCAGAGAGCTTGGCGCCAGCCAGACCGAGTTTCAGGTCGGCTCTGACATTTACTAGCTGGTGTCTGTGGGCAAAGACTTTTCCTTCCCTGACCCTTAGTTTCCTCAGCTGCAGAATGGGGATGCTGCTGCTGACAGCTGGGGGTTTGCAGGGTTCTTTAATTCTTGACATCACTCAGCTCAGTGTCCAGCACTTAGTAAGTGCTTAATGAATGGAGCTAATATGATTATGATGATGGTGGTCACACCTTCTGGAGCCATAGTGAGGTTGGCAGAGGAATCCAGGTTGGAAGAGGACTAGAGTGATGGACAATGTCAGTTAACTGTTGGGAGCCTGGAAGTCTCCAGAAACCTGAAGACCGCCCATCTGGAGGCCCTAATCTGACCTGAGCATTCCAGAATTTTTCTGGGTCCCGGGTGATGACATTGGGGTGGATGGAGGCAAGTTGTCAGCACAAAGACACCCTTGGAGAGGGAAGAACTGGATGTGTTCAGAATCAGCTCTGATTGTCTCTTCACAACCAAAACTCCGGGCAAGTCCCTGAGCTGCTCAGTTGATCGGATCTGCAGAAATGGGGAGGCCGATCCCCGCTCTCACCGGATTGTGGGGACGAGGGTGATTGAGGTCCTGGAGCAGAGGAAGCACGTGGCCGGCCCCAGCCAGCGCTTTGACTCTGCCAGAGCAGTTGGAGTTTCTGAAGCTGCCCTCATGGCTTCAGAAGAGAGAGAATTCCTAGATGTTTTAAGCCTCTGGACACGCCCGGACTTGCAGGTGCCATTTTGAACCCAGGAGGCCCTTGACTTAAAGGAAGGAGTTCAGGGAAAATGTTTGAGCAACTTGTAATCCTATCTCGACCCTTGCAGATCCCCCAGCCTAGGGCGGGGAACAGGTCTGAAGACCTCACCAGGCCTTTATCTCATCTGCTTGTCACAATAGGCCAGAGAGGTGATAATGTCCCCAAGATCCCAGGCAGGGCTCTGAGGCTGACTTCAAAGAGCCTCCCTGTTCGGAGGATGAGGGTTACAAGCACCTGGGCCAGCAGTAGCTCCCCTGGCCAGGGGGACGCACTGGTCTTGGGCATTCCTTCCAATGAGCACGAGATCAGACCTGATGAAGGAGTTTTCTGGCTTCCTGCAAGTCTCCCAAGATGCTAAATGAAACAAAGAAAGACTCATGGAAGATAATGGAGAAGAAAGAAGGAAGTGACATTGGTGGAGTTCCAGCCAGGTGCAGGACTAGTGATTCCCATTTGACAGATAAGGAAACAGTCTCACAGCAGCAAAACATCTTGCTCAAGGCCACCCAACTGTAAGATAAGAAATCAGGGACAGGCTCCTTGTCTTCTACAGTGACACTTCCTCCTTCCATGCTGATGTTCACTAACCTGTATCTGGCATCTATTATGTGGTTAGACTGCGTGGGGGTGGGTGGGGCTCCCCTGGGTGGGGCTCCCCTGACCTCTCTGACCTCCTGCTTATATCGCTCGGCTACTCTGACCCCTGTTCTTGGTTTCAGCCACCCACCTTCTTGTCCTCCTTTGAATCAACCCTGCTGTCTCCTGTCTTCACTGCCTTTTGTTGAGGGCCTTTCCCTCCCCAGCTTCTGCTTATCTGTTAGATTTACACATCCAAGGAAGTCCTCTCTATCACCAGGAAGGTTCAGATTCCTACTCCCAATGCCCTCCGAATGCCGGGAAATTTATCGGGAGGGGAACAGACTTCTGGGATTGTTTCATTCACGTCTGTGGATCACACTAGAAGACTTTAAGCCCCAAGAAAGTAGAGAGCCCGTCTGTCATGTCCATGGCTGCATCCAATGACCGGTGGAAGGGCCGGGAAGTTCTGAAGAAGACCCTGGGCAAGAACAACAAAAAAAGAATCAGGGAACAGACAGGCAAGGAGGAAAGTAGAAGAACCCCAAGAAGTCGGTAGCCTCAAAGATGCTCTAGAAAGAGCTCTTTTAATGCCTCCTGTCCCAGCTACTCAGATCCCAGGCAAAGGTGAAGGGCCAGACATTCTCCAGGGCTCCCATTACCAGGCCAATATGTATTTTGTATGCCATGTGTTTATGTTTTTCCCTTTGAAGACTGCCTGGGAAAGGCTAACAGTCATGGAAGTAACAAACACTTGTCTTCTCTTCTCTTGCCAAAAGCAATCTTTAATCACCCCACCAAGTAATGGGCTCAGAATAGCATAATGGAAACAAAGCACTTAAAATATTTTCTTGGGTGGATAAACACAGCCGAGGGGGAAAAACGTCTTACACGCCCAGCCCTATCCTTTTCACCGTATACACAGCGAGGAGCCTCGGGAGGCAGAGAAGAAATCCTTTTCAAACAAACAGGTAATTGTAAACAACCAGAACATACACATTAGCATGGTGAGGTATCTGTCCTGAGGACAATGTCTTAATAGTTGCTGGATTTCCCCCTAAAAAAAAAAAAGTGTCTTGTCACCAAGTGACAAAATGTAAGCCTGACATAACTAACCAGTGGGTGGGGCGAGTTCCCAGAGTCTTTCTCAAATCTTTTTAGGTGTGGGGACAGTGGGAGAACAGGGATGGGTGGGTTGGGGTGGAGGTCCTTGTATATCTGAATGTTTTGCTCGTGTTCAGAGGATGGGAATCTTTGCTGATGTCCACTTTGGCTAAAGCCAAAGCCAGGAAGAAAAGTGGCAAAGCTCTGGGTTATAAAATCCAAGATGCAGGTTCCCAGTGGGATGTCAAGCTTCGTGTCACAGAAAACAAACATTCATACTGTGATGATAGACCCTTGAAATAACCGTCTCCTCCAAGTAGTCTTCCTGGATTTCCTCATTTGAAACTCATCTTCCTCTACCACGAGGACGACAAGACCTAGGGGGCTTCCAAAACATAAGAACTGCACTATATGGGCCAAGTTGCTCATTCTCTCTGGACTTTTGTTGTCCTATCTGTAACGGGGAGACAAAAATACCTCCTTTGTGTGAATGTCCTTAGGCACAGAATTAAATAGTCTGCGGTCAGTTCCTCAACTCAGAGCACTTCACCCAGTCTGCCTAGGAGGCAGAATTACCCAAGTGTGTCTCAGCGTCCCCCTGAAGAGTGTGTGAGGCAGCAGGGGACGGAAATGTGGGCGCGGATCTACCGTCATTCCCTGGCTCCGTGTGTCCTGGCCACTGTGTCAGACCCTCTGTTATGTGTTGTGTAATTGTCTCTGCTTTTCAGACGGGTTCAGAGGTCACACAGTAAGGTCAAGGTCACACAGCAAGTGGCTGAGGCAGGGAACATAGTGCCCTTCCCACCTCCTTGTCCTCTAGGGCCTGGTACAGTGCCCGGCACATAGTAGGTGCTCAGTACCTATATGTGGCATCAGTCGAAGTGCCCCTCATTCCCTGAATACCCAATTCACTGACACATCATCTATGAATGTTAATCGTGGAGAAAAGCAACATTTTTGAGCACTTAGAAGAATATTATTGGTAAGGTCAATTGATACAGCCCGTGTGGAAGGGAAAACGCGTAAGAAACACCCTCGATGGTGGGGGTTCAAGGTCAGCTTTGCAACTGAAAGGCAGTTTATTAAGACAGACCATGAAGTAGAGAAGCTAATCGGTTGGGAGCCCAGTAGTGCTGGTCACCCCATTTGACCCTTGTGGACTGGGGACAGGGACACCAGGTGTCATTGGAAGTTTGATCACTGAACGTCTGATGACCCCAGGTCTGCTGGCATGTGGGCTTTTGTGTCTGCAGTTAAGGCAGCCCTGTGACACCCTGATGGGTTTCCCCCATGTCTCTCCCTGCCCCGTGATGAGGTGGGAAGGCTCTGGGTTTGGGAGCCAGAAGCACCGGGGTTGGACTGGGTACGATTCTCTCAGTCCTGACACTCTTCTTTGGATGGATCACTTAATGCTTTTCAATTGTCAAATGGCAGTAGGGCCCTGACTGGTGTGGCTCAGTGGGTTGGGCCTTGTCCTGCAGAGTGAAAGTCCACTGGTTCAATTCCCAGTCAGGGCACAAGCCTGGGCTGCAGACCAGGTCCCTGGTTGGGGGCGTGTGAGAGGCAACCGATGGATGTTTCTCTTCCTCTCTTTCTCCCTCCCTTCCCCTCTCTCTAAAAGTAAGTAAACAAAATCTTTTTATAAAAAAATAGGCCAGTAGGCCTGTTGTGAGGATGGAATGAGACAGTGGTTTAGCACAACGCCAGTGCTCGGTAAAGATGAACTCTTAGTACTGGTGCTCACGCCCTCAGTCACGTGTTTACTAAACTGGTGCTGGTTGAGTGCTGTGCCTTCCAGGTGCCATTCCAGGTGCTGGCCAAGCAAAGGGCTTACATTGCTGTGAGGGGAGACAGACAACGAACGAAGGAAGGTGTGTCAGCAGGGATCCATATTCACCTATTGAAAACCATGACATCTTGCCCTGGTTACTGTGGCTCAGTGGATTGAGCACCAGCCTGCAAACCAACAGGTTGCCAGTTCAATTCCCAGTCGGGGCACATGTCTGGGTTTCGGACCAGGTCTCCAGGTGGGGGAGTGTGAGAAGCAACCGATCAATGTATCTCTCATACATTGATGTTTCTCTACCTTTCTGCTTCCCTCCCTCTCTCTTTAAAAGTAAATAAATAATATCTTTAAAAAAAAGAAAGAAAGTCTTGTCATCTGAAACAGGCAAGGGGATAGAGCGATGGGAGGAAGGTTTTACAGAGAGTGGTCAGGAGGTGACGTTGGGGCAGAGACCTGAAGCAGTCAGGGATTCTGTCCTGTGAAATTGCAGGGAATAGTGTTCTAGGCAGAAGGAACAACACTACAGAGGCTCTGAGGCCAGAACTTGGTGGGTGTGTTTCAGGAAGAGGAAGGAGGCTGCTGGGGCTGGAAATAAGTGGTTGAGAGCCTTTCAACACTGTTGAAAAGCTCACCATCCAAAGCTGGTGGGAGTGCGGGCAGGGAGTTGGAAGTTGGACAGGGGGCCAGGTCCTGCAGACCTTGCAAGAGCTTTGGCTTTGCGTCTGAATAAAAGGAGAGGCTATTTTAAAAGAGTAACAGCTCCCTTCGACTCCTCCCTCCCAAATTCTATTATGAACACATTTTAAACATATGCACAAGTTGAAAAATTGTATATGGAACACCCATATACCCACCGAGTGGATTTTATACTTGACATTTTGTTCTGTTCGCCTTATCACACATCTACTCACTTATGTATCTCTCTATCCATTTATCCATTCATCTGATGACTTTCTTTCATTTAAAGTTGCAACATCAGTTACCTTATCCACCAGCACTTCTGCATGCATATCACTTACTAGGCTCGGTATTTGCTTAAGTATTTTTTTAAGTAAAAATTTACACACAGTGAAATTCACCCATCTTAATTCTTTGAATTTTGACACATTTTTGACATACTGTCCAACCCAAACCCTACCAAGATAGAGGATACCACCACCACCATCATCATCATCACATCAGCCCCAGCCCCAGCGACCAATATTCAGATTTTTCTCACCATAGTTCGCTTTGCGTAGTCCAGAACTTTACGTAAACGGAATCATACAGTGTGTGTAAGGCTTAATTCACTCATCACAATGCATCGGAGAGCCGATGCTCTTCCTTTTTTTCGAGGGGTGGTATTTCATTGTATGGATGTACCACAATCTATCCTTTCTGCTGTTGATGGGCACCGCAGGCACTTTCTAGTTCTCGACAACCTTACATTTTAAAAAGATCCCTCTGGCTGAGGGCTGGAGAACAGACTCTTGGCTAAAAAAGCAGAGGCAGTAGATGGGCAGGGAGGCTCCTGAAATAGTTAGAGGAGAAATATATGGTGGGGGCAGTTTCGCTCACATGCTTTTTACATCCCTTATCTCAGTCAACAAACGTCTTAGAAAACTCCCTTCCCTGAGAGATAACCCACTCACTCCTCCCTAGTAAAGGCTCCATTGTTTTCTTTCATATGCAATCCCTTTACTCATTTTGGTCAAAGGTTTTCCAAATCCCCTCAATCACAAATTTGCAAAGAGGAACCTTGTAAGTGGGCTTGGTCAGCTGAGGGACTCTGTAGGGGGAAGGATCACCTAACTCCTCCCAGAGCTACATCAGTAGGAAATGACAATGGATTAAACCTCTAAGTATCTTGAGGTCAAGAGGTCTTGGGATGAGCTGGGATAGAAGGAAAGTTCTAATAACAACAGCTCACGGCTTTGAATACTTACTACAAGCCCCACACTGTGTCCAGCACTTCCCATCCATTCTTCTTACACAGGAAGCATGGATGAGGAATGCTCCCATTTTATAGAGCAAAACAAGGATTTAAATCAGTGGCATCTGGCTTCAGAGCCTACACTTCCCACGATGGCTATGCCGGTTTCTGGTCCATTGCAAAAGATGGATGAAATGGACATGATTGAGCAAATTGATCTTCTTTTGTTGCCAACACAAATGGTAAGATTTCATTCTTTTACGGCCGAGTACTATTCCATTGCACACATGTACCACAGCTTTTTTTATCCACTCGTCTACTGATGGGGGGCGTCTGGGCTGCTTCCATAGTGTGGCTATTGTAAATGCTCCAGTGAACATAAGGGTGCATGTATTCTTTCAACTTAGTGTTTCGGGTTTCTTCAGATACATATTTAGAAGTGGAATCACTAGCTCATAAGGCAGTTTCATTTTTAATTTTGGGGGAAACTCCGTACGATTTTCCACAGCAGCTGCACCAATCTGCATTCTCACCAACAGTGCACAAACATTCCCTGTGTGCTACATCTTTACCAACACTTGTTGTTTGTCCTTCCCTTAATTCTTCTCACCTGCTAAGCAGATCATCAGAGAGAACCAGGAAATGCACCTAATCTCCACCTGCTTCTAAGGAAGACCCTGAATAAAGTAACCACGCCCAGGCAGTCTGATTTCAGAGCCTGTAGAGAAAGCACAGAGACACATAGAGACACCATAGGTCCAAGGGCTCACTTTTTAAAAAGAGCTTTCAACAGGCCCTCATGCTACATAAACTCAAGGCAGGGGGATCCTTTAGCTGCTGGGTAGTTGCTCACGCCTTATCTCCCTTGCGTGAAACGGTCTGCCTTCCTCTGATCCTGTTTCTTGAATAGTTTTCGGAGCTGCTGACTTGTCTTCCTTCTCTATCCGATGTCTTGGCTCCGATCACCTCCCTGTCTTACACAGATTTCCGCAGGAGCCTCCTAACCAGTCAGCTGTTTCCACTCTGACCCCCTCCATCCATTCTTCCAGCCACAGCCCCAGTGATCTTCTGAAATGCAAAGCTGACGTGTGCACAGGGTCAAGTCCAAAGCTTTTCCGATCTGGCCCACGTCTCCCTCTGCAAGCTTATCTCCAGCCACTGACTTGGGAAATATTTTAACGAGTTCCTCACTGTCTCTTCCTTGGGTCTAGTTGGTCCAAGCTGCTCTGACTTGGTTGCAGATTTTCCACTCGTAAATGCCTGATCCATTCAAGGATGGGAGACTTCAGTGTGTTCATTGCGTCTCCAGGCTTTGCTCTCAGTGGGGCTAGGGCTGCCCTGGAGCGCAGGAAGCGGGGCTACACGTTGAGGCATGTAAGGTAAACTGGCCACCAGCATGGATTTCGTCATAAATCCAGCCAAGACCCCGCCCCCTGGCCCTGGTCATGCTGATCTGCCCTCAGTGGGGCTCCTCTGGTATCGGTGGAAATTCCAAGATCCAGCTCACCAAGAAGAGTGAGCATAGACTGGCTTCCAAGTTAGGCCCTGGAGGCCCAAGAAAGCGCCCAGGCACATCCCTGAAACGGTGCTGTTCTCTCCCTCCTTGGCCATAGATTCATCAGCCCCTTGTCCATTCCTGGCCGGCTGTCTGCTCAACCATTTACCACTGAGGATGCCAAATCCCAGCGTTCCTCAGCCCTGGCATGTGGGAAAGGAGCTGCATTGCAAATGGACCTTGCCGGGACAGTCAACACCCAGGCCGGACCCTTGGTCTGATCAGTAGACCTGACCCTGCAGGCTGGGACCTGCGTGGGGACGCTGGAAGCTTTACAGGGGGGCTTTTCTGGTACATACAGGCTGAGGTCCTGGCCCACTCTAGTGGAAAAAAGAACAAAAGGGGAGAAATAGCAGCAAATGCCACAGAGACAGTAACAAAAACAAAATGCCTTGGAGAGAACAAGAAAAGAAAAACTGGAGCGAAGCCGACAGCAACCTCAGCGCCTGCCGTCACTGAGCAGACACTCGATTCATTGGGGTTTTGCTTGGAGACAGCACAGCTTTTGACAGATGTGCTGTGCGTCCTGTCGTTAGGGCGGAAAGAGATGTCTCGATACAATTGGGAAAAGTACGATTTTAATATCCCCTTTCTTTCTTCAAGCCTCTTGCATATTTTCCACTACGCTAGTCTCTGGTTGCTTACAGTTAAATATAAATGAATTCCTCAACTCTTCGCCTCTTCCTCCTCTATTCTTTGTGACTCATTTTTGGAGGGCTGGCCTCTGTGTGTGTGTGTTTGCGTGTGTGTATTTAATCTATACAACAAAAAAAGGCAAAGCAACATAAATGAGAAAGAGATAGGAGAAAGACAGAAGATACCCCCTGGAAGCCAGGAATGAGGATTTTGATGGGTGTTGAGAATTGAGACTTTTTGTAAGTAACAATACCTTACTAATCCCCTTCAACGCAACAGATGGCCTATTATGTTTGCATTCTTTCGAACCTTCATATATCTGCAAGCTGATACTAGTTTTCCATCCACTTTGCAGATGAGAAAACTGATATTCAGTGAGATCACCATTTGCCCAAGGCCTCGCAAGTGGTGGAGACAGGCTTCAGACACAGGTATGTGTGGCCCAGAGCACTTAACTAGGCTGCCAGGGGACTGAGCCATCTGTAATTTTTCCTGCTCAGCTCCCTCCCACCCCCCATCCCCTCCATGCCCCGCTTATGTGCAACTCATCCTCATTTCCCCTTTGGAAGCTCTTCCTCCTCTGCTCTGTGTCCCTATGATAAAATTGCATGGCCTGGGGCGAGCACATGACCAAGTCCTGACCAGTCTGAGCATCCTGACTCTTGGCCAACGTGTTTGGTGTGTGGATGGCCTAGAGACTGTTAGTAGGATGGTTAAGAAATGTGAAACCTTTTTGCTTCAGATTGCTAGAGGGCTGGACTGTTGGCTCGGAGCTTTTGAGGGTCTTCTTTGCCACCAGGAGGGGAGAGCCTGCATGGGAAATAGTCACCTACATGGGAGGTGGGGAGTGAGAGCCTCCATGGTGTTGTCTGAGTATATGGATCCAGCTTTAACCGAGGCGAGAGTCCACTCCTGGACTTTTCAGTTACACAAATTATTGCTTTCCCAAAGTTCTGAGTAAGGCCTTGGAGAGGAGAGTTACATACCACCAGTGAGAATGAGGGCCAGGGAGACAAGGTGGGCCCTGGGGGGCTGGGATATTGTGATTTATGATAAGAAGGATATACTTGGGCTTCATCCCTGGTGCTGGCATGAGCTCCTGAAACCCTTGGCATTTCCTAAGTGATGAGAGCCAGGAAGGTGTCTTGTGTTATGTGAAGGAGGTGACTTTTGGAAGCACCTGAGGATGGGGGCTGGTTGCCAAGAGAGCCAACCATGTGATTCAAGGGCTGGAACTTGGAGTTCCACGTTCAAGACCTCCAGGGAGGGGACAGAGGCTGGAGATTAAGATGAATCACCAATGGCCAATGATTTAATCAGCTGTGTCTGTGTAATGGAGTCTCCATCAAAACCCGAAAGGAGAGGGTTTGGCAAGCTTCAGAGTTGGCGAACATGTGGAGATTTGAGGACAGTGGTCCATCTGGAGAGGGCCTGGAAGCTCTGCGTCCCCTTCCCCATACCTGGCCCTGTGCACCCCTTCCATCTGGCTGTCCCTGAGTTATATTCTTTTATAAAAAGCTGGTAATAAATGGATTGCCTGAATTCTGTGAGCCACTCTAGCAAATTAATCAAACACAAGGAGGGGGTCATGGGAATCTCGGATTTATAGCCAGTCTGTTAGATGCACAGGTAACGACCTGGACTTGAAATTGGCATCCTGAGTTGGAGAGGGTCGTTGGAACCCCCAGTTTGTAGCTGGTCAGTCAGAAGTACAGGTAGGGGAGCAGTCTTGTGGCACTGAGCCCCTCACCTGTGGGATCTGGTGTGAGCTCTGCCTAGATAGTAGAAGAATTAAACCGTGGGACACCCCGCCGGTGTCAGGAGAATTGCTTGCTGGTGTGAGGGAAAACCTCTTCCCCGCGAATCGGAATTGGTATCTGGACACATTGACTATGATCTTGCCACTATATTTGCCCCTTTTTTGACCTATACAACTTGCAACTTCAGAAGTCAAAACTTTATTGGTTCGACCAGATATCCCGGCAGGAAGACTGGGGAGGGAGCGAGCGAGTGGCTCTGGCATTTGCAGACTGTGAGCAGGTGGTTGTTACCCAAGCCCCCGAGCTCCCTTCTCCTCATGAACAACACAGGGCTCTCTGTGGCCGGGCATCCTGAGGGTGGTTCAAAGGGAGAAGCACATGGCGAGGCACTGAGTGCTCATGTACACCTGGCTTGTACACCACGTACACCTGGCTCCGTGCTAAGGGCATGACCCACAGCCCCTCCGAGACATCTCCCAACACTATAGAAAGTGGGTGCCCAGGACACAGTGGGGCTCTGTACATACTCTGCTCTTTCCCTTGGCCTCTCCCTGTGTGGCTCCCTGAAGCATCTCCCCTCCCGCTCCGTCTCACCCCTGCCGGGCCTGCTCCTCTGCGGAAATTCTGAAGCCTACCGGTGACAAAGGCAGAAAGAGCAGGTGTATTGATGTCCCTGTCCCTCTCTGTCCCTGAAGAGATCACCTGTGAGTTCAAGGGCAGAGAGGGAGATTCAAACTTCCAGTGTGTGGAAGGTTCTGGAATCTCTTGGAAGAGTGTGGAGATAACTGGGCCACAGTTGATGTGTTCGCACTGGCCAGCTATGGGCTGCCCAGTGGACAGAAGCTACTGGCTGAAGCTAGAGCATGGCTGGCTTTTCCTTCAGCTGCGGACGGAGCGGGTCAGCACCTTGTAGGAAAAGAAAAATGTCCGGGCACCAGCTGGTGGAAACGGTCCTGGAATTCATAATAACTGAAAGGAAGGCGAGGAGTTTTTATTGTTTTAATTGGCAGCTGTCTCTGGATTCTTCCTTAAGAGAGTTTGGAGATGGTGACTGGGGCAGGTGTGAGTGTGTGTGTGTGTGTATGCGTGTGCAAACATACATGCATAAGGGAAGGTGGAAGAAACCTAGATGTCTGCGAGGCTGGAGAAGCCCGGGAAGAGAGGAGGCAGCTGTGTGTGTGCAGGAAGGTAAGAAGGGCAGCTGCCCGGGTCCGCCAGTCGTGCATGTGAAACAGAGAATTGGAGAGCCCGGCGGCAGTGTTTCAGGGGAGAGAAGAATGCTCTTTAATTGTGTGTGTGCACATGTTGAGGTGAAAATGGAAACTCATGGATGAAAGGGCAGGAAAACACTAACACGTGAGCTGGAGGAAACCACGGGTGGCTTAAGAGAGGGCAGGAGAGGCCCTGCGCTGGCCTGGAATGAGCACAGGCACCACGGCCCGCTGCTGCCCGCCGCCCGTCCAGAAATAGTTTCCGGGAACCGTGGAGCGCTCCCTGCCCCCGCCCGTGGGCCAGCGGGGAGATAAAGCTGCCGCGTCGCTTGTCTTGGCTGCCTCTCAGCTGTGACTGCTGACAGGCTGCTTTGATCTCGGGTTATCAGGGCCTAACCCTATGCCCCCCGGCCTCCCCTGGCAGCTTCCACCCGCAGTCCCCTCTGCGGAAAGGGCATTCCAGAAGGTCACTCTTGGGAGGGGCGGTGCAGACCTCGTGCCGGTTGGCCTTGGAGCCCGGGCGCTTGTTGCAATGAGGGCACCATCTTTTACTCTAGGAGCGGTGACAAAAAGGGGGGCCAGACTAGGGACACGAAGCTTTGAAGGGGAGCCACGTCAAAGGGCGCCCTCCACACAGAACACTGCGCATCCCCTCCTCACACCGCCGGGCCTTTACCCCAAGTTGTGGCGAGAGGACAGAAGAGGACAGGAATGGCAGCCAGAAACCTTGCGTTCTTGTCTGAGGACGGCCGCTGAGTCACTGGGTGCCCTTGGGCAAGCTCTGCTTCTCCCTGGACCTCAGTTTTCAGCCTCCGTCTCATAAAATGAAAGTTCTTTTGCAACTGTGGAAATTCCCGTTCAAATAAAATCATATGCCTAAACCCAGATCTAAAGCAGATTAAAGGAGGGCGGGGCTTGGATGAAGGGGGTATGAAGACCTGGTACCCTAATCCTCAGTTTGCCTTTGACCTCTGTGGTAGCGCATGGGTTAGATTCCCAGGGCTACTGTAACCCAGGTGGCTTAAAACGACGGAGCTTTATTGTCTCACACAGTTCTGGAGGCCTGAAGTCCAAGATCAAGGTGTTGGCAGGGCCGGGCTCCCTCTGAGACCCGTAGGGGAAGAATCCTCCCTTACGTCATCCAACTCCTGGTGGTTTGTCTGGAATCCTTGGCACACCTTGTGTCCTAAATGCATCACGCAAGTCTTCCATTCTCACGTGGCCTGATTGCTATGTGTCTTCACCTGTCTCTTCTCTGGGCACGTCTCTGTGTTCAAACTTCTTTTTATAAAGACACCAGTCACACTGATTTGGTGTCCCTAAGGACCTCACTCTAACCTGCTTACCAAATCAGGTCACATTTGGAGACCCTGGGGGTTAGGACCTCAACATATTTTGGGGGGCGTGGGTGGGCACCATTCAGCTCATAACACCCACCCTATCTTCTCTAAATTCCCAACTTTCTAGAGTCTGTGAGCATAACAAAATGGTCGTTGCTTTGTATCACAAGTTTCGGGGCAATTTGTTACACAGCCATAATAACTGCAACAGGTAGTGAAACCAGAAGAATATATATGCTAGCATCAGACCTGAGTTCAAACCCAGGTGCTCCACTTTATATCTTAATCCAGTCAATTTAGTTCTCTGAGCCTGGTTTCCTCATCGGAAAAAAAGGCATTGGATGGAAAGACCATCTATAAAGCCCCAGGCGTCCTAGAAGGTTCCCCCCCCCCCAAGCCAAATTCATGCAAAAGTTTATTTAGTCACAGAGGTAGAAGCGAGTCATGGATAAAGTGAGTCATGGACGAAGTGAGCCAGCTGGGCTGCATGGGCCCTTGGAGCTCAGGGAAAAGAAAGACAGAGAGAATGCACCTGGAGGAGGGAGAGGGGAAGGGTATGCGCATGCTACCGAGAGCGAGAAAGAGAGAGGGTGGGTGGGGAGAGCACAGCTAGCAGGTTGTTGTTTTTTTTATTTTTAAAATATTTTTATTGATTTTATTTATTTATTTTAAAGATTTTATTTATTTCTTAGAGACGCGGGAGGGGAGGGAGAAAGAGAGAGAGGGAGAGAAACATCAGGTGCCTCTCATATGCACCCCAACTGGAGATCAAACCTGCAACCTTTTGGTGTATGGGATCCTACCCACTGAGCCGCACTGGCCAGGGCGTGCCTCCTAGGTTCTTGATCAAGTTCTTTCTCTCTTTCTGAATGACTCCTCGCCACAGTGCCGCTGAGAGTTTGCAGAATAAGTCTGAGTTTCTGAATTCGGTGGGCAGCCCCTGGGTCCCAGGAACCAGAGCCTTATTTCACACCTGTGTGGCTGGGGGAATGCGTTCCCCCAACAGGTCCCGTGATCGAAGCCCCTTCTCCACTCACACTTCCAAGACAGGTTGATCCGAGCTAACCTTGGTTTGCTGTTACCCACGGAGGGTGGAGGCTATGCAGAGGCCTCACGGAATGCCTCCCATATCAAACGGCCACCGCCCTACTGCGTTCTGAGTTGCTGAGCATAAATAAATTAAAACCATCCTGCACCCCTTCCCTGTGAGCACACACGTGTAATTTCATTATGGCCAGGATGAAGTGTTGCAGGCGAAACGTGTTTGGGGCTTGGCTGAACCTGGGCTGCTCTTGGAAGACGGGGTTCTGTTGGACCCGCCAGGGAGGCAGCTGTGTCTGGCTCCTTCCCTCCCCTCCACACGCCGTGTGATCCACAGGCGTGGGACTGACAAGCCAGCCTTTGGTCTGAGAAGTTCAGAGGACCGCAGATGTATTAGGGGGTGTTTTTGTTGTTCACTTGAAAAAATTGTAGCAAAATATACATACCGTAAAACTTACCATTTTAATTATTTGTAAGGGTACGGTGCAGGCGTATGAAGTACATTCAGATTGTTGTGCAACCATTGCCAGCTGCCACCCATCTCCAGAACTTTCTCATCATCCCAATGAAACCCCATCCTCCTGAATCACTAGCTCCCCATGTCCCCTCCCGCCAGCCCCTGGCAATCACCAATCTTCTACTTTGTCTCTACGGATTTAATAATATTTGTCCCTTGGTCCCTGACAATTTTCACGATGTCCTCAAGGTTCATCCTGGTCTTAGCAGGTATCGGAATTTCCTTCCTCCGTGTGTATATACCACTGTGTACATTCTGCCGTGAACGCTGCATTTGGTAATCCAGTCATCCGTCCAGGGACGTTTGGGTTGTTTCCACCTCTTGGCTATTGTGCGCAGTGCTGCCGTGAACATTTGTGTACGAATACCTGATTGGGTTCCTGCTTTCAGTTTTTGGGGGGGCATATACCCAGAAGGGGAACAGCTGGACCAGATACAGATGTATGTTTTGAGAGTCACTAGCAGCCTCGAAGGCCTTTCAGATCTGGAACGCCCTTAGAGAACCGGACAAGAGCCTCTGAGACCCTCTCCTCCCTCAGAATCTGCAGATGCACAAGCTCTTTGGTGGCCCAAGGTTAAGAACTCGAGAACTGAAAGAACCAGAATATTTTAAAGTGATTTAAAAATAATCAGATAGTAATAATAATAATAATAATATCTAACGGCATTGAACACAATGTGTAAGACACTGTCCAGAGTACTTTGCATTTATCATATAATTTTATTTTCACAATAGTCTTATGGGGTAGGTATTGTTCATATCTCCATTTTACAGATGAAGAAACTGAGGCTCAGAGAGGCTGCATCACTTGCCTAAGGCCGGGAATCTGGGATTCAGACACATACCTGTTTGATTCAAGGCCACCCTCTCTGAAACACCGAATGCTACAGCTTTCATTCTGATGTCAAAGATATTTTTGTGACAATGGCGAGGTGACCTGACACATGGAATGTTGAGTGTCACCGAGATTCTGAAGACTTCATTCAGTAACATTAATAAGCGACTCCTATGTGCAGGACCCTTGGCTTGTAGTGATGAGTGGGACTTGGTCCTTGTCTTCAAGACACTGAGAGTCTGTTGGTTAGACAAAGACATACAAGAAATTGATAGAAAGGCAGACCCCACCAGCTTAAGTCCCCAAAAGGGATTCAACTGTTTACATACCTCAAAAGGAGAGCAGGGTGCCTTACCTAATGGAAAGAAGGAGGGTAGGAATTAGGGCCTAGGACTGAATTCAGGATTCATTACCCCCTTTTCTTTCTCTCTCTTCCCTTCTTCCTCTCTGTCCTCCATTTGCCTCTCGATTATTATCTCTGACCTCCAGCATCTTCAAATAGCTTCCTGATTCATGTGGAAAGAGAAAGAATCTTCTTTCCAGCATCAGTATATGAATCCCAGGGAAGAGTTTTGATTGGCCCCATTTTGGTCTTGTGACCTTCTTTGTCCAATCATGATAATAGTGTGGAGTTCTTTAATAGATCGGGCTTAGGGAATGCACCCAATATATATGGTCAAAAGGCCAGAGAAATGGGGATGGAAAAGATTCCCAGGCAGACATAAATACAAGCTATGCGACCTACTCCAGAAATAATCATTAATGTCTTAATCAAGATTTCTTGTTTGTGGGAAACAAAACCCTCTACAAACGTATGAGTTCATAGCAAGATGAGGCCATCATTGGAAGGGAGCAGAATGAGATACTGGAAGATCGGAATTAGATGTCACCTTCTCTGTCTCCCTAGGACCGTATGGCATCTAATCTTTGTTTCTGTCTGCACATCTGTTTCATTGTTTCTTATTTTGAAGAGTAGTTTTCTCTGGTTCAGCACCCAACGGATGCCAATGACCACGCCAGCCCCAACTATACACGACCGCTTTCACTTCTGGCATTTGATACAGATTGACCAGTGTTTCTGTGTTTCTGGATTCAGGGGGAAAGAATGGGTTGGCCCAGCTAGGGTCAAAGGTCTATTTCCGATCTGGTGAGCTATGGGCTGATGAAGTGAGGTTACATAGTACTAACAACTAACTAACTAAAACTAACATAAGCACACCTCTTCTACAAGGTTGTCCGTGATGAGGATGTGGGCAGGTTGGGACTCTGAAAAGATGCACATACTTTTCATAAGAGTAGCAATAGAAGTATCTCTAAAATACAGAATACAAAAGGAAGAGAGAGTAACTTTTTCTGGAGGATTAGAAATCATTTCTCTGAGAAGACAAGGTTTAGGTTAGGTTCTGAAGGATGAAGAGGAGTTCTTCTGATGTACATGCATTAATCAGGATGGGCTAGGTTATGACATGGTCACGGACAGCTCTCCAGCAGCTTGACAGCACAAGGTTAGATTCTTGCCAGCCCCGCAGGCCCCTCACTGCTTGGTGAGGGCTCCACTCCACACAGCGACTCAGGGACTCAGCTGGCGGGAATTGTTTCCATTCTGTTGATTCGCCACGTGGAACACGTGGCCATGTTGGTCATTGGCAGGAGAAGGGAGAGACTAGGGAATCTGACACTGGCTTTTCACTGCCTCAACATGGAACTGAAGCAGAAAGCTTCTATCTGCAGTTCATTGGTTAGAACTTGTCACATGGCCTCAACCTACCATTAGGAAAGGCAGGGCACCAAAGGGAGTATTTGGGGTGCATGGCTGCATGTGCCACAGTGGGGGAGCGGTGAGATCATTTTCAGGGAAGCTAGCGGTTCCCATCCAGCAGAGGTTTTGCCCCTCCACTCAGCATCTGGCGCTATCAGGATACATTGTTGGCTGCCGCCACTGGGGGTCCTATCGACATCTAGGAGGTAGAAGTCAAGGATGCTGTCCAACATCCTCCAGGGAACAGGGACGGCCCCCACAACAAAAAACTCTCTGGCCCAGAATGTCAGCAGTGCTGAGACTGAGAAACCACGGGTCAAAGGAGCACCTCGAACAGAGTGACAGCCGTGAAAGAACAATGCAGTGGCAACATTGTGCAACCCCCACCTCTGTCTACTTCCAAAACTGTTTCATTGGCCCAGAAGAACGCCCAGGCCTATTAAGTAATGACTCCTCATTCTCCCCCTCCCAGCCCCAGGCAACCCCTTGTCTGCTTCCTGGCTCTATAGATTTGCCTACTTCAAACATTTCGTAAAAAGGGAATTATAGAATAGGTGACTTTCTGTAACTGGCTTCTTTCACTTAGCATGATATTTTCACTGGTCATCCATGTTGTAGCATGTTTCAGTGTTTTAGTCTTTTAAAAAATTATTTATTTATTTTTAGACAGAGGAGAAGGGAAGGAAAAAGAGGGGGAGAGAAACATCCATGTGTGGCTGCCTTTTGCGCGACCCCCACTAGGGACCTGGCCTGCAACCCAGGCATGTGCCCTGACTGGGAATCGAACCAGTGACGCTTTGGTTCTCAGGCTGGTGCTCAATCCACTGAGCCACTCCAGACAGGACTCGTGTTTTATTCTTTATGGCTGAATACTATTTTATTGTACGGATATGCTGTTTTATTCATCCACTCATCCCCTGATGGACATTTGGGCTGTCCTCACCTCTCGGCTGTTGTAAGCGATGCTGCGTTGAACATTCACGTACAATGTGTGGACATGCGGTTTTACTACTCTGGGGTATTTACCTAAGAGTGGAATTGCTGGGTCATATGGTAACTTTATGTTTAACTTTATGAGGAACCCTCAGACTAACCTCCACGGGTTTGGAGCGCTTACCCTGTGGCAGACTTGGGGCCGGGTGCTTTACCTGTGTGGAGTCACTCCATCCTCCCAACAGCTCTGTGAGGTGTGTGACTACTATTATCCTCATATCCTAGTTAAGGCAGCTGAGGCACAGAGAGGTTAAGCAACTGGCTTGAGGCTACACAGCTAGTAAGAGCCAATACCAAAAAAATCAGACCCACAGAAGAAGAGTTTTGAGCAGAAAAACGAAATAGATTTAATTCTTCCTCTCATCATTGCTTTCTTCTGCAGTATTGTATTTTTAAGTACCCTCTGTGGGGTGGGGAGTGGGTGGGACTCGGTCGGGAGGAATTTGAGGGCAGAAAAAAGATCACGTCTCCACTCCTGGAAGAGTGTGATTTCCCTTCATGTGCTTGGCCGCAGACCCACAGGAGGCACATGGATAAATCACTGGCCTGTGTGACAAGGCTGGGAAAGAACTTGGGGCGGGGACAGAACTGCCTGGTCCGGCCGGGCTCATGCAGGGCGGCAGTGACGTCACCAACACCCCATTTTCCTCTGCATGTTTATAGCTTCCCTCACAGGAGCCCCTGGGGCGTCGGGACACTCCTCAGCTGTGAGGGTTTAGTGTGTGGATTTGCGTGCGGATGTGGGGGCGTGCGTGGAGCTCTGCACTCTGTCTGTCTGTCTGTCTGGTGGGGCCGGTGGGCGCAGGACAGCGGGACTGCAGAGGAGGCTTCTGCCACTTGACATTCGTGCGTCGACTCCCCATCGAGACAGAGCCATCAATCAGGAAATCGGCCCTGGTGGCCCCTGCAGCCCAGTGAGGAAATCAGGTCAACAGTCCTTGATGACCTCACCCATGGTTCACTTTCAAGCCTTTATTGAGCACCTACTGTGTGCCTGCGTTGTTCCAAGCCCTGAGGTGTCAGCGTAAAGAAGAGATAGGGTCCCTGCCTTATGTGAGAGAGCTTGACAGCAAACAAAGAATGACAGGATGATCTGGTGGTGGCGAGGGTTCTGGGGGACGTGGGGAGTGACGGATGGCAGAGAGAGAGGGAGGATGCTACTTTGGGTTAGACCTAGGAAGCTTCTGGTAGGCACTAGATGATGGCTCCCTCCGCAAAGACCTCCACACCCTAATCCCTCCAACCCTTGAATGTGTCACCACCACCCAAGGCAAAAGGGACTTTGCAGATGTGATTAAAAATCTTAAGATGGGGGAATTATCCATGTAATCACAAAATCCTTAAGAAGAAGGGACAGGCAGGCCAAGATGAGAGAAGGAGGTACGATGGTGGCTGTGGGGGTTGGGGTGACGTCCGTGAGCCAGGGAATGTGGACAGCCTCTCGGAGCTGGAAAAGGCTAGGAAGTAAATCCTCCCCTCCAGCCTCTAGAAGCAACACAACCTGGCCAACAAGGTTATACGTCGGGCCCCCAGGACTATAAGATAGTAAATCTCTCTTGTCTTAGGCACCAGGCTTGTGGTGGTTTGTTAGAGCAGCAACAGGAAACTAATACGGACTCGAATGAGGTGAAGACCTGAGACTGGGGCAAAGCGTTCCATTCAGACAGCAAGTGCAAGGGCCCTGGGGCGCAAAGTCAGAGAGTGCAGCAGGCTCTATGCTAGAGGCTACATAGAACATGCTTAGGAGCACACAGGAGGGCTCATGCATTTGACAGTGAGTAACCGTGGAAGAAGTAGAGGAGGGGGTGCTTGGACTGAACCCTCAAAGGCTGTCCTAAGAGCACTGACTTGTGAGGCCAATTGACCTGGGTTTAATTCTTAACTCTGCCGCTTGCCATGAGGTCTTGGGCAAGCCCCTTTCCCTCCCCAAGTCTCTGCTTCCCGATCTGTTAAAAAGGCTAACAGTAATAGCCGGTGGCATTGTTGCCCACTAATAATTCATATAACACCCTTAGCATGGTCTGTGGCCCATTTTAGGTGCTCAGTTTATGTCTGGGGGGGAAAAGATGTCTTGGATGCAGGGAACAGCATGGGGAAAAGGCCAGGAGGGGAGACAGTGCATCACGCACTTGATGCGCTCTTTATGCCGTGATTAAACACGCGAAGGATGCCTCTGGAGACTCCTCTGCTTTCTCACGGAGTGTCGCTCACAGGACCTGAGGCCGCCTTCACACGCTGGCCTCAGACGAGAGGTACCCGGCCAGTGGTGTGATGGAAAGGCCAGTTCTTAGCTGCCCATTTGCCTGCAAGCTGGTCCCTAGAGAATGGGCAAGACTGTGGCACTCTGTCATTCCAGCCCCAGCGGGAAGGGGCAGGCGGGGCCCATTGAACAGGCTCTGCATTCATCAGGTGTCCACCTGTCCCATGCCGAGCTTAGCCGCCCTGCCGGCAAGTTGTAACTGTGGCCCTTCTCACCCCGATGGCAATTTAACTGTATGCAAACGTATTTGCCTGAATCTCTCTCTGAGCCCTTTCAACAGCCTTTGGGTTTCTCTAGGCAAATGCTGCGCTTTGATAGCATTTTCTCTGCAGGCCATGTAAATACCCACTGTGAGGTGCACCCCTGTGGTGGGCAGGTGAGTCAGGGCACCCGTGTTGTCTTCTCGGGGTGAATGATAAAGGTTGATCTGCAGATGGGCCCTGCGAGAGAAGCACTGTGTTTGGAGAAGGGACAGCGTAAAGGGGATTGATGGCCTGGCGACTCAAAGTGTGGTCCTCAGATCAGCGCTGGCCAGTCCCCCACCCCCAAATCAGAACGAGCATTTAAGCAAGATCCTCTCGGGCACTCTCCAAGGACCTTTAAAAAAAATAATCCGTGTCCATGTTCTGCCCCAGAGGTTCTGATGGTCTGAGACAGGAACGTAACATTGGTATGTTTTAAAAAGCTCTGCATTTAATTCTGAGAATTAGTGATATGTATGTAAGGGGGTGCTTCTCAGACGTTTGCATGCTTCCGGGCTACTGGGAAAGCATCCACACGAACTTCCGGGCCTCAGCCAGTGGTGGGCTGGTAAAGGTTTGACAACGGGGCTCTCGGGATGGGAGGAGGGGCAGGAGCTCTGATTTGTAGCCAATTGCCATGGTGTAAATGTTCCCACTGTGGTCCAGGACCAGCTGGCCCCACCCCAAGGTTTCTGATGCAGCAGGTCTGGGTGTGACCTAAGAATTTGCATTTCTCACAAGTTTCCAGGTGAGGCTGGACTTTGAGAACCACTAGGTGAGATGAGTAGTTGGAAACATGGCTCTGATCCATCTGTAGCAGCTCCTTGGAGGGCCGTGTTGAGTAGGATCCCGAGGCTGCGTGAGGCCCCACCGGGCACTGAGGCCCCACTGGGCACTGAGGCATATGACAGAGGCATTGGCTAGCCCTGGGTTTTCCAAGCTGCTTTGATTCCTTTACGAAAGCAGAAGGAGGGCGGGGTTGCATGGAGTTGCATTTCTGAAGGACACGGTGGGGGAGGCCAGGTGGGGGAGGCCAGGAAAAAAAAGCTCGCCGCGGCATGACAGGCCATCTTCTGAATATCTGAGAAGTATCCGTGCAAGATCAAAGTTGGGAGAACCCCAAGGGATCAAGTTTAGAGCAACTTACTTGTTTGGCAGAAGCAGAGTCTCAAAATAAGGAAGGACTCCGCCCGACCCACAGATCATCTGTCTGGATGCACTCTGGCTAAAGCTCTCAGATCTCAAAAAGGGGAAAAAACACGGGAGAAGAAATTTACGAATAAAACTACTCCCGCCTTCAAATGCACCAGCTGGGGAAGACAGAGGGGGCAGAAAGCGCAAAAGAAGATTTTTCAACCCCAATGGCTGGCCGACCCTTGAACTCCTGGGGCATTCCGGGAGCAGAGAGCTGGAAAAGTAGAAGGGAGGGACCCCAAGAGAAGGCTAGGCGATGCAAGATAAGAAATTCCGATTCTAATCTCCTTATTTCCTCTGCTTCCTCAAACCCGGGCTGTGTATAAACTCTATGCAAATGTGTTTACTTTATATTTTATTTCAATCGGAGTCACTCAGCTGTCAGGAGCTGTATCAACATGTCAGTTGGGTTGAAAAAACAAGTGTTTTGAGTGGAAATATTTCAGATAAACAGACACAATGTTATGACATATCAAAGCCTCCCCAACATGGAAGGGGAGGCGATGGTGGAGAAGGGAGGTGGGGTGAAGCCACAGGCCGATCTGTTTACCCTGGCGCATGTGCTGTATGGTCAGCTGAAAACAAAATAGGGTTTTTACTACTTGTGTTTTGTGGTGGTAGGATGAGGGGGCAGAGTGGGAAGGGAGGGGGGTTACCCTTATCTGTGGCATTAATGCCTATGTCAGCTGAAGGGGAAGCCTGTGGGGGGGGGCAGGGGGGGTGGTCACCACGCCCATTTCTCTCTGGTGGCCTGCTGATTCCGCAGGAGGAAAACAGGCGAGGAGAGAAAAGACAAAGCCACTGGATTAACTTCATTAGCGATGGGCAGACCAGTTGCTTGGTGAAATCGAACAGCCTGTTTGCAAGTAGCCCTCCGTCTCCCTCTGGACAAACTGAACGATTCAGTGAAGGAGGGCCCGGGTTTGTGGTTCGGACCCGGGGTGAGGAGGAGGCCACGGAAGCGACGTGGGAATGAGGCTACTGTTCCAGTCGGTGTGCAGTTTTTAATTTAATTTTTAAAAAGATTTTTCTTCTTTTTTTTTTTTCTTAGAGAGAGGAGAAGGGAGGGAGAAAGAGAGAGAGAGAAACATTTATCGGTTGTCTGTTGCACGTGTCGGACCTGGTACCAAACCACAGCCCAGGCACTTGCCCTGACCGAGCATCGCACTGCTGACCTTTCGGTTTTCAGGACGACACCCCACCCACCGAGCTACACCAGTCAGGACTTAATTTAATTTTTGGAATAAGTAAGACTGTTGCCTGATTCAGTAACCAAAAGAATAAAAAAGTACTTTTTCCTCTTCCCCCAATACACCCATTTTTCTGTTTCTCACCCCCCCAACACACACACACACGCGCACGCACACACACACACGCGCGGGCGAGTACACTGTATTTTATTGGGCTTTGTCTGTTTTTAGTTCCCAGTAGTTCAGCCGGTGGGCTCTGTCTGGAAGGGAATTTGCATTTTCCTTCAAATAATAGTTACTGCTTATTATGTGAAGTAACGATAAGCAGTAACTTACTGTGTGTGTTATCACAGGGGACCTACTGTGTGTCGCCAACAATAGACCTACATAGGTGACAGCTGCTTCCCACAGTAACCTGCATGGCTGAGTGTTCGCCCCAAGCTGGAGACGGGGGGCCCACGGCTCAGAGCGGTGGAGGGACATACCGTGGCCGCATAGCCGGCTAGGAGAGAGCGGGGACTCAAACTCTGGTCTGCCTGGCCTCCATGTCTGGGTTCTTTCCGCTACATCAAGTGTGGGTGACCTCGGGGGACAGAGGGCGTGTGGCAAGGTAACCTCTGGGGGAGCTGGGAGCTGTCAGCCAGCTCAGCCAGGCGGAACTCGTCCACCCCCGAGATGAATTTGCCCAGGAGAAGAACCATGTGCTCGTCCAAACGTGGGACAAGCCAGCAGCTGCCTCGAGGGTGTGCTCAGAAGATGTTGGCAAAGTCCCCCACCGCTCCTAAATGTCTCCCCTGCCACCTGTCGCATGGCCTCAAATTCCACCATCAGAGAGGTATGCCCCTGGGCTTTAATTAAAGACATTTTTTGGCCATGGGTTAAGGGCAGACGCTTCCTCCAGAGAAGGCACATCTACGATCTTCCCTTAAAGTCACTCCCCCACCCCTGACAGGGAAACCAGCTCAGGGCTTGGCAATGAAAGGTGGCTTTAGGGTCTCCTGGGAGGCAACGGGGATCCAGGGCAGGGGAGGTCCAGGGGAAGGTGGACAGGCCCGTGGTAGAGTCAGTGGCTGCTAAGCAACCAGAGTGTGGAGTGTGGGGCTGTTTGGAGAGAAAATTTTGCCAGTTTCCCAGGGACAGAGGGCCTCTCAGAGCCTCACCTGTCTCGTTGCCAATCTGCCTGGGGCGTCTGAGGTTGGGACCCTAAATAGACATGCTAGGAGCAGGGGAAGCCCCGAGCTTGCCATGGGGTCGCAGAATGTCACAGCTGCCATGCGGTCTGTCTTTTTTTTTTTTTTTCTTTCTCCTTACTGGAGGATTGTTTATTGATTGTAGAGAGAGGAAGGGATGGGGGGAGAGAGAGAGAAACACTGATACGAGAGAAACATTGATTGGTTGCCTCCAGCAGGCGTCCTGACTGGGGACCAAACACACAGCCCAGGTACATGCCCTGATCGGGAATCGAACCCACAACCTTTTGGTATGTGGGATGACATTCCAACCAGCGGAGCGACCCAGCTGGGGCGACGCAGCCTGTCTTGAACTCCAGTTCTCTCTTCGCCCTCTTTTTCCCGTGATTACACCACCTGTCGGAGTCTTCTCTTAATATTTGCCTTTGGAAAAAAACAAGCAAACAAACAAACATCTATTTCAAGACTAGCAGGCATCAGTTTCCTCCCCAGTGAAGGAGACAGACAAACTCAATCAAGCCTTCTGAGTTGGGCGTGACAAACGGAACAATTTTTAAAAGAGGAAAACAGCGTGAAGGAAAAATTTACAAAAACGGAAGATGTTTACATACACACCCTGGAGGCTCCGTCACTTACGCTTTGACTTGCTAATTGGTTTTTTTTTCTTCTATAGTACATATTAAAATCACAACCATTGGAATCGAAATGAATGCTCATCCAGATACTAGCATAAATGATACAGGTATCATGTCTGGCCCAAGCCTCCAATTTTACAAATGGAGACACTGAGGCAGAGAGAGGCCTGAGGACATCCTGGAGAGACATAGAAAGAGCACCGAGCCTGCTCTAGCTCCAGAGCCAAGAGTAGGAGCTATTTCTGTTTCCTCCCTGGACCTTCTCCGACTGCGAAAGGAAAAAAAAAAACCTGATGTTTCTTTGGGTTCCTTATTTGGGAGTCTAGGGCGCGGGGGGCCTAGGGATGAGCGTGAGGTCCCTGGACTTTTTTGTAGTCTAGGTAAGACTCTCCTAACATGAAGTTAAGCATTTTAAAGCAAACGGGTCAGTGGCATTTAATGCACTCACAGTCTTGCACGACCATCGTCTCTCTCGAGTTCCAAACAGTTGCCATCCCCCTAGTGAGGAGACCCCGCACCCCTTAAGAAGTTAGTCCCCATTCTCTGCCCCCAGCCCCTGGCAACTGTGAATCTGCCTTCTGTCTCTGTGGATTTACCTGTTCTGGTCACTTTATATCCACAGAATCGTGCACTGTGTGTGCTTTGGTGCTGGCTTCTCTCACGCAGCATCGTGTTCTCAAGGTTCGTCCACATTATTGCATGTGTCAGCAGGTGATTCCTTTTGACGGCTGAGTAATATTCCTTGTATGGATAGAGCGCGTTTTGTTTATCCCTTTACCTGTGGTTGGGCGTTTGGGTGGTTTCCACCTTTTGACTAGTGTGGAGAAGACAGCTGTGAATATTCATGGCTGAGGTTTCATGTGGACCTAGTTTTTCGCTTTTCCTGGGTGTGTAGCTTGGAGGAGAATCGCTCGATCATATGGTAACTCTATTTAACAATATGAGGTCAGTCCCTGAAAATTTTGCATATGTGTTTCAGTGTGTGCATTATAGGAGAAGGTCCTGACCTTTTTTAAAATCAGATTCTCAAGAAAGGGGTAAACAGCATAGAAACTGAGGACCCCCCTTGGTCCCTTTAGGATCTCTCTTGGCTTTAAGTTCCTGTGACTCTTGTCTCTCAGCTCAGTGGCTCCACAGTGGGAAGTCCTCACCTTCCTTCCTATCTTATTTATCTTGCTTTAATCAGCTACTCTGCACCAGGCAGTGGGCTGGGCACAGGGTGGGGTTTGCAAATGTAAGGGCTTCATCTATTGGCTATGGGGGCACAGGATGGAAAGGCAGGCCGGGAAGGCTTCCTGGAGGAGGGAGCACTAGCTGAATCTTGAATGTTGCCTGAGAGTCATGCAGGCCAAGAGGTGGGAAGGGATTTCTGAGTGAGGAGATGGCGCTTCCCCATCCCCTTGGCAGGGACAAGCTGGCTGCAGTGGCCTTTCCTTCCCCTGGTGGCTCACAAATGCTTGGGACTGCTGTCTCCCGCTCACCAGTGTGGCAGATGTGGGCTGTTACTCTGATTGCTGCAGAAGGTGGTGGCTGGGGCCCAGGGCACGTCTGAGGATCACTCAGGGCCCCGGGGAAGCGGGGCTGCTCCCACACACCCCAGAGGCAGGTGTTCCTCCAGCTTCCCACGCAGGCCTGCCAAAATTGTCCTCCCTCTCTGGGACACGCATGCACGCAGGCTTGCTATTTCATCCCCAGGCCTCTCTCCGGGAGCAGCTGGCAGGGCCAACGGGGGCATCTGGGGGTGGCGAATGGGACGGGGTCTCGAGGTGCTGGCCGGCCTGCAGCCCTTGGGCCCCGTGCTCCTGTGCCTGCATGCACGCTCGGGTCCTAGGCTTCTGGGCACCTTTCCCCTTTGCAAAACCAGGCAGGCTCTGGTTTCACAGGAGCAAAGCCACCGGCCCTTTGCTGGATGCCTGGCCCTGCGGACAGAACAGCCGTATCGTTAGCGTGTTATTTATGGCGTCCTCCTGACTCGGGTCTCATGTTAGGCCGCTGGGTGGGGCATCGTGCCTTAACCAATCAATCAACCCACCAACCCTATGGGCTGACTAGCCAGAGGTAACCGGCCAGTATTATGTTCTCCCTCGGGGGCCAAGCATCGCTCTAGACGCTGCGGGAAATAAGCCGTTCCGTTTCTTTCTGGGTAGCCTGTGTGTGTGTTGCTTTATTCAAGTGACTTTTCCTGTGGCAGGCTAGTTTGTAACTGTGGATCCTGAAACCATTCTTTTTAACGTGATTTTTAAAAAATCATGTAACATAAAATTTACCATATTAATTATTTTCAAGGGCTTGGTTCCGTAGGGTTAAGTCCATTAACTTTGACGTATAGCAGATCTCCAGGCCTCTTTTCACTTTGCAAAACTGCAACTCTGGACCCATTAAACAACAGTAACTGCTTGTTCCCACCTCCCCCAGTCCCTGTCAATCACCATTCTACTTCCTGTCTCTATGCATTTGACTCCTAGGTGCCTGGTGGGTGGAATCACCCAGTGTCTGTCCTTTTGTGACGGGCTCATTTCACTGAGCGTAATGTCCTCCAGGTTCAGGTTGTAGTAAGTGAGGGGATTTCCTTCTTTAAAAGGCTGAGTGACACTCCGTTGTGTCCTAGTCCGAACTTTGTTTATCTTCGTCCCCATCGGTGGGCATTTGGGTCACTTTCACCCCTTGGCTGCTGTGCACAGTGTTGCTGTAGATGGGAGTGTAGAAATAATAGATCCTTTCTTTAAAATGAAAAATTCAGGCACACAATTCATAAGGTTAATAACACCGGTTCATTTAGATTGAGGCATAATTGACATACAACATTATATCAGTTTCAGATGAACAGCATAATGATTTCATATTTGTATGTATTACATTTAATAACACTCCTTGTAAAAAACTAAATCTCGACCGATAAGACAAAGGCCACTTTAGCCCCTTTCTCCAACCCCCACACCAATGATAAATTAATTGCTATCAATTTAGACTTCATCTATGTACCCACATGTATATATGCATTTGTATATATGCATTCGTATGTACACATATAGATTTAGAAAAAATTACGTGGTTGTATAGTTGATTTTGCTATAATGTGGCATTTACGCTTTGAAAATCACTGTGTTTTGCAAAATCACAGAGTAAAAATAGGGCTTATGAGAAAAATAGGGCTAAGTGCAATGCTCAAAAACTTGGTCCGTGACATAAAAAAGTAGGAACCTCATAAAAATGACGGTGTCCTCTTACATATATGAAATGATTAAAAAATACATAAAGGCTATAAAAAAATATGAAACTCGACTTTGGAAAAATCCTGACGTTCCCTTGGCGTCTGAGGGTTGCAGCGTGTGATGGCTTGTGAAATGGCAGAAAGACGCTGCATGAACTCGGGTTGTGGAAGCGAGGTGTGGGTGGGTGTCCTAGCGCCCGCAGCAGGCTGAGGCAGCTGGTAGGTGCTTGCGGGGTGTTTGTTTTGGGTCACTCTGGCTGGGCGCGGTTTTTGTCATTGACCCAGAGTTTCTTGTGGAGGAGATCCTGCATGAGCAAACACAGAGTTCGGTTCTGTGCTGATTGTTCCCACATATATCAGTCACATTGCAACAGATTTGTGTTTTCCAAACAAGCAGAACCGACTCCACACACACACAAACAGAAAATAAAGGGCACATTTGTGAGTGTGGGCGTGCGTGTGTGCGTTAGATTCCTACTGTATGTACAAGTCTACAACCAACTTTATTTTATTTTTTTGCTTAACAATATTCCTGAGACTTCTCCATATTAGCAATCCAGACCTGTTGTGTTTTCTCTGCTGCATAGTATTCCTTCGAGTGGATACACCCCGTTTAACTTTGTCCCTGTGGATGTTTCCACTGTTCATCATCATCACATCTAAGAGTGGGTTTCTTGGGTCCCCAGGGAACGTACATTTCATACCTTCTTATCCCCTTTTGGACGATATCTTTGATAATTAATGAATTAATTATATTCTAGTAAAATCTACATAATGACATTGACCATTTTAACTGTTTGGAAGGGTACGGTTCAGTGGCTTTAAGAACATTCACACGGTTGAGCTACCGTCATCCACCTCCGGAACTTTTCCACCATCTCAGCCTGAGACCCGGACCCGTCAAACAATAGCTTCTGGAGTTCCAGTGCTGACCCACCACCTATTGCAGTGTGACTTTGGGGAACTTCCCTGCCTCTCTGAGCCTCGGTTTCCTCATTTACATTTCCTCGGTTTACACTTCCTGTAAGTCGGAAGTGAGAGTACGTTTCCTGGGTTTGGGCTGAGGTTTGCATGAGGTGACACAGGTAAGGAGCCCAACCTTGACACACGCTTGGTTTTTAATTAACAGCTTTTATTATGATGTAAAATTGACCCTGTGCCCAGCTCTGATTTACCTCATCCGGTCCCTGCAAATGGGGGTGTTAGATAGTGTGGCTTGCTGGGACCCAGAGCCAAGGGGTGGATGGTAGAGAGGCTGCAAAGCTTCCTCATGGACCAGACTTTCCACCCATGCTACCCTTACAGCGAGTATTTTAGATGAAAAGTTCCAGATTTCTCCCTGCTTATCCCAAGCCCCAGTCTAGGGCCCAGACCCGTCCTTGGGGCTCTTGGGAATGACCCATTTTCAGCTTCGGACAGTGCCAGCCTGTGCGCTGGGCCTGCCAGTTACAGTGTTCACAGCAGCAAATGGATTGAGGTCACGGAGCAGATGGCAGCAACTTTCAGTTGAGATCTGCCAGGCTGCGTTGGAACTGGTGACCCGGAAGTAAAAGCGCGTGCATCACCCTCCCTTCCCTCAGTCCATAACCCTGGAACCTTGCCCCTTTCTGATGCCTCACCCTGGGGGACCAGAGTGTCCCTTTAGACTTTTTGGGCTCCTGTGAGCAAAAGGGGAAGCCACACTGTCACAGGCAGCAGCCACAAGTCAGCTCCCACAGCTCCTGGCATCAACCTTTTTCAGGGAGCCCAAAGCATGCTGGTCTCTTCATCTCGTGAATCTGATGCTGTCTTTGGGGGTAATCATGGTCCCATTTTATAGATGGAGAAATAGAAGCAGGAGGAGGATGGCGGCTCGGGGACCCACAAAGCCCGTGGGTCAGAAGGAGTTCATGGGGCCACGTCTAAACCCACTGGTGCGTGGGTGGGGAGCACAGGAACCATTAGCTGGATTAAATCGAGTAAAAAACCCAAAACACTACTGTTCGCACACGCTCCAAGGTGGAGAAGTAGTTTCCCACCTTGTAACATATCATGGCGCTCCAGGTTTCGGTTCGCGGAGCTCTGGGGGAATCTGAAGGAGGCGAGGCCCCCTCTGCACACGGAGAGAGATATGTCTTACTGTTTTTTAAAAATGGAATGTACTGGGGTGGCATTGTTTATAAAATTATATAGGTGTCAGGTGTACAATTCTATAGTACGTGATCTGTAGATATGTCTCATTCTTGACTTTATCTCCAGGGCCCAGAGCAGAACTGGACGCATCATAGGTGCTCGAAAAGTAACGAATGAATGAACAAGTGAATTGCTAAAGCCATGGTTTGATGCAATTACTTGGGGAAAATCAGCATTTTCTTGTGCTCTTTCTTGATCTTAAGGAAGTGAGCTGTTCCCATTCCGCAGATGGGAAGACTGAGTTATGGTTCTCAAGATGTGGGTCTCCCATAAAGCCCGGTGTGGCAGGCCTCTTCGTGTAGATTTGGCAGCCCGGGGACAAAGTTGAGGACAAAGCTGGAGGAAAATCCCAATATCTCTTGAATCTATACAAAGACTCACCTCCTTTTCATCCCTTGCACGCTCTACAGTTCTGTCCCTCTAAGTGTTGGTAAGATACTACCACACTCTGTCCTTGAGAAACCTGTGCAGTGTCCCTACAGGTGACAGAAACCAGAGCTTGGTGGGAAAACAAAAGAGAGGAATCCATTAGAGAGGGCATGAGGGAAATAAAGAACACACAAGGGCCAGATTTCTTTTCTGTCTTGACCTCCCCTGCCTCCCAAGATCTTCACGTGTCCAGAGATGGTATGTCAGGTCAGGGAAGGTCCAGAAGGTATGGGACAAGGTGGGAGGAGCTCCAGGCTTGCATCAGGGTCCTGGCTCTCTCATACCTCAGCCATCACTTCATTGCCCAGGGTCTCAGTTCCCTGACTTACAGGTCAAGAGCGGGAGACAGCACTGAACCTTCGGGGCTGTTACCACGGGGGTATATTCGATACCACATGGGGAGGGGTTGGCACACAGTAGGTATACACCTCCTGCTAGTGCAGAGGAATTTGAATGGTGGATGGATGGAGCCATTTGAGGTTATGAGCCTGGAATTTTCTTCAGGTTACAGTGGAGGGTGCTTTTACAAGGCCTCCACCTGGTGAAGGCCAGCAAGCTGGTAATGGGAGGGCTAATGACAGTGCTGATTAATCACAGCTTGCCTTTGCCGCGACACTTTCATGTAGAGGGATCCCCAGGCCTTCTCTAGCTACTGCCTGAAGCCGGGACCTGACCCACCTCTGCCTTAATAGCTCAACTGCTTTTATAGACTCCCTTTCATCCTGGCATCAGGCAGGGCTTAATAATCATGATCTCTGGCCCCAGCACCACCCCAGCCTGTGGATTAGCGGCCACATGATTAACCTTGATATTTTCCACCTTGGGGAGGGACTGTAGCATCAGAGGAGCTAAGGGATTTGCCTTAGGCTCTGCCATAAGCCAAACCCAGAGCAGCCCTCAAATACAGCTCCTTCTGATGCCCAGTCTGCTGCCTAGTCCTGTAGGATGCCTTCCTCCTGTAGGTTTTATGAGTGATCCAGTGTCATGAGTATTTATTTTCTGTTTCAATTGGGATTAGTTGTTTGGAACCAAGTATCCTGATGGCTCTGTCAAGCCCACGCATTCATGCATCTATCCACTTAACCATCCATTCCTTTATCCACCCACCCATCCATCCATCCTTCCATCCATCCATCCACACATCCATCCATCCACACATCCATCCATCCACACATCCATCCATCCATCCATCCATCCATCCATCCATCCATCCACCCACCCATCCACCCATCTATCCATCCACCCATCCATCCACCCATCTATCCATCCACCCATCCATCCACCCATCTATCCACCCATCCATCCACCCATCTATCCATCCACCCATCCATCCACCCATCTATCCATCCACCCACCCCTCCACCCACCCATCCACCCACCCATCCATCCATCCACCCACCCATCCATCCACCCATTCATCCATCCACCTATCCATCCATCCATCCACCCATCCATCCACCCACCCATCCATCCACCCATTCATCCATCCATTCATCCATCCTTCCACCATCTATCCATCCTTCCAGCCAAATGTCCATCCATCCATCCATCCATCCATCCATCCATCCATCCATCCATCCAAACATCCATCTGCCTCCAAAGGGCTTATACTACATTCAGATAAAAGCCAAGTATCAATGACCTACCTGGTCCTCTATGACTTACACAACTCCCCTTTCCCATTACTGACCTATTTCCACCTCCCTCTACTCTTCTCTTACTTTCCTCTCCTCTAGCCACACTGGACCCCATGCTCCACTCCACATAAGCTCCCGACTCAGCTGCTTTATGCATGATGTTTCCTCTCCCCGGAGCGCTCCACCCTAACATACCCCTCTGCCTCCCTCCTTCCCTCCAAGATTTTACTCGGATGTCATCTTCCCTGTCCACCTTTCATCAAGTAGCAAACCCTCCCTGGCACTCTCTGATTTTCCTCCTTAGCACTTTTCATCATCTCACATATGATATATATGACTTATCTTTCTTATTTGTTGTGTACCTTCACCCCACAGCCTCCCAGTAGGATAGCAAGTCTAGAATGAAGGGATTTTTGATGTTCTGCTTATTGTTGTATTCCCAGTGCCCAAGGGAACCCCTGGCACATAGATGTTGGACAAATATTTGTGCAGTAAATGAATGAAGGTATAGAAGTGGCTCTGTGTAAGTTTCTGATCTGCTATTGGAGGGAGATCCAGCCAACCCGTGAGGGTTTCTGCAAATTCATTCATCCCTGTGCTGCATGGGCTGAAACTCAAGTAAGAGTTACTGTGCTCCTTATGCCCTTAGAAAGTGTCCCGAGCTTTCCATGTAAGCTATGGACCTGGCACCCAGTGACTTCTTGTCCTGCTTAGGGAAACCCAAGAGCAAGAAAGGGAAAAAGTAAACACTTCGCCCATGTCATCTTCAAGGCACGGAGTAAACGCTCAAGTAGTGAATGCCCCCAGCTCTCTAGGAAGTGGATTTTACTGTCTCTGTTCTGGAACCAGGGAAACGAGTGTGCTGGGGAGTCCTGTCCTTCTCCCAGGACCACAGAGCGAGCCGTGAGTAGTGCCAGAACTGCACGGGAACCCTCTAAGTTTCTGGCCAGGAGGCCTCCAATCCCTTGTTGGTCGGCAGAGGAGCAGAGTCAGACGGAAATGCTATAGGCAGTCCTTGAGGATGACTTTCTCGCATTTTCTGAGGACTTTGGGAGCTGGGCACTTGGCAGGTTGCAAAGAAATGGGAGCCCAGTTGGACTCATCCACTTGTAGTCTTTCGGGTCTAAGTTGAGGCTTAACTGTCAACTTTACAAAGGCAGAGGCAATGAGCTGTTTCCCAACGTGGGCCATGGCAAAATAGGAAATAGATGAAGGACTGGCTTTTGCTATGGGTGCATCCTAACCGCTAAGCTCCAGACTCTTCCTTTATCTCTTCTCCAGCAAAATTTACCTCTCTGATTTCCCATTGCATCAACCTTCCACTTTCTTGGGAAAAGGCCATCAAAGGGATCAAGTACTTTATATTAATAATATTTTGGGGTGCTCTAGGGAATTAAAATTCATACAGGCCAATATTTTTCTGTACGCTTTGGGCTGGAAGTTGAGAGACCTGAGTTTTACATTTTGCCACTAACTTGCCATGTATCAAGTTGGGACTTGGTTTCCCATCTCTTGAATAAATAATAACAATAAAAACACTTATAGCAATAGCATGTTTGATCTGTTAACCAATGTCACCCCAATAAATTCAATTTAATTAAAAAATTTTAAAAATAGCCTATAGTAGAGAATACACTATGTGTTTTAAATGTATTGTCCTCCTTAACTTTCACACTTGGGCTGTAGACTACTTTGAGTTCAAATCCTGGTACGTTCTACCACTTACAAGCTGTGTGAACTTGAACATGTCACTTCACCTGCTAGATCATCAGTTTCTTCAAACTGTAAGGCAGATTCAATAATAGCACCTCTTTCCCAGTGTTATCAGAGTATTACAGGAACAAATAAATGTAGCATCTGAAACACGATAGGTTCTTAAAACCAGTGTTACTCCACCTAGGAGTTGCCAGTGTCTCGTGGCTGGCTGCTGGGTTCTACCCACGCAGTGACCATTTTTTTCCCACTCAGTCAACCCTTATGAAGCACCTCATCTGTTGAAGGTAAGCTGTAGGATGGTGAGGACCACAAAACTGATATAGTTCTTGAAATCCATGGATCTTACCATCTAATGAGCTGCGAGAGCCATCGGATGAGGGGCAGACTATTTTTCTTTGATTCCTGGAGCTTCTGAAAAGTCTGTGGGCCACCCTCAGGGAGAGACAGGCACAGGGGCAGTATCATCCAGTGGATTTCAGATGGCTTGTCTTCAGGATGCTCCTCCTCTGGGGGGCCTGTTGGGTCAGGCCAGTGGCAGCCACGTGTGTCCCAATGTTCTTCCATCCAAGATGCTCTGGTGGCTCATTCAGGATCCGGAAGAGGATGCCTCATGCCCTGCAAACCTTCGTGTAGTCACGCAAAAGAGTTTCAATTCATTCTTGTTCCCATCTATGTCATACCCATTTCAGCGGCGTGGGCTGTGGCCTCTGTTTCATCCTCTACCTCCCAGGTGCAGTCTGGACAAAGAGATGGAAGAAGCAGGATATCCTGTTTCCCAAAGGTCCTGACAAGTTCATTGGCAAACAGAGTTTGGCAATGTCCTCAGAGCAGGCTGAGAAAGTACCCACGATGTCTGGGTACTTGGAAGAAGAGTCACAGTCTAGAGAGGCAAGAGGTGGAATGGTCAAGTGACATGTGGAAGTGAATGGACTGAGTGGGTCAGTTTTCTGTATAACACTGGTTCAGCGTTGCAGCCTTATTGTAGATAATAACAAAGATGCACGTTGAGTGTTCTGTATGGCACTGGGCTGTATTTTGGTTATTAGTCAATCTGACAAGTTCAGAGGATCTGGAAATCCTTGCCTCCCACTCCCAAGTCCTCTTACCAAAGCATGAATCTATTCCCAGCCTCGCAGGGACTTGACGTAAACCCACCCACCTTCCTGCGAACAGAAACTGCTAACACAATGTTTTGGCCCCGAGAGCTGGTTCTGTCAAGCATAGTCAAATTGTTGTGGTTAAGCCCCTCGAGTTGTTTGGAGGAACTGAAAGGTCTTGGGGGAGCCAACAGGAAGTGGTTGGGCAGCCCGGGAACTGTAGTCATGGGGAAGCTATGCCAGCAATTTGCAGTATCCAGCTGAACTGGGGTGAGCTCAACTTCTGGGGGGTCAAGAAGTCAAGAAGAGGGGTTGCTCCTCAGCCCCTCTGAGGTTGGGGTCAGCACTGGCATTTTCTCTTGTTAGGTAAGGCCAGGTGTGGCAGAGATGGCCCGGTATCCAACAAAAATTTGTGACCTCTCACTGTTTCCTTAGTGAGGAGTCCTCACGGGAGGTGATTAACACTTGGAGGCAGGGACAATGGTTTCTGGCCCCCTGCCCCCAGCCCCCCTGCAACCCGGTAGGGCTCATGACTGGCTCTTACCCTTTCAGTGGGAGCAGATGTGTGCCATTCCTGAGCCAGAGACTTTCAAAAGCAGGGGGACATTTTCATGCTTGTTTTTCCTGGGTAGCGATTGGCTGCAGGGTACTCCGAGGTCCCGAAGGCTGGTGAAACAGACCTGGGTGTCTGAGTCACTGTGTGGAGGAATATCCACCCTGGTCCTTTATGTGAGCACAGAAAATGCACTTCCATTGGGTTAAGCCACTAACACTTTTTCCTTTAGTTTATTTGTTACAGCAGCTAGTGTTGTCCTGATACCCAAGTCAGGTCTCCCTAACTTCGCCGGATGCTGCTCACTGTGACTCTGGGCCTTGGGGATGGCGGTTCTAGTGGCCTCTCTCCAGCCCTCGCTCCTCCAGCTGAGTCTTCACCCTTTCAATTGGGATGAGTAAAAAAATACTCACCACACCTAGGGCAGGGAGGGCAGGGAGGAACTGCAACTCTTATCCGCTGCTGGGGGGAGGTGGAAGGTCCCACCACTTTGAAAAACAGGTTGACAGTGTCTTAACGAGTTAAACACACCCTCCCTTAGGATTCAATCGTTTGACTCCTAGGTATTTGCCCAAGAGAGATGAAAGCGTATGTTCAAACAAAGATTTGTACACACACGTTCGTTGCAGCTTTATTGTATAACCCCAAACTGGACACTGATTCCCCAGCATTCCCCAAGGCCCTGCTAAATGTCCTGGCCATAGTTTCTGTGACATGTCCTAGGAACACTTCTCTTTAGGCCTCACTCTCCGTTGACTCCTTTAGAAAATCCTGAATCATTGGGTGTGCGATGTGCATGGTGTGTGGGTGTATATATGTGCATGTGTGCATTTTTCATTAGTGTTGTCCACCAAGGGCTTCTCACCCTCCCTCCTCGGGCACATGATGCGATGCTTTTCTAGCTTCTTAAAGAAGCCTCATGACTTGCCTCAGCCATTGTATTATTTCTGGGTAGAAAGTTTAAGAGTTGGCATGTACAATGACAGTCTCTAGTCCCCTGTGCTATAGTGACACACAATGTTTTTGGTAGTGACTTCCTATTTCCTGTCTTAGGCTGGGTCCCTGAATGGAGATGATACGAGGCAGAGTTTCCAGCTGATTCCAAAAGAAAACACAGATACGGAAAGAAATAAACCTTGTTTATTGAATCCACAGACATTTTCAGAGTGTTTGTTACTGCAGCACAACCCGGCCCATCCTGACCGATACAATAACCAAACTTTCTTAGGTAAACAGCTCTGAGCTGCTCTTATACAGTAGAACAAACCAAACAGAGCTGCTCACATGAGAAACAGCTTGATTAAAGAATCCATAACTGTCTTTGTGAGTGTGGCTTTCTTTATTCATGTCATCTTAACACGTGTGGCAGGGTACAGAGCCTCTCAATGTCCACTGTTTTCATTATTCTGAAGAATGACTTCCTATCTCTTTAAGGTCTATAACACCTTGCTCCTACCACCCTCCCAAAGTCAATTTCAGGCACCCTCACAATGGTCTTATCCACCCTCTTGCTTCCAACCCCAGAACCCGCTATTGGACAATGGCATGGGAGAAACATGACATTTCAAACCTTAAGGCAGTTCCCAAGGATGGCCTGCACCCACATAACAGCATTTCTCAGACATCACCCCGTATTTGAAGACCGTCCCAGACATCTCCCTAGTTTTCAGGTGAAGCTCCAGCTGTCTAACAGATGGAAGATGATATTATTTAAACAGAGTGATGGGCTGGGAGACCAGACCCTGCGAACCTCGATGAGCTACGATCCTCCTTCATTCTAGTCCAGCAGAGGCTGTGGGAGAAACTGTACAACAAGGCCTGAGTCTGTTTTACTTGCAGCTTCATAGCCCGACCCTCTTTCCTCACGTTAATTCCTGTCTTAATGAAGCCATGTGAACCCACCGGCTCTCTTGCAAAATGCAGTTTTCCAAGAAACCTGGCTTGCGGTCAAGTCTGAGCTTTCATTAGAAGGGGCTGGGATCAGCAGACCTCACCAGCATATATTTTCAGATGACACTAGATTCCAAGACGACACTGGAGAGAACTAGTCACTATTTGGCCCCACTGAGTGTGAAGACAGGACTGGTGGAGACGAGGGTGTGCGCCTGAGTATTCCGTCACCCGCCATTTGGCCTCGGTTTGGATAACTCATCCCCAGGGTATTCCGAGAGCTCATCGTGGGGGCTGGATTTGGGGTAAAAAGGCCCTTTCTCACTGTGGCCTTGGTGATTAATACACCAGATTCATAAATACCCATATGCATTATCCTCACATCCATTTTTATATCAATAGAAAATGCGTTCCAGATGTGTGTTGGAGGTGATAGGCTTTGTGCTGCTGACTTTTTATTTTCTCCTAGGTCTCAGCCCAGCCCGGCACATAGCCCATTGTGTTTATATCAAAAAGACGAGTTGTACCTGCTTCGTAAGCCAGGGGAATTCGCAGCAACCTGGGGGAACGGAAAGAATGCCGCTTTCAGGCCCGATTAGAGAGCGGTGGCCGGTTCCCCAGGGTTCTCAGGTTCAGCTGCCTCCGGCCTACAATATCATCTATTGTCTTCCAGGGCACGTGCTCCGTGACTCAGGTTTCTGCGCCCCTTCTCTGTAGCCTGTGTGCACAGCCCCAGAGCGCTCCCTGAGGGGAGTGGACCACTCGACTTTCTCTGTTGGCTTTCGTGTCTTCTACAAATGTTCTTTGCGGTGGCCTTTGTGGGGATGTGGAGAAGGAAGCTGCAGATTTGGGTCCTCCAAGGGAAGTCCAAATTCTCCCCCTGAGTTTGAAGAATCTTTGCTCTTTGATTTGTGGGTGACAGGGAACTCCAGAGCATGAACTTTACAATCAGAATCCCGGTTGGTCGGGCCGTTCCTTAGCTCTGTGGCCTTGGGCAAGCCCCTTAACCTCTCTGAGCCTCCGATGGCTCATCTGTAACTGTAGATCTAACCACTTCATGTCTCTTGGGCTATTGGGAAGATGAAGTGAGATGATGCATGGAAAACTCCTTAGCGTAGAGCCTGGCACGTAGCAAATCTTTCCTAAATAGTAGCTAAAACCATGATTATTATTACTACTGTTATTGTTTTAATTTCACCGAAGCCTGGAGACCCACACGGTGGTCCACTGGTTTAGAAGTGGGTGTGAATAAAACGCCTCTGGACATTCTTCCTGGCCCTTCCTTAAAGTTTCTCTTGAAACATCCCTGTTTGGGCACATCTCCCAGATCCTTGGAAATAAACACCATGTCCTAATGTTCTGGAGCCACATTAGTGACTTTGAACTCTAGGTAAGTTTTTTTTTTTTTTCCTTTTCTTTTTGGAAGGGCCCGTGCTGATTTAGGCCAGCCCCAGATCAGAGGCGTAAAGTAACATTCGGAGCTGGCTTGAATTTTCCCTTCGCCGTGTGCCTTCCTCTTTGCCCAGGGCGGACCCCCACAGGACACAGCCGAGGCTCTCGGCATGTGCTGAGTGAGTGGGTGCAGAAGAGGGGGCTTAGTGAATAGTCATCCTAGAGGAAGTCATGGTTTGATGACGATAATAATGACATGATAGCGATCATGTTTTGGGGGCACTCAGATGCCAGGCCGCAGGCTAGTGCACACAGGCTTGTACATTTCCTCTTGAAGGAATACTCTGTGAGAGAGACACTGGGGAAGCTCTTATAAGAGGTGAGGACCTTGAAATTGAGCCTGGGACCCTGTGATGGTAAAGAGTAGAGCTGGGATGCAGGTCCAGGGAGTCTGATGAGAAAGCTCTCGCATCTGCCCAGCAGGCAAGCAGGCTCCCTGACTCAGTTGTCCGAATGGTCAAGCTTTGAGTTGGCCTCATGTTGACCTCTCCAGGGAGCTACCCTGCTTTCCGTGTGGGAGGATATAGGTGGACACATAAAATTGGAACATTGCAATCCTCTCCTTTAAAGAAAAGTACTAGATTAAATCAATCCTGTCCGTCAGATTAAAAAAAAACCCATTCTCTTAAGGAATTCCAGAAACCTTTAAAAAGGATGAAATTTTAAAAAGGATGAAATAGACCTTCACAGTATCCTCCAATGATTTCCTCATTGTCGAACTATTATTTTCATTACGATCATGTATGTTTCTATATACACAGAGATAAAGGTCTGTAAGAGAGGGGAACACGTACTTAGGAGATGGTTAAATTTTATGCATATAATTTTAGTTTTAAAAATTAGGTGTCTATCTGTTTTACTGAAAGTTTACTTATATTTTTTCAATTAAAACATAAATCAGAAAGTATTAAGGGCTCTACACTGCCAGCTCTCTCCTTCCTCTATTTAAAAGCACCCGGTTCTCCCAAGGAACAACCAAGTCTTCTGAGTAGGGCTCAGGGGCCCCCATCGTGAGGGAGAGAATTTCCCTTTTAGTGCCTACCTGGTTGGTATATATTCCTTGAGTTTTTGACAACAAACTTGGTGGAAAGAAACTTAAAGGTAATTAAAAGTAATCATTAAAGGACACAGATGCTCCCCGTAGGCCGTATCTTCATGTCCTGCAGATGCTCAGGCACCGCCTCTCCTCTCCCTGGGACCACGGGCTATGCTCTCTGAGTCTCCAGTAGCTGCAACAGTTGACCCTTCAACTCCACCGGAGGCCTTTGATCGCTGGTCCTATCACTTTGATTGGTCTCAATGGCGACCGCCATGTCCCACCCCCACCCTGCGCCAGAGGGTGGAGAATGAGCTCCATTGTTCCATCCTCCCCACCTTCATTCCATCTTAATTACCTGTGCCGACTGGAGCTGCTTCCCTCCCCAGCTTCCGATGGCTTTGATGGGCCAGGAAGACATGCATGTAGACCCAGCAACCCACTTCCCCCTCAGCCTCCTCAGTTCCTTTCTTCGCTGCCTTCTCTGGTGACAACTTGCCTTTGTTGCTCTCACGGGCCTGGTTTCAAATCTGTTACCTGTGTGACCGAGTCCTGTGAACCCCATACAGGGACCCGCTTTGCACCTGAGAGCTGCCGCCTCAGTTTTCTCATCTGGACAACGGGGAAAAAGGTGGTACCCTCATCTTAGGGCTGAAAACTCAACACCTTCAAATGCAGTGGCTGACCCATAGTAAGTCATCAAAAAACAAAGATGATTTGTGGTTATCAAGAGAGAACTGAGTGACTTCTCTAGATTTGGTTATCGGGGGTGACCTCTCAATAGTGATTGGGCTTTCATGGTCAATCTTGGTCGGTCTGTCTGTCTACCTATCTATCTATCTATCTATCCATCTTCTGAGTTCTAGCCCAATGGATGCATTTTCTCTGCGACACAGCACGTGTGGGCCCTCTGTCTCTGGGCATCCCATGCCATCATGCTTTCTCTCACTTCCAATCCTTCACACGTGCTGTTCTCACTGCCTGGAGTGTCCTCTCCTGTCCCCACTTCCCCTGGTTAACTCTGGTTTTCCCTTCACATCTCTGCTGAGATGTCACTCTCCTCTCCAGGGTTCTAACGATTCACCAAGACACCCACCTCAGTAGCTCCCATATCTCGGCATTTCTCGCCTCATATCACCATGGTCCCTTTTCTTCCTGGTATCCCCCTCCCTCTGTCTGGGAGCACGTGGAGGGCCAGGCCTGTGTTCCTCCCAGTGTTTAATTCCCTAGCAGAACGTCTGATCTCGAAAGTTCTCTCTAGGTATTTGGATCCACTTAACAAACATTCATCGAGCAGCTACTATGTGAAAGGCACTATGGACGTGAACAATATAAGGGGATCCTCGCCTGCAGGGAGTTTTGGTATGAATGGGGGTGGAATGCATGTGGACTCTGGAACCTCGGACCATCAGCAGTATGGAACTTCCTGGAGTCGCCCTGGCTTGTTTGGAGTTCCCATCTCTGTGCCTTTGCACCTGCCTGTAGCACCCTCCCTCCAGCGTCTGCTTAGCCCCCACGCCAGAGCTGGGAGGACAAATCCCTGTGGTCAGCCCCTGTGTCTGTGGCTCCCTTGCACTTAGAAAATCCCATCGAAGCAGGGTTTTAGGTGGGTGGACGCCAACTGGAACGTAGGTCCCCAGAGGACCAGGACTGTCTCACCCCCACTTTGCAACCACAGACCCAGGCCAGGGCTGTGCACTGAGAAGGCCCTTGGCAAATGGGTGCACTCTCGCTCTTTCTGCTGCTGGCTGAGGGGTGTTTTAGTTTCCACGGGGCCTTTCGCCCAGTGCGGATCTCATCTGCTGCCTGGTGGTGTGATTGATTTCACTCTCAGAGCCTGGTGGGCGAGGCCGGGCCGGGGGCGCTGGCATTACCCAGAAACATGTTTCCAGAGAAGCACCAAGTGACCCTGCAGGACTTGTAGGGCCCAGTGATGCTAAAGAACGTGTACATTGTTTATTAACAACAGTGATTGATTTTGTGGTAAAAGAGGCATTCCTTTCCCACAGAGAGAGTGTTTAAATTAAGTTTTGTTGAGAAACAAACATTTATGCCATAGATGCACAATTGCAAAATTTGGGGAGGGGATGGGAGATTTATCCAAGGCTCAAGAGGAGGTGGGGATGGGTGTTGAACAGGGAAACTGAATAGAGAAAAATCTGGGCAGGCCGCCTTCCTCCCTGGTCAGGGCGTGGAGGGGCTCAGCTTGTGGCCACGATACTCTGTGGGATTGCCTGGCTTTCTCAGCAACTGTGTTTCTGAAAGAAGCCATGCTACCCAGGATCCAAGATCCCTGACTCCTTTTCCAGTGCTCTTTTCTTTACCCCATACAGCCTTTCAACTGATGGGCATGATTCTGGACATCGCGAGAGTCCAGGGTCTTACTGCTTCCCGTGGTAGAAAAAATGGAGAGTTCTGAGAGCCACAGGTAAGCTTATTGGATTCCTCTTGTGCCATCTATCAGGCATAAGCTTAGCTCTGGGGTAGTGAGCTTGAATATCTTCTAGGGCTGGGCAGGCAGCACACAGGAGTGGAGCTGATTGGAGGTGCTTTCATTTGACAGGATCCTGGCGGGAAACAGATGCCATTCCCCAACTGGACCATTTGATGGAGGTTACTCAGCGTGCTGCTTACGGGTGTCTGGGAAGAATGGGATGGACATCGAGGGAATAGTGTGGTACCCCTGGCCTGAAGGAGAAGTTACTGGAGATACCAGCTCTATGCAGAGGTCCCGGACAGGAGCTCTGACCTTGGGCAGAGGGACTCAGCCAACCTGCAGAGACTCAGTGAGCCTGCAGCGAGGGCACTGGGGAATAGGCACCCCAGCACCACTCCACTCACATTTCTCCCCCATGTCTCCTGTTGGTCAAGTCCAACCTGAAGTCAAAGAAGACACCCATGCAGAGGCACAAGGGTCAACCTCAGCCATGGGGTTGGGGAAAAGAAGTAGGGTGGGGAAAGAAGGAGAGAGGGCCTGCAGAGACACATGGAAGATGCTTAACATGTATATGAGGCAGGTTTCATTTTCACACAGGAATGTACCCCATGTCCTTGAAAACCATGGCTTTCCTTGTCTACCTTAATTTCTCTGTGTTCATTTCCCACTCTCTAAAATGGGAAACTGACAACAACAATACTCAAATAGCCCTCATTTAGTAACCCTTAGGGAGTTGTTGTGAAGATGAACTGAATTAATTCATGTAATGAACTTACACTCTCCCAAGTAAGTAGTTCAGCTTTTATTTTGTTATTTAATCATCATGATCCTTTGTTTCTCTACTTTTGAAAGGGATGTGGGTACAAGAACTATTTTGCTGTTCCTTTCATTCTTCTGTAAGGAAAGCAGCAGTGGGGCCTCAATGATAAAGAGCAAACCCACATGGAGACAAAATGTAAGGACAGTAGGGAATGGTGGAGACTGTGGAAAAATGCAGAGTCCCATCTTAAGGGACCACCCACCACTTAGCTCTCGTTGATTATGACCTTGTAGGAATGTAGGCTGTGTTTTTCCAGGACTTTCAAGTTTTCAAGAAAAGCTGAAAAACTGGAATTTTTTTTATGTGAAAGCTTCTGATTTTTTAATGTTGGAAAATGATGCAAATTTAAAAAAAAAACACATCGTCCGAGCCAATGCCCTGTGAGCCAAGCAAAACAGGTCTGGGGGCTCGTTCCAGCTCCCACATAGCCAGTTGTGTGGACCTGAGGAAGCTGGTAGCTTCTCAAAGGAGAAAGAATGTGACCTTGGTCCCTGGCAGAGGCCTCTGTAGTGAGGCCTGAGATGAAAGACCAGAGATAAGATAAAGCATCCTTGATCTCAAACGTAAGACTGCCCTTAGCAGTGAGGGAAAGGGTGAATGGGGGGTGGCCTTTCTCATTAAAGGGAGATGTGGGTGTGCAGTGTGCTGGCAGCCAGGACGGTTCTGCTATCACATTCGTCCGCCCAAGGTGGTCACAATCTTGCTTTCATCTGGACGAGTCTATAAGGGGAATTTCGCTTTATGCAAAGTTTCCTTTCTTTGTTTTTGACATTCTTTTGGAGGCAAGGACAGAAAAAACCCAACTCTGTGATATTACATAAATTCGAGGAATTAACGTCAACACAGATCTTGTGACCCTTCTGGGGAGGAACCGGGCTGCGGGCAGAGCTGCTGCATGCTTTGGTGCCGTCTGCCCTAACACAGCCCGGAGCGAGGTCCCCCTTCCTTCCCTTAGAAAAATAGAAATGTCTTCAGAGAGAGACCAAGCACACACTCTCGTGTGGAAATCCTCTCCCCGCACACACATCTGTTATACACATTGCGATGGTGTACTCCGGTTGTTCAACAATGAGCAGAATTATTTCCTCTCGTTACTCCCCGTGTTGCTTCAAAACCGCACTTGGAAAAATGAAACTGTGGAAGGAGACTCGGCCAATCACTGCCTCGCCCAGCTTTCCAAACACAGAACTTGGGGGGCAGCAGACGAGGGGGGCGCTGCAGTGCCTGGGGCGGAAGGAGCAGTGCCAATGGCCTTGATGGACCCCTACAGCTTTCTGTGTGCCTCCGTGTACGTGGGTCTGTGTAGGTGCCTGTACCAATGTCTGGGTGTGTCTCTCTGCTTGTGTCTCCCTGCCCGTCTGTCTGTACCTGGCAATCTGAGTGCCGTGTGTCAATTTCACTTCCTTTTACTTGGTTATTGTTTTTCCGCTTTATTGGGATATTGGCAGATAACAGATACATTTACGGTGTACCGCGAGATGATCTGATACACGTATACATTACAAAGTGAGCACTATAATAAGGTTAGTAACACTGCCGAGACTTCACACAGGTTACGTTTTGTGTGTGTGTGTGTGTGTGGCGACAACATGTAAGATCTACTTTCCTGTAAGTCTACAACACAGTATTGTTAACGAGAGTCACCTGCACATTATTACATCCCCATCTCCCCGTCCTCCCCACCAGCCACTGGTAACTCCCACTCTCCTCTCTGTTTCTGTGAGTTCTACTTTTTTGGATTCCACATGTAAGTGAGATCGTACAGTATTTATCTTTTCCTGTCTGACTTATTTCCCTCAGCATAATGCTCTTCAGGTCCATCTGTTGTTACAAAAGGCAGGATTTCCTTCCCTTTTCGTGGCTGAATAATGTTCAATTAAGTGTGTGTGTGTGTGTGTGTACCACATTTTCTTTACCTATTAGTCCATTGATGGCATGTGTCTGTTTTAATAGCTCCCATTTACCAAGTAGTTACAATTAGCCAGACGCCCCCCACTGAACAGTTTTGTGTACATGGATGTTCCTCTGTAATCTTTACAGCAACTACACAGCAGAGACTGTGATCTGAATTTTACCAGGGGGGCTAAACTGAGGCTTGGCCTTACGTAAGTCCATCCATCTAAGTGTCTACCAAGCTCCTCCTGTGCGCAAGGGACTGTCCCCAGCACGGGGAAAAGGCAACAAAGGAGTCACACCAACTCGCCCTGGCTGGAACTCATGTCTCAGTGGGGAGAAGCATGTTATAGACTAGGAGACAAAGGAATATTATTTCAGAGCTAGTAAGTGGGCGGAGCTACAATATGTTCACAGCACTCGCTCTGCAATGGCTGTCACCTTAACCCTGAGCTAGAATTCAAGAAACCCGGGCAGGTGCCATGGTTAGCTGGACCCTTTGCACAGGGTGCATCTGTGCCAGGGGTAAAGGGGGCCCAGAACCGAACGCTCCATTGGGCAGTCACTTCAATCATTGGCTGGTGGGAATGACGCACCGTTCAGAGTTTGGATTGTGCAAAAATTCCACCCCTTCACATGTCTGAGGAGAATCAACAAGGGCAGCCCCACTTCGTGCGTCTCTGCAGGCGTGGGCACAGGGGTCATGTATACTGGAGACGCAGGCCTCTTTTTTTTTTTTTGTCCAGGATTAAATCAGGAAGGCATGCATCTGGGCATCATGTGGAATTTTGCCTTGGAATGTTGGCTCAGCCACATACGGGATGCGGGCCTACGGAGAAAGAATCCAAGAGCCGGGCTCGGTGGATGCACGCGGCTGAAGCAGGGAGGCTGGGGAGGGAAGAAGGCTCTTTCTCAGTTGAGTCATCCTGGAGGGAGCCCTTGGCTCTCCTCAGGCTGGTCTACACCACAGCAGCAAAACAACGACAGGGTCCCAGAGCAGGCTGCTGGTGCTGACCGAGCCTTTATGTATGCTGGGGACCAGCCACTCGTTCCTTCACACGTGCTGTCTTCTTCAGAGGGACAAAGCCTGTTTTAGGAACGGAGAAACTGAGGCTCGGAACGGCCACGCAGCTAGTAGGAAGCCAGCGTGTGGGTGCGCACGCGGGTTTCCGGCTTCACAGACGGTTCCAGTCGCCACTCCAGCAAGTGTAGGGGTCCTCAGGGGGTGGGGAGGGGACGAGGCATGGTAGAAGGGAAGTAGTTTAGGTTGAGAGTTAGGGCTGTGGTCCTGGGAGAGGTCCAATCAGAACTCTGGAGTGTTCAGAGAAGCAGAAAGATACCCAGGGGCCATTGAAAGGAGACCAAGGGAGGGGAGGGGGCTTACAGCTGCCTGGGTGTTTTCATAGAACTTTGAAGTTTTTTTTCCCTTCCTCCCAGAATCTACCATAGCTCACTGCAGTCGTGTCCTGCTTTTGTAGAACTGTCACCCTGGAACTGGGAGTAGAAAAGACTGGGGTGGGCAGGGAGCCTCGAAGACTTCTGGTATCATTTTGTGTCTCCAGGGGACAAACCAGTAGAGGGTTCCCTTAGGTGAATGAGTCCATATTTGTTGTGCAGTACCAGCAATTAGGCATTTATTTCTTGCTTGGGTCTAAAAGGCAACCCCTATGAACTACTCAGAGTACTTGAGGTCGTGAGCCTCCCGTCCCTGGAGGCATGTAAGCAGAGGCTACACAATTCCATGGAAGAGAATCTTCTGTTGGGTAAAAGGATAAACCAAATAGTCTCTGGTGTTCTTTTTCAATGTCCAATTCCACGTTTCTGTGATATTAAGGAGAGTTGGTTATACTCAGTACAAATCAACAGAGATACATACAGCATCCACCACTTCCTCTCAGACTTACCCACTCAAGAATCATTTGGCAAGTTTATTTTCCCCTTCGAGTCTCAATAATTCTGCCCCTTTTCTCCCTCTAAACCCAGGTGCAAAGTTGGCATATGCAATTGATGAGGCATTTGATGTGGAGAGATAGTCCAGTAGAATGGTTCTGAGCCAGAGTTAAAATCCTTCTGTATCCCTCACCAGCTGTGTGACCTCGAGCAAGTGATTAAACTTCTCTGAACCTTCATTTTCCCATCTGTGAAACGGGGCCAGCAACAGAACCTGCCTCACGGTGTTGCTGAAATGCTCGAGATGCTCCATGTACAGGGGTGTCCAACCTCCGGCCCGTGGGCCGCATGCAGCCCAGGACGGCTGTGAATGCGGCCCAACACAAAATCATAAATTTACTTCAAACACTATGAGATTTTTGTGTGTTTGTGATTACGTGTCACAATGTATTTAATGTTATGCCCAAGATAACTCTTCTTCTTCCAGTGTGGCGCAGAGATGCCAAAAGGTTGGACACCCCTCATGGTGCGTGCCATAAAGGAAGCGTTTCATAGATATTAGCCCTTATTATTATTTATTCAACGGAGATTCATTGAAGGCCAATGAAGTGTCAGACCTGGGGGATCATGGGCAATGTGCAGGAAGAATAAAAGATCCTTCTGCTGTTAAAAAAAGCTCTCGTCTCCCTACTCGAAGAAGCATCGATATAGACAGAGGAAATGCAAAGCAACAACCTCCTCTTGATTCTCCAAAAGTCTTCCCACGAGGTCACATTTGGATGAAATCCAAGGCTTGGGTGATGGTCGGGCCTTGATTTTATCAGAATCGGCTTTTCCCAACCAGACTGCACATGCTATTGATATATAATATAGCGTTATTTATGACTTGTTGAATACCCACAGTCTGTTCAGCCCTTTACAAGAGATAAAGAAGATAAGTCTCGGGCCCCCAGGGGTTTGTGATTTAAGGTACTCAGACTCCAAGTGCACCGGCGAGAGAGTTTGGATGCCCACGGCACGTCAGCTCTAAACTCATTTATTCCCCCATAAAGAAGACAATTAAGTGACAGGCTGAGCTTGGATCTTTGCAGAGTTTTGCTCGATCTAGCAGAAAAACAATAACAGCAGATGCCATTAAAAATTAATTAAAAAGGAAGAACTCTTTCTAAACCCGAAACCGCGGAGCAATAAGTCATCACAAACCATGCAACGGAGGAGGTTTTGATTTCCTGAACTCCTTTATAGGTCTCCAACTTTAAAACTGTGCTGTCCAAATTAGTTGCCATATGGGGATGAGTAAGGGAAGATGCTGGGATTTGAAAGGCAGAGGAAGAAATGCAGTGGATGCCACTTTGCCTGGAAGTGTGGCACATTTTGGAAACCGGGCTGCTCCTGCGTTCTGGAACGCGTGTGGAGATCCCATTAAACCCTGGTATTCTCACTGTGGCCCGTGCTTATGACATCATGAAGGTACCTCCATAAGAGGACATGGCCCCACCGTCATCCTGGTTAAAGAAAGAGAGGATGGACATGCATAGACAGAATGGGAGAGGTAGCTGGATATTTGTTAGCAGTACGGCGAACTGGCTCCCAAGTCGGTCGGTTCTGTCCAAAGTTGCAGGGATGTTGGGCAGGTATGGAGCACCAAGAGGTTTATCTGAAATAAGAGCTTCCCTCTTTGTGGCCCGTCTGATCCCTCACCCCAGAGAGAAACTGGGGGGTGGGTCACCCTGGACTCTTAATGCCTGTTTTCCTCACGTCCATCATCACGGCTTGCTACATTCTAGGCCGTTCTTCAATCTGCTCTTGCACCCTGGACCAGACCACCATCCTGTTTTATCTAGAAGACGAGAGCAATTTCCTAACTGACCTGTTTTCCTTGCTGCTTTGTTTTCTTTTGGATTCTGATTCGTTCATTCATTCATTCATTCTACATTCATTCATTGGGAATGTCTTACTGTGGTTTGATATACACACAGCGAAGTACACATATGATGAAGGGCCCAGCCCCATCATGTTTACACAAAATGAAACCAGGATGCAGGCAGCACCCAGAAACGCCACATCCCCAGCTTCCCAGGAGCCCTGCCCCCCCCCCCCCCCGCCCCGTGCCCGCCTCCTTCACCGCAGGACAGGGCAGCCAGTGTCCTGACTTATCTGCAGACAGGGCTTCGGCGGGCTAGGAAGCGCCTGTAAAATGGAATCACCCACGATGTGTAGTCCGCTCCGCTAGGACGCGTGCCCAGCAGATGCACACCTATTCCAGCACGAGCACCATACTAGGGAACGACCCGAGCCGCAGGCAGATTTTGCCGAGGCTTGCGCGTGCCTTTGTTGTGAGAAACACCAGGTAAATTCGGAAACAGCACCGTTGAAGTGAACCACCGAGGCATACACCAAACGCCACCACCGACCCCTAGCTCAGCACGCTGCCTCTGCAGGGGGCCACGCCCACCCACACCTGGTGCCACAGCTTCCTTGCTTCACAGGGTCTCCATCCACCGTCCCACAAGGAACGCAGGCTGCAGCCTTTCTGACGCCATGTCCACAGGCAAACTTCAGGACTTTTCCGAAGGCTTTTTATTGTAGTACTGATGCATTTTAAAACCGTTTAACATGGAAAACCGTGCTATTACATTCATTAATTTTCTAGTTTTTTATGGGTTGTCAGCAAAGTTTTTAGTGTTGTCCCCTCTGCCCCATTGTTCCCATATGCCTATGGCTTTTATGGAGCAGTCTGGCACAGGGCAGTGACCGCCAGGTACGTGGACGTCCAGCCACGGCGGAACCGACGGTGCTCTTTGGCGTCTGGCTTTTTTCTTTCAGCACGTCGCCTGTTTGTGACATTCATCTTATTAGTGTACGTGGTGTGGGCCGATCCCGCTCGTCGCTGCGTTTTATGACATTGCATAAGGATAACCGCTGATTGATCCATCCTCCTGTGGCTGGGCATCTGGATTCTTTCCAATTCTTGGCTATTTTTACATAGGGTGACCGCGGGCCTTCTGTGTTTGTGCATTTGCGCATTTCTCCTGCGCGTGCGCCTGAGAAGGTGGGCGCTTGGGGTAGGAGTGTATTCCCTTTCAGTACAAACTCCCAAACGGCTTTTTGAAGTGGCTGTACCAATTTACCCTCCCGCCAGAAGTTAATGAGATGTCCCAGGTTGTCTGTTGATCTGCCAACTGCGTTATAATAAAAAATAAATATTTGGTCTGGATCCTGATTCGCGACACACAGCTCCTAAAACCCTTGCGGAGCTACGCAGGGGAGCCGGGCAGCCCTGACAGAGACCGCAGGGCCCACAACGCCTAGAACATTTACTTTCTGACCCATTACAGGAAAATTTTGCTGGCTCCAATTTAATCGAATCCCTCCCTATCCAAACCCCAAATAAAATGGGAAAATAGTTACAAGGTTTGACAAAGATGCTAAGAGGCCTAATGATTCTTTGTAACCATTGGGACTTCCATAGTGAGTAGATGTTTCCCTCATCGCTTGATTTTTCCACTTCTGATTTAAAACCTACAAAGAAATAATTCAATGAGATCATCATTTTTCGAGCATTCCCCTGGAAAAACCCAAGGAACTCCCCAGGTGAGATTCAGTTCTCTCCCCGGGGAGAAGAAATGGCCCCCGGGAAAGAGTGTAACTTAAGGATTTACCTGCTTTCTTTTCCCCTGTCCAATGACTTCGGCAAATCTTTGGTTTCATCAAGGTTGGTGAGTTCAAGAACAAAGGGAATATCTGATTGCTCAACTCTCGGAATGCGGACCTGGAGGAAGCCCAGGCACTTGGTCAGCCCAAGCTGCACATGGTCCTCAGGCGGCCTCGGAAGCCAAGTGTTGCAAGCACACCCTGTATTTGCAAAGTCAAAGTCCCCGCTCATAGCCTTGTTCCAAAGGAACTCGGTGTTTTTCATTCTAATTGAAGTTGATTTGTTTTATATTTACCCTGTAAGGTCAGGGGAACCTGGATCTAACATCAATCCATCTGCTCTTGCCTGAACGTCCCTCCTCCCTCCCCCACGACATAAATGGTCCCCGGCTTCTCCACCCTCCTCTCATCCCAATTTTGTTCCAGTCTCTGGGCCAAGCTTCACAAGGCATGTGAAGCTCTTGATCATCTGCACCTACGTGAGGTCAGCCAATTTCTTTTACTTTTAATGGCCCTCAAAATTGTTGTCTTTATTTTGGAAACATCGTGTACTGGTAGAATCTCACAATTTTTTTTAAAAAAAGAATGTCTTTGCCTCCAGTCTGCTTAAATAAACGAATAGCCTGCACCCATCTCAACAAATTAATTTTCTTGGAACACTAAGTGCAGATGTCAAAGACAGCAAGAAAGGAGATACTTCAAGAGGATGGTGGAGTGAGAAGCATTTTATTATTTATTAAAATGGGAGTTCTGGCTCCAGGGTTAAAAGAAGGAATTACACAATGTAGGAACTCATTCTTGGTATAAAAAATTAAATGATACAGAAGAATACTGAGTCAAATGTGCAGAGGTCCCCCTTCCGTCCCCACCCCCTGCCTCCTCTTTCCCCACTGAGGTAATGACATCAATGGTCGGGTGTATGTCTTTGAGCTTCTGTTCCCATCATGGATTTTTTCCCCCATGGACTGCTTCTTGTTTTGGACCGTGAAGAACGACACTGCCATGGACATATTTGTATGTAAATATTTAAGTCATTTTGCAGGAAGGACTTCTAGAGGTGGAAATGCTGGGACCCAAAAATGTATATTTTACATTTTGATAGAGAATTTACAATTTGCTTTCCAAGAAGACATTCCTAATTTAAATACACAAAAGGAGTACATGGAAGTAATTGTTTTCCTGCCTCTTCCCCAAGATTGGATGTTATTAATTTAAAAAATCTTTACCCCTTAAAGGATACCTGCTGCTCCTGCTGCTGCTGCTGCTTCTCCTTCTAATCCTCGCCCGAAGATATGCTTATTGATTTTTTTTTGAAAGAGAGAGAAACATTGATGTGAGAAACACCAATTGGTTGCCTCCTGTACACGCCCTGCCCGGGGATCAAACCCACAACCTGTTGGTGTACAGGATGGCGCTCCAACCAACTGAGCCACCCAGCCACAGAGGGTAGCTCATTATTTTTTAAAGCGAGGCTTATTAAAATATAATTAATATATAGTAAACTTTACTCTTTTTAAGATTCCGTTTGATGAATTTGAGATGTATCCATCGCTGTAATCAAGAAATAGAACATTTATTTATTTATTTTTCTTTTAAATCTGTATTGTATTTTTTCCCATTATCATTTAGTCCCCTTTTACCCCTCACCCCCCAGCAGTCACCACGCTGTTGTCCATGTCCATGAGTCCTTTTTCCTCTTTGCTCACTCCCTCTACCCCTTAACTCCCCACCCCACTAGCTGTCATCTGTTCTCCATCTATGAGTCTGTCTCTGTTCTCCTTGTTAGTTCAGCTTGTTCCTTAGATTCCACAGATGAGTGAAATCACATGGTATTTGTCTTTCTCTGACCGGCTTATTTCACTCAGCACAATGTGCTCCAGGTCCATCCATATGGTTGCAAAGGGTAAAATTTTCTTCTTCTTCTTTTTTTTTTTTTTACAGCCACGTACTACTCCATTGTGTAAGTGTCCCATAGTTGTTTTATCCACTCATCTACTGATGGACACTTGGGCTGCTTCCATATCTTGGCGATTGTAAATAACGCTGCAATGAACATAGGGGTGCTTATGTTCTTTTGAATTAATGTTTTGGGTTCCTTCAGATATATTCCCAGAGGTGGGATAGATGGGTAGAAAGGCAGGTCCACTTTTAATGTTTTGGAGGTAGCTCCGTACTGCTTTCCACAGTGACCGCACCAGTCTGCATTCCCACCAGCAGTGCAAAAGTGTTCCGTTTCTCCACGTCCTCGCCAGCGCTTGTTGTTTCTTGATTTATTGATGATGCCATTCTGACAGGAGTGGGTGATATCTCCTTGTGGTTTTGTTTTAATTTACATTTCTCTGATTAGTGACGTTGAGCATCTTTCATATGTCTATGGGCTGTCCGTATGTCCTCTTCGGAGAAGTGTCTATTCGGGTCCTTTGACCATTTTTTAATTGGGTTGTTTGTTTTTTTTGTAAGTTCTTTACAGATTTTGGATAGTCATTTGTTCCTTTTTTATCACTATGTAGTATTCTACCGTATGGATATACCACAGTTTTTTTACTCATTCATCAGTTGATAGACATTTGGGTTGTATCAATAGTTTGGGCTATTATAAATAATTATATTATATTCACTTTTAGGTCTTTGTGTGAACATGCTTTAATTTCTCTTGGGTAAATATCTAGGAATCAAATTTCTCAGTTATATTGTTGGTATGTGGTGAACTTTATAATAAGTGGCAAACTCTTTCCTAAGAGGCTGTATCATTTTGCATGTCCCTTATATATTCGTTTGCTGGGGCTGCCATAACAAAGAACCAAAGACTGGTGGCTCAAACAACAGAGAGTTATTGTTTCATAATTCTGGAAGCCAGAAGTCCAAGATCAAGTTGTTGGCAAGGCTGGTTTCTTCTGAGACCTGTCTCCATGTCTTGTTGATGGCTGTCTTCTCCCTGTGGCTTTACATGTTCTTCCCTCCTGATCTCCTTCTTGTAAGGACAGTGGCCACAGTGGGTTCGGGCCACCCCCAACCACCTCATTTTGACTCACTTGCTTCATTAAGGAATGTGTCTCCAAACACAGTCACAGTTGAGTTGCTGGAAGTTAAGACTTTAATAAATTTTGGGGAATAGGAATTTGGGGGGATACAATCCATCAGTGAGGCAGAGGGATTTCAGTCATCCCACATCCTCACCAGTACTCTGTATCATCCAGTAGTGTGGTGAACTCATTGTTGTTTTACTGTGCCCATTCCCCAATCCCCCCTTTTTAAGCAATAAGGAGCACTGCTTGGCCCTGTTGCTGAAGGTCAGGGTCATCATTGAATCCCCGTACTGACCAAGCAACGTGCCCAGCCAGTCCAGAAGACTGTGCAGCTGTTTAGGGTCCAAGGAAGTTAGACGGTTCAGTGCAGAACTTTCACCACTCTGACTGATGTTGGGAGGTCTTCTCACATTGCTGGAATTAAAGGGAAATTGAGAAAGCACATGGAGTCAGATGCAGCCAACACTCGGCAGAGGTGGATGGTTTAAACTTTCTCAAGACAACACGAAAGAGGGCAATCTGGCCAGTGGGGGATTCTAGAAAAATAGAATTAAACAAACTGAGGGAAAGACTTATGACGTGAGTAGGAGCTGCCCCTTTGTGGGGGAGGGACAGGGTAACTCTTACGCCCATTGGATTGATTACGATCAAGGTTGATTAACCTGACACAAGTGTCATTCAAGACAAAACTGGACATGAATCTGGGACGTGGGGCTGCGACCAAGCAGAATGAACTGATAAGTGACCTGACTCTTAAGAATTACCTTCCCAAGCGTTAGGGTATATAGATACAGATATAGATAGAATGCCCTCTCTCTCTATTTACCATCTCTCTGCCATATCTATCTATCAATCAGTCTGTCTACCATCCATCTGTCATATCTATCAGTCATCTATCTATGTACTATCTGTCTACCTACTTGTCTACCATCCGTCTACCATTTCTTTCTTTCTTTCTTTCTTTCTCTTGCTTTCTTTCTACTTATCAATCTACCTTCCACTATCATCCACTAGCATTTCTATCATCTATCATTCTATTAGAACATAATCTTTTATAATGCAATCTATTCTTTTCTGTTTGTATAGATGCTTCCATTTCCGATTCAATGCACAAAAATTTTCATCCACCCCCCCACCTTTCCATTTCCCTCTCCCCCCCCCAAACCCAAGCCCGAAAAAGCGCCTCTGATAGATGTAGAGTGAGATTAGGATTGATTGGCCTGCCACTGATGGTGAGTATGTGTTTTGTCGTTCGTGGGGAGGCTGAAAGGGGGCCGGGTAATAGAATGACTCGGCCTACAAGACAGCTCCTTCTTGATGAACAATCAGACACAAATGTCAATAACAATTAGATTGTCTGTAAGCTACAGTCACTTAGGGCTCCCGGAGCCTGTCCACAGGGCCTGGATTGAAACCCTCAGCCTTGTGAACTCCAAATCAGGTTTGGCATCAGGAATGAAAAGCCATCAGCAGTAATAGTATTACGAGGCTCTTGGTCGAAGACGTCCAAAGGGCTCCGACCCACGCTGGGGCTCTCGTGTGTTGTAAGGCAAAGAATGACTGCAGCGAAGTGAGGAGATGACAGGGACAGCAAGACAGAGATGGAGGACACTGAGGAGACCAAGGCAAAGGAGTGATAGGCTCACAAGCATGGAGTTATGGAGTCTGGGTTTGAACCTTGGCCCTGCCTGCCATTTATAAGTTGTGTGACCTTGGACAAGGGCTGTCCGTGCCTCAGTTTCCTCCTCTTGAAACCGGGATGTTGCAGGACCTAGAAGGAGGTGGTATGATCTTACAGGGAGGGGGTGCTAAGTGATCATCATAATGAATTAGTATCATTGGCAGAGCAGCAGGTGGCCAGGAAAGCCAGCTTGTGAGTGTATTGCATGCGACCATGTGATGTGCCGTAGTTCCTTTCACCTCCACCAGGGCCTGCGTTGAAGTGGAGCAGATAAAGTCTCGCACGGCAAGCACCAAACTCAGTGTCTGGCACTTAATAAACCATGATTACCTTTACGAAACAGCTCCCTGGGGTGATGCAGGGACGCTAGGAAAATTGAAAACCAGAAAGCAGTGTTGCTGAGGACATGAGGCACTCCCGTTTTCTCAGTCCCCTCACCTGTTGAAGGGCTTCACCTTTCAGGCAAGCGGGAGAGAGAAATGAGGTACAATGGGGAAGATGTTCTGGCCTACTATCTGCTTCCACAGCTCCTCATCTGTGTGAATTGGGCTCTTCGTGGTTGAAGGAGAAAAGCTAGGCATGGAGGAGGGTGGGAGGGATCAGGGTTTTAAAGACGAGACCCCCTGCCTTTTGAAGGAGGAGGTGCAGAGACGAAGAGAGTCCTCTCAGGCCCTGCGCCCTGGGTGTGGGATACTGAGCAATGGACTCCTCTGGACCCTCTGGCATTTGCATAGCAGGGAGCATCCCTGGCTGACCCAGGTCAACCGTTTGGCTGCGAATGATCTTAATGCCAACATCAAGTCTGCTTATTGCTTCCGGCTTCCCCTGCTCTTTTTCTAAACTCACTCCTTGGCCTCTCTCTTCCACTATTTCCCCCATCCTTCCCCAACTCAAACACTCTACACCCTCAAGATTGACCTGCTGACCGTTACATCAAGAAAAAATGTGGATACAGAGGCTTGACAGACTTTGGTTCAAATTCTGGCTGTATTGCTTGGGAGAAGTGGCTTTGCCTCCTTAAGCCTGAGTTTTCTCATCTGTACAAAGTGGGTCAATTATACATTCTTTGTAGGGTTGCGGAGTGCCCATAGGTTCATGTTATGGTTGTCCATTGCTGTGTAACAAAGCACCCTGAATCTTAGTGGGTTCAAATAGCAAGTGACATTTATTTTAAACATGAATCTTCAGTTTGGGTAGGGCTCAATGGAGACAACCTGTATGCCACACTCGGTGACAGATGGGGCGGTCACCCAGCTGGAAGGTGGGGTGCTGTAGTCATCTGGAGGCTGCCCCTCACGTGTCTGTTGAGTGGTGAGGTCTTAGTTGGGTCAGATGGCCAGGACCTACACATGCCATCCCTGCGTGAGCTTCCTTACAAGATGGTGGCTCAATTCCAAAGATGAGGCTCCCAAGGGAGAGAAAGCCAGGGAGAGGAAATATTTATTGCCTTTTATGACCTCCCCTGGAGGTCACAGAGGGTCACTTCTTCTGCTTTCTGCTCATCAAGGAAGTCACAAAATTCCACCAGTTTCGGGGGGAGCAGAAAGACTCCATTGGTCGGTGGAGAATGACAGAGTTCTGGAAGGGCATACTGGATGGGCAATGTGCTGGGGCCATTTGCTTAGAAATCCAGTGTGTCCCGGTTAACAGACATAGAACTCTTTGATTGGGGGGTGGCACACAGGAAGTTGATGTTATGTCAAGTTCAAGTTCTTCCTGCAAGCAGAAATTGCAGGGTCCCCCAGGACCCGAGATCTTCTTTTTCTGTTACACTGCACTGTGCAAGGCCCAGAGGGGCTACTCGGCAAGTGTTTGTTAAATGATTAATGAGCCATTTCAATACTTCAACCCAGTGGTTCTCAGAGCTGATGGCTGATCAGAATTACTGAGGAAGCGGGTGAAAAATATCCCCAGGTTCCACTCTTGACCTACTGACTCAGAATCTCCAAGACTGGAGTCTGGGGACAGACTTTTTTCTACGACCTCCTCCAGTGGTGGAGGTGAAGCTCGTGAGAGGACCAGCATTTCCAAACCACTGGTTTAACTCGGGAGAATCCCGGATTCCTAGGATTAAAGAGTTGGCCCGTTTTATAGATGAACAAACTGAGGCGCAAGGGATGACGGGACTTGTGCAAGGGCATACAGTGAAGGGCCTACCTCCTGAGAAGCAGTGGTACAAGAACTCCAGGCACTGTGGCCGGGTGGTGAGGGTAATATTTTTGGATCAGGGGTTTGATGGTGGTTGGGGAAAAACTTTGTGGGCTTCTTAAAGTGGGCAGTTCTCAAATCTGGTTTACTCATTTGCTTCCCTCCCTTTTACTCTTTTGCCACATTTGAGTAGCATCTGCAGTTAATTCACCTCTTACTTTTCTTTAAATGGACTCACTTTTGTTTCAATAAATAAATGTAATCCCCTCCTAATGGCACTAAAGCAGGGGAGGTTGACCCCTGCTCTCTATATGTGTTAGCACGCTCGTTCTAACACGTATAGAAATGTGTACGGAACTACTGGAATTAAGAAAAGATTTGACTGTAGCACCTAAAATTATTTTGAGTGCCATGGGTGGTGTGAGTCTGGGGCAGGATTGGTTCCATAATGTGTGGGCCTAGGGCACCGTGGGATGTGAAATGTGCAAAATGAAAATGCACAGCCTCTCGTTCAAAAATTATCTGGAATTTCAGTACAGTGACAGGAAAGCATTAGACAACCTCGGAGAGGGTGCAGTTACACGCCCACGAAGCCGGCCCTGGGCCAGACTTCGGTTAAATGCTGCACTCACGGCCAGACCAGCCCAGGTTCCTGGAGCAAACCAAGAGGCTCTAGCAATTGAAAGGCTGAGTGTGAAGTGTGGGGTCTTCTTCATGTGGCCGCAAAAACACCTGTCTGTGCCAAGACCCTAGCCCAGGAATCCTGAATGCAGGACAGCCAGGGGACATGTCCCTTGGGGACATGTCCTATGGGGACCAGAAGGCATATAAGAGAGGAATGTTGTCCAAAGTGGAAAGGAGAGCAATGAGTTTCTCTGTTTGTTGTTGAGTTCTGTGTGGTTAATACTCACGTGTGGGGATAAATATTTTCCTTCTGTTATCATAGCAGAGGGAGGGCTAGAGAGAAGTGGAGGGCCAGAAGGGGGTGGGGGAGGCAGGAGAAAAAGGATCACTCTTAAAAAAAAAAACCAGGAAAAAAAATTGTGTTGATTAAGTCAATAGTTTTATTCTTCTTGGCCTGGCTGTTGCTGTGTGTTACCTTCAGGTGTTGCCAATATCTGTGAAAAATACAGACTCCTGGCTCCATGGATCAAAATACTGAGTGTACGTATTGTTAGAGCAAAGTGTCGGGGACCCTCTATGTTCTCTGGTTTTGTTTTTGAGGACCTCAGTGACAATTTTAGAAGCACTGCTATTTCAGCAGGGTTGGTATTTCACACTAGCTTTTAAATAGAGAGAGCCAAGCCCGAAGCTCCAAAATACCCCTTGTAGGGCCAGCTCTCGTGAGGTTCAGCCACAGTAGTTTCTGCTGCTTGGAATGGAACCAGGGGAAGCCATTTTCAATTCACCGTGGAGATCTGCAGGAAAATCCTGTTCTATTCTAATGGCCACTAGCTCTTACAAAAATTTTTGTCTCGATTTTTTTTTTCTTGCTCTCCAAGAGTTGAACTGAAAAGGTAAATATGTAAACTGCTGTTTAAAGAAGATTCAAGCTAGATACCCTCACGGGAAGGGAGACATTTTTATAAAAAGTGTCATCTATCCTCTGCCAGATGGGACCGTCATGGTGTCTCAGCACCATCCTGGGTACTTCTGAGCAGTTACTCAACTCCATTCTCAACAGCGGGAGGCAGGTATGTCATTTCCCACTTGTACAGGCTGAGACTGAGGGTGCAGTGGATGGAGGACTTGCCCGGTTTGCACAACCCGAAGGGGCTGGAGTCAAGATTTGAATCTAAACTGGTCTGACTCTCAAGCCCTTAATAAAGCAGGGACATTTCCATATTCTTAGCCATGACACATTGCTGTCACTCACAACCTAGTCCTTCAACAAGGATTTACCGAGCACCGATGATGTGCCCGGGACTGTCTTACGCAGTGTTGATACAATCGGTGAGCACATGGTCTTTCATTACTTGTAGACGTCCCCCTCCCCCGCCACTCCTCGCTTTTCTTCTGCCTCTCCGCCGGGGCGCCGCTCTGCAAAGTTCACTTGGAAACACATTTCTCGTCTGCTTTCCTCTGTGGCAGCGGTTCCACATTGGACTTCAGTCTTGTGTCGGCTTGTCTCTCTCTTCCATCCAACGATGAACCCCAGAACAAGGGCCGTATCCCAGCCACAGCCCAGGCCTATGTCATGAACAACAGGTGTTTTGCTCTGCTCGGCACACCCTTTTCTAGAAACATCTCTGTGCATTTCCTTTTGGAAATTGCCCCCCTCACCTGGCAATCACAGTATCTCACTCCTGGCCTCAGTGATGTGCCAATCAAATTGCTTCCCCGGGATTTTCCCAATGGAGCTGGTAGGGAAGCATTTTTTGTTGTTGGTGGTCATTCAAGTGAGTGACCAGAAGACTGCCAGGTCTGAGTCCTTGACTGCCAGGGTGTCCTAAGGCCACTGTCACCCCTGCTCTTTCTTTGGCTTGACAGAATTACATCCCTCTATTTCCCTTTTTTGATTGATTTCAGTTGGAGTCACCTTTCTGTCATCACACCTGTAGCCCTGCCTAGCACATCCTAGGTGACCCTCAGGACAAACATGCGGAGGAGAACTGAAGATTGGCAAGTGTGACGTATCAGGCCACAGACTCCGGTGGGTGGGTGGATGGGGACAGATGCCAGGCAGGAGGCTTCAGGGTTGATGGCACCGCTCAGGGATTGAGTAGCACAGTCGTTGAAAGTCTGGGCTTTTAGGGGCTACACAGCGTAGACTCAAATCCTATCCTGTCCCAGACTAGCTGTACAGTATTGGGAAAGTTCCTTAAGCTGGGTCCATCACTCTCAATACTGAGAGAAATGGAAAGAACGCTGCAGAATGGTATGTATATGGGCCCAAGTATCTGGAGCTGAACAGCATCTAAGAGATGGCTGCTTTCTCATCTCTGCGGGTAACCGGCCCCTATCACCTTTCACACAACGCCCCTTCAGTGAAGCCCACTGAGAGTACTCTCCGTGTGGGAGGCCCTGGGGATATGGCATCGAATACAACAGACATCATCCCTTCTGTTTGGGAGTTCACACTCTAGTGGGTGGACCCAGGAGTAAACAACTACAACACTGTCCCAAGACAGGAGGTGTTCAGGGTGCTGTGGGTGCACTTGTGAAGGCGGGGGACCTGCCCCAGGACAGGTAGTCTCGGAAACGTTCCTAAGGGAAAGTGATATGTAAGTGGAGGCGTGAACGATGTATAGAGACAGGTGAGGTAAGAAGGGCACCAAGCCGGAGAACCTGGTGGAGAACCTGCACAGGCAAAGGGTTAGAAGTGAGACTGAGCGAGCCCCTTGAGGGGAGTGGCGATACCGGATGGCTGGTGCCTGGAGCAGGGTAATCGGATCCCCAGCAGGGGCCGGGGTATAAGGGGGGAAGGTTATGCTAAGTCTGGTGTCTCACGTTAAGATATTAGGACTTTAGGGCTGTGGGGCCCCTTTGAAAAGTTTGAGCTGGACCATGCCAGGCATCCTCTGGAGCCTGGAGCGGAGAAGAAGAAAGGCTAGAATCCTGGATCAAAAGTGGAACATTCTTGAAGATCCCAGCCTCCCATTTTCCAGACGGATAAATTGAGTTCCTTAGAAGAAAGGTGACTTGTCTCGTGTCACAAAGTTGGGGAGCAAAGGAGCTGGGACCAGAACTCAGATCTCCAGATCGCAAATCAGTGGGGTTTTGGGTTTTTTTCTTTTTTTCCTATTCCTGGAGTTCTCCCAGTCCAAGCCCCCACCTGGGCCAAATCCGGCCCCTTGCAACTCTTCTGAACTCAGGAAAAGCTCCGATTCCTCACGTACACACAGCCACGCTGTCTCAGGAAGCTCGCAATAAATTTTTTTTTCAGGCAACGCCTTGCTCCCATCCCTGCAAAACAATGTATTTATTATTGCTAAGCCTTCTCCATCTTTGAGGAGAAAATGCATACCACATGACTCCCCAAAGCCGAGCGGTCCCGGTTTACAAATACAGTACGTTAATAGCTTTGTAAACATTTATTCAGGATGACAGCTGAAGGAAACATGTGGCATTAATTAGAAGGCTCAGCAACGCGGCCTATTAAGAGGGAGGTTAAATCTGAATTAGTTGGCTTTGCTGAGACAAGAGGCTCTGGGGAGCAAAACTTCGCTCTAATATGTTCTGACTCTGTTGACGTGGGGTGTGTGGGGTACACGGGGGTCTCGGTTCTTAGGGAGGAAGCCTGTTCCTTGGCAGGATGGTCGCTGAGTCACTGGGCTGCAAAACTGTCAGGGTTGGCCTCCACAGAGATCTCTTCCCTGGATGCTGTGACTCGTCACAGCTTCAGATGGTGGGAGTGTCCAGCTATAGGGCGCTGGGAGCTTGTGGCGCATCTGGGTTGCAGAATCAGCTTCCCCAAGACTGCTGTGGGGGGAATGGCTTTCTGAGCTGGGAGTTGCCTCTTTCTCTGGTTTGTCTCTGCCCTGAGCTTGCCCAGCACAGCCTTCCCCCATCACAGCATCCTGCATTGTCTCTGCTTCGTGGTACCCATGAGGATTCCTAGTAGCCTGGTTGTCTGTGAGCCCAGAAGCCTGCCCTAGTTTCTGCTTGCTTCTTGTCCAGTAAGGCGTGGCTTCACATAGATGCTCGAGGTGCTATTTCCTCTCAGCCTCATGTTCGTGAAAGGTTGCAAATTTAGATGTTCGAGGTTATCCCCAAATGGTTGGACATCTGCACGCTGAACTGTCCCAGCAGCATTGAAAGGAGGTGACATATTTGTGACACAACTTGAAATTTACGTCCTGTCCTTGGAACACTTCCCTTGCTGAGAGCCACACACGCACATCTTTTTATTTTTTCATAAACCCTTTCTCTACCTCGTGAATAGCTCCAGGGCATCGCCTCATGGCTCCGGGCGGGGTTCAGTGTGTTAATTTGTTGCATGTAAACATTAAATTGAACCCTGGGTTGCATGTGATCTTGTTTGGACCTTTCTTCTTCTGTGAATATTCTCAAGAGCTTCTCAGTACAGAAGGGGAACCTGCGACCTCTGAGAACCTGGCTGGTGCCCTGTGAGGCTTTGAAAGAGGGAGTGACGTTGGGAAGCCATGTGCCTTCCCCGGGACTCAGTTTTACAGTCTGTAAAATGGGATGGCGGGCCAGGTGAGGGCCAAGGATGTGGCGAGCTGACTCGCGACAGGTAACAGAGGCCTGGTTTCCGCTCTGTTGGCTCTGCCTGCAGGACCCGCTGCTCCTCTGTCCTGAGGCCATTGTCTTTGTCCCCATCTTCACCACCCCCCAGTTGAGCCAGGCTCCCATTGTCCCACTGCTCCAAACAAAGGCTCACGCGGCATTTGACTTACGTGGATGACCCAGAAACAGATCTGAGCCTCTTCCTTTTTTACGTCATCTCCCCACCACTACATTCTCCCTCTGCTCTGCTCGCACTGGAAGCTTGAAGACATGTTCTCGCTTAGTGGTTTGCAAACATTGTTTTTCCCTCCAAGCTAACAGAATCAATTACGTAGTATCTGAAACAGGCCAGCCAGGCGTGGCCCTGGGTGCAGCAGGGGTGACAAGTCTTCCCCTCCCTCTCTGGGTTCTAGGATGTTGCAGAGCTGATTGCAAAGCCTGATGACATTCGTGTCCTCATAATGTATGGAGAACCTGTCTGTGGTCCAGGAGGGGCAGTGCCCTGTCTGGCTAGGGAGGGCTGGGGCAGGAACCTGGCTCTCTTCACTGCATCTTGTCTAAGAGTGTATGAATTTAGCAGGGCCTCAGCAGTACCTCCGGTAGAAGTCATGCAGCACAGGTAGCATCGGGGTTATGAAGGTGTGGCCAGGAGCTAGACTCCCTGGGTTCCAATCCTGTTCTCACTACTTAGGAGTCGCATGTCCAGGCAAGTGGCCCCTTTCTCCATGTTTCAGTTCTCCCATTCCCCAAGTGGGGGTAACAATAGCTACCTCGTTGTGACACTGGCATTCTGAATGGGGCTGTCTCCAAGGAGGAAGGGGCAGTGGAGATCAGACCAATGAGAATGTGAGCTTTGCAGCTAAACCCTCAAGCTCCAATCCCAGCTCTCCAGTGCCAGCCAGTGACCTGGGACACGTATCTTAGCCTTGCAGAGTCTCCTCGTCTGTCACCTCCTTGGGATCGTAAGGGAATCCACTTCTTAGCACTCCCATGAGGACTTAGAGAAATAAAGCATGAAAATACCTTAGCTCAGTGCCTGGCATTGAATCTGTCTCCAAATAATGGTGGCTATTATCTTCAGTACTGGGTTTTTGTTCTTTTTTTCTTGGAGAAGGAAGGTTCTTGGCCTGGAGAACCTCTTGTGGGATTTGGATGCGGTCATGGAAACTCAGATTAGAACCCAGAAGCAAGCATACCTTGATTCCAGTGAGATGTCATAAGAGAGGCTGTGAGAATGCCTATTCCAAGGTCTCCTAAACACCCCTGCCTTCTAAACCAGCCAGCATACTGGACAGCTGGGCTTGCACCAGGAAGCTGGGGCTGTGTCTGCTCTGACACTGAAATGCTGTATAACCTAGGTGAGTTATTTAATATCCCTGGCCCTCAGTTTCCCCTTTGAAAGAAGGACCAGGTATCTCAGAACCAACTACTTCAAAAAGTCTCTTCTAACTTAAAAAAACAATTTTGTTTATTTTATTTTAGACAGAGGGTAAGGGAAGGAGAAAGAGAGGAAGAGAAACATCAATGTGTGGTTGCCTCTCTCACACCCTCTACTGGGGACCTGGCCTGCAACCCAGGCATGTGCCCTGACTGGGAATCCAATGGGCAACCCTTTGGTTCGCAGGCCAGCGCTCAATCCACTGATCCACACCAGCCAGGGCTTTTCTAACTTTCTTAATGGTCACCATGTATTGAAGACCTACCATATGCTAGACATTTGCATGTATTACCCATAATCCTCTTGACAAGCCAATGAAGATGGAAGAGACCCAACCCAGCCAGGTCAGGGGACCAGATTTTTGGGAAATGTCAGTTAAGGCAGGGAATCCCAAAAGGGATCCCTTGTGTTTCAATCTAGAAATGTACCGTTCTACTGATTCAGGGCGTTCGCTGAGTGGAGTTTCTTGTACAAGTCACATCCAATGTGGGGACGACAGATAATTTGTCTGTCTATGACAGGGGGCACTGTTACCAATTCCACTGGGGAGCATGTGTAAACTGGGGCTCTGCAGGGGAAACCAGGGCGCCTGCTCAGTCTACTCATGAGACCAGAGTCTTCTCAGAATTTTGCAAAATTTCTCCCCAGTATTTTACATGTCTTCTCCACACCCAATTCAAAAGTGATTTTTTCCAGCACTCCCATTTCCTTGTTTCCAAGGTGTGCACATTGGTTTTCATCAAAACAGTAATTTTCGCTTTGCATTAGAATCAAACTTGACATGACACGTAAGTATGTTTTAGGGTGACAATTATGACCGCACCAGTAGATTCGGGAACGAACACCAGTACCTCTGGGTGAGCGTACAGCCTAGCTGGGGCGGGCTGATTTGAATGAGATTCCATGGAGGAGTCTCCAAGTTCAAGGGTGTTTTGGACAACAAACAGTCAGTATTCCATGGAAGGAGAGCTGGCGATCGGATTAGCGGAGGCTGGTTAAGAGAGTTCAATAGCATTAAGATCTCCATTTTGCAGATGAGGAAACCAAGATGCCGAGAGGGGAAGTAATTTAAGCTTAAGTTCAAGTTGACCTTAGTAGTGCAGTTGGGGAGCCTTGCAGTCTTTGTGCCCCTCCTAGAAATTCACTAGGCCCATTAGCATATTAAAGCCCCTGATGGGTCTTGCAGGAAAGAATTGTTTGATTCTGTTGTATTTGAGCTTTGTCGAACTTATTTAATTAAGGTTCCCCATAACACTCACCCCGCATTTAATAAAAATATACAAACTGTATTTTCACAGATACTAGTGGCCCATGGAAACCATTTGGGGAGACCATGGCTTTCAATGATTCTCACACTTTAATGGGCACATGGATTTTGTGTAGATTTTGTTAAAATGCAAATTCTGCCCCAGTAGGTCTGGGTTGGGGCCTGAGAACCCGCATTTCTCAAAAGCTCCCAGGCAATGCCGATGCTGCTGGTCCACGGACCACCGAGTAACAAGAATCTAGGTCAGTGCTGGCCCACAGGAATGTGTAGCCACATACACCATTTGACATTTTGTAGTAGCCACATTCAGAAAGGAGAAAGAAACGGGTGACTTTCATTTTAATATAGTTTGTTCCACCCAATGGTAATGAAAAATACCATTTCAATTCAGTATAAAAGTATAAAACCAGTATAAAAAGACAAAGTATATTAAAAAATAAAGAAAAGCTTTTTGTTTTTAATGTCCTAGGGTTTGGAAGTCCCCTGTGGGTTTTACACTGACAGTGTATCTTCAATCAGACCGGGCACTCTCCGAGCATTTAGTCAGCACGGATGGCGGGCGGCTACCCTGTTGGACCCTCTAGACCATAGGCTGCAGCTGAGGACCAGGACACAGCACACAACAGACCTCTGAAGGAGGATGGCTGTCGTGAGCAGGGGAGCATCCCTGAAAGGAGCCATGCACAAACGTTGTGTCTTTCCACAATGTGAGGCTTAGTAACAAAGACCTCCCTAATAAGCCAGTAGGGTCACACATGGGTTACACAGAGAGAGCGAGCTTACGGGATAGAAGCGAGCAGAGTGAGAGTCCGGGGTGAAGTCCCGGCCACTGGCGGCATGCACAGGTGAAGAGGCAGGTGTCAGTCGCAAGCCAGGTGGCTGCAGTGGTGGAACGTGTCTGGTGGAGTGAAGTCCGGGCTCCCAGTGTTGCGTGGGTGGAGCTCTGAGTTCCTGTAGCCCCCCAGGGGTGGAGGCCCCACTCACATCAGTGTCCAGATGAAGTCCTTATCCGAGTGTCCAGACTTGTGGTTCTGGGCATTCCCGTTACACCCCATCGCCTCAGTCTTGACCTAGCACTTGGCATGACTGTCATGGCTGACAGCGACTCCATATTGGATTGTCAAAGGCATGCAGAAAGTTCACTCTGCTCTCGCTCTATGCAGTGGGAACTACTTAGCCTCTTCAGGCATTTTCAGGCACTTTTACCGCACACTCACACTCCCCCGGGCTTCTACTCTGTCGGTTCTTCACTGTGTGGAGCTTCTCCTGTTCCTTTGGGCGTGCAGTTTCCTGCTGGCTAACTGGCTGTGTGGAGGGTGTGGCGAGGGATGGGGGAGCGGAAGGGAAGACAGGGATAAAAAGGCAGTCCGGCCCCTTCAGCACCCACTTTCTGTTGCAGGTACATTGAATCACAAAGGCCCAAGTTCTCTGCAGCTGGCCTTCCCAGTGTGGGTAATAAACATTAGGTTAGAGCCTGGGGTGGGGGCGGTGGGGGGCAAGGCCAACCTACTGCAGGAAAATAGCAAACTAATGGGCCATGGGGTCCGAAGGGCTGCCTTTGTAAACCTGCCTGGGGAAGCAAACTTTGCTTGCCTTTTTTTTTCCCCCCTATCTCCCCCACTTCCCAATGCAGGAAGGAGGAGATCGCTTTTATTTATTCTAGGGTTTAGTCACATTTTCAGGGGTCATCATTGTAGGCACTTTACAGCCCTGGTGCTGTGTCCTCCAAGCCCCCACTCTCTCCTAGCCCCCAGGGACCCTGCAGATAAGGCTTAAGATTTAGAAGCACCCATCCTTTCTTAGAAGACACAGGGGTGCTTCCTGAAGTTTTGCTTCCCTCCCATGCCATGTCCCTGGGGTCTGCCAGACTCGGGATGAAGCTGGAATTTCCGAGTAGTGCCGAGGGTGGGAAGAGTGGAGACATGCTCTGGAGCTGGAATAGACCACATCCCAGCCATCACAGGCTCCTGGCTGCTGGGCCTGCAGCGGGCATGGGGAAATGATCTCAAAAAAAGAAAATATTCCAAAAGGCAAAGGAAGAGTGTTGTCTCTGAGCAGCTCATTGGGTTGGTGAAATGGCAGAAAATCCATTTTCCCTGCCCAGGTCTAGCATCTCCAAGGACTTCCCTAGCAAACTTGTGTGCTGGTTCTCTGCTCTCCCTACTCCCTGCTGCTAAAGAGAAAGAAAGGGTCATGTTTAGGGGACTTCTGAAGGGCAGGTTGATGATAGGGGCATCGGTACTTTCGGAGGCTATGGACCTGATGCCAGAAGTCCTGACTCGGGTTCCGATTCTGCTGCTGACCATAATGTGACCAAGGCCCAAGCCATCACTCTACTCTGGATCTCTGTTTCCTCATCTGTAAACTGGCAAAGATACTATTCTCCTACAAGGAAAGATTTGAAAGGGCACCGCTAACCACACCACTTCTTTATTAGTGTTATCTGTAGATGGGGCAGACCTCGTCTCTAGGTTTTAATTTTATATTATAATTTGGGCACCTCGAGATTTTCCTTGTAGGAGAGTGGAGAGACCAAAGCAGTGGCTGTGGAAAGGGGTTTGGTTAAAAGATGGTGGGGATGTGTGAAGCGTTGTTAACAATCATAGCTCAGGCCAGGTTCCTAGCTGGGTTCATAGTCAGGTTCATGGCCAAGTTCATAGCTGGGTTCATGGCTAGGTTCATGGCCAAGTTCATGGCCAAGTTCATGGCCACATTCTGAAGTTAGCTTCCAGGTCCGGTACTTAAAAAAAAAAAAAAAGAAATCATTATTGGAGCTGCCAAACCAATATTAAAACCAGTGGCTTATGACGGGGGCTGGCAGTCGGTGCTGAGAATCTTTTTACACCTCTTAATTTTGCAGAGAGAAGGAAGCATGTCTTCTGGGGCAGGTCTTTCAGAAACACCAAAACCAGAAATGGAAAAGATTTTCTCCAGTCAACTGGTCTCATTTCTTGACGTCTGAGATGGTTTGCTTTGGAAATGTCCCAAGAAACAGGGAGGGTCAGAAGAATGAGTTTTCCAACTTGCAGGTAGGAGGAGACACTCACGTGACTCCGTGAAATAGGGTGACCGTTCAGAAACCTCGTGATGAGCAGTAAGCAGATCGCGGATGCCTCTGTGGTGCGGGTTTTTTTTTTAAGCAACACTTTTTCTCATGTCAGAGAGGGTGTCCCAGCACCCTCAAACACTGCCGATTGAGGGCAAATTGATAAACCTTTGTGGAGGGCAAGTTCCTTAAAAATGCACAAATTGTTTGGCTCAGAAATCCCACTTCTGGGGATTTATCGTGAGGGTACAACGGGAGAAGTGCTCGGAGGTGTGAGGACAGGGAGGTCGCTGCAGCATTGTTGGTGGCAGCAAAAACTGGGAACAACTTAAACAAGAGGTTGGGTCAGAAATTAAACTCTGTTTATGCACTGGAAGATTAAACAGCTGTTAGAAATTATTTTCTTTTCCTGCCCTCCTCTCCTCCCTCCCTCCTTTCTTTCTTTCTTCTTCTTCCCTATCCCCTTCCCTCCCATCCTCCTTCTTTGCCTTCATTCCTTCTTTGTACAAATACTTGTTGAGTATCTACTATGTCCCAGAGGCTGTGTACCTGTAAGTGGACTGACATAGAAAATGTTTATGCTGTATTAAGTAATAAGTACACAATAAAAATAAAATTAAAAAAAATCTACTTTCACGAATGTATTATATGATTCTACTCTTGTATATTTATATATTTATATGATAGGATAGGAAATAAATGTTTAAGAGGACATGTACCAAAATATCACTGCTCAGTTTTCCCTCGGTGTTGGGGTTATGGCTGACTATTATGTCCTTACGTCTTTTAGTTTATTTGCATTGTCTAAATTGTCTATGGTCAGATTGTCTTATTCCCTGTTGGGCATGATTCACCTCATTTTAAATCCCTCCGATCAGGCCAGAATCGTGGGAAAGGAAAAGAAATAATATAATCAGAGCGACTCCCGTGTAAACCCTATTTAACTCCATGACAACCCCTTGAGGCAGAGTTGCCCCATCTTACAGATGAGACAACGGAGGTAATGACTTGCCCAGGGGCTCGGAGCGAGTTTTGGGCCGAGGGAGATTTGCATCTACATCTGTTATCATAGCAGGTCACCTCCCAGTTACAAGGACACTCACTTCCTACAGGATGTCGATTTCCTTACCAATCCAGCCAGGTCCAGTCTGACAAAGATCTGAAAGGCCATCTCCTTCTCCATCTGTCAGTTATCTTTTTAGAGGATAAGAAAGGTAAAGCTTGAAGGGAAAAGTCTGTGAAAATCCAGGTCTTGTGCAGCTGTGTTGTACTGAAAGCTTTCCAAGGAGCTAGTCAGTTTGGTTGTTCACCACTGGGGCCTGTTCTGCTTTGTTCCAAGAGAGGAGTTAGTCTGTGGGAGGCCAGCTCTACGGGGCCTGCAGCTGTTGGCACTGAGTGAGAGGCCAAGACCTGCTAATACACAGTCAAGTATTCTTGGTCCTGGCAGGTAGCGGGTAGAACAGCGGGTTCCAGTCTTTATTTTTACCTTATTTTTTTAATCGGGGAGAAATTCACAGAACATAAAGTTAACCATTGAAAAATTTTTTTTTCTGTTTTTTGTTGAGCTATAACTGACATTATACACTAGATAAGTTTAAGGTGTACAGCATATTGATTCAACTAACATATGCAAAATTAACCATTTTTTGCCCTGACTGGTGTGGCTCACTTGGTTGGGTGTCATCCTGCAAAGAGAAGGGTCGCTGGTTCGATTCTCGGTCAGGGCACATGCCTGAGTTGCGGGTGCGGTCCCCGGTTGGGGCGTGTACAGAAGCAACCGATCGATATTTCTCCTTTACTCACATCAATGTTTCTTTCCCTTTCTTTCTCCCTCCTTTCCCCATTCTCTAAAAATAAATAAATTAATTAACATATAAAATAAACTGTTTTCGAGTGTGTAATTCACTTAGAGTATTCACAATGTTGTGTGACCAGTACCTCTATCTACTTCCGGAACACACTCATCACTGCACAGGGAAACCCCGTTCCCGTGAAGCATTTCTCTCCATTAGCCCCACCCTGACCTGCGTCACCCTCCACCCCTTCCCCCAGCCCCTGGCAGTCACTCACGTGTCCATCGTCTTTAGGAACTTGCCTATTCTGGATTTTTCACCTAAATGGAATTCTGTAATATGCGGTCTTTCTTGTTGGGCTTCTTTCGCTAAGCATCACATCTTGAAGGTTCCTCTGTGTCGTCTCAGGGGTGAGGACTTCATTCCTTTTTTTGGCTGAGTACTAGCCCGTCGTGTGGGTGTAGCACTTTCTGTTTATGTGTTCGTCTGCGGATGGACGGACACCTGGGTTGTTTTTCACTGGTGGCTACTGTGAATCTTGCTGGTAAGAACGTCGGTGTACCGTATCTGGTTGAGTACCTGCTTTCAGACCTTTGGGATATATACCTAGGAGTGGAATTCCTGGGCCACGTGGTGACCCTGTGTTTAACTTTTTAAGCAACTACCAGATGGGTGTCCATAGACACTGCACCATTTTACATTCCCACCAGCAACACACAAGGATCCGAACATCCTCGCCAGCACTTGCTAATTTTCATTTTCTTATCGCCGTCCTAGTGGGTATGAAGTGGTATCGCACTGTGGTTCTGACTGGCATTTCCCTAATGACTAGTGATGTTGAGCATCTTTTCATGTGCGTGTTGGCTGATTGTAGATCTTCTTTGGAGAAATGTCTACTCAAGTCCCTTGTGTAATTGTTATTGGGTCTTTTTTTTTTCTTTTTGTCATTGGGGAAGGATCCAGATACAAAGACCTGCCCCAATCATTCCCAGACAAGACAAAGTCAGGAGAGGAAGGAAGGCTGCTTTAGCAATTCTGTGGAACTTCGTGAGTTTGGACCAACTTGCAGAGAATTTGGAAGCCTTCTGTCTGTATAGCACACTAGAAAGACTTCTGCAATTCTTGCTCAAAACCACTCTGATTCGAGGACATGAGCAGCTCTCATTACAAGAACATTCCACACCCTTAAGTCCCTTTAATCACTTGTAACACTCTCTCTTTATCTCTCATGTGGAAACAATATGTACCATTTTCCATATGCTGTAATTATCCCCTTTGATAAAACCATGTGTGAAAACATGTGCCACACGCCAAGTTACGATCCACCTGGCCCATTTACATACACTTCGATTTTTTCTCCCCCTACTTTAGATTTTGCTGCATGGATTTTTATAGCCACATTTACCCAGCATCAGTCAGAGAAACCATGAACAGAAAATGCAGCGTGGTTCCAAATTTCCCTCCCTCCTTTCTTCTTCAGACTTTTTCTCTGTCATTCCATTAACCCATCACACAGAGAAAACAAAACTTCGGAGTCAGGGAGATCTCTCAGCACCTCTGACGGAGGGTGGGGAGCTAGCTCCGTCTTGGCATCGGACAAGCCTTGGAAGTCCTGGAGGAAGGCCCGTCTTAGCTCACCTCCAGCCACTGGCGCGGGGCTGCAGTGGGGCTGCAGCGGGGCTCTCGGTACCCTGATGAGTGGGAAATTGATTCCAGGTCTCTGGAGGTAGTCCTTTGGGAAAGTAGTGGAGTGCGGCCATAAGACCTTTGGCTGTGGAATCATAAGACTCTTAGTCAAAATCATGGGTCTGTTGCTCCGGGGGGACCTGGGCTGAGTCTCTGAGTCATCCTTGGACTCCATTCCTTTGACTTGAAAACGGGGCCATGAGCCGTGCCCACCCCGCAGGGTTCATGTGTCACCATAACGGCCAGTCTTGACTGAGGACCGATTAGGTGCCCCGCCCTGGATGAGCTGGTGTGCAACCATTTTCAAATGGAGCCCTTGCCACTAGTCTACCCATTTCACAGACGGGTAAACTCAGGCCTGGGGGTGTTACTTGAACTTGGCCAGGTTCACACAGCCGGTCCTTAGGGGAGCTGGGAGGAGCACCTTGTTTTCTTGATGTCACATCCTCTGTACTCTCCTGTCTCTTGGGTGACTCGAAGGGCGTCCCATCCTGGGGGAGCGGGGGAGGCTCAGCAGATGGTAGCTGTGAAGTGCAAAGGTCCCAGCACATGGTAAACATGCTGTGTTTATCTGTTCCGTTCCCCTCACCGCTCAGAATGAATCCTCCAGCGGAGTCCTTCCTGGGAGACCGCAGTTCAGGAGGGCAGAACTGAGTTCCGTAGGGGATTCAAGGGCTTTCAAAGGTTTAGGGGTCCACAGAGCCCCTGAAGAACGTGGCTCTGAGCAGTTGTCCCCTGCGTTCCTAAATCCACGGGCAGATTAGGCAAAATGGAATCCGTATGTTTCTGATTCATTTACACTTAACTCATCAAAAATGTTCCCTTTTACGAGCTATTTGATGTCCAGAAAGCCTTTTGAGTAGATTTTATAAGCCTTTTAAAGACTTTTCTCTTAGAAACAGGCGGTTGCATTTTGCCAAGAATAAACAAACTTGAACCTCAAAAGCGCAGAGCTTGCCAAGGACCCCGGTGCCAGAGGGCAAGTTTGTGAAGTCACCCCTTCCTCACTCCTGACACCTTCTTCCATTTCTGCTCCCCTAACCCCAAGTCTTGGCCCCTCTGGTTTCCTTGCACAACTTTTTACCCCGCTTCCAAATAGGTGCACTTCCTTCCAGTACATTCCTCTTGGGGCCGCTGCCCTCCTCAGCAATGCCCCCCACCCCCTCCACGTTCTACCTCTCGTCATCCTGTTACCTGCCAGGTACAACTGAGAACATGTGACGATGGGCAATTAATTCTCAGTAGCTCTGAACTCGATACTAATATGTGTATCTGTCACCTGGCAGTTTCTAAGGAACTCTTACTATCCCCTGCGATTTTTATATTCAAGGAAACTGAGGCTTCGACAAGGACCTATGTGGGAGGTGATTGGCTAATGCCGTTTGGCTTCAAGGTGGTGAGCTCCTGACTGAGTCCCTTCCAGTTGCTGTAACAGAATACCAGAGCCTGGGTGGCTTATAAATAACAGAAATGGGTTCCTCACAGTTCTGGAGGCTGGGAAGTCCAAGGTCAATATGTCTGGTGAGGGATGGCTTCCTGGTTCATAGACGGATGTCTTCTTGCTGTGTCCTCACATGACCGAAGGGGCCAGGGAGTTCTGTGGGGTCTCTATTCTAAGGGCCCCACCTGCATGACCCCAGCCCATCCCCAAGACCCCACCTCTAAGTACCATCACATTGGGGGTTAGGCTTCAACATATGAATTCTGGGTGGACGCGATCAGTCTATAGCAATTCCAAAGACTTTTAACTTTGTTTGTTTGGCTACGCCACCTTCTGAAGATGACTCAGAAGGCCATCTACAAAGACTATCGAGGCGCTTGTTTTTTGTTAGATCCGAAGAAGAACCTTGGAAATCAAAGCAAGGTCACATGTGTATTAACTGCTCAGCAATGGCATTTCCAGTCTATAGATAAGAAAACCGAGGTTCAGAATGGTTAAGTCATCTGCATGAGGCCACACAGCTGGGCCAAGGAAACAAGCCATTGAGAACTAGACAGGCACAGCTGGTCCTGTGTTTCCCCAAAGGTGGCGTGTGTGCCCCTGGTAGGTGTGGGGGATTCAAGATCACCCAAGAACATGACACTAAATGGTTCCGGATCACACCGGCAGCGTTTTACCCTTTGGCAAGCCCACTTTCATTTCGTCCTGGCAGAGAGAAAGTCTCAAGTTTGGGCTTCGTGAGTCCTTAACACTTTTCTAAAAAATCTCTGTTCTCTGCTTTGTAATATGGAGAAAGCCAGCATCGTGTGTACACCCACCGACAAGAGTTTTTAGCTGGATTTAATAGCTTTGTTTTACTTTCCCTGCATTTCTTTTCTAAGGTTACCTTTTATTTATGGATGTAATGCTGGATTTATTTATATAATAATGATAAACAATTGCCTTGTGAGAGTAAGTAAGTGAAGAGTTCATTTAAGGAAAAAATAAGAAGTTGATGATTATACAGATGGTGACTACAGCAAAAAAATATTGAAGCTAGCCTCCAAAGGACTGATGCTTAGGAAACACACATCAAGTCCATTTTGCAGGTGGTGAAACTGAGTCCTAGAGAGCAGCGATTGCATCAAGAAATAGTGGGAGGGTCAAGGCAAGAACTCAAGTGTTCTGGTCAGTGTTGGTAGTTCAGGCCACATCCTGGATGGTATTTGCTTGACTATCATTAACATCCTCCATAGTTTTAAACCAGGGCAGGTGTGAGTATTGCCACTGCTATCCGTTAATCTATGCTGACCAAGGAAGCGAAGAGGCAAGTGAGTGAGTGAATGAATGAAATATTTGATGACTTCCTTCCTAATTCCTGACTCAAAGAAAGAAAGGCTAACTGAGAAGGAATCAGGCCAGCCTGGGCTAGATTCTAAGTTGATCTTAACTCCTTCAACATGTAGAGGTGCCTGTAATCTTAGATCAATGGTTCTCAGCTGGGGGTGATTTTGGCAGCCCCCCCAGCCCAGTCGTGGGGACATTTGGTGATGCCTGGAGACATTATTGGCTGTCATAGGGGAAGGGTGTGCTTCTGGTGTCTAGTGGTACAGGCAAGGGAAGCTTCTTAAGTTTCTACAAAGCACAGGACAGCATCACAATTATTATCTGGCTCAGAATGTCAACAGGGCCAGGCTGAGGAACTCTGTTTCGGGTCATGGGGACTTGAAGGTGGAGAGGGTCTGCGAATATCTTGAAGAGGACAGTCTTGCTGAGTACTGAAAAATGTTGTGTTCTTACTGGCTGGCCATCATTCAAGGCTCAGATGAGCCTCTCCGCATTTCAGTTTTGCTGATTGGTGCATAGACAGGCAGGTACATATTTATAAAGAGAGATATTGATCGACAGGAGTAGTAATTTGTTGACGTGATAATCGTTGGCCATTGTTGCGATCGTCCTAAAGTATGCTTGATTCCTGTATCCACAATTTATACTTTAAATTGCCTGGCAGAAGCCCTGTGGGTTTCTACAAAGTTTTTTGTTCTGTTTTGTTTTGTCTTGTCTTAGAAGGGAGTATTTATGAAGAAATATTTCTAGAAAACTCTGAAATTATTTTGCTTGTTAGTGCTTCAGAAAGGCTGGTCAGAATCTTAAAGACTACGTACGACAGGGTCCTAACATCAAAGAACTGATCACAGGCAGTTGTGTTGGTCACTTGCCTGTCTGTGTCTTGTACCAGGCTGGGTGCTCCGTGAGAGGAGAGTCTCAGCCTCAGCACCTAGCATCTGGCCAGCCACCTAACACAGGGTTGGTAAATATTATTTAAATGAATGAGTCGTATTTCTTAAGCCCACATACTGTGCCAAGATTAGGAGATTTCTCTTTGATAAATAAGAAAACTAAACTGATATTCAAATGGGTGAAGTTACTTACTCAAGGACACACAGGTAGACGCATGGAAGAAGATACCAAGAAGTACTGTTGATGGGAGTTAACTGGACTTTCCACCCCCTCTAAAAAGGGCATGTGTCTGGTTAAAGTTCCTGGGAGATTGAAGCCTGTGCTGCCAATTAGACTATTTATCCACCATGAAGAGAGAAAGCCTCACCAAGGAGACAAAGGAGAGAGAAGCAAGAGTGTTGCCTGCAGCATTGACCTTGAGAGACCTCAGTACTGGATCAAACTGAGTGTTTGGGGGGAACTTCCTCGAAGCACCTCAGCCTCTGCATCCCCCAAATGGGCACAACCGGAGTACTAGCCTCCTAAGGAATGCGTGCAACACCCAGGTCCTGGGTGGGCAGTGAGGACTCAAACACACGAGCTATTAGTAGCCTGTGTACGTGGGTGGCATTTCCCTTTAAAGAAAAAGAGTAGGATTTTGTCTTTGTGGGGACTAACTGGAAAATAGCAGTGAGTGCTACAGAGAGAGAAAGCCGACTTCCCTTTCCCTCGGTCACTGTGAAAAATTAGCCTTTTTGCTTCAGAGCACACAGACCCTTGATGAAAGTAAGACATAAAATGTGAGCGGAGAGCAGACTCTGGGAAAATGCCATCTTTTTATTGGCACCATTATAGAGAAATATATGAACTGTATAATACCATCATAAATACAGTTATTTGTAATGGCAAAGTAGCAATGCCAGCCACGGTGCTTGTCTCTCATTCCATCCTCTTGAAACGCTTCATAAACAAGCATAAAATCACAGGACGATGGGAATAACATGTTCATTCATTAAGGTTTCATCATGATAATTAGCAGTGTTTCCCTGCATCCTTTAATAAGAAGTTTGGTGCCTCTCTGTAAGAATATTAGTTTCTCTTTTTGCTTAAGTGACAGAGCCTTTTTTTTTTTTTTTTACTTTAAAAACATTTTTAAGAGAAAGAGGCGCTGGAGTTCCTATCTTGACAAAGCATGGCATGGCTCTCACATTCCCCCTGTCCACCCTCCGCCCCCATTCCAGTTGGCTTGGGAACCTACTGTTCCCACCAAGGAAGCAGAGGGAGAGAAAACTGTAACTTACTGGAGCAAAGGAGGTATTAAAATTACCTTGAAAAGAAAAAAGTAGTTAGTGTTACTTTATGCTTTTCTTTCTCTGCCTGTTACACACACACACACACCCCAACACACCCACACACAATATGTTCAGACATCTGGTCTACTCAGCATCTTAGGGACAGATATTAAGTCCGTACATTTCGGAACATCTGGTCGACCCCAGAGGAAAGCACACACACACACACACACACACACACACACTCTATTACCAAACAACACATTAAGTATCTAGGTTCTTGAATGATGCAGTGCACTGGCCAGGTAATAGTTTCTAAGAATAGGGACAGTGTTCCCCAGATCCTGGGATTAAAGTAACTTGTTTGCTTCCATTTTTCTAAATTTAATATGAGCTTGCACCCTGTGCGTGACTGGATCTGTTTTAGATTTTATTCTAAAATGGAGCAGATTGTAATTTTTTTTTTCTATTTTCAAGATTTCTTTTATCCTACGACAGGAGCAAATTAGTTTAGCTCGTGGCGGGGGTGGGGGGGGGAGATTGGCATTTCTTTAAGTTTTCAGTTTAGTTGTTTAAGACCAGAAGTGACAATATTGTTTTTATGGGGAAAATGGTGGCAATCGGATGTGTGTGGGTTGGGGGTGGAGAGTAAGTTTGGATGAAATTAACCTTTAATACTAGAACACTTAAATCTGAAACAAAAATGAGGCAAATCTCTCTCTCTCCTTTCCCTACCTCCCTCGTCTTGCTCCCTCCATTATGAAAGGAATGCTGACTCTGTAAAGTTTGGAAAAGAGGCACAGTATAAAGAAAAATTTTCACCTAATCTAAGTACGGACATAACCACTGTAAAACAGTTTGATTTATTCCCTTCAGGGTAAGATGATGCTGTGGATACAATTTTGAGCCGTTTTTCATGGACTGTCATATCATGCGCATTTTCTCCTGTCATTAAATATTCATTAGTCATACTTTAAAATGATTTTGAATACTTGATTATACCACGATTTTCCTTAACCATTTATAATTGATGGACATTTAGCTTAAAAAAAAACCTTTATTATTGGAAACATCAGTGTGATGACCATCTTTACACATAAATCATTGCCCCTAGGTTGAATTCAAGAGGATCAGAAGAGGTTCAGAATGGTTGACACGTAGGATGGAAGGGGTATGGCAAGAGAGAAGGTCAGCTAGGTAGGCAAGAAATAGGTTTAACCAGCTCCTGTATTCCATGCCGAAAGGCTTGGGACTTTACGCAAATAATAATGATGATGATGAAGAAGATGATACAATAAATATTGATTGAGTACTTACTGTTCACTAGACACTTTCCAATTGCTTTTTACTTATTAATTCATTTAATCTTTGCAACAGCCCTGAGCTGTAGGTATCAGTCACAAGATCAAATTGCAGAGAAGTTGAGTCCTCTGGCCAAGGCCGTAAGCTTGGTGGGAGCCCAGAGTGTAGAGCGGACATAGTTCACCATTTTGGCCCATTACCTATAGCACTTTGGAGCCACGAAGGATTTCCGATGGGAGGTGGCAAGCATCAGGAATGGACATGCATATTTAAAAGACTCGCTGTGTCTGCAGTGAGGAGGAGAGGGGGGGGCAAGAGTGGAAGCAATAAGACCAAATCCAAGCTCAGGACGGACACAGTAAAAGCTGGTGGCAACGAGGATGGAGGGCAGTGAATGAATTTGAGGAATGTTTGGGAGGGCGGGTTGATGGGACTTAGATCTGGAGGTACAGGGACTACAACTTCATTATCACTTTGCAGATTTGGGCAGCTGGGTGGAGGGTAGGGTTGTGTGCTGAGATGAACAGACAGTTGGATGACCTCTTCAAGGTGACCCAGACATTAAGTGGAGGAGGTGGGACTTTGAATACTAGAGCCAAGAGTCTGGGTAAGGAGACAGCCTGGGGAAGCAAGCTGTGCTGAATGAGAGTCCTTTCAACAAGTGGAGGAATGGAGAACAGAACCAGAGGCACTAGAATACATCTAGAGGCTGTAGCAAGGGGCAAACCCACAACAGCAGTTCCCCTGCACAACACATGGAAACCCGCTTTGTGGGAGGGAGGGCCAGGAGACAGGGGGAGATGGAGAGGCAGGGGTGGGGGCACTTTGCTCACTGCCTAACTCTAGGAGGTCGCTCAGACAGAGGTAACTGATTTCATTTAGTGGCTTCTGTAAGTGGTGTGACTGAGGGTTGGGGGTCTGTTTGTATTAAGGAGAAGGGTACTGAAGATGGGCTAGGCCTTTAACTGTAAATCCAGTTGAGTAGGCTTTCTTTCAGGGAGTCCTTTGGTCAAATGAATTTGACCAAATGAGGAAAAAAACAGGGGCTTTGGGGAGCGGCCATTCTAAATTTGAATCCCAGTCTTCCCATATTTAGGGGGGGGGGGCCTGGTGATGATGGGAATGCTGGTTTATCTCCCTGAACAATGTATTTATTTTACCAGAAAATGGGATCCTTTGGTTACAAAAATGAGACTATCTACCTATCTATTTATCCCAATCTAGTACTTGTGTAGCTTTTTATAATGTGCAAAGCACTTTCCATAAATACTGTCATTTAACATCCCTATCACAGCTCTGCCACTTGGGTGTTAATAATATTCCCATTTAACTGATGAAAAAGCTGAGTCTCAGAGAGGCCAAGTGACCAGCCCAGGCTCCAGAAAAGGTGCAGTGGGGGACTTGGATTCTGGTGCCTTAAGCTGGATTCCTTGCTCTTCATATAACTCATCCTTTGTTCCTGCAGTCCGAGGAGGAAGGGAAGCCCTGACCTCCCACACAAAATGTCCCTAGTTTAAAAATAAAAATTAAAAAAAAATACACCCTGCATTTTTCCATTACAACAGCCCTCTCTGGCCTGGAAATGGATTGTACCAGCCAGGATTTCACCCTTGTCCTTTCTCCCATGTTGACCAGCACCCTTGGAGCTCTGAGATACCAGCTGTAACCCAACCGGGGATTGAACCCCTGTTCCTTCCTCCCCATTGGCTTCTCTGTCTGGACTCACAAACCCCACCCCTCCACGAAAGCACCACAGAGGTTGTCCCTGGTGCCATTTGTGTTTATGCCTAGTGGACGATGACCAAGACACAGACATCCACGACAGAGTGATGGATATTAAAAACAAAAACAAAAGCTAGGAAACCAAAGTGAGCCAGTACATCCCGAGTGATCCGATTAGTGAGTTCTACAGAGTTAGGTTACACGGTGGGCACAACTGTGGCTTTGGAGTCAGGTAGTTCTGGGACTGAGTCCGAGCTTTGCTCTTCACAGCTGTGTGCAACAGGCTTAGCGTCTCTGAGACTCAGTTTCCCCATCCACTAGATTGCAACCTACAGGCTAGCAGAGATTTCCATCTGTTTTGTTCATCGCTGCTGTCTCCCCAGGGCCAAAGACAGTGCCTGGAAGGTAGGAGAGGTTCTGAAAAGGTTTGTTGAATGAATTGTTGAAGGAAGCTGTCAAACGAAGCTAATAATACTTCCCTCCCAGAGGTGTTGTGAGGAAGGATGAGATGAGGCGTCTGCAGGGCTTGGTTCAGTGTCTGACCCACCGTGAGCCCGCCATCAATGGAAGTTGCTCTTGTTACCATCTTTGGCGCTGGAAAAACTTGGTGCCATTATGAAAGCAATATAGGAATGTTCAGTTCTCCAGAGTAAGGTGCTTTGTGACAGTCACTTTGGGAAAGGGAGGAATGTGTGCCTGCTGATTGACATACAGTATTTTCTTGGGAAAGAAGGTCACCTCTGCCTCTCCAGCTCTCACCTCTGCCCCAAGTCCTGGTGACTTTAGAAAATGCTGTTGAAGTGCACAAGGGAAGAGACAGGACTTGAGAGTTCGCTGAAAGCTCCCTGTAGTTCGAGGGGAGGCTGCTGCAATGAGGGAAACCAGAGAACGTGGTAATGAAAGGCCCTTTTGCACTTTGCAGAGGGTCCCAGGGCTTTGCACTTGGTGTTCAGCCAATTGTCAATTTGGGTAATTGTGCTTTGATGACCTTGAGGTCTCCTTTGGGATTTCAGGAGACATACTTCTGTCTCATGTCTCCCGAAAGCCCTCGGCTTCTGTGCAGAGGGCCATGTGGTAATAGCAGGAGGGGAGTTTCGGTTTTATTGCTGGGAGAGTCAGTTTCTCTGGTGAATACAGCCGACCCTCGATGGTCTCGCTGCACAGCTTTCCCGACACAACACAAAGCTATACCGCACTATGATGCTACATCAGAGTCCACCCGCACAATACCCCTAAACAAACACAGCATTGCCTCCATCGCGTCTTCTGAAACAAGACCGCAGCTCCACATGGCACTAGGGATCGAACTAACACCACGGAAGCGCAAGACTGCACACCATCGTTCCACTCTAACATAGCACCAGACCCGACAGCGTCTTTCCCACAGTGCACCTCAACATGACATCTCATTCAAACACCGTGTAACCAATCGATCACTCTTCAACCCCACATGGCTCTGCATGATAACCACAGCCCAACAAAGCCCAGGCTGTCCAATGCCAATTCAGCAAAGTCAATGAAATGGGAAGCAAATAGCAAATATAACTATTACGTTGGAAAAGCCAGTCTCTCTCCTAACCAAGCTTTGTGGCCATGTGTGACTGGGGTGTTCCCAGCCTCAGGGAATGAAGAAGCCAGTATGCACTCCCTTGGATGGCTAACAGGCAGTATTTCCCCTGACCTTGACTGAGTCTCCCCTTTTCCTTGCTCCCTCAGCCACCATTAGGCTTCGCTAACCACGGTCGGGAAGTTGGTGCCAATTTGGGCCTTGGAGATGGCATCCAGAGAGAGTAGCAGGATAGACACCAGGCCTGGGGAGCACGGCGGATGGGAACCGCCGGCCTCCCTGGAAAGGGGGCTGTCCTCTGGCAGCTCTGTGTGGTCCTCGAGTCCATCCAAGACCAACTTCAAACCCAACACTTGAATTGGCAGATGGGAAAAAATAGAACAAAGTTTGCCCCCTTTTTCAAGAAACGGACCCAGGGATCCCAGGCTCGGCTCCACTCTTGGTCTTTTTCCTTTTTAAACAAACCGCCTGGCTTTTAAGATCTTCAAAATCCCATTAAAGGCTTTTACCCCTTCATATATTGGAGGCGTTTGATGAAAGGGGGTAAAGGGGAGGGAAAAGGTAATAGGGCCGCAGAGAACAGAGAGCAGAGGCCTTAATTTCGCCTGTCTCCTCTGCCGGTAATGGTGTTGGATGTAAACAGACCTCTGGTGAACACTGGAGCGTGCTTACAGGATGGCTGGGGAAAAAGGAAGTGTTTGCTAACCGCGGGGAGGAATGTCGCCCTTTGAAGGAGTTTGGCATTTAGTTTTTGCCCCCTCCGCTGTCCCCCGCAACCCCAACCCTATGACTTTCCTCCCCAGCTTTCTTCTCTGGGTTCCTTGTACTGTAAACACAGTGACAGAAATTAGATGTGGGCAAATCTGTTAAACATTTTAAGTCGAAGTGGGGTTGGCAGTTGTCTCACTCCGCAGGATATGCGAGACGCAGCTAATAACTTCGTAATGGGTCTTTTGTTTTTGTCTGGGGACTGGTGGGAGGGAAGTGGGGGGCCAGGGCCAGAGCCCAGGAGGCGAGGCAGGATGGAACGTGGGGCCAGGCTGCTGTTAGGGAACCAACTCAAGCTTCCAAAGTCAAGTTCTCAGCCCTTCCTACGTTCAGCAGGGCAGCCAGTGACCAGCGCCCAGCAGCATGCTCCTGGCCCCTCATGCCTCCTGCTGCTGCCTCTTCATCTCTTCCATCCGTGAAATTCCCAGTGACGTCAATGGGGTTCCATGTGCAACACAGGTGTGGTCCGTGGGACCCCAAGGCGACACCAGGGAGCAAGGCCTTGGCTCTGTGCGTTTTATGCCTACGTGTTTTGCTGTCTGGAAAGCTCCTCCAGGGATCAAGTTCATGTTCTTAATTCTGGTCAGATGGTTGGGGTGGGAGCCTAGAAACCCACAGCTGGAAGCTCTATCAAGCGATCATTGAATTAATTCAACTAATATGTACTGCGGGCATGCTCTGTGGCTGCTGAGGCTAGATGGTGAGGATATGTTGAGGAATGAGACAAATTTGGCCTTGGCCTTCACGGGGAGCTTAGAGTTTGGTGTGTTGTATGTGAAAGGAAGAATTTCACAGATGCTTATTTAATCACAACATGTTAGGAGCTACAAGGAAAGAGGAGGCGATGTGGGATTTAACCAGACAGTGGCAGAACCAAGAACTAAACCCAGGTAATCTGGCTTCAGAACCGATGTGCGTACAACAGCTCTCTATACTATTTTTCCTTAAGTTTTAATGTGAACCAAAATTACAGGGTCTGGCACAAATAACGCCCCTTCTGTGTTACAGACTCTTTTATTACAAAATCATGAGCATGTAATTCTGTAACATAACAATATCACAACTCAAGCACACCGTATGACATTTTAGGTGAAATGTTCAAATTCAAACTATAAATTGTGACATCCATATTATTACCCTACCAACCCCACTCGAACAAGCCTTACTTCTGCCAAACCCTGTATTTTTGGCTAAAATAAATGCTGAAAATTATTGCTTTTCCTATTTTTAATCATTAAAATGTTATTTATTTATTTAGTTATTAAATACTATTAATTATTTGACAATCATTTATTTATTAAATACTATTAATTATTAGTAAGTACTACATTAATACTATTCTTAATAGTATTTAATGTTTATTAAGTATGTTCTAGGGCCAATCACAGTGTCAGACGTGGAGTTCAGAGGTGAACTGATAGGAATGACTGGTAGGCATATACATGATCTCATTTGATTTTAGCCACAGTTATGTACGGTAAGCACTGTTATTATCCCCATTTTACTGATCGGGACATCAAGGCTTAGAGAAATTAAGGAACTTGCTCGAAGTCTCCTGGGTGGTCTGTCCCCAGAGTCGGTTCTCTTCATTGTGCTGTGCTTGGTTGGCTGCTCTCTGATTTTTCAGTTCAATGGGGGAGACAGGCCGAGGAACGGATGCGATTTGATGACACCAATACTCTAAATCAGGGATGTGATAAGGGGCTGGGATGGGAGGGGACAGAGGAGAAAGTGCTCTTTGCTCAGGGAAATGGTGGAAGAATTGTTTAGAGGTGGTGACAACTCCCAGCCTCCTTGAGTAATGAGGCTTTGCCAGACACACGAAGGAGAAGGGTCATTCCGAGTGGAGGTGGAGGTGAGGAGGTGGGGGGGTGTTGGTTACAGCAAGTGGGGAGGTGAAGGAACTAAAAAGAAATGGTGCATGAGGGGAACCAGCTGCACGTTCGCATGACTGCGGAAATCATTGGACGAGAGGCTGGAAAACAGGCAGCGCGGGCCGAGAAGGGAATTTTGTGCCATAGCAAGTGTGGTGGGGGCAAATGTGCCAATGGCAACACTTTCAAGGGGGTGGACACTGCCTGAGACAGAAGGGGACCTCCACACGAGCCCGTCTCTCAGCCAGCCAGTCTGGTTCCAGCCCCTACCCACAGTTTGAAAGCTGCATCTGCAGAAAGCAGAGGTCTTTGCAATTCATATGAGCCTGTCTCGCGCCCTAAGAACACATCATTTATTTCCTATAAGTGCCTGTCTCCCTTTTCCTCAAATATGCTCAGGGTTACAACTTTCCCTGCTTCCTAGGGGAGTTGCCCACTCCACACAGTAATTACTCACTCCATAAAGGCTGTCTCCAAACCCTCCTTCTCAGCCCTTTTTCCCTGACCCTTTGTAACTGACCATTTAAAGGGTAAGCTCGCTGCCTCTTTACTTGTTAAAAACAGCCGCCATCTTGGGTCTCGTCTGGAAATGGGTACCCCTGGGGGAAAGCATCCTTCTTCTGCGTCTTCCTTTTTCTTAGTTTGAAGTCAGTGTAATTTATTTAGTGCCTTCCCAGTTCTTCTTTTTTTTTACACATTCAACCAGGAAAATGGAGATTTATTTTTTTATAACTTAATTATAAGATTGATCTCATGCTTAAGTCTTGCGATGCTGAGATGGATTAGGGGTGGTGAACATAAGTTTCTACGTTATGAATACAACCTCATTTAACCTCTGTGGGTGCCATTCTTCTCATCGGTGAAATGAAGATGTGACTGCTGCTCAATCCATCTCTATCACACCCAGCGAGGTAGAGAGGACACACGTGCATAAACACTATGAGGCAAGCTCCAGAAATAAATTATTGTCAACAAAATGGCATTGCCACCAACCCAATACCAACAGGAGTCCCTGGTATGGGGTTAAAAATAGTTTGCAAATAGTGGAAACCTAAAGCGTGCTCCCCCTGACAGAGAGGAGGCCCACTTGTGTAGAGAAAATCCCTGCCCTGGTCCCTGATTGGTCCACTTTTATGATTTTTATGCAAATGAGGAATCCAAACTTGCATGGCCTGACTGTTCCAAATAGCACTGGTCTTGATTGGTCAAAATCATGCATTGTGAGTGGTCGTCGTAGAGATGCTCTGATAGGTCAGTAAAAATGCAAATGAGGCCATAGCTGTAGAGTTCTGGTTGGATGGGCCTATTGGTTGAAATACACTCTAGGAACTCCTTTATAAGAATGGGCTCAGATAGCAGGAATGCAGTGCAGGCTGGCTGGCAGCCCAATCTGCAGCTTTATGCTGAAATGCAGTGTGCGTGAGAGGTCCCGTGTAAACAGTCACGATGCTGGCAGTGGCAACGTCAGTGATAGTAATGGTGCTCGGAAATGAAAAAGAATTGTTAGATAAGAACCAAGTTGCATGGGTTCAAATTCCACCTCCTCTATTTAATAGCTGTGCGGCCTTGGGCAAGTGGTGTAACCTCTCTGTGCTTCAGTTTCCTTAACTGTAAAAAGATGATAGCTTATCTTCCTCAAAAATTGTCATAAGAATGAAATCAATTAATACAGAACTGCCTAGAGTAGTGCCTGGCACATTGTCAGCACTACATAGATGTTTGCTACTGTTACTATTATTCTCTACACCTTGTTTCTACATTTGCACGTGGAGATCTTGACTTTCTCTTTTGCTAAAAATGTCTCTCCAGTTTCAGAAGCTTGTGTTCTGTAATTTATTCTTGTTAAAAACAAATATGGCTAATACCAAGAAATTGGTAGTAAACGGACCCCTCAGTCCCCAGAAAAGTTTTTTTTTTTTTTAATCTAAGGGAGTTTTGCAATCAGGGCGGTAACCACACTAGCTAGCTAGGCTCTTTCTGGATTCTTTGTTGCGCAGCTTAAAGGGTTTAAGGCAGTGGACATTGAAACAATTCATTCTCATACTGTTCAATGGTCTGCCCTTAGTAGGTAGTTGGTACATACTTGTCCATGCAGCCATGGTAAGGAGCCCCTTTTATGGTTTTGTGAGTGTGTGTTTTTATGCGTTAGAACCTTGTTAGTCAGAGGTGTGATAAAATTATCTGATGCAGTTCAGGCCTGGCCTCATGATGAACCAAAACTAACACTTTGGGAACTCTGGCTTTGGAGGGGTATGCATGCTCTGCATAGCTATCACCTTGTCCTCACCCAAGGAATGGTAAAACTTTTAGGAAAGAAAAAAAAAAGAGGCAAAAATGTATGAAAGAGATTAAGGCCCGGCATGAAAACTATTTTTATAGGCAGTTTGGCCTCAGCTTTGAAGTTCAATGGGGAGTGATGTATTGCTATCAGCTTGGATTTCACACCTATTCAATTCTGTAGCCAGGTAATGATGAACAACCTCCTTGGGGTATAGAGGAATGAACGAAATTAGGACAAGCTGTGAAATGGCCCCCTTGCTGCCAATCCATCTCCGGGAGCCATTCGGATTGGCCAGAGGATGTTTAAACTCTTTTTTCCTTTAAATTAGAAAGATGGTGTGGCGATATTTAAAAAAAAATTGGAATAATGAACATAATAGTCACTCATAATCCTAATACCCAAAGACAAAAACCTTTTCATTTTTACATGTTGCTAGTTAGTCTCGGTCCCTACAGAGATGTATGACTACAGCGCTACGTGCGAGTCTACTTTTAAATGAATTTTCATTCTTAATTAGGCATTTTTATCATCCTTTCTGCCTCACTTTTCCCAAGGGGGGAAAGAAAAACAAATAAGCGTAACATCCCAACATCGTTTTCTTGCTTTGCAAATGCCCCTGCCTCGTGACGTCCGCTACAAAGTGTCCTGTCTCAGAGAGGCAACAGGTACCCAACTCGTGGGCTGCAGCTTTGCTTTAGTAGTTCAAGGTTTTATTTTATTGATTCATTTTTTAAAAAATTGAGTTTATTGGGGTGACATTGGTTAATAAGATCATATACATTTCAAGGGGACAAGTCTGCGACACATCATCTGTTATAGACTATATGCGTGCCTACCACCCAGGTCAAATCTTCTGTCACCATATAATACAAGTGTTGGAGAGGTGGTGGAGAAAGAGGGGGGAATATAGACTGGAAAACAGGATGGAGGCTCCTCAAAAAATAAAGACTAGAACTACCCTAGGACCCAGCAATCCCTCCTCTGGGTATCTACTCAGAAAACTCGCAAACGTTTATTCACAAAAGATACAAGTACCCCTGTGTCCATTGCAACGTTATTCCTGGTGGACAAGACAAGGAAACAACTGAAGTGGCCTTTACTAGAAGACTAGATAAAGGTTTTGAGATGGAGCGAGCGGCACGTTGCGTTTCTGCAATAAGCAGCGTTAATTTGGACCCTTTGCTTGTATGGAAAGCCATCGTGTCCAAAATTTGAACATCCGTTGGAGTCATTCCTTGGCTTTTAGGTTCGTAAGCTCCCCAAACCCCCATCCAGGTCTGACTACCTCAGACCCAACCGAGTACCCAGCCTGCTCCTGAGGTCTCCATGGGAACAAGGTAGCTGCGAGAAGCACCTGACTTGAGAATTCCTTGGGTCTCCACACCTCATCCCACGTGTCCCTTGGACTTGTCAAACCTGTTCTGGTCTCAGGACTTCCACATCTGCCATTTCCACTGCCTGAGACCCTCCTCCTGGTTCTTGCACGACCAGCTCCTTCTCATCACTTGGGTCTCTGCTCCACCTTCACCGTTTTAGAGGCCAAGCCCAGCCCCACTGACAACCCACCTGGTCCCCATTCTCTGTTCCATTGCTCTATTATTTTGTCCATAGTGCTTGCCACTCCCTGGAATCACCCTACTCATCTATTTGGACATACATGTGAATCTGACTGCCCTCTGCACCCCCCCCCATGTATTTATGTACATGCATACCTGGCGCAGGTAGGTTTTCAGTGAATAAAAGCTCACTGAATGAATGAAAGTGCAGCTCACTTAGGTCCCACCTGTTCCTTCAACTCCCCTCCCTTAAAAAAATTAATACACTTTATTTTTTTTTGAGAAGTTTTAGGTTCACAGCACAATTGAGTGTAAGTATAGAGATTCCCCATACCCCGCCTACTCCCCACGTCCCACCTGCCCTGCACAGCTGCCCCCAGTATCAACATTCCCTCCAGAGTGGGGCACTTGGTACAATGGGAGGACCGACACTGACACGTCACAGTCACCCGGAGTCCGTAGTTTACATGAGGGTTCGCTCTTGGTGGTGTCCGTGCTGCGGGAGTGGACGAAAGTGTGCCGGCATGGATCCACCGTTACAGCATCGTACAGAAGAGTTTCACTGCCCCCCAATCCTCGCTGCTCCACGTAGAGGTCCCCAGCCCCATTTTAATGTACCTTCGACACGTCTTCAGGCTGCAGTAGCAACAGGACACTAAGCTGCCCCTCCAAAACTAAGAGGCACTATAGCATTTACGCGGCACCTGCCAGGAGGGAGCAAGCCCCAGGTTAAGGGCTTTGCATGGGCTGTCTTGTTTCATTCTCAAAACGCCCTGTGTTTTGGAGAAAGCTAGTCTTCCCTCTTTCCGGTTTTCTGTTTCCCACATGCCATCTCCCTCATTTACAGTCCCACCAGGCCCAACGATTCGGCTTCTGCTTCTCAGCAAGTCCCTGCAGCCTTGACTCTGCTTTGCTGCCTTCACCCTCTGGACTCTGCTGTCCTTCCGGGCCCTGTGTGGCCGGGGAGATTTCCTGGACCAGTTTGTGAGAGCAGAGGAACCGGGGATCTCTCTGATCATTCATTAGAGCATTTAGTGACATCTGCTACGGGAGAGGTGCTGCAGCCAGAGACGGCTACGTCCAGTTCTCTTCTGCTACCCCTACGGCATCTTCCTTTCTGCTGCCTCCCTCCTCCTCTCCCTCTGTTCTCTTCTCCCAAGAAGCTGGAAGCAAGACTGTCGATTCTCGAGTGCCCGGCTGCCCCTCTTATGGACTTCAGTTGTTTGTTTTTTTCCTCCCAGAGCCTGTCATGGGGCTGGGGATGGACCCACCAGCTCATTGCTCAACTGGCATCTCTTCATGTCTGTTTCTTCATCTGTAAAATGGGCTTAATAATAGCAGGGGTGTTGTAGGCCAGATTAATTAACGTTTGGACAAGTTCTTTGAGATTCTCTGGATGAAAGGTATGAGGGACGTGCCAAGGGTTATTAAGGCAGAGACACATGCCAGGCCCACTTCAGATTCCCTGTATTTCCCACTGGCAACATCCGCAGCGACTGCTGACTCAGGGAGAGTTCACCGGGTTTGGCGGCACTCCGACATCAGGCCTGACGGGCGACGGCAGAGGGTATGGGTGGCAGCAGCTTTGCGTGGGAATGTGGTCTCGTTCCTTGTTGGTGGTTCATCCTTCCATGTTGAGAGCCGTGATTCTGTTGGTGCAAGGCCTTTGGCTGGGGCTCAAGGGTGGTAGTGCAAGGGGCTGGCCCGATAGGTGAGGACCCACAGAATGGCTTCACTCCACTGTAACTTGTGGACTTTGAGAAGGAAGTGTCTGCAAGACGGTCTCCTTGTGGTTAACTGGGTCCCAAATCGTAACCAGAACCTAGAAGCAAGTCACTAACGGATGCCTCCCATGCACCCTGGTTTCAGGGGAAAGCCACGGACTGAGCGGCAAGGTCCCTGCATGGTGTTCCTGCCTTCTAAACCAACACTTAGAGAGCAGTTCCTGGCATTGTATTTGGACCAATGGTCTGAGACCTGCCCCATCCAATCAGAAGTGCACAGCTATATCCTCATTTGCACAATGCCTGACATACAGTGGTATGCCAAATTGATGCTTACCAAAAGAATGAGTGAATGGGAATGTATGGATGAATAAATAGATGGGAGGAGGGGATGACAGAATGATGGATGGATGGATGGACGGATGACTGAGAGAGGTAACCAGTGCCCCTTCTCCAAATGAATCTTCTCTCTCCAGTTCCTTGGGATCAGAGGAAGAAGATACTCTGAAATTTGGCTTCTGCTTTCCAACTGTTCTGTGGCTTAGAGCCAACCAACTAACCTCTTCATTTCCTTGCTCATAAAAGCACGCTAATGACACTTTCTTTGGGGGCCAGTGTTGTAGTGGGTGTTCAGAAAATTAATTGGGTGGCTTTGAGATCTCCAGATGAAAGCGGCCATGGAGGGGAGCTGTTATTATCCTGTTACCTGGGGTTTTCTCTCACTGCCTTGGCCCCTTCAAGGATGACTGCCCTCAAGGGAGCCTTACTGGGAGCAGGGGACTGGCTCTCATTGGACCCACTCTTCCCTGGGGTCATTTGACAGAAGGCTGCCAGGTGAGCAAGACCTAGTGCTAGGAACTTGGCTGCCCTGCCTCATTTCCTTCCCGAAGGGTTGATTTTCCCAAATGCCAACCAGCCTATGCGGGACTCAGAAGCCTGAACGCAGACCCTGTTACGTCTTCCTGGCATGATAAAAGACGGGATCCCTCCCGACCCTATTTTTGGAAGTCCCACCTGTTGGCAAGGCCTGGGCTTAGAACTAGAGACCAGGTGTCTACCATCTGGTGTCCAGAGAGACCTGGGATTCATTTGTATCCACAACCAGATCAGGCCTCCCTCCTTTCCACATGTGGCACCCCAGGTAGAAGGCATGGGATGCATATATCTTTCAGTCGGTGCGTTTCCAATAGAGCAAAAAGGTCCCAGGCTTTGGAGCTAGGAAAGGGGTTTGAATCTGCCACCGCGTTCCCTTGCACAAACTGGTTTTCCTCCCTGCTGTAGCCCGCCTTTTTTTACACCTGTAAAATGGGACTGTAATGCCGACCACACAGGGTTGTCCGGAGGATTTAATGAGATGGTGCCCAGCAGTTTGGTTTCTTTCTCCTTCTCTTCTCATCTTCTTCATCCAAGGCTGCTCCTGTGATGTCTTTTACTCCTGACAAGTCTTGCTTTGTTTCTGGGGTTTCCCATCCCAGTAGACACCAGGTTCCTGGATCCAGAAACACGGGCACAAGCCTGATCCCCTTTTGACCCCCCATAGCCGACCACTGTCCAAGGGCGGACCTTGTCACGTTTTCTGGATTCTATGCTCTTTCTTCTCTCTCCAACCTGCTGCCCCCAGGCAAACCCACCGTCGTTCTCTCCAGAGGCCAGCCACAATTCCTTGATGTTCTCACTTTGCCACCTTCTGTCTTCTCTGTGGAAGACAGAGATCTTACAATATAGATTGACTCACTCCATTCTCCCATGTCAAGTTCCTAGTGCCTTCCTAATGGGAACAGTTGCCTATGGTGTCCCCACTCCACCACCTTTACCCACCTCGGGTTTTCTCTCTCTCCCTCTTCTCCTCCCTATTTTCCCATCCCCTCCTCTTTGTCTATTGTGTCTCTTTTCTTCAAACTTTTTCTCTGCCTCTCGGTCTGTCCCTCTCCTCATTTCCCTTGTTTTGCTCCTCACTCATCTTTCTCAAGTCCCCACCCCTCTGGTCTGATAAGAGAGAGAATCCCGTATCTGTTACCACCATCTGTCTGGGGTGGAAGGACATTGGGAGAAGAGGCTCAAATAATGCATCTTTTACCATTGACATGGCTGGGCTTTGGGGACATCATCAGAGCTACCAAAGGCTGTTTGCCCATGATTGGAGAGAGACCTGGGACTGTCTCCACTTTCCTCTGTCCATCCTCATTCTCTTCACCCATGAACATGGCACCTTGAAGCCTTGTCTTCTCTCGGAAAAGTTTAATAAGTAGTTGTTCTCTATCACTGTAGTACCTTATTCCCTGAGAATGAGAAATGATCATATTATTCCTCGACTCTAAATTTCTGATGGGCAAAGACCACATTTTATACATTTTTGCATCTTGAACACGGTCAGCACAGTGGCTAACACACAGCTGGAGCTCAATCAATATTTGTTGAGCTGGATGGAGGAGAGAAATGTCCTTCTGACTGGGGTCTTTTAGACTAAATCAGCCCCCTATGTAGATCAGGTTATTCTACAGTACAAAGGAAGCTTGAAACTCCCTTCGTGTAGGGCAGGAAAATGCCACCCAGGTTAACTGGCGATGTTCCTGCTCAAGATGTCTAGAGTTAGACTTTTCACAGGTAACTCCCATGTCCTTCCCAGTGTTTGATCTTTGGCCTTAAGTACATTCTTCTAAAAGTCCATTTATACCTCTGCCTCTGCTTAACTTTAAATCTACTGCATCTCGTTTGGATGTGGTGAGTGACTTCTTAGAGTCTTCCCCTTAACATTATTCCCTGCAGACTATCAGCTTGTCAACATAGAAAGAAGACCTGGCCTCTGGTTCTGGCTCTGCCATTGATTCACTTTGAGCAAATCACTTCCTTCTCTGAGTTGGTTTTCTCGCCTTAAAGACTGGATTAGATTATGGATCCACATGCTCTGGCCCAAAGCTTGTTTGTGTTAATAAAGTTTTGTTGGCACACAACCATGCCCATTGGTTTACATATTGTCTACTGCTGCTTCTGAAGGGGCAGAGCTGCACATTGCGACAGAGACTGTATGGTTCAAAAAGCTTAAAACATTTACTATCTGGTCCTTTACAGAAAAAGTTTGGCAACCTGTGGAATAGATGTTTTTTAAGGCCCTTTTGGCTTGAACATTCACGCCATGATGTTTAGCTAGTACCACAGAACCTTCTTTTTAGTTAGGCATTGCCCTGTCATGTGTGATAAGTGCCACTGTGGTCCCTGCCTGGTGTCAGGCAGCATTGAAATCTGCCCCGAGCAAGTCCTGGTCCTTCTGTTTCTCTGCCATTGCTTCCCTTGTGTCTAGGAGAAAGGCTCCAGGTGGTGGTATAATGTGGAAACATCTCATTTCTGGCTTCTTTCTTTTAAAAATATTTTATTGTTTATGCTATTACAGTTGTACCAATTTTTCCCCCTTTGTCCCCTCCACCCAGTCCACGCCCCCCTGCCCCCACAGTCAGTCCCCACACCACTGTCCCTGTCCGTGAGTCATTCACTCGTGTGCTTTGATGAATCCCTTCATCTCCTTTCACCCAGTCCCCACCTCCCCATTCCCCTCCTTCTTTCTTTTTTTACCTTACTTTCCCCATTACAGCTGACATCTAACATTCAGTCTCAACATGGCTTCGTCTTTATAGCCTTAGTTATAGGAGCTCTGTTCAGCTAGTCGTTAGGTGGTTTTCAAGGGTGGTGGTTCTGTAATTTAGTTGTAATGTTGATGTGGTTGTGGGAGGAGGGAAGCACAGCACTGGCTACTCTGCCATCTTGACCAGAAGTCTCTGGCTTCTTTCATTAGGCGTGACACCATACCCAGCTAGAACAAAGCCATACTGTTCCGCCTCTGATGTACAGGTCCATAATCCCTACCGTGCAATTCCAAAATCCAAAATCCTCTGAAAATAGATATTTATTTCCATAAATCATAGAATAACCATACTCAGCCCAAGCAAGCATGAGCTCTTTGATAGCGTTTTTAAAATCGGACTTCATGTGCATGTCGATAGGTTGCGTTGCAGAAGTACGAACATATTTCATCCTGGGTGCAGTCCTGGGGGGTGTCCACACCATGTTCCCTTTCAAAAGTGTGCAAATTCCTGAATTCTGAAACACATCTGGCCCTGGGGTTTTGGCATAGGGATCGTGGACCCGTATTTTTATGGTTACCTCCTATTTTTGGCAAGCATTTAAAAGAGTCTAAAGTGAGTTAATTTAGACAAACAAAAACACACACAAAGTGGATACTAATAAGAAGAGCAGTCAGATCTGGCTTAAATTGTAGGGAGGCACAGACGTGGCTGAAGTTTAGGAAAACCTGTCCCGAGGGATAGTTTCCATCCCTTTAATGACCCCTCAGCTGCTCTGTCTCGTTCTGTTTTCTTACTCTTGGCCGCCATCGCCACACTGACCTCTCACTGCCTCCAAACCCAGAGCAGCTCCGCGCGATGGTTAGTTAATGAACAAGCCTGTCTTACCCATAAAACCGTATGTGGCGCCAAAAGCTCATTTGACATTCTCGACACTTTTAGAGACCAACCTCGAGGTCGCCAAGGACCCTCAAAGGAAGAACAAAGATCTTTCCTGGAGACCAGGGGCTGGGAGCGGGAATCATGAATCTCAGAGCTTGGGGTCCTGGGGCTGGTTTGGGGTGAAGGCCGTGGCTTCCAGGCCAGACCCACCAGAGTTCTGTGCTCTGAAAGAGCCCTTTCCCCGGCCTTAAGTAGTTCTTGAAACACCAAACAACATTAGCTCCCACAAATGAGGCCGATTTAAACCTAAACCTGATTACAGCCAAGAGTGGCTAGGCGGCCAAGGTGCTATAAAGAAATGATGTTATTATGTCCAAGGGATGCCATTAAAACTCTGTTTACAAACCAAATGTGCCAGGGAATGGGTCAGGGAAAGAATTATTAGCAACAACGCTATTTGATCTCTTTTATGATCTGGTGAGTCATATTGCCCCATGCTCTAAGAAGGTGAATAATGAAAACCTCAAGCCTGTTGATTTACAAACAGGCCCAGAATTCCCTGTTCTTTAACCTCAGATGCCCTTTCTGGTGTGACTTACCCTAAATCAAACGTGACATCAGATGCCACTGGGCCTCTCCCCCCTCCCGAGAGGTAATTGAAGAGGTGATTGGCGTGTAGGGTGCATAAAATCCCCGTTCAGGATGATGGATAGCTGTGGGAAGGGTCAATGGCCAGGACTCAGAGACACGGCTTTGTTTCTACCGATGTGGTAGAAATGGGGCAGAAACGGTGTAGAAACAGCTTTGTGCCCCATATCTGCAGGGCTCGAGGCTCCAAAGCTGTCTTTGTTTGAGCTCCTGGAGTCTCAGCAGACCAGGGAAAGGGAGGCGCAGGGACGACGTACCACTTTGTTCTAACGGCCAGAGCTTGGGCTCCTCTTTTCTCCCCTATAAAGAGGTTATGAGGAGCAGCACCAGTCAGGTTGCCATCTGAACTTCCCCCATTGCTGGATGCGGTGGCCCTCGAGCCTCAGTTTCCACATCTGTAAAACGGCACAGCCACGCTTTAGGTGCTTACTCCACGCCCAGCCACCCGCCAGCTTATTTCAATCCTTGCAGCGGTCAGATGAACTTGATCATGATCTGACCACGTGGCAGATGTTCTTCTAAGAACTTTCTACCTAGTCATCTATTTAACCCTCCCAGTAACTCTAGGAGGTGGCCCTAAGATAGGGATCCAGCAGGAGCAGGCCGTGAGACACGTTAATTTGGGACATCTCAGGAAGCTCCCGAAGGAAGGAAGACAGTGAGACCAGAAAGGAAAGGAGCTAGTCAAACGACAGCCCTTGCCCCTTATCAGCATCTGGGCAACTGGGGCGAAGTCCCCAGGGAGGCCTGTAGGAAGCGTGCACAGAATGCACCCAGAGTTGTCTCGCCAGAGAGTGAGGAAGTTGGGGTAGTTATGTGTCAATTCTAGTTGGTCACAGTGGAAAAGTCTTAACTCCTGGCCCTCTCAACCTGTCCCACGTGCCAGCCAAGTGTGCTGGTGACCCAGAAATCCCTCAGGCAAAGAATTATAGGTGCTGGCAGTTTGGAAGCCATTGGGTTGGCTTGCATGGGAATGCAAGAGAGGGTGTGTCCCCACCGTGGACGGCCACCGCTGATCCCTGCTGGGGATTGGTAGACTGAGCCACAGAGAGCTGAGAGTCTTCCCAAAGGTTCCCTAGTGGCAAGTGGCGGTGGGGGGTCGGATCTGCGTCCACCGATTGTCTGACTTCACAGTCCACGTGGAAGCTCTGGACTGCACTTCATAACCCTTCCCGGAAGGGATCGCCATCCCATTTTATACATGAAGGATCTGAAGTCCAGGGGGTGGTGTGACCTTGTTCCACAGCAGGTGAGCAACCGAGCCAGGATTGGAACCCGGCTCTTTCTTGACTTCAAAGTCAGGGTCAGCCTTAGCCCACTGCATTCCTTTCGCCAGCCGAGGGGCCCCCTGGGTTGTCCTGGGTCAGAACAGTTGCCCCAGCGTTTCGAACCAGAGGCGCAGGCTTGAGGGCAGGCTGCAGGTTCATGCTGTCTCATTTTTTTAAGGTCAATATCATGGCTGGAAGTGAGGGGAGGCCATGATGAGTACTGGGCCCTGTGTGCCCACCCCTGGAGAAGCCCTCTGCAAGGGGCTGACTCAGGGCTGTGGTCCCATTCGATCTGGCTCTAGTCCCTAGATCCTGCTTCCATCGCTGGGTGTCACCCAGGCCGTCCCCTTTGGGCATGTCAAAAATTCTTCACCTGTGACTTACCCAGAGAATATGAAAACACTAATTTGGAAAGATACGTGCATCCATCTGTCCAATCCAACATTATCGACAGTAGCCAAGATATGGAAACAGCCTCTCTCTGTCCATCAGCAGATGACAGAATGAAGAAGATGGGATACAGACACCCCATGGAACACTGCTCGGCCATAAAAACAACCAAACAGTGCCATCTGCAACACCATGGATCTTGAGAGTATTTTGCTATGTGAAATAAGCAAGACGGAAAAGGACAAAAACAGTATGACTTCACACGAGACGAAAGGGAAACAGCCGAACAAACCAAACAAAGCGAAAGTAAACTCGTGGACACGGAAAACGGGATGGTGGTTGCAGGGGGAGAGGGAGGCGGGAGCAAGGCCAGATGGGTCGAGGGGGTCAAGTATACGGTGACGGATGGAAACTGGACTTGGGGCGGTGAGCGTGCTGCCGTGTGTACAGACACTGAATGATAATATCCCACACCCGAAATGTGTATAATGTTATTCCCCAGTGTTACCTCAATAAAGAAAGAAATGGAAGAAAGCATGCACCTTGGAGTCAGAGCTAGGATAAAAGGCTATCATTATGTGTCCTAAAATGGAATTTGTGAGGCTTTCAGAAGAAATGCTGCCTCCTTCTCTCCTTCCCCTCGGCCCCCCTTTCAAGACATGATGGGCAGGCTTGGAAAGTGCCCCCGGGCTCACCGGCACCCTGGCAGAGAGCGCAGAGAGCTGCATTAAGAAACCGCATGGCGTTTGTGGATGTTCTCGACAGGCTGTGGTTTTCTGGTCCACCTCCCTCCACCGTGCCAGCCCTGTTCCCGGAGCCATTTGTCATTGTGCTCGCAGCTCACTTCACAGCGCGGGCTGGCCTGTTTACCCCTCAGCGCCCGCAGCCCGGTCATTCTCGTGAGAAGCCAGCAAGCGCAGACCGCCCGCTGGGGTTGGAAGACTCACTCACCCCCGAGCCTCTGCTGTCTTGCAGAACTGATACGTGGTAACAGAATCGAGAGGGATGGTGGCCTGGTGACAACAAAGAAAATGCGTTCTCTTCCAAACCCTGGACTGAGAGATGGGGCCCACCTTGGCCCCATTTTCTTGGTGACCTTGGGCAGATGACTTCCTCTCCCTGGTCTCCTCTGTTTGCTCATCAGTAAAATGGGAATGGTGGGAGAGAGAGAAATGCATCCGAGGTTCCTCCCCACCCCCAATTAGTGTATTAGTTTCCTGGGCCTGCTGAAACAAAGGCCCACAGACTGGGTGGCTGGAGACTTCTGAAATGGAAGCTCCCACACTTCTGCAGGCCAGAACTCCGAAACCCAGGTGTTGCAGGGCCCTGCGCCCTCTGAAGTTTCCAGGGGACAATTCTGTCCTTGCCTCATCCAGCTTCCAGCAGTGGCCAGCAGTCCTGGTCATTCCTTGGCTTGTAGACACATCACTCCAGTCTCGGTCTCCCTCGCCACATGGCCTTCTCCCCTGTGTGTCCACCTCTCTCTGTGTTTCCGCTTCTTATAAGGACACCAGTCACACTGCGTTAGGTCCTGTCCCACCCCAGAATGACCTCATCTGAACTGATGACATCTGCAGTGCCCCTCTCTCCGAAGAAGGTCACGTTCACAGGTACTGGGAGTCAGGACTCCAACATATTTTTGGGGAAGGAAATAATTCAGCCCGTAACAGGGATTACTGAGCGTAAGCAGATTTCAGGACATTCATTTTTTTAGTTTGAGGTTGGCAATGTTCAATGGCTTGGCATCCGTGGAGAAGAAATGGGGAAAACGAGAGCAGGGCCCAGCAGGAACTACAGCCAGAGCTGGCATTAAGCTGGGGTGCAGTCCCACTTTACAGGTTGTTAACTATCAGGGGTCCTGCCCAGCACCCCAAGGCGTCCCTGCCCATGCACTCCCCTGGCCCCTGGCTGCCGTGGGGGCAAGGCGAGTTGTTCAGAGTTCTTGCATTCCTGGAGTTCCTGATCGGTTTTGGTTAACAGTACAGGAGTTCCACGGCGGCGCCAGGACTCCCTCAGTGAAAGGTGGGGTCAGGTTGGACGGGTGCCACCTTCTCCCACATGCCGGCCACACAGTGGATCGTGAACTCCATGTGGGCAGGTACGTGTGTCTGTCCTGCTCACTGATGATGTATGGCCAGCACAGGGGAGTAAGGGCTGGAGCACGTAATAGGTGCTCAACAAATGTTTGTTGAATGAATACATAGAATGTCTGACACAGCTTATGAGAAACATACGCAAAGGCAGCCTCAAGAATCTGCCTGCACCAAAACACTCTCTTGAAATGTTCAGAGATTTTGGGTTTTGGATCCAGTCGTTCAAGAAATAGCCATCTCTTGGCATGTGCCCAACATCTTTACATCCTTGCAACAGTGTCCCCATTTTTTTTCCGGTGAGACTCAGACACATAGAAAATAAATGACAAGGGACCAGAACCCTGGGCACCACTTTTCAGCAGGGCCCGGCCTTTTCTCTGTTCCCTGCTCACAGAGTTGTGTGAGTGGTCGCCCACCCTGGGTCCTGTGCATAACCACACATTTCTTTGTGTGATTGTGTAAGGAATGCCACTAGATGGGGGGCTCTGTATCATTCAGAAACCCAACACCGTGTGTGGCACAGAGTGGGTGCTTGTCACAGGCTCCCCCCGAGATGGCACTCAATGACCATTGCTTGTGGTGCCCATGCCTTTGTGCGGCCCCCTCCCTTACTGAACGGGGCTGACCTGTGCTTCTAATAGGGTGCTGTGGAAAGAATGGGGGGCACCATAAAAGGTGTTGCAGCTCGCATCTTGCTCTCTCCTGGGCCACTGGAGGTAGCAGGTGTTGGGACTCAGGGAAGAGGGGTTGTTCCATAGACAGCAAACACACAGTGTCTGGCTCTCTCTGCCTGACTTTTGGAGGTTCTGCCCTGTTTCCTAGGTTTTGTGTGCCTTTGTTACGGCACCTATCACACCTGGCTTTCCCCCGCTGTGAGCAGATGAAGTAAAACCACACTCTGTGGGGACTTGCAGCTGCCGGGACACAGCTCCACCCTCCCTGCCATCAACATGTGCCCCCTTGCCCCCTTTGCCACTTGGACAGGTAAAAGTGACATGGGAGCTTCCTTTCCTGCCCCTCACAACTGCCAAGTCTGTGTTTCCAGGGTACAAGGAGGACCCTTGGAGAGCCCATTCTTTGCCCCTTGGTCAGCAGAGAAACCTGCTCTTGCCCCACCTTGGGAACTAAGAAATCGGTCCAGAACTAAACTAAACCCCGCCCCCACCCTTCACCTGCATCGCGACCTTGGGCACTTCACTCGGCCTCCTTGAGCCTTGGCCTCCCCATCTGTAAAAAGGGAACCGTTGCAGTTCGTACCTTCTAGTAAACACTTAAACAAGCGGACTCTGTGCTTACGTTTGACACTATTAAGTGCTTTGTAAATATCACGTGGGTTACTATGGTTACTGTTGTTATTTTTGGAATTGCCGAACTCTACCTCTCTTCCCAAAATATACATTCAGATCTTGCAGAAAAGAGGGCTCCATGAGAGACAAATTTCAGTGTCACTTCCCACATGTACCATACCCAATGCTCCCTTGAACTTCAAAGGGAAGTCCCCCCCCCAACCCCCGCCAGGAAGCTTGACTTGTTATAAGTGCAGGGGGAGAAAGAGGGAGCTGCTGGGAGGGCCCGGGACAGCTGTTTGACATCACACTGGGGTGGCCGAGACTTCGGGGACGGGCCTGTTTACTCCTCGAAGATAACATCTCAAATGCACTACGGAGAAGGATGGGGAGGATGCTCAGGGTCAACCTTCACCTTTGTAGTTGTTTAAATATTGACCGTGATGCATCTGGGGCTGACTGGGTCTCGGGTGAGGAGTTAGGAATGTGTTTGAAGATATTCCACCTATCCCCTCGAAACTTCATTATAGTCTTAAACCTCTTAACACAACGGATGATTCTCACCCGTTCTTTTTCCAGCTATGAAAGCGTTAAGCAGCTCCTCATACATAACTCTGTTAAAAATTCTATGACGCTAGAGGCCTTCTTCATCTGAGTTAAATTTGCCAGGGAATATTAATTAACACAAGGCTGAGATTCTCACTGATTATAAAGGGAGCAGGATGCTAATTGGGTTTCAGGAAGTAAGAATTCTATGGACAGAAATTCGGGAAACAGCTTGTTTAAAAAAAAAAATGCACTGGTTTTCTTAATGGCAGGATCTCCCAGGGTCTATTATAGGCTCATGTTTATATTGTGATTTTCCCCCCCCTGAGAAAGATCTAGTGGGCCTTTTTTTTTTTTTTCCCCAAACTCTTGGAACATAGGATCTTTAATTTATGGAGTAAGTTGTGACATTAGCTTTCTGGGGAGCCCTTGGGTCAAGGCTGCCATATGAAATAAGAGAGGTACAGCATCTAGAGCAATGCACCCAGCACGTAGTAGGTGCTTGGTAAATAGCGAACATTGCTATCATTAGCATAGAGTGGGTTGAACTTCACCGTCACCTCCAAGGCTAAAAATCTATGTTTGTAGTTGTAGTATCATCACAAAAAAAGGGATGTGGGCTTGTTGGCCTGGAAGAAATCAAGCAAACCAACCTGAAATCAATTAATAAGGCAAGTCAAATAATCTCCAAGGAAAACTCCAGGGCACCTGTACCTGGAGGAAATGTGTTGTCTTGGAAGGGTGGCATGAACATGGGTGGGCCCTCGGATATGCATTAACTATGACCTTGGGGAACCCCCTTCACTGCCTGGGCCCTGGGCTTCTTAACTGTCAAACATCAACCAGATGAAAAGCTCGCCTTGCCAATCAGACTGCGGTCCACCATCAGCGGGACTGTCGGTGCCTGGTGGTTCTTCTTTTTCTTCGAGAGAGTTAGGTCCTTTCCCACCTAATTACCACTTCCAGGTTCTGTTTGGTGGCCTGATAAAGTGGCCACTCGCTTAGCTGAGTGTGCCTAAAAATTTGGAACCCCCTCGTCAAGGGCAGTTGCTGTCCCAGGGGGAGAGCTGGCACAGATTCCCATGTCAGCCCCAGTTCTGGCTCCGCACCCTGGCAAGCGAACTCTCCTGCTTTCAACTCGGACTCCCCCATCACTTCGCCAACTCCTTGCTCTTTCTTCCTTCTCTTCTTTTTTCATAAAAACACAGCAACGTAATCAGACCCTGGAATGTGCCTTGGCCGGAGGAATAAACTCAGGCAGCTTGGTTTATTAGCTGTTTCCATGGGAGAGAAGTCTTAGGGCCAAACAGATATTTACAAACATTAAAAGCGCCACGCTAATCCCCAGCAGTGTCCTGGGGACTGATGGAAGATAAACAGCTTCTCAGAGAAGTTGTGCTTTTATTCCACCCGTGCTCCTTCTCCGGCCCCTCATCTTTCCTGCTCTCAGCAGCATCTGCCTATCAGGAGAAGGTCTCCAGCAGAGATTCTTCACTGCCTTTGGGAGCTCGGGAACTGAGGGCTTGAGATTTACTACTTCAGGGGACCAGACTAGAAACGGGGTTTTGAGAGTTGAACATTTTGATCTATTCAGTGGTTTACCGAGCCGACAGCCTTTGCGAGCAGATGCGAGTCTCTTGGAAGGGGTGTTTTTAGCCTCCCAGCTGCCCAGAGTGGTCAGAGGACTGAGTTCAGAGGATTAGGTTAGCATCTTGCAAGTGTTTATTCATCCAACAGAGGTGCATTGAATCCCCTGTACATAAGACAGAGTATTTGGCATTGAACTTCCCATGTTGGGGGGCTTGTCAGTGACTGGACTGAGCGTGGACATTATTAAAGGTCCTTCAAGCAGAGAGAATTTAATGCTGGGAATTGAATTCACAGGTGATGGAAGAGCCAAGGAGGCAAAGAGGTGAAAGTGAGGAAACTCAGAGATTCCAATAGCAGGAATCACTACTACCCCTTGGAAAAGGGACAAAAAGAGGAGCTTCTACTACTAGAGCCCAGGGGCCAGGACCTCCAAGTGGAACCTAAGTCATAGAGTAGCTGTAGCTGCTGCCACAGCTGATAGGTGGGTGGGATAAGAAATATCTTGGCTGCTTCCTCTTGCCTCCCGTCAGTCTTCCACCAGTGCCTCCCATTGGCTGAGCCTGACAGGAAGCTAGAAGGCAAAGAAGCTTGGGAAATGTAGTTCTCTGTGATTTGGCACAGGGCTGGCACAACTGGTGAAAGGGACCAGCACAATTCTCCTATCTTGGAAAGATGGGGTCACCGGCTATTGCCCAGCCCTACCCCCTACCCTTGACACCCATCGTCCAAATCAAAAGTGCATCAAAAAGGGTAAGAGATCATGGTCTTTCCATTTTTTTCCCTTTATTTGAAAATTTGGGAACTTTCTAAGAGGAAAAGAAAGCACGTTTCCATTTCAGAAGGAAATTCACTTAGTGGATGAGTAAAAAGTTGGATGAATGAGCCCCTAACGGCATCACTTTAGCTTCAGATCCCCAAACTGGACTCAGCACCGGGGCTTCTTCCGGCCCTGAAAACACTTTTCTCTTTAATAAAAAGAACTAGCAGGTATTGAATGTTTGGTATGATGTGCTAAATGCTTTCCGCAGATTATCTGATTAAGCCTTATATCATTAAAACTTACGTTAATCCCACGAGGTATCTATTCTTATTATGTCCAGTTTATAGGTTAGAAATTCAAGGTTTAGATAAGTTATCCCCTGTTATTTTCACTTAACACTTTACCCGGAAGTGGTAGAGCCAGGTTTGGAGAAAGTTAATCTGGTTTCAGAATGCATGTTTCTAGCCACTCCTTGATACTGCCTCTAATTTACCTGTCTTGTACCTGGGAGTTGCATAATGAAGTATATTCAATTGTGTAGCAGATGAAAGGAAAATGGCAGTATGTTATGTAGGGTATAGTTCAATGCTTGAGGAACCCTAAGTAACTGTAGCTTAAATGAGGTGGATACTTATTCCCCTTGCACGGAAGAGCCTGTTCTGGCTGGTGTGGCAGCTGCAAACCTTGGAATTTTAAGCAGCTCAGGTTCCTTCTGTCTTTTTTCTTCATCATCCTTAGTGTGTTTTCCTTGTCAACCGTTTTCTAGGTGTTTCACCACCAGGTCTAGCTGGTGGAAAAAGGAAATGAAGGCAGGAAAAATGTCCCTTCATTCTAAAGGCAAGGCCAGGAAATTGAACACATTTTTTATCTGCCCCATTGGCCAGAACATAATCATATAGTCCCACCTAGCTGCAAGGGAGGCTGGAAATAGGCATTCTAGCTATAATCCAATTATTCTACCAATACAATAGAAAAGGAAACCTGATATTGAGTGACAGTTGTCTGATTCTTCTTGGAAAGCTTTACCATGTTTTCCCTCAGCTAACATGCAAATTTCAATTTGGGCTAATTTTGTGTTCAATTTACACAAGAGACACCAAAATGATTTGCTCCAAGTCACCACATGAGTCAATTAGGTAGGGAATGAGGTTTGACGGGGAATTCATTTTCTACGTGGCCATTCACTTATGAATTTTGATGTTATAAATATGTTTTTGCTTTCAAATAATTTCATTATCGTGTTAGAAAAGAATAACAAAGTCTTACGTACTGAAGACCCTGTGCCTGCAAACACTCTGTGTGATGTGCAGTGCTTGTCAACTATAGTCACGGCCCTTAAAGATGAAGATGTGTTCTGAGAAATGCATCTGTGGGTGAGAGATGCACAGTTAGGCGGTTTTGCTGCGTGAACATTATAGCGTGCATTCACGCAGCCTAGGCGGCATGGCCTACTACACATCTGGTCTCCACGGTATACCACCATTGTCTACGCATTCTGCCGTTGGCTGACACATCGTTGTGTGGTGCATGAGTACCTGAGGGATTGTTACTGAGATGATTACTGAAACCATTTTTTGACATTTACACCATTCGAGCAAGTCTGAACTAAGTAATTCATCTGAAATTAAAAGTAAGTACGAGAGCTCAAGGGTCTAAAGGGTTTAGTTAAGAAATATTTGTTTTTGTAAAACTCAGTCAGGGCCGCTCGAGCCAAGAGGATTAACTGCAGCACTGCAGTTAACTGCAGCAGGTGATATCCTGGGCACCCAGGGCTTCGAACCAGAGTTTGGGAGGTCCCATTCATTGGGAATGCATTGTCTAAGCCTACGTGGTGAAGAGTTAGGTGGGCAAGCCACCATTGTCACGATATGAAAATAATTACCAATCAACTCCTCACTTAGACACACTTTCTCTCCCCAGACTGCTCACCCCACCCACTTTACAAAAGCGTAAGTACCCAGCACTGCACGAACACCTCTGTTGGACACGCCCTCCTGGACTGCCAGATGGGTTAGGCGTCTGACCTTACTATGCAAACACGATGCAAAAGGAGTGCAAAGCGGAATTGCAAATCTTGCAAAAGATGCAGCATTTCAGAAAGTGGATGAAAATTTTGCTGGCGAGCAGCTCTAATTACAGGCAAAGCGTTTGATGGATGAGAATGCGGTAGCATCGGCCGGTTGACACGGCAGGTGCTTCAGAAGAGAATGATTTGTGTATCAAAGGATTAAGAGGGGCCCTAAGGAAAACTGGTGAAGCCCTCCAGGATTCCTGAAAAAGCACCCTCTCTATGATCCTGCAGCAGACTGTCAAACGTGAAGGGAATGTGTCATATTACGGTATCTGAGTATCTACCTATCTACCTATCTATCAATAGAGATAGTCCCGGCAGACTTGCCAGAACTTGATTCAAGCTTTGTTCATTCTAGGAATTAGAACAGGGCTGACGTGATAACTGGACTGTTGTTAGAGATGATAAAATCCCTTGCTTTCATGATTTTCAGTTTGAAGACTTTTCAACCCCCTGGGGTCCCCTGAATGTTTTATTAGATTGTGAAGTTTATGGAATATTTTTTCTTCCAAGATGGCAATGGAGAACTTGACTTGTCCATCAGCCTTTTAGCTTTAGCTGGCTGGCAGGGCTTGCTGTGCAAGGGAGGATGTGATGAGAGAGCATCAATTCTTGGCAGCCTTGGTAAGTGCTGGAGGAATAAGGATGCTGCTGCTGATGGTTAAGAAAACAATAACAACAAACATTAATTGGGCTTTTAGTATGTTCCAGGCACGATGCCAAACGCTTTGCATGGGTTATGTCATTCAATCCTCACATGACCCACTAAGGTAACTACTCATTTAACAGTTGAAGGTATTAAGGTTTAGCAAAGTTAAATATTTTGCCACTGGGTTCAACATTTATTCTGTTGGGAGACTAAACCCCTCTTTTAAAATTTTGGTGAGAACATCTAGCATGACCTGTAATGCATTTTGAAGTGTCTATAGGCATGTACCATAGGCATGATCTTGCACAGGAGACCTCTAGACCTTACTCATCTTGTATAACTGAAACTTTATACACATGGAGCAATGATCCCCCATTGCTCTGCCCCTGGCCCCTGGCAACCATTGTACTCTCTGCGCCTGTGAGTTTGGCTATTTTAGATTCCACATATAAATGGAATCATATAATATTTGTCCTTCTATGACGGGGCTGCTTCACTTAGCACAGTGTCCTCCAGGTTCATTCATGTTGCCACATATGGCAGGGTTTCCTTTTTTAAGGCTGTATAATATTTCATTCTATATATATGACATATTTTCTTTACGCTAAATTCCCTTTTGCTTCTTGCAAGTCGATCAAACATAGAAGAGGAATTGGGAGACACTGGAGCATGGATTTGAGATCTGAATCCATCAGTATTTACAGCTTAGCGTGCTGCTTCCTCACTACAAACCTTGGGAAAGTGACAGCTTATACCCCTAATCACCATTACGTTTTCATGTTGAGAACATTAAGGCTCCACACTCTTCATAATTTTCAAGTACATAGTACAGTAGTATTAACTGGTCACCACGCAGTGCATTGGATCCCCACAACTTACTCGTCTGAGAACTGGAAGTTTGTGCTCTGGGTCAGAATAGTCTTGATGATTTTTTCCCCCTCACAGTCTCCTAACCGAATCCAGCTACATCTCCCCATCTCACACCAGCTTTCCCAAGTCTTGCTCACAGTAACAACTCACCAGTGTACTGTACTTTGCCAAATACAAAGGATTTCACATCTTCTCTCCCACTTTTGACCCACATTGCCTCTGTGGCGTGGGAATGCACGATTCATCCCATTTGCAGGTGTGGAAAGTGAGGCTCAGAGAGGTTGAACGACTGGCCTAAGGTCACACAGCTAGAAACCATCCTCCCTCATGGCACGAATAGGACTCTTGATACCAAACTTGTGGTCCCCGTGGCCACCCTGGTGCCTGTCTTACAGCCTTGTTGGTGGAGCCGCAACCACTTGGTTTTTTCTTGCATATTCCCTATCCATGTAAAATTTAGCACTGTGAATCAAGTGCACACTAAGTGGGTTCTCTCTGTGAGGCCACCCTTGGGTCACTTCGATACCCGCTGTCCAGAGAGGCTCGCCGTGTCTCTGCTCACACAACTGTACTGCTGATGGCTTCCTTATGTATCACCCAGGCAGGGCAAATGCAGTTACCCAATGACATCCGTGCCCAAACCTGAACTTATTTACAGTAACTACACCTGCCTCTCCAGTAAGGAGCTCCTGCGTAATTGAGTGGACCAGGCAGGGATTAGATTGGGGCCCATGATCTATACAGCCTGCCCATAGCTTCATCTATGTCAATTACTTCCACCGACCGCTGTTCTGTAGCAGAATTCAACCATGTGGCCTTTTGAAGGCCAACGGAAGGGGCAGCGGCAGACACACTCAGAGGAGGGTCCTCAGAATGGTGTGACTGGTCAGTCCTAAATGGAGGGTAGCTGGGGGGTGGGCTGGCTTGTATTTCACGTGAACTCCGAGTGCCCTCCTCCCCTTTCCTGACATCAGGAGGGGGATCATCTTCTCCAAGGAGCTTCCCCTGCCCCTCCCGACAGTGGCCACCTGTGTCTTTATCTTCCTGGACAGGAGCACGGCATCTTGTTGATTTCGGCATCCCAGCACGGTGCGCCGCGCTTGGCCTGTGGCAGACGCAGAGAGATTCCTGAGTTGTTGAACTGGAAGTAACCAAAAAGGAAGGAGCAGAATGTCGCCCTCCACTCCAGTGCCATGCCTTCCCTCCCCCGTTCGCTTGCTCCTCCTCTTCCTCACTTACGCCAGCCTAGGGCGCAGCACAAATTGTCATAAATAATGAATTTAGTGTGTCAGAATTGAGATGGGGTGTGAATGGTAGTCGGAATTGGCCCAGAAACAAGCCCCTGATTAACATGTTCAAAGCGTTCTTTTTTCTTTTTGTTTTTTAAGTGGGACCCTTAACAAGATATTTTTCTTTCTTTCTTTTTTTTTAAAGGGAGGGAGAAAGAGAGGGAGAGAAACACCAATGTGTGGCTGCCTCTCGCACACCCTCAAATGGGGACCTGACCTGCAACCCAGGCACGCGTCCCGACAGGGAACTGAAACAGTGACCCTTTGGTTTGCAGGTTGGCACACAATCCACTAAGCCACACCAGTCAGGGCACGACATTTTTCTTTTGGAGAGGCCAATGGTATAGTTAACACAATGAAGGCTCTGAGAAATCCTGTGATAATAAAAAAAAGTAGAATACTTTTCCTTAACTCGATATTTCACTCAACAATTATTTTGACCACGAGGGTATTTTTTTTTTCATGTCACCCTGTGTGACAAAGTGCCATGGAAAGCATTAGCTCACACTCCTCATGTTATGGGGAGGGCTGTGTGCCAGGGCTGGGGCGGGGGACTGATGGGAAATCTTTACTGTGCCCTCAGTAAGAATGCCGTGCGCGGTCATCCCTGGCTTCTCTCATTCAAGCGCTCTCAGGCTCTCCTTTAGATGGTGTTTGGGTTGCAAGTGGCAGAAACCAGATTATAGAGAAAAAAAAGCAAAAAATAATTTATTGGCTCATCTAACAGTGAGGTTCAAAGATGGATCTGGTTTTAGGATTGTAAAGACTCGAACAGTGTCTCTCTCTCCCTTTGTCTGTCTGTCTGTCTGTCTCTCCATTTTGGTATTGTTTTCTTCTACAGCAAGTGAGTTCCCTCCTACAGTGAAGGAGTGGGGAAGGAGACAGTCATGGTCACAGGCAGTTTCAAGTTTGTATTATCCTAATTTAATCACTCCAGAATAAACAGCTACTTTTTCTCCAGTATCTTTGTAAAAATTCCAGGCGAAGAATAAGATTGGCTGGTTTGTGTTAATCCCTCCCCCTCCTCTATGCCATTGGCCACTGGGATGAGATTCTCTAATACCCAGTTTGGGTGGCATACCTATGCCAGTGGATAGGAGGTTGTGAATATCTGTGATTTTCAGCCCATCCAAACCTCATGGAATAGGTTTCCCAAAGAAAGAGGGAATGTTGCTTCCAGAAGACAGGTTAGGCATGAGATGCTAGGCAGACAATAACAACAGGTGCCATTATACCTTCTTATGCTGTTGTCTCGTAACTTTTGGCTTTTGTGTAGTGGCCATTAAAAAATTTACATTATGCAAGAGGACAGAAATAGTCATTTGGTCCCTAGCTGGGCCATGCTAAGTTAGCGAGTGCATAGCATTTCCTTTGGGGACATGAAACGAATCAATATTGCTTGCATCTGAAGCCCAGCCCTCTCACAGAAGTAAGCTCCGTTTGGGGAAGAACGCATGTGTCAGCATAAAGGGCCAAAGACATCACTGTATTCCAGGAAATCATTTCCCCAGACTTTCCAGAGTCTGTCCAGTGGAGGTGTTTGCTCTTCTCTGTGGAAATGGTACTCAGCTTGGCTCACTGGTTTACCCACCTTGAGCGTGCCCAGCATGGGTTTCTCAGCTGGTTGTCATTCCCACAATCCCCTTCTCTGGAGACTGGATGATTCTCGTTTGAGGTGGTGCTCACATGGGCAGCTGCTTTCATCAAGGCTGTTTGGAGTCTGAGGAATACATGTCTACGTAAACTAGATCAAGTTAAAAGGAATTATATTTTGAGATTATTCTCAATAATAGAGAATAATAATATTTTATTATTAATTATTATTACAAATAGGATGGTCTCAGAGTCCCAGGGAGAGAAGGAAGATACCTTGAGAAATTCAGATTGGGAGCTGGGAAGAAATGCTCTCTTTCTCCTTTGCTGGGGCTCTGGGCCTCTCTCATGTTTGTTCCCCTCTGGAGTCCACCTGGTTCTCCTTATGGCACCTGCACTGTCGCTGCTCAGGTGGCTGTGGCTATGACCTCATCACTCCACACCGTGACCTCTCTGCACCCAGTGATCCACCTCCACTGGCGGCGTGGCTTCCCAGCTCTAAGTTCTCAGAACAGGATTTATGGTCTGAACCAGGTCTCGTTGGATAGAGCCCTATGGGACACACAGGTGACTGGTTGGCATCTCGATGGTCTCCTGAGGGTCGAGTTTCCTCCCGGGATTGGCCTGGGGCTGAGAGAGCATGACCCACGACCTACTCACTGGGGGCTGTGGACAGGGATCTCTGGACTAGTGTGACCCACATATTTAGTAAAACAGAGAGAGAGCATGTCTCTAGTTCAGCTGGCAAATACAGATGCTCATTCAGTTCAATAAACACGTACAGGGCCAGTTACGAGGCAAGCACCTGGCCAGCATGGAGACTAGTCAAAGGTAAATTCTTCCCTCCTTCTCAGAACTCAGAGGTCTCTAACCCCCTCTGTAGAACCCTTCCCAGAGCAGATGTTTTCATTCATTTGTATAGGAAGGATGTACTCAGGAGAGCAGTACCTTCTGAGACTCTTGCAGGACCAGGTCTTCAGCAACAGTGGTTTTGGCCACAACGTGCTAAAGAATAGCGGCTCACATTTGCACAGTGATTTATCCACAGGGATCTGTCCTTTGACAGAGTTCGTTCTCATGCTGCTGTGCTCACAATCACCTCGCAAGGCAGCTGTCACTGTTGCTGTAGCTGAGAAATCAAGGGCCAGAGAGGTTGCCCAGCCTGCTCAGAGACCCCAGCAAATGGGCATCAGCCTGAGAATGCAGCCTGGTCTTTTGCATTTCTGGCTTGTTCTAGCCTTCACCACAGCAGCAGTGACGGGGACAGGTGGTGAGTGCTAGACCAACCCTGTATGTATATATTATTTGTCATCTGATGGGTCACTGTGTTTCTGGGTTATTGAAACATAGATGTTCCTGCCGTGACATGAATTCAGTCCACACCCTTCTTCACTCATTCTAGTGTAATAAGTGATATAAAATGGGACTTTCTGAGTTGTGGATAAGGACCAAAAGCAATCAGTCCAAACATCCCCACCTTCCAAAGGGAGGAGCTAAAGCTTCGACTACTTGGATGGGATTTCCAAAAGACTGGGTGGAATATAATAGCCAACACTTTGCCCAAGAGGATATCTGAAGGCTTCAGGTTGACTCTCCCTCCACAGGGTCTGCTTGGCACCACAGGCAGCGTTCACACCAGCTTTGTCCCCAGACAGAATGCCGGCAGTGCAGCCCTTTCTCCAAAGTGGTGACATCTGCTGGCTCCCTCTCAGTCGCAGCCTCTCCTGGTGAGGGCACTTTAAGGACTTAAACCAATTCAAGAGTGTATCTATTGGTCCTTATTTTGTTGGAGCCTCAGTTGAAACTGAGACAGGGAGAAAGTCCTATTTTAGCATCTTGGTACCCTTAGCCATGCTGCCCAATTGCAAAGAACCCCTTTGGATTTTGTGGATACATATATAAAAGACGTGTTAAATCCAAAGATGACTGAAGAAGATGATGATCACGACAACGATACCAGTGATAATGATAACATTCCCAATGAACACAATTTATTGAATGTCGCTCCTTTGACCAGATTTCAGGCAATGCATTGGCCGCTATTCATGACATTCCTTTTTAATGGTGACTGAAGCTCTCTGAGGTAGCATTTGTCATGCCCATTTCATAGATGTGGAGCTGAGACGCAGAGAGAATAAGGAACTTGCCAAAGACCAGGCAGGAAGGAAGTGTTATGTAGGGGTGGAACTTGAAAACACGCTCACTTTGTGAGGCCATGGCTGGGGGTAGCAGGTGAGGACCACACTTAGAGTGGGCCTGGAGCTGCTGGGTCCGTAGGGGGAAGTGTCTACTAAGTTCCATTGTTCTAACGATTTATCCATGGGAAGCCTTTGCTACCAGAAATGATGTTCTGTCTTTCTCTCTCTGCCTTCTTTGTAGAATGAGTTCAATGAGTTTATGTCTACATGTATGTCCACGTTCACGTCCATACCCATACATGTAGCTATATTTATACCTATACCTACATACCTACATCTCTACTGTCTATACCTATACCTACATCTCTACTGTCTGTATCTCTATCTGTATCTATACCTATATATTTTCACTTATTCTAAACCAGGGTGTCTCACCTTTGCTACTGTTGACATTTTGCGCTGGATAATTCTTTGCTGTGGGGGCTGTCCCGGGATTTCAGGATGTTTGGCAGCATCCCTGGCTGTACCCTTGAGATGCCACATACTACCTCACCAGAGAGGTAAAACCCAAATGTCTCTAGACATTGTCATGTACCCCCTGGAGAGCACAGTTATCTCCCCCAATTGAGAACCAGCATCCTAGAGAGATAAGATGACATAGTAGGTGCCGACTCAGTTTTGGTTAAAGCCCCAAGACCGCAGATTTCAACGTACCTCCAAGTTTCAAAGCCAAGGCCAAAATCTCCTAGGCAGGATTTTCCAAAGCAGTGCCTCAAAACCAGATGGTCATCCCAGTGGCCTTAACAAAAGAGGCAACTGAAAGAAGGCACGTGCCAAGTGATACCACAGGGCAAGCCTCCTTCACCTCTACTTACAGCCCAAGCCATGACTTCGTCTCTGATTTCTTCTTTCCGTATATTCTTGGCCTGTTCGGGAAGGGGATGGCAGTGTCCATGGTCCACTCATTTATCATTTTAGTCATCTTGTTTTTCACTCCACAAGCTACCCTGTCCCTATCTAATCAGGGGGCTGCTTCCTGTTTTTGTTCACTGCCAGTCACCCTGCTGGAGCGATTATTATCATCAAACAGTATGAAAATAGAATGGTAAGAGTTGGCACCCTCTCCTGTTGAGGGGCCGTGGGGCTGGCCAGTTGGCTTGGGCAGAAGATACGGAAACAGCATGAGACCCAGGCACGTATTGTCTGCAGGACAAATACCAAAGCATGCCTCTTGTTCCCTTCACATGGACGCCCCTCAAAGTATAAAAATAATGATGCAATTTGTTTAAACCTAAAGACATGTATTTACAAGCACATCATGGTCATTCTTCCTGGAGAGCAGGCGGAGTTTTCATCGTTTGATGAATAGGTTCCTTCTGCCATCTGGAATGTGCACAGAGGTGGGCATTCCCAGGCAAGGGTGGCTCTTGACTTCCTCCCTGGTCAGCGTCTGCAGCCTGGAAGGAGCCGTGAGTTCTCAGTGTTGCAGGAGAATGGCGGTGTGGGGGTGAGTTTGTTGACTTCAGCTTTGGGGGTGAACAGGAAAACTCAATGACATGAGTGCTTCCAAGAGACTTTTTCTAGAGGCTCAAGAGTTTTGCCATTGCATGGCCTTGGGCTAGTCTCGTCCTGCCTGGTGGGAGAAGGGGTGGTGATGGTCAAAATCTGTTCTGATGCCATGAGCCCCTCTCTGTGACTTCTCATTCAAAGTGTTGGGCGAGTGCTCATGCGTCAAGCACCTTCTAGGTGCCTAGCACCAGGCGAGCTGCTTTGAGGAATGAGCCAGAAGCAGAAGACCAAGAAGGAGAAAGCATAGTCTCTGTGTAGCGACTATGGTCACTTTTAAGACTCAGGCACATGGCCATTTCTTTTACGTCATTGACAAACCCTGCTTCTCTGTCTCTCCTTCCTCATTAAAAACATTGACCCTGAGTTCAACACCCCAATGATCCCACATCATGATACCCTCCTCAGAACAGCAATTCTGAAGTCTAAAACATCATCTCCTCGTCCCCACTGGAAGTGTCCCTCCCAGTGCTGGGCAAAAAGCAAACCAGTGGAATGAATTCACACCAGTGTGCAAACAGCTCTTAATATTTTCCCTACTTTAGAGTTGCCAGATAAAATACAGGAGTCAGAGGTAAATAGCTAAGAGTTTTTAATGCGTGTCCCAAACATTGCATAGGACATACTAATCCTAAAAAAAATGATTAATTGTTCATCTGAAATTCAAATTGAACGGTGAGGTCTGTATTTTTGCTTGTGAAATCTGGCACTACTACCTAACATCCGCTTTTAAGAACAGTTTGAAGGAGGCTGTGGCCTATACAAATCTCTAGTGTTGTCATTCCAGGCCTGGGTGAGAAAGAGGTGACACTTTCACCAGTAGATCATGGGAGGGGTAATAGTTCGGGGCCCACTGTGATGGGGGAAGAGAGCCTTCCTTTGTCTTGAAATGACATCCCATCTTCCTACTCAGCCTATAAGACCAGTTGCAGGTACTGCATGAGACACATTAAGTTCAATAGCTTCTGCATAAATAACCCTTGCAGCACCGCTTGGGGAATGGGAACTGGGAAGACAACCTGTCTCTGGCCAACCAAGTCTCCCCATCAGCAGTCTTGTCTTTGTGGGTGTGGAGCTTTGCTTGGGGGCACACGATCAGAGAGGGAGAAGAGAGGCAGAGCCCCAAAGGATCTGAACATCCTCGTGCACCATTTAAGATACTGAAAGCCAAGACCAAGCCACTTGTCTGCTTTCGCACTGGCTGAGTCTGCATCCCTTTTTCGGAGAAGGCTGGTCCTCACCCGGTCCTCACTAGGTGTGGCCTTCCGGGTTGTTTCCCAGGGGCACCTGTCGGGAAGGACGGTAAGCACCATGCCCTGCCAGGTGCGAAATAGCTTGTGTCCTGTCCCTGATTTTAACCTGTGCAAAGGTGTGTGGAGCTTTGAAACCAGGTCTCCGTGTTCACCAGCAGTTCCCATACTTTTCTGCACTTTTGCGTCCATGGAGAGATTGGACAAATCCCGGTGCTTGGGTCGCTCCCCAGACCAATCAAATGCAAACACCTGCAGGTGGGGGCCAGACACAGGCCTTTTTGGAAGATCTCTAGGTGGTTCCCACATGCGGCCCAATTTGGGAACCGCTGGCCAATCCTAGATGTGTTTCTTCCACTCCGGCAAATGCGTTCTCAGCTAGACATCCAGGGATGTGACTGGTGTGTGTTGGGGGGTGGGGTGAGTCACCCTGGTCCAGCCAGGGGGAGGAAGAGGGAGGAGGGAGGGGTCCCCTCAGGATAGAGTGGCATTGTTTTGTATCAGTTTCTGGCTTTCTAGCTTGGCTGGGCTGGTGGAACAAAGAAGGCTTCATGCGGGACAAAAGCGCACTGTTTCACCTAATGAGGAACAGTTGAGAGGTCTGGAGACAGCACCCCATCAGCGAGGGACAGAGGGCGGCAGAAGAGAGGGCTGTCGGGCCGCCTAATGAAGACCAGTTGAGAGGTGCCGGCCAGACACCAGACTTGCTTTCTTTGTGAGCCCCCAACACCACCCCCTCCCATCTCTCCTGTCTCAAGAGGCTTGGCCCTGCTTCCAGAGAGAGAGAGAGACATGCTTAGATTCATCTGTCACAGTGACGGGTCCCGACCCCGTGACCTCTTGAGCCGTGCCCTCCGGCCTCGGGATGTGACCTTTCCAAAGAGCCCCCAGTCCTCGGCCAGAAGGTCCCTATTGACTACCTGTCGTGGCCACCTGCTGAAGCAGCCCCTGAGAAATGCAAGCCGGCAAATGGTCCACCAGGGACCCTTTGGGGCTTCACTGGGTAGAGTGCTGTGTCCGGCTCCGTGAGCCAATCTCTCTAATTGTCTGCCGCAAGACAACTTTCCACTTCTTCTTAGGACTCAGAGTCTCGCTGAGCTAGGGGCCTTGTAAGAAGCAGCACCTCGAGACCGGGAAAGCAGAGGAGGGTTGTGGGAGGGCTGCTACAGACCCCCTGCTTGTTCCAGACCTGGCTGAGAAGAGGTGAGCCTGCAGAACTTTCCTCCGCCGGGACTCCAGCTCCTGGAAATGCAGCCCGCTTCTGTGGAAGGCCCCCCTTTTGGGCAGTTAGAACCGATGACCCCTAGTGTCCATGGCGCACAGTGACTCAGCAATTTCGGACTTGGTCCTTGCTATGTCATTGCAGGAGAGGCTCTCGGGCAGGTGACTCTGAGAGGACGTTTAGCATGCGGGACATTTATCAGCTGAGCTGAGATGTCCAAGTGGGAGAGGAGTCTCTCATTCTCTCACACCGATCAGTCACCGAGTGTGGACCTCACGCATCTCGGTTCCTTCTGACTTGGAAATCCCCGGAGAGCCAAGTCCTGAAGCCCGTCTTTCATCAGCACCCCCCGCCACGATGAGAAGGCCTTCATCTGTGAAGAGGGATCTGGGAGGCCCATCGCAGCATCCTGTGTCACTTTGCCATGTAAAGAGGGAAGTTGTGCTACTCACGTACCCAGGTACACACATAGACATGTGCGATGCACACCTGGCAGCTCCAGGCAGCACCAGAGAGTAAATTCAGCCTGAAGAACTACCTGAGTGTTCAGAGGAAGGGAGAAGATACATTTGAGAGTTTTGCAGGAATTTCTTTTGTTGGAACTGCCCACACTCTCGGTGTGGAACCCTCTGCTTCCGCCCTCGGCACAGACAGACGCACCCGACCAGCAGGCAGGCTACCCACATTCACAGCACATGATGCAGTAATATATACAGACTCACAACCAATTCCTACTGCATCACACGCCTACATACAGACAGCAGCCATTTGCATACATGCTAGTGAGTACATACACTGTCCACACACATGTATGCACACACAACACATAGCTACAGATACCCAGCCTGCCCTCACGAACACACAGCACACAGAGAGTGGAGACGGTCTAAGATCAGTGAGAAAATCTCTGAAAGATGAAGTTATCTGTGAACATCAATTACACTGTCATCTTAGGAGAGACCCACGGGCAACTAGACAGGCCATGGGAACAACAGGGACACATTGGACGTTGCGGCCCTTCCTGGGAGGTAGGGCATTCACTGAATAGACAGAGTGATGGGCAAAGTCCTGCTCCTCTTTTTACTTTATTTCTCTTTGTGTCTCTGTGTCTTTCTTTCTCCCCGCATCTTTCTCATCCTCTCTCTTAATAGTTGAATTAGTGTCAGATAAACAGACACGAAATATTTCTATACAATATCACTTTCCCTACACACACACACGCACACACCAACAACGGAAGAGACTCCCAGTAAAGATGGAAAGCCAGGAGTTGCTGCCTCTCCTCTCTGGCATCTCTGCCTCTGAGCCCAGGTCACCAGACCAGTGGAGAAGAGCCCGCAGCCCCGGAGCGAAGGCTGTGGGTGTGCACCGGTCCTCCCCACCCACACCACGGGCACCGAGTCTAGACGCTTTCATTGTCAGTACGACAAGAGCGTGGAAGGAGATTACCAGGCTCCGCGAAGGCCACGGTAGTAGTCACCCATTGCCTCTTATCCAGGGAACAATCACTTTGCAGGTCTGAAGGGTCCATATTAGATCTACTAAAGCTGCCTCCTCAATGTCACCCATAATTGGTACAACGGTTTCTCTCTCCTTTCTGTTCTATCCCTTAAGCAATGGACCCGTTCTTTCCCTTTCCCACCGCCCTGAGCCCTCTCCTCTCTCTGCTTGTTCAGCAGGTCCTGCCTGTCCCCACGGCTCCAACCCAGCCCTCTTGTCTCTCTGGAAGATCCATGCTGACTGTGTGTTCACCCTTCATTTTTCATGCAGGCCTTCCTTCTGTACCCAAGTCCCACTTCACCATTCTCCTGATTTCCTACAGCCCATAACTCTCAGGCCAGGGGATTAGCATGGTGATTTATCTGGAAAATTCCTTGAGTGAAGGATGAGGAGGGAGGAAAGCCCAGAGAGACCCCTTGTCCCTGAATATTGAGTGGTTATTCTGTCCACTTAGCAAATGATAAAACAAGCTCCAGGGGTCTGGGACGGGGGGAGGTGGCTGGATGGTTCGGGTTCAGTTAGTAGATATTGTCATTCTGGAAAGTTCCAAGATTTCCTCTTCATTTTCTGCCCAAGCTGGTCCTTTTTTTGTTTGTTTGTTTTTATTAACAATCCAACTTTCAGATGTGCCCAATACTCCACTAGTTCATCCGCCTTCTTACGAGACCCTTTAACCTACCTGGCACTACCTGTTGGCGCTGTTTGTAACCATGTGACCATATTAGGACTGACATTGGACAAAAGACCAAAGAAACTGTCTTCCTGTGTCACCCATCATGCAACGGGTGAAGAAGAAAACAGCAAGAGGGGATGGAAACAGAGTCCATCCTCAACCTGACCTTGGCCATGACAGTTTTGATTTAAGATCAGTACCATTCAAGATTCCCCTAAGGATAACTGATTGTTGCCATAGTTCTTTCTGTTGTTAGTGCCTTTTCTGTGAGAAGGAAGCTCTAATCCGAAACCCTTACTCTTTCCTGGATGGCTCAGATTCCATGCCATCTGCAGCCACCCAGCTTACACCAAAGGCACAGTTTGTTGATGGATCATAAAAAAGGGAACCAGGTACATTGCCCTTACTTCTTTGCAGTCCCCCACTTTATATTAACATTTTGAGGACCCCAGAACATCAGAGAGGAGGGAGGTAGCAATGCCCCTTGAATAGGACTAAAAGTGCATGGGGAATACCAGGAGGGGAATTGTGGGGCCTGAACTGTGAGGTCCCTAATCCCAATTGGGCCACCAATCAGAGGCCCCCATAAGACAAGGTGAAGTGCATTTTGTTAGGGGAGGACAGAGATCCCGCCTGAACAGCCTGTGTTATTGTGTTAATACTGTTGGTGTGTCCAGAAGCTGGAGAAGCTGAGATAATGAAAGAATAAAAATAAACACATGAGAGTAGAGAAATCAGGAAGGTGGTGAAGGACATCCCCCCATCCCTTGCCCCCATCTTCCCTTCATTCCAGCCATGGGCACAAAAGACTTCAGCGTGACGTCCTAAAATGAGTCTCAGAGTTCACCAAAGAGTCCTTGCCCCGCGTCTCTCAGTCTCACGATTTAACCCTCTCCACTTAAAGCACTCCCCTCATGCCCTTTCTTGCCTCTGTTTCAAAAGGGTGTCAACAAGCAGTAGGAGATCAATACACATTAGTCCATCTGTTTGCACTTTGAGGTGCTTCATTGAGCATATGTCTTGCAGTTCTTCTGATTGATTACTCTGCCATCGCGGTCCTGAGTCGGAGTTTTCTCGCCTTATCTGCAGTCACCATGTAGCTTGTAACCAACCAAGTTTTCCGTAACTGCTCCAGTGGGACACTGCTTCTCCCCAGTTTCAGCCAGACCAGAGAATAAGGTAGCATCCTCCAATCCTGAAGGACCAAACCAGAAACATGTCTTCTGGCTCCCTGGCTTACTTCATCTTTTTGGACACCACTAGCTACCCAAAGGCTAGTCCAATGCAAATCTGTTTATTTGTACAAGATCCCACAGAACTGTTTTTGTTTTTTTTTTTAACTTCTCAAGCCAGACACCAGTGCAAGTGGTTGAATGGGGAAGATGAATGGGCACATGAAGAAACCAGACAGAGACTAATTCAGGTGCATAAAGTTAGCTGCTAGTGAATAAACCAAACACGATGGTGTTTTGTAATAGGGTCCGTCTCTCAGTGCTCCAGCCACCAGCTTCCGTCTAAGGTGTGGGGTCAGAGGCCTGGGATCTGGGACACTCCCATGGTTGGGTTGGAGGATGCCAAAGTACCACGTGCTGAAGGCTGGCCAAAACCACAGCCCGAAACCCCTCATTCCCCACGTCCGCTGCAGGGCTCTTCAGCCCAGTTAATACAAAAGTGAATACCCGGGGTGTCATTTATCTTTGGTTTGGGGTGATATGCTATGACTGCTGCTTTTGACATCAGAGTTTCCATATTCAATATTAACATCATAATTCATTTTACATAAAGTCATGGCATCGCAGAATTGTCGAGGTAGAAGGAATCGGGGGAGACTTGTTAGTTCATGACCTTCAGACTGGAGGGGAGCCCCGAGGAGGAAGGGAGGCCAGCGGGGAGTGCGGGTCTCCCATTGCACAGATCACAAAGCTGAGCCCCAGGCAGACGGTGAGAACTTCCAGGCCACTTAGGGCGAAGGCTGGAACTGGAGCGCTGACCTCCTGGTTCTTGGGGAAAGCAAACGTCTCTAACTTTCTAATCGGAGAGAATCGTTCCAGAAACGCAATCTCAAAAGCTGACAGATGGAACTTGGGGAGTAGAGGTTTGCTCCAAGAACTGTGTCGTATAAAGATTTCAAGTACAGAGTGATTAGTAGACATTTGAGGGATTTCAGTTATCATCCGTTTACTTTATGCCAATCGGGGCATAAAAATACAGGACAAGTGTGCTAGTCAGACAGCTGGCCAGTGCAGTGTGTGTGAGCGTGTGTGCATGTGCACGGCAGGTGTGTATGTGTGCCTGCAGGGTAGGTGTTCGTTTGTAGGTGTGCACATGGTTTCTTTGTGAAGGATGCATGTGGGTGGAATGTGTGCGTCTCATACATGTATGGGTGGCATGTGCGTATGGTATGCATGTCTTTGGGGTGTGTGTGGTGTGTGTGAGTAGCGTGTGTTGCATTTGGGAGTAAGTCTATGTAGGGCGTATGTGTGTCTGTGTGGAATGTGTGCGTGCTGTACATGTGAGTCTGTGTGCTGTGTATGTATCTGCACAGAGGGTATATTTGTGTGCATGTAGGTCTGAGTGTGAAAAATGTAAGATACATGTATGTGATGTGTGTGTATGCAGTGTGGACACATGTATGTGCATCTGTGCATGTGGTGTGTGCATGCACATGTGTGTCCTATTGGGAGTCAGAAGGACTCAGAGACACATTGGGAGACAGAAAAACAGAATGTCACAGACAGACAGATAGACAGAATATGAGGGATGTGTAGGAGATATCCCAAAAGGGGAAGAACAATGCTCACCTCCCCGGGAGTCTGAAACCCCAGGGTAAGCTCTCAGGCTCTGGAGGGAGACAAATCTAGATTCTCACCCCGTTTCCACTGCCTACCAGGCCGTGGTGTGGGGGAGGCACCTGCTCTCCTCAAGGTACGACGTGCTCTCCAGTAGAGTGCGTTACTACCTTTCTCCGAGGCTTGCATGGAGATTACAGGAGGTCAGGCACACAGTGTACATCAAGGATTCAGTAGCAAGCCCAGCACATGCTTAGTACTTAAGAAATGGAATCTATTATTTTTATTCTGATTATTTCTATTTCTATCGCCCAATTGTTATGTCAGTTATACAAAACCACAAATTTCCCATAAGGTAGAAAGCCCTATTTCTGTCTGTATTTTGTGCCCCTCCTTTTATTTTCATGTTTCCAGAATCCTGAGATTTTCTATAAAAGTCTCCAGATATTTCCTGAGTGGTTTTCAAGTATAGCAGCTTCTCAATTACAGGCTATCATTTCCATTATTGATGTGATTGTTGAGAAGAAAATACACCCCCTGTAATGCAAGAATGGTAATTATATTCTGAACTCCCAGATCTGAGGTCTTCTTCCCTTGCGAGGAGAGAATTTCCTCTTTCCTTTGTCTTGCAGACTTGGTGGATGAAGATAATTTGGACTAAGTAGTTTCTGGCAGTTCATAAGTAGACTTCGGATTTGGGAGGGAACGGGAAAAGAGAAGGAACTAATACTGGCTTCTTTTCTATCAGACCCTGTACATGACTTACTTCATTAAATCTTGGAAATGGTCCACTTGTGCCTAGATTATCCTGTCACAGAAAAGCCCATGTTCCGGAGGAGGACAGTTTCTTGTCTAATGTGGCACAGCCAGAAAGTGTCAGCGCATGCCAGGCTGTAGGTGCCAACCCAGGAGTTCCCTCTTCCTGGGAAGGAAAGTGAAAAACAGAACAAATAAATGTCTCGTGCCATCTGGGAAAGATGGCGGCACATGAAGGCCCAGGTGATGTTCAGGGTGTGGCACTGTGACCCACTTGCTAACGTGGATGCTGCAGCCCCCACCGTGGCTACAGACCACCAGAGTGCCCTTCAGAGGTATAGCCTGAAATGTATAAACCCCAAATGTACCCAGCCAAGGAGCAGCCAACAGACCGGTCATTTCCTGTTTCCCAATTTGGCTGGGAATCCTTATTCTTTGGTAGTCACCACCGCTTTTTCATGGGTCTTTGTTTTCTCACACGTAGCCCTTGGCACGCTTCCTTGTCACCCGGCTCCTCCGACAATAGAAGGGAGGTGAGATTTTCCCCTAAAGCCAAATTCTTTGGGTGTTAAACTTGCATGATGGTGGCTCAGCCACAGGAGAATGAATGCGATGCTTTGGCTCCTTGCTGGGGAGGCGTTGCCGTGGGAGGGTGTCACCTGTCAGTGGGAGACAAAGAAAGTCATGTTTCGTCACTCTTTGAGTGGCACCTCTGTGAAGTCCCTGACCTCATTTGCTCAAACGCTGCCTCTTGCCTGCCAGGGTGGGGGCTTTTTTCAGGCTCTCTTCCAGAATTCTTTTGTGAGTGCCACTCTCTACGACAGAGAGGTGGGGTTTTAGGGCACTTGTTTCTGGTGGCTTCCACGTTTTCATCCTTCTGCCTGTTGCTCCCAAGACAACGGGCTTTGCTCACTAGGGACATTTATGGCTCTGCCTGGCGGCTCCCATAGCAAGAGTCACCAGAGCAAGGCAGGAGATGTCTTTTCTCTCCTCTGGCCACCCACATCAGAACTTCGGGGTCTAAAGAGAGAGAGTGTCCCAGATTTTCGTTCATCTACCGACATTCCATGAGCCCTCGGATAGATAAGAACTGGTTCTATTTAAAGTAAGCGAATGGTATTAATTATGAGGAAAATGATAAACTTTTAAAAAAATCCTAATGATTAAAAAATGACCAATATTAATGGTCCAGAAGAAGATTCTAGAACCCTCCTTGGTGACTCCGGTCACTTCCTGTATAATCGATCCTACGTGTTTGGTGTTGCGCACTGCAAGCGTTTATCGAGCCCCTCGTACCTGGCAGGCGCTGTGACAGGCAGCAGCCGCGCGGGAGCAATCCACACAGACGTGGTTTCCCAGGAAGCTGATAGGCCGGTGAGGGGGATAGACACCCAGCAAGTATTTAGAGTGTTTAGTAGGAAGGGGGCTCATTAGTAGAGAGCTCTCACCCTTGGGGATCTGCAAAAAAAATGTCCCGTTTACTGAAAGGGATCTTTGATCCCCCTGAAGCATGTCTTCTTTCTCCATTCTGCTGGGCCCAAGCTCATCATTCTCCAACCCAGATGTGCCATGACCGCTTTGGGGACGATACACCCAGGCAGCCCTGGACCATCCATCCTGTCTTGGCACTTAGAGGTGATGTGGCAACTTTGATAGCGGATCTTCTGTGAAGTTTGCTTTCCATGGAGAAGTGACTGTTGGGTCTAGATCCACTATTCTGTTTGTCGTGTGGGTACTCGGTGATGGAGGAAAACACATGTCCTTTTCTTCCTTCTGTATTTCAGATCTTCGTTACTAAATGGTCACTATAATAAAGTCTATCAACCATGTTACCTTTGACCCAGACTGGGTTCCCACCCCCATCGCAGTCTCCTGCACCCAGTACTCACCCACCTCAAAATTCTTAACCCTGCAGGCGAGCTGTCATGCTTCAGGGGTCTTTTCCGTGCTTCCCCTTCCCACCAGACCTCGTGGTTCAGAGGGGCAGTCCAGGTGTTCTTCACTGCTGGGTCCCCAGCACCCATCCGTGGGTGGGGACGGTCCAGGCTCTTGGTGTGCATTGCTGTTAGAGTGGAGGATGCACAAGTGGGTGGAGTTTCTGAGGACCACAGTGAAAGCATCCAGGGAAGTGAGGACAGAACGATGGCCCCAGATCAGCTACAAGGCGGACTGAGTCCCTTGGTGAGCTGACATCAGTCTTCTCTCCAGGGGGTCTTCTTCCATTTCCAGTCCCGGTGCCATCACAGTGACCTGACTCCTGGAGGCTCCCCGGTGGGCGTGGACAAAGTCCCCCGGCCTTTCCATGAGAGGCCCGCTTCTCCCCGTTCCCCAGGGCCGACTCTCAGAGCCTGGGGCTTTCCCTCCGAGTTCCAGGCTGGGGCCCTGTCAGCATTTGGAGCCAGAAGGAGACTGCCTGTGCCTTCTGCGGAGACAGCAAGGGCACATGACGTGTCACTCTGGCCCCAACCCCGATCGTCATCGGTGCTGGCTGGGGATCAAAGCCGCCGTTCCATTTTTAGTCTTCCCTGGGCCCCACCTCACCCAGAGCATGTGCCCTGACATTTCATCGCGTGCCAGTGGATAGACAGGGCCCGCCCCTGAGTCTGGGGGAGGATGCCTTCGGGGCGCTCTGCCCCAGCCGAGGCACACAAGTGTTCCGACCACCCCGGCCCCCTTGAGCGCTGAGGTTTTTCCTGCGCTGACGTGACACCGTGGTAAGGGAGATGAATGGCTTTATTTTTATTGCAGGACAAATCTGCAGATGGTGACCCCCGACCGAAAAAATCAAAACAAAGAAACCCAACAAACCAGTGTGTGTGGAGGCAGGGGGGCAGGCAATTCTATCTTTGGCTTGCCTCTCGCTGTCTCTGTCTCCTCTTCTCCGGAGTCTCCTACAATGTCACCGATGTCCCCATCTCTGGCTATTGGGAATATTCACAGGGAACCCTTTTATTTTGAAATTATCTGCTAATCAAAGTACTAAGAAATGCATGCTTTTCAAATTTCCAAGATGTGAAAGGTAGGGCTGAGGAAGAAAGATGACGTCTGGTACAAAGTAGGACCTCAATAAACATGCAAGGGAGGAAGGAGGGAAGACAAAGCCCCCCATGCCCCATCAGTGCTAATATGTTGGTAAACATCCGTCTATATATTTACATACATTCAAACTACATATACACCAGGATCACACTGTATTCATACACTTTCTATTTATGCACAATAAAGACTACCCTACCTACTACTATATCCACCCGTGATATACTCACAACGTACACACACACACACGCACGCACAGTGTATGAGTGTGTACATTAGATCTGTGTTAGCTACTACACCACACTGGGCTATACTGCAGTGTGTACGTGTCCCTACCATCCCTACCACCGGGATCAGACTATTGATGGAGTCTCACACGCTGCCTTTGCTCACCATGCCTATGAGTTTAGAACAAAACTGCCGCCTCTCACAGCCACCAAGTGGGCATTGGTGTAGGGGGCCTTCACCCATTTAACCATTCCAAGAGAGCTGGGTTTGAAATCCCCACCTTAAGGGAGCCTCAGGCTTCATTTGTCCCCGTGGGACTCCCCCTCTCTGCTGTCTCCAGGCCCCGCAGACTGAGGCCCTTGTTTTCCACTTCCTCAGGTGCAGTCGTGGGAGCCTGGGGAGAGTGGAGAAGCATGGATAGCGGAGAAGCACGGGTGGGAATCCACTGGCGCTTCTCTGTGATGCTTAGGCTTGGACAGACCAGTCTGCTGCTCCTCACCTTATCCACCGAATACCTTTCCCCATTAGTTTCTTCGTGGTGGCAATTACTGCCTCACTTCCAAGGGATGGCATCTGGAGATCCACAGCTTCTAAAAAGCTGTCTTGTGTTCTGATGTCCAGCCAGAACCAAGAAACATGGAAAGAGATGACCCTGATGTCCGAAAGGGCCAAGATCTCATTCTACCTTTGACCCTGGGAAAGGGACTTAACTTGTATGAAGCAATTTCCTCCTCTGTGTCGGGGAAATTATCATTGAAGCAGCCCTGCAGGGTTATTATGAAAACTAGTACACACAGTAGCTGCTTAATAATATCAGGTTTTTTCTTATTTTTCTGAGAGGTGTTGAATGGAACAGGTGGTAGGTTCTGGAATTAGCCACATCTGGGCTTGACTGTAGTTCAGCCGCTTCTCAGATGAGTGATGTACCCCTATAAGGGGTATAATCTGGCTGAGCTCTGAGCTGGGCTGTAGGGAGGTGAACAGCGTGCCAGCTGGGGCTGTCACGGGGGAAGATGGGGAAGTGCAAGACCAGAGGTGAGGTGACCAGAGAAGACATAACTGAGGCCTGAATTAGGGCAGCCATGTAGCGAGAGAGGGGAGAGGGTCCCCAATGCTGCTGAGCAGTGCCTGTCACAGTCCCAAGGCCTGGGCAGCCTGGTGGCCCCCACCTGTACATCCTCTCTAGGATGGTACTCAGTTCATCCTCTTCCCGCTCCTCCACTCTCTGCCTTTTTCCAGCCCCACTGACTCCATTACCCTGTCCTTCTAAAAGAGGTGGCCACTCTGGTGGACACTTTTCCATAACAGCTCGGCTGGGCCGCTGTTCTCAGGACATGTTCACGCACTATTCTGGGGGCTGCCGTGAGGGTATTCTGTGGATACATGCAAGGTCCGTCATCATCTGGCTTTCAGTACGAGAGATTATCCCGGGTCATCTGGATGAGCGTGGTTTAAGCAGATAAAGGATAAAGAGGGCTTACAGGCAGATTCGAGACTGCCCAGATGAAGAAGAAATTCAGCCCGTGGACAGCAGCTTCTGTTCATGCCCAAGGGTTCCAGCCCGCCCTCCGGTTGGCCCGTCCTGCGGATCTCAGACTGGCCCTGCCAGCACCTACAACCATGTAAACCAATCTCTCTCTCTCTCTTTTTTTTTTTTTTTGCAACAAATTCCTTAATATATATTTCTTACTGGTTGTGTTTTTCTCCTCAAACCTTAACGGATACAGCCTCCTTCTGGGGGGTCTGATGGTTAATTTCATGTGTCAACTTGATGAGGCCACTGTGAGCCCAGATATCTGGTCAAACGTTATTCTGAGGGTGTTTGGGGATGAGAGTAACATTTCAATGGGTAGCCTACATAAAGCAGATTGCCCTCTTGAATGTGGGTGGGCCTCACCCAATCAGTTGAAGGTGTGAATAAAACAACTGGTTTGACTACCCCTTTAGTAAGGCAGAATTCTTCCTGCCTGGCTGTCCTTGAACTAGGGCATCGGCTTTTTTCTTTGGACTCAAATGGAAACACTGTCTCTTCCTGGATCCTGAGCCTGCTCATCTCCAGCTGGGAGCTGTACCCTCAACGCTCCCGGTTCTCAGGCCTTTGGAGTCAGACTGGAACCAAACTGCCAGAATGCCCGGGCCTCCAGCTTGCCAACTGCCCTGTAGGGCTTGGGACTTGTCAGCCTCCGTATTTATGTGAGCCAATTCCTTATAGTAAGTCTCATATTAATTTTTTTGTTAATATATTTTGTGGGTTCTGTTCCTCTTAAGAACCTGATGAGTTCAGAAAGTTCATATTCTTTGTACGTAAATTCCTTGGTTTTGTCTCCTAGTGCCATTGGAATCTAGCTTTGAATGGGAATGAGGCTTAGGCTTGGCTAACCTGGCATTGCCTTAGAACCCTGCTTCTGCAGCTGCTCCTTAGATTCTGGAACTACCTCCATGTTTGGGTCAGGCCTGTCCCACCCCGCCGGACTCAGTGTAGAAAGCTGAACTCTTGTTCTTGTCTCTTCTGAATCCAGTCTCCCTTCCCTACCAAAAGTACCTTGATTTTCCTTCCCGGACTCTCCTGCCTCCACCTTTAGGCCATATGACTTCAAGCACAGGCTCGATAATCAGGCACATGACATAGCCTAGCCCAGGAGAGTCCTACTTCCCTTTGGCCATGGTCATTGGTGAGCCAAGCCGCCGGAGTCAGAGCCAATGAAAGAGGGGTTTTTACTGGAACTATTGGACAACCGGAGTTCGCTTTCTGCTGGGCTTGCCAGGGGGGTGTGATGTAGAAATGAAGCTGCCATCTTGAGAGTAAATTCAATCCAGAAGAAAAAAAAACCAAGAGATGGGGAGAGAGACTAAAAGTTGATGATGTCATTGGAGTGCCTGGATCCAATCATGTCTGAGAGCAGACAGCTCTACCCCTGGACGTTTTAATTGTGTGAATCAAGAAATTATCTTTATTTCCTTAAATCCATTGGAGTTGGGTTTCTCTCCCTTAGAAACAGAAAAGTCCAACTTAAACTATGTATTAAGCCAAAAATCATAACGACTACAACTTCGACAATTTATCGAGTGCGCCCTTACAGTATATCACTAACTACACTCCTAGGCACTACTAGTGACTCCATTTTACAGATGAGGAAATCGAGGCTCAGAGAAGTTAAGCGATTTGCCCAAAGCCACACAGCTGGGAAGCCACCAAATTCAGGCCTGTCTCCTGACTCTGCACAGTCAGCATCAGCTTCCCACTGCTCCCGCCTCAGGAATTGGAGCTGGATGGACAGAGAGATATGAGTTGAACTTTGCTAAACACCCTCTTAGCATCTGTAGAGTCACTTCATTACCAAGGTGAAGTTCGGGAAGGTCAACAAACAGACCAGAGAAAGGCCACGCCCTCCCTCTGAGCTGTTAGCTCAGTTAGTTCTTCTCTCCCCGCCTGTCTGTGAGAGGGCCAGCCTGGCTTGGAGAAGTGCCTGTCACCAGATACTCGCTCCTTCTCGGGGTTTCTGTGTACTCTCTTATTTCCTGTCCCGACTGGGACCTCCATTACGAGGGCCGTAACAAAGGCTGCCCCATAAACTGTATACACATAAACTCTCTGTCTCCCGAGACCCCAGAGCCTAGACTATCAGGTGTACTTACCCAAATATCTCCTAAAGCTTTGAAACGTGACTCCCATCTGCGCCAGATCCTGGGGAGCCTCGTGCAAAAGGGGCAAAGTAGCCCTGTCTTGTGGCTTTTCCAGGTCAGAGATTTTGATGGCATTGGGTGGCGCCCGGCTATCAAAGTTCTAATAGCCACTTAATTGAGCAACTGAGCGCTGCACTAGCGGATGCAGCGTTAAATACCAGCGTGTGCCCCGAATCGGTAGTTGTAATCAGAGATGTTAAAGCCATTCCAGTATCTGCCAACCACCCCCACCCCCCAAAAAAGTTCCCAGTCATTTCACTGTTAATGGTCTGCTAATACTTTTAATGGCTACTTCCACAAATGTGCAAAAAAAGAAAAGAAAGAGCTTCTATTTCTCAGCTTGGTTTTAGCTATTTTATGAACTCTGCGTGGGCAAGTGTGTGTGTGGGTGGGGTGGTACCTCTGGGAAAAATGGGGATGTGGTGATGGGCGGAGGCACAGCCGGTCTCTCATAGGAGGCTACATAGTGTTCGGTGACCTAGAGACTGAAGGAAAGAATTCCCTATGTTTGTTCTAAGGACAAAGCCAACCTGGAAAAAAAAATACTGTAGCTTTCTCCAGAAACTCTCCCAAAGGGTAGAGTGTAGATGAATCAGGACACCTGGCTGAAGAGGCTCCCTGTATGTCACCAGGTGGCCTTGAACACAGTCACTTTCTTTCCCCAAGCCTCAGTTTCCCCATCTGTTGCAACCTAGCTGCACCAGTGGCTCCAAAAGGCCACCCTAGAGCTTCCACCTTGGACTCACCTGGGGCAAAAGATGTTAAAATGCAGACTCACAGTCCCCAGCCTTATTGGGCCAGAATCTTCACGCCAAGGCCCATGAATCTGTATTTTTAACAGGCTGCCCAAAGTGATTCTTTTCTTTTGAAAAGATTTTATTTATTTATTTTTAGAAAGAGGGGAAGGGAGGGAGAAAGAGAGGGAGAGAAACATCAATGTTAGAGAGAAACATTGATTGGTTGCTTATCGTACACCCCCTGACTGGGGATCGAACCTGCAGCTCAGGCATGTGCCCTGACTGGGAATTGAACCAGCTACCCCTCACCTTGAGGGGTGATGCCCAACCAACTCAGCTACACTGGTCAGGGCCCAGGTGATTCTTAATCAAAGCCAGACTTGGAAATCACCAGCCCAGCTCAGCCCACAGTCCCTTCCAGCCTTAGCTCTCTGTGAGAATGGTTTGGGGACAAATTTCTGGGTTTTCTGCTCGCTGTTGGAAGAGAGGCAATTCCCTCGTTGGCTTCTTGGCTCTGCCTCCGTTACTCATATAACTTTTCCCAGCCTCACCCCCACTTTAAACAGAAAGCATTATGGGTGTCCCAAAGGGAAATCAAGGCAAGGAAATCCAGTGGTTTTGGTTTCCAGACAGAACTTTGCTTTCCATTTTTCACACAGTGGTTGTTCAGGGCTGTTTAGCAAAACAACCAGAGTCAGCTTTCTCCAACCCAGCTGCGTGGAAAATACTGCAGAAATCTATAGATCAGTTTCTAGGTCAAAGAACTATGTGAGAAGTCCCCTTTCCAGACTAACTCCACATGGCACCATAGGGACTATTTGCTGAGCGCTCATTTGTGCGGGCCAGGCCCTTGACATGGGTGCGCCTTCCACCTCCCCATCCTGGGAGGCAGCTGCTACTATGATCACCCCCATTTCACATGGGAGGACATCGAGGTACGTGGAGGCAAAGGCATTCCCCCAAGTTCTTGAGCTAATAAGTGTGAGAGTGATGATGACAAACTCAGGTAGTCTGGTTTCAGATGCTGAACACCTCAAATCCATGCTCTCCTGTCCCTATTGTGCTGTGACCCGTTCTGGTTTATTTAGCATCTACTATGTGCCTAAAATCCTACAAAATCTTTATACTTACTGACTCCTCACAGAAACCTTATTAACTAGATATATGATTTCCCCCCCATTTCAGGGTTTGAGAAATCAAGGCGAAGAGTGTTTTTCTGTATCTTACCCAGTTACACAACAGTTGGCCTTACACATATCTATAGTTGGTGGACGAACTCCCACCCGTGTGTGCTGTGTGTGTGTGTGTATCCAGACTACGCAACAACCCTCTGTGTACAAAAGGATGGGCTGTGCGTTGTCCAGAGAAGTCCAGAGGGTGCAGACGCCCGTCTTGAATTCCCTCTGTAAGAAGTGGTATCCAAATGAAATAAACAGAGCTTGCCACGGCCCTCTCGCACGTCCGGCGTTCTGTGATCCCACCTGGCAGCTGCTCCCTTCACTGAAGGGGCCCGGGGGTGTTAGCCACGGAATATATATATTTTTAATTATAGAAAGGGATTGTTTAGACTGATCGCTGGGTCATACCATGGAATAATAGAGTGACAGGTCGAGAGCACTTTTCCAGACAAAGAAAGGACCAATTTCACGATGATTTTGGTGATTCTGCTTTCTCTCCACTGTTAACACCACGCCGGGGTTTATAATGTCGTGGGAGCTAGCGGGCACTTGATCACTCTCGGCTTCAGCCTACACTGACCAGCGCCCACGCCGGGTTTATGTAGCACCTCATTTTGGTGCCTAGTGTGAACCGGGGGAGAGGAAAGTGTGCTAGGCTCAGAATCCAGGCCTTTTCCTCTCTGTGTGGATGGGGGGCAACTGCTTATCTGCATGACAATCTCAGTTTGTCTGTCTGTGCAGTGGGATGATTTGGGTGGGAAGTTTCCCTAACCTTCCCTAACCCCTTTTCAACTCCAACATTTGATTCACTGTACATCAGCTCTATGGAACCAACAGTCACCGAGCAGCTGCCCAGTGCCCAGGGACACCGGAGAGAACAGAACTGTCATCACACCTGGTTGGCAGGCAGGTGTTGTGTACGGGACCCCCACTTACATGCCAAGATCCCCAGTGGATGCCCGAAGCCACCAATAGTGCCGGACCCTGCATATACTGATTTCCCTGTACCTATACGCACACACACCTTTTCACTTCAAGGGCCACCTTTTGGCTTCTCTTTGGCACGTCCGAATCGCCAGCATGACCATTTTGACCCTTTGGAACCATTATCAAGTACAAGAAGGGTGACTTGAACACGAGCACTGCGGTACTGTGACCGTCAGTCTGACTACCGAGATGGCTACTAAGAAGCTAAAGTGGGGAGAGGGGGGGGAGCCTGTGCAGCGTGGGGATGAGGGACAAGGGCAGGAGCAGCATCCTGGATGGGGCAGAGGGGGACAGTGTGAGGTTGCATCATCTCCGCAGACCATGTGCCATTTATATTGTATGAACCGTTTCTTCCTGGAATTTTTCGTTTAATATTTTTGGATCACGGTTGACTGCGGGTAATTGAAACCACAGAAAGTGAAACTGCGGGTAAGGGGGTGGTGACGGTAATGTCAAGAGGCTGGGACCTGGAGCGAACGACTGGCCTCGGCCACTGTGGAGCTTGGTGGCTTCAGGCTGGCCGCTTCACCTCTGAGGAGGAGAGGAGCTTCTCAAAGTGTGACCAGATAGACGGCTTTTTGGATCGGCAGACCCTGGGGGGCTTGTTATAACAACGGAACTCCCTGGGTTCCAGCCCAGCTCTTGTGAATCTGAATAGTTTGTGGGAGAAGAGGGGAACCAGGGTCAACAAGGACCCCGGGGCAATCCTTCAGCGCACTGACATCAGCTCATGTGTTAAAGGGCTTGGAGGTTGGTGAGTGAGGGCTCTGGGCGGGCCTGGCGACTTCTATACACTCAAGCTCTGCGAAGCCCGTGACTTCAACTCCATTGGGCAGAATCTTCTTCTTATGCCCGTAGGCTTTCTCTTTATTTATAAATATATGTGTGCATGCATGCATGTGTGTGTACACACCCCCACAGGTATACACACATGTATATATGGAAGCTCTGTTCATTGAGGAGTTATTGCGTGCCAGAGTTTACTTATGGTCTCATTTAATTTAACAAGCATCCTATGAGCTAAGCCCCATAGAAAGTGAGGAATGTGAGCTTCAGGGAGGTTACCGTGGCCGGCTCCAGATGATGCCGTCGGTGAGGGATGGAGCTGGGTGTGAAACCAGCTCCATCTGACTTCTCAGCCTATTGAATAGACTACGTCCTGCTCTTCCTGAGCCAGGGATACCGTGACGAACATGTCCCGGGCACCATGCACACAGACTGCAACACAAGTGGCACCCCCTGGAGCTGTGCGGCAGGGATGCGCCCAGCACACAGCCCTCCTCTCCTCAAGGTCCTTTCCCCATCTTCAACTCCTCCTTTCCTTCTCAGCTCAGCTCTCGTCACTTCCAGGTAGAACAATCCAGTCCTGGGTGATAATGTCGTTATTTCCTACTCCTCAGACCCAAGGCCACAGCTGTGTGCTTGTGGAGAACAGACTGGGAGTTATCCCCGCCTCCCTGTCATGTCCTGAACCTTTTTTTCTGGTTCCATCTTTTTGTTGTGGTTCCAGGCATTGATAGCGGCCCAACACACTGCCTAACAGCAGCCTGAAACAAAAACTGTTTTATTTTTTAAATGATTTTGCTGGGTAAGAGTGTGGGCAGCACTCAGCCCTGTTTCATGCAGCGTTAGCAGAGGTCGCTGGGGCCGGTCGGAAAACTACGGCCTGCAGACCAGATCCAGGCTGGCACCTGGTTTTATAAATAAAGCTTTATTGGAACACAGTCATGCCCACTTTCCTACATACTACCCACGACTGCTTTCAGGCTGTACCAGCTGAGTGGATTCACTGTGACAGAGACTGTCTGGCCCGCAAAGCCTCGACTGTTGACGGTCTGACACTTTACGGAGAGAGTGCTCGGACCCCTGGTTTAGGGAACCTGAACGGGATTCACTCCCTTCTCTGGTGCCTTGGAGAATCTGGCTGGAAGTCTGGCTCAGCCAGGACTGGTAGCTGGCCTGCCTGGAAGCAGCCTCTCTCCAGCAGAGAGACCTTGGTGCACTTGAGCTTCTTCCTTGGCAGCTGAGGGCCCAAAGAAAATATTCTAAGAGACCCAGGTGGAACTCAAAAGGCCTCTTGTGACCTAGCCTCTGGAGTTTGGAAATGGCCCTACTGCCATATTCTGTTGGTTTAAAAGCTCACTGGAGTCAGTACAGATTCCAAGGAAAGGAGTTGGGTTTCATGTCTCAGTGGGAAGACCAGCAAAGGACTCATGGCCATCTTTAACCTGCCATACCTCCTCATTGAATCTCTTCTTTTTTGGCCTTGGCCAATGCCAATGATGACCACAGCTAAAATCCTCCCTGGATGATTAAATGTCTATGAAACACTTGTTGGGGGATCAGCATTTATTGAACAAATACTTCCTGCAGTCCTACTAAGTGCAACGCACCCTGCTGGGCATTAAAAGGGTGCAGCCGTGGCCGGAAAAATGTGCCCTGTCCACATGAGACCCACGGTCTAGTGGATGTGGTTGAAAGACGTGCAGCAGGTACCGGAAACCCAGGTGAACATTCTCCGAGCTCCTCTTTCGACTCAGTTTCTGGATCCAGCTTCATTTTTTTTTTTTTCCAGACCCATTCTTTTATTCTAAAAGTGATGCAGGAGAAAGGAATTCCAGTTCATGGAAGCTTCCAGATAGGCAGACTTTTCCTCAAAGGCTTCTCCATTTCTCCTACATAGTGTTTATGTGTGGCTGCTGCTTTGCATTCATGTGCTTTATAGTTTACCTTCTTTCCACTGTTACTTTGGATTCTGCCCACTGGGTTCTGAATTGTCCCCATGGGCATTCAAAGTGCCACGGTGGCCAGGGAGGGCTGTGTCCTGTTTCCCCAGCCCCTAAACTGGAACTCGGAAATCACAGAGGTTCCATAAGTGATGTTGAACCTACATGGCTGCAGGTGAAATGCCTTTTGGGAACCTGGAATTCAGTCCAAATCTCAGCCCCAGGTGTCTAATTGATGCTTTACAGTTGTTCATTGTCATGGTCAATAACATGGAACGTTCTCCATGTACCTGTTAGTTTGACCCCCAGGTATTTCCTGCTGGCCTGGACCCACGGGCCCACTGGGAGCTGATGTTCCCATGTCACATCCTGGTGTCTCAGCGGCCAGGCTCTCGCAAAGAATAGGGGCTTTATTAGTCTTTTCTCACATCTATCACATTTCCATCAAGTCTCTCCCCACCTCGGATCTCTCACTGTTGGATATCAATGGTTTCTTTGTAGTGGTGAGTTCTCATTGTCTGCAAATTCCTTTCTGCTCACCTTCCTTTTTTCCCTGAAGCTCTGAGTGTGCAAGTTCTTTGGTGTGCGTGTTTAAATGCATCCACCTATATATCCATTGATTTATTGCAATTATTTCAATCCTAAGGGGTAGTACTATTTGGGGGAGGGGTAAGTATAAGTAGTTGGAACCTTTTTAAAATAACTTTATTGACATTCGGTTGATACACAAAAAGCTATACATATTGAATGTGTACAGGTTGGTGAGATTGGAGATAAGTATACACCGTGAAAACCACCCCTGTGCCATCCATCACTACAGAAGCTCCCCCTGCCTTCCTTATTTCCTTATTTATTTATTTATTTATTACCGATAAGCTAATAATAACGTAAGATCTACTCTCTTAGGAAATGTTTAAGTACACAATACTGTATTGTTAACTCTTGTGCTGTAGATGTCTAGGATTTACTCATTTTGCAAAAGTGAAACTTCGCACCCTTTGCACACTACATCCCTGTTGCCGCCTCCCTCCAGCCCCTGGCGATGACTATTTTAGTCTGACTCTTTTCGATTCCACATATAAGTGAGATCCTTCAGGGTTTGTCTTTCTGTGTCTGGCTTTTTGCAGTTTGCATGATGTCTTCCAGGTTCCGCCACGTTGCCACACATGGCAGCGCCGCCTTCTTTTAAAGACGGAATGATGTTGCATTCTGTGTACACTCCGCATGCTTCCTTATCCATTCATGCACTGATAAACATTTAGTTTATCCATGTCTCGGCTACTGTGCATGGTGCTGCAATGAATCTGGGAGCGCAGCTATCTCCTTGAGATCCCGATTCCAGTCCCTCTGGGTACGTGCCCGGAAGTGGAATGGCTGCATCATATGGTAGTTCTACTTTTAATTATCTGAGGAACTTCCACAATGTTTTCCACAGGAGCTGCATCAACTTACATTCCCACTAACAGTACACAAGGATTCCCTTTACTCCATATTCTCTCCAACATTTATCTCTTGCCTTTTTAATAAGAGCCATCTTAACGGATGTAAGCTGATATCTTATTGTGGTTTTGATTGGCATCCTCTTGACGATTAGTGATGATGAGCCCCTTTTCATGTACCTGTTGGCCATTTGTATGTCTTTTTTGGAGAAATGTCTATTTAGTTCCTTTGCTTTTTTTTTTTTTTGCTATTGAGTTGTAGAAGTTTCTTATATATTTCAGATATTAACCCTTCATCAGATATATGGTTTCCAAATATTTTTTCTCACTCCAGAGGTTGCCTTTTTATTTTTTTGAGTGTTTCTTTTCCTGTGCAGAAACCCAAGTCCCACTTGTCTACTTTTGCTTTTGTTACTCGTGCTCTGAAGGGAGTGTGTCACTGGAATCTTCTCACTGAGTTCTCACATCAACCCTTTCTACTCCACTCCGTGGTTAGGAGCTTCTTTCCCAGAGCCATTTACTCCGACTTTGGGAACTTATTTTATTGCCAAGCCTTGGTTTTCTATCAAGTGGAATCATAGCTCGGAGATTTATTGTGAGAATCAGGTGAGCGAATGGCACAGAGTAAGCATTCAACAGCTATAACCTATCATCGTTACTTACCACTCTCTTGCCAGTTTGCAGAAAAGGCAGCCGAGGCTGAGAAAAGTGAAGTAACTAGTTCAAGGTCACCCAGCTCAAGAGCAGAGCCAGGATTCTAGCACAGTTCAGTCTGACTTCGGGGTGTGTTCTTTCTCAGTGTTCCCCTAGCTTCGACTGCCCAATAACGCACACACAGTCTTTAGTGGTGTCCAGAGCACATCGCTGTCGATGCAACATCACTCCCACTTTTCTATTTTTTTTCTTCTCGTTGTATTTCCTGTCCAGGCAGCTCTCTTCCCTCCCTCTGGATGACCTTCATTCTCTTTGGTGATTCTTCTAGATGGAGCAAAACACACTAAATAGGGTCCATATTTGCAGTCAAGAAAACACTTCACAGATGTCCTCAGCTCGGGAGCAGTGCAAAAATCAAAACAGATAAACAGTCCTTGGCTAATACTGCCCGAGACTTGGAAAGCCGCAGTTTCCTGGATACCCAGGATGGCTCAGCCTCATTTGTGTCCACAAACGGAGCCCCACGGGAGGGCTTTCAGCCTGGGGACCCTCTTGGGAACCTCCAGTTGTGTGTGACTGAGGGTGGGAACTGGGACCGCAGCTGCGACTCTTGGACATGTGCATGGTTCGCAGAATTAATTGTGTGTTACTGGGGACTGCCACCCTCATGTGGGGAGGCCTGTAATTGTGTGGAAAGGATTGAGTTCAGCGGCCTCGGGTTCCATTTTGAAAATGGATTTTTTCTCCCTTTGAATTCAAACCAGATGCAAATTGAAGAACTAGTTCAGACGAGAAAAACCATTTCAGATGCCCTTCGCTGACATGGAAGCTTCTAACCCCCATCTCTCGGAATCCTTCCCCATCCATTGCCTTGTTAGTCCTATCAGCAAACTATTGAGCAAGATCTCAGAGTTGACATCCACCTAGAAATAAGGAGGTAAAGGATGCTTTAATTGGACTCATTCATTCATTCATTTAGTCATTCATTCATTCAACAAATAATAATCAAACTCCTGCTGTGCACCTGGCACTCTTCTAGGAGAAACTGGATACAATAGTGAAGTCTTTTTTCTCCCTTGCCCCCCTTTCCTTCCCAGGCAAGGTTAGGAAAAGCCAAAGAAGAGATTTATAAGGAAGTCCTTGTTGTCACACAGGCAGACTCCTAGGGGAACCCAGGAGAGGAAGCCACAAGCCAGCCCTCAGGAGCTGACAGTCCACCTAACTCATATGACTTTTCTGTCTCCAGTCCCTGACAGATAATCAAGCTCGGTCAGCAGGAGAGTTGGTTGCGGTTCTTTAGAGCAGCACATAATCATAAGGCTTGGTGCCGAAGAGTGTCTTTTGTTTCAGGCTCTTTCAGAACGTAATGAATCAGAACTTCATAATCGTGGCAGTTGTTCACTACATTATTATTAGTTTTTATTAAGTTGTGAAATGACCTATTGAACAACATTCTAAGAAGCTCTTTTTATTAAAAAATATTAATCTTCTTGCAGCATTCTTCCCTGTCCTTTCTGTTTCAAGCACTTTGCTAAAACTTTGGTGACCCTACTATGTGCTACTTGAAGGCCAGGGCATACATGTCATGCCTATATAGGGCCATATAAATGCTTTTCCCCACCCTGTAGTTTAAGAGACAAGGTTATTCCATTCTTCTACCCATTCATTGTACCAGCTATAATGTATTGAGTTAATCAAGCAATTTTCAGTTGCTGAGAGCAAACATTTACCATAAATCATACCAAAAAGTGGAATTCATTGGAAGATACTGGGGTATGTGGAAGAAGGCGAGAGCAAGAACCCCTGAGACTCAGGACCTGGGATGACTTTCCCATCTCTCCTGGTTCGCGTGGCTTCTCATCTCTGCTTCTCTTTCTATCCATGTCCCTCTTTCCCCATGGTCTATTTTTATCTGTTTATTTGCACATGGGCCAGACACAGCCATTCCGGTACATGTGTACTGCAGAGAAAAACACACATGCACCCATGTCCCCAGACCAAGATCTCAGGAAGTACACACTGATTGGTTGAGTGTGGGTCATGTGCTCCTATTCCGTCCAATCATCTGTGGACAGAGATGAAGGCTCATACATTTCACATACTCTCAAAGACAAGGAGTAGAGAGTTTAGCCACTTTGGAAAACTGTTCGGCAGTTTCTCAAAATGTCAAACACAGACTTTCCAGAGGATACAGCAATTCCACTCTTAGGCATTTACCCAAGAAAAAGGAAACATAGCCACATAAAACTTGTAGAAAAATGTTTATAAGAGTCAATAAGTAAAGAACCACTGAAGTGTTCATCAGCTGGTGAGCAGATAAACTGTGGTATATCCACGCGATAGAATTCTATGAGATAATTAAAGAAGAGCAAGGCCCGGATGCCTGCTGCAGCATACATGAACTTTATTTCTCAATAAAGTTATGAAACAAAGCAAGAAAGGAGATTGAGGAACAGATGGTGTGCATCCCCAGGAGATGGGTCTCCCTCCAGGTGCCCCCATCTGCAGGGCGAAATCCTGCTTCGGACGGTGTCACTGTTTTTGTCATTTTTTCCATAGACACCCCTCACTCCCCCACCCCGTGCATTTAATTGATGTCAAGAATAGACAACCCCCGGCCTCTCCATTTGGGAGTTCATATATATATTTATTTATTTATTTATTCAGTGACATCAGTTCCCACAGCATGTCACAGGGATTCAGAGAGCAGGATCATATTAGAAATTGTCTCTTCTAATCCTCCCATTTTACAGAGGGAAGGACAAAGTTTCAGAGGGGAGGAAGGGGCTTGCCCAAGGTCATATAGTGGACTAGTTACAAAAGGTAAAGAAGGACCCACTTTTTTGTTTTTATGGTTTTGTTTTTTAATTTCTATCCCAAACCTCTTTCATCCTATGCAACTTTAGGCACCAGGAATTTCTCTTTTCTAAAAAGTTTTGTTCCTAAAGCTCACTGTTGCCCCTGACTTCACTTCCTGACAGCAGACCTCCTTCCCTTTACTTAATCATGTCCAGCTAATCTCACCCAAGGTCCTTGCATTCAGTGCTCCCTAGCTTTGAAATACTCTTCCCTCTCATCCCTGCAGAGCTCATTGGCACCCCCCATTCAAGACTCCCCTGCTGTGTCACTTTCTCATACAGGTCACCCCTGACAGGAATAGACCATCCCAAATCTTTCTCAACAACTCTTTCTACAGTAGTGTCTCAGTCCCACATATCCTGTGTCCCTCCCCTCCCCTCTAGACTGCTCTCCACCCTTCCCCACCCTGCTTTGTGCTTCTGGAAACTGATTCCTTTGAACAGCATCAATGAACTTCTTTGCCCTCTGGTTTCTGGTTGGGTTTGGCCAATGGGCAGTCCTGGTTGGGGTCAGAGGGAAGGAAGAGAATGAGACTAGAAGGTTTATCCCCTGGGTCCATCCCTGTAAGATGCCCTGAGCTGGATGTGTCCCTTCACTGAAGGCCATTGTTCCTCTTGAGGCTGCCTGCTCTATGCAATCTTTCCATCCAACCCTCCCCTGAGCTTTTCTAGGCATGGATGCAGTAACAGAAATTTGCTGCTGGCCCTGGGTTACTGGACGCTCCCTCATAATTCCCTCACACACAAGCCTTTGTCAATGGTTTCTTTGTAAGTAAACCCTGTTTATGTGATCGTACATCAAGGGTGCTCTTTCCTGTTGAGATCCTGAATAACAGAGCCTCCCTCTCCTTCTCCCAGCCCTTGGCCCCTCCCCTGCTTTATGTTTCCTCCTAGCTTCATATATGTGCGTGTGTATTCTCTGTTTCTACTAGTCAGGAGGGTGGACTCCAACTGTGACAATAGACAGACCCCCAAACCTCAGTGCCCAACTCAATAGAAGGTTTTTTTTAATGTTCTAGTCCAATGCACTTGGGCAGCCCTTCTCTGTCTCCGTGCTATTTCACTACAGCACGTGGCCCCCAGGGTCCTCACAGCAGAGGAACAAAGGACTGGAGGGTCTCATGGGGGTGTTCTTAAAGGCTGGGCCACTTCAACCTACGTTCCCATTGGGCAGAACCAAGTCATGTGACGCCCACTTAGTTTCAAGGGTGACTGGGAACCATGGAGGAGCACGTGGGGATCTGGTGCGGGCCGCTTCCTCTCCCATATGCCTCTGTTAGAATGTAAACCCTCCCGAGGACAGGGACCGGCCCCACTCTCTCCGCAGCACTCCCGACGTGCTGAACACACACGGTGGTCACGACGCATGAGTAAGTGAAGACGCGAACAAATGACAGCTTAGTGTCTGGAACTTTCATGTTGTCCTTACAAAGGGCTGTGCTGGTGAGTGTGCCCTGAGGGGTGGGACCCTGACTTGCTAATTCCGTTTTCAGTCTCATTTAGGGGTGGGGCTGATGCTATTCTTTCAGCTCATCCTCTAACACCATCACAGGTTCCTCGTTGACGTCCTTTTCTTTCCCCCCTGAGGGTAAAAATTGGTGTATTTACCACAGTGCCCCAGAGGGAAAACTGGTAAGTCCCTAGTTCATTCTATATGTTTTTTTTCTTTGCCTTCTTTTCTTTTCTTTTTTTTTGCCAGTCTAATAATTTTACAAGTGTTTCTTTACATAACGCCCTCACTGTGTGCTAGGAATTAGGTTCCTTGCCTCCCCGCCATGCCTTCCGCCTCCAATCCACTACTTTAATCTTTTGAAAGATTTTGGGCCTGAGGCCATGATGTGGATGATCCCAGCAACCAGCTATAATGTCTTCCCGGAACCTCCAGGAACATCCCACTCATTACATTTCCCGGGATGGTTCATGGGGCATCGGTAAGAGCCTGACTTCATAAGCCAAAATCTAGCGCCTTGGGCATGAACTCTATCCTACAGACTTGGCCTCGGTCCCAAAAGGATTTGGGGGTGGAGGGTGGGTGCCTCCATAAGGACTCAGCACCCCTAGGAGAGTCCTCAAACCACAGATTCTAGGTCCTCTTCATTTTCCAAACTGTGTTCAGTGGGAGCTCTATCAGAGATCAAAAGTGATCGAACATTAAGGGTTCTCTGGTGAAAGACATTTGGGGAGAACTTAGTCTATCTTCCCTTTGGAACTTTACAACATAAACCACAATATTAAAGGCTCTGAAAAGGCCTACAAATAAACAAAAAAAAGCAAACAAACATATTTAATTGTGTTTAGCCTAGTTTATCCCAAACTTATTCAACCATGGATTCCTTTTGCATGCAATATGCATCACCATCCTATGGACTGAAATCCTCCCAAGCACTGATTTGGAAGCTCTGTCTTAACCTATGTGATTTCTAGTCCTTACGTCCACCGCACACACTTCCCCATATGTCAGAGTCAAGGCTCAGAGAAGTGAAGAAGTTGGTGAACAGTAACTTAAACTCATGAGTCGCGTTGCTGGAATTTGAGCCCATACCCAATGGATGGAAAGCTGCCCATATATAAATATATAAAAAAATATATATATATTTTAATTTTTTTATTTTTGCCTCTATCCTAGACTATTCCCAAGGTATGGAGAATTGCCTGGAATTCATCTTAATTATTTGATAAAAATAATTTGTAATTAATCATTGATTGCCTGTCAGGGAATACCATTCTGAAGAAATTGAAGACAGCTCATTCTCAGCTCCAGCGGTCTGCTTCGCATTATCAATTTGTTAAGAAACTCTCTTTTTTGGGGGGCATAGAGCTGTGCAAGAGGAAACTTCTATCCAGACTGTCTGAATTATCCAAAAATTCTGAACTGATGGCATCCAAGTGAATAAGACTTTACAGAACTGTATTTGGAGAGTTGATTGGATCTGTCAGTTTTCCTGTGGATGTAAAGCCCTGGGTGGCTTGACCAAAAGTTCGCTAGAACATAAATAATCACCAGGTTTTCAGGTGAATTCCACAGAGTCCCTGAGAAGAGAAAACTCTGGCTATTTTCTGGGAAATCTATAGGCTATCAGAGAAAAACCTGTACATATCTCAAAGTGTGGATTCAGTGATGAGGATGTTTGGGAAGAAAAGGATTCTTTCCCCCTTTCTTTCTATCTTTCTTTAATTTTCTTTCCCTTCTTTCTTTCTTTCTTCTTTTTTTTTTTTTTTAAACCAAAGTACTTGTCAGCAGCCAGTGTTACGATTTCACAGCCAAGAAGGTCAGGGTAATGAACTTCCAAGCATTCGCAGACACTGCGCACTGGGTCAATTCCCCAAACTCCGAAATGCTCGAGGGTCAGAAAGCCAGGAAAACATGTTTTTATAACTAAAAAGAGTATGTCTCGGATCATCTTTATGTAGTTATTATTTATTTCTTTCCTGCAAAGGGGTTTTTCGAATGCTATGTCTCTTAGCTTTCTGATCTCTCCTTCCTGTGTTTCAGGGAGGGTGAGGGATGGGGCAAGACATTGCAAAACTAGACTTGGACCTTTCTCATTTATGTTTTCCAGAGGCCGCATGCTGGTGATGAAAGAGCTGACCCAGGAACTTGAAGTTCGTAAGTGGGGTGGGGTGGGAGGGGAGCTGGGAGGCCTCCCAGCCCCAGCCTCCGTCTATCTGCCCCTGTCGGCTGGGCTCCAGCTTCTCTCACTCATGCAGGGCCGGGGCAGTGCTGTGGTCCACCCGTGGTCCCATGTCCCCTCACAATGAAATGGCTTTTGCATCTCTTTGGGACTTGGCGTGTGTTAAGTGGGTATTCTCTGCAGAGCTTCGAATGGGTGTTGGTGGCCACTCATTCATTCAGTGGGCACTAAATGAGCATCTACTCTGTGCCTCCTAAGTACCAAGGATGTCAGAAATAGACAACCCCAGCTCCCTCCTCCTGGGAGTTCCCATATATATACACATATATTTTTTGTGGCATCAGCTCCCACATCACGTCACGTGGATTCAGAGGGAAGGGTCGTATTAGAAATTGTCTCATCTCTTCTAATCTTCCCATTTCACAGATGGAAAGACAAAGGTTCAGAGGGGAGGGATGGGCTTGCTCAAGGTCACATAGTGGACTAGTTACAAAAGCTGAAGAAGGACACAGTTTTGTTTTGTTTGCTTTTTCTCCCAGAGCTCTTTCCCTTGTACCACGTTGCCTCTCATAGTTCGCTCAGTTAGTCTTTGCTGAGCGCTCACTAAGCACCGTGAACTGTGTTAGCTGCTGTATGAAACTCAAAGATGTCACCCAAGAAACTGAAAGTCCAAGCTACAGGCAACAGACCCGTATGCCTTTAATTGGGAAATGTAGAGGGAGTGTAGGCCTGGGAATCAGCGAGGCTTAGATTCAAATTCTGATGTTTCATTTACTCATTATGTTCCTTTAGGCAAGTTATTTAGCCTTTCTCAGTCAAGGTTTTCTCATCTTTAAAACAGGAATGGGTGTAGTGCCTAACCCCCATGAGTTTTGGGAAAGGAAGCAAAAATATGTAGAAATAAGGAACAGACCATGGTTATCATGAATAATAACGACAGTGATAAATGCTGTGGACAGTTATATGTACAGTGTTGGGAAACACACCGAAAGGAGCAGTTACTTATGTCCCCAAGCGGGGATGAGAAAAAGCGGACTCTTTTTTTTAATTAGATTTTTCTGCCTTATTTTGTGTGGGGAGGGTGTATGTTTTGTGGCTGAACTGTCTCCACAGACATTTCTGCTCTGAGAAGTTTATTTTCCTACAAGAAATGGCGACAAAGACAGAGCCACAGTCTGATATAAATGCGGAGCAGGACCCTCCCATGGCTGACCAGCCAGACAACGGGTTCTCCTAACGGATGTGTCCACAGGCCCCAGAGCAAGGATGACCCAATGCCCTGAGGATGAGCCAAGACACAGAAGTTCCCTATAAATTTTCAGAGGTCAAATAGGTAGAGTCATCCAGGGTTACCTACATTTTTTTAACGTTGAACTGCTTTAAAAATTGGTAACAGTGTCGAGTTCGTCCTCTGATGGTGTTCACTGCAGTTGGTCTCGACAAGCGCCTCCCAAAAGCAGACCCATGGTACGCTCAGTCACTTCGGGCAAGAGATTCCCAGTGTCTCTTAGAGCTAATGTCCTGCACGATCCCCGAGGGAAGAGTCCCACTGACGTCCTTTAACCCAGTAGAATTTTCTTTCATCCCCCGATGGTAGCGTCTGCGAGGGCAGGCGTTACACCTATCTTGTTCTTGAAGGGGACAGTCCAGATTGGGCTTGACAGATTTAGCTGGATACACTTTAGGAGAAAATGTAACCCTAAAACTCACTTGATCATTCCCTCATTCATTCATTCATATTTATGGAATGTCTCCATATGCCAGGCACTCTTCTAGACTTTCCAGACACAGCAAGTACGATAGACAAGGTCTCTGACCTTTAGTAGGGGAAGGGTATTGGTTAATACAACAGTAACAATGACTAACAAGCATGATTTCACATAGAGACAGACACTGTGGAGACGATATAAAAGGGAGAACACTTGGGGGAGGGGTGGCAAAGGGCGGTCTCTCCTGGGAGGAGCCATTCCAGTTGAGACCCAAAAGCTACTGGAAGACTAGAGGGGAAGGCGTCCTTGGTGGAGGGGCGGCAAGGGCAAAGACACTGAGGCAGGGACAAAAGTGGTGTGCGCAAAGATCATAAGGCAAGCCGGTGTGGCTGGAGTCCAGCGAGGCTGAGAGTGACGTGACATCGAAGATGCTCGTGGAGGCCGTGCTTGGCTCCTCTGCGTCCTCACTGCCAAATCCTGTGTCTAATGAAAGCCACACACTATGAATGTTTGCTGACTGTGCTGACTAACACGATTCACCAACTGCACCCCTTGGTTCTTGTCCTCCCCCATCTTCAGTGGCACCATTGACGCATATTTTATAAATGAAAGCTAATTTTTATAAAACTAGGTATAGTTTTGTGCCTTTTTGGTGAGCATGGCCATATCGGTGGGGACGGGGTAAGTGGTGATTTGACATTGACTGTCTTATATCAGAAGGTAAGACTCAGCTGAGAAGTAAGTGTTGCCTGATTAACTGTCCGGAAATGCAGAGGGATTACCACCTACTACGGAAGGACTGCCTTTGAGGAAAGAGGGCCGGGAAAGAACAAGGGCATGGTCACTGTCACACGGGACACCTGTGGACTAGCAGACGGGAGAACCCGCCTTCTTGCCCGACCACTGAGCTGGTGGCTGGAAGGTTAACTGATCCATTGAACCTCATCGACATTCTTGCCTTTGAAGCTTCTCCACCATACTGTGCTCCGTTCCCCAAATACAGGACTTCCAGTGAAACCCTGACATGTAGCTCTAGGGCTCAACAACGGTACTTAACGCCCCCAATAGGAGGCAGAGATGGGATGAAACGGTCCCAGGGAATCTGAAGACAGGACCGTTTTGAAAGGCAGCAACGGGCAGGGACCGGGAGAGGGAAGTTTCAGATCCTTGCGCGAGGAATGCGAAGCTAAATGAGAACCATTCGAAAGCTCTGGGGGTTATAAAGTGGAATTCCCTCTTGTACAGTACACAAGAGTTATTAAGTGTGTATATGAGACTCCTGTTTTACTTCATGTACATGATTATTTTATACAGGCAAGTTTGGAAAGAATTATAGGCTGAGAGCTGGCCAAGATGCAAGATGAGCAGCGGGGAATGGGGGTGGCGGTTGCAATGTCTTTGCTGGGAGCTCGGGCTACTTGGAGAAAGCCAGCATGGGGTCCATCACGGGTCAAGGGCTTGGGAGAACTAGAGTGGAGTTGGATGCTGTATAGGCTCATCTCCAAAACGGCATCCAAACCTTGGTCTTCATGGGAAAGGGCCAGGTTTAGAACTAAAGAAGCCAACCCTGGACCAGGCCCAGCAAACTGGGTTTGGTCCACTAATATCTGGAGACCAGGAAGATGAAGAACTTGGCTTTGCCTTGCCTGGCTTTGAGACGCGAGAGAGACCATTTTCAACACACCCAGGGATTTCAAACGGGAGAAACACATTGTCTTTGGAAAAGAAGTCCAGGATAAAGGGCTGCTGTAGGAAAGATCCAATTACCAACGGGCTGGACTGTTACGTTTTTCCTGAGAGTGGTCAGAAGCAGAGGAGTTGGTCTACTCAGAGCTTCCAGGTTACATTCCTGGGGGACAGAGCCAAGGCTCTGGCCTCGGAACAGTTTGGAACCCTGGTTTTGCTTCTAACTCTGTGACCGTGGGGAAAGTTAATGAATCTCTCTGAGCCTCAGTTTCACCCATTGTAAAATGGGCATTAAAACAGCTACTCATATGGAGAATATAATGAGGCAGAGGATATGCACAGTCGAGTCTCCTTAAGTGACAGCCCTCCTACCAATAGCGATGATGATGTTGATGGGAATTTGAGTGACGGACGGTCGGCCGGCCCAGGCTGGACAGCAGGAAAGCAGCACGCACGGCATCTCTTGTTTGATGAGCACAAGTCTCTGTTCCATTACCCTGGACTCAGTGTGGGGCGGCTGCAAAGCCTCACGAAACTTCACTGAGTCGCCAAGGTGGTTTTATCACTTGAAAGAGCTTGTCTTCATGGTGACCTGCCTCTCCCTCCTGGCGGACTGAGATTCTGCGGACTCCTGGCTGGCTGAATGCCAACCACCTAGAGCCCAAAGCTCCCCTGTCGGATACCCCCAAGCTATTCATGGATCGCTAATTCCTTAAAGCTATAACTTACCTAGAGGGAAAAAAACACTTGTTTAACTGTATTATTAGGGCAAAAATCTACCTCTGTGATGGAGCTTAAGCCAGTGAGACATTGATTTCTCTCTGCAGGGCAGTTTCCACTCCACCGGGCCCTGCAGAGACAGGCTCCTGCTGTCTCGTTGCTCCGCTGCGTCTAAGATGTTGCCCTTAATCACAGAGTCTAAGAGGACATGTGGCCACCTCCTCACTCCAGGTTGAAGAAAGAGGACAGGAAGGAGCAGGGAAGACCCTTCCTTTTAAGGGCATAACCACACGTTAGATGGGAGTCTTGTGACAGGCTCCACTGCAAGGGAGGCTGGGTAATGTAGTCTTTGGTCTCAGGGTCCCGATGCGTAGCTCAGCATTGGAGTTCTTAAGCGGAATGGGAGACTAGATATGGGCAGACAACTCACCTTCTAGGCTTTAGTTTCCTTCTTGCAAAGTCAAGCAGCACAGGGTCAGGTCTCAGCACGCCTTGGATTTGAACCCCAGCCCTCCTGCTTGCTCGTAGAATAGACGTAGTCAGACATCATACTCTGCGTTTTCTCAGTTGAAAAGTAGGGACGACATCGAAATGACGCCAGTCTCACTGGACCATTGTGAAGGTGCACATAGAGTTCCTGTCACAGAGCCCGCAGCTGATGTGCCAGCCTCGGTCGGCTCCCTCCTTTCCTTCCTGACCTCCATGCAAGACAGTGGCAGCTGCTGGCATATTTCTTGCAGGCAGCTTGCTACCTGCCTGCTCTGCCCAGCCTGTGAGGTCTGAAGACCAGGGACCAGGCTTGTTTCCATATTGGAATTCTGAGAAGGTGGCGTAGTGCCTGGAACAGACTGGGGGCTTGTTTGTGCTAATGTGTAAGTGAATGGAAGACCACTGTCAACGAAGCCAGACCTGGCCATCAAGGGTCTTCGTATGCTGGCCCTATATGACAGCCCATATGCCAGGTACTGTGCTGAGTTTCTTAAATGAGCCCCCATTGCCTCATCATCAGTAGATACTATTATTACGACCATGATTTTCAGGGAAGGTAACTAGGCTACCGAGATAAACCCACGCAGTTGCTAGTGGAGGAACTGGGCTTTGAACCCAGCGGGTTTCGAGATCCATGCTGCCCATCACCAGGTTATACTGACTCTGCTTTGGTGTGGATTGAAGATGCTGCACTCAGTTTAAAGAGAGATTGCATTGGGCTTTTCCATCTTTGTTTTTCAAGAAAAAGCTGTCTCCACATCCTCAGCTATTGGGAGAGTCATTTCATCCAGTCTCCTTCCTTCCTTCCTTCCTTCCTTCCTTCCTTCCTTCCTTCCTCCTTTCCTTCCTTCCTTCCCTCCTTCCTTTTCCCCTCCCTTCCTATTTTTCTTCTTCCACAAAATACCACATTTCCCTCTGCTAATTAATCACAGTAACATGTAAAACAGCACAGCAGCAGTGGTTGAAAGGGTGGTTCCATTTCTTACTAGATTTCCAGGTCACCTCTGCCAGGGTCCCTTGAACAAGTTCAGGATTTTTATGAAACGCATTTTAGTTTAGCCCTTCTTGTACAAAGGGGGAAACTGAGGCCAGCGCAGGAAAGGATTTGCTCAAGTCTAGATGTAATGTACAGAAATGTACAAAGTGTCCCAGTGCCTACTTCCGCCCTCCATGTTCTGACCCTCCAAGGAGACCATCAGCTGCTTTCCACCAAGTCATCCAAACTCAAGACTAGGAGGTCACGGGTTCAGTTTTTGTAAATTACATTCTTCAGATAACTCAGGCTAAGACATTGATTATTTAAGACGGTTGTTGGTGGGCAAAACAATGTGGCCAATAGTTGAAGTCAGAACATTTGTTGCGATTCGGTGCTTGAGAAGCGGATGTGTTTGTTTACTCTACGAATTTGCAAAGTGCCAGCTCCCCAGCAGTGAATAACTTAATGACTCCAATGCAAACCCCGAACTCCAAACTGGCTCAGGAGAGCTGGCGATTATGGAAAATCTTGCTTCATTTAGCCCAAGGATCCGACCACCCGTGAGCTGGAAAGCAGACCTCAAAGCAGGAAAGAAACAGAAGTGTCCAAAGCAGAAATGGAAAACACAACCCCGTAACAAGCTGACCCTGGAAGGACCACAGATGAGCTGAGTCGGGGGTTGTGTTCCCCTGGTGGATTCTCTGCTCGCTGGGCTCCTGTGTCTGGATGGGAATGGGACAAGAAGACAAAAGCTGTCTCCTTCAAAAGGCCCCAGGGAATTGGGATCCCAGAAGCCTTCGACTACTGTCTCAGACCTGGGGTTGCCAAGTCCATGTCCACTCAGACCAGGCAGGAAATGTAAGTTGGTAGGCAAACTGTGCGTGTGAAATAATAAAAGGCAGCTGAGGCTCAGTCTCGGTGTTGGGGGGCAGCGAGGAGTTGGAGGGAGTTGGAGGGCATGACTCCATGAAAGACAGCAGCTGCTGACCCTTAGCTAATTGTTGCCACCTGGAAATGTGGGCTGACAGATGTTCTGATCTGTCAAAAGAATCGAAAAACCTTGATTTTCACAAGCAATCAACTTTTAAAGATTGTCAACTAATACAAAGTTTCCAAAGGAGTCTGGGAACACTCCCTTCCCCCTCACAAATACAATCACTCGCGGTGGTTGTGGACTATCTATGGTGGTCCCTGACTGAAGACCCTTGGAGTAGGTAGAAGACACCTAATTCGACCCCTTCCTTCTACAGATGTGAAACAACGGACCTCGAAGTTTATCTCAGTTCACACAAAGGTGTCGGCGGCAGAGCTGGGGTGACGTCTAAGTCCAGCCTTTCTTTACTTTGCAGTGTGGATTCCGGCACCGGGTCCGTTTTCCAGAACTGAACAGCTGTCTGTCCTGAGAACAAGTTAAGCTCCTGCTTTCCACGGAGAAAAGAAAATTGTACCCGAGCCCTTAATAATGATGTTATTGTTGCTGACAATGATAATAAATAGCAGGTGGAATGCTTTGAGCAGCAAGTAACAGAACATCCTGATTCAAACGGACTTAAACAATATATGACATTCTTATATTTCATAGTCAGATCAGAGAAAGGGCAGTTTCCATGACATAATCAGGAATCTGGACAGTTTCTGTCTTTTTGCCCAGCAAGATCCCTCCCTCCTTCTCACCCTCCCTCCCTTCTTTCCTTTTTCTCTTCCCTCCCCCTCCTCCTACCTTTCCTCCTCTCCTTCCTCTCTCTCCTCTTGGTTACAAGGCTGCCAATAGCAAGTGAGTCCCTGTGTCGAATTGTTCCATCCAGAAAGAGAGAATTAAAAATCTTGAAACTTCCCTCCCAGGCATTGACTATAGTTCCTTCTCTTTCGTCTAGCTGAGTCAACTATCCACCTCCGGCCCAATATCAGTAGACAGAAGAAGCCGTGTGTTGATTGGCTGAAATGTATAGTCTAGTCCAGGAGCTGAGATGGGACCCTGTGTGTGTGTCAGGTGGTCTACTTGAATCCTCAGAATATCCTCATGATGGGCTGGACCCTGGACTTTCCCCACAAATATCCAGGAGTTTGGTTCTCTGGTTTCCTAGCAAACATGGGGTAGAGCAGAGCTTCTGGACCATTAATTGCACCAGACCCCCCAAGAAACCTGATAAAAATGAACATCTTATTCTCCTGTCATTGGAAGAGCCTGATTCAGTAGGTCAGAGAATCTGCATATTTTATAACCTCCCCAGGCAATGTTGATTTTGTGTGGTCAAGTGTCATGCTTTCAGGGACTAGCAAACCCGATGGCCCACAACTCAAGAGTACTCGAGAAGTGGCCCCCAGCCATCAGGGAAGTGCCTCGGATCACAAGGGGCAGGGCTTTCATCTGTTATGGTGTTATGGCACGATAGAAACTTCTGTGTTGTAACTACCTTCGGATGCTTGGAATGAGAAAATTCCATCGGAATTTCCAATCGTGGTTTGCTGGAATGCATTGAGGGAACCTTCAGAAAAGAGTGAGGAAGATAAAAGGAATGCCATCATTTCCTCAGTTTCTACCCGCAGGCTGAATCGCCCTCAGTGCGTGGGTTACGAGATACTGAACTGGGGGCAGGTCCTGGTTGTAATTAATCAGTGTAACCCTCTCCGTGCGAAGTTAGCCAGTATGACTTGGGCTGTACTTGCGTACATAGAGTTGAATCCCAAGTGAGAAAATGATTTCCTCTTCGTGCTCGTTGAATTATCCCGACAACTCGAGGGAGTGTGGTGCTAGGGGTGGATCTCCTACCTTGCTGTATCCCTCTTTGACAAAGAGGGAGCAGAGCTTGGTTCATAGGCTTAAGATTCATATCAATATAATTGTATTAACTTTAATATAATTAAAAGCATCTAGCTATCATTTAATTATATTGTTTGCTTTCATCATGTGGCAGACAGGATGCACGCTAGATTGTGTTGACCGAAAAAAACATTCCAGGGGCCTAAAACAACAGTCTTCCTTGATATCATCTGCTTTGTCTGTCATGGGTCTTGGGGCAGGGGGAAGGGCTCCAAACGTTGGGGTCCCTCAGGAGCAGGCCCACCAAGCAGTCCCTGTCTCCAAAGTCTCCAGTTCTCTAGGCAGAGAGAAGGGAGCCTTGAATAGTAGCTGTTATATATTCTGGCATAGTCGTGATGCAAGGAATTTCTACTCACTGTCCATTGGCCAGAACTAGTCACATGCCCCACCCCCAAACACAGTGGCCCAGGAAGTGATAGGCTCTCATGTAGCTGGGAGGGGCGAACTGGCGGTAGTCGGACAATGGCGCGGACACTCACTGCCCGTTGTGGTCGTGCACCCTGTCTTCCAGCCAGTGTTCTCGCATGGCTGTTTTCTTCTCGATTCCTGGGGTGGGCAGCTTGCCCAAGGGTGCGTGAACACAGAGAGCACAGCCACCGGTCCAGGCAGAGCTGTAGGGGGGCAGCCTGGCCTTGACCCTGGCGTCAGGACCCTTCCTGTCTCTGTGAGTGAGCCCATCACCTTAGTGGCCTTCAGTTTCCTCATCTATAAAGTGGGGTCATAACAGCAGCACCCACCTCAGAGGGTCTGAGAGGTTGAGCGGGTTCGTACATACAGAGAACACTGAACGTGGCACATGGCAGGCGCTGGGTGAACGTGAGCCTTGGTCGATGAGGCACACGAGCAATTACAAGGAAGTACGCGAGTCTGCGTTGGGTAGCCCGGGGGAGGGGCAGTGCCCGGCAGTGGGAGGTCATCCAGCCTACAGAAAAAAGGTCTCCAGAGGAAGCAGAGCCTGCAGGAGGAAATGTGGGCAGCCAGGTGAGGACGGGACATGTCTTCTCCAGGCAGGGGGACTGGGCAAGGCGCAGGATAGTGGTGAGCCTCCACGGACTTCCGCCAGAAATTCCCTTTGTGTAAATGCTCGGATGGTTTTCTGCTGGTGCCTGCTGAGTGATGTTGAGTTCTTGGCTGGTGCAGAAGTCCCGGTTCTCAGCAAGGGGCCCAGGCTCGTAGATGAGCCTTTGTTCTGCCCATTGGATGTGAACTCCCTATGGCCCGAGACCAAGTCACAGAGGCCTTGGAACTATTCTCCTGGCAGGCCTGTAAAGGAAGGCCACCAGTGGGTGAAGGCAAATCTTAGAGGATATCTTGGAAACATAGCGACTAAAGAAATCAGGGTTTGGATTACTTTAGCGAGTGAGTGATTTTTCAGAGCACAGAAAGGTAGGGTGTTTGTGTGAGTTGTGTAGCAGGGGATAAAGACAGCTGCTGAGGAAGAGAGGCAGGAAGAAATCTGCAGGGAATGCTTATAAAAGGCAGAAAATTGCGGAGCTCTGGTGCAGAAGAGCTAGATCATGACCTTGTTAATTTCACACCAATTTCCCCTTCCCAGTTCCTTTGGCTTGTTTGCTCACCATGACCCCTCAACCAGGGGCGTAGGTGTAAGAAAGCTGCTTCGAGCTCTAGATGTGGCTTCCAAAGCCACCCATTGGAAGCTTTGACGAGGCTGGTGGTGGGTGGCGTCATTTGGCTGACACTGTGGCCAGAAGGTTATTCACTGAGCAAACCTGACTTTCTGGAAAGAACATCCATGTGACCGCCAGGCAAGAGCAAAGCACAGAGGTGAGGCACAGTGGAAGTTTCCCACCCTCTAGGGGCCATTAATCAAACAAGCATGGTGCTGATTAATTAACGAAAGCAACAATGGAGGTGGCAATATTTGCACCCCTGCTTAACCCGCTCTGCGCCGGGCACTGCAGTAAGCCCTCTCCGTAGATGATCTCATTTAATTCCCACGACAACCTTGAAAGGGAAGCATGATTTCAAGAAGGAGCCTTTGCTATATCTGATTTGACACAGCTCATTTGAGGGAATAGCCATGGCCAAGTGTAAAATCACGCTTCTCATTACCAGGAAATGTGTGGTGCATGCCCCAGACCTCTACCCTCTTCCTGGCTCTGCTGCCCACCTCCTTACTCAAGGAGAGCTTGAAGGATTTAATACTTTGCTGCTTTGCTCATGTTGCCCCAAAGAAATTGTCTTAGATGTTGGTATTAAAATCCCTACTTTGAGACGAGAAAACTGAGGCTCAGAGAAGTCAACTTACATGGAGTTCCAAACTGGCAGAGCTGAGATCGCTATTTCCGCCCCCCTCCCCTGAAACGTTTTATTTTGACATGCCTTCAGACTTGCACAGAAGTAACAAAGAATCCCTGTATACTCTTGACCCAGTGCCCCAAATGTCAATAATTTGTCACGATTGCGTTACCCTCTCCTCTTCTTTTTTAAAAACCATCTGCAATTTAGTTGCAGACTCAATGCCCCTTTACCTCTAAGTACTTCGGTGCTTCTTTCCCCCACACGAGGACTGTCTCTTACATAACCACAGCACAGCTGTTACAATGAAGGAGCTGATGTTGGTACAGATACAGCGTTACCACCTATTGTTCAGACTTTGTTTCTGTTTCACCAGTGGACAAGTTGTTTCAATAGTGTCCTTTATGGCAAAACAATAAGAAGAAAAGAAAGGAGACAGGGTGTTTCATGAATTCGACAGTGATCGGGGAGAATGTTCACCAATTCAGATTTGCCGCATGAGGTTGATGTTAGGTACTTGTCCCAGGAGCAGAAGGGCGGCTGCGTCTTTCTCAGGGCACCCTAGCAGGGGGTGCATGGCCTCGAGATGGGTCCTACGATGGGGGATATTAGCCCTGATCATTTGGTTCAGGTGCTGTTTCTCCCTTTGCAATTGGGATCTTGCGGGGAAATGCTTTGAAACTCTGTGCAGGTCAGAGCCAGGACTTTAACCCAGCTGTCTGTCTTTAGACCTCATTACCACCCGCTACACTTCCCACTCCTCTGCGGAGCTGGCATGTGTTCAGAGTACACCAGGCGCGGCGCTGAGTTAAGTGCATTCTTTCTTTAAGCTCTCACAGTGATTGTCAGAGCTGTGGAGGCCCCGTCCTCCACACTCAGCCCCTCACCTACATTATCCGATAGGTTCAGAATCCAGATGACTTAATCACCTCTTGCTAACAGAAAGCCAACGAAAGGCAACTCCATTCCCATCCTCTGGTCATGGAGCCCGAACGGGGAGCTGAAAGGGCTCTCACAGATTCCCAAGGAGCAGATGTCCCCAGGAGTATGACCCAAACAGAACCCTGCCAAAGATGTGAACAAATAGGGGCCAACCCGCATGCGTGCGACTCCGAAAGGGCCTGGATTGACTGCAGGGAGGGCTCTTTATGAGATTGAATATTCCCCTCGCTGGAGACACATTACTATCGAATAATAAACAGCAGAGTCTATGGTGTTGATCTTTAAAGTAAATCCTATTGCTATTAGCTTATCTACCCAACTATTAAAACTAATAAAATAATAAACTTTATGACACAGACACTTAGCTCAATTCAATCTCCCCCTCCTAACTGCAATTTTCTCCTTCTGGGACTGTTGGTTTTTCCAGCAATTTCCTGCTTATCACTAAACTATCTGGAACATTTTCATATGTTTGGATGACAGTTTTCAGTTGCCCTGGGATGTTTTTATTCTCTCTCTCTCACCGCCCCCCTTTCTCTCTCTCTCTCTCTCTTTTTAAATTGAACTTTATTGTCTCTCTTTACGCCAATCTCTGTTTAACTTCTGCAGCCTGTTGTTCCAGCAGGCAAGAATGTTTCTCGTTATCAGGTTCAAGATCACCTGCCTCTTGGGGTCCATTGTGAACTTGCTAAAGAAAAGAGGAAAAACCACTCTAAATTAACTGGGGGCCGAGGAGGGGGAAACCCAATACTGCTTCAGTCTTCTTTGGGTCTGTGGTCTCCAAAGGCTCAGCAATGTCATGTGACAAGTTTGGGGCAGATCAGGAAAAAAGAAAGAAGAAAACCAATGTACAGAGGGGTTGCTTCTTCCATGGGGGTAACTGTGTGCAGAGTGAGGGCACAAGGCAACGCGTACAGGAAACACTATCCTTGAGTCTTTCTTAGGATGCTGCCTTATTACAGAACCAGTATCTGGCCCTGGCTGCTGTGGCTCAGTGGATTGAGCACTGGCCTGCAAAGCGAAGGGTCACCAGTTCAGTTCCCAGTCAGGGCACATGCCTGGGTTGTGGGCCAGGTCCCCGATAGGGGTGTGCGAGAGACAACCACACATTATTGTTTCTCTCCCTCTCCTTCTCCCTCCCTTTCTCTGAAAATAAATAAATAAAACTTTCAAAATAAAGAGAACCAGTATCTCTTCTCTCCGTGAATTCACCACAGCCAGGTTTTTGTTTTTTTGGTTTTTGTTTTTTTTCCACCACTGAAGATCTCTTTCTGTCCTGTGGACCTGGGTCTCACTTCTCACCCTCCCTTGAGAGCACGTGCTCATAATTTAGTTCTCGCTCCTTCCCTGTCCCTCTTTGCCCAAGAGGGTAGAGTTGCGTTTTGTCACAACTGTAGAGATCAGACCATGTCCCTATACTGAATCTTTACCACCCAGGTCTCAGGCGGACTCGGACTTTACAGCTTCATTGGAATGATCTTGTTCTGGTCTCAGCCTGAAGACATCTCCAAGAGCAAGGTCGTCGCTGAGGGGAGAGGCTGTTTTCGTGTCTCGGATCTTAGGTCCCATCTCCAGCCGAACTGTGTGAGCTGTGTGCTGCCCGGGGTCAGAAAAAGCAGAGGATCGGGTAACAATCGACCGACTGAACGGTGATTTGACTCATTGCCAAAACCCCGGCGCTCTTGCACCTTCCTCCTCCTTCTGAACTTTGTGGGTCTGTGTATGTCTGTGTCTGAATGAGGTGAGAACTATGTTATTCAGGCAAGAAGAAAGAGGTGCTTAGGGAGATTTTTAATTTAGCCCGAGGACTTTCGTACTTCAGAAATGACTTTTCTCCATGCCTTGCCCCCACCCCGAGAATAAAAGGAATGGATACATTCATTTCAGAAAATATGGAACAAGCAAGTATATCTATCAGTCAGGGGACATGACTGCTAAGAAACATAAGCCAACTCTGACTGGCTTAAACAAAACATGATGTATTCAATGCGTAGTGTGGATGCGTCAGAAGTGGCAGGGTTTGCAGAGTGGGGTGAATCGGGGGTGCTGGGGGGTCGTGAGCAGGGACTGTGGATGGTGTCGTGGTAGGAAGGATTCCGGTCAGCACATGTGCGTTGTGGTAAATGACCCGGAAATACTCTTTCTAATGCATCATTCACTAAGAGTCATAGATGGAGCGACACGTGCCCCCCAAAATCCTTACATCAGCACCCGGACCCCCAATATCTTAGGCATTGATTGTATTTGGAGATCGGGCCTTGAAAGTGGCAATTGAGTCAGAATGAGGCCGCTAGTGTGGGTCCTCATCCAATCGGATGAGTACGGAAAGGAAATCTGGACACGCACGGAGACACCAGGGAGAAACCTGTGCCCAGAGAAGAAGCCACGTGAGGACGGCGTGAAGACAGCCATCTGCAGGCTGAGGAGAGGAAGCCAACCCTGTAGGCACCGTGCTTTTGAACTTCTGGCCTCCAGAAGTGCGAGAACATGAAGGTCTCTTGTTTAAGCCTCCCAGCCTGTGGTATTTCATTATGGTAACCCTGACAAACTGATACCCAGAGGATGCCAAGCCTGGGGAGCGCACAGACAATTGGCTGGACTAATGTCACATGACTGTTTCCTGGTTGTATCTCCTGGCTTCTGTAGAGAAAGGTGAACAGCTGGAATTACCTGGCCAGAATGCAGAACAAGTCAGAGATAATCCTTCAAAATCAATGTGGAAGCAGAGCAGACACATTTAAAAAACTTTTTATTTATTTTTAGAGAGAGGGGAAGAGAAGGAGAAAGAAAGGGAGAAAAACATTGATATGAGACAGAAACATTGATCAGCTGCCTCTCCAGTGTGCCCTGACTGGGGACTGAGCCCACAGCCCAGGCTCATGCCCTGACTGGGAATCAAACCAGCGACATTTCACTTTGTGAGTCAGCCCCCATCCCCCTGAGCCACACCGGTCAGGGCTGGGGCACACACTCACTGATGCCTGTGGTAGCTGGGCTCCGTGTCGGCCCACAGTGTGCTGTGATCTGCACCTCCTTGTGGTCGCACCCTGTGTACCCCTCTTCCATACTCCATCACACCTGGCCTGTGTGGCCAATAGATTATACCAGAAGCAATTACGTCTGGCTCCTGAGTTCGGTCACAAAAGGCATTGTGCTCCTTCCTTGGTCTCCTGGCTCCTTCACTCTACGGCCAGTACTGTTGTGCTGTGAGAACACTCAGGCAGCATGTGGAGAAGCCCGCGTGGGGAGTAGCTGAGGCTTCCTGCCAACCGCCAGCATCATCTTGCCAATAGCCATGTGAGTGACCCACGTAGGAGGCAGGTCCCCCAGTCCTGGTCCGGCCTTCAGATGAGACCAGAGCCCCAGCCCACACCTGAACTGCAACTTCCCGAGAGACCCTACCCCCAGCCGCCCAGCTGAGCTCCTCCCAGATTCTTGATGCACAAAACTGTGAAGCGAAATAAATGGTTATTATTGCTTTAGGTAGCTGAGCTTTGGAATAAGTTGTTATTTTGTTACGGGCAACTGGAACAGTGTCCCACGCACTTGGTTGTTGCCTCCTCTCTTAATGCACCTGGGGAGGTATGTCCTTCCCAGCTCCCTCCCCCCCAGGATGGTCTGCCCCGGATTTGACCGGATCATGGGTGCAAAGGTCCTCCTCCCTTGTCTCAGAGAAGGGCCGACTCTGTGGTTCAATTTACACTCCAGAAGGCCCCACACAATCCTGCTGAGGCTAAGCCGCATTTGGAAACATCTTTGCTCTTTTCCCCCTTCCTTACCTTGCTTCCCTCCCTCCCTTACAGGTTGAGAGACACCCTGGATATATAACTTGCCCAAGAATTCTCACCCCAGGTTCTGCATCTAGGAAAACTAACCTCCAACGGAACTCATCTAGAAAGGAACGGGGGATACCAAGCGACCAAAAACCTATGACTAATGCGGTCCATCCCTTCCTGGCCCAACTTGAGGCTTTTGCACACTTTGTGATGTAAACACCCGTGCACAAACAGATGAGTGTGCCTTCTGCCTGAGGGACAGAATCCATATCTTGTGGTTTAGCCAGGAAGGCATGCTTCCTGAATCATGTTGAGTCTCCTTCTATTTCAACAGCTTGCAGCCTATGAAATGGTAAATTGCATCACTACCACTGGGGGGTGGGAGGGGAGGGAGGCATGAAAGAGAATAAAGAGAAACAAAACTGCTTAAGATATAAAATATCTATCTGATACAAAAAATATAACCGGTTCCAGTAATGATTCCTAAAGTTGTGGCTAATACTCACTGCTCCTACAGTACCCACTCCATCTTCCCTGGGTGAGGCGGTTGGAGCCGAACCTGTTTCTCAGGGAATTAAAGCCTTGGTTCCCTTGCGTATAGGATATTCTCTTGGTTTCTCACGAACTCCGTCCCCTGGACCTGGCTGCGCGGGGGTGAGAGTCACTCGGGGCAGCCCTAGAGTCTCATTCATACTTCTCTCGCTCCTATTGGGGACAGAATGTCTGTGTTCCTTTGGCCAAGAGAAATTTCTATGTTCCTGTGGTAGGGAGGGCCACCGCTTCAGCCCACCAGCCCTGGACCCTCTCTTCACCACGGGGACGTGATGAGTCTCCAAGGCCAGAGGCAGCCTCACCTCCCAGTTCAGCGAAACCCCAGCTGGGCTCCTTCCCTTCACACAGAAAGATTCCGAAGTGGAGAATTTAAAGTCAACAGGCCCAAGGTCGTCTGATGGTAGAGTTCACACTCGAACATGCACCCACAGGCTCCCAGAGCCTGAGCTCTGAGCAGCTTCCACCACTTCAGGGAGTGTGGAGCCCCTCTCACGCTCTGTGGCTCTTTGCACCCTCAATGTATTTGTAGAGAGAGGGCACCCAGGATGGGAGGCGGTGTGGTGCGGAGGAACAACAGCCCAGGGCTTTGTTCCCAGCTCAAGGGAATTCCATTTATTCATTCATTCAGTTCATTAAAAATTATTTAGTGAGTCCCCTCTACATGGCAGGCACTGTCCTAGGCGCTGCAAGTAGAGCATCACTCCTAAGCCAAGTCCGCCGTTTTCCTTCTGCGCTGTGTGGCCCCGGGCAAGTTGTCTCACTTCTCTGGGCCTGGCTTCCCTGACCTACGACATGAGGCTGTTCACACCTCGCAGACGAGAAGTCAGTTTGTCCCGTCACCGGGAACTCGGGAACACGATCACAGGATCTCGCCGCAAGGATTGGACATACCCAGATCCATTCATGCGACAAAGAGTTCCTCAGCATCTGCTACGCGCCAGCGACGGAGCTGAGCTTTGAGAACACATCAGTAAACGAGGCAAGCACAGTTGCACCTGGAACCAGGCAGGGGTTGGGGCACCGACACCCCCACCCCTGGCACAGTTGAAAAATCTGAGTATAACATTTGATTCCCCCAAAACTTAACTACTATTGACCAAGAAGCCTTACTAATAGCATGAAGTCAAACAACATGTCGTTTGTGTGTTCATGTATTATATACTGTATTCTCACAGTGAAGGAAGTTAGAGAAAAGAAAATCACAAGGAAGAGGAAAATGCATCTACGGTATTTATTGAAAGAGATCTGTGTGGAAGCGGACCCACGCAGTTCAGCCCTGTGTAAGGACTTGCGTGGACCTTACACTAAGGGAAGTAGACATTGAGCAAAACGCTACACTTGTGATTCGGGTTTGTAATAAATCCACAGCCAACTACAGGTCAGTTCTTCCTTGGCCAGTGCCCCGCCGCTTCCCTTCTTAAAGGTCTCCAGGGTTCAGAAGGCTTCAAAGGCAGTTTTGGTTTCTTTACGGAGTCCTGGCAAGGAGAGGAGACCTAGAGCAGTGAGGACAGGTAAGAGTTAAACGTGAGCAGCAACGAATGCGTCTGCTGCCATGTTGGCCGGAGTCTTCGCTGTCACTTTGCCACGGCTCTAGGTTTATGGAAAAAAAGAAGCCCTACAGAGAGGAAGAGAGGAAGTCGTTTTTCCTACAGCACAGCTGAAAATCCCATCGCTCCGCGGAATTTTTTTCCCCCTTTAATGTGCACAGTTTTTGGATGGATTTTGCTCCTTTGTTGGCTTTCTTTAGCCGTTTTATCGTGAGGTGAAATTTATGGATCCCGAAACCAAACGCAAGTGGCCGAGGACTAACTCTGCGATGCTGCAGTCCCAGCAGAGGGTCCCCAGCATGGTGGCTGGTGTCGAAGTGGACACTTGACCAAGGTTGGCTGGATGCATTTTTTTCGTGCCTGGAGACGTCAGGTCCATCCTAACTTTCTGGAAGTTCACTCTGTCTTGTTCACTCATCTCGCTTTCAGAAGAAAGGGGTGTCCGTCTGTCTCTCTGCGTCAGTGAGTCTGGTTTTGATCCGCCAGGAGAAAAAGACATCAGGGGCTTTAGTAATTAATGGCGCAGCAGCACCTGTTAGATGCAAGTCATCGCGTTGGTGTCTTGCATGTCAGATCCCTGAGACAGCTAAGAAAGAAGGAGCTGAGGGCCTCACGTTCACTGCCCCTCCCACGAGAAGAGGTTACGAATTTATTCGACTTTGACCCCTAATGCATTTCCACGGGGATCATCTGAGTAGGGGCTGAAGGTCTCTGGTTTCCGCTGAGATGGGTCTGTCTTCTTGTTGGCTGGTGGTTTTGTCATTAGCCTGATGAATGGGCTTGGTGTAACATTCTTCAACTCCAGAGTCCATGGGATGCTCGGAGCCGCCCTGCTGACCCCGTCATGTTACAATACAGAATCCCTGCAGTTGGGTTTAGTGAGGAGACACATTCAATGGGAAGAATGTTTCTTTTTCCTCTGGGCAAGTCATTTTGGATGGAGGGAATACAAAACTCCTGTTCCAGCTTGAAACCTGCCCAAGAAAGTAAATTTCTTTCTCAGTACAACGATTACAACTGCTTTGCTACAAGAAAGTTATAAGTTACTAGTTTCTTACTAGTGCATCATGCATATCGTGGTAACCTCAAGAACACTACAGGTATATTTATTGAATAGCTATTGAATAAATGGGAAAAATAAGTGAAAGGGAAAAGAACAAATGATGATAGATGCATAGTCGATACTCTACAAATATTGATGAATAAATAAAGACAGGCATAACCACTAAAATAAGTGACTAAATGAAGGAAAGTACTTCCTAGGATGAAATTACATAATTGCCTAAGACGGACTGTGTGGGAGACTTGCAAGGTGTCTTCCTGTGAACATCGGTTTCCTTGATTTGCGGGGTGCTTTCTCTCTACCAGACTTGGTCCAGTGTGCTCCCTTCCGAGTACCGTTGTCTGAACCGGCAGTGGCATGTAGCCCAAGGGGACACATCAATACTTTTCCTAGGAAAGACGGAACTAGAGAGGGGAGAGTGAGAGCGAGAAGAGAGGGAGGCCTAGAGGAGAGACACTGGAGAAAGAGAAATCCCTGGATTCCTGATTCTTCTAGTGCCTAGATATAACCCTGAATTTTTAGAATTGCCCCAACACTTCCCCTGATGTTAACACAAACCGATTTATGTCCTTACAGCCCAAACACTCTTAAACGCAGATGCGCGGCCAGGAGATGCTCCGGTCTCACCACCTTTGTGCAGGACGAGGGCTGGATCTCTCCACATCCCTGCTACCTCTCTCCCTTCCCTTCCTACTTCTTCGTCCCTCGGGGTTTAAAGATTTAAAAAAAGAAAGAAAGAAAAAGAAATAGAAGAAAGACAAATGAAACACCTCTACCCGCATCACTTTAAGCTGGTTGCAGGGAGGCGGGGGTGGTTATTTGATTTGGTTTCCATTCAGTGCTGAGGTTTGTCTTCCCTGCTTTTAGCGAGGGTTTCGGTTGCTTTATCTTGGCGTTGGGTTGCTCCTGAGGACTGAAGGGTGTCCAGGGCAGGCCTGTGGTATTTGCATTGGCTGCGAGAGCCGCTGGGCTAGTGGCAGGGCCTGACCTCAGCCTTCGGTGCACCAGGAGTCTCCTTTCTGGGGTGGCTTGCCCAGGGGAAGAGGAAAAAATGAGGCACCTCCCCATTCGGTGTCGGTCACACCTGGTTGGAGTCTCCCAGGGGTGTCCTGTTTTGGAGGGCTAGCACTCGGAACCCTGGGAAACATTGTTTCTTCTCTCCTCTCCTCTCTCCAGCGAGGAAGGCTGGTGGTTTTGGCTGCTTCCGTGGAAAAACAAATACCCTTCCACAAATAAGTTCTTCTCACAGCCTTGAATTAGTGTTGGCAAAAACACCTCCAAGTGGGGATTCCACAGAGGTGCAAGCCAACCACACCTTTGAAGAGAGAGGGCCTCCAAGAGGTGGGCTGGATGGGTTGGGCGGAGCAGTTTGGAGGTCAAGGGGACGCTGAGTGTCTCTTCATGGAAATTTTGTCAAAACCAAGAGCTAGGAGGGCCCAGAGAGGCCCAGGTGTCTTGGCTGCTCTCTCTGCACCAGGCTGTCTGCTCTGATGTCCGCCGGCTTCCTAGGTGTTGGCAAAGGCGTCTGGGAATCCCGACAGCAGCCAATCCGGGGCTGCCTGGGGCAAGCACAGTGCGAACAACAAGAAGAAGGAAGTTTCTTCTGCGAATGAGCTCACCGACCACAGGCATTCCACGTCAGGGAAAGTTTTAAAAAATGGCACTTTGGTGGCATCTCTCTCGTTAACTTCCCCACCTTTTGTTTTTTAAAGCATCCCTAAAAAGTCACCCTTTCTCTGTGTCACTTTCACCCTTTGCCACCCGGTCCCCTCCGGCTGGTCTTTTCTTCCCCCGGCCCGCACCCATCTGGGCCTGCCAGTCCGCGAAGGCCGGGGCATGACAGATTCGTGCCGGGTGCAAACACCGCTCACCATTAAGAGCTCCATCTAATGAGAAACAGAGCCACGGAGGGGAAGCTTCAAAGTGGTTAACGGAAGGAAGTGCCTGGAACGAAATCCGACTCGATGTCCCAATTAATATGTCCCCTAATTCTATTTCCTGCCCTTGCGGGCCAGCAGCCGCCTCCCTCTAATTTCTGTGGGCGACGGGGACTCGGCTGATGGGGAGGAAGGAACCTGGAAATGGGGCGGCTTCACGGATGACTTGATACGCAGGCAATGGGCATATTAGGACAAATTAGAGAATTAAGGAGGAGGAAAAAAAAGAGACATCGAGAGTCAGAGGAAATGTCATCCCAAGTAATAGTATTAACGGAGACTGGGCTGCTGGTGAACGCGGCTGCAGCGATTGAGAGCTGAGCGCTGCGGCCAAATCGTCTTTTATTGCAGCCTGGGGGACAGGCGTCTGGAGGCAGACCCTTTCCTCGCTGCTCCGGGGCCTCGGGATAAAACCGGTTGGGGGGTGGTTCGGGAAGAGACAGGCCAGGTCCAAATCTCAGCCAAGAGCTGTTGAAGGTTCATGGAGGCTTCGGATGGAAATTAAGGTGATCAGGGAGACTTTAGCCCAGGAAAAGTCAGGTTAGGATGAGTGGCAGGCGCCGAGCGTGTTAAAAGCTTTTTGAAATAACTTTCTGTAATCAGCTTGAGGTTCCACCCTTCAATCACTCTTTTCAGCTGCGCATTCTCCTCTCTGAGTCGTCCGGCCAGAGGCCGGGGCTTGTGGCGGAGGAAGCAGGCTATCTCCATGGCAGTGGGCTGCGAGCCCATCAGACACATGGGACACCCCAAGGGAAGCGGTGACCAGAAGACTCTTGTCTTCTTTGCCAGGACAATTTGCGCAATCTCTGGGTTGGTCCCTCTGACTGCAGTCTCTCCATCTTCTAGTCTGTGAGCCCACCTTGTACACACCTGCCTAGCGATCTTTCTCAAATGCAGAGCCCATGCGCCCTCCCCGCTTTAAGCATCAGGTGGGGGTCCTAGTAGCAGGTGTCTGTGTGATGAGTCTGGCTACTGGATCATGGCATTCAAGGCCTCTCACGCTCGCACGGGCTTTCTCTGGAGCCTTATCATCCCGCATTCTCCTCTTAGGCCTCCACCCACCCTTGCTGTTTCCTTCTACATAGCTTTGCAGGGGCTGTGCCTTCCTCCAGCTTTGCCCCCCCCAATCCATTAAGTCAACATTTAAATGGCTCCTCCCTGCTGAATCTTTCCGGGTGTCTAAGGCACCTCTCTGTGTTCCCGTGGGCCTCTCTTTGAATCTCTGCATTGTCATCATTTGCTTTTGCGTCTGGCTCTCCTAAGAGAATGTCTTCCAGCAGACACAGAGGACAGGACCAGTGGTGTAATTTCTCCACATTCCAGTGGCCGACACGACATAGGGGCTCAGCAAATGGGGATGGAAAGAAAGAAAGAGAAAAGAAAAGAAAGGAGAAAGCAACAGATAGAAGTCACAGGCTGCAGAAAGAACAGTAACACCTTGAGCTACATTGTTCACGGCCTAATTTTAGCCTCACGCCATGAAGACATACGGCGGGCCACAGCATCAAATTCAGTTTCCTTTAGAACTTGTTCAATGCAAGGAAATTGGCCAGGTGACCCTACGTAGCTGGGGATTAAGAGCCCATGTGTCAGAGGCCTGAGTTGCAATCCTTCTGCACTCACTCACTCTCTGAACCTCAGTTTCCTCCTCCCTAGCATGGCAGAAAAGGTGGCCATGAGGATCCAACAAGGTGAATTACTTAACGTGCTTCACCAGGCGCCTGGTGTGTAGTGAGTGATGAGTAAAATCGGATATACATGAGAGCCGAGTCTGGGACCTCTACCATCCTTTCAGACCCTCTGCGGTTCCCTCTTCCTCCTCTTACTTGCTCCTTCTGCCTAGGCCCCGCCCCAGAGTTGGAACTGCTCACTCTCCTTGTGGCCAGAATAGATGAGCCAGGGAGTAGCCCCGACATTCGTGCCAACAGCCACTGGCATCTTGGTTCCTGGGGAACAATGTCATTCTGTGGCTTTGTTCCTTAAAGGATCTCATGCCTGCCACAAACAAACCCAAACAAAAACCTCCTGGCTGCATCATTTGCTTGGGAGGGGAAGCAACAGGAAAAAATTTGCAGGTCTGAGATTTGATGCCTTGCTCCTTCGACATGGCTTGGCTGCCAGTGGGGCACCTGGAAGAACTGCTGAGACCACACTGGGTGGTGGTGGGGGGTCTTTTCCATCATGATAAATCTCCATATAATCCAGATGCCTGTCCGCATATCCCCAGCATCTGGAGTTCTGGCCTGGGCCCGAAGTCACCATTCCCTGGCCAGACAGGGTCTGTTGACATAAATGTTGGTTCAGTAGCCAAAGTAATCCGCGTTGGAATTTCTCCTTGTGAAATCACCGACAACAAGGAGGATGACCCTGAAGTCTGCGGAGGAGGGCATCTGAGAGTTGGCCAAGGCTTCACCCAAGTCCTTCTCCAAAGCACTGAACTGGGTGTTGGTGACCGTAAGAACTTGCTTACAGCAAGGCCTTTTTGGCTTTGAACAGCCTAAGGGCGTGTTGGAGGCCCGTAAGTTTCACTGTTGACAAACTCTGAGCAGAGACTGGAGAATGCTCCTTGTTTTGATAAGCTCGTGATGTTGGCAGAATTGTTCTTTCTATCCTCAACTTCTCCTCACCTGTTCAGAGTAGTTTCATACCCATTGTTTATTGTAGGTCTTTCCTTGTGCTTTGAGCAGAGGGGGTCAGTGCCTCTATTTGATTGATGAATGGAAGGCACGGAAAGGTCAAGGCCAAGTGCCGTGGATGCATGATGTTTCACTCAGATCCATTTCAGGGCTGAAAGTCTTATTTCTCTCGGGTTCTAGAAGTTGGGTCAGCTGAATGCCTTTAGTTGCCTGCCCACTCTGGGTGTGGCACTCAGCGGCAGAGCTCTATCTTGCTCAAGATCATGGCCTCTCCCAAGGACAGCCTGCATGCAAAGACTGGCCCCTTGGCCCCAGTAGAATGGCCATCCCCCCTTCAGAACTCCCATGAGGTCAGACTCCATCAGCGCACAACCTCTCCCGCCATGCAACCCTGATTTCTTACCTCGCCTTCCCTCCCCAATGAATGCCTTCCATCCCAGTGTCTGCTTCCCAGGGAACCTGCATGGCCTAGGTCACACAGGGTAAAAGGGACCAAGGTGAGGCTGGAACTTAAGTGCCAATACCTCTGCTCACTCAGGACACCCTTGATCAGTTTCCAAGAACTTACCAGGTGCCAGGCACTGCCAGGAGCTGGCGATGAGGGGATTAACGTGGTGCACAGGGTCTCTGCCCTTATGGGACTCTGTCTGGAAGGACCTCAGACATAGCATTCACAGTTATTTACAGGGTGATGGGCTTTAAGAAGGATGGGTGCTGGATGTATGGGAACTAAGTGACGACAAGTAACACACCACCTAGGGGATCATGCCAAGCTTCCTGGAGACAGCAATGGCTCCATTAGGACCAAAGGAGGATGAGGACATGTCAGGCAGGCAAAGGACATCTTGTTCAAAGAGCTAGGCAGTGGAGGGACCTGGCCCCACAGTGGGATTCACGGGGCTCTGGGAGAAAAGGGAGCGTGGCGTGACAGGAGCCCGGGCCGTGTGCACGGCTTGGATCAGCAGGAAAGCTCTGGAATCTCTGAGGGACGTGACCTCCAAGGGCACCCCGCCCAACGAGGCTGTCATCTTTGACCACACCTGCCACTCCATCCACACTTTGAATCTGGGCTGGGCTTGGGACTGGCCTCGGCCAGTAGCACACAGCAGAAGCGTTGCCATGCCAGCCAGTTCTCAGGCTATGCCTTAAGAAGCCCGGTGGTTCCCACTTTCACTCTGGCTGCGCATCATGAGGAAACTCACACTCCTGCTGAAAGAGGAGATGCCACATGGAGAATGAGCGGCCACCTGGAGAGACCCCACACGTGGGAAGACGTCTCCTTGGGCTTTCCAGCTCAATCTGACTGCCAGGTGGATGCAATGAAGGAACCCAGGTAATGCCATGTGGTGTGGGAGAACCACCTGGTGAGGGCCTCCCTGGATTCTTGACCCACAGAATTGTGAGGAATAATAAATTTTTGTTGCCCCCCCCTTGACGTTTTAAGGTGGTTTGTTACGCAGCAGTAACTAACTGAAACATTCTCCCTTGGGGAAAAAATCCTAGATGCACACCCACCTCCAGCAGCTCACATTTACTGAGCACCAACAATGCTCCAGGCTTTGGGGGTAGGCTTCTCACAGAGGCTCCTTGGAGATACTGTGGGTTTGGTTCCAACCACCACAATACAGTGAGTTATAATCTTTATTTTTTTAACTTGTAGGAAGAAGGGAAGGGAGGGAGAATGTGAGGGAGAGAAGCATCAATGTGTGAGACAAACATTGACTAGTTGCCTTTTGTAGGTGCCAACACGGAGGACCAAACCTGCCCATGTGCTCCGACAGAGAATCGAACAGGTGACCTTCCAGTTAGTGGGATGACGCCCAACCAGCTGACCCATACCGGCCAGCGCACGAGGCGTCGTCCTCTGCCTGAAGAAGGGTCCTGCCTTTAATTTGTAAAAAACGCAACATGTGTGAAGTGCATTAAGTGAGGTGTGCCTGTACTTGATTTTATTTAAATCTCACCAGAAGTCCACTGAAGTAAACATGCATGTTTAGTTCACAGATGAGAATAAAAGAGGCACAGAGCAAATGTGACATGCCCGATTTGCACGGCTAGTACATTGGTGGGAGAGGGACTTGAACTCAGGCAGCGTGGCCCGGATGCCTGCTCTCATCGTCACTGTATTGATGGTTCTTGCACAGGCCTGGGGTCAACAAGACCTGGTCAAAACACCTGGATCTACAGAAAGACTCTCAGTGTTGCTGCAGACAGCACTGAGCTAAGACTCACATTTTCAGACAGTAATCGCTACATCTCAGGCCTTTATTTCCATGGCAAACTGAGGATGTAATGAACGTGCTGGTTGTCGATTTCTTGACTATACCAGAAGGCAGACATGTAATCGTAAAATGTGCCCATCGGTTGCCTCCTAAAATTATGCCTAGTGCTGCTGTGTCATGGGTGCCACTTTGCAGGCCTGGGGGTTGGCGGTCCAGATGGTCGGATTGACCTTGGCGAGGGCTAAGGCCTGGGCAAGGGAGCAGGTCTCAGGCTTGGGTCCCACAAGATTGGCCAACTGTCACCTGGTAAACAAAGGCGCTGACCAGGCCCTTGTCCCCCACTGGGCCCCACCTCCCTCTGTGGGTGGGATGGAAGCTGGGGGCTTCTCCCACCTCATTCTGGGGTGGGGGAGTTTGTATCAGAGTGAAAGTCAGGCTTGGGAGGAAGGCACTAGGCAGGGGGCAAACAAGCAGAGAAGAGAGAGTTCAAGTCCCCAGCTGGCCTGCAGGACGTTTCTCTCGATCTTTCCTTCCCGAGCGCTTTGGCACTTTATGGGTCCCTGGTCTGAGGCTTGGCTGCGGCGAAATGGAGGAGGTCCAGCCTGAGACTGGTGTGCTGTGCTCGGGGTAACTGTGGTTGGAGAACCAGGCTGCTGGGAGGGTTGTGTTTCATTCCCTTCCTCTCTGGCTGGGGTACTGGCACATGGTGTGACATCTCTGAGCCAGCTTGTGTGGAGTAGAACGAGCACTGGATTGAGAGAGAATCATCGTGCCTCATCATCAGAGAGACAGGAAGAAGCCCAGGGCAGCATCACTGCCGTAAGCACCGTGCGTGTACAAGGAAACCAAAGACCCTTCTAGCCTCGTCACTTCCATACAAGAACGGAGTTCAGAGGAGTTTACCAATAACGATGACGATAGCTAACGTTTATGGCATGCACACTTGCTAAGGGCCGTGCCTTCTGCTAAATCCTTTGTGTGGATTACTGTAGACAAGGAAGGAGATAATATCATCGTCTCCAACGCGATGATGAGGAGAGAGATGGAGGGAAGAGCAGTGTCCTCTAATGTCACAGTTCAAGCCCAATGGTAGGGTTAGGAGCCTCTGACTACAAACCAAAATATTAAACAGAAGGCTCCTGTCTTGTTATGCCCTCTGCATAGTCTGTACATTTTAATAGCATTATCTGCCGCATAAAATAGGACGGGGAAGAGAGGGCTGTGTCAGAAATGCATCAAATTGTTTATAACACCCGCGTTTGGGTGGCTTTAGAATTTTTTGCTTGGGAGAGTCACTCTGTCCCTCCTTCTAGTCCCCAAACCACAGGGTGGTTTGTCATCATGCCTTGTCAGTGTGTGAGTAGAACATACAAGGGCTTTCCAGAAAAATCTTGAGTTTTCTTACCATCAAATACTAAGGAGCTACTGCAGCACTGACCCAGGCATTGCAAAAACATGTGGTTTCAACTGTTGGGCTCTGTGACCAAGTCCGAGAATAAAGACCAAGTGCTCACATACTTTTTTTTTTTTATCCATACCCTTTTAAAAATTCTATTATTATCCTTCTTTTACATGTTATTCCTTGCAACCAGGCAATAGTCCCACGCAACCTTTCTTACGCTAACATAGAGTATTTTCTCCAAAATTCTAATGTGCTTCAGATATGCTTGGTTGAGCAGAAAGTATTCCCTCTTGTCTCTTTTGGCATTCTAATCCTTATGGTCTTTCGCCAAAGAGCTAGTGACAAAACAATAGTCTTTGTGAGCACTTGGTGATGGCGCTGTATTCCATCCTTTGCTTAAGTATGCTCCCTTGGTTATGGAGAATTAGTGTCTTCTGGAATAAAAAGGAAGCCATCCAGTTATGTAAAAGCATTCATACAGGCAGCTGTGAGAGTGAGCGGAGAAGGAAACCCCCAAGAAAAAATAATAATGCCTGTTACTACTAATAATGAGAGCAACAACGGTCATCAACGCCATCACAGGTAACGTTCATTGAGAGCCTCCACTCTGGACAGGACTAACTCCCCTGACTGATCCCCGCATCACCCGTCTGAGAGATGTCCGTGCTCTCCCCATTCTGCAGAGGGAGAAACTAAGGCTCAAAGAGATTAAGTCCCTCGCTCAAGCTGGGACACCAAGTTAGTGGCTATAAGATGTGACATGCCTCAAATCCCTTCCTGTCTCTGTAGATTAAGGACATTGGACCAGACTGATGGTGGTTTAGGGATTTATTATTATTTTTTTAATCGTGGACTCTTCTTTCAAATGAAGCTGGTTAGAAAGCTGGGTAAATGGTATGGGTTCAGTCATGCTAACAGAGCCAACAATGGCTTCCCCGAGACCCTCCTGGCAACTTCCAGGATTTTATACCCAGAGGGACAAGAGCTTCCTGCAAGTCACCTCCCAGCTTTATTGTCTGATGTTTCTGAGAATCCAGTCCCTGGAGACCTCCCTCAGAGGCTCTGTGGATGGCTTAAAGTGTCCCTGGTCCTGTTGCATGTGTGAGCAAAGGTCCTTGATTGCAGGCTTCTTCTACCATTCAGTCCTCCAACATGCTGGGTCCCATCTGCATACCCAGCCTGCTGCTGAGTATGTGAGACAGAAGAAGACAGGAGGTCGCCTCTCCACTGTCTCAGATCTTGTATCGTAGGGGGTAAAGGAAGTAGGGAGGTGGAGAGAAGTTCATGGACAAATTACAAGGCCAAGCGATAAGCATTTTAACAGAAATGAACACATAACACCGAGAAAAGGGGCTTTTCATTCAGAGTTGGAGGCTAGGAAGGCTTTCTGGCAGGAAGAAATGGAGTCAGAAAGAGCAAAGGTGGAGGGTGGTGCACAGGGCAAGAAAGGCATTTCCGGCAGAGGGAGACCCTTGCACAAGGTGACAGAAGACGGACGCATCGAGGTCTGTTTGCTCTATACTGGGACTGGGACTGCAGACAGGAGCCCGGGTGTTGGCGATTGACCACATCTCTTTTATGACCCCCTCCAACGCCGTCTGTCTGGTCCTGGGCACAGTGAGGAGTACAGGCTGGGAGGCTGATGTTTGGCACTTTCTTGGCTCTTGGTTGAATACATTGCAAGAAACCATGAATAATTAATTACCTTTTCCTCAAGGCTCAGCTCTTGCCCTCTTGTTAATAAAAACAAGAAACAGGAAATGGCTACCCACCCTCACGGCAACCTGGACATTTTCAGATGGAGGAAATAAGAAGAAGTGGCTGGAGCGGGGGAGTCGGGAAAGCGTGGTGTGTTTCATTGCTACGAAATTACTCTGTTTCATTGCCTATTGGGGAGGAAGCTGGCCCGAACCCCTCAAACCTGCTCCCGCCCACTGCTCTGCCCGGGTGTCAGATTCTTTCCGCTGCCTCCGCAACTTGCCTGTTCACAAGGTGGTTTTCTGTGTTCCTCTCTCCGGTGACACATCATTACTGAAAAATAGGTCTCGAGGCTCAGGGTGTGAAGCCACAAAGGCAAGGGTATGAAAAGCGATTGCCCAAAGTGTGCCTCGTAAAAACGCAGCCCTGCAGTCTGAGGCTAGAGCCCTGCCTGCAAAGCCCCCCAAGGAGTGACTGGGGGACTGACCCCAGACGGCTGGCCTCCAGGGGGTCAGTGCGAGCTCAGGCTTGGGTGGCAGGGGGAGCCAGCCTGCCCGAGCTCTCTGTTGTCTGATAACTCATATTATCACACCAGCTTTCTTTTGGTTAGTGTTGGCTTAGAATTTCTTTTTTTCAGTCTTTCATTTTCAACTTTTATGTTAATTTATGCATGTCTCAGAAAAAGTACACAGCTTTAAAAAAAAAATCTTTTCACTGAAGGGTTTAATCCCATTAAGAAGAATGTTATTACCAATTAGTGTGATCTTCTGAGTCTAAGATCCTCGTATTTTCTTCTTTTTTGGTCTTTGCTTCTTTTTTCTCTTTTGTATTAGATCGATAGGGCTTTCTTTACCTCCTCCTCCTCACTCCCCTCCCGCCCTTTTCCCCGCCTGGTTTATAGAAAAATGTTCTATTTCTTTAATGTGTACATTAAATTCTTACTGTGCTTATGATTAATCACTATAATCAATACAATAATTTATCTAGCTTCCTGCTGAACAAATGAAGCCCTCAGAATAATTAACCTCCAACCTTTTCTCCTTTCCAGCATTCCCATTATTATTAAGCAATCCAGGTTCGAGTCCCAAGTCCAGCCCTTTCCCTCTGTGTTAACCATCTAAGTAACGTCAGCTCCCTGGGTGTCAGAGGCTTCAGCTGGAAAAAATGGGAATCGGATCTTCCCCAGGGGCTTTCTGGATGGCCAGAAACCAGCTACGGGAGGTAAAAATGTTCCCTCTGTGGGCTGGTCCCCACGCCTCCTAGAAGTTGGGGAAGTCAGAGAATCCTTTGCTTCTCCTGTCCGGTCCCTTCTTTATTGGCCTGTCTTTAGATACGATATTTATTTTACAATCTAGGTCTGTTGGAGTCTGCTCGGTGTCACGGTGATGGAGTTGGACAGACGCATTGAGAGGTAACTCAGCCTGTGCACAGAGGTGCTGCTGCCTTCTCTCTCCACCCCCCTTCCTTTTTCCTGCCTCCCAATGTCCTTCTGTCTCTCTCTTCCTGTCTTTGCTTTTCTGTTTCCATTTCCCTCCTTTCTCTCTCTCCCTCTCTCTGTCCTCACCTCTTCTCCGTCGTCAGTCGCTCTGACTTTCTCTCCTCATTCTCACCTGTCTCCCCCATCCACCCCTTTGAACCTAACCTTTGAACCTAACAGAGACTCTTCCTCTCTCAGCCCTAATCCCCTTTCCTCCTGCCTCCCTCTGTCTCGGTATCCACCGCTGAGTTCTGCGTTTTTCTCCCTACCCGGCCTCCTCCCTCTGGCCCTCTGCTCTTGGATCCCTCTGCTCCTTCTCTGCTCCTCGCCCGCATCACCCCCTCCATCTCTGTCTCTTTCTCCCTCTCTGTCTCACCGCATGCTCTTCGCACATCAGGCGCAGCCCCAGCCCGGGGTCTCGGGGCTCCAGGAAGCCAGCCAGAGACTGTGCAGGCTGTGCCATAACTCAGGAACTCCGATCATTTCATTAAGCAGGACTGGCGCTCCCATTACCCGATAGCAGGCCTGTTTCTTCCCCACCAGGGCCCCCTCCCCGCCGCAAAGCCCCTCGCCACTTCCTGCTCCTGCTCCAAGCAGCCACACAAGGCCTCATTCTAATCCTCTGACTTGTCTGTTTAGTGTCTTTGGAGAGGGGAAAGGAGCAGAAAAGTAGCTTGTCTTTTATTTTTATTTGCCTGTTTTTCCTTCCTCCAGAGCCCCCTGGGGCACCGGGCCTAGAACACAGCAACAAATATTTACTAATTCCATTAACAGAAGAGGTTTTTTTTTTTTTCTTTTCTTTTTTTCTTTTTCCCCAAGCGAATATCTGAGGCCCCAAGTTCATGGTGAGTCTCCTCCCCCACATGGCCCCTCTCCCCCCTCTCTCTACACGCCCAGGACTTATATATAGTTCGCTCAGTGCCATTTCCCCAATTTTTTCTGAAGTTCAAGACAAGTTGAAGGGTCAAAAAGGCAAAGGGTGTTTCAGAAGTTTAGCAGACAGCTTTTGGTACAAGGGAAGGGAAGAAAAGGGGAGTGGGAGAGAGGGAAAGAGAGCGAGGAGGCAGGAATCTGGCTCACATTAAGCTGGAAAGTTCCAACCATTGATTTGCTCTGGAATTATAGCCCTTTTCTTCCTTAATCACAAAATACGGTTTATTCGTGATTAAAAAAAAAAAAAGCAACTAAAAGTTGCACTTTAGTTCGCCAAGCTGAAGAGTGGTCTGTCTTTTTCTTTGGGAAGATGGGGATGGTAGAATTCCAAGGCAGGGGGTCCTGAGCACATAGGGTAATCTTCCCACCGGGCCCACCCAGTGCCTGCCGCTCAGGGAAAGCAAGGACAGGGGGCCGAGGAGGTATCTCAGAGGAAAGAGGGCCCGTGCTGGCCTGGCAAAGGAGAGAAGAGGGAGGAGGCCTCACTCAGGAGGTCATGCTGACAAATGTCACATTGGGAAAGGGTTTAGGGACTGTGTCAGTTCCCCAGGGCTGCCCCAACCAATCAGCGCAAACTCGGTGGCTGAAAACAACAGAAACGTATTCTCACCACACTTCCGGAGGCCTGAAGTCCAAGATCAAGCATTTGTCGGGGCCCTGCTCCCTCCGGAGGCCCCAGGGCAGAATCCCTCCTCGGCCCTCCGGCTCCTGACTGTCCCAGGTGCCCCTTGGCTTGTGGCTGCATCATTCTAACGTCCGCCTCTGTCTTCCTGTGGCCTTCCCGTGTGTGTCCAACTTCCTGCTCCTTTTTCCTATGAGGACCGTTGCCAGCAGATTTAGGGCCCAACGCAATCCAGGGGGCTCTCTTGAGATCCTTAATGACATCCGCAAAACCCTACTTCCAAGTACGGTCACATTCCCAGGTACAGGAAGTTAGGACTTAGACCCGACTTTGGGGGACCACCACGAGACCCACGGCCGGCCGGCATCAGAGTGTTTCCTCAGCAGGGTCACGTGGGGGCGCCCACCTGCAGTGACAGCCGCAGAAACTCCCTGCTGTGCGCCTCTCCTGCCACTTCAGTCCCGAAAGGCCCAGCTGAGACTGGCACGTCTGCAGCGCCTTCTTGTCCCTTGCTAATCCTCCTTTTTAAAAAAATCCTCACCCGAAGATATATTTATTGATTTTAAAGAGAAAGGAAGGGAGAGAGAGACTAGAGATAGAAATAGGTAAAAAGAGACAGAGAGAGAGAGAGAGAGAGACATTGATGTGAGAGACATTTCAACCGGTTGCCTCCCACCTGTGCGTGGACCAGGGATTGAACCTGCAACCTTTCGGTGTACTGGACGGTGCTCCAACCAATGGAGCCACCCGGCCAGGGCTATTCCTCCCTTTTTAAGGAGGGGGGTGGACTGGGGCTCAAAACCTTCCACAGGCAGCTCTGCCCCCAGCATTTATCACATGTCTGACCCATACGACCTGCTGGGTACGAAGAGAGGTCATCCCCGCCTTGCACTTTTGGACTAAATTAGCGTTTGAGACAACAGGGACTTGTGTGGACAAGAATATTAGGTAAATAAGTAGTAAACATGGTACACGTGTGGGGGAGCGCTGCATAGACCGTGGGAGACTGGGAAACACGCACAGACCATTTTCTCACTGTCCCAGGAGCCCAGCCCCTGGGGTTCACCAGGAAGAGGGTGGTAAGAAGTTTCTAGAGTCTGTGGGAGCTCTCTGTTTCTCCTTGAACCCGAGTCTCTGTTCCTAACAGTTGTGCGCATGGCGTTTTCCCATGAATTCTTTTTGGCTTGCAGGGGGAAGGGGGGTGCCTTCTCTGCCACTCCACGTTCATTTCACATCTGAAGAAATCAAGGCTCGGAAAGGGGGAAAAAAAAAAAAGAATCGATCAAGGTCCCCCGGGCGTCTGGACTCCCATATGCTGAGCTCCTACTATTTATGGGGCAGCTGCACGACATGAATTCTTCGGTGCCTGAATTCTTCTCAACCTGAGTTATTGTATTAAGTTCGCGGAGCAGCGCTGTGAAATTTGCTGGAATTTTACAGAGGAGGAAACTGAGGCTCGGAGGGGCTCGGAGCTCCGCCAAAATAGCGGGGCTGCTGAGGGGAGGAGCTCAGAGTCCCACCCACATCGGGGTGATTCTCCATCTGGTGTTTTTAGTGTAGCAGCCTACTCCGCACTCCCTCCTCCCCCCGGCAAATGTCTGCTTACCCTCACCCCCCACCACAACCACACACACCCCATTCATTTGGATGGGGACATTCTGAGTCTTGGCTGTTTTTGCAGTCTCCACATTCACACACCTCATCCAGTTGACATTTCTCTGCTGGGTCCACTTGGAAATCCTTGCAGGTGACAACATGTTTCTGGCTTCCTCTGAAGGCAGTGAGTGTAAGGGACACATTCCTCCTTGGGGGAAGAAGAGAGGCTGTGTGCAGAGAGGGAGTCTCAGACTAGGGTGCCAGCTTATTTCTCTCTCTGCTGGAAGTTCCTGGCCGCGGGAAGACAATTGAATGAAGCCAATTATTTGGCTTCCCATCCCCTCCCCCACCCCAAATAAGCAGACACCGTTGGACACCGTGGCAGACATCGACAGAAACCACGGGAGTGGCCTGCCTCAGGTTCATGAGCTGTGAGGTGTCCTCAGTCATGGCACTCTTGTGGTCTAGATTCCTAGAGGGTCCCCTTTAGGAAACTGATGTTGACCAAGAGCCTGAAACCCCTGTGAACTAAATACCTGCTTGCCACATTTTTCATATAATTTTCTGGAGTTTACACACTTTCTGAAGCTCGTTCCTGAGCTCTAGTTTAAGATTTATCAACTACTAATCAGAATAGGAACATCCCCAGATATTCTCATGGGTGATTCCCTCACAGATGGGGAAACTGAGCCCCAAGACCCGAGCGTGCAAGGACTCAGAAATTCTGGGGACCGTCAGGGACCAGAGCTGGGATGGAAGCCGTACCTTCTCAGACTGTCCCCATGTCCTTTTGTACTGTGTCCCCTCTCCCTGAAAGCTTGAGGCACTTCTAACAGACCTAGGTAATCCTGGAAGAATCAATCGCTCACCGGAAACCTAAGGGGGAGGGGCTAAGCTGTCTTGCACCAAATTCCCAGGTTTGAATCCCAGCTCCACCACATATGGGCCATGAAACCACATATGGGTAGGTGACTTGAGTTCTGTCTGCCTCAGTTTTCTCCCCAGTAAAATGGGAAGAATAGTAGCACTTCATAGCAGTATAGTGAGGATTAGAAAGAATTCTGGTAAAGTTTTTAAAAAGACTTTATTTATTTTTAGAGAGAGGGCAAGGGAGGGAGGACCAGAAGGAAAGAAACCTCAGTGTGTGAGAGAAACATCAATCTGTTACACTCCTAACTGGGGACCTCTCGCATGTGCCCCTAACCGGGGACCTGGCCCACAACCCAGGCATGTGCCCCGACTGGGAATTGAACCAGAGACCTTTCGGTTTGTGGGACCACACCCAACCCACTAAGCCACATCAGCCAGAGCTCAGTTAAAATTTTGAAATAGTGCCTGGCACACAGTCCACGTTCAATGAATAGTTATTACTAGTACATCAAGATTATGGTGGTTAATGGGTATAAAGGGAAAAGCTCTCTTCTTGGTGAGGTACAGACACAGCAGACAGGTGCCACCCCCTGCAGAAGGCATTCTGGTCCTTTGGAAATTCACTTTGGTGCAGGGGTGGTAGCACTGAGAGGGGCTTGGAGCATGTGGCTTGATCCTGTGATTTTTAGGCAGAGAAACTAACACGTAGAGAAACTAAGAAACTTTTCTGAAGACCCCAGAGCTCCTTGGAGGTGCCACCAGGTCTCCAGAACCTTCAGCCTCACCTCCCTCCTCCTCCGTCCACGTGGGGCAAATCTTCAATTTCCAACCCTGAAGAGCAGATGCAGTCTCCCTGGGCCCTGAAGGGGTTAACTCTGAACCCCACAGCTGGCTGCAGTGAGCTTCCTACACTCTGATTTTCATTTGCAAAACAAACAAACAAGCAGCTCCCTAATCACTGCCAGGCCTTCTTCCTCCTGGCTAAGATGTGGCTTTTGCAAGAAGCAGGCCTTCCAAAGGTCCCTAATTGCTCCGCTGTTGTTGAGCTGCTAAAGACTGTTTCCCGGCTGGCACAAAACTTCCAAGTCCACTCATTAGGTTATTCATGAAAGACCTAGTTCAAGCCTTCAGCAGTAGACACACCACTGCCACCCGGCCCTCCAGAAGCGGACAGTGTTCTTACAGCATCCCCAGAACTGCTCCAATTGAGAAGTGACAGGAACGTGGAGGCGGTCAGCGAGCCAAGGCCAAGGCCAAGAGGAATACAAGAATCTTTTGGTACAGCGAAGCCCCGCCTCTCCAGGCTGAACCTCTGGTTGGTTGTCTGGCTCAAAACCACATCCCTGATTGGCCATTCTTTCCCCTCTCTCCTCCTGTCCTGGATCTGGATGAGGTTAAGTCATTTCAACCTTTTCTCAACCGAATTGATTGAACAATCAAGGTCAATGTGAAGAGCACCCCACTTGTGTCTGTGAAGTCTTATGCGAAGAAGATCTAAGTTGGAACGAGAAACGGAAGAGACTTATCAGGGAGCGGGGAGGCCATATTACCCAGGAAAGATAAAGGGGGAAAAGAAGCAGGATTAGGTAGGAGGAGCCTCCCACACGGTGAAGATCAGGGAGAGTCTCTGGCCAATCAACAGGAGGGTCCAGAGCAAAGTTCCTCCATCAGAGGAGCCCACCCCTGCCAGGCCCTGCGCAGGGATTGGATGGGGGCTTCCCAGGAGGGGTGTGGCTTTGATGTATAAGCAGAAGTGGGTCCCAAAAGCACCGCAGCTGGAGGCTGGGCCCTAACTGCCCTCCAAGCACCTGGGCGGCAAATTCTTCCCCGAAAGGCAGGCAGATCTGAGTGCCACATCTTGGAGGATGCCACACTCTTTTGTCCCTACTATGTCACAGGACTATCCTAAGGCCTAGGAGGAAGGAAAGGAAGATAATACTCAATTCCTCTTTTATCATCTGCTTGGCCTCATGACTCCTTAACTGGTTCTAAAGCCTGCTTTTGCAGAAAAAAGTCCTTCGAAGTAGCCATGACTTCCCATTACAATGAACGTCACATCCACCACAGTCTCGTTCATGGAGACATCAGTTCAAGCTGCAAGCTAGTGACACATACTTGGCTCATAATTATATGCCACAGATAACTGTAACATCTGTTATTATACTAATGATTTGTAAAAAGAAAAAAAAATCCCGCAAGACCTTGGTGGCCGCATTGCCAAGGCTTACCGTTTCAGCCACGGTCCGCAGCCTCCGTGAGCCTGTGACGCTGGTGGAGAAGTAAACACCTGGGGTTTGCTCGGGAGAACTTATTTTCGTATCCAGTACTGTACCGAGGCGCAAACACGCGGCGTGTAAGAACACACGGAAGGTACACCTCTGCCCAGTGGTGCCTGCACAAAAAGCCACGGTGGTAATGACGATGGTGACTGGTATTCTATTCATCTGTTGCTGCTAGCTAAACAGCCTCAAACTCGGTGCCCCCAAATAAGGACCCTTTTGTCATGCCCGTGGATCTGGTGGGTCAGGCAATGGACCGGACACGGCAGGACAATGGATCGGACGCTGTGCAGCAATGACCACGTTTCAGCTGGGAGGTGTCTGGAGGTTCCTTCACTCGGGTGACCGATGCACAAACGTGGCTGACACAGGGCCCCTCGTGGCGGCTTGGGCTCCCTCCCCGCATGGCGGCCTCAGGGTGGCCATACTCTTTTTCATGGTCCAGGGTTTCAGTGTTCCAGCAAACAAGGCAGAAGCCGCATGGCCTTTCCTGACCTGGCCTTGTAGGTGAGACAGCATCACTTCTGCCATGCGCTTTTGGTCAGAGAATTCACAAGCCCACCCAGATGGAAGTGGAAAGGACCCTGAGCCTACCTCTTGATGGGAGGAGGGTCCAAAAGTGGGAGAGGCTTTGAAGCAAGTCTGGTTCAAAGCCCCTCCCACTTAACTCACACAGTAGCATGTATCACACCCACTGTAATGTATTGTAATGAACCCATGGGTGCAGGGTTCAATTTCATATGCCATGATTCAGACATGCCCAGAAAAATTTAATAAATAAACTACAGCTTTCTTCATTTTTGAGACGTGATCCCATTTTGCCCTTGAGTCTCCATTTCCATTAATGGCAGGAAAAATTAAATTTGCCAGTTAGAGGTAGCAATTTCTTTAGTAAATATTCAGCCACTTCAGAATTTCAACTCCTGGTAAAGGGCCGTGTCTCCTCCCTCAAGGTGTCCCTGCTTCTCTGCCTCGTTTCCAAGGCAGCCTTGGGGGGTGGGGAAAGCTGAAGCACCCCTCACGGAGATAGGGTGACCAGCTTCCACTGAGTCTTCAGTCTGCTCTGTGGTGGGGGTAGCTGGCCAGGCCTGTCCCCTGGGTGCCACGCTGCCACGCTGCCCATGCCCCTTGCCATTGCCCACTGCTGGACATAGTCTCTTTCTGACTTTCTAGCCTCTTAGTACTTTCCACTGAGACACAGGGAACTTCCCGACTCTTCAGACGCTATGCTCAGACCCTGGGGACCCAAAGGCTCCTTTTGAGCTGTGGAACCAGCAAGTGCCCGCTCTGAGTGACTTACGGTCTCCACCCCAGGGGACTGGGGCCACCGTCCTAGGTGTGGTTAGATTCCCTCCAACCCGTCAGGATGTTTCTACCTCCCCTGAATTCTTCGGGGTGTGGAGTGCTGCTGGGGACTGACCCCAGCCATTCCTGATCACTCAGCACCGAGCAAACTTTCTCTTTCCCCTTCTGGTTGAACAAGAACTCCTCTTACAGCACGTTATTCTTTACTCTTTATCTGTTCTTTGTTTAAAATTGTGTTTTATTGATCATGCTGTTATAGTTGTCCTGATTTTCCCCCACCCAGTGCCCCCCTACTCCCTCAGGCAGTCCCCCCACCATTGTTCATGTCCATGGGTCACGCATATAAGTTCTTGGGCTTCTCCATTTCTTAAACTGGACTGTACATCCCCATGGCTATTCTGTAACTACCTATTTGTACTTCTTAATCTCCTCACCTCTTCACCCATTCTCCCTCTCCCTCCTCCCATCTGGCAACCTTCCAGTAACTAACTTCTTTTCTATTGCTTTCTTTTTAAAGTATATTTTATTGATTATGCTATTACAGTTTTCCCAATTTCCCCCCCTTTATCCCCCCCCCCTGCACCCCCCAACCCTCCAGCCTTCCCCTCCCCCTTAGTTCATGTTCATGGGTTGTACATGTGAGTTCTTGTTTCTTCATTCTGTTCTGGTTGAATGTTTCTCTCTTCTTTCTGCTCCAAACCGTTGATTTGAGTCCCAGTTTCCTTCCTGTCACTGTTGGCTCCCTGTACATTTTCCTTTATTTCACTTTTCATAGCCTTCATTTTTCCCTCTATTTTGTGACTACATTCAACCAGTTCTGTGAGCTTCCTGATTACCAGTGTTTTGAACTTTGCATCTGATAGGTTGGCTGTCTCTTCGTTGCTTAGTTGTATTTTTTCTGGAGCTTTGATATGTTCTTTCATTTGGGCCTTTTTTTTTTTTTTTTTGGTCTCAGTGCACCTGTTACCTATAAGGGGTGGAACTTCAGTTGTTCACCAGGGTGGGGCAACCCACGTCACTGCTTTGTGACACTGTATGTGGGGGAGGGGTCCGAGAGGGAACAGTGCTGCTTGCTCTACTCTCTGACGGTTTTCAGTCACTTCCCCTGCTACCCACAACCAAATCGGGCCCTTCTGGTGCTGATTCCCAGGTGGGTGGGCTTGTGTATGTTCTAGGCCCCTGTGGGTCTCTCCAATGAACTCTCCTGTGAGGCTGGGAGTTTCTCCTGCCTCCTCAGCCTGCACAGGTGTTTTCAGTCAGAGGCTTTGAGGCCTGATTTCCCCATGCTGGAGCCTTGGGTTGTGAGGTCTGTCTCACTCCCCAGTTGTTCCTCCCAGTTTACCTGCACGCAAATGTGGGACTGCTTGGTCCGCCAGCTGCTGCCTTGCCCAGACTGGTTCTCCAGCCACAGCCTTGCTGCCAGTCCTCTCTGCCTGGCTGCCCGTCTCTGCCCCTCCTACCAGTCTGGATGAATGTTTCTTCTTTAACTCCTTGTTGTCGGACTTCCATACAATTCGATTTTCTGTCAGTTCCGGTTGTTTTTTGTTTTTAGATTTGTTGTTGTCCTTCTTTTGGTGGTGCGAGGAGGCACAGTGTGTCTACCTACGCCTCCATCTTGGCCGGAAGCTCAGCTCGATATCTGACGTTCCTATATTTTAGCTGTAATTTTGATGTGGGTACGTGAACAGGAGAGCCATGTCTGCCTACGTCGCCATCTTGACCGGACTGTTGAGTCCTCGGATCCAGGTGGCAGCCTCTTGTCCACACTCTGTGGCTTTGACTTCAGGGCAGAAGGCATGGGGCAGAATTTTAAAGAAGAGAGAGAGAAGATAACTACATTAAGAGACAGTAATATACACACAGAGATAGTTCGCTTCTTACCCTGCTCTCTCTCTCTCCCCCCCACTGTGACTTTTGGAGAACAGGGACTATTTCTGATTCATTCCTGCAGCCCCAGGACCTTGAGCGGGGCTGACCCCCCAAAATGCTTATGGAGTGTTTCTTAAATGGAACCTTGGTTTCCCAATGCTGCCCTTGACTTCTAGAGACCTCGGTGCTCAGGATTAGATGCTCTGCAGTGATGGTTGGCTTCATGTCCCACTGGGAAAGTATGCAAGGATCATACAGATAGGTACCAGATTTTGAGCATCCAATATCCTGTTATTTGTACAGGGTCCAGCACAAATAACACCCCCTTTTTTAATGTCAAAATCTTTTATTACAAAATTGTAAGTATGTAATTCTGTCACAAAACAATATCACACTCAAGCACACCATATGACATTTCAGGTGAAATGTTCAAATGAAAACTATAGATTATTATACCCGTATCATTAGCCTACCCACTACTCTCAAGCAGGAGTCACTTTTCCCAGACCCTGTGTGTCAAATACGCTATCAGCCACTTTAATCTGATTATTTAAAATGTCACTCCACCCTGTGGGTTCGGTTTATGATTTTCCTCTTGCAGAGGCAGGAAATTACGTTCAGAGGGGTTATATCTTCTTTCTGAATATACTTGGCCAGGGAAGAGTGGGATTTGAACCCAGGAACCTGTGGCTCTGGAGCCCGAGGCCTTTCGCCAGGTCACACTGGAAGCAAAAATGTACACGTGAATCTTCCTTCAAAACGGAGGCAAGAACCCTGGTCTCAGATGGTCCTGGAATTTAACCCTTGCAAACCCATGTGGCCTGAAGGACAGGCCCTGGAACTGCAGGTTAGAATTTGGGATTCACTGGTGCCAAATCTCTGTTCTATGGGACACACCATATGGGACAGAGAATTCATCACAGCCTTTGGCAGGCAGCCTGGCCTGGAAATAACCCCAGAAGGCTACATTTTGATCAGGAAGCTCGCAGCTGTTTTTCAAAGTCATTGTCGGAATTTTACATTGTACTTTATTTTTAGTAAACCTAAAGCGCTCCTTGTTTTGCAGCCAGTCGTCTCATTTCCTTGGTGTCCTGGGCCGTCACAGTAGGTGCGTGGCACGTGTTCAGAGAGAGATGGGGACGTTTGGAGAGGTTAGCACACCTCGTTGGGCCAAGCAAGGAGCGGGGCCTCAGGAAAAAGAAATTCCAAGTAAAGTTAAGCACATAAACAGCTGTGGCCTTGTCTCCAAGTCTCAAGGTTGCGGTGGGGAAAGGCGAGGGCTACAGAAAAGCTCTGAGGCTCCCCCAAATGGGCAACGCCTCTTTCTCTAAAGTGAGGTGTATGGAGGGCCCAACAGATGCCCTCGGATGGACAGCGGTGCGGGTCAGGCCCATTTGCCACGGGGCCTGGGGGAGATGCGCAGAGCTCTCGATTTGTGATTTTCCGAGTGATTCACCAGATGCTGGTCACGCTGGGGCCGAATTCTTGAAAGCGAAGCCACAGTTGAAGTCTCCAAAGTAAAGCCACGTTTTAGGCCTTGGCTGCAAGGGCCTTGGAATCCAGCCACCCTGGGACTTGAGAGAAGAGCAATTTCACTTTTGAGGTTTGAGGAATCCTAGAATTCAGAGGCTGGGCCCAGCCTGGGAGAAAAACGGATTTCAGTCTGACTTCGCTCCCGCCGCCACCCTGCATCGCAGGCCTGGCTCATCTTGGGGCAGCATGGCGGCTCACAGCACGGCCTGAATTGAATGAACTGAAGTGTCTGGGGAACGAATGAGGTGTCAGGCTTTTGCTGGGAGGGGGCCGGGAGACACTGAGATTCCCTTGAGCTCCCCCCATGGAAATGGTGGCTGTCTTTCTTCTTTTTTTCCTCCCCCTAGGAAAGCAATTCTTCTGTGGTTGTGTCTACACAACTGATGGAGAGAGGGGAAAGGGAGGGAAAAAAGAAGCCACATGTAAAATTCAGGGCTTTGTTATTTTCTCTTGCTTGCACAATACCACACAGATCGTGCGGTTGACTTATTTTTAACTGAGTGTTTGTGCGAATGAACCAAGCCGGTCAGTTGCTTGGGCAATGCTGAGATCAGAAGCAAGCTGATCAAAGGCACCAAGAACAACCACTAATTTAACCAAAAAAACAAAAACAACCCACAATCGCTAGACAAAGGCATGTCAGTTTGGACTCTGTAGAGACGTGGCCTGCCTTGAAGTCTGGTGAGCAGCACTACCAAGATGAGCCCCCCCCTGCCAATCCAAACAGCCGAGCCCTGGCCACTCCGCCTCCCAGTGTAGCTTGTCTGATCCCGTTTTCAAGAAAGCTCGGAGACTCTGTGTGTGTGTGTGTGTGTGTGTGTGTGTGTGTGTGTGGTTGTGAGGGAGACAGTGGGGAGAGGGGATTGCTGGAAGTACAATTCTGGCTATTCACTTTAACGATCAATCAAACAGAGCAAGCCAGAATCCAATCTCTTGTTAGTGAGTCCGTGACACAGTGGCCAATTCAGTCAGTTGTGTGATATTTTTTTGTTCCTCGTTTTGTGTGGCATTCGGGAACCTACTTCATCTCTCTCTTCATAGCTCTGTTGGGACATGGGTCCGCTATGGGTTCAGCGTACTGCGGGCTGACTTGTGTCCTCCCCAAAGATATGTTGAAGTTCTAAGCCCTGGTGCCCTCGAATGTGACGTCCTGCGCCAGTCAGGCCATTTCAGGTGTAACTGGCTAGGGTGAGGTCATGAGGAGGGTGGGCCCTTAATCCAGTGTGACTGGTGTCCATCCAAAAAAAGGAGAGGAGACATCGGGGGAAATGCCACAGGAAGACAGAGGCAGACATTGGAGCAGTACAGTGACAAGCCAAGGAGTGTCAAGCCTTGGTGGCCACCACCAGAAGCTGAAAGAGAATACAGATACTCACCTGTGGTTTAAGAGGAAGCACGGCCCTGCTGACACCTTGGTTTCCGATTCCAGCCTGCAGAGCTGAGAGACAATACATTTCTGTTGTTTTAATCCACCCAGTTTGTAATCCTTTGCGATGGCAGTCCTAGATACCTAAAGAACGCCCCCATGAAACGAGGAAAAACGCCCAGGGATAAAACACTCAGAATCATAAAATGATCAAATGTTAGAGCGAGCCGGGAGAGGCTTCCCAGTCTCTCTGAGTCACGTTTTGGTGGATTCTCCACCACTCGTACTCTGCGGGCAGAGCACGGAGCGTGTCCTCCATAGCCGACCACATTCGGGAGATCCTCCAGTGTGTCGTCTTAGGAAACAGAAAGTGACCTCAGCACATTACAGGCACCAGCAAGTCCTGCAGCCAGGGAGCCTCCTTCGCTGTGAACAAGGCAGCGTTTTCCATGCTTGGCGATGGGACACTCTAGGACAAGATGCCTTTTTACTGCCCAGGAAACTAGTCTCCCACGGATAATTCTTTGGGGCATCTTTGATGGTGAACTTCACGGGTAATTTGACTGGATGAGGAGATGCCCGGCTGGCTGGTAGAGCACTGCTTCCGGGTGTTTCTGTGAGGGCGTTTCTGGAAGAGACTGTCATTTGAGTTGGTGAACTGAGTAAAAACAGATGGCCTTCTCCACAGTGGGTGGGCACCACTCCGTGCGTGGGGGACCCGAGTAGAACAAAAAGGTGGAGAAGGGGTGACTTTCCTGTCTCTCTTCTTGAGCTGAGGCACTTATCTGTCTTCTCTGCCCTTGGACATGGGCTCTGCTGGTTCCTGGGTTTGGGACCCAGACTGAGACGTTGTACCATCAGCCCCCTGGTTCTCAGGCCTTTAGACTGAGGCTGAGTTACACCACTGGCTTTCCTGGTACTCCAACTTGAACTCCGTTCTGTAGTCCCTACAATAATTCTCCCTTTACTTTCTGTCTGTCTATCCATCCTGCTGGTTCTGTTCCTCTGGAGAACCCTTACTAACACAGACATCCAAACCTTTTCATGTTATGGATAAAGGACCTGAGGACTAGAGAAATAAGGCAGCATCTCTGACGCCCTTCAGCAGCACAGCTGTAACCCTAATCGTCCTGGGACAAAGATGGCAGTGACGTCTTGTGGACCTCCTGGCTGAGTGGAGAGTCCCCCGTCCACCAGCCGACTCGGCCCTGTGCTGAGTCCTGCCTCCTCCCCGGCTGCAGTTTCCTTGGCAAGTCAGAGACCAGAACTAAGTCATCGTTGCGTCGCCGCCAAATTCATTCGTTGAAGCCCTAACTCCGAAAGTGGCAGCATTTGGAGGCGGGGGTCTTTGGAAGGTAATCAGGTTTCGAGGAGGTCACGAGCGTAGGGGGCCTGGTGGTGGGATTAGTGTCCTTAAAAGGAGAGGAAGAGGCTGGGCTCCCTCTCCCCTGCCTCCCGCCACTCTGTGCCACGTGTGGACACGGTGAGTGGGGCCATTGGCAAGCCAGGAAGAGGGCCCTCACCAGAACTGGACCGTGCCGGAACCCCATCGCAGACCTCCAGCCTCCAGAACCATGAGAAGTAAATGTCTGTTGCTTAAGCCACCCAATTATGGTATTTTGTAATATTTTGTTTAGTAGCCTGAGACGGTCGTCTCTAAGATTCCTTCCAGTGTGAAGATTATATGACTATTGATCTTGCCTGTATGTGGCTAAAAGATGTAATTTATCCTTGGATGGAAACCTCTATCTAAAGGGCCAAATTATTATTTTGGTCAATGATGTATTATGCTTCCCTTGTCCATCTCTTGTCTTGGCTCTGTCAGCAGATTCAGTGCTGATGAGTTAATGTATATGAAAGTGCTTTGTAAACGCCAAGGCACTGCCCAAGTAAAAGAACTTATTCTTATGTTATCTCGGTTGAGAACTTTGCAGCCGGGATGAAGTCAAAATGCCTCTGATGGCCCTGTGCTGCCAGTGACGTCATAGGTGTAGGATGAGTGTAGTTCATGTGTATTTCAGTTTCGGTGAAAATGTAAGGGACAGCAGAGCAGTATGTTTATAAGCACGTGATCTGGAGAAGCCGGCTCGAAGCCACAGGCGGATCAAACGAGTTAGCACCCGTGTGGTCTTAGATGAGCACCTCACCCTCTCTCTGCCTTGACTTCTTCCTCTGCAACATGGGTCTCATAGTCACTCCTGCTGCACAGGGTTGAGGGAATGATTAAATGAGCTAATGGGATGTGAGGGACAGAGCTGTCTGCGAGCTCTCTGTGTGCACATCTATTTCACAAGCACTTTAAGCACGAAACACATGCCAATGTCACGTGCCTGTGATGTTGCCTTTCCTTTACTGTTCTGCACATTGCTTTGTTCCCTCCGTGGTTCGGTGAGTGTGCTCCCCAAGTAAACCATCAGGAACAAGAACTACCAGATGGCATCTTGGAAGCGTCTCGTCGGATAACCCAGGCTCTGGAAGACACTTGAGGGGTTGCCTTTCCCAACCTCCCAATGATTATTTTCTCCTCTTCCACATCTTGTAATCATGCATTAGAGACAAACACTGGCCGCTTCAAAGCGTTGTCCACAATGGCCTGGATCGCACATTTCCGCCAGTGCCCCCCAAGAGTGGCCTCGCTTTGAGGGGGACTAAACCTTTGTCTGTGGGGGTGGAAAACTGAGGCTGTGAAAAACCAGTTGCACTGCAGACCACTGTGACCTCTCTGTCTTGGCCTCTGTCCTTGGCTCGCTCTTGGGGAGCTTGTTGGAGAAGGGAAACATTTGAGTCCATTATTTTAAAAGCAGCAGAAAATAGACTCTGGGGGGAAAAAAATGTGCCTTGGCCACAGGAACTAAATGGGCCATTTTGATCTGTGCCTCCTGCCTGGCTGAGGGTGCCAGGAGCTACGCTGTCAAGCTTGCAAAAAAAATGTCCTAATGAAGCGTTCGAGAAATGGCAAGTTAATGGAACTGAGGGCTGGAGTTATCACAGAACCACGTAGAAAGAAGGGTGGGGTATAGTTTATTAACAGCAATATCGGGATCAGGGAGCCCGCAACACTTATGAGAAACGAAATTGGGACTTTTCGTGGGATCCGGGGTTTCTGCTCTGCCTAGGATCCCTTGTTGGGGAGACCCACATGCCTCCCGTTTCTCTGTTAATGTCCATCCCCCTCCTTATTAGGGAAGAAGGTGGTATCTCTGTTAACTGAGCACTGAGGATCAAAGGCTCTTGCTCTGTGTCTCCTGGGGGTGGAGAAGTTTCTGTGTATCACGTGGAGGTTGAGGTCCGTTAACGATGGCAGGTGTTTCTGGTCACTTCAAGGGCTCGGGGTGTCTCTCTTGTAACTTGGTCTATTAGTCAGGGCTCTGTTGGTGTGAGATGCAGAAATACAGTTCATATTGGCCTAACACTGGAAAAAATAGGGTGCGGGTCTTGCTTTGGACTCCTCTTGAGCAGATCTTGAGACGAGGGGATGAGTACGAGGAGTCTATTTGGGAGATGGCCCCCGGAAACCAGGTTAGGTAGTGGAATGTGAGGCAGGGAAGACAAGGGAGATAATAAAGGGCATTCATGAGCAAGCTACTTACAGTGTGGACAAATGTCGCCGAACCCATTTGCTCCCAACTCTGGGCGATGGCGTAGGACGTCTTTTTGAGTTATCACAATCGAGCGGCAAGGGAGCTGGGGAAGATGCCCATTCGGTCTCTGCAGTCATTGGTTGAGGGCGAGTGCTGGGGCTTGAACTCTGGCATTCCTGGCTCTTCCTGCGTCAGGCCAAGTGTGCTCACATGGTCAAGGGCTTGGAGAGGGACCTTCAGGTAGAGACTCAAAGTTGTTTTCTATAAAGAATTGTCAGCATGTAAAGGTGACTGCCAAGAAGCCATGGATGCATCATGGGCTTGCGTAATGTCCTGATAATACGGATATTACCAGGACTGGGTCTGTAACACTTTATTATTGATTTTTCTTTTCTCAGCATCAGCTCCGTTCTTAGGCAGGGCTTTCCATGTGATGGTCTGTTGACTTCCAATAGCTACAAGTTTTTATCCAATTCAGCAATGCCGATGGGGGGGAAAAGAACACGCCCCCGCCCCCCCCCCCCAATGATTTCAATGGGAGTCCTGGAATTTATTCTTACTGGCTCAGCTTGGTCTCTTCATTATAAGATATTTCACAATTAATCTATCTAATCCTCCTGGGGCCTGAGTGTTCACCTGCACAAGGATGCTACAACACTGTCTTCAATTAGACCCATTTGGTTCTGAATGACCCCCATTCTGCTTCCCTCAAAAGACCCTATTTACGCCCATGGCACATGAGTGCAGGCATGGTTTTAAGGGTCGCCCTTTGACTAGTTCAGTTCTTCTCCCCATTTATGTTCTTGCTGAGGAACTCCCCCATTCTCTTGCTTAACTTACCCACGCTTTCATTTTAATGTTTTTAATGTCCTCAGCACCCAGCACAGGGGCTGGCATACATTGAGCACGCAAGAAATCTTTGTGGGATGAAAGAAGAGAGATACAAAGGAAGAAATAAGGATTTTCGATTTGATGTCCAAAATGCCCTTCCAAGCTAGCAATTCGGACTTGGATGTCACCGGTAACGTGTGGCACATTAATGCTGTGCTTTCAACTAAGGTCCCAAGCCGACCTTAGCCTCTTGTTTTGCAAACCATACCCAGCACACCACCTTCCCCACTTTGCTCTGTTTGACCTCTGGACGTCCTACCAGAGATTTGATTGGTGGACACAGACTTTGTGTTTCAGAGGCCCATGAACCCTCCAAAATCATGTAAAATTTGTATGCCTGTGTCTCTGTGAATCGACTTGACATGTTGTCTCCATAGGTTTCATCAGACCGACCTAGGAGTCTTGAATACAAACCATTTTGGCTTTAAGTTGTCTTGCACTTGAGAAGACACAGTGTAGGCATCATCCCTCTTCCAGCAGACACCCAGAGGAAGAGGCCAATCTCAATGCCTAAATTTGCCTTCCTGTTGGCTACAGTATGTTTATCACAGGGCTCAGTCGCATTTATCATAGAGAGGGAGTAATGGTTACTCCTTTTCCTACGCACATCTTCCCCTTAACTCCGAGCCTGAGTGATCATTCACAATTCATTACACCTGCTTAATAACTGCTAGCTCCTAGAGCCCTTTCCCATCCACTGTTCAACTTTGTCTTCCCACAATATCCAAGCTTTGGAGGAAAGATCGACCCAAATAAGAATCCCTTTGGCTTCTGAATGACTTTCTGGTTACTGTCTCCCTGAGGTCAGTCTTTCTACTCTGCCCATTAGGAAAGTGTTCAGCTGCAAGTAGGAAAACCTACTATGTGTTTTTGCTTTCCATCACATATTTTCCTTACATCCCAAGAAGTGACAGAGTAAGTGGTTGCTTATGTTGCTTCTGCTGCTTGATGACACCATTGTAGGCAAGGCTCTGCGTCTCTTTCTCTGCCTGAAGTGTTGACTTTTTATCCCAGTGCTTGTTGCCTCGTGTTACAAGATGGATGCTGGAGCACCAGACATATGCACAGTTGGAGGAAAAGAAGGGCATGGAAGAAGGGCTGTGTCAGCCACATTGATCCCTTATTACTAGAAAAGCAAACTGTATCCCTGTGACAGCATCCCTTGGCAGACTTACGTTCTCATTGGTCTTTACTTGGTCATCCTTCGGCCTCCTCTAGCTTCAAGGAAGATTGTAAGAGTGGAGGGGAAGCTAGTCACGTTTGGTTTTCATGTAATCACAGTCCATCTGGCTTGGGGCACGGTCGTGTCCTGTCACTCCTTGGAAATATCAGACCATGTTTCTCCATGTCACTTAGAGTCAAAGCTGAAGTCTTCATGGGGCCTGCAAGATCCGACTCCCACGGCATTTCCGAGCTAATGCCTTACTGCTTGCTCTCGCCCCCACTTGCTCCCAGCCATGCTGGCCCGCTGGGTCCCACTCATATCTCTTTGCACTGGCTGTTCCCTCTACAGGGAATGCTCCTCCGCACAAAACCCACACAGTCACCTAGTGCCTTTCATGTTTTTGTTGAAATGTTGCCTTCTCAAAGAGGCCAACTCATTATGCCCTTCCATGGCTGAGCTGTGTTACCCATGTATTAATTTCCTGTCACAAAGTACCACAGACTGGGTGGCTTAAAATGACAGAACTTTATTGTCTCACCATTCTGGAGACCCGAAGCCCCGAGTCAAGGTGCTGGCAGGGCCGTGTCCTCCAGGAGGCTCTGAGGGAGGGTGTGGTAGGTGCCTCTCCCCTCCTCACTGCTGGTGGTTTCGGACAGTCCGTGGCACTGAGTGGCTTGCAGATGCACTGCTCCCCCCGTCCCCATCATCACATGCTCTTCTCCCTGGGTCACTGTGTCTGTCGAAACTTCCCTCTTCTTGGGAGGACATGAGCCATCGAACTAGGGCCCTGATCCGCTTTGGCTTCATCTTAACTTGAAGACGCTATTTCTGATAAGGTCACGTTCTGAGGTTCTGGGTGGGCATGAATTTGGGGGGGATACTATTTAAGCCATGGCACCCAGATTTACTTTTTTTCCTTCTAAAACAACTATACACCTTCCAACATTCTTCACATCTACTCAACTGTTGCTCATTGTCTGTCTCCCCCACCATGAGGACCAAGAGCCTCACTACTTTGTGTTGGTTTATCCTTTGACATAGGAGCTGCTTGTTAAATACACATTGAGAGAATGAATCACCAACTCAACAAAATCAGGCTGCTTTAGCAAGAAAAAAGCAGAATGGTTCATCGAATAGATAACTCAGGAACTACTGTTATTCTTCCAGTTCTCAGGTTCCTCTGGGGTCTTAGCTTACTGCCCACGAGTGTCCATTATGGGTTGAACTGTGTCTCCCCAACCCCCCGCCGTGGAATTTATATGGTGGTTGGAGTCCTAACCCCCAGGACCTCAGAATGTGCTCTGATTTGGAGGTAGCATCTTTATAGTGGCACCTGAGTTAAAACGAGGTCATTAGGGTGGGTTCTAATCCAGTGTGACTGGTTCCTTATAAAAAGGGGAAATTTGGACACACACACACACACACACACACGGAGAATGCTGTGTGTATGTGAAGTAGGGATAAGGTGATGCTCTACAAGCCAAAAAACACTGAAGATTGCCAGCAAACCACCAGAAGCTGGGAGAGGGGCCCCTTAGCCTTCCGCATGGCCCTGTAGCCCTCAGAAGGAACCAAGCCTGCTGACACCTTGACCTTGGACTTCTAGCCTTCAGAACTGTAACATTTCTATTGTTTTAGTCCCCGGGTGTGTGGTACTTTGTCATGGCAGCCCCACCATCCATCCCAAATGCACTCACCTTTCAGGCAAGCCCAAGACATTGTTGATTCTCACAGTTCCAGGCCCTAGGCTGAGTCACTCACACACCATGAAGGGGCTTGGAGGTGGGAGGGAAGATGGGGCCCTGGTTCCCAACTGTCAGAGCCTTGTCTCCACGTGTCCTGAGAACCGGACATCGGCTTTTATCCCGTGCCTCAGGCAGGGCGCCCTTCTCTTGTGCGCCCCACCCCCACAGAAAGCCAGGCCCAGGAATTCATGTATTTGTTGTTGCTTGTGTTATTGAATATCCATGAAATGCAAAATGGCACCGTGACCTAATGAGGTATTAACCCTGCCTCATTACTACACATCAACCATGAAAGCAAGCCCTTTTTGGCCAGGACTATTTCAAGGAGATTTAGGAAATATTTGAGGCTCTGAAAGAATGACTGGAAGCTGGGGACTCTTGGAGGAACCTCTCTGAGAGCCCAGGGCAAGGGATGTAGACTAGACCCTCCCCCCACCCCTACCTATGCTCCTGCAGCTCCTCCTGCTCCTCTTCTCCCCCCCCCCCCCCACCAAGGACCAAGGGCATGGAGTCTGCAGATCTGGGTTGACAGCCCAGCACAGCTGCCATGAGACCACTTACCCCTTCCGAGCCTCAGTTTCCACCTCTGTAAAATGGAAATAATGATTATAAATGCCTCCCAACGTTATGAAAGTGTAATGAGGTTGCAGATCACATACAAAGCACCTGGCTCATAGTGGCCGCTTGCGACTCGGGGCTAGTGGTACCTTTGCTGCTTTTTCAGTGTGGCATTTGGTAATACTGAGAGAAAACCGGGGTAGGGGAAATGAGTACTTGTCAGTCTGACCCACTGAACCCTTGCCCCTCAGAGAGTGAGGAAATGGGAGCGGATAATTCAAATAAGCACTGTTTTTTACCTGCCCTCCGTGAAGCACTTGCTATGTTTTCTCCCAGTATTTCTAGCAACAGCTCTCTGGGACCCGCATTATTAGCTCCACTGAGGAAGTGGAGGGTCAGGGAGCTTGCAAAACCTTGCGATGTTCAGCAGCTGCTGGGAAGTGGCAAGTCCAGGATTGGAGCCTTGTTCACATGACATCAGATGCCATGTTTGTCCCCTGACACCAGTCCCAGACCAGGCACCTCGGTCTTTATCAGTCCTGCAGGTGAAAGGTCAGGGGTCCTGGCACCCTAATCCAGTCCTAGCTCTGGTTTTCCCAGGGGAGCTTTGATCGCCCTGTGTGTTCACCCAGTCCCAGCTCCAGTGGCTGGGAGGTCACCGTCCCCCACTACCTGGGGACTCCAGGGGCCAGGAGCTGTGTGGGCTGTGCCTGTAAAGCAGTTTGATGATGTGTTAAGTGTCACTGCTTAATGAGCTGCAGGACCAAACACTCAGGGTAGGGGCGAGGTCTCCCAGCCCCAGACACATGCTCCTGCCCAAGTTCAATCGTAAACGTCACGACCAAGGGCGGGCCTGGAGCCACCCGCTCTGAGAACCCCAACTTCCGTTGCCCCATTGGCCTCCTGACTAATTCACTCCCCAGTCAACAGCTTGCCCCGACTTCCTCCCCTGCCCCCAGCCCCCAGCCCATCCTCAGGGTTGTCGCCATGGGAGGTCTCTTTGCACAACAGGGCAAAGCAATTAAGGCCAGACGGGGCGAATTAAACCAGAAAGAATGAGTTTCCTCCAGCGCCAGAGAACTATTTGGGGCCTTGCTTCCAGGAGAAACCTGTGGGAGAGACGCAGGGCAGCTGAGTGGTGAAGGCAGAGAGAGACTGAGGGTCTGGAAGGAGGAAAGAGATGGGGGTTTCCCTGGGCGGCCGCTGGACAAAAAGGTTGAAGTGGAAAGAGTAAGAAGGAAGAATGGGAGAGCCACTTGACTCACTCGCTCACTTGTGCATTCACTTACTCGCTCATTTACACGTCAAACACTGACCTCCGTGTTTGGAATCCGATGGCGGATTAAAGACTCCAGTGCACTGCTGGGGAGCCAGGGCTTTGGAATGAAGTGGATGCCGCTGGTGCCACCACTCATTTTGGGGGTAACCCTGGGCCAGTGACCTCACCTTTCTGAGCCTCGGTTTCCTCATCTATGAAATGGCGATAAAACACATTTGTCCTGCCGGGGCTTTGGAGGTGAATTAAGTGACATCATTTATTTTAAATGAACATTGCTGTGCTCATAGGAGACGTTCAAGAACAATAAAACATCACGTATAGACTCCTCTGTGGGCGTCCACGGAATGAATGGTTAACTGCTCGCACGTACTTTTCTAAGTCAATGTACTAGCTTACTGCTAAGAAATACATGAAGCAGTAGTCATGACCATCTTCTTTTCTTGTCAAATAGAAACTGAGGAGCCCAAAGATTACAGTTCCTTCCAAAGTCACGCAGCTATTTAGTAGGAGACATGGAATTTGAACCCAGGGAGCTTAGCTTCAGAAACCCTGCAGAGAGAGGCCTGCGGATCATGCCGGAAAAAGAAGAGGGAATTATACGTTGGATGTTTAAGAACTGGGGATTGGGCCAGAGGGTCCTTGGAGATCTCTTACAAGAATTCTCTTCAAGGCCTCCTCTGCCCGTGGCTGAGTACAGACTCACGCACACAGGCACACAGCACACGCTTGTGTGTGCATGGCTTGGCCTCCGTTGACCTCAGCGGCTACCTGCTGCATGCCCCGTAGCAGTAGCTGTTTCCTGGGAAAGGGTGGGTGGAATGGCTGTGTGGATGCCTAAAGCCAAGGCTGCTGACCCCTGTAACCCCAATTTCAACCCACACTGCCCTCCTCCTGGCTTCCCCCCTTCCTTCCCTCCCTCCAGGGCCCGGTGCAAACACGGTGTCCAATTTGTTACCTACACTGGGAGGTCAGGGCCCTGCTGGCCCCTGCACTTTTCTCAGCGTGGGTCCCTTGGCAGCAGCTTACTGATTTTTCTCTCTGTTCTTGAAAGCGAGAATGGAAGGTGGGGAGGGAACAGGGTGCCTTTCTGGAACCCTGGAGATGTCTCCACGTTCCTGAGGCAAGGCTGTGGTTGCAGGAATGTGATGGAGACCTTGGACCCTGTAAGCCAGCGGGGGCTCGGAGACAGAGCACAATGAGATAGCATGTGTGTGTGTGCATGTGTGCGTGTGTTCATACGGGCCTTTGTCCAGCCAGAGGGTTCACAGACGTTGTCACACTTTCAAATGGATTTTCATCCCCGTAGGGTTAAGACCCATTGGCTTGAAGTCAGGGAGAGTTGATGGACAAGGTTCTGAAGTGTCTGGGGACACTGAGGCACCAAAGAAGAGCACCTCGGGTGCACAGAGCCCCAGCACTGTACTGTTTGGCCCAGGGGCACCATTCAAATATACACGACGACCAAAGGTCCAGCCAAGTGCGGGAAAACTTGTGGCGTCTGGGAGACAATCTACCCAGCAGACCAGCGGGAAAGAGCCATGCGTGTCCCCAGTGAGGAGACGCATGTCAGCTGCAACCCCTGTCGCCAGATTGGAACGTTGTCCCAACGTGGCTAGAATTTTAGATTTTTTTTTTTTTTGAGCAAAAAAAGGAAATCAGAAATCCGGATTTTTGTCTGAAATATCTTAAATTTTATACTTAAACTGTTCATTACCTTGTGAATCAACACAGGGTAGCCTGTGGGAAGCAAGTGAGAAACATGTGAGGGAGAGCCCAGTGGTCCTCGCCAAGGCCACCCTAGACCAGCCAGTCCCCAGCCAGTCCCCAGCCACCATCCCAGCTGACTCTATTCACAAAAGCAAGCCCAGGCTAAATCAGCCAAACTCAGCTCAGAGAAAACTGACCCCCCTTCTCATAGACTCATGAGAAATCAATACACGCTTGTCATTTTAGGCCTCTGAGCTCTGGGGGTCTATGTCACACAGCAGTAGCTTACAGATACAAGTAGAAAGTGTGAGGGTTTTTATGAATCGGTGGTGGGGAATATTGAATCTGCTCTTCCCCCCTTCCTCAACGTTTGACAAATTGTTTGCCTTTACTTAGTAAAGCTAGATGGTGAACACTCACTGGAACAAGGTCATACTGTCTTCTGTGTGCCAGGGACTGCACCGCCGTTGCCTTACCCGTTCAGCTGGTGCATTGCCCTAGGAAATTTAATTAACAAGCCATTCAGGCAGTCAGTCTTACAAAGAGCTGAGCGGTCACACAGGCCCGGTGTGGAGTTCTAGTCCCGCTGCTTCTTACACTGTGGGTCTTCAGCAAATGATCAACCTCAGGCTCCTTACTTGGAAAATGGGAATGACCATTCCTTTCTTATTCTGAGGTATAAGTCAGGTAATATCTCTGATAGGAATTCATTCGGTTGCAAGTAGCGGACAATTTGACAGTGGCTTAAGCCATAAAGACAGTTAATTATCTCACACAAAAGGAAATCGGAGATCAACATCTGCCAGGACTAGTTTAAGGCGGGACATTGTCAAGGTAGCATCTCAGTGATTTTCCCGGCGTTTATTTTTTCATGGTTGCAAAGTGACTGCTGCGGCCCCAGAAATCACATCCACATTCCAGGTACAGGATGGGGGAAATGTCAGGCTTTTCAGGAAAGCAAAGTCTTTCCTGGAAGCTGCCAGCAACGTCCCCTTACATTTCATTGGTCCGAAACCCATGACGAGTCCTAAGTTAATTGAGGTTTACAGATAAAGGCTCCTCTGAAAGGGAATCTGGGAAGTGAAGTATTTGACCATTGGTATCCTCTAGAATTGGAGCTATGAACAGGAGATGAGATTGGGATGGGGGGCTCTGTTACCCAAACAGAGATGGGGTGCCAGAGGATGCCGGAAGTAGAATGGGCCATCAGGAGCTGATCGTTCTCCATTAAAAGCCTCTTCTTTAGCCTGGAACCTGATATGGCTTTAAAGGAGAGGAGTGGGGTTTGTTTTAAGGTGCGTTAGGTATTATATTAGCATGTTGTCCCAGATATCGAAGGACCAGAGTGCGAGATTTTCTGAACTCGTAACTTCTCCCTGGGACCATGTTTGGGCCTCATGCATCTCTTCCCCTGGTCCCAACTTTGGGGAGTCTGTGCCTCCCTCACCCCCTCCCGGTAAGCCTAGGGGGCTGCCCACACCATACTCCCCACTCCTGTGGGGCTCTTCAAAGTCATTTATTGGATCATGCCTTCAAATTTAGTTGTGAGTTGTTTGCTTGGGAAACACGGTAAAATGCAGATTTCCAAGCAAAACCACTAGATCAGGCTGGCACGCTGGGGAGGGGCTAGAACATAGGCATGTTTAACTCACACCCAGGTGGTCTTTGGAACACGCTTCAAGAAACACTGGCCCGGGACTTTGAAGCTCGAAGTGCATGAGCCATGAGGGCGCTTCCTCCGCATGGAGAAAGCCAGTCTGCAGGAAGAGAGAAGGAAGCCTGAACAGTCTTCCCGACTATCCCTTATTCCCTTCTAAATGTTGAGCTTCTGTAACTTCGGTTGCTGTCGCTTACTTCCACCCTTCATCCCCTACTTCTTCTGCCTGCCACTCACCACGACACTCCTTGCATTTGTGGAATACTGATGACCCGAGAGGGACAATGACTTGTCCAAGGACATACAACAAATGTAAGTCCACACGGAAGCCAGAACCTTTGTTCTCTGACTGCCAGGCCGCTTTTCTGCCCTTTGAATTCTTGGGCTACCCTGCAGACATGGGGAGGTACTGGCCTGTGGGCAAGGGGAACTGGTTTACACATAAAGTAAATCTTTCCAAAAAGATGATCCATAGTTCTCTGGAGACAGACCCTGTTTAACCATGAGAAGTGTACGGGGCAACGTGAGCCAGGCCCCACGGCGACAACCAACCCCCAAGTCTCAGGGGCTCCGCAGAACAAGAGCGCGTTTCCCGCTCATGTTGCAGGTGTAGAGCGTGTCAGCCGAGGGCTTGGTGGGGGCGGCTCTGCTCCCGGGAGCCTTTCAAAGGTCCAGGCTGACCCTGGGTTTGCCCCGACACGAGCATCCATGCTCACCACAGCAGCGGGACACGAACACGGCGGCCTGCTCATCACGGCACGTGAAGCTCTTGTCTCCGAGTCACACACGCCCGTTCTGCTCATGTGGCACTGGCTGACACTAGTCACCTGGCCGTGCCCGACTTCAAAAAAGGCCGAGGAGTACAAGTCTCCCAGGTGCCTGGAAAGCAGAGAATTAGAAATATCGATGAGTGGCAGCGTTGGTTACTGCACCGAGGGGAATTCAGCAACTGAGGAGAATCTTTGAATAAAGATATATGTTCGGGTACTTCGATCACCTAACATTAGCCAGGCACTTTGTTCACATTGTCTTATGTAATATGCATCCTGCTGGACAGAGGGGCATGCCCATTTCACAGAGTGAAAAACAGGATTAGAAAGATCACACGAATGCCCAAGGTCACCTGACGGTAAGTGAGGGCTCCAGCTTTGAATCTCTCTCTGTCTCTCTCATGTTCGTATTCTTAACCACCATGAAAAAAATGTATTTAACACTTTCCTTCAGAAACATGTGGAAGGGCAAAATAGAATTAACAAAAGACACAAAGATTTCTCTTAGGGAATTCATTGTCTGGTCATTAAAGTATTCATGCTATGTCTTTCATTAGACGAGAATTTCCAAATCAGGCTTTCCTTAAAGCAGAGGAACCAGAAACAACACCAGCAAGCCCACATCAGCACTATGTAACTCTCCCATGAGTAATGAAGTGTGGGGTTCAGAAGTTTATCAATATTTTCTAGAGTCTGGTAGAACATGGCTGTCAAAAAAACCTTCTATTTCTCCCCCACCGCCCCAGAGGTTTTCTTTAAAATTTTAAAAGCCATTTTTAAATAATTTAAATTATTGTTCAGTACACATTCACACCCCTCTCTCTCCCACTGTGGACAGAGAGTATTCTCCCCAAGCTTTTGAGTTGAGGCTTGGTTGCAAGACATGGTCTGGTCAAGGCAGTGTTAGGGGGCATGATGTAAGCAGAGTCCTTAAAAAACGTACTTTCATGTTCTGGCTCAACTCCTGAGCTCTCTTAATCCATCACTAGAAAAGCATCACTCAAGTGGTCCTTGCCCTTTTTATCCAGGACTCTAGAATAAACCCATGTGGTACAGATGCGAAGAATGCAGCCCAAGCAAACTTATGTCCACTGAGGCCCAGCTGATTGCTGATCCATGACCGTAAGAACAAATGCTATTGCTCTGAGCCACTGGATTGTGGGCTGGTTTGTTATGCAGCATCACTCTGGCAAGAGCTGACTAATACACCAGTTATCTTGCATGCTGGTAAGAGATGGAAGTTGGCCCCTGGGACATTTCAAGGCTCATTTATTTGGGCCTATTTAATCTGGAGATGTGGGGTGGATCTCCAGAGACATCAAGGATCATGACGAACTCCTGTCATGGAAGAATGTAGGGCTGGGGGTTAGAAGGCTTGAGTTCTAATCTCAGCTCTATCTCACACTTGCTGTTTGAAGGTCGATAGCTCATTTCTCCTCTCTGGCCTTTTATTTGAGGTTGAGGGGCTGCTCTAGATGAGAAGGGCAAACACATCTAAGTGGTCCACTGAGATTTACGGATGCAAGTTGTCTTGGGCTCTCTCACAAATTTGGAGGATGGATCCTGGCCTGGAATAAAAGTTCTGTGATTGATTATTGATAGCTGCCATGGGCACAGATTTTTTTTTTCTTTTCTTTTTTTTTTTGGTCCATGCCTTTCCTAATGTATACATTGGGGACTGCAAGAGTCTAAGAAGCCAGCCTGTTGTCCTCGTGCCCTGACAAAGATTGAGTCAGAGAGAAATAGGATCTCCTGTGAAAGAACAGGAGGGACTGGAGCTCACAGACTCCGTGAGGTTAGGGTGACTATCCGGTGAAATTCCTTGCATTCCCTCAGCAGAAGGCGCTCTCGGTGGAGGGCTGCAGCTGTGACGGTGACGTTGGCAGGCTGCTGGGAGCACACGCCCCTTTGCCCACCAAATGGTGGGGAATCTAAGCTGACAAAATCCAGGGCTTTAAAAATTAAAGCTGATCAGGAGCATTCAAAAGGGGTGAGCAGAGCTGGCAGCTTTGGTCCCTTGAAGAGCAGCAGGTGCAAGTCCTCATAACGGGGTGATGGGTACCATTTGGTCAAGGAAACAAAATCGTCGAACCCACGGCCACTCTGAGTTGAACAGGAATCAAAGCAGAGGCATCCAGCCCTCCATTTGTCCATGCATTGTTCATAGGGACATTTAATTGGCTGCCCCCAGGGACTAGTTTCGAAAGTATCCCCCCCTCCTTTTAAAAATATGCTCACACCTGGCATCAGAGCTCTTTCTGCAGCCTTTGGATTAATTACCAAGCTTCATACTTTAGAGTAGCTTAGAGAACATAGACTCAAAGATTAGTCCGCATACAGGGCGGCTGTTGAAAAAGCATCTTCTTGCAAGGGTAAAAAAAAAAAAAAAGAAGAGAAAAGAAAAGACCAGCCAGCAGTTTGCTTGAGGTGGAAACCCTTGTTGGTTCCACCCCTTTGGAGCCCAGTTTATCCATCTGCTTGTTCACGGTCCCTGATGGTCTGGCCACGCTGATGTCTGCCAGGTCAGTGGCCGTCACTAGGCAGGCATTCCGTCACCTTGCTTTCTCGGGCAGGCCTACGTCACTCGGTGCGCACACCGAGTTGTGCGCACACCGAGTTGGGCACACCAGGAAATTGCATTAACCGGACAGGAGGAATAAAAGCCCACTGCGCAAACTTGGGGACTGAGATTTAGCTTTCCATTTAACAAAGGTTAATTATAGTTAAGGTTTGCTGAGCACTCACTGCATCCCAGACGCTGCTCTAAGGCCCCACATCGTTGGTCACCTTTAACGGTCACATTAGGTACTGAGTTAGGTACTAAGGTCATGCACCCCTTGGCATCTATGTCTGACAACCTGTCAGAGAGTAGGAAGTTAAGTAGCTTGCCCAAGGCCACATAGATCATAAGTACAAGGGCCAGGATATGAACCAAGAAACCAGAATCTAAACCTCACTCTTGGGAATTGTACTATTTGGAGTAGTAGTTCCCAGAATCCCCTGGAGGGCTGGTTAGGACACAGATTGCTGGACCGTGACTCTCGAGAGCATCTGATTTAGCCCAATTAGAATTTGTAACAGAAATTTGCATCCGTTACAAATTCCCAGGTGATGTTGATTGTTGTTGGTCCAGGGATCGCACTTTGGGAACCACTGATTTGGGGTGATGCTAAGTGTCAGTGGCCTAACACAATGTAAGTGTATATTTTGCTCACACGGCGGATGTGGACATCCCTGGTTGTGGGTACTTTTCTTCCCTACAGCGATTCAGGAACTCAGATGTCTTCCATCCTGTTGTTTTGCTTCTCCCCAGTTACACTGAGGTCCAGTGGCCATCAAGACAGAAGCAAAAGCACAGCAAGGAGAAGGCTTTTTAGAAGACTTGGTCCAGAAGTGACATACATCGCATCTGCCCACATTTCTTGGCAAGTACCAGTCACATGACTGCCACTGGGAAGAGGTTTTCTGGGAAATGTAGTTTTTATCCAGGGTATGGCTTCCTAACCACACCTTTACACTGTGGTGGAGCAGCACAAGCTCTCACTGGGCCTTCTTTTCCAGCTCAGAGGAGTGAGGTACTTTGGTTGGTTGAACCGAAACAATAGATGGGATATTTTCACTTGTGCTTTCACTACCAGGATGTCACAACAGAATAATTCCCAAGCCTCTTTCATTAACCATTATGTTGTATGGCCTCAGTTTGCTGGCTTATTAAATGCGTGTGGGAGGACCAAATTTCTTCGCGGAATTGTGGAGGGTGTGTCAGTTAGCCGTTGCTGCGTAACAAACCACCACCAAGCCTCAGCGGCAGAAACAATCGGCATTCCTTTCATTCATGTCTGCAGGTCCCTTGGGGCATCTCTATTGATCTTGACTGAGCTGGCTCCTTTGGGTGGGCAGGTCGTCTGTGGGTGGGCTGGTCTAGGCTGGCTGAGTAGCTTTTGCTTCCATGTTTAAGTCCTCCAGCCAGCTGGGCAGCTCTGTCTCACATAACTTTCACCCTTTTTGGACCAGCCATTTATCTAGGGCATTCTCTTCTTATGGAGATGGTCGAGGCAGACAACAGAAGGTCCTACTGTGCAAGCACACTTCAAACCTCTGTTTGTGTCACATCCATAAACACCCCATTGGCTGAAATAAGTCACGGGGCTAAACCCAAGATGGACGAGGAAGTCCAGTGAGCTTCATGTTCATCTAACTACAACGTTCAATGACAAAGGGCAAGGGAAAGGACAAGAGGAAGAACTGGGGCCGATGTTCAATCACCTGGGGAGTGGGCCATTTTTAGTATCAAGGTGCTGTAGGAATTGGCCAAATCCAACATGTACCACGTGTCTTAACATGTTCGACCACAGACTTCATTTATAGGGTTTAAGTTTAAGGGACCAATGAGAGAAGTGGGAGGGATATGGAACACGGAGGTGTCCGTCACAGCTCTATTCCCACCAGCACACAATCGGACACAACCTCTGTGTTCGACACAATGAGAATGCAAGTTAATTATGACGCATTTATGAGCTGAGATGTTTGTACCTGTTACAAGTTTCATGTTTTGGGAAATACTCAACAGGAAATGTACATGATATAAGTTGAATGCAAAAAAACGCAGGAGAAAGTACAAAGGTAGTACAGTCTCTACTGGTGAACATAACAAACACACATGTACACACAACACACACACACATATGGACCAGAATAAAATTGACCCAAATAACAGCAGTTATCTCTAAAGGAAGTGATTAGGGTCAATTTTAATTTTTTCCTTCAGTCTATTGTTTTAAATGCCACGTTTTCTACCATAAACCAACACTACTGTTTGTGAACATATCAAACAGGAAGTGTGATTTTAAAAGAATCTGTCATCCTAATTTTGAGTTTGCCCAAAATGTACTTTCCATAGAGAAAGGCAAAGTCACCAGCAAGGACTTACAGAATATGAAAACAGTGACAATGGACGGTGGCATAAATCAGGCATTCAAAATAATCAAGTGTCTTGTGACACATATAAATAATTCCGACTTCTTATATAATTTTGTAAATGTCTGGACACAGACATACATAAATAATTTTGATTACATGGCACAATTATAAATGCAGATTTGGGAAGACTGAAATTGATCAACATTATCGGGATTGACAATAAGCCCATAATGTAGCATAATGGATTTTTAAAACGCAGCATAAATCTGCTTCAAAAAAATACCTAGACAGCCCAACATCAAGACACATTAAAAACTGCCACCAGTTCCTGACTGTGACTTGCACGGCAGCACCTTGCAGACTCAGCAAATGGAGTGGCTCACCCAGCGGGTGCCTTGCCCTGGGGCAGAAGACAGGCTCATAGGAGCTTGCTAAAGAACACACCCATTCAAGCTGAGTAAGTGGGATCATTTTCTTTTTGAAACGAGAAAGGAGATATTAATGTCCACCCAGACTCTTCCTTCCAAAATAGAGACCCTTTTCATGAGTCAAAGGAGCTCCCTTTTAAAGCGAAGGCAGGCAGAGCTGCTGACGGACAGAGAGTTTGGACAGCCAGAGCTATTCATTCTAGCACTTCTAAGCCTCTGTCTCCGAGGAAAAATGGGGCTGCTTTTTGAGGCCAAAGCAAATCCATTAGAGGGATGAGTTCCCAAACTGAAGGCTCAAGAACTGATGAAGTCAGGGAAGGAGGGTTTAGGGTACCTTATCACTTAGCTCCCCTCTACTCTTTTTAAAAGCCAACTTGGAATCTTGTTGAGTTATTCACTACCACTGCTCTCCTGCTCCAAGCATCTGAAAATTGACTTTAAAAAAAGAAACAGAAATAGATATGGAAACAAAAACGTGATTTCAAATCCTTCATTCTTTTTCTACGTTCAATGCACAGGCTACACTCACATAATGTTTCATGCTGAGATGGAGGAAACACAAATTATGTTTAATGTGCTATTTGCTTCTATAATTCTCAAGATCTCACGAGGTGTGGAACCCATAAGAAATATCAAGAATAGGCAAAACAAAAACAAAGAAAAATATCAACAGAACTGTTTAAAGATTCTGTACCTTTTTTTTTTTTTTTAGCAAATTCAGTTCAATTCAATGCATTGAAATGAAATTGGAAGAGCATTTGAAGTTAACCAAGTCCAATCTTCAATCTAGTAACTATCTGTCAAGGATACTGACCATATAAATGTCCGATTCTGTAGCTGGTGCTTCGGGAGTTTAGGGGCAGGAATGGATTTTTGGCAAATGCTTTCTGAATGAGAAAATGAATGGAAAAATAATTGAAGGAATAAACACTGCGGACAAGGCCAAATCTTCTGCGCAAAGCATCCTGACCCCTCATCAGCACGATGTGGAAATGACCTGGTAACACCGAAGAACAACAAACATTTCACGAGTGTGCAGTAGGTGCTAAGTATTGCTCTAAGTACTTCATTGAAATAAGCTAAGGGCTTATTTCATGCTCCTCGAATAAACCTATGAAGTATGTAATTTTATTATTAAATCCCCATTTATTGTTGAAGAAAGTGGCACACAGAAGGATGAAGTACATTACTTAACGCCACAACACTGATGGGGGCAGTCAGAATTCAAAATCGTGCACACCGTTGCCACAGCCCCCAGGCTTATGCACGATTCTCTGCTTCCACTAGCTGTTCAAGTTCATTGTCACAACAACCATGGGAAGTATTCTCTGCTTCCTCTAACCATTTAACCGTGTGAAGTAGGCTTTGACAGAACAAGAAGCTAAGGTGCAGAGCAGCGATAAAGGTGGGATTGGAACTCAGGATTCAATCAAGTCATATGTTTCTCTTCAGTAAGTTTATCTTTATTCTCAAAGTCATCACTCTTCAGGGAACTTACGACTGTCTCTTTCTGTTCACTGTCCAACAGATCACTGTCATCCTTGGTGCCCACTGCATTCCTCACCAGGAATCCACAACACACCTGAATCCTTCTAGAACCTTGGACAGCACCCACGTTTTAGGAGTGTCTTCTACAGGCTTCAGGAGGGAGGTGGTAGCAATTCTTTCTACTGGGAACCAAACCAACAATTGCACGACAGGCTTTGTTGATGAGAAAACACAGTGGTCCACCTGGAGGCTTATGCCGAAGTACCCACTTTACATCAGTAACCATGGAGCCCCCGACAATGACGTGGCTTGTTATCCTCCTCAGCAGACCTCATCTAGCAGATCAGCAGCTGTTTCAGATAACTGGGTGCTTTCATTTGCCGGATTCACACTGAAGACTAAACTCAGTATATAATTCCAGTCTTCCAAATAGTTCTTTCATTAATGCCCTAAGTCCTCTACCAGGAGGAATCTTAGGCTGAGAAACCTCTTTGAAAATGTAGAAATGTCTGGGACAAGTATTTAACCAATTCCTTACACTGTAATGTTCCTTCATGAAAGGAGAGACGGGTGGACCTGAACCCACAGCATTCCCACGATTGAGAGGGAAATGCAGGAAACTCGGGGTCACCTGCATATTCTGCTTTATAATGTGACACAGGGACAGTCCCAGATTGGCTCTTTGCATTTCTTCCCCCAGAAATTACTTTACTATTCATTACTTTATTAACCTAATTGATTACTTATTGGGCTTCAGTGAGATGTCTCTGAAATCACACTTCCTTCTTTACTCTTGCAATATCATAAATGTCCTCAATGCAAACTGTCTTGTTCCTCTATACGCCCATCTTCCTTTCTGAGGGCGAGCTCACTGGCTGCAGGAATTGCGTGTGTTGTTTATGCTTCAAGCACGTATCACAGTTTCAAGCATATGCGAGATAATACATAAAAAATACAAGTTCTATCAGAGGAATTAAATTATTAGTGATGGTGCCTGGCATTCTTTCACTCATTTATACCTCCTTCTCTGTGTCTTTCTGTCTACCTGCCTGTCACTTAATGTGCCTGTTCATACATCTGTCTGTCCATTTGTCCATCCATCCATCCATCCATCCATCCATTCACCCATTCTTCTCCTGATACCACCCCATCAACATTTCATGCAAAGCAATCATACATTCACTAGATGAAGAGACAATTTATAAGGATTTCCCAGATGTCCTCCTTTCTTTTATCTACTCCTAATTTTCCTCCATCTACCATCCTTCCCCCGTGGTCCCAGCCTCTCTTCCCCTTCCCTCAGGAGAGTTACGGGAATGACGAGATGGTGCTGGAGGCTGGGGAGGGGAGGAAATTGCTTGGTGACGGCTTGGGTGCAGGGACAGATGCAAACCTTCGCCTCAAGCAGAGTTCAGGGAAGTCCAGGGAGCGGGCTGATGGACAGTCTGACTTGTGGAGGGTGAAATCAATTAAAGTACATCAAATCCAGAATTCATGCTTTCTCAGAGTGACAAATCTATGCTGGAAACTGAGAAAGACGAAGGGAGAAAAATGTCTTTGACCTCTTGGAGACCGGCTGTTCCTTCTGTCAGGGGAACCGGGCCTAGAGTGAGATGCATTCATGATGAATTATAACAGCCAGCCAGCCACCTTAAAAAAGAGCGGGGTGAAAAGGTTACCAAAGAGACCCAAAATGTGAGGAATTCAACCAAACATCGAGATAAATCAACTGGGGGGTCAGGAGTATCTGTGCCCGGCCTGTCCAGAAAGGCTCCTGATAAGCTCAGTTGTTGACCCGACTCTTTCGGGCACCACACGCACCACACCGCGGAGCTCACACGCACTGTTTACTGAGGCAATCGGAGCGGAAGAGCCCGGGCGTTATCAATCTCACGTGGAACCCGGGGGCGTGGCGTCTCTGGGCCACGCTGTCTAAGAGAACTCCCTGCTCTGTTGGGAATGTTCTGTAGCTGTGCTGTCCGATAGGATCAGACACTAGTCCCATGTGACCACTGCGTGTTTGAAACGCAGCTAAGGCAACGGAGGAACTGCCTATTTTTAATTAAAATTCACCATGTTTTACCATGTATAACGCGCACCCACGGTTTTGTGCGCATTATACACAGGATTATTATATGCATTATTGTACCCATGGTATATAATCATTACACCCATGTATAACATGCATCCTTATGTTTCCCTCAAAAATTTGGGCAAAACTGTAGGCATCATATTCGGCAAAATATGGGGTGAATTTTAATTTAAAAAAATTTTATTTTAAATGTAAATAGTTGGGCACGGCTAGAAGCTACTGTATTAGATGGTGGAGCACCGGGACAAAGAATATTGTGACCTGCCAGGATGTCATCGAATGGCATTTTGTGTCACATTCCAATGGCTGCTGGTCAAGTGTTCTGAGGATGCAAAGTACCCAAGGACCATGGCCGCATAGAATGATGACAATGCCTTCGTGTTCTCCTGTGTCTGTCATGCACCGCAGCACCGGGCACCGGTCTGCACCTGAACACCTAACTAGACGGATGAGTCCGGCTACCTCGTTGAACACTCACCACGTGTCAGACGCTGTACTAAAACTTTGTCTGCATTTTCTCCATGAGTCAGCTCAGTCAGACCATTGTGCAGGCAGTGACGGAAATATTCACAGTAACACTGCTCGTACATGCCAAGCGCTCTTCTTCGAAAAATGCATGTATTCGCACATTTATTACTCACAACAGTTGTATAAAGTAAATATTACTATTGATGTTTTTGGATGAAGACACTGAGGCATCAGAGAGCCTGAGCAACATACGAGTAAGTCACACGGGGGTAAGCGTCGTGGCTGAGACTTGAACCCAGGCGATCTGGCTACGTACAGACGCCGCAGCCCATGGGCCATGCTGGTGCCTTACACACGTTCCGTATTTACAGAGGAAGACACTGAAGTGGGAAACGATTACATGAAGTCTGTGGTTAGGAAGTGGCAAAACCAAGACCCAAACTCCGATCTACCTGATTAAAAAGCCCAGAGAGTAACCGAGCGGCTTCACAGCCGCCTGGCATTTTGCAAAGCTCTGGGGAGACACTCCTGCCCCAGAAGGTGGGATCAACAAGACAGCTGGAACAGACTTTGAAAAATGTCTGTGGCAATGTTTTCTTTTTTCTGTGAGCTAGTTTAATACAATACAACCTCTCTACTCAAATACGCTCTGGCCTGCAATAAAAGCTACATTTTCGAACTCTGGCAACGCAAGTCCCAGATAGAGTGAAACCCAAGCCACTTGCCACATCTTCCCTCTCTCGCCAGAACTTTCCGGTGCAACAGAAGAACAGGAGGCCCACACCGTATGTTTTTCATTCATTGACGCTGACATTGTCTAAACGTTCCTTCTTTTATGAGCTATTTGATGTCCAAAAAGCCTTTTGAATCGCGTTTATAACCCTTTAAAAAGCTCACTCCTCTTCGAAACAGGAAGGCACTTTGTGAATGGTGTAGACACAGCCAAACCTTGGGAGATGGGAGAAGGGAGGAGACTTGTTTAGGGAGCCTGTACCCCAGGCAAAAGCCTTCAGCATCCCTGGGGACACCTGCTTGTGGCCATGCTGATCAGATGGGTGACACGACCAAATCAGAGAGCAGGGCCCATCCCAGGCTCCCTGGTGTTGGGGGTGGCCTTTGTTAAAAGGCTGTTGCTGAGGGAACAGCTCTAAATGGGCCAGCACCTATGACCAGCGGCCCATCACGGTTTAGCAGAAGCGATGCTCAGTGGATTCTGGACCCATCTGTCTGTACTTCCTCCAGGGCTCACCCCCTGCAGGCTCCTTCCTCTCACAGGTTACACATAGGAGATGGGCCAGGGGACATCCCAAAGCCATTCCCAACCTTTTGAGTTCTGCTCTCTAGAGTTCCTAGATGCCTGCTCCAAGTCCGTGGGTCACTCGACGCCACTGACCCACATGGCACCCACGGCAGACATTGCAAGCTGACGACGACAGCCTTTCCGCTGTCCTCCAGTATGGATGCGGAACCCCTTTCAACAGAATTCCCCAAGGCGGCCACCTCCATCTGCTCAGCATTCGCGCACACACACAGGGAAGTGGAGTCGTAGGCCGACCGTGGCCCAGGTGACAGTGGAAGGTATGGGGACAATTACTCTAGAGCAGGAGACTTAACCAAGATCCTGGTGTGGAAGCGAGCGAGTAAAAACACAAAAGATAAGGAGAAATCACATCAGGGGAAGGGAAGCAAAACAAAGTCAAACAGAATGAAACCAAGCAAAAACTAACTGTGGTCAAATGAAATAAAACGAAACTAGAGCTGAGAGCCGCGTGCCACGTGGCTGACCGACCTCTCTGAGCCTTCGTTTCCTGGCCCGCCGAAGGGCGAGGTGAGGCCTGCCTTCCCATCGCAGTTGCTTTCTTTGCCCTCCTCATCCCAAGTTCTTGTTCTGTTGTTGACAAAGTACCTTCATTCTCATTCATTGTGCTAACAATAACACCCTCTATGCTCAATGCCAAGGCTCACTGTTGTTCATCACTTACTGTTTCTGCAACCAAGTGGTGCCCCACGACCATCGCACGCGGGGAAGGGAAGGTAGCCGAGTCTCCTGTTTTCCTGGATAAAACAAAAGTAGCTTTTACATCCATGAAGTCCAGGGCAAAAACAGAGAGTGGCGATAGTTTCCATTTACTTAATACCTAGCCTATTCCTGACAGTGGCTAAGTTGTTACAATGGCCTATTAATGGCAAGTAATATTAACATGATGCCTATTAACATCTTAATAATCACCTTATTGTGATGCAGAAAATGGCAACTCCGGAAGGTTCTCTAGCTCAAGGTCACAGGGCAAGTCAAGGACAGAGTTGGGGTTTGAACTGTGGTCTCCTGATACTAGCTTTCCTCTTTGAATCAACGTTCCCATTTGGCCTCACATAACCCTGAGGAGGAGACGGGGCAGGTGCAAACATGGAGATCGTGACAGGAAATGACTCTGTTTGGGGTCACACGAAGAAAACCTTGTGGACGCTGGGGCTCCCAGGTGAGTAGGAAAAACAACCGCAGTGTTCCGTAACTTATGGATGTTAACCTCCCATTGACTGCTGGCGCTGGGACAGAGGCTAGCTTGAGGGCTGCCGCATCCTCCCGAAGTTTTAAGAGGCCCAAGGGAGCCAGGAGGAAAGACGCTTCAACTTGTTAGAAAGTTGAAAAAGATGTATGTTCCCAGGGAGACTTCAGCAGATGGTCTGTGACATTTGTTCATTCGTTCAATGGGCAGTTCCTGAAAGTCCCTTGTATGTCTGGTCGGGTCAAGACACTTGGGTGAGTACTGGGTCGGTGGGTGGGGGTGGCGGGTGGACAGCATGTGAACTCACAAAGCCGGAGTCACTTGAATAGCCACGATGCAAACTGGAAGGTCCCGAGCTCGGAAATCGCCATGCACTTGGGTTGAAGGTCAGCTCAGCCAGTCTCCAGCTGTGTGATCATGGGCACAAGACTTCACTTTGCCGAGACCTGATTTCCTTATTTATAAAGGGGGGATGGTGACAGAAAGCTACTCATGGGGTGGTTGGGTGGCTTAAGAACACATGTAAGACACTTATCATATCGTCTGACACATAATAAGCACTCAATAAATGAAAGCCAAACCCATTTATTTATCTAACAAGTATTTACTGACCACCCACTGTATACTGAGCACAGTTCTTAGTTGTTTTCATGGTCTTATAATGATCGTGCAGGCTTGATTTCTGTGGACTTTAAGGCGGTGCCCTGAGACCACAGCTGGGCCTGGTCCAGGAGGTGTGTGCGATGAAGGAGCTCGGCAGAGGCGTCTGGGGCTCCTGACCGCTCTCAGAGGGGAGAAGGCAGCTCCACTGCTGAGTGGGCAAATGGGCCTTGGGGACCCCCGTGTAGGAGAAAGGAGATGAGGTGCATCTCAGCCTATCTCTAGGGCTGTTCAGGTCACTCGTTCCTCTTGGTTTTCCCTCCTCGGCTCCTCCCTCCTCGGTCTTCCTATCTCTATCTGGGGCCATCCCTGTGAGGTTCCGTGAACCTGGACTTGCTCCCCCCTGACCAATGGCAACGATGACGGTGTTGGATGCTGATGTTGTTGTGGGGGACGGTGGTGATGACAATGATGATGACCTTGATGTTTAGAAGGCAATGGCAATGATAATGACGATCCATTACCAGAGGCTGGGCGCCTAGCAACGCAATTTTATATACATTCTCTCCAATCCTTGCAATCATTCTGCAAACTAGGCCTCATTATTGCATGGGAAAATGCAGTAATAAGGGATGTGTGGCTGAGGCACTGTGACTGTCCCAAGGCCACACCACCAGGAAGTGACAGAGCTAGTTGCAAACGTAAGACACCAACTTCAAGCCCATTCATTTTGACAGTAAAATTACGACAGTGCGGAGTGCGTAGCTGTTTTCCGATGTATCATCTCCGTGTTTTAGCTCATCGAACCCCGACAGTGAGGTAGACAATCTTCCCTTCGATCTCACAGGCTCAGAACGAGAGGCAAAGGAGGCTCAGAACGCGGCCGCGGTCGCAGATCTGAGGCCCGTACCCAAGCAATCTGACTACAGAGCCTGCTCTCTTACTTCTGTTTAAAAATTATCACCATGTTTTGGTTGTTTTTCGTGGAGGAATAATGTATTCCCAGCGAAGCAAACACGTGTTCCTGAGCTGCAGTGACTTTTCAGGCCCGTGTACACCACCACTAGCGAAGCCTGAGCTAGTAGCCCACTCAGCCGTGCTGATCTGTTTGATGTCACCAGAATTACTGATGCCACTTCACACTTCCCAGTTTACCGCGCACGCGTGGTCACTGTGTGAATACTAACTGCAAACCCACATGATATTTATTACGGTCCAGATACTGTTTCGAACACCACACATGTAGTAACTCAAGTTAACTCTGTGAGGTGGGTGCTGGTCCTGTGTCATTCCCATTTTCCAGATGTGACAACTGAGGCACAGAGAAGTGACCAGACTAGGGTCACACAGCTGGTGAGTCTCAGTGCTGTGCATCAAACCTGGGCAGCCAGCTCCAGAGCCCTTCACACGCTCATCTCCCCAAATGCACACCTCATTCCTACCAAGAAAGCGCGATGAGCAATCCCCGTTTACAGATAAGAAAACTGAGACCCAGCAATGTTAAAGTAATTTTCCCAAATAGCTCTACCGGCAAGCCTCCCACCAAGGGAGGGAGGACTACCGATTCCCAAAGATGCGTGTTCCATCACCGTGCTCGGAGAAGTCGGCACAGCTCTGCCTGCATCGCAATGACGGGGGTAGATGTGGGTCCCTCCCCGGGAATCTGAGCTTATGGAGGGCAGCAGCTCTGTCTCATGGGTCTTTTGTCCTCTGTAGTCCCTGGTCTTGCACCCCACCCTCTAGTGAGAGGAGGGAAGGCTCTGGAAGAAAGGGGCTTGCTGTCAGGGGTGGCAGCATCCTGGACCCCACCTTGATGAGGCTGTGACAACCTACATGTGGTCTCTCTAACTCACCTCCATATCCCCCTCCAGCTCCGGGGTCCACGTCTTCCTAGCTTTTCCTCAGGGGACAGTAAATCTTGAGTTCCCCATTTTCCTCCAACTCGAGAGGATATGAATTCTGTAAATCTTGGCCTGAGTGAGCATCAGGGCGCATGATATATGACGGGAAAGAGGCCAGGGAGGCAGAGTTTACACAGAGCACAGCATCCAGTGGGCAGACGGGGGTCCTCGGGGACCCCAGGGCTGCACAGAGAAGCCTCGGCAGTCTCCGGCTGCAATCGATGGTCACGGTCACTGCCGCGCCAAGGGCCCAAGAGCACTGTCGCCGCATGGGGCAGAAGTAACACACTACCCCGGACTGACGTGGTCCTTGTCCTGTCCCTCACTCTTGGCCCTTGACTCCCAACAGTCGGGGAGGGAAAGGAGACCCATCCATTAGGGCTGACAGGGCAGCAGGAAGGACTTAGCCGTGATGAGAGGAAGAACTTCCTGCAAGGAAAGGTTATTAAGACCTGGAATGAGTTATTGAGAGAGGTGGTGGAACTGACTTCCTGACTTGGAGACCAAGATGGATAGTTACTGGTCTGCGAGTCCGGCGCAGCCTGTCTGTGGGGATCCTTGACCCCTTTGGGCAGACGGTGCATCAGCCGCGTCTGCTCCAACGTCATTTGAGAACGCTCACTGATGACCATACTCCCCTATGACAGCAGATTTCATATTCTAATTGTTTTTTCTACCATAGAATTACTGTACTCATTGTAAAAAATTTTTAAATCCAAATAATCTGGAGGAAAATGAAGTGGAAGAGAAAATGCCCCTCTTACTGCCCCGTGAAGCCCCCACTCCTGTCCCTGTAGATAAGTGCTGTCACCACGCGGGGTAACCCGTGCATGACTTTTTGGATGCGCATTCACTCACTCACACACACACACACACACACACACACACAGTAGTCCTTGTACGATTTTTATGTCCCACCGGAGCCGGGCACATACGGCACTCATTGTTCTGACGTTTGCGTTTTCCCCTTGTTAGTAACATCATAGGCTCTGCCCGTGCCCGTATTTCACCCTCGTATTTCAGGCCGTCGTTTTATCTTTCACAGTGTGGACATGACGTTATTCCTTTAAGCAATGCTCCACTGATTCCTCTGAGGCTGTGTTCCAGACTTTGTCCATGCACACACGCCGCAGTCACAAAGTAGCTATGTCCCTTGGTCTGAATAAGGGCATTTCTCCAGGACGGATTTCTAGAAGCGCAACTGTTGCGCACAGAGAACTTCAGCTGTTGCCAGATGGAAAGTGACTGCTGTCTGAAAAGGTGTAAAGTTCTTATTCCTGATGTTGATGAGGGTGTAGAGAAAGTAGGTCACCCCGCATCAACAGTGGTTAGAAGCGCGCTGAAATGTTGGTCAATGCGCTACCCTGTTCGGATTGATTTCTTCTGTTTCTAATCAGATCGAGCATCTGTTCCTATCTGTACTGACCAGTCACAACTTTTATCCGTTTATTTCTATCGGTTTTTGTCTTTTTAACTTTTAATTCCTTTTTCTAAAATTTGTATTTTGTTGATTGGGGTGACATTAGTTAATAAAATTATATAGGTTTCAAGTGTATACAATTCTATGACACATCTTTTGTAAATTGCTTGTGTGCCTACCATCCAGGGTCAAGTCTTCCGTCACCAGCTTTCTGCTTTTTAAATTGACTTTGTAAATCTTTTTCTTTTTAAATAGATTATGGCTATTGTCCTTTTGACCAGCTTACATGATGCAAATATGTTCACCCAACCTAATCTTTATTTTTCTGTCTCATTTATTCTGCTTTAAAACTGTATTAATGTGTGTATTGTGGTAATACATTAACAAAGCAATTTGTGTTCCTTGTAAAAAAAAAAAGGAGAAAATAGGTCAGAAGATGAAAAGATAAAGAGCATATTGAGCTGTACCCTTCACAATGGTTAGGATGGTAAATATTGCCATGATTTTTTGAAAAGAAAAAATCATAATTTCATCTCCAGAGAAATTTAGCGCTCTTTCCCCTGGAGATGTGTTTTTTCTGTATTAATACACTGGGTTTTCTAGTTTCTAACCTACATTTCCACTTAAACATGTCAAGATTAATCTGTAGCATTTAAAAAATCAACATGATTGCCCTGGCTGGTGTGGCTCAGTGGATTGAGTGCTGGCTTGTGAACCGAAGGGTCGCGGGTTCGGTTTCCAGTAGGGGCACATGCCTCGGTTTCGGGCCGGGTCCTCGGTGGGGGGCGCATGGGAGGCAACCACACAGTGATGTTTCTTCCCTCTCTTTTTCCCTCCCTTCTCCAGTCTCTAAAAATAAATAAATAAAATATTTTAAAAAATCAACATGGTTATTGATGGCTGTATCTTGTGGTAATAATAAAATTAATAACAGCAGCATATCGTTGAGGGTTTACTATATGCCGGGCTCTGAGCTCGGCTCCTTCCACGTATAATCTCATTTAATCCTTTCAACCATGCAAGGAGGCAGTTGCTATTATTATACCACCTTCTCAGATGAGAAAACTGAGACTTAGAGGTAAAGTCACTTGTCCAGAGCTGCTTAGAGGTGGAAGCTGAACTTGAACGTGGCACCCAGATGCATCCATCTGTTCATCCTATAGTCATATATACAAATATAATGTATTAGCTTCCTATTGCTCCTGTAACAAATTGCCTTGAATTTGTCCTCCCTTCCTTCTGCCAAAGTTTTAGGGACGTCTCTTCTCTGGTGCAAAGTGACCCCTTTACTTGAGTGTATTATCCCCTCTCGACTTCTTTCAGGGAGCTTGTAGCATCGTTTACACCGAACCTGCTCGAATTGTATTCTGCAAAGTAACTAGTGGCCTGAACATGTTGAAGGAGGCTTTGAGGAGGGAAATATCCACCCACCCCTCCACCACCCATCCATCATCTATCTTTCTATCTATCTATCTATCTATCTATCTATCTATCCATCTATCTATGTATCCATTCATCTATCCATCCGTCCATCCATCTACCCATTCACTGACCTACTTATCATCTATCTTCTGTGATCAAACATGTTGGGAACCCACCTACTTCCCCATCCTATACACATCCACGGAGCTCATTAACATTAAAGGCCCAGGAAGAACTAAGAACTCACCAAAGCCCACTTATTTCTGCCTCACCAATCAGCTCCCAGACTTTGAACATACTTTTCCTTCACAGAACACCCTCTGGCAGCGGTGCCCCTGGGCCCCCCTTTGGGAAGCGCTGAGCTATGCACTTGCCGGCAGACTCTTCCTAACGAGGCCATCGCCTGGTTCCTCCACTGCCTTGCTGAGCTCTTGGAGCTCCAAGAGTCACCACAAGCTGAGCACCTATTAGGGGCCGGCCACGTTATGCTCATGACTGCCCTCAATGCCACAGCTTCACACAACCCCCGATTTTGTAGACGAGAAAAGGGAGGCTGGGAATGAAGTCATTTGTCTCTGGTAAACCAACAGCGAGTGGCAGAGTTGGGGTTTGAACCAAGGTCTTCATGAATCTGGAGTCCATGGTCCAAAAGCCCTCCACTTCTCTCCTGGGAGAAAAAAAAAAAAAAAAAAAAGGCCAAAGGCCACCCTTTTATCTTTCACTGAAGAGACCTCACGTCCCAGTTAATTTCTTCAGAGAACGCCAGTTTCCTCAAATCCTACCTGTCTGAGTTCACGAAGAGCCAAAAGCATGTTTTACATCCAGAAGGAAAGACCAACAGCCCCTCTTCTTTGGTGGCACATTAATAAACAGACGCAAGACAGGAAATCGGTCCCCTCCGCCCCTGCCCCGGGGTGTCTGCGGACAGAACAAAGCGGGCTTCGGTGCCCAGCCAGCGAGCAGAGCCTGCGCCGTGATTGCTGCCTGATGCTGCGGATGGATTCAAGGCGCAGGTCCATCTGGTTTGTGTATCGCGAACGAGCTGTTAAAGTGTCAGGACTTAACTTCTCTGGATTCGAGGAAGTCTCGTGAGGGTTTATTGAGCAGTTAAGATGGGTGTAAACGTCACTGGGGGGACCTGCTCCCTTCCTATGATCTAAGAGATACGCACGGTTCACAGGATGGAGAAACACGCGGTTAGAAATAGGAGGATGGACACGCTCCCCCCCCGCCCTGCCCCCCATTAAAACGCTGGGGACTTGGAATCCAGGCTCCATCCATTATGCGCCATCACAGCCCTCCTTTCTGTCTCTAAGCTACTGTATCTCCTCTGGGACATGGAGACCCTAACCTTGATCACCTCACAGAGCTGCTTGGATGTGACAGGTAATGCAAGTTGTAATGGAGTGGGAAGGGGCGGTCAGTGGCTTCGCTTTTCATTTCCTCTCTTGGAAGGAGCCAGAAAAGAGCTCCAGGGACCTCGTCTCTGGTTTCTGTGCTCCCTCTCTCCCGTCAGAGCTGGGCCGTACACATAGCTCCAAAAGATTCCCAAGGATGACTTGCAGCTGCTCTGGCTCTGGGGCCTCAGCTGCTACTGAAGGTCCATCAGCCTTGCAAAGAGTATGAGAACGTGGCCCCAGGCAGAGGAAGGGGCAATGAAGGCCAGGTCTGCAAATGCCTTAATACACCTTTTATTGAAAGATGGAGTCTACTATCCCTCTCCGTGAATATGGGCCAGGCTCTAGTGAACAGAACATGGAGGGAGTGATGCCCTGGGACTTCTGAGGCTAGGCTAGAAGCGATGACCGCTTCCCCAGGCTCTCTGGCTCGGGGCGCCCACCTGTGGACCTCTAGGAGTTGAAGCATCTCTCTGTCTCCCCCCATCACATCTTGGTTCTCCTGCCCTCTTGCGTAATGACCCCATGAGACTGCAAGTGGGGAAGTCAAAGGTCAAACAAATGAACACTTGAACAGATAATTTTAGATAAGCTAGCTGGTGACATGGATACCCACTCCTCTGTTGTTCAATATCCTTCTCCCCCCTTTTAGTCCAAAGCACCCCATTTTCTTGCCCCTTTTCCATGCCGTGTGGTTCTGCTAAACCTGCAATTATATCTGGCATCTTCACATTCATTGTCCCAAAGGTGGACATGTGACCCATGCTGACCAATCGTAGTTATTCATATTCCTCTGGCTGCAGTGATTGGTTAAGGGAAGGACACATAACCCAAACAAAGCAAAGTGGAGTCTCTTCCTGGAAATTTGCATGGGCAAAGGAAACTGAATGGATGTCAGTATGAATGGAGCTGTCTGTCTGTACACACACTCTCCTTAACACCAGCCCCATGGAGAAGAACCATTTTTCAGGAGGAAAAAAAAATGGCTCAACACACAGAAGGCAGCACAACCAGGGGAGAGAGACAGATAGTTCAAGCTCCAGAGGCCTATGGGTAGCCCCATCTCTGCAGCTGGGCTGTCACATGAGCTAACCAAGCATCTGTTTTGATGGGGTTGCTTGGACCCGGGTTTCTGTCACTTGCAAAGTAAGAGAGTTCTGACCCAAGCATGTGTTTTGCAGGAATCACACAGGGCACTGTGAGTGGGACTGAGGAGGAACTGCAAACACCCATGGGGTCCAGAAGGCTCCCCTGAGAAAGTTCATCCTGGCTGAAATGAGAGCGGTGAGTAGGAGTGGACCAGAACAAGGGCTGGGAGAGTGTTTTCCAGGTAGAGAGCGTGACGCCTGCTCAGGGCCTGAGTCAGGCCAGAGGTGAGGCCCAGAGGAGGGAGGAGGAGGAGGTAGTTTTCAGGATAGCGGGGCTTCACAGAGAGTCACTGTCGCCTGAAATGGGAAGCACCCTCTAGCTCAGTAACCAGCGGGCCTGTTTCTAAACATGTATCCATCACACGCTCCCAGGGAAGTTTCTCGGTCACTCCGTCTCCCCATTTTCCCCTGCAGCCAGCCATGTCCTCCAAGTCTCTTGTCTGCAACCCCTTCTCTCTACTCCCCTTTTCCAACCATTCTTGGTACCTTTCCTCCCATCTCTGGTCTGCCTGCAGGAACCGAGAGCCCCTTCACTTATTACACAGATAGGAGGGCTCATAAACTCAAACATGCACCAGAATTAGGACCCCCTGAAGAGCTTGTGGACACACACATTGCCAGTTCCCATCCCCACAGTTCTTGGTTCAGCAGGTCTGGGGTGGGGCCTGAGAATGAGTATTTCCGACAAGTACCGAGGGGATTCTGACACTAAGCAATTTGCTCCTCTCTCGCCATCCATCCTTCACTTCACAGCCTCCCCATCTTCAACCAAAAGGTCATTCCACTCCATCGCCAACACAGGAAGCGCCCCTTTATTTCAGTTTACTGGTTTGTAAAATGCTGATAATAACGGCACCTGACAAGATTATTTTCTGTAAAGTGGTTAGAAGAGTAATTGGCACTAGTTACGATTGCACTTGCATTTTGTATTTCCCAAAGGCAGCCACAATAAAACCTCTCATCCTATGTGCTTGACTTATCGTGTGGCCTTGATACTCTTCTCGTTGAGTGTGGGGACTACATCTACTTGAACTCAGATGGATCTTTGTGATTGCTTTGACCAATAGTGTAGAAGAACTGATGCTCTGTGACCCCATGGCTGCTTCATAAAAATGTCATGAGCTTCCTTCTTTTTATCCTGGATGGCTCACTCATGGAGCTCAGCCACCATATTGTGAGGAAGCCCAGACTAACTCATATGGAGATGCCTCATGTCAATGGTCTGGCCAGTAACCCAGCTGTGGTCCCAGCCAACAGCCGGCATCAACTGCCAGGCATGAGAGGGACACGTCTCCAGATGATCCCAGCCCTGGCCATTGGATCGCCCCCAGCTGTCAGATCTTCCAGCTGAGGCCCCAGGCGTCATGGGCAGAGACAAGCTGTTCCTAGCATGCCCCGTCCTAATTCCTGACCCAAAGAATGAGTGAGCAGGAGACTTGCTCGAGCTGCCCCTCATCCTCCCAGTAAATACAGCACAGAGCTTAGAATATGGGAAGCACTCAGTGGAATATTTATTCATTTATGCATTGAGTGGACATATGGAATAAATGAATGAACAAGCAGATGCCATCCTTCCTGGGGCTTGGTCTTTCAGATTTTGTAACCCCCAGATCCCTTCCAGAGTACACAGGACACAGTGTAGTTGTAAAGTGGGGTTAGCGCATGTGGGTTTCCACCTGCTGGACTTAGCTGGTCTTCATCTCAACGGGGACCCCGTTGCCCCCGGGAGAGGAAGCAGGGGTGACAGTTTAAGGCCAGACTGCTCGGCTTGCATTCTGAGCGTCCTCCTTTCTCTTTCTGTGGCCTTGGGCAAAGTACTTACCTCTCTACTTCTCATGTGTAAAATGGGATAAAGGTAGTCCCACTGCATAGCATCATGATGAGCTGTGTTAACACATGCAAAGCACCGATAACTGATTCTGGCCCACAAAAAGTGTTCTGAGTTTGCTCGCTTGCTTGATTAGGAAGGGCTCCATTTTGCTAGCCTGTTCTGTCTCCATCCGACCTCCCAGTCCAGGTGCCTACACAGAACTGGCTCCTGTCCTGCTCATTACAAATGGCTGCCTGGTTGTCTCCCTGGTCTCCACGTCTCTGGATTCCAGGCATTCCTACACAGAAGCCCAGCCCTGGACAGTGACAGTATCCCATGGAGAAAGTGTCACACCTACAGGATCCTATGGCTTCAGTGGCTGGAGAGGTGATGTCCTGCTGCGAGAGATAACTTCCCCTGAAGACGGATGGTCTTCTACCCCTAGACAGCATGCCAACGGAGAGATCAGGGGCCCTGCTGGGGGACGGAAGGGGCAGGACGTGCTAAGTGGCCCTTGGGCCCAGTGGGATTGAATAAGGGGGCTTAGTTCACTCTGTTTCAGGAACACCCAGCCTTGGAGACTGACCTGTCTCTCCTTGGGGCAGTAACTGCTCACAGTCCCTGGTTTCTTTGCACACTGGTGAAACCCAAGTGTGATAAGCTGCATTTTGGGGTTGAGTGGCTTGAGGACAAGTCCTTGCTTTACCATGACCTTGACTGTTAAACTTGGAGCTGTGGCTTCACTTCCCTCCAGTCTCAGTTTCTTCATCCACAGAATGGAAATAATAACACCTACTTCACAAACTGATCCTGCGAATTCTAAGTGCATGTGAAGCCTCAAGAGAGGCTGAGAATGAGGTACAAAGCTTCGAGAATAGATCAGCAGCAGGAAGCTACTGACTTCCAGGTGCCTCAAATCAACCTCTGACTTCTGAGATGCAGGGGATGATGCCATTGTTAATTTCCACCCCCCGGCCAGCTTCATACCTGCACCTACACTCATCACAGCCTCACAAGCTCCCTATGAGTGCCCGTGATTATCCCCCGCTCACAGAGGGGGAAAGTGAGGTCTCAGAACTGGCCCCAAATCAAGCACGTACAGAAGTGTCTAAGCTGGGATTCGAACCCTGGTCTCTTTGGTTCCAATCTCTGGGCCGCTCCCCTATTTCACTCGAGCCTAGGTGACACTTCCTGACCCACACAGACCCGCACACACGTCCACCCATCCAGCCCCCTCTGTCCCAGCTCTGCACTTCTCACAGACAATAAGTCCCAACACCAATACATTCAGACGGTTCCAAAAATAAAACGGGTGCTGTGGATACATCTGTGATTGACACAATGTCGGCTGGGCTCACTGTTAACTAATGCAGAGAGGAATCATTAAATCAGATCGAATTCATTTGAAAAATTTCAGCTCTGCTCTCCTCCCCTCCCCATTGTGATGGCTGCAGGGCTGGCCGGGGGGAGGGGAAAGGGAACAGATACTGCGATTTAATTTTTCAAGTAACACTGTTCAAATAAAAATACATTTGTTCGAATGAGATTGCCCTGAAACAGCGTTTGCATTGATGGCTCCGGGGGTAATTCTATTAAAGCCGGAGCGTATTTTTCATCGGGAGGCAGGAAGAGAGAGTGAGAGAGTGAAGGGGGGGGGAGGGGAAAGGAGGGCTGAAAGCTGAATGTAACCTTACAGAGCTGCAAAAAATCAGATATTTTAACCCATTTCAGCTCGGTTTTGTCCACCAAAGTTGTTAAGCATTCTGTCCCCTGCTCTGGGACTCACAGGGCTCGTCTCATCTCAGACATGAGCAGGCTCTGGGGCTCAGCCAAGCGGGCAGCCACGGCTGGGCGTGCGCACCCAGTACCTGCTGGGCCAGGTACGCTGGAAGCCAGAGCGGCCATAGGACTGTGCTCAGTCACTGCTCCTGGAGAGAAAGGAGCTGGAGAAAGCACTTTGTGCACCCCCGCACACGCACACACGTGCACACACCTCCACATATACACATGCACACACAGCATGGATACATATAATCACGTATATACACCTGCCTGTTTCAGTACACACACACAAAAGTACATCCACACTTGTGTGTACACATGAACATATGCACACATATATCACCTTTGGGTGAAGCCGTGTGTGTATATACCTCCACACACAACATGCTTGCACACACATGCACACACCACACACACATAATTGTCACTGGGTGAGACTACACACATATGCATGCAAACATAGCACATGCATACACACGTGTATATGTATAGACATAACATGCAAACACCTTTAAGTGAGACCATATGTGTACACACACATGCATGCGTCCTTACACGGTCATTCATCAGAGTCTGAACTAGGCAGAGTCTGAGAAATAAACGCAGCTGTCACTTGTGGGTCATTCGCCACAGACAGGACACCGTCCTAAGTGCCACGTAAACCTGAGCTCGCCAGATCCCCCTCCCAGCCTGCACGGTACACGCACGGAAGGTCTTACTACCTCCGCTGGACAGATGAGGGAACGGAGACTCCCAGAGCGGAAGCGCGTCTCCCAGAGCCACGATTGTAAGTGGTGGACCAGTCACAGAACCCAAAACTTGGGGTCTTCATCTACTTCACTTTCCGGAACGAACTGGCAACGCCCCAGGAGGTCTTTGATGACACCCTGATTTGCTGGTTCTCTCAGCTTTCCCACCCGGCCAGTGGAAGAAAGGCTCCCGCCCCTCTCTAAGAATCAGGAATCGGCTAGGAATCCATTAGGGCCCGGGGAACAGTCGCCCAATTTCTGCGCCCCCACAGATAGCAGCGTCTTTCCCTTCGCTCCATAGTGATGTCCTTGTGCTGCCACAGCAAATCGTCACAGACTCGGTGGCTAAGAGAGCACCAACGTGTTGCCTCACAGTTCTGCAGGGAGGAAGTCTGACATTAAGGCACCGGCAGGGCCGTGGGCCCTCTGAAGCCTCCAAGGAGAACCCTTGTCTCTTCCACCTTCTGGAGGCTCTGATGGCCCTTGACTGGTGGCTGCACCCCCTGATCTCTGCTCCCATGTTCATGCGGCCTTCTCCCTGCGTGTCCTCTCCCTGTCTCTTCTCTTCTAAGGGTGCTTGTTATTGGATTTAGGATCCACCGGGATACCCTTCACTTAATTCCAACTGCAAGGGCCTCTCCCTCTCCCTAAGATCACATGCACAGGTCCTGGGTAGGCATGCCTTTTGAGGGGTCACCGCCTAACCCACTACATTCACGGAGAATCTTTCCCTCTCTTTTAATTTTCCAACCCTCCCTTTCCTATCCCTTTCCAACCCTCCCTTATCACCTTCTAATGTACTCCACTGTTTTTATTTTTCTTACTGCATGCTGATCACTCCTTGCTAAAACACAGGCTTGTGGAGGGCAAGACAGTTTGTTTCGCTCACTGGTAGGTCAAGATCATATGATAGTGCCGGCATACAGCAGAGCTTTGCTAACTAGCCATTGACCTCTATGATCACTTCCTCTTTATGCATCTGTCTCCTTGACTATATCCAGAGGAAGGCAAAGCAGGGGCCTCATAGACTCCCCATTTGTGCTTCTCAGGTCTACCTGTTGTCTGACACGCAGGAGGCATCCAATTAAAATGTGTTAAATAATAACAATCGTCACTTTCTTTGTAGAGACCAAACTGTGTGCCAGACGCTAAGCGCATTACGTGTGGAAGATCATTTCACTGTAATTCTCACAACGGCACTGTGCGAGAGGTATCATCGACACGCCCATTTGACGGATGAAGACTCCAAGGTTCAAAGGGGCCAAGTGACCCGTCCAAGTTCATCGAGAAGGCCGTAAACGGGGCTCCTGGATGGATCGCTAGAATATCACTGTTTGAGCACCTTGACAAATTTTAATTTCCACTCTTTAATAAAGTCTCTGGGATGAGATTCGTGAAATAGGAAGTCAACAGCCGTCTCTGGTGGACTGTCTAGGGCACGTGCGACACTCGTTTCTGTGAGTGTCCCCATCGCCTTTCCCAGACTGGCCTGGCTGCGCATCGAATGCACCCGGGGACGAGTGAGGTTCCCGTGGCTGGACTGTCGGGCATTGTGGCGCCCAGAGCAGGAATGTGAGGCCCGCGATGCCATCTGAAGTCAGTAGCCTCTTTGGGATCAAAAAATGGTGCCGAGAGGGGACCACACAGAATTATGGTAAAGACCAGGGTGGAACCCTCTTTGTGGAGGAAAGAGAAACTGGATCCCATTCGTAACTCCCCAGCAGAAGTCCTCAAGGTGCAGACTATGCGGGAACTGTACCGGACGGCCTGGAGACAGGTGCTCCGTGTCACGTCCATGTTCTTCCCCGAAGGCAGGAAGGTACAAGAGAGGTGTTTGGAACAACAGATATCACACAGAAGAGAGGCTGCTCACCCTTCATGAAGCCCCTACTGTGTGCCAGTGTGAGGAGAGCTTAGCAAGCACTGAATATCACTCAATCTGGTGAATTTTAGCCCTGCCAGCACACAAGAACCACCCAAAGAGATTCTAAAAGATACGGGATACCCAAGACGCAGCCCCCGAGATTCTGAATCAGTTGGCCTGGGCCGAGCCCCAACAGAGGTGTGTTCCACAGGCACCTGGGATGATTCTAACACGAAGCCAGAGTTAAAAACACACTGGTCTAATGTTTGTGACAACTCTCCAAGATTGATCTGCGTTTTAGAGATGATGAAACCGAGGCTCAGAATGGCTTAAAAACTCAGCCAAGGCCACACAGCCAGCACGTGACGAAGCCAGGACTCATGCCCAGCGGTGTCTGACTCCAGGTTTGGTGCGCTTTCTACTGCCAAGGCGGCAGGGGTGAGCTGGCCCCCTGGATGCCTTCCATGTCACTCCCGGTGGCCCTCAGTCACGTAGACCCGGCAGCGATCAATGCCATCAGAGTCCAAGTGACCTCTATCAAAACACTGCCCCCAGAGGAAGATGCTTTGGTGGCTCTGCCTTGTATAATGCAGACGGGAGTCCTGACAATCAAAACACTGAGGGAGACGGGGTGGGACTGCGAGTGGGAGCCCAGGGTATGAAGTGCATCCTCGTCTCATTCCTGATCGGAGGGCTTGCTGGGACCTTTTCTAGTGTCCTGTACTTGCAGGGGAAAGGAAGCACCGGTTCCTACACGGGGTCCCGGGCTCCCAAGGGGAAAGGGGCCACTTAGCCTTCCTGTCTCTTTCTTGCTTTGATTAGCTGCTTGGTGACCTGACAGTCTCTTTGATACACATCCAGCGTCGGCCTGTGAGATATGGGGAACGTCAGCCTGCCGAACGAGGGTCAGCCCAGCTGTCAATGCTGCCGTCCATCAGGCTGGGCTGGGCTGGGCTGGGCGCTGACCTGCAATGAGGTGATTGAGCCATCTGTCCCCTCCCCCCGGCCACAGTGTCCGTGGCGTGTGGAGCACAGCTGGTGGCTGGAGGAGAGGTGACAGTGTCGAGGCCGTTGGGCGGCTGACTTCAAACCAGGGGCCCAGGGCAGCGAACGACAGAGAGAAAACAGAGACAGCACCGTCCAAGTTAAACAAGCTAGGGCAGAGCCAGAGGAAGACAAAAAGTCAACACGTCAGGACAAGAGGAGGATCTCTGGGACACCCAGTGGGTGGCAAGGCCTGGGGTTAACCCCGTCTGCACTGCTGGCTTCTGAGAGTACAGAAATTTCCCCTTAGCGACGAACACGGTATGTAACACACCCAGAGAAACCAAAACCACAGGGCCTGAGGCAGCTGAAACATCTCAGTGTATACTAATAGTGTGACCTGGCTAAAAAACACATCCAAGTAGCCCACGGATGCATTAATAGAGGTAGACTGACTGCGATAAAGGAGGTGATTCATTCACTTCCTTGAGTGTTAAGTAAGTATCTGTCATGTGCCATGGACTAGCAGATTTGCTGGAGCTAACACAGTAAATGAAACGGACACAAACCCTTGCTCTCGTGGTCACGGAAACGAATACTAATAATGACTAAATGGTGTGTTAACAAGTGCAAAGAAGATACACAAGAGAAAGGAAGCAGTTAAGGAGTTGGGAAGTGGTTTGCCCTTTTACGTGGAGTTAGAAGAGAAGATGTCTCTGAGAAGGAGACATTTGAGTAAAGCCCCGAAAGAGGTAAGAGAGCAAGAGAGAGCGCCCCACAGACATCTGTGGGAAGGGTCTTCCAGGCAGAGGGAACAGCCAGTGCAAAGGCGGTCTGAGATCCATCGGTTTGCCAAACCTCGACTTCTCAGATGGGGCCCCGCGTCCTTCTTCCCAGAAAGCATGGCGCAGGCTCCCTGCACTGCCCCCCAGCCCTGCCCGCCACACTGACCTGTAATTATCCACTCGCCCGTCTGCCCCTCTCCTGAGTCTCAGTTCATTTCTCCATCCCTAGCACGTACACACTTCTGAATGTTTGTTGAATGAATAGATGAGTGGATGGATGTACAGATGAATGGATGAAAAAAGGTAGTTTTCCCAGCAGGGTCAGTCAGTCGACACAGAACGACGATAATGAACTGATGTCAAATGGCTCCTCAGCATCCGCCCGAGGCATCTTGTCAAGATACCGCCATTCCTCCACTCTGGGGGTGACAGCTTCTTCTTAAAGATCCGGAGGGTACTCAGCTCCACTGCTGTGTATAAAAGCAGCCACAGATGATGCATAAATGAGAGGGCGTGGCTGTTCCAATAAAACTTTATTTATAAAGCAGGTGGCAGGCAGTTTGCCTGCCTACCCTGGTCTAGATATCTGTCTCACCAAGAAATTCTCCCCTTGATTCATTTCCTCCCAAGGATTTCCGTTCTCTTTGTCCAGTTTGTAGTGATAAGTGGTGACGATGACGATGATGATAGTAATCGTTATTACTAATGGTTATTGCATGTTTGCTCTGGGTCAGGCTGTCGTGTAAGCCCTTTCCATGTATCATCTCAGTTAACTCCCGGGGCCACCCTATGAGTTCCTGATGCTATCCCGCGGCACAGTGAAGACACTGAGGCACGAAGAGGATGAAGCAACCCAAGGTCACATAATTTCAATTGGCAGAGCAGACACTCCGGCCATTGAGTCTGGGAGATTAACTAGACGCCACCTATCAGTAAAATGATGCCAAGAGCAAGAACAGTGATAGCAACGTCTGCTAAAGACTTGGTCTGTTCCAGGCATGTGGTTAAGTGCTTGGCAGTGATTTCTCCGAATTTCATGGGCACACGGTAAGATCAGCACGCTGCTATCACGACTGCCCAGGGTCAAGGCTGGATTTATACACACTACCTACTCCGTGCCCCTGATGCTGAGAACTTTCTACAAAACGGACTGTTTGACTCCATGGCCTTGCTGCCTGGATGCCCCTCTCGATCCTGAATTTCTTTCTTTCTGCGTGCGCTGTGCCTCTGGACCCCACGGGCGCCTTTCATCTCTTCGGGCCCTTTCGCCCTGCACTTTGCTAAGCTGTCACGTTTGTTCTGCTGGGCTAAACTTGCGGCAGATGTAGCACACACTTTGGGGTCAACGCCCTGTGTTATCCTGAAGACAGTTCAAATATTTGTGGCCTTGTCAGCCTCCATCGCCCTGGATGTGTGTTGCGGCAGCGCGGGAGGGGGAGTTTTATTCCTGGAGCGGCGTGGGGCAAGAGGCTCTTGGGCGAGGCCATGGAGGGCAGGTGCCGATGAGCCCAGCCCAGGTCGAGTAGCGGGCTGCGGAGATGGAAGGCGGAGGCTGGGGCTGACTGAGTAGCTCCTATACGCCCGGTGCTTTCACACCTGTGGGTGTGTGTGACCTTCCCAGGTGCACCAACAGGAATGGATGCTAGTGACCATTTCAAAGCCAAGCAAACCAGGGCTGAGAGAGTCTCACGGCAACTGCAGTCATTCTTAATCACGCGTGTGTGCGAGTGTGTGTGTGGATACGCACACCGTCTCCTCTTCGGCAGTATGCTGAAGCTGGGGAACCCCTTCTCAGAACTGTGCTTTCAAACCCCTACGATGAAACATGGGATATTACTAAGGAAACCAAGTACAAACAAAAAACAACCCAGTGGTATCTGTGCTTCACGATCAATTCTTGAAATGACAAGTCACAGCTGCCGTTCGAGCAAGCACCACGGTGGCAGAGGTGTCCGGAGACGGAGGGATGCTAATTTGGTACGGCACACCTGTCCCCTCCTCCACACAGCAGCTGGGGTCTGGGGGCCCAGGGTGAGGGCCCCTGAACTGGCGAGTGGTGGTTCGGGGCAAGCGCACACCTGTGACCGCTGGGAGAACAAGGTTCGCTCTACAAAACCCCTGGCCCCTCGTGGTGTCTCACCTGCTGGCTCTGCCCCCAGGTGAACCAGCTGGCCGTGACCTCCGCCGGGAGGGCAGAACACGGAGCCTGCCTTTGAAGCCCTGGCTTTGCTTTGATGTGCAGATGATATCTAGGTTCCTGGAGCTGGGCAAATCTCAGTTGCCCTCCTCAAACTCTCCTCTCCGGAACATTCCCCGAATAGTCCAAACACCTCCCTCACGTGGTGTCTGTTAGTTATTTTCTTGGGTGGGGTGCGGGGGGAGGTAAACCAGTGCCCCGGTGCGCTGGACTTGGACGTACAGACAGAACTTTGGGAAGGAGAGATGGTTTTCAGATAGGCCTCATTCCAGGTCCGACTGAAGAAGCGAGCTGGCCCTCCTTATGGAAACTAGAAATATGATTGAAATGTTGCCACACGACGGTTAGCCAATCAGGGCTTGGGTTACAAGTCCTCGCTGGGCAGGCGGCGTTGGGGAAGTCACATAAGCTTTCTAGACCCTCCTGACAGACGGGGACACAGAGGTGGGCTCAGGGAGGGGAGGTAAGCTGTGCAAAGGCATGCGGCAGGGACGTGGTGCAGGGATTAGGATGCAGGGCCCGCTGATTACAGAGGCCACAGCAGGGCTGAGAAAAGGGGAGGCAGCTCCTTAGCACCTGTAACAACAACAGCAGCAGTAACAGTAACCAGAACAGCGGCAACAGCCCTTCAGAAAGCATGGGCTCCGTGCCGAGCACTACACTAGGCACTGACAAATTCAAGTTCTCTTGAATTTTCCCAACAGCCCTGAGATCTAAGCATTCCCTACTTTCAACCAATAGGAAGTCTAAGATCAGAGAGGTGATGCGACTTTTCCAAAGTCACACAGCATGCATGGCAGAACTCAGGTCTGGCTAAGGCTGAGCCCATTCCTTAACCAGGCCCTGAGGCAAAGCCCCGAGGGCTCTCTGGAAGCCAGGGACTACTTGTTCCAAGGCAGGACTCCCACCAGCCTCCCCACTCTGAGTGGGCTGATAGGGGCACTTGTTCCCTGGGATCAAAGCCAACGCTGGGTACTCTGAAGATGCTGCATGAGGGAAGCGGCCCTGAATGTGGCAACAGGCTGAAGAATGAGGAGGCGGTGGGGGGTCTGTGATTCCTTAGAAGCAGCAGCCAATCAGTAACCTAGCAGGCTCTACAGGCCTGGCCAGAGCTGCAGGGGGGACATGAAGCTGTAGCTTCTGCCCCAGCTGACCTGAGGGCTGCGAGATGAGCTGGCTGTGGCCTGAGGTGTTCTCTGACAGCCGCCAGCTTCGCAGAGATCCGACAGTACCTCCAGCACCACCGCCTTCTTTCCAAAACTCTGAAACGTGAGCCAGGGAGAGCAGTGGGGCCTATGGCATCAGGGGACCCGGCCTTGGGCTTGTCACTCATGCGAGGGAATCAGTATTGCCTCCTCCCTCGGCCTCTCTTGCAACCCAGAGCTCACATCTGCAGCCCATCTGTCTGGGCTGAAGAGCCCAGTGCACACTCAGGGGGAAGGAAGTCTCTCTGTGGGTATCTCAGGCCTGGCCTGGACAGCCAAACCCTCCTCCCCGGCCAAGGTCAGGGGAGAAACTCTGCTTAGGGGGCTGCTTGTCAGAGAGGCTCTAGCCTTGGCTTTCAGATTCCTGAGTCCTCCCTCCTTGGGCCCATCCTCTGCTTGACTTCCTCGCAGGGAACTTTGATGAACAAAGGAGATAACTGGCCCTCTTTGAAAAAGATAAAACATCGAATAAAAGGTTGTGCTGGCCACGGCAATGGGTGCGGGGATCGGCTAACCTTGAACTTCCTTCCCGTCCAAAGGCAAAGACGGCTCCCACTGTGTGCGCCTCTAGGACCGTCAACTTGCGCAGTGAACCTTCCTCATCTGACTGCCATCCCCCCCTCCTTTAGAGAGACATGGTAGAGCCCATTACATCTATTAGCCAGTGGTTTCACCAAACAGTCGTGACCTGGGGGTATGACTTTGCCCATTTTACAGACGAGGAAACTGAGGCAGGGGAAATGAAAGGACGTGCTGAAGATCACACAGCTACTTGGTCCAGGCCCAGGATTTGGACTCAGGCCTCCCCATTCCCAACCCAAGGGACTGAGTTACAGCACCTCCAGCTAGAAGAAAACGTAACACAGCCATAAAAACAAGAAACGTGGTTCTACAAACACATCCCGACGGCTCCTCCGAATCTGCAGAAAGACGGTTTCTTCTCCTCACTGCAGCTGCGGCTCTTGGCATGAGCTTCACGGAGCAGAGCTCCCGCTGTGAGGAGGTGGGAGGCCACAGGATTACTCAGTTGGAAGGGACCTCCGTGGCCAGTGTCCCCTGCACTACAGCCGTGCCAAGAGGCTGTCCAGCCAGTGCTTGGCCACCTGCAGAGCGGAGGAACTCAGTCGTGCAAAGTGGCCTAATCTATTCCCAGACCGTGCAGTTACCCAGTGTCCTTTGGACAAATTGACAGACTCTGTTAAATTGGAAGACATGCTCCTCCTACGACCCGGAGATGCAGGAGAGAGTGTGCCCACAGGTGTCACAGCTACCCTGGAATAGCAGAATCTTGGCGCCAATCTGTTTGTCCCCTGGCAGGGAAGTGGATGCATAGAATGTAACATGGTCCTTCCAGGGAGCATTATACAGTCATGAAAAAGGACACAGGAAGTCTTTACATATCCCTGGGGGTAAATGCCAGACACACAATGGTGAGTGAGATGGGCTTGCTGCTGAAATTTTCCTACAGGTTAGTGGTACCATGTGTGTTTGCAAAAACTAACACAAAGCACAGCTACACGTCTTTCTACGGTAAACAGACACCCGTACGCACGCAAAGGTGTTTGAAAAGTCTGCAATCAACAAACTGACCGCAGAGGTTGTTTCTCGGCGGGTGGGCAGGGGGGACAAGGCGGCTCTGAATTTATCAGTAGTGTTAAATGATATTTGTGAGGAGGGTATATGACTGTATAGTTTAGGTAATTAACATGTAAAACACTGTAATGACAAGTTCTTACTAAATTGGGCTAAACTCAGCCCAATCTCGAGCATCTTCCATTTGCCCTTTTTATTTTCCTTGAAAGCATGTCATGGCAGGTTCGCATTTTTCCTGGATCAGAAACCTCTGTTCCTACCACCACGGCTCCTGTGCAGTGTTCAGGCTCCTTGGGTCCTGTGTCCCATCCCCTGTACATGTTCCCGTTCCTCTTTCTTCCCTCCCCCCATGATCTGCTGTGCGCCACTGTCCTAGGCATAGAGACTACAGGGTAATACCCACCCACCCCACCCCACACACACCTACTTAGAGTTTATAACCTCATGTAGGGGACCAACAGTGAGTGAGTATTCCGGGCTGTTTGGTAAACACAAATGTGCGAGGTTCTATGAAGAAGTGGTGGGGGAGGGCAGTGAGCACAAAGAGGGGACCTGGCCTAGCCCAGGCTCAGGGAAGGCTTCCTGGAAGAGGAGAGGCTTAACTGTGTTCCAAAGGAGAACGGGATGGCAGATGAACATTTCGGTAGAGGAGACCCGGGAGCGATTTCGAGCACGACGGGTACCTTCCCACCTCAGGACCTTTGCACTTGCTGTGCCTTTGGGCTGTAATCCTTTCCAGCCAGCTCCTTTGTGACATCTCGTGTTTGTGATCTGTGTGACCCGGGTGGCCTCCTGACATCGATTAGCCCTATTAACCTGACTGCCCAATGCCACCTCCTTGATTTCTGCCAGAAAGAGCAGAGGAGGCCACTCTGGATCAGCCAGTAGGCCTGGCCCAAAGAACCCGTCTTGCACATGAGCGTCGAAGCCTCAAGCACGCACTCGCGCCGGATGGCTTGGGTTCAAATCTCAGCTCCGCAGCTGTGTGACCTCAGGCAAACGCAGGTTCATTCCAAGCAGGATGTAAAATAGGGGTAAAATTATACTCTCTAACACTCAGCACGACAGTGAGAATTAAGTGAGGGCTGCATGTGCGGTGCTTAGCAATGGGCCCTGAACATGGGGAGCGCTCCGTCAATGGCAGCAACACGAATACCAGTAATAACCCTAGTGTGAGACTGCTGCTTGAAAGAGCAGCAGGAAGCAGACACTCCCCGTGGGAAGGGGAGAACAGAGAGCTTCATGCCAGAGCTCCAGACTGTTCCCAGAAACCCGGTGGTCAGTTACTAAGTGACCGATGGCCAAGAGCTCCCGCCACATTTCCTGGAAGCCTTTAGCCTTGAACCCAACGGGGTCTCTCCAGCTGGACGGTGGGTGTGGAGCTGAGCAAACACTCCATCATTGATCAGGCGCTGGGGTCCGGATGCTTCCCCCCAGAGGTCTGGGAGTGCGTGTGTGGAAGTCCCCTTGGGCTCGGGTCAGCGGGGCCTGCACAAGGGGCCGGAGGAGAAGGGCTGGTGGCCACATCTCAGCCCCATTCCTCAGGCCCTCTGGCTTCTATTGTCAGGAGGGGACCCTTCCTAACTCCAGACAGACAGGGGCTGCCAGAGCTGCTGTGGCAGGTCCTTGGGGCCTCCAAATCAATACTAATGCACGTTTTGCCTCCAACAGAACGTTCCTGGTCATGGCGCTTTTAATAAACCCTACCATGCCATAGTAATCGTGTATTTTCTTGCTAAAAATTTTCTAAACAAGGGATCCTATTTTATTTCCGTTTTCGAGAGTGGGGAAATCGTGTCTCAGAGAGGCAAAGTCCTTGCCGGGGTCCAGTTTTGTCAGCTGCAGACCCAGCCTCTTATCAGTTAGGCCGCTAGCACAATCTTCTTTGCTCCGAAGTCTGCCCCTTCGCCACCGGGACCTTGGACGAGCGAACTTGACCCCCGTGCGCCTTGGTTTCTTGGACTGGCCTGTGACATGAGAACATATGTCCTAGGGCTGCCGAAAGCACTAAAACAGGCTGTGGGTGTCCAAGTTCATGGCAGCATCTGGCTTGTTGTAGTCATGGCTTATGCGAGTTATGATGACATTTTCCCCTTGGTGTTTGCTGTTGGTTATTTGTGTTTCCTCGTTTTGCAAGAGGCCTCTTCATAACTTCTTTCACAAGATTTCAATTTTGACAGAAGGCCTCCCCCCCCCCCCGCCCCCCCAGGCTGGATCAACTGTGCTCTTCCCCAGAAAGGATGGGACAGGCATCAATCGACTCCAGGGGCTGACTCAACCTGTCTGGCCTTTAGCTTCCTGCAGCCTACAAGGGCGGGCACAGCTGCTAGGTGGTGCCCTTCAAGGTCAGCATGGTGGCCTCCAAGCTGGGAGAAGCAGAAAGAGTCCCGGGGGAAACAGGGAACCGAGAGCTCACTCGAGAGTTAAGGGAGGTCCCTACGCCACGGACCACCCAGCAGCACAACAGCCTCATTGAAGAGATCCAAGGTCTGCGAGAGATGCTCTATCTCCCTCTGTGACTGAACAGACCCAGACTCCCAAGGGGCCTCTGCCAGGGCTGCCTTCTCGCCTGGGACCTCTCCAAACCTTCTCGCCTCAAACCCTGGCTGAGGAGTTCTCCCTTTCCAATCTCCGTTTTTTCCATGCCCCTTGCCCTTGGCCCTGCCCTGGATCCTGGAAACATCCTGTTCTTCCCCTGAACTGAACTCCCCCTCCAGCTTTAGTGTGATAGGAATCTTAAATAAATGCTTCCTGTCTCCTGACCACCTTATCTCCCATTCCTCCCCAATGGCTGCCGTTCAAGAACCACAGACGGCGTTGCACTCCCTTCTAATTTTAAACCTGGCCTCTGAGGCTCCCTCCTCTTGCTTTGGAAGGTTCCGGAAAAGGCCAGGGGGTGTCAGAGGTCCCTGCTGACCCACCGAGTCAGCAGAGACGGAAGACATTCTTCTTGAGTTCCCAGGGAGGGGGTCCGGAGCCAGGGTGCTGGGTGAGACCACACTGCAGCGTCTGCCCCTGGGAGAACTCAGTTCTACAGGGGGTGGATGCTTAGTGCGTCTTTCCTGAATTCACGGGAGAGTGCAGGAATGAATGGGGTGGAAACACACCCAAACACACTGAGGAAGTAAGGAGCCAGGGAAAATCTCTGGGCACACACACCGGATTGTCCTTTGTGGAAGGTACAGGCCCACAAGCCAGTCATTCATCTTCTGTTAAGGGAACCTTGATTCATCTTGGAAGTTTCAGATTTTGTCTTTGGCAGGTTGAGTTCCAGGGATGTCAGCTGAACATAAACAAACTCCTTCTTGACCACACGTGTTGGACGTGTGTGGGCACGCAAGTCTGTGCACATACATGTTTGTAGGTCTCCCTCCGCTCCTTGCCCTACCACATGCACACCCCTCCCCGCACCATGTACAGAAGCCCCAAGATGGGGAAAATTCCACAAGCTGGTCCTTTCTCCCAAATCCCAAAGTAGCTTCTTTAACTGGGTCACGCTTGGTTTTGTGTCACAGCCCATCTCTCCTCACTGCTGTAAGACCGGGCACCTCATCTGAAAGTCCAACACAACACAAGCTGAGCCCAGCAATTTACATAAGGTTACGCCTGCAAGGCGCTTACCTCGGACCCAGCACATCGAAGCACCTAGTACACATTCGGCATTGATCTTGCTACTATTCTACTATTACGAGGAAAAGAAAGATTTCTTTTATTATCCTGTTCATTCTGGGTTGTGTCCTCAAAATTTCACCTCTTGATAAATCATTACAGACAGCTACGACAGAGCAGTTCCCTTGGAACCCTGAAAATGAGCAGCACCTCCTTAATTAGCAGCCACCGGGAAAATCCGAGTGCCTGTCCTCTCGCCGTTTACATTAACAGCTTTCATGAATCACACATAAGCTACTAGACAGCACCGCACCCCTACACTGTGTGTGAACAAAACACTCAAGTCCACTGTGTCTGAGGAGATGTCTGTGCCCCGGGAGGAAATGTTCAGGGTGGGAACCATGTATGCGTGGCTGTCTTTAAACTCTTCTTTGAGTTGAACAGCGGCTGGTTGAGAAACATTTAAGAAATGGAAACAAATTTTAACTATGTTTCCATTATGTAACTAATGCTTTATGTGTAGCAGCGCCAGCCCTCTCTTGCCCCAGTTTCGATCCTGAGGCTCAGAGAAACTGTCCCCTGCCCAAAGCAACATGCTGGGACTCCCCATACAAGGCAACAGTACAGAATTTGGGGATGAGAAACACAGGTCAAGTGCTCACCGTAGAATCAGGGACATAGAACACTGGGTGTGTGGGGTCACTTCGCTCTGCAAGTTCAAACACTTGTGCACATTTTCACAAGTTGTTTTTAATAACTAGATAGTATCCTAAGGCAGGGATCAGGAAATTATGACTTACTGGCTGAACCCAGCCCCACTTACTCCCTCCCAGCCTGTTTTTGTAAATAAAGTTTTATTGGCACACAGCCACACGCCTGCGTGTACACACTGTTGGGCTGCTTTCACACTCCAACGGCAGAGCTGAGTGGGAGCAGTTGCTACAGACAAGTGGCGTGTCCCCAAAACGCCTTAAATATTTACTCTCTGGCCCTGGGCATGTATTTTCCTGGCCTTTGTTCTGAAGAATAATAGTGCCTGTTGACAGACATTTAGATCGAGCTCAGGGGTTTTGCTATTACCTCCGCAGCTGTGTATTTTTACACACTCACGCCAATCTATCTGCTGGATACATTCTTAGGCGCTGGATTGCTGGGACGACTAAGAATCAGAAAGTTGCTGAGAGCGAGCCATAGCACTATGGAAAGTATCAGACTTCTTTTAGAGTGAGTGGGCACCTGGCTTTCTTGGTTTGGAGACGAGAGCTAGCAGTGGGTTGGATGCAGAGCTTTTTAAAGTTCTGCCCTCAAAGCTGCAATGATTCCGACGCAAAAGCAGAGCCACTCTGAATCCCTCTGACTACCTTTCTATCCCAGTTTTATGCAACAGACACTTTTCAAGCGTCTGAGCCGGGCCAGGTGCCGGGCCAGGCAACAGAGGTGTCGAAATGTGGAGAACTGAATTTTGACTGCCGCGAGCTTTGGATGTGTTTGTGCCTTGCAGCTCTCCGAACATCCATGAAAGCTACAGAGTCCCTGTCCCTGAAGCTGCACACTCCCGTGAAGTGCTGCAGAGTTTCAGGGGTCGACAACTCCCCTTGGAGCCCATCCACCGGCTTTCTTAAGCTCTTCCGTTAGGAATCTTTGTCTAAAGGGAGACATTGGCCCATAACTCGTGTAAAGTAGGGTGAGTGGTGGATTTGAGGCACATATGAACTACAATGTGTGCACAAGGTGAGAGATGCTCGACTTTGCTCTGTGGGAGAGCTGGGAGCTGGGGAGGTCAGGGAAAGGGCTTCACGGGGATTGGGACTTGCAGGATGTGTAGGAGTTCTCTGGATTGTCGAGGAAAAGCGGAGGCAGCCTCATCAAGGAAAAATCAACTGGGGTGAGAGGAACCTTGAGAAGCTTCTAAGGCCGATACCCAGAAGTCTGGACTATTTCTGGTTTGTCAACTGACTCCGGAAAACGAGGGCAATGTCCTCATGTCAATAATACTTGCTCCCATCCCTTCAAGCCCCTGTGGCCACTTCTCCCTTCTGAACACCGTCTGGAACCCAGAGATAAGAGGCTCCGTGTTAATGGAATGTCCCCACGCATGCCAAGGGGCCAGTTCCCCGGCGTCACACTCCATGGCCGAGGGCTGACCCCCGCCACGCACGCAGGCAGCCTGACCAGGCCCGCAGCAGCAGTTTGCGTGTCTTTCTCTTTCTCTTCTTTTCTTGGGCGTCCATGGTCGCGCCAGGAAATTACTCAGAAGGCTTCTTGGTCGTCCTGCCTCTTTGAAGTGCGCGTGTGTCTGGCTGTGTGTGTCTGCGCGTGCACACTCGGGCACTTCTTCTGGAAACTAGAGTGCTCTGGGCCATTGACCTTGGGGACGTGGAGACACTGAACGAATGTACCGGGAAGTCAGATGTGTGGCAGGGCTGACATCTGGGTTCAGATCGTCTCTCGGCCACCGTGTTAGTGTCCAGGGACTTCCACAGTAAGTGGCCAAAAGCTGGGTTGCTTAATACAGCAGCGACCACTCCCATTTCTAGGGTGCAGAGGTCTGCAATAGAGGGGTTGGCTGGGCTGGCTCCTCCTGGGGGCTGTGAGGGAGAGTCAGTCCCCTGCCTCTCTCCTGGCTTCTGGGCGATTACAGACCAAAAGGTGGCCGGTTTGATTCTTGGTCAGGGCAGATGCCTGGGCTGTGGGCCGGGTCCCCCGTTGGGGGTGTGCAAGAGGCAACCGATCAATGTTTCCCTCTCTTCCTCCCTCCTTTCCCTGCTCTCTAAAAATAAATAAATATTTATTTTATTTTAAACATTTATTTAAAAGGTTTTATTTATTTTTAGAGAGCGGGGAAGGCAGGGAGAAAGAGAGGGAGAGAAACATCAGTGTGTAGTTGCCTCTCCTTTGCCTTCTACTGGGGACCTGGCCCACAACCCAGGCATGTGCCCTGACTGGGAATCGAACCAGCGACCCTTCAGTTCACAGGCCAGCACTCAATCCACTGAGCCACACCAGCCAGGGCTAAAAATAAATACATAAATATTTAAAAATAAGTTGGGGCCTTCATACGTTGTTGGTGAGGGTACAAAATGGTACAGTCACTTTGGAAAACAGTTTGAAGTTCCTCAAAATGTTAAAGTCAGTTACCCTCTGACCCTGCAGTTGTACTGCTGAGTGTAAGAGCAAAGAAAACAGACACTCCTTGGCGTTCCTTGACCCGTGGACACACCGCTCCACTCTCTGCCTCCAGCTTCATGCGACACCCCCTCCTCAGCACCCGTGCCTCAAATCCCCCTCTGTCCACCTCTTCAAGGAACACCAGTCATTGGACTTAGGACCGCCTTAAAGCTAGGGTGACCTCATCTCAAGTTCCTCAGTCACACCTGCAAAGACCTATTTCCAAGTAAGGTCACATTCACAGGTGCTGGGTGGACGTATCTTTGGGGGCCCCCTACTGCACCCAGTGCAGCCGCATTCCACCCGAGGGTCCGAGGGTCTGCTCCTGACCCGCCGCTGAGACTCAGCAGGGCCCTCATCAGAACGAGGTCGCTGCGGGCAGAGCCTCACTTCGCAGAGACGAAGATGCACAGAAATCCCTGGGCACCGCGCCTGCGCAGTGAAGGCTCCCGCGGAAGGGCGCTGCTGTTAGTCTTCGTCGCGGTATCGACAGTGGGAGTCGCTGTTTCCCAGCGGGGAGCTCTCTGACACACGGAGGGCGGGGCAACACGGCCTCGGACATCTGGAGAACGAGGCCTACGCGCTCCCCAGCCCTGGCTGCTTGGCGTTCTGCAGAGCCCAGAAGCAGATGACAGGTTGTCAGGATGCCGGCTGCCCTCTGTCCCCCGACACCGGGGAGCTGGCGGAGCCCGGGTGTCATGGACACTGAGCATGGACGACCACACACCCGTCCTCCCGAAGTCAGTTGTCAGTGGCGCCTGTGGGCTGCACGATGAGGCGGCAGTCCAGGATGGTGTCACAGGCGTGCCACTCCAGCGGAGTGGCTGGCAGGTGTCACAAACTATGGGGTCCCCCCAAAACCAGGGGTTCGACTCTCAGGAGTGGTCCTTGGGGGCTGAGAGGCTGAGAAAGTCATTTCTCTCCTTCAAGCCTCACCTTCCTTTCCTTTAAACTGGAACCAATTGTGCCTCTCCCAGGGTGATTCTGATGGTTCACTAAAGCCCTATATACATGTGGTGCCATACACACACACACACACACACACACACCACTCTTGACACGATCTGGCGTAGAGCTCAATAACGTTTGCCATTATCATCATCATCGTTCATAATAATACACAAAATACGGCTTCCAATGACTTATATGAAAAGAGAGCTGACCTGGGGGTTTATCTTCCACTCCTCTTAAGAACGTGACACATCCCCCAAGTCACACACAACTTGGGAGAAGGGGGCGGGGCTGCCAGACGGTTTCAAATCAAATAAGAAACCTCGAGTTGACTGCACTTGACCTCCGTTCGTTCGAAGAGGCTGTTTGTGGCCCAACGGGATCAAAGCACTCTGCAGGCATCAAGTCCCATCGCGTCTAAATCCAGATCCAGAACGGGGTGAGCCCCACGCCGTCCCTAAATAGGGTCTCCAGGAGCGAACAGAGCGCATCCCAGAGCTGTGTCTCACCTCAGCGTCCTCTCATACCTCATGTCGCACTCGTCCCCCTCAGGAAGGGGGAACGGCTTTCTAGCTTCCAGTTTTGTTTCAAGGGTTCCAGCTTTGTACAAAACTTTTACAAAGAGACAGAAACCTCTACAGCAGCAGTTCTCGCCCGGAGGGACCTTTGTCTGCAATGTGTGAAAACATTTGTTTGGGAAGGAGACGTTACTGGCATCCAGTGGGTGGGGACCAGGGGTGTGGCTACACATCCTACGAGGCTCAGAGCAGCACCCCCAGGACAAAGTCCACCCTAAATGTCAACGGTGCTGAGGCGAGGAGCCCCGGCGTGCACGGGCCATGCTCTCAGTGTGGGCAGTGTCTCACATCATCACGCTTTTTCTGAGGCACATCGTCGCGCTATAGAAAGAGCACCAGGCCAGACAGGCTCAGGGGCCTCTGACTAGCTGGAAGCTTCCGGAAGAGCAACACCGAGAGAGTCATTTTTGCACATTGTAAAATGCACCTCCGGAGCCCTGCCGGCCTTCCTGTCCGAGGCTGAGATGAGAGCTGCAGACTGAGATTCCAGAACGCATCTTTCTAAGCGTGATCCATGGGGAGAATGAGCGCACTATTGAAACAACAGTGACGGGTTTCCAAATTCTTTTAAACTGTCTAGCAGGAGCCCAGTTTCCCTGCCCAGAGGGACTTTCTTCTAGATGTTGGTTATTATGGTAACACTAGCTACTACAGCAAACAGTACCAAATATTAGTGGTTTAACAGTGTAACAGTTTATATCTTACTGATACAACAATCCTACTTGGCTGGGTGGCTCTCCTAGATGACTCAAAAAGTAGCAACTCAGGGATCCAGTCCCCTCCCCTCAGGGGTAATTAGAGATGCTAATTTTCTCACACTGTTCTGGAGGCCGGAAGTCCATGGTGAAGGTGTTGGCATGTTTGGTTTTTCTGAGCCCTCTCTCCTTGGTGTGCCGATGGCCACCCTCTTGGTGCCTTTTCTCGTGGCCCCCTTTCCATGCCTGTGTGTCCCCCGTATTTCTTTCACTTCTATAAGGTCATATTGGGTTAGGGTCCCACCTTAATAGCCTCACTTACCTCCTTAATCCGTACTTACTTCTTTAACGGCAGTGTGAGGTGCCGGGGACTGGGTATTTTGGCGTGTGTTGGGGTGGGGGTGAGTCAGGGACACACAGATTAGCTCGTAACACCTAGCTAGCTTTTCTGTCCTCTCGTTTCATTTAAACCCTTTCTTCCTACACCAACTCTAAAGCATTTTTGATTGAGCATGTTTGGTTGCTGTCTGTTCCTCTCAGTTGCAAAATCCCTGCCTATTTCTTCCTTCTTCTGTGTTGTATTTATCACTTGTTTATTCTGCCACAAACGTAACCGGTCATATCCTTTGGGACCCACCCAGGGACACAAGATGACCAAGACTTGGTTGCTGCCCTTCAGGAGTTAGCATGGCAACCTTCTGTCAACTGCACGCGGAGAATTTCAGGCAATAATAATCTCGAGGGCTGGGGCATGCTGGTCTGTGACCACTTCACCTGGTAACATGGTGGGGGTCTCCAGAAGGAGCGCCCGCCTGACTGAAGGACAGACAGCACGGCATCAGACAGATCTACAGCTTCGTCAGTAAGTGGGAACCGCATATACACGGCGTCTGAAAGGATGTAGCTTCACACAGGGAGATTTCAATTTGCTACGTCCTACTGCTCATATTAAACTCATGAGCCTAACTGGGCCCAACCTTTATCCCAATATGCGTTCTTCCTTCTACATTAGGTGGCCAGTCTAGCTGTAGAATTAGAGATTTCAGACGGACAAATGAGACAGACGATGAAATATTCAGCTTCCCCAGCAATAAAATGAAGACAACACAACAATAGCATCATGTTTCACCTAGCAAAGGAGCAATTTTTCTTCCTTTGTTTTTAACGAGAAGACGGAGAAAGTGGGGGCCAGGGCACGGGAAAACGGACTACACGTTAAACTGTGATGCAAATGGAATAGTGCTCAACATTGACCCTTTTGCGCAAACACTCGAACATCTGCGAAAGTTGCAGTGTGGCAAATGTACTGCATGCCCTTGTCTTAGGGACAACACGGGGGAACACAAAGGTCTCCCTACAAAGATGCCCATGGCCACGCCATTTGCTACAGTAGCGATGGGGAAGCCGAACGCCCAGCAACGGGGAATGACGGTGTAAATGACGGAGCCTCCAGAATACGCGACGCGAAACCAAATCGATGCCATTAAAGGCTGTTTACCGACATGGAAAGATGTCTCGCTGTAGTTTTGAGTGAGGAAACGAGACCATTGTGTGCTACGGAGAGTATGACCCCATTGAAATAATGCACGGGAAAAACACACAAAGAACAGACATTAACAAAGAAATAGTGGCTGTCTCCAGGTGGCAGACATAACATCGTCTCCATTTCTTTCTTTCTCTCTTCCTTCTTTTCTTTTCTCTGCCCTTCCTTCCTTCCTTCCCTCCTCCCTCCCTCCCTCCCTCCCTTTCCTCACTGAGACAACGCACAATGCTCAGCACAGCCCGACATGGAGAAATCCCTGGAGCAGATGACGCCCCTTGATACTGTTATTCATGCCATCGGTCAAATAGAGCAAATATCACCTTCTCAGGTGTGTGGTTAGAAGTAAACAAGATCATAAAACATCTGGTATCCAGTAGATTTTCAATAGAGACGATTTACTTATTTACCTTTATTTTTTTTTCTGGGAGAAGAGGGTTACATCCCACGGTGGCTGAGAATTTGGATTCTTAGGCAGATGGATTTAGATTCAAATCCTCCTGCTCAGCCATCTGCAAGCTGATCAAGGATGTAGGCAAATTCAGGATGTCTCCTGAGCCTCAGTTTCTCCATTCGAAGATGAAGGCAGAAATAGCTGTTTCCTAAGATTATTGTGAGCATGAAAGGTTATGTAATAAATTATGTGATACACAGGAGACTTAGGTACTGGTTTATGTTTCCTACCATATTGTGAGAAAAGAATATGTATTAGATTTGTAAAACCAAAAAAAGTGCAATTTTAACCCTAAGGACTATACAGATCGTAAAGCACTCAACCTTCTCCCTTCAGTTGAAATGCATCTGGCACATGCCCTGTCTGGGTAACTCCTCTGCTTAGAGCATTATCCCCAAATGCCAAGGTTGCAGGTTCAATCCCCAGTCAGGGCACATATAATAAGGAGCCAATGAATGCATAAATAAGTAGAACAACAAATCTCTCTGCCTCTCTCTCTCTCTCATCAGTTAAAATCAATTTATAAAGAGAGAAATGCGTTTGGTACAGAGGTAAGCTGTGACACCTGTTTTGGTAAAGGACAAGGTGTAGCATGACCTACGAGAGCCAGCAGTTGGCAGTGGGAGGGAGAACGAAGGAAAGAAACTGTTGTGAATTGAAAGGAACGTCACTCAAAGCTTCCTTTTCAGCAAGGCTTCCACCCACAGCAGGAAAGGTGTTGGGAGCCTGAGGCTTAACGAGTTTCCCAGGATCATCTGCTTTTGATAGGTCACAAATCCCCTGTGATCTCAAAAACCAGGCCAGCCCAATGAGCAAGCTGCCTGCACAGGATCGATAAAGAAGGTATTTGCGAGCAAAACGTGCAAATGGTTAAAGGCATGTTGTTAACGTGGGCATCATATATCACGGATACGCATACACACACATCTCCCAACTATCATTTCTTTTTTTTTTCCTACTTAACTGATCTCTTTACCTTTCCCAGCTTTGTGGAGACACTCCTGGCCGGCCTAAGGTGTGCAGTGTGCTGACTTGGTACGCACACGTATCGCGAAGCGGTGACCCCATAAAGTTAGTTCATCACCAGGTTGTGGTGAGAACTTCCAAGGTCTACTCTCTCGGCAGCTCCCAAGTACACAGGTCCACGCCGTCCCCTGCCATCACCACACTGCGCATTAGGTCCCAGCACGTGGTCCCATCTAGTGACTGGGTGTTTACACCCTTGTCCCCACCCCCGGCCCATCGCTGGCAACCACGGGTCTACTCTCTTCCTCTGTGAGTCAGGGGTTTTTTAGGTTCCAGATATAAATGGTATCATACAGTCTTGTCTTTCTCCGCCTGATTTATGTCACTTAGCGTAATGTCCTTAAGTTTGATCCATATTGTCACAAATGGAAGGATTTCCTTCCTTTTTTATGGCGAAGTAACATTCCATGACATATATCACACACACACACACACACACAAATATATAGGGGTCAGCAAAATAGTTTTACAGTTCTGAGTACCCGAAACAGAGTTTATTCTTGCACAGTTATTTCTTAATTATTGCATGCCCTCCCACACGATCAACTGTGAACCCGCCTTGCCCACGCTGGTACAGGCACGTAACATCTTCCCTGCCCAGTCCGTGTCGTGGCTGCGGTAAATAATTCTGGCATCTCTGCGCTGTCCCTCGGGCCTGGGGAGGTGGTGAAGGCAGAGACCCAGCGCAGCAGAGTGTGACCCAGACACGGCCAGGAAGCCGCCGGAGGAGGACAAGCTTCCCAAAAGAAGGGCATTTATTATTTAAACATCGATTGTTCTGTTTAAATCCTACAGAGGGCAAAAAGGCTTTCCATTTGTACAAGTCATCTTTTTAATGGCAGATCAAAATCTGTTGACATTTTGCTGGACCGTGAGTTCATGTGGATGCCAAAGAAGTGTGTGTCCAGCCTGCCAGAGCAGAATTGGGAAGAACCACCCAGGACAACGCGAGCCCCGTTTTTCCCACCTGGCAAATGGGGAGAACGAGCTTCATTAGCTGGCTGTATCCGTTCACATCTTGCCTAGGAAACACAAGCAATTCTAGAGCTTTCACAGGGAGACAATGTAGTATAAAGAATGAATTACCCAGGTGACAGAAGAGGGTAGAAGCCAAACGGTCAACGGTGAGGTCAGCAGCAGAAAGGAGGCGCTAGCGTCCTTAGGCTGGAGGAGTGATGGGCGAGTCAGGGCTAGCGACAGGAGCTCAACCCAAGGCAAGGGCAGCTCTGAAGGAACTGAGGAGAGAAGCTCGGTTAAGGTGTGTCCCGGCACAGCTCAGGTTCAAGGGCAGGCCGAATAGATTCCACCCCTTTAAAAAAAATTTTTTTATTCATTTTTTCAATTGCAGTGCCCACTCAGCATTATTCTGCATTAGTTCCAGGCGCACAGCAGAGCGGTTAGACAATCAGACACTTTACAAAGTGTCCCTCCCACCCCCACCCCGATATTTCCAGAGCGAGCCTAGAGGGAGAAGGAGAAAAGTTCTGGTAGCGCAAATGTCTGTTAAAGAACCCGTGTGGCTCTGACAAGGCCCCCAAGCCTGTGACTCCCCGTTTGGGTGGTCCTGGCTTCCCCTCATCTACTCCTTTGCTGGGCGGCCATCTCCAAACAGGTCCACGGCGTTCGCAAGAGCAAGGGCGGTGTCTGGAGCCATCGAAGCCACCGTCTGATCCACGTCTGATTGCCCGTGGGTCTTGCGTGGGGTCTCTATAAGGGTCATGTTTGCTCTCATATCGCACAAAGTCAAGGTGAAGATCCCCTTCCATGTCCCAGGGTCTGGATCCTGAACAGTTTTCTTTGAATGCCAAGCCTGCTTTGCTGTTAGGCACTGGGACTTCTAAGCTGCTCCTTGTCTTCTTGTTTCCACCTCGCCTGAAGGAGCTGTTCTTGGGTCTCCTCCTTCCTTCTGTAATTTCAGTCTTCCTCCGCCTCACTGGAGCTCCCTGTGGAATGCTTTCTTTGGATGTAGCTTTGACCGAGCTATTCTTCTTGTTTACCTTATTTTTTATTGATTGTTTTTTTTTTTTAGAAAGAGAGAGAAACATCGATTTGTTGTTCTACTTATGTATGCATTCATTAGTTGATTCTTGTATGTACCCTGACTGGGGATCGAACCCGCAACCTTGGCGAATCGGGACGGCACTCTAATGAACTAAGCCTCCTGGATAGGACTGACCTGGCCATTCCAATCACAGCAGAAGCCCTCGGCTAGTAGGTGCTGTGTGTCTCTCCACCGCCTTCCCACCCTGTCCCGGCCCTTTAAGGAGGATCCAGCCGACCTCCTTCAGGATGGCAAGAGAGTGATTTGGTTAAAATCATGGGTTTCAGAGTTAGGCCTGGATCAAATCTTGGCTCTAAAACTTTTGTAGATGAGTGATCTTGTCCAATACATTCCACTTCTCTTAGCCTCCGTTTCTACACCTGAAAGGTAGGGAAAAGGCTCTTAATGGGGATTAGAGATATTGAATATAAAACCCCGAATGTAGGGCTGAGTGAATGTTGTCGTTATTTAAAACTAGCCCCCTGTTTTTGCAGCTTCAGTACGAAAATAATGTTAGCTGCGTCTTTTCCTTTGCTAGGTTTTGGGGACTTTAAATCACTGTTTGGAACATCTAGACATGCTACGGATATCAGTCCACCTATGGGCCAAATGAACGGCTTCTTCGAGCTTCTTAGGATCTCCCTCCCTCCCCTTAGGCCTCGGTCTCCAGTTGGTGGAAGTCAAAAAGAACCACGAAAACACCAACAACCCTTTTCCAGAATTGCTCAATGGTGTCCGATTCTGCCCAGACACGGCTAGGGATGCTGGGGCCTTGCGACAGCTTTGAGATGAGGGGGCAGGTGGATGATGATTTATAGGAACTCACTGGGATTTTTGTGGCTTCTTGCATAAAGTGGTTCCCCAAACCCACTACCTTTTAGGTGAAGCATCAACCTTTCCAGAACCACGTCCTCAGAGTGACAGAGATGGGAAGGAGGTAGCATCTGTTGGAGATCCATTTGGTGCCAGACTTTGGACTAAACCCCTGGGCTAGATTATCTCTTTGAATCTTCAGTCCTGTGACTTGTCGTCCCTCAGCCCCCATCTTACAGACGAGGAAACCAAAGTTTAGAAAACGCAGCCGATTTGACCCCACGTCAATCAGCGGCGGGTGGGTGGGGCCAGATCCAAACCCAGTTCTGTTCCAGGTCGACCAGCCTCTGCTGCCTGACGGCAGTGACCTTGCACTACCCGTCTCCATTGTAACATCTCCAGCCTCCCACCCAGTCAGAGCCGCGTTTTTCAAAGCAGTTTGTTTTCCCGGCCTGTTGCCCATTCCCCGCCCCCGACACTCACTCTTGTATAGAACATTCAATCCATGCAGCCTTTGAAAGGAGAGACGGACCTGAACGCTCCGGTAAATGAAAACGTGAAGGCTTCTTCAGACCTAAGCAGCATTAGAAGCAATCACACGTGTGCAGAGGCAGAGAGGCTCCTTGCTATTTCTGCCTCCCCCACGCCCGAGGCAGTGACCCGAAGGAGGTCGGTTAACCTTTTGGGAGCAAGGAGCGCCAGGCGGCAAGAGACCTGTGCCCTGCCTCTACCCCCTGATGACGCCTCTCTTTTCAAAGTGAAACTCGTGTGTCTGTTGACTCAAGCAAAGGAGCGTTTTTATCTAAAAATATGTTTTTGTGGGAACAGGATGAGGCGGCATTTCCGGTAAAGATCTACATGATTTATCTGCTGGGAAAAAAAAGATACACTAATAAAACGGAACCTTAAATCTCCGTTTCTTGACAGCTTTTATTTCTTTTTCTTTCATGGCGGCAGCTATTGACCTAAACCCAGTACTGTTTCCACAAACACAAGTCCATGGCTAAAGGAGGATAAGGAGAGGGTGGGGGGAAAAGAGGAGATGGGAGACGCATTTAAAAATATATGCAGATGCAAATAACACTAGTTGCAAGGTGCAAAGATGTAAAACTCGCCAAGACACACGCTGTTAAGTAAGTCTGGAGGAGAGGGAAGACATGCCGCTCGCTGACTCCTTAGGAATAGAGCTGGCCAGCTGCATCTGCGCGTTCTGTGTCCATGGATCACAAACATTTTTTAAAAAGTTACGCTTTAAAAAAAAATTACGTTGCTGCTGATGGGCACTGTGTAGTTAGGCCTGTGATGATTGCATCTGTCCTGAAATGCACAACTTTTTTTTTCCTTGTCATTATTCCTCAACAATACAGTGTAACAACCATTGACATAGCTGTTGCATTGTATTAGGTATCATAAGTTATGTGGCAGTGATTTAAAGGATACAGCGGGATATACGGATATACGTAGGTTATATGCAAACATTCACGACTTTATTATGAAGGACTTGGGCATCCGTGGATGTAGGCATCCGAGGGCATCCTGGAAAGGATCCCCCAAAGATACGGAGGGAGGGCTATATGCCCCTTCAGTTATCCACGGCCGCATTACAAAACACCTCAAAATTTAGGAGCTGAAAAGGGCAATTTGTTCTTTCTGACGTTTCTGCCACCTGGGCTGGGCTCAGCAGTGCAGGGCTCCTGCTTGTGGGGTGTGGGCTGGGGGGTGGGACACCCCTGATGGATGGGAACACGTGCATGGATGAGCTCCCGTTGGATGAGCTGGAGCATCACGTCCTTCCCCCAAGGGGCCTTGCACGTGGGTTCCCGGGGCTTTTCCCCAGCACGGTGAGCTCAGGGGCTTCAGGCTTCTCATCGGGGCTGGCTTCCCAGGGGCAGAAGCTCCAAGTGCCCCAGAAGGCCTGGACTCAGCCGTCTCAGGACTTCCTTTCTTCCATATTCTACTAAGTCAAGTCAGAAGGCCAACCAGGCTCAGGGAAGGAAAACAGACTTCATCCTTGGGGGGGAGCCAGACAGACGGTGAGGATTCAGGGGGACTGTTGTGGGGGACTTCCCCCCACACGGGAGTTAGCAGCAGGATGCTTGATAATAAGCCTTTCAAAGGTCAGTTCTGATTCATGGAATATTCTACAGCAATGAAAACGAGCAAAGCAAAACTCCGTGCGAAAGTGTTGATAAATCTCCCAAAACATCATCATCATGGGGAAAAAAGACGCAACATAATGCGCACCATCTGATTCATTTTGTAAAGTTGAGAAGCAAGCAGAGTCAACTGTGTTCTTCACTGATGCATATACAGGTGACCACAGTATTGGGAAAATCAGGAAAATAACGACCATAAAAGGCAGAGGAGTGGTTAGTTCTGCGTAGGTGCAGGTGGTTGTAATCAGGACCAGAAATGAGAAGTTTCTGGGTGCTGGAAATATATATTTTTTTCCTTTGACCTGGGTGATGGCCATATGCATGCCTGATTTATGGTTAAATTGATCATTTATGCATATTTTCTATGGGCATATTTCCAAGTGTTAAACAATGGTTCAAAGTTAAACTTTGGCTAAATTTAAATCGGTCATTTGCTCGCCCTGAGCAGCTCGAAAGTGGGCGTGGACCTGCTGCCCCACCCAACATGTCAGCTTCACTGGCAGGAGTGAGAGCTGGTGGTTTTTAAACCGGTACTCTGTCCCTGGCTCTCACGGTGCTTTCATACATTAGCGTACATAATCCAGAGAAAAGCCTGACAAGTAGGTATAAGGTCCATTTTCCGGAGCACGAGACAATGGCTGGTTAAGTGCAGCTCCAAGGTCACGCAACATTTGAGCCCTGTCTGTCTGACTCTGAACTTCCTCCACATAAAAGCCCTTGGCACAGGGGTCCTGAACATCAGCAAGTTCCTCCCATCTCCTGTGCTCCAGCCGGTCAAGTCCAGAACGGGCTGCACCCAAGTCACTGCCCGCACAAAAGCAGAATTGTTTGGGCCCCTGTGTCACCGCGGATTTGGCTCTCATCGCAACCACCAGTGCGTTTGGCTGAGAGTCAGGCCCTGATTGGAAGCCTGTCCTCTTGGCTGCCAGCTGTTGACAGGCTGAGTGGCTGCCTCCACACTGCCAGGCCGTAATAGAGCCGCCCGGCACCCAGGATCTGCAGACTGAGGGAGTGGAAGGACGGTGGAAAGAGTCGAGAGAGTCCGCCTTCAAATGCCAGGAATCACGTGGCGTTGACTCTGAGGCCATCCTCCTGTCACCTGCTCCGCCGGAAGCCACCGTGCCAGTGAGGGCCCCATCTGGAGAGAATCCAGATTAAGTAATAGTGGAATAAAGAGCACGTCCCTGCTTTGGTTTTTCCAGGCTAGGCCATTTCAACGAGACAAGAGCAAAGTCTCATTGGGCCCTTATGGGGTCTATGGAACCGTGACCTAATTAAATCGATTGGAGCAAAATCTCTTGCTGAAAAAAAGGAGGGGGAGGGGTGTCTGCATTGTTTGAGAAATTATTTAGTCTTACGATGGCACGTACGTTTATGGGTATTAGAGACCCACAGACTGAACTGCATGTTGTCACTAGTGACTTCGAGGGGGGTGGGATTAGAGGGGACGGCCTCAGTAATGACAATGCTGATACTGTCAAACTCTCTCAGGTCTGTCACTGTCTTCCCAGGGCTCTGCAAGGCTGGTGGGTCAGATATCACGGGATTAATTTTAAAGATGAAACCGAGAATTAAAGAGGCTCTTTTCTAAATCTTGTGTTTAGACAGTAGATTATTTTCTTCGCATTTGAAGCTGGGGAAGAAATTTTGACGACCAATGAATAAGATAAAACTAATAAAAATATCACTGATACTAATGTTAAGATGAAGAAGGAGAAGGAAAAGTTTGTGAAGGGAAGGGGTGAGAGGCAGAGACACAGAGGAGTAGAAAGAGGAGGAGGAGGAGGAAGTCATGGTGTTTCTTGAGCACCTACTATGCGGTTGTCCCTTTACAGTCCCAGGAGGGACTGCCGTATCTTTACTAGGTGACCAGATGTTGGTCCCCTGGCTCAAGTTGGGTCAATCCAATCTCCCTGTCCTGGGAGAAGGGGACTCTGAGTCATGCGTGTGGCCCTGCTGAGGCTTGTAGCAGGTACAGCTGAGACCAGGGCTGCCATGCCTGGGGAGAGTGTGACTGGAGCGAAGACGACCTCTCTGCAAGGAGAGGAGAGAAAGGAAGAGACCGGAGGGAAGGGAGAGTGGTGATTGGAGACTTCCTGAGCTCCAGGGGGGGAAAGGATGATGAGAATCCAGGTCCTTGTGAGGCTGGATCATATTTCCTACTTCGGTCCATTTGAGGACTTCCTGTACGTTTCCAAGAAATCCCCTTTCCCTTCCAGTTTCAGTGAGTTACTATTGCTTGTAACCAAATGATCCATGTATCATCTCTGAGCCTTTCTCCATCTTGGCCAAGTGTTACCGTTTCATAGAAAAAGCAGCTGAGGCACAGGAGGTGTAAAGGGCTTGCTCAGAGTCACATCCTCAGCACTGCACAACTGAGACAAGAATCCGGGTCTCCGAGAGGCTGACGCCGTTCCGGGGCTAAGGACATCCGTGGGTGTTGGTGTTCCTCTTCCTACTATTTAGCCATTCAATTCAGGTCTCTTTGGGTTGCAAATGGAAAAAAAAAATCCTATTCAAGGTCATGGAAATTTTTTTTAAGGAATTACTTCGTCACATAAACTGAGAAGTCTATTCACGGGATGGATTTAGCGTTGGCCATGACTGCATTCAGAGACGAAAGCCACGTTGTCAGAATCTATCCTGCCTCGCTCAGCCCTATTTCCTTAGTTGGCTTCACTCGGAACAGCGATGGCTACATATAAGCTTCAGGTTTACACAATTCCAGTGCATCAGTTCCAGCTGTTCAAAGAAAGCCACTCTGTTCATTATTCCAGCCAACCTCCTAGGGATGGCTCTCATTGGGCAGATTTGAGCCACATTCCCATTCCTGAGCCAATCACTAGCTGGGAGAAAGGAATGCTCTGATTGGTCAGAACTAGGTCATGTGCCCACTCTTGGCTCCAGTGCTCAGAGCCAACCCACATTTACCATAGGGTCTGAAAATAGGGAAAGGGTGATGGTTCCAGGGAACCGATGGGTGTTGTCATACAAACAAAGCAGACGGGGTGGATAAAAACAACAGGCGTCTAATACATACTTGTTTCATTAGTCCTGTCACCAACCCTAGCATTGTACAACATTTTCTAGAATTTTCATTCGGGTCAATGGGCTTGGCGGGGAATTTTAGGAATTAGGCAAGGGCTGATGTTTTGAAATCAATTAGCTCATATTCCTCACTTCACAGCTAAGAAGTGAAGTATCTTGCCCCAGGCACACATCTGGTGGGAGACACGCGGGCCCGTCCCCGACACCCAGGCAGGGGACACCAGGTTGGCCTTGCACCCTGGCACTGTTTTTCCCAGGACTGCTCTGACCAGGCCAGCCACCAGCGTCTGGCACGTTCAGCACTTCTCACCATTTCCCAGCAAGACATCTGGCATTGCCTTGACCAGAGGGGATCTTCCAGGTGCCGAAATCGGATGACAGCAGAAACCCAAATGCAAAACAGGCATCCCACATCCCCATTGGCCAGTGTGAGTGTATATTCCAAATCACGGCACAGTCAGAGACATGTCATTGTTACTACTGATCCTCTGAAAACCACACACACGGGGAAAGGACGGACGCAGTATCGATCAATTGTTCTTCTAGATGTAAGAAGTCACCCAAATGCGTTACCAAGTGAGATCTTGCACTGTTTTCTAATGATCTTAAAAATAAATAAATAAACAATTAGCTTTTAATAGTTGCTTGCAGGCTTGTGTGGAGAGTGGCTTAATACTTGGAACAGGGTCCAGCCAAGTGTGGCCCACGGCCCGATCCAGCCCACCACCGTTCTTGGTAAAGTTTCACTAAAACACAACCCACTCATTCGTAAATACTGTCTATGGCGGCTTTTGCACAACAGAGACAGACTTGGGAAGCAGCAGCAGAGACCTTGTGGCCTGCAAAACCTAAGGTATTTGCTGTCTGGTCCCTCATAGGACAATGTGCTGACTCTTGGATCAGAACAACAGATTTTCAGAGCTAAAAGTCATCTTGGAGTTCATTTCATCTAGAGGTCTCCAACTAAGGCAGAATGTAACACATAGACATTTTATGGGCTGATTCATGTATTTCTTTTTTTTAAAATTATTTTTTAATTGAAACAATGTTTAAACCTAAGAGGATGTTTCAATCTTCAGATTTCTGGCTTCTCTTAGATCATTCAGGACGTGAATATTTAGCAACCATCGGCAGGAACTGAGTCTTTCGGGAGGAGGGGTTGGTTCCTCCTTTTTCTTACAAGGAAGAGTTGATGTAGTTTTCCACAGTCTCTACCTCTCTCTCTTGCCTCTTTACCATTGAGGGTGAGTTTCAGTTGCCACAACTCATTGCACTTGAACTCTCAGAGCCCACAGAATTGCTTCAGCGGTGACAGACACCCCCATACAAACAGGGGAAATGAAACAGTGCCCCACACTACTGCATGTTTTATGAAAAATGCCAGGGGGCACATTCCACTATGGAATATAGCAAAAACGATTTTCCTGATAAGTAATCCTCACTACAATTGAGGAACTGAGGTTGGTGGTCCGATGACCAAGTCCAACCTTCTCAGGGTCGAGGAGGGGAAACTGAGGCTCAGGGAGGAAGTGAGACTTGTTCCCAGATCACACAATAAGCTGCTGTAGCCACCAACGAGAGTCCAGGGCTCTTCTTCACCCTTGGCTCCATGTCGCTTTGGCATCTGGAGCCATGAGCCCTCACCTGGAGGTTCTCTATCAAATCAAAATGAACGCCACCTTTTGTAGCGAATATTCCATAGCCTCCCTTGCATTGAAATGAAAATCACAGGCGATAAAGCCCACATACATAAGTTACAGATGACGTAACCTATCGGCACGTGTCACGCACCCTCGCCCCCCTCCCCGCTGCTGTAGCATAAACAAGAAGCAGGACAAGAGGAGCTGTGACAAAGTCTCATCTTGTCCTCACACGCAGAACTGTTGTGGGCGGAGCAGCTGCGGAGGCTGACTGAGGGGCTGGGCTGGGCTGGCAAACCAAGCCCTACTAATGGCATTGTCACGGGTGACATATTTTTCCGTCTTGTCCTGAACACGGCCAAGGCCAAGGTTCCCTTGGATTGCATGGTAGTGGCACGGATGGAAAACCCAGAATATGTTGAAATTGAAAACAAAGAAATGCACGCGCGTGTGTAAAACAGGGTTAGGTTCTGGGCTCAGACAATTAGTGACAGGTTTTTGAATGTGTAGTGATGCATTTGAAACCCTGCGGGACTCGGGACAATTTGTCACAGGGTGAGAGTGGCTTGGTCACTTCAGGACACCTCGCGTACCTGGCCCTTGGCAACGAAATGCCAGTCGTGTCTCCGCCCCATGACTGAGACAGTTAAAAAAAGTCCCCACACATTTTGGACACTGCCCCCTTAGGGGGTGATACTACTACCATGTGGAAAACCACTGTTCTAGAACTCTCCCAGCTCCACTCTGGACAGTGTGGTTGAATTTGTGCAGCTGGAGAGACACCCCAGAAAACCACAGGATCTTTCGCACCACGGGAGGTTCTGTCCAATGTCCCCCTTCCTGGGCACTGGCCCAGCCTGTGCCACAGGGAGTGGCCCCTGCAGGGACTACTTGGGAGTGGACTCATAGGACATCCTGTGAAGACCCCGGAATGATATCCCAGAGCCCACCTATGTGAGCTCCAGCAAAAGTGAATCTCCCAACAGAAAAGCAGAAACCAGTAAGAGTGGGGATGGAGGGCCAGCCACCAAACCCTGTGGAGAGTAGAGAAAAGATAATGCCGGGTATACCAGGGCCCAAGAAATAGGGAAATAGAGCAGACAGGCAACAAGGAGGCAGGGGGGGGGCGGTGAGGAAGAGAGAAGGGGGGAGGAAGAGAGAAAGCTGGGCCCGTGGCCATTGTTATGCAAATGAAATGCAAAAATAGCCCCCAAACTCTGAGTGTTCCCTTGAACAGTGGCTTAAGAGAGTCCTCAAAGATGTTTTTCCCACATGTGCAAGAAATTAAAATTAGGCTTCAGCTCATCTGAGGAGCCACTTTGACATCGCCATATGGTGGGGGCAGAGCTGCTTTTTGGATTTAGCAAACATCTTAAACTGTTTTTCAAATGATTTAGCTTCGGCAAGACCCAAAATGTGATTTTTTTTCCTCCAAGTACCTTTTTTTCCCTCATTTTAAACCCTAGGGTATTTTGAAGGGAATTCAAGCCACATGTTTCTGATTCATTTACACTTAACTCATCAACATGTTGTTTTGCAAGAGTCATTTGATGTCGAAAAAAGCTTTTTGAAATATATATTAAATGCATGTACACCACACTTGAACAGCGCACACACACACGCACACGCACATTTAACAATTTCTTCTCTTAAGGAACAAGCAGCTACATTTTGCTAAGAATTAATCATCTCTAACCACCAAAGCAACCAAGTCAGACAATAAAAAGAAAACATCCTTCAAGTCCTCAATTTGGCACAGGAAAGGCGCCCCTTCCAGCCACAGGCGGGCACGGCGAAGCCCTGTGGGTCAGTCCAGCCAAGTCCCAGAGGGAAGGAGGGAGGGTGGGAGAGCGCCACAGCACGTGGGACCGCGACCACGACCCAGGTGCAGGACGGGGCCCACAGCCGGGAGGATTAACAAAAGTGTCGGAATCGGAACCGGGTTTTTATGGAAATCTACCTTGTAGGTTGCTTTGAACTCTCAATACACGATCTGATAGGTAGGTAGGTAGATAGAAAGACAGACAAGTTTTTTATATATAATATATACGTTCATACTTATATATTTATGTATGTCACGTGTAACTTTAAAGAGAAACAGCGTCAGGGAAGTGTGTGTGGACGCTGTGACAGCTCCTGGGTCTCAAACGGGTGCACCAGTTCCCTCTGAAGGGCTGCCTCTCGCGACCCGAGGGCCGGGAGATCCGAGCCCCGGCAGCGGCCAGTCTCCCTCTGGTCTGAGCCGCCCAGGGAGCCCGCCCTGAGCCTCGAACGCCTTTTAAAAGTAGTTCTCCAGGAAGCCTCCACTGAAGAGTGTGCCTTGGCTCAGAGATGTGACCTCTTGGTCACCTGTTTGGGAACACTATTTCTACTTTATATTGAACAAACTGAGGCTCAGAGTGGTCAGCCCGCTTGTTCAGGGTCATGCAGCTGGTAAATGGCAGAAGCGAGATTTGAACCCAGGACTGAAAGAGCGGTTAATAGTCAATATCGTGTCTCTAAACTGTCTCATCATCGCGATCGCCATCACCATCATCATTAATGTCATCATCTAGCAAAAAAAAATCCTTCTCAAAAAAAATTACAGGGAATGTCCACATAGGAAGTAGGTAAATTTAGTGTGTTTTTTTTCTTTCTTCCTTTCTTTTTTTTTTTTTTTGCAGCTTAAATTTCACATACTTTAAATGTTAATATACACCAAACAAAATCACACCCTGGGGAAATAAGCCTCCTGTGAGGAACACGAAAACACACAATCAGGTATTATCGATAATATTTGCCGTCTCGTACAAATTCATTCAGCCTCTTACTCTAGAACTTTTCGTGCTAAAAGAGTAAGAATTTGTACTCTTTCTCTGGAAGAGTAGAGTAAGAATTTTGTCACAAAATCAAAATTCTATGGGTTAAGAGACACTTAGCAACTGCAAATAACAGTTTAAAAAGAGGCTGCTTAAGGATCTCGGAATACCCCTCGTGAACCTGATCTAGAGGGTTACAGAACAGTAGGAAATTCGCTTGTTAGGGCTGTGTCCCTAAAATGTCTAGTGACTGTTACTGTGCATACAAGTCAGGTAAGAAGCACCTTAACTTACTGTTCATGTAATAACCACCCATAATAAAATGGTTTCCCAACACAATATGGTCCACAAATTTTATAGTAACCAGTGACATAAGGCAAGTCCTAGCCACAAAGGCATCGCTGCTCCCAAGACACAAAAGACCCAAAGCAAACAGAACAGAGATGAAATACTAGTACCGCTCACTCATCAGGGTGCATTTGATGGAAGCAGCAGAAAACTCGGCCGATCGCAGCAGCACAAGCAATACAGACACGGAACGATCTCGCATGTTATTAAAGACAAAAGAAGAGAAACATAATGAAAAAAAGCACCATATCTGCTTTCCGCCGAGTGAGTGAGTTTCCACGTGCCCTGCACACAGGGAACATCCCGCCACGGGGTGGATGGACTGGACTGGACAAGAGGTCCCTTAACCTCCAAGGTACCCCCAGACCTGGCATGGCCCACACACATTGCCCTCTCTGCCCCGGGCTGCTCCCACCTGGTTCCGAGCTCCGCTCTGTGGACCAAAGCCCACGGAGAGAGTCCAAGTGTGCAGCCTAGCACCAAGCCTCCGCCTGGGCTGTTTTTCCTGTCGACCGTCCTCCTGCCGAAGCTGAAATCCGACCCAGCCCTCCACCCGGAATTCATCACTCCCAGAGTCTCTCCTTGATGGTCACACTGCCCTCGCTGCTGCTAGGAGTCCTACTAATCCTCACCTTGGATGGCTTGACGACATGTCCAATTTTGTGCTGAGGGCTTTCTCTCCATATATTATCTCATTTGAGCCTCTCAACAATCCATCAAAATTGTCTTCTCCTCTTCCTCCTCGGCTCCTCCCTCTCATTCATCATCATCGTCATCGTCACCCCCTCACCGTCACTTTCTTTCCCCTCTTCCTCCTCTCCTCCTTCTCCTCTTTCTTCTCACTCTCCTTTCCCATTACATTCGCACTTTGTAAGCAAAGAGAGTGAGGTCCAGAGAGGTTTAACAGCTTACGGAGGCTCACCCTTCAAGTAAGTGAACGAACCAGGCTTGAACCCCGTGTGGGTTGCCTTGAACCCGTCCGTCCGGGTCTCCGTCAACCACTCTGCCCTCCGCCCTGTATTCCTGCCTCACAGCTAACAGTACATCGGCCTCCTCCCCTGCCAGCCGGCCAGAGATTTAGGGGCCCTGATTTTACATTATTTGTCTCTAAATCTCAGTTTGGGGCTCTGGGCCCGGCACACCGTAGTTTAAAAGGGGACTAGAGTAAAAGGTCTCTCAACACTGGCCCACAGGCCACCTAGTCCTCTCTTCTCTGGGCCTGTCGGTCATACTGATTTCTTATCTTTCTAGAAATACTCTATGCACATACAAGGAAATATGTAAATACATTCTCTTTCCTTCTTTTCAAATATAGCATTGTAACTGCTGTTCTGTGCTTTTAAGTTAGCCAGTTATTGCTATTATTATTATTAGCTATTACACAATTAGTTGAAAGGTTATCTTAAAAGAAATCTGTTGCTTTTCCTTCTACATGGAGCATAACAATTCGCTGAGGTTGGCTGAAAGTTAGAAGGAAGAGAATACCCAGCATCTCTCCCAGCATCTCTGTGTGTTCATCATTCCCGTCCCAGCTGGACAGGAGCCCCGGGGAGGGAGACAGGCCTGGGATCTAGTTTCCAGTGCATTCTGCCCGACCAGGAACCTTAGTGTCCACTGATCTGGCCTAACTCCCAGAGGGAAGGGCAGAGGGCGCAAGCCTGGGCATTCTGCACCTGGGCTGCCGCACTGACCCACGGTGCTGACACACGTCAGCAGGTAATTCTGGGTCTGGGGCAGTGGGTTCAGGAGGCAGAAAGTACACAGAGACACTGGGTGGATCTGCACTGGCTTCTGGGTCTCCATGTGGAATTTTAGCCTTCCCCTGGTTTAATCTTGTCAGTTTTCCCTGGTTTTGTCTTTGACGGGCATCTTCCTTCTGCTCTCTGTTCTGTGTGAAAGGCAGAGGGCCTCTGAGCACGCGGGCAGCTTTCTGCCCTTCCATCAGCGGGTTCCACCAACGCCACTCGGGGTGGGGGAAGGGGCACATGATGCGTCATCCTTTTCTGCTTTGGGTAGAACCTTCTCCTCTCTTGTTCCCATGGTAGCTTCCCACAGGCCTTAGGATTTAATGAGGCTAAAAGGAAGGGCGGGGTGGTGGCCGCTGAAGCCCCCAGGTCCCTGACAACAGGCTGCTGCTTCTACGAAGGACAATGTTTCCCCAAACCTCTTTTCTGTTTCCCCTCCAATGTTTACACCTTACGCCCCGGTCTGCCACCCAAGATGCCTGGCACGAGTCTTGCAGACTCTGACTCAGAGTTCATTTTTTCGCAATGTACCCCCCCCCCCCCCCCCCCCCCCCGCCCACCGCCACCTCCTGAGTCTAGCTGCTTGCCCACACTGAAGACTGATTTTACCATCAACCACCTCCTCGAAGTTACACCTTCCGGTGCAATTTCCTTCAAATAATCCCCCTCTCCTCCAAGAAATCCTCACGACTGGGGTTTACACCTCTTTTTGTTTCCTCCCCTCCCCCGCCCCCACTGTGCCTCTCAGCACAACGCCCCATTTCCCCCTCCCCACGGTGGCCCTCCTTCTCCAACCAGGATTTCCAGCGTGTGCTTGTTTGGGAGCGCTGCCGTCTGAGCGAGCGGCTTCTGTTGAGTAGGTTTCAGGGGCCCAGACATTTTTATATGAATTCAGGTCGCTGGAACACCCAGCTGCGAAGGGTTTTATGTGTTGTTGGCATAGGCCTGTTTGCCAACTAAGCTTCAAGCAGTTTATAGGTTTGGGAGAGTTACAGGACGAGCCTTGGAAGGCTTTCTTGGACTTATGTAATCATTGGGAGAAAAAAGGTGTCTGTGAGTGAGTGTGTGTGCTTCCTGCTGCTTTGCTTTTCTTCTTTACAAAAAAAAAAAAAAAATCTGAGTGCAAAGGAATGTGTGAAAGACACAAATGAAAAAGCTGCAGAGCCTTTGGATGACTCGTGAGGAGTAAGAGGTCAGATGTGCTCGGTGCCATTGTCCCCGTTCAAGTGCTAACAAGATGAGGCAAGTCTGCCCCCCACCCCTGCTCCGTGGGGGAGCTGGCAGCGCAGCGAGCTGGATCCTTCCTCCCCCTGGACTCTTCAGAACACGAATCCCAACCCGCCTCCACGAGTCAACTGTGTGCTTATTTCTTCAACAGTTGCCTTTCTTGCAAAAAGGCCCACGAGGGTCAAGTGCTACATCACCATATTCCAGTCGAGCAGAGGAGCTGACAGGCAGCCGGAGCTTCCGCAAACGTCTGTTAACGTGTGAACCGATCTGGATGCGTAATCACGCCCCCAGCATCTGGCATGCTTGGCACGTATGAGCAGCTCAGTAGGGACTTGTGACGTACATGAATGAATGAACGATGGCTTATTTCCGGGGAAGCGGCCCATTCGTCTTTTGAGGGCTTTGGATTGTATGGGGGATGTTGTAAAGGGGACGTGATGGGAATCTGGAAGTCGGTCTGAGCCACGGAACGACAAGTACCCACTCTCCTTCGACGGGTAGCAGCTGAAATCTCCATTCGGTTCTCTGGGCCTTTGCTAGGCGGCTTGGAGGCTACTCCTGTGTGTGTGGTTTGGAGGTCAGCCAGAGATTTGGGCAGAGCTGATGCACACAGTTTGGGGCACTCCCTTGCTGGGTTTTGCTTTTCTACGATTGGTGCAAATTGATGATTACTCTCAAGCTGGAAGTGATGCAAATGGGAAGTTCATCCATGCTGGTCCCTTCTTCCCAGCATCAGCTCTCTTCTGGAACCTATTCGTCTATCATTCTATCTATTTATCTATCTATCTGATATATCTGTTTACTCTATCTTCCTATCCACCTTTAGTATTGTCAGTTGCAAACTACAGAATCCAATTTAGCTGGTCGGAGCAAAGTATGAATTTGTTCAGAGATACTAGGTGACTCATAGAATCTCCCAGAGCGTCACAGTTATCTGTAAGCTGATGGCATCGACAAGCAAGAACCACCTCCCAGGCACACTCCGAAAGCTGCCCCGGGGACGCGTGCCATTTCTCACCTGGCGCCAGTGTCGCAGCGCACACTCTGCCGTTCTCAGCTACGACCCCCGCGTCCAGATACTAGAGACACCTTCACCTCCACCCTCACCTAAGGGTGGATTTTACACGGGGTGAGGAGATATACTTTACAGACCCACGCGCCCTTCTGAACCACCTCCAGAGACCTGGGACCCTGGCATGTCCTGCCCTCGTAGTCTTGAACCTGCTGCTAGGACTTGCGCTGGCTTTTCTCTGGCGTGTCTTCCTGAGCAACACTGCCTCCGGCGTGTGCAGCCTTGGACCTGAGGGGCGGCAGGGGCCACTGTTTACAGGGAGGGGTCTCGACGGAGCGTGGATGTGCGGCTGGCTGCACGTGGCCCCTCACACTACGGGATGGAGCCAGGGGTGAGAAGAGAAAGTGAGGAAACCGTGGGCTGTGGCCGGGCGGGCTGGCTCGTCCCCTGTGAGGCATCCAGACGCAGAACGCCAAGGCGTCTGAAGTTGCAGTGCAGCTCCGGCCTCCCAGGTCATGATCAATGAAAGCATATTCGATCAGACCGGAAGACAGAAAGCATACGATGCAATCGCCGATTAGCTTCATTTGTAACGTTTCAAATGGCCTGTTGGCCTCCACTGTTTTTCTTGCCCTGGGCCTGGCAACTGGGGCCTTCATGAGGGCATTTTCCATGCTGTGAAACTTGGGGCACATTGCTTAGCCCTTCTGTGCTCAAGTATTCCCAGCTCTCGAGTGGGATAAACAATGGCGCCAATCTCGTAGGCTTGTTGTGGGGAAGAACTGAACTAACACAGGCCAAGTGTTTTAAAATAGTGCCTGGGCCCATGGGAAAAACTGGATACTTAACACGATAATTGTTATTGTTTTTATTATTGCTATTGCCATTATTATTATTATTCTTTTGTTAAATGTCAGATGATTCCCCCTCTTCGCTAATCTAAACAGCAATTCACTGAGTACCTTTTGAACTGAATATCGTTACACATCCATAATCATTTCTTTAGGGCAAAAAAAAAAAAACCCACTTGCTAGACAGGAAGTTTTAGGGTCAAAGAGGGTGCGTATTTGAAAGTCTTTTGATATGTTAATGAGTTGCTTCTAGAATTAAATTGGTTGAACGTATTATTCATTAGTTATAAGTCCCTGGCCATTGAGGGCTTGGACACTAAATTATCTAGGTTGTTAGAGACATTTCAAACCTAAACGCTTAGTGGGAGAAAATAAGCCCATGAGCGAAAAGCTGGATTAACCTGAACAAAAACTAATTAGCAGCAGTCTGCTCGCTCAGGAAATCAAAAAGCACCTAATGAAGTCAAATGCAAAGGCCAGGAGTTCTTTAGCTGACTGGCGACTGTGTTCAGCTGAGGGCATTCTTGAGCTCTCTCCTTGTCCTTGGAGAAGGCTGGGGCTGCCAGGGTTGGTCCCCCCCAGCCCCAACCTTCCCACTGACCTCATTTGCCTTCCTGCACAAAGGTTTTCATCTTGTGCACGGATGACTTCTGCATTCACTTCCCTCATCTTTCCCTTGAGAAATCACTTTGCTTCTGTGACTTACCGTCAGCCCCTGGCAGCTGGAGGTTCAGAGAGGTGGCCCGCAGCAGGTGGAGCTTTGGGCCAGGTGTTATTTCCTCTTGGAAATGAGCTCTAGGAAGGTGACAGAAGCCCATGGAGTTGAGTTTGGGGTTTAGTTACTCCAGAAACCCCGGGGGGACAATATATCCCATGTATTTTCATCTGACTCTTGGAATGTCTAATTTCCACCTGTACCAAGTGCGGGAAATATGGAAAACATGAATAGAGCTATGCTGTCGGCCCAGGTCTGCTCAGCGCCCTTCTCCACCCGGCATGGTGCCCAAGAAACTGACCTGCATGGGCTGCCTCAATGGGCCTCTTTGTCCTCTAGCTTCCACTTGGGTTTAGCCAATGGGAGGCATCAGCCGGAGACAAGGAGGGAGAGAGGGAGGAGAGATTGGTTGGGCTCGTTCTTCCCTGTGGCTCCCTCTTCTCATTGTAGACGTGAAGGCACATCTCTTGTTGCAGCTTCTCTAAAGCTGCAGCTCTCTCCAAGCTCTGATAAACTTGCAGGCTTCAGGGTGGGGGTCAATACCATCTTCCTGACTTTCCAGAAGGTTCTGCACCATCGCCAACTCGTTTCTCTTAACTCTGTCTGCAGGGTGATGAATAAACCCTCCCCTTTGGAGTGTGCTGGCTCCAGCCACGCCTCCGTCTGTGACAGAAACCCTGTGGTTTGGGCCCAGTTCTGGGGGAGGGCGTTGCTAGCCTGCTGCTTTTCCCAGTATAGTCAAGGGGAGGTAGAATGTGCCGGGTGAGACTTTGGCACTGGAATGCAAGAGCTGAAGTCCTGGTTCACTACATCCTGGCTGTGTGACCTTGGGCATGTGACTTCACCTCTCTGATCCTCAGTTTCTCCCTCTCTAACATGGAGATGATTGTAGTGCTTACCTCCTTGGGTTGCTAATCACTGGAATAATTCACAGAACTCGGGAGAGTGCTATAATCCTGACTATAGTTTTATTCAAAGGGATACAAATCAGGGCCAGTCAAATGCAGAGACTCGTGGAGTGAGGTCTGGGAGGACTACAGACACAGAGTTTGGGTGTCCTCTTCCTGTGCAACTGGGGGTCTCACCATCTTAACGCATCAATGTGTCCACCAAAGAGGACATGCCACCAAGCTTTGGTGCCTAGAGGTTTTATTGGGGTTCCATTATATAGGCACGCTTGATTGAATCATGGGACATGGGTGGACCTGGGTTTGAACTCATTTCCAACTGGCCTCCTCCTCCACTGGGTCGCACTGGCTGAAATCCCCAACCCTCTAATCACACGGTGGGTCTTTCTGGTTGACCAGTCCCCATCCTGAATCATCTCAACTCGCAGCGTAAGTGCAGGTGTGTTCCAAGGAGCTCATGAATAACAAAAACATTCCATAACGCAGGAAATTCCAAAGATTCAGAGTCTTCTGCCCAGGGACAAAGGTCAACCAAATTCTTTATTACACAGTGCATGCATTATTTCATATAAATTACCCAATTCCTATAAGAAACATTGTTGCTCCCCCTTAACATGAAGACACTGTGGATATCCGGGGGCACGCGGGATTTGAGGGCACCTTTTAATTTATTTCTCATACTAAACCCCAATGTCAGCCTCCAATGAGAAACCTACTCTGTCTCAGTTAACTGCCACAATGTCCCCTATCACCAAGGGCGGAGTCTTAATTTTTTCATCCCAAATGAATAGCTGACTTTAGTGACAGAATTTAACTCATTCTTTTTTTTTTTCCTTGCAAAGGATTCTGGGAGCTAGAGACTTGAGTTCTAGTCCCCCAGCTCAGTGCATTCAGTAGAGTTGGATGAGAGGCTTTATCTTTCTAGACTCGGCTTCTCCATCTGAAAAACAAAGGGCTTGGACTAGCTCCCTCAGAGGATCTTGCAAACTCTAACAGTTTCAGAGCTGCCTGTGGCTGAACTCTGCAAGGTAGAGGAGTCACTTACTATTGGGATGAGCTGACAAAAGTAGCAATACTTCCCAACAGGGGAAATCCACACCCAGAAAGTCCCTCTTTCCTTCATCCATTCATACATATTTTCTGAGAACCAGCGTGCACCAGGAGCAGGATGAGAGGCTGGGGACATAGCAAACAGAAGGCAGGTATGAAGCTTACCCTCAAGGAAGTGAAGAATGTTAAAGTCGTACATGAAGACAAGCATTCAAAACATAGAGGAAGTAGGGCGTTTGGGGCACACAAGAGGGGAACTGACTTAATCCACGACCTGGGAGGGCTTCCATGAAGAGGTGGCATTTAAGCTGAGACCTAACGCATTTGAAAACCTTAGCAGGCTGAAAAGGAAGGGCAGCACTGAAAAGAAAGGGTGGGGTGTTCCAGGGCAAGAAAAAAATCCACACGAAGGCCAGAGCTTGGTACATCAAAGCTTTCCCTGTAATAGAGGGAATGACTGTCTGATCTTTATTTGGCCCTAAAATTTTCTGTTTACGGAGTGAATATATATTAATTCTTCCATTAAAATGTAAGCGTCCTAGGAGCAAGGCTGACTGATGCTGCTAAAGTCTGGAATCCAGGGTGGGTCCACCTCAGTTCTTCAACAAATTCCATTTAACAAACTGTTATTGGTAACAAATGAGAACTAAGACTTACTGAGCACTTACTATGTGCCAAGCACTATTCTCACTGTAAATGGTAACTCATTTAACTCCATTAACGAACACCTGTAAAACGTCCTCATCGCCCAGATGGGGAACGTGGGCGGAGGTGAGCAAAGCGATTTCCCAGTTTCACACGGTTATTAAATGGCCAAGCGAGGTTTTAAATACCAAAAATCTTCACCATGCTGCCCGTGTTGGAAGCGGAAGGTAAGAGCCACCTCGTCTTTCAATTCCAAGCTCTAAAAATCAGGCAAAATTAATATATGTGGAAAGAATATCACATCATCAGACATCTCGACGCAAAAGCCCATTTAGACCAGATGGATCGAGCCAGATAGTAAAGAAGCACATTAGCTTATGTACCAGATATGGAAAGGAAATGGTTCGTTTGTATAATCTCATTGATTTCCCCAATGAACCCCAGATAGCGGTGTTACTATTGTAACTCCCACTGCTACGGAGGTCCAGAGAAGCTAAGGAACTCGCCCACGCTCAGCCAGCCGAAGGGGTAAGGCCTAACTAGCCCATCTGAGTGTGAGGCGCTAGCCACTCAACCAGTCAACGTTCAAGCCCGTGCGGACACAACCCGAGATGAAAAACTGCTGGAGAAAATAGCGAGGCTGGCTCCACATTTCATATGGTTTTCAGGGCTGATGTTCACTGGAGGTGTCTGGCCAGGTCCAGACATGGCCTGGAGCTGTGGAGGTGTCTGCCCCTCAGTCGATAAGTTCCTCCCAGCTCCGGTACAGGCAGCCCAAAGCCTCAGCCGCTCCCCTGGCTCCTGGGGGAATCACTTTCACACTAAAGGGAGGTGGGGATGGTTCTTATCTTGACACTTCAAAGAAAGCCTCCTCCCCGGACCTCTTCCTGCCCTCAGCGGTGCTGATGTGGAGGCCTGGTGATGAAGGGTTTGCCTCGGCCCTTTGATCCCACAGCAAGGCCAAGCTGGCGGTCCCTGCTCTTCCAGGCCTGAGGAATGCTGGGCCCCACTTCTTCCGCGCTTCTGGCTTCCTATAAACGTGGGAGCCTCAACGGTCCCTTCACTCACTCAGTTTTGTCCCAAGGAAACTGGCAAGAGGTAAGGACAGGATTTCAGAAAGGAAAAGATTTTTGTAGCTAGTGGGGAGTATGAATTGGTTTAATCGGGCAGATGGTTCTGATGTTGCTAAGTGCTTCTTACTGCCCATGTTCCAATTCTGGTACTGTTCTCACCCGCGGTTCCTAATCTGGGTGTCACGGACCCTGAGATACTCTACTGATAGCTACGGATGTTAGTTCCAAAAAAGAAAAAAAAAAAAAAAGGCACACAGACAGGGAAATTGGGGAATGCAATACCAAATTTCCGAAGCCCATCCCTGGGTCTGTTGGGGGTCCGTGGGTTCGAGTGAAGAACCCCTCAGAGTATAGCTGCCACTCAGAAGAAGGTACTCAGGTTTCTGCCCCCCTCAGGCAAATGACCTCGTCTCCTGGGCCCTCGGGGTTTCCATCTGTCACTGCGAGCCCACAGCTCATGCAGCTGGGAAGATTATAAGAATTCATGCAGGCAGAATGTTCAGCGCGTGCAGGGTTGGGAGTGATAGCGCCATTCGTGGCGACCTTTGTTACAGTGTGATTCCCGGCCTCTTCTCATCCTGCCCCAGGAGAGAGGCTCTCGGGAGAAGAGACACTTTGTATCCTCGGAACTCAGTTTTCTAATCTGACAAATGGGTTGATGGCAGCCCTGTCCTGTCAACACACAGCCTTGATCGGGAGGCATAGGCACACTAAGGAAAAGGAGAGCGGTCCTTACCTGCAGATGCCATCAATGTGTGACTCTGGTATTACTGTCATTCTGTACATGGAATGCTCTTGAGTTGGAGGGGGGCGTGCCTCACAAATCCATATGCTGGCAGGGGGGTGGGGGGAATTCCCTTGATTTCCAGGAAGAGTAGGGCTGAGGGAGCTAGCTTCTTGGTGGATGACCAACCCCACGTATTTCTATACTGCCAACATCTTACAAAATTCATCAGGTCAAACCCATGTTCAAGTTTGCTCTCTCTTGACCTCCTGGAAGAAGACAAGACAGATAAAAGAGGAATTTTCTCAAATCACAAAGGAGAGGAGAGAGAGACTTAAATATTCACTAAGCCAATACACTTACCTGACCCCAACTCTGCACACCTAGGCAGAGTTGGGGGCAAGTTACAAGGCAAAGACGCTGCTGGAGAAAGAAAGATCCCTAGAAGGAAGACACTCAGACCCCCAGAATGCAGGCAGCACCCATCCATTCCCCAGTGGACCGACAGCCTTCTGAACGGTGGGCACTGTCGGAGATCCTGGTGAGACCAGGTTGGATAAGAATCTGCGTTGGTGGTAAGGAACTTCTAGGATAACGAGGGTAATAGCAACAGTCAAAGTGGGCGCCAAGCTCTGCTCCCTATGTATCCATTCATTCCACAAACACGCATGGAACGCCTATTTCGTGTCAGGTGCTGAGGTCAAGCCCCTTTCCTGTCCCTGGCGGCTTCCTGGACCCTGAAGGAGTCCTTTCATCTGTGCTACGAATGCATAGGGAAAATAGAGGCAAAACCAGACAGAGAGGCATCAAAAAGCCACCACGGGAGGAGGAGAGAGCTGTCGGCCAACAACACTGAGAGGTCTCTTGTCCACCCAGTTCCAGGAAGACACAGTTTCACCAGCCACTTCCTCAGCAGACAGTTGCCTGGGCTTGAGGTCTGGGGGATTGCTGCCTGGGGCGTATTGCATCCAGGGAAGGAGGGACTAGGTGAATTCGTGTTTAAGGAAAGAGGTTCTGGGAAGCCCTCAGGGGTCAAGCTGAGAAAGCCGCACCAAGTTGCCAAGAAGGAAGAAGCAGGTGGGAATCCCTGAGGCTCAGTAAATGCAACTATTTTATGCCTGACGGCAACTCTGTAGCTATGTAAGGACCAGAGGGGCCAATGGAATGAACCCAAGCTCGTCTGAACGCTTCCTTTCATTTAATCTACTTAGTGCACTTAGCGGATTCAATGATCTTAAACATATATGGATTTAATACACTTACTAAATTTATTAAGCGTATGAAAGAGGACAAATAACAATATCACATATACACAAACATAAGTATACGCACCTCCATTTGTCTACCCATCTACAAATAGATACATAGTACCTTGAGACAAATGAATAGTACAAGAGTTTCTGTTTATACTATTCTATTTGACATTCTTTAATAGTTTTAAAAGGGAGCTTAGAAAATTGTAATATTGATGCCCTGGCCAGGTGGCTCGGTAGGTTGGAGCGCTGTCACCTGCACCAAAGAAAATTATAATATTGCTCTATTGATGCACAGTACACACTTGTCTGGCTAATTAAATCAGGGGAGCCATGCATTAAGGGTTGTATACATAGCATCTCACTTGATTGCTGAGAGCAACCACACCTGTATGAGGCAGGCGCTACCACAGTCCCCATTTTGTAGAATGGAAAACTGAGGTCTGGCTGTCTTGCAACAATACTTCTTACAAATCACAGAGGTGCTGGGACCAGAGGTCCCTCGCCTCAGATCCCACGCTAGTCCTCCACAGAGCCGGAGTTCTGTCCCCGAGTTTGTGTGCTTTTCCATTCCTCTCTAATTCCTTCCAAACCCACACCAGCTTTGATCCAATCCAAGTTCCACTGAGCCAGCTTTAGAGAAATGGCATTTCCTTAATAGCTTTTCCTAGACAAATCACTAAAGAGCCAGGCAAACTCCCAAAGAGAATTCGGGGGAAGTAGGTGCTCTGTTCTACTTTTGGCCCTGCCTCCAGCAGGCTGTGCAGACCTGGGCAGATCACAGGCCCTCTCAGAGCCTCAGTATGGGGCCTGGGGACCGAGGGGGCCAGACCCAGAGACCAGCCACGTCCCTCCCGCCGTAGCACTCTGCATTCTAAGATGCCCTGTCTCCTACAAGCCCCGGCGTCTCACACTGATACAATACGCAGCAGACAAATCCCATTACAGAGCAGTCTGTGAGTCTCCACTTTGTCACTGACTGTTCGGTGACCTTAAGTAGGCCTTCTCCCCTAATCTCCAACCCCCCACCCCGCTCCAGGGCCTGGCCTCCCCTATTAGCAGCTGGAGACAAGGATATTTACCTGTAAAACGCTCTTTGAGCTCCTCAGATAAAGAGCTTTGCATTAACAAAGCTCAAAGCGGATTGTTTTTTAATGGGCCCCCGCAGACGGAGCTTTGTTTTGCTTTTTTGTATTTCTTTGCCCCCTTAACACTCGGAGAAGTGCAAAGTCGTGTTTGCCCTCCAAATTCTCGCAGGGTTAATTCATTTGTTTGCTTCTGGGTTTGAATAGGTCTTTTTCTTCCTAGACTAGAGGTCCCCAAACTCTCTCGGGTCATGGTGACTTTAGTAGCTTAGTAATTATTTCATTAAGCCTCTAACAATCCTGTTTATGAAGTCATTAGCTCCAAAAAAAAGCCCAAACAAAACGTAACTTGGATGCCCTAACAAGTTAGTACTGTTGGAAAAATAACACATACAAATTTAAAGAAACAAAATTATTTCATTCTTACTAACGGGATACGCGTGCCAGTTGGACACAGCACAATTTCTCAAGTCTTGGAATGGAACGGTCGCTGTCGCTTTCATTTCCCGTTCCACACTGATTTTCCTACTCCCCCCCACCCCCCAACACAGCCACTATCATCAAAAACCCAGCTTCTCAAAGATGTGGCGTTCCTGAAAGCGGAGTTCCTGAAATGAAGCTCCAGCTGCACTCCCTGGAAATGCGCTTAAAGCAACTACCCAAAGTCCCTGAAAGGTGGAGAAAAGACAGTGGGTTGGCTAGAAACCTTTTCCCTCCATATGTATTCCACGTTGGGTGTTAGAGCAGCTCCCAGCTCGGGGACCCCAGCGGGTGTGGACCCAAACACCCCTGAAAAGCCTGCTCCTTCAAGTCAAAGGACCAGGGACGACACAGCCCTGTAGGACAAGCCCTTTTAGCCATCCCTGCTCTGGTCCAGGGGAACACTGCAGAAGGCCCACGCTCCCTCTGCCCACCAGGTATTGCAGACACAAAGCCGGGGGGCGGGGAGCCCTGGGGACCATCCCGAGAGGAATGACGAAGATGTAGTACATCATCCTCGCCCAGCCAGGGAGTAGAGAGGGGTGAGGATTATGGAGAGGAGGGGGCTGAAGAAAGGAATTCTCTGAGTTAGGGTATGAAGTCCTGGGCGAAGTCCTGGGCTCAGCCCCGAGCAATCCACACACGATCATGTTCATTGTTGTGAACCCATTTTATGGATGAAGGAGCTGTAGCCGAGACATGGAGCCCACACAGCGCCCTCTGATAAATGCCTGGGGCAGAAGCTGTGGGCATACACCCACTGGAACACAGCCCAGCCGTCGGAGAGGATGAAATTCTGCCAACTGGGACAACGCGCATGGATCTTGAGAGCGGCCCGCCAAGCGAAAGAAGTCAGACAGAAAAGGACTACGACCCCGTTCCTATTGGGATACAAAACGGAAAGCAACAGACTCACTCGCACAGACAACAGAAGGGTGGCACCGAGCGGAAGGGGGGCCGGGGGAGGGGAAGAGGGTAAAGGGGGTCACACTTACGATGACGGAGGGGGACGACCTTGGGTGGAGCACGCAATGCAATACACAGGTATGTATCACAGAACTGTGCGCTCGAAACCTACATGGTGTTATTAGCCAACGTCACCCCGATAACCTTGATGAATGTGAAAAAAGAAAAGAAACCGAGACAAAAGAGGGATGACTGACTTAAGGGTAGACAGTCTGAAACGTATTTTAGCAAAATGTTTGTTTTTAACAGAAAGTAGGGCACATTGAAATGTTTACACCTAAAAATGATAACATTTACACAAAAACGCAACCCAATACACTCGCGCTTTCTACAACATAATCAGTCCTTGGGCACAGCCAGCGTTGAGCGAAGGCGCACCTGTTTAAGGTTATGTGAAGTCAGTGTGTCCAAGTGCGTCTGTTGAACCTCATTTGGAGATAATGTCGAAACCCCAAATACGAGGCCTCTTTTTCATTGAAGTATCATTACACCCAATAAAACGCAGATTTTAAGTCTGTACTTGGACGACTTTTGACAAGTGTGTACACCCGAGTAACTAACTTCCCACTCAAGATTTAAATCATCGCCCTGACCGTAGAGTTTCTTCTTCTCGTTTTCCCGTCTATCGTCTCCCTTCGGCTTCCCAAAGGCAGCCACTCAGCCCACTTCTGTCCCTGCAGACTAGCGTGCCTGACCTCGAATGTCAAACAAGTGGAATCGCACGGCGACTCTGTCTTTGCCGACTTCTTGAGCTTCACACACAGGATCATATAAACAGAGCTTATTTGAAGGGTTATACTCTGTTTTAATGTTTATGGGTTTCTGGGTATTTACCATGTTTTATTCAGGGTAAGTCAAAGTGGACGTCGTTAAAAGTAGCATCGAGTGACTCATAGCAGAGGGGCTGTGCGTGAGGGGTGGCCGTTAGGGAAACGCTGGATTCCGGCACGGGAGTTAGAGCAAAGGTCTCCCCGGTCACCGCTGCCTGGGTCCTGGGCTCTGCCACTCCCTGGGTGAGGGACTGGGGGTCGACCAGAGCCTCCATTTTTCAAGTTGTGAAATGGATGTGATTTTTCTAATTCTCATAGGATGGCTGTGAGAATTAAATCACGTGATTGCCGGGGAGCTTTGAGCTCACTCCTTGGTGCAGGGCCCTGGCTGGACACATGGCCGTTCTCGTCAGATTCAGGCTGGTAAGAGGTCAAGGTATTAGGAGATATATACATTTTTTAGCCTTAGACCTAGAACCACACATAGCTCAACAACTAGACGGACCTTCTCAGTTCCTCCTTCCTGCTTCCCTTTGGGGTCCCTCCGAGCGTCCCGGGGGTGTAGGAATCCCAATTTCCTCAAACGGAAGGCATTATTTTCACACCCAAGCTGTAAATGGAGGAGACACTTGCATATAACTCATCTGTCTAGTGTCTTATTGGGTAGATCGAATTTGTTGCCCTGGGTGGAAGCTGGGAAGCCCCCTCCCCGTACTCGCAGACGCCTTGCTCTCAGCGGCTCCCTTGTGCGGAGCCTCCCTCTGCGGCCTTGCATGGGAGTCTGGCCACTTCCCCTGCTGAGGCACGTTTTGGGGTCCCAGAAAGAGGCACGTCCGGGTGTGAGGTGCACAGCCTTTGAGGGGCTCCCCCTCTGGCCTCATCTGCCCCTCTTACTGTGCCTCTGGAAGGCCAAACTCCATTGCCTTCACCTCCCTGCACATGCCGTTCCCTCTGCCCGCAGCCTTTCCTCCTTGTCGGTCTGGCAAACTCCTGCCCGTCTGTCACACCCTACTTAGCTGTGACCCATAGAACGTGGATGCTAATAGTATCTTCTTTACAGGGCTATGGCGTGTATTAAATAGAACAGGGTGAGTACTTGGCATTTGCCTGGCCCACAGTAAGTGTTCAATGGGCATTCATAACGAGGATTATCATACCATCTATCCTGCCGAGGCTGACAACACACGTCCATCTGGGTCTCACCGAGAGGACACCTTTAACCGAAAAATCCAGAACACCACCTTTTCCTGGTTCGTGAATTCCTGAGGCTCTCGGAGAGCCATGTGAGAAATAAGTATCTTGTAGTGGTCTGTGCGTGTTGATAAAACACCCCCCTAGAGGGTGGCCATCACCCACAGAGCGTCCAGGCAGGTCCGGTGACTAGATGTCACGATGCTGTGGCCCCCTTGTCGGCCCACCTTCTGTTTGTGTGACAGCGCGGATCAATCTCGGTTCAAGGTCGGCTGGTTTTCCTTCCCAATTCTGACCAGGGGTCTCGAACACTAACTAGGTGTCTCTATTCCCTGCTCATCCATCATGAGTGTGTGAACCCTGAGCTCCAACCGATAGCTGAGAATTTCAAAGTTGGCTGCCAGAAGAGGAGACTCCTTCAAAAGGAACCCCCACACCTCTCCCCCACCCAATCTTTCCCAGGCTTCTCATGATGAAGGCAGGCAAGAGGGGAGAGGGGGAAATGCTGCCTCCACTTCCTTTCCTCATGGGAGGAGAGAACAAAATTCTCATTTTCCTGATGGTTCATACACACTAGGACCTGTGGCAGATACCTTCCCGTGCGTCCCGTATAAAGTCTTCCTAATGAAGGCAGCACGGCTTCATGGGCTCATATGGCATAACAGAGGTTCAGAGAGGTGAAGTTCCTGGGCTAAGGTCACGCAGCTAGCCAAGGGTGATGTCAGAGCTGGAACGTAGCTTTTTAAGGCCCCGAAGCCTCCAGTGGTTATTGATTGGAGGTGCTCTTCAGAATCACCTGGGAGCGTTTTTGGAACTTGTTCTGAACCCTTGGCCAGCCAGACCTTCTGAACCGGATGCGCTGGTGGTGGGTACCTCTCTGTAGTTCGAACCAGCTTCTCCGGCGACCCCGACGCACTACCTGCAGCACATGAACCACTAGACTGCACGGAGTGTGTTCTATCAACTGTCTGAGTTTGCGTCCTTTCCTCCTGGCTCTGAGCTGCTGGGGACCCATGGCCTGTTTCTGGAAGGACCGCTTCCCCTGTGGTCCTCGGGAGCTGCCCCCCGAGCAGAAGCACTGTGAGCCACTGTACAGCTTAAGGTCTTTGGTGACCCAGTTTTCTCTGCCTCTTGCAATCAGCAGCGAGAAAAGGGGGAGATCAAACCATGACTGAGGGGAGGGCAGGGGGAGTTTTTCTTCAGAGGTACAATGTGCAAGAATAGTGACCCCAGATTCTAAGTGGGGGTCTCTTTATTCCCAGGCTGGCTCCTTTCTGAGGAAACCACAAGCTAGAAGAAAACAAGTCAGATGGTCCTAGTGGTACTGGGCTGTTTCTGATGGTGAGTGAGCTGTGCATCTGACTCATTGACGTCCTCCTGTTTGGGAGACAGGAACAGACGAACGGAATGCGGGGGACGGACATGAGCAAATGTCACCCTGGCAAAGCAAATAACAGGGGGTCACTGAGATGGGAGACGGGAACTTTATCCCAGTTAAATCCCACTGAGTTTTCCCAGATTAGAAAGGAGGCTTTCTTTTTTTTGGATGGCTTTAAAAAAAAAATTGGCTTTCTCTGCTCATGACATTCCGTAATAGTAACAAAAAGGGAGTGGTGGTGGCTATCTCCTGTTCTCTTTTTTAATGAGGGGATTTTACAACGTCCTTTTAAAACATGATCCAGGAATTGGGTCACTGGTCTTTGAGATTCTTCCCAGGAAAAGCAGTTGTTTTCACGTTGGTGCACAACCCTCTTCTGGCAGGTCTTTGATGGGTGACGTAACAGATAAGAATGCGTCCAAAGCCCACGCACACCATCTTTCGAGCTTGATTTCTCAGGCTCGTGAACCCTTTGACCTGCTGCCTTTGAGGATCTTGTTCCAGCCAGGCTGGGGACCAGTCACCCAGCAACTGGACACTAACCTTTTAAGCTCTTGTCCTTGCTCGAAAGTCCCCTTTTCTCTCTCGACCCATGTTGCCTGGCAAAATCATCAGCACCCTTCAATGTGTGATTTAGCTGCCACTTTCTCTGAACAGGTCCTTAACTAAAGGTGGGGCGGCAGAACTGAGAACCTCTAACGCTCTGTGTCTCAGAGGAGACAGGATGAGACGGCAACGTGGTGGTGGCTTTCTCACGATGTCAGCCACCAGGCCTGAGCTCTACTTGCCCGGCAGCCTCCTAAGTGCCCTGTGTGATGAGCCTATTCTCCACGGGGCGATCGGAGAGCAGGGTCGCTTGGGACAATGCAAGCTAACACTCGGCGTCCCAGAGCAATTACTGAGTGTTGCTTCTCACTCCCCAAACCCTCCTGGTTCACGAGATACATTGCAGAGCACCTGATTTAATCTGTGCAGCAGCTTGGAGAGGTAGACACTCTCATCAGCCCCGTTTTATCAATACAAGTGCAGAAACTGGGACTCAGAGAGGTGTAGTGACTTGCGTCGAGTCACATAGCTAGTGAGAGGTAGAATTGGGATTTGATCCAGTCAGACGGAATCTGTATCATTGAAGGCAGAACAAGAGGAAATAATCTTTATCTCCAAGAATTGAAGAAGAGAGGGCGATGTGTCATTAGAAGCTGGGCAATATTAGGGCACTGAGCAATGTCTTTCTAGGAGCAAGGGTGGGATTTGATCCTCTTACCTATTCATGTAACAGTCATTTATTGAGTGTGAGTGTAGCTAGGTTTGTGGGTGCCGGGAGCAGCGTGGCGAGTGTGCACGAGCCCTCCCTGCCCTCTGTCGGCGGGAAGTCTGGGGGTGGGGGTGGGGGAACAGATGGGTTATGCTGAGCATCACCTCCAGAGCTTGCTCCCAGAGGCCCAGACTCGCCCTTTCTGGACAAATCCAAGATTATTGGGGGCCTACGGAATCAGTTTTTTTAATAAAGAATTTTTGGCACAGCAAAATCATAAAATTTCGCACTGAAAAAAAAATCACAATTCTGATTTCTCTTGGGAAAAAAAGTTGTGGAGGGGATAATACCCGGGCCACCTTCTTGCATGGCAGGAAGTGACCGACTGAAGAAGTGGCTCCCTCTTTAAAGAGGAGCCACACCCTTGAGTTCTGCAGAGACCCCATCTGGGCCACACTAATCACCCACCTTCCTGGACCCCTGACGGCGACTGGGTTTACAATGCCTGCTTCCCATACAGCTTTGTTTTCTGTGGACACTTTTTTCAGGTTTTAAATATCCTTATTTACTGAGCTTCCTATTCATTTTTAAGATGCTGAATTACAGGTATTTTAAAAATAGTTTCATTAGTGCATTGACAGTCTAATGCAATGTCCAGGGCAGACATTAGTAATGGATCAAGATTCTCCAGCCCATGGAGTCCGGAGTTGCCTCCATGGCTCCTTGTTTTCCCATGCTGCTCTGGGCAGTCACTGCTAATCAATCACAGTGGCCTATACAATTGCAACCCGCCCCGCCCTCCAATTTGTATCTATTTAAATTCCTTAAAGGCTGAGGCATTATTTACTTATCCCCAGCCCCTCAAGGCAGGTCTAATGCTGAGACTCTCCAAATGCAGTGAGGGCACTGAGCACTGGGGGGGAGGGAGGCCCTGTCTGAGCCCCTCTGTCTGCCTGCGGGGGTCTACCGAGCTTCTGGAAAAGGAGCCAAGTCTCCTGAAGGGAAGCTACCAGAAAGAAGCAAACAGCTGCAGGAAAGAGTGTCCCTTTCTCCTTGTTTTCTCTCCCTCTTGCAAAAAGGAGAAAAGGAACACCAACACAAGCCAGCCAAAAGCTCATTAATGCACTTGACCTTCCAAAAGAAAATTAATTCCAACTTCACACCTACCGGCTGTGTTGCTCAGCTTTGTCAAAACCGGCATCATCAGAGAGGAGATGACAAGGCTTGAGGGCGCAAAGAGCCACCACCTCCCCACACTGGGCTGAGTTAGAAGGAGCTGGCAGGAAGTGCACAGAGGCGCCAGCCCTGTCAGCTTCTCACTAAGGATGAGGCCCCCTCTTGCTGGCTCTGGACGTTGTTATCACTGTCCAGCCGCCCTGTTGATTCTGACCAGGCTCCCTGACAGCTCAGGCTTGGGGAGGGGGGGCCTTGCAGGTCTTATGGTGGAGGACTGGCAGACTCTGTGTGCGTGCAAGAGACAGAGGGAGAGAGAGAGAAAGAGAGGCAGGGAGGGATGGCAGGAGAATGTGTGTCTGCATAACTGTGTATAAACATGTGTGTGTGTGTGTGTGTGTGTGTGAAGAATGTGGGCATGTGGCAGAGCATGTGTGAGGGCTCAGGACTGGGCCTGTGTGTGCAGATGCACGTGTATGTGTGAGCGGCTGTGTGGGTGCGAGTGTGCCCATGTACCAGAACACTCAGGTGGGGACCTAAAGGGGTGCGCTTGCATATCTGTGTCTGTGCACATACGTTTGGGTGGCTGTGTCAGCCTGTGCATTTGTGTGTGTGTGCTTTGTCTCGTGCATGCATGCATATGGAGACATGTGCATGCATGTTTAGGATGTGCACGCTCATGCACATGTATGAATAGTGCACGGGGACCATGTGTGCAAATGTAGCATGTAGTTGTAAGTAGTTGTGCATGGGTGAGGGTGTGTATGTTTCTACATGTACATGCCCACATTCGTGTGCGTGAGACTATTTGCAGTGCTACCCGATCCCCAAACATGTCTCACAACACAGTTGGGCACCAGCAAGTCATGACAGCAAACCCTGTCCTCTCACTTTTTAACGACCTTGATATTTGATATTGAAAAACGGAAGGTAATTATTGTGACAAATCCCAGAACTTCTAGGACTCCTGGACCTTATTGTTTAATGTTGAATTATTATTTTGAAGTTTATGAAGAGTTGAAGGAATCGGCATGTTTTTATCCCTTGGGGTGTAATGGGGCCCCGGTGTACCTCTGGCTATGATACATTCTTTATGGAAATGTGCGTGTGGGTTCATAGGAACCGTAACTGTCCGCGCGGCAGTTCTCTGTGCACATTCCTGGCCTGGTCTCGGCGTAACATGGAGATCGGCGCAGCGCTTTGTCTGAATTGGCTGCCACGTGAAGTGCTGCAGAGACAGAGAGAGAGATGAGCAAAGCCCGGCTCTTGCCCTCAGAGAGGCGTTGCCTTACTGGGCAGCGCTAGATATTTGGCAGTAGATCCTCCTGTCTCCACGTGGAGCTGGATTCCAAGAACATGTCCTAAGCTCAGCAAGAAGAGGCCGTGATGGGCCAGTGATGTCTGCCACAGACACAGGGCGCGGGGCTGGGCGCACGTGTACCATTTACTTGCGGGAACCAGAACATCACACTCCAGACGGCTGGCTCTCTGTGACCCTGGGTTCGGTGAACTCACTGTACAATTGGGGAAATAGGGCAGAACAGGAACGGGTGCTGGGTAAAGCAGGGCTGAGACCAGCATGAGGGAAGCCAGGAGTGTAGGGTGCGTGATTTAAGGAGGCACCCCCTCTCAGGTCTGTGCAAATGCCAGTCCCTCAATGGCATGATCCTGAAAGCAACTACTTCCTTAAATTATGTGCCTTAGGTGTCTCATTCGTCTTGCCTTAATCCTGGCCCTGGTCCGAAGGGCGCTTTTTCAAAATCACTGCCCCTCTATGAGAAGGATCACTGCCTCTCTGTAGAAGTTCAGTGACTCTATTCGGCAGCATCCAGCTGGTTGGAAGTAATAAAAATCAGTTGAAGCTTAAGAAAAATGGGAATGGGGTGTCTCATAGGACCCACTGTATGTAAACCATGCAAGTGGCTGACAGAGAGCAAGCACTCAATACATCTTGGCCATCATCACCATCATCATCATCCTCACCACCATCACCACCATTCCACGTCTCCCGTGCATGTGAGGAGTGAAAGACAGCTCCCCAGGTTCCTAAGTCCCCACGTTGCAGTCTCGAGCACACAGGCCATCGCCTTCTTCCCGCAGTGCCTATTCCAGATTCCTCAGAAAGGCACTGTGATTGGCCCCACCTGGGATAATTCTGATATAATCAATCATGGCCAAGTTCAGGTGAGGGCCTTCTGAAAGCTAATCGATCACTGTTGATTGGGGCAGTTGGCAGTCCAGGGCATGAACACGGTAGACACCTTTAAAGTTGTCTAAGTTCTGGACTACCCGCTGCGGGCATTCTCTCCTGCAACACTTTGATCTGCCATTCAATCCAACCCCGCACCTGCTGAGGGCCCCACCAGGGCTTCTGTCTGCTCTGCAGCCGCACCGGCCCAGCCCCGGGCTCCGGGGTGTGACTCACTGACAGGGCTGCAGTCAGTTCGCAGTTCGTTCTGGTCTAGGAGGTACCGCTGAGCCCACTGGGTCCAGGATGGGCAGGCTTTGTGGTGCAGGGGTGGGGATGATGGGGAAGCTGGGTGAGGGAAGGTCTGAAGCTTTGGATGTCGCTGAATCTTGATGGAGGTGGGGAGGGGGAACCGCAAACCCCAAGTACAAGGAGGACCCCGGAAGAAGCGATGGAAACAGAAGGTGGAAGTAAAACAACAGCACAGTGGCATGGTCGGATGGTGAAAGAGGAGGGGGAAGAGGAGTTCAGGAGGAAGAGGGAGAGGGGAAGAGAAGAAAGGAAAGAATAGGAAAAGCAGGAGGAGGAATAGAAAGAGGACAAGGAGGAGGGAGAAAAGGGAATGAAAGAAAAAAAAGCAGTAGTAACAGCTGATGAAAAAGATGATGACAATGATGATGTTTCTGAGGGACACCAAGGAAGCCAAGGTCTAATCAGCACAGACTTCTGGGAACCGACTCCTGCTCTCTCATTGTGCCCCAGCCTAGAACGCACACCTTCCCTCTTCCCCACCCCCCAGACAAGAAGAAAAGGGCGGGCACTGGGACCCCAACAGTAATTGAAGAGTTCTGGTTCAAAGGAGGGTGCTCGGGCTGGGAGAGCTGCCCTGGGGGCAGAAGGGGCTTTAAGGAGCTGCTGGTCAATCATTTCCCTGGGTGGCTGGGCCGAGGAAATTGCTGATCCCCTATCACCAAGCCCAGGGGGTGCGGACGGGGCCCCGTGACACAGGCTCATCCAGGAGTGAAACATGAGGTAGCGGCTTTGCTTCCAAAGCCAATGTGAGCACATCTCTCCTTCCTTTATCCAGGAAAGCCATGGGGATGGCAACTACACCAACTCCTGTTTGTCCAGGGATTGCCACGTGCCGGGCACTGTGCGTGGTTTTCACACATCTTCTTCTTCACATGATCACGGTGAAGAAGTTGTTCTTATTAAATTGAAGGCATGAAAGCCCTATATTCAAATGTTGCTAAGGGATGATATTGGCGATTTCACGGGAACCAGTCTATTGTCGTCATTATTGTAAGTTGAGTCCCAGAGAAGTGTAGTAATTTACCCAAAGTTACCCAGATCCGGAGTTAGGGTCTGCTCCTCACACTGATCGGAAAGCTCACGTCCTCTGGATGCTCCCTACCTCCCCAGTCTCCATCCACAGCTGCTTTCTTCCCTCCCCTTCCCAGAGCCTCAGTTCCCTTTACACTTGTAAACTAAGGGTAATAACAAGGAAGCTGCCATTCATGAAGCATTTAGGATGCACCAGGCACTGTGCTCAGCATTCAAGCCCCACCCCCTGATTTCCAGCTCCCAGGCCTCTCTGATGCGAAGGTTGTTCAGAGCCTGGTACCCTCGGGTGTGGAGACAGCTAGAGTTGCCGACTGCTGCCTTGCTCGGAGCTCATGGCAGAAGTCCCGCTAACATTGTGCTTCTTATTCTAACCCCACCCTCAGAACAGCCGGGCAGAGGACAGAGACCCTGCGACCAGCCACCATCCTCCTGGCCCGCTGTGGCTCCTTCCTAGGAAGTCAAAGGCAGGACAGCAACTTAAGTCTTCCAGATGTCTTCTTGCAGATCGCTCATAGGTCTCTCTTGCAAAGGTGGATTACTGCCTCCCAGGGAGTGTGATGAGATGCTGCCCCCTCTTCCTTTGGCATCATGGAATAAAAAGAGGAGCCAGAGGAAGCAAACATTGTCCTGCACATCGGTCTGGTCACTTCGTTCTCTGGCTGGCGCTTTGGCTGCATCATTTGACACGAACCACTCATGAGCACAGATTACATGCCAGGCTCTGTCCCAGGTGCCTCCAGCCGCCCCTGAGCTCACCTTTGGTGCACTAGTGTCCTGACTCTGAGAAAGCAGTGGCCTGAGCCAGTCACCCCAGGGCAGGGGTGTCCAACTCATTTCCGCCGGGGCCCACATGAGCCTTGCGGTTGCCTTCAATGGGCTGAAATAATTTTAGGACTGTAAAACGTAACTACTCCTTAACTGTTAAGGAGTTGAAATTACATTTGGCCCTTTGAAGGCAACCGCGAGGCTGATGTGGCCCCCAGTGAAAATGAGTTGGACGCCCCTGCCACAGGAGCTTCCAGTATGCAGTAGGTGCTTAAACACCGATGGTTGACTTGGATGAAATTGCCCGAGAAGAACTGTACTGACCCGTGTGAGCTGTGGTTCGGGCACATGGTAGGCACGTTGGAAACGCTCAGAAAACATTTGTCAGGTGGAAGGAAATTGGAGTATAGAAGTTCGCGTTCATTTCTGAGTCTCACTGGGGTTTGGGGGCGGGAGAGGCAGGGCCTGTTTTTATTTGCTGTCGCTTTGGTTTGATTTTCACCGTATCGACTTCCCCGGGAGGGAAGGGGGCCCCCCAGGTGAATGGCGAGGAACCCCAGATCAGGCCTGGCTTACGTTCTCATAGCCTTCTCACGTTACCGGCTCTGGGTCCCACCGCACAGGCCACCTCATTGTGTAACAGTCCCCCAAGAATCCTGGTGAGCCCTCCGAGCATCCGAGCTCCCCCCAAAACGAACCCCCAAGCATAACAGCCAGGAATTCCCCACCATGAGTGACCCCAAGCACACGAAAGGTGCGCAAAAGGCAAAAAATAATAGCTTTCCTTCATTCCTCCGAAGGCCCGCGATGCAACACCATAAAGCATTTGATTTAGGATATTAAATGCCGTTGGTGATGAGAACGTCATGTAGAATTTGCTCTGCGACTACTTTCTTCTCAAACTGTCATTAAAAATGATTTACAGGTGGGCCTAAGTTTAAGAAACAACATGATTAGAGTGGAGGGTTTGGGAGATCAGGTGTCCAGGGCAGCCTGGCCCCGCTGTCCAGCGTTGCGGAGACAGAGAAGGTGGCGTGCAAGACGACAGCTGAGTGTTTGCAAGGTAAGTGTGTGTGCGGAAGGAACACACACGTTCCCTGCTGAGGTGGGAACAATGAAGCCTTGTTGGATACTGGAAACTGTTGGTTTCAAAAGGGGGATTCCAGAGGGCCAGCTGGGAGGGCGCTTCTTAGGCGGAAACCCAAAGAGGTGAGGTCTCACCCAGCGTCAAGACTGACAGGGTCCTAACTGGGCTTGAAAGTAGGAGGTGCTGTCCAATTTTTACATAACAAGGACACAAAGGTCTCATCTGTGTTTTACCTTCATTCTGTGCCTGGCACTTGTCACAGCCACCCCAGGAATCAAGTACAATACTATTGTTCTCATTCCTGTTTTACAGATGAGAAAGCTGAGGCTCAGAGACGTGAAGTGTCTCACTTATAAACTGTGCAGCTAGAGAGAGAGGGGGAGTTGGGATTTGAACCCAGGCAGCTGCACTCCAGAGTCTACAGGCTTAACCCAGTATCCTAATGGCATCCTAACTTCTAATTGAAAGTGACTAAATGGCCCTTGGCCTCACCTCCCTCCCTAAAAAGGCTGCCATTAATAAAGCACCAACTATGGGTCACTCTCCTGGGTGCTTGCTATATGTTATGCCTAATCCTTGTTATAGCTCTGCCAAATTGGAGGTGTACTTTCCCTCATTCCCCAGAAAATTGAGGCCTCAGGTCACACAGCTTAGTAAGTGGCTAAGCAGGGAATGTAATGGCGTTGGCCAGGTTCCAAAGCAAACCTGTTTGCAACGAGACTGTGTTATGAAAAAAGACATACGAGCATCTTTTGGGATCTGAAATTAAGCATGATTGTCATGGAAACCATGAGTTTCTTAGAAACCAGGGAAGGGTCTGGCAGCTAGGGTTGCCTGAGGACAGCATCCTCTCTTATTATAGTTACTGTCATCGTTGTTGTCACTGCTGTACTATGGTGGCGAGGGTACGGTTTGAGTGGTTTTCCTTGCCGAAGTCTCCATCAGTGTTTGCTGGTGGAGGCGGATACACAGAGATGATGGAAAGAGAAAATGTTTGAAACAAGAGGAAAGGAGGAGAAAAGTGATTCATCTGACATTGCAAATCAGATAACCTGGCCACAGGCTTGTCTAGTGTCACCTGCAGAGTGTTCAGTCATGACAAGTTTGCTTATGCTGCGGTAACAAACACCCCCCACTTTCAGAAGTGCAAACAACAAGCATTTATTTCTTGCTCTGGCAACACATTCATCTTCTGCCCATGGGATCAGTGGGGGCTACTTTGATCATTTGTTAGGATAACAAGAACTGAGCTGGAGTCCTCACCTCTTTGTATGCATCTGTAGTAACTGCGACCGTGAGAAGAGCCTGGGTGTTTGGTGCTCTGGCTTCTGTCGTTTCTACCTGGAAGTGATGTATGTCAGCCCTGCTGACTTTTCATTGGCCAGAGTAAGTCACATGGCCATGCCTAACATCAAGGGGCAAATGCAAGCCCACCTTGTTCCTGGGGTAGTCCTAGAAATATGTGGTAAACAGCACCAGGGAAAACCACAGTGCTTACCTGGTTTTTAACTTGTTACAAATAGCTTATAGCCAAATATTTCACATGAATATAGATACCTGGTGTCTATGGGCAGAACTGGAAGGTCTGTCTGGCCAGCAGTGGCGGCACCTGGCCCATTTCACTCATCTTGGTTCAATACCTGGCTCCTGGGAGTACCTGGTGTTCAGGCTTCTGGTCTACAAGGGTGGAAGCAGCCACTGCGTGCTCACTCTGGCATTTTGTGTCAGTCCATCACGCGATGCATTTGCAATCCATCCCCGGCGCAGGGGCGGGGAAGGCTAGTACCATAGCAGTGCTCTGCACAGCCCAGGGATCAGGCTTGCTGGCGGCAGCTCTAGGGCTCCTTGGCAACAGTGGACCTGCATCAACCCACGAAGGGAGTGTCAAAGGGATTTGTGCAGTTGGGGAGGGAGGCTCCGCACGTAGGAGGACTCGCAGAGCCCAGGCCCCTAGTGGGGGATGCCTGGGCTAGGGGAGTTAAGGCAGGCAGCTGCTTCTCCTGGAATTCTCCTATGTCACTGGAGCTGCCACTGCCCACACCACCCTTCTGGGTTCCAGACATTCCTGTCTGCAAGAAGCGTGGGAACCTGCCCGTGCAACAAGTAGCTTGGGTTGAGAGGACATTTGGGTCTGGCAATGACTGAAACTCAGTAGGGTAGAGAAGGACTACCATGGCAAGGTGGAAGGCAGTACTCAGCAAAAGAGAGTGTATCAGTGAGGGTAGGTGAGATGAAGTTGCAGTAACAAACAGCCCCAGCACCTCAGTGATTAACAACAACTAGAGGTTATTCTCATTCACTCAACATGCCAACCTTGGGTCAGCAGGGTGGCTCTATGCATGGGAGCCACTCAGGCTCCTAGGGTAATGGGTTAGCTACCATCTTCAAAATTGTCAGTCTCCATCCTAGAGCAAGAGAGTTCTGGAGGCTGCTGTACCAACAACCTAACGCTCCTACCCAGAAGTGACAAGTCTTTTCCACGTCTCATATGCCCCACTCAAGTATCAGGGCCAGGGAACGCAGAGAACCAGATGTACGTGGCGAACAAATTAGTGAACACCCACCCCAGGAGGAGAGGGACTACTGCTCCTACAAACACAAAGACACTGCTAGACGAGGGCGACACCGTCATCAACCACCGGATGTGCCCGTCTGCAAGGCCACAGGGCCTCTGTGCATCGTTGTGCTGCTGCCTTTGCCTCGGACGCCATTCCCCCCGCTCCTTGGTGCGCTCCTCCTCCTCATGCAGGTTTGAGCATAGCTGCCCTTCCTGTAGAGGCGCTCCCTCAGCGACCCCCTCCCCCAGCCATTCTACTGTGCATCATGTTTGAAAAATTTTCTTCCTACCCCTTATCACTATCTGAAATGCTCTTAAAAAAAAAAAAAGTGTGTTTATTTACTCATCACACTGGAATGCAGCCACCGTCAGAGCAGGCACCACTGATCTTCCCAACTGAGTGCCACCATCTTGGACGGTGATGGACTGGCACAGAGTAGGTGCTCAGGAAATCTGTGTGACGTCCATATGAAATAAATACGGGCCCACTACTCACACATGAATGAACAGGTCACTGGCTACACCTAGTTTAAAGCCTACTACACGCAGCTGGAACTCCTATTGGCTAATTTCCCCCACCCACCTTGCTGGGGAGGCACAGGGGTCAGTCCCGTTTTGCAGAGGAGAGGACTGAAGCTCGAGGAGTACAATGACTTACCTGAAGTCAGAACTGGAAAATGGCAGAGTCCATATTTAACCTGGGGACTGCCAAAGCTCGGGCCATTTCTAGCCCCCAAAGGTGAGCTGTCTATGAGGCCTCCTGGGTGTAAGGTGTGGAGCCAAGTGCTAAGGGAAGGCAATAAGTTCAAGTTCATGGTCTTCGCCTTCTCCTCAACAGAATCCCATTTTATGAGTCTAGGGTTTCAGTGATTCCACTTATTCAATATTTGATTTACACACAGGGTGTCCAACCTGCGGCCCACAGGCTGTGTGAGGCTCAGGATGGCTGTGAGTACGGCCCAACACAAACTCGTAAACCCGCTCACAACATCATGAGACTTTTTTTTGTGATTACGTGTCACAATGTATTGAATGTGTGGCCCAAGACAACTCTTCTTCTTCCAGTGTGGCCCAGAGACGCCAAAAGGTTGGACACCCCTGATACAGCTTGGAGTGGCTTGAATGGTGGACCTCCAAAAAGGCAGGTCCACATCCTAACCCTCGGAACCTGTGAGTGTGACTTTATTTGGGAAAAGGGTCTTGACAGGCGTCATTAAGTTAAAGATTTCAAGTTGGGATCATCCTGGATTACCCAGATGGGCCCTAACCCCAGGGACTAGTGTCCTTACAAGACATAGAAGAAGACACAGACGCAGAGACGACCAGGTGACAATGGAGGCAGAGGTTAGAGTTATGTACCCATGAGCCAAGAAAGCCAGCCGCCACCAGGAGTTGGACAAGGCAAGCCAGGGTCCTCCCCTAGAGCCTCTGGAGGGAGTGCAGGCCTGCTGACACTTTGACTTTGGACTTCTGGCCTCTGGGCTCCTGGAGACTAAGTGTCTGTTGTCTTAAGCCACCAAGTTTGCGGTATTTTGCTATAGAAGCTCCACACATCTTCATACCTAGGACATTTTAAAGTTGTCCATTCGGGGCTGGCTTGAACTAGTGAGAAATACCAAAACTCCAGTTCTTTGTCCATCTCCTTAGCTGACCCCTGCCTGTGCTCACCCATGGTCTGACATCACATGCCTCCGTCCAAAGCCAGAACGCCATAGTCAGGAAACCTAGTAATAGACTTGGTCTCCATGTACTATACAGCCCTCTCCCACCTTCCCTGACTGTTTGCCCACACTCCCTCCCAAGTGTCTGGGCTTTGTTAGAGGTCAGGCGCCCCGACCAACACCACAAGATACAAGTAACACGCAAGCAATTTGGTAAATGGTAATTCCTTCAAATCCCAGCTTGGCCACCCTCTGAGCCTCAGTTTCCTCTTCTGCAAAATGGGCCCCCTTGTAACTTCGCAGGGTTGGGATGAGGCTTAAGTGGCAAAGTGTACTTTGTCTCGGCACAGTGCTGGCATTGAACGCGCGCTGGTAATTATTGCTATTACGGGGCCAATTTGAGAAACAGAATTATCGAAGAGCTACATTAACTCATCCGGCTCAGTTGAATCTAATAAGCCCTGTTGTGATGCTTTGCTAGGTAGGAGGCTATGTGTGCCCTGTACGCAAGGGCTGAGAGCCTCGTCACAAAGTAATCAGTCTGGGTTAAACGACTGCTTGAGAAAACGCAAGAGCCTTACAGAAATATCCAAATGGCCTGTTTGGGGGGGAAATCGGGGTTGGAGTCCAGTTCAGGTAAAAGGAAAGGACTGCATCTCCGACTGAGCCCCATAAGAAGCTACAGAGAGTAAAAGTACTTCCACATTTACGTCCCACAAACCAGATGGAGAGAAACGTAAAATCAAACCTATCATGAGAAGACAAAAGCGACACATTGAAATAGCTGTTTTTGTCTACACCAGCCTAGCATTGATGAAAATGCGAGTTACAGCTGCTAAAAAGGAGGATCTTTCACCAAGAGATGTCTTTGGTTACACGGTCCCTCACTCTTTGCTTGGTCCCACACCAGAAGGAAGCCCATCTGACATGTCAGCTCCTGACCAGGCTTTGCAAATTCACGGCCGACTCAAAAGCTGTCAAAAGGACCTCCCCCACCTCTTGGCCTTGAAAAGAAATAGATTAATTTGCATATCACATCATGTCTTGGCATCCTCGCTGCTGTAACACCATTCTCCCTCGGAAAAAGAATTCTCCAGAATGTCCACCAGCGTGAGCATCACTGTCATTTCTTGTGGGGATACACACACACACAGACACACACACACACATATATTATACATATAGTCCCGGCAGTACATGTATGCCCAGGGTGTGTAACATGGATTTGGTTCTTTCTCGTGAATAGAGCCAGCCCGCAGCATGTAATAGCTTCAACGCTAGCCATCCTTCTGCAGTACTCAGAGACGCCTCGCACTCTTCCGATTGGTTTGCCAGTGACCCCCAAACCTAATTAGCCTGAATTCCGCCTGTGTCCTCCCCAGGGGGGAGGACAAGCATGCCAGCCCGCCCTCTGCCCCGCTGCTCGCTCTCCCTGCTGTCTGGGACAGACTCCCCAGAGAAAGCCTCTTGTGTCCGACGCCGCAATCACCGGCTTCCTTAAGCAGAGCTCTGCCTGGGATGATGGGGTGTGTTTTTCATTTGAAATGAGTCCACATCTGGGACTCACTTAACTTGATTTGGGAAGTCCTGTGTTTCTGATCCAAAAAAACAAAAAACCGAAAAACAAAAAACAAAAACTTGTGAAAATAAGCCGGACTTCCCCCCACCCACCCTGCGGACTGGATTGATTTTTCTTCTGTTAAATTTAGTTTGCAGGGAAGAACGGAGGAAGAGAGAGAACAAGGCACACTCAGTCGGCTTGGTCTCCCGAGCGCCGTGCTCACTGGGTGACGAGGCCATCCATATGGGGACTGATTGAATTATTCCGCTTCCAATGAGAGGGAGAGTGATGGAATCCTCTTTCTTGATTGCTGTCTGCTGTCCCTTTGGGTGTCCTGCCCAGGAAAAATGGTGCAGGACGAAGGGACGGCCATTAGAAACCGCAAAGAAGCGAAACCTGCTTGTGTACTTGCTTGGCTGGTCTGAACTACCAGAGGAAATACTTGGGACTTTATTCCATCGAGCTGGAGTGCCCCGGGATGTCTGGGTACAGAAAATGAGCCCCACCTCCTAGCTCACCTATTTCCGGGGATATATAGGTGACGCACCTAGTATGAGAAAATCCAAAAGGACAACTCAGATGACTGTAAGGGGTATGGACTGCCACATAAAGATGATTGTTTACATTATAAAAAAATCCATTTTCCTCCCATAAGAAAGGAAAAATTTTTAAATATCTAAACCCTCTACTAAAAAGGAGGGTTTATCTAACCCTAACCTATATAAACTTTTCAGTAAAAGTTTATCTAATTTACCAAAAATAAGTGAAACATATTTTTCACTATGTCTTAAATAACTAAACCCTCTAATTTTCATTTAATTTTCCAAAAATGAATGATATATGTTCCTTTAATACAGTTTTTAATAGCTTAGCCCTCTACTTAAAATTTTATCTAATTTACAAAAATATGATGGATACATCACTTTTCACTATAGTCTTTTTAAATAGCTAAGCCCTCTACTTAAATTTTTATTTAATTTTCCAAAAATGAGTAATATGTGTTCTTTTAATATAGTTTTTGAAGTAGCTAAGCCCTCTACTTAAAAGTTTAATCTAATTTTCAAAAAGCAAGATGAATAGCTTTTAAAGAAATTTGCCTAAAGTTTAGATGTATCTGTGATTCACAGCAGTTGGGTCTAACCTTTGATTTGTGGGGAGGGGTGGGGGGGGAAGGAAATACCATGCATGCGTGAAAAGAAATCTCTCTCTCTCTCAGAAATCTGCCTGAATTGTGCAAAAGCCCCACTCTCTAGAAAATCATAGATAACTTTGGGTGTGAAGTTTATGCATTGCTCTTGCACACAACAATTATTTGCACGTTCATTATTATTTAGCGGGCAGGGTGGAGACGGCGCGGCCGGAAGCACACTGCAGGCTCTGGCATGAGCTGGACCTAAGTTCGGACCACAGTTACACTGGTTATGACCTCCGTACTCTCGCCAAAATTAGTCTTGTGCGTAACAGTGACATCTACTTCCCAGGGCCCTGCTGAGGGTTAAATGAGCTAAGATACTTCATACGACAACCGGCGCTTGATACGTTTTTAAAAATTATTATTCCAGAATCAGGATTATGATTAAATAGGATGAAATAAAATAACATATTTAAGCATTTAGTAGAATTCCTGGAACTCAATAAATATTCAATAATTTTTTAAGGATCCAGACAAAGAAATAATCAACCCAGACATTCTTGAGTACATTTAATGGAAAACAAGGGTTACATCAGCTGAAACAAGCCTATAATTAGGACAGGAAATAGCAGAGTTTAAGCTCTTTCACCAAGAGAACTGAATTCAACTTTTGTGGTAGAACCAAAATTTCAAACCGAGTTAGGTCAGCTTGGAAAGAAAATCGACCAGGCACCGTGCTATGAGGACTCTCTGAAATGCTCCCAACAGTGCTTTCAGCTAACATTTGTTCGGTGCTCAGTGAG